>NC_142760.1:6860663-8060663 GCF_054948205.1 Urtica dioica subsp. dioica | reverse complement strand
CGGCGGACGCAAGCCTTTGAAACCCATTTGTAACTCGCTGCCTTTCGGCTCACGAGCTGGGCGGCGAGCGCGGTGCCATATTTGTGTCGCCAGGTTTCCTGTGGACGATGGCTAGACCAGATACGTCCGGCGGACGCAAGCCTTTGAAACCCATTTGTAACTCGCTGCCTTTTGGCTCACGAGATGGGCGGCGAGCGCGGTGCCACATTTGTGTGGCCAGGTTTCCCGTGGACGCTGGCTAGACCAGATATGTCCGGCGTACGCAAGCCTTTGAAACCCATTTGTAACTCGATGCCTTTCGGCTCACAAGCTGGGCGGCGAGCGCGGTGCCACATTTGCGTGGCCAGGTTTCCCGTGGACGCTGGCTCGACCAGATACGTCCGGCGGACGCAAGCCTTTGAAACCCATTTGTAACTCGCTGCCTTTCGGCTCACGAGCTCAGCGGCGAGTGCGGTGTCACATTTGTGTGGCCAGGTTTCCCTTGGAGGCTGGCTAGACCAGATACGTCTGGCGGACGCAAGCCTTTGAAACCCATTTGTAACTCACTGCCTTTCGGCTCACGAGCTGGGCGGCGAGCGCGGTGCCATATTTGTGTGGCCAGGTTTCCCGTAGACGCTGGCTAGACCATATACGTCCGTCGGACGCAAGCCTTTGAAACCCATGTGTAACTCGCTGCCTTTCGGCTCACGAGCAGGGCGGCAAGCGCGGTGCCACATTTGCGTGGCCAAGTTTCCCGTGGACGCTGGCTATACCAGATACGTCCGGCGGACGCAAGCCTTTGAAACCCATTTGTAACTCGCTGCCTTTCGGCTCACGAGCTGGGCGGCGAGCGCTATGTCACATTTGTGTTGCCGGGTTTCCCGCGGACGCTGGCTAGACCAGATACGTCCGGCGGACGCAAGCCTTTGAAACCCATTTGTAACTCGCTGCCTTTCGGCTCACGAGCTGGGCGGCGAGCGCTATGTCACATTTGTGTTGCCGGGTTTCCCGCGGACGCTGGCTATACCAGATACGTCCGGCGGACGCAAGCCTTTGAAACCCATTTGTAACTCGCTGCCTTTCGGCTCACGAGCTGGGCGGCGAGCGCGGTGCCACATTTGCGTGGCCAGGTTTCCCGTGGACGCTGGCTAGACCAGATATGTCCGGCGGACGCAAGCCTTTGAAACCCATTTGTAACTCGCTGCCTTTCGGCTCACGAGCTGGGCGGCGAGCGCGGTGCCACATTTGCGTGGCCGGGTTTCCCGTGGACGATGGCTAGACCAGATACGTCCGGCGGACGCAAGCCTTTGAAACCCATTTGTAACTCGCTGCCTTTTGGCTCACGAGATGGGCGGCGAGCGCGGTGCCACATTTGTGTGGCCAGGTTTCCCGTGGACGCTGGCTAGACCAGATATGTCCGGCGTACGCAAGCCTTTGAAACCCATTTGTAACTCGATGCCTTTCGGCTCACAAGCTGGGCCGCGAGCGCGGTGCCACATTTGCGTGGCCAGGTTTCCCGTGGACGCTGGCTCGACCAGATACGTCCGGCGGACGCAAGCCTTTGAAACCCATTTGTAACTCGCTGCCTTTCGGCTCACGAGCTCAGCGGCGAGTGCGGTGTCACATTTGTGTGGCCAGGTTTCCCTTGGAGGCTGGCTAGACCAGATACGTCTGGCGGACGCAAGCCTTTGAAACCCATTTGTAACTCACTGCCTTTCGGCTCACGAGATGGGCGGCGAGCGCGGTGCCATATTTGTGTGGCCAGGTTTCCCGTAGACGCTGGCTAGACCATATACGTCCGTCGGACGCAAGCCTTTGAAACCCATGTGTAACTCGCTGCCTTTCGGCTCACGAGCAGGGCGGCAAGCGCGGTGCCACATTTGCGTGGCCAAGTTTCCCGTGGACGCTGGCTATACCAGATACGTCCGGCGGACGCAAGCCTTTGAAACCCATTTGTAACTCGCTGCCTTTCGGCTCACGAGCTGGGCGGCGAGCGCTATGTCACATTTGTGTTGCCGGGTTTCCCGCGGACGCTGGCTAGACCAGATACGTCCGGCGGACGCAAGCCTTTGAAACCCATTTGTAACTCGCTGCCTTTCGGCTCACGAGCTGGGCGGCGAGCGCAGTGCCACATTTGCGTGGCCAGGTTTCCCGTGGACGCTGGCTAGACCAGATATGTCCGGCGGACGCAAGCCTTTGAAACCCATTTGTAACTCGCTGCCTTTCGGCTCACGAGCTGGGCGGCGAGCGCGGTGCCATATTTGTGTCGCCAGGTTTCCTGTGGACGCTGGCTAGACCAGATACGTCCGGCGGACGCAAGCCTTTGAAACCCATTTGTAACTCGCTGCCTATCGGCACACGAGCTGGGCGGCGAGCGCGGTGCCACATTTGCGTGGCCAGGTTTCCCGTGGACGCTGGCTAGACCAGATACGTCCGGCGGACGCAAGCCTTTGAAACCCATTTGTAACTCGCTGCCTTTCGGCTCACGAGCTCAGCGGCGAGCGCGGTGTCACATTTGTGTGGCCAGGTTTCCCTTGGACGCTGGCTAGACCAGATACGTCCGGCGGACGCAAGCCTTTGAAACCCATTTGTAACTCGCTGCCTTTCGGCTCACGAGCTGGGCGGCGAGCGCGGTGCCACATTTGCGTGGCCAGGTTTCCCGTGGACGCTGGCTAGACCAGATTTGTCCGGCGGACGCAAGCCTTTGAAACCCATGTGTAACTCGCTGCCTTTCGGCTCACGAGCTGGGCGGCAAGCGCGGTGCCACATTTGCGTGGCCAGGTTTCCCGTGGACGCTGGCTAGATCAGATACGTCCGGCAGACGCAAGCCTTTGAAACCCATTTGTAACTCGCTGCTTTTCGGCTCACGAGCTGGGCGGCAAGCGCGGTGCCACATTTGCGTGGCCAGGTTTCCCGTGGATGCTGGCTATACCAGATACGTCTGGCGGACGCAAGCCTTTGAAACCCATTTGTAACTCGCTGCCTTTCGGCTCACGAGCTAGGCGGCGAGCGCGGTGCCATATTTGTGTGGCCAGGTTTCCCGTGGACGCTGGCTAGACCAGATACGTCCGGCGGACGCAAGCCTTTGAAACCCATGTGTAACTCGCTGCCTTTCGGCTCACGAGCTGGGCGGCAAGCGCGGTGCCACATTTGCGTGGCCAGGTTTCCCGTGGACGCTGGCTAGATCAGATACGTCCGGCAGACGCAAGCCTTTGAAACCCATTTGTAACTCGCTGCCTTTCGGCTCACGAGCTGGGCGGCAAGCGCGGTGCCACATTTGCGTGGCCAGGTTTCCCGTGGATGCTGGCTATACCAGATACGTCCGGCGGACGCAAGCCTTTGAAACCCATTTGTAACTCGCTGCCTTTCGGCTCACGAGCTGGGCGGCGAGCGCTATGTCACATTTGTGTTGCCAGGTTTCCCGCGGACGCTGGCTAGACCAGATACGTCTGGCGGACGCAAGCCTTTGAAACCCATTTGTAACTCACTGCCTTTCGGCTCACGAGCTGGGCAGCGAGCGCGGTGCCATATTTGTGTGGCCAGGTTTCCCGTGGACGCTGGCTAGACCAGATACGTCCGGCGGACGCAAGCCTTTGAAACCCACGTGTAACTCGCTGCCTTTCGGCTCACGAGCTGGGCGGCAAGCGCGGTGCCACATTTGCGTGGCCAGGTTTCCCGTGGACGCTGGCTATACCAGATACGTCCGGCGGACGCAAGCCTTTGAAACCCATTTGTAACTCGCTGTCTTTCGGCTCACGAGCTGGGCGGCGAGCGCTATGTCACATTTGTGTTGCCGGGTTTCCCGCGGACGCTGGCTATACCAGATACGTCCGGCGGACGCAAGCCTTTGAAACCCATTTGTAACTCGCTGCCTTTCGGCTCACGAGCTGGGCGGCGAGCGCGGTGCCACATTTGCGTGGCCAGGTTTCCCGTGGACGCTGGCTAGACCAGATATGTCCGGCGGACGCAAGCCTTTGAAACCCATTTGTAACTCGCTGCCTTTCGGCTCACGAGCTGGGCGGCGAGCGCGGTGCCACATTTGCGTGGCCGGGTTTCCCGTGGACGATGGCTAGACCAGATACGTCCGGCGGACGCAAGCCTTTGAAACCCATTTGTAACTCGCTGCCTTTTGGCTCACGAGCTGGGCGGCGAGCGCGGTGCCACATTTGTGTGGCCAGGTTTCCCGTGGACGCTGGCTAGACCAGATATGTCCGGCAGACGCAAGCCTTTGAAACCCATTTGTAACTCGCTGCCTTTCGGCTCACGAGCTCAGCGGCGAGTGCAGTGTCACATTTGTGTGGCCAGGTTTCCCTTGGAGGCTGGCTAGACCAGATACGTCTGGCGGACGCAAGCCTTTGAAACCCATTTGTAACTCACTGCCTTTCGGCTCACGAGCTGGGCGGCGAGCGCGGTGCCATATTTGTGTGGCCAGGTTTCCCGTAGACGCTGGCTAGACCATATACGTCCGTCGGACGCAAGCCTTTGAAACCCATGTGTAACTCGCTGCCTTTCGGCTCACGAGTAGGGCGGCAAGCGCGGTGCCACATTTGCGTGGCCAAGTTTCCCGTGGACGCTGGCTATACCAGATACGTCCGGCGGACGCAAGCCTTTGAAACCCATTTGTAACTCGCTGCCTTTCGGCTCACGAGCTGGGCGGCGAGCGCTATGTCACATTTGTGTTGCCGGGTTTCCCGCGGACGCTGGCTATACCAGATACGTCCGGCGGACGCAAGCCTTTGAAACCCATTTGTAACTCGCTGCCTTTCGGCTCACGAGCTGGGCGGCGAGCGCGGTGCCACATTTGCGTGGCCAGGTTTCCCGTGGACGCTGGCTAGACCAGATATGTCCGGCGGACGCAAGCCTTTGAAACCCATTTGTAACTCGCTGCCTTTCGGCTCACGAGCTGGGCGGCGAGCGCGGTGCCACATTTGCGTGGCCGGGTTTCCCGTGGACGATGGCTAGACCAGATACGTCCGGCGGACGCAAGCCTTTGAAACCCATTTGTAACTCGCTGCCTTTTGGCTCACAAGCTGGGCGGCGAGCGCGGTGCCACATTTGTGTGGCCAGGTTTCCCGTGGACGCTGGCTAGACCAGATATGTCCGGCGTACGCAAGCCTTTGAAACCCATTTGTAACTCGATGCCTTTCGGCTCACAAGCTGGGCGGCGAGCGCGGTGCCACATTTGCGTGGCCAGGTTTCCCGTGGACGCTGGCTCGACCAGATACGTCCGGCGGACGCAAGCCTTTGAAACCCATTTGTAACTCGCTGCCTTTCGGCTCACGAGCTCAGCGGCGAGTGCGGTGTCACATTTGTGTGGCCAGGTTTCCCTTGGAGGCTGGCTAGACCAGATACGTCTGGCGGACGCAAGCCTTTGAAACCCATTTGTAACTCACTGCCTTTCGGCTCACGAGCTGGGCGGCGAGCGCGGTGCCATATTTGTGTGGCCAGGTTTCCCGTAGACGCTGGCTAGACCATATACGTCCGTCGGACGCAAGCCTTTGAAACCCATGTGTAACTCGCTGCCTTTCGGCTCACGAGCAGGGCGGCAAGCGCGGTGCCACATTTGCGTGGCCAAGTTTCCCGTGGACGCTGGCTATACCAGATACGTCCGGCGGACGCAAGCCTTTGAAACCCATTTGTAACTCGCTGCCTTTCGGCTCACGAGCTGGGCGGCGAGCGCTATGTCACATTTGTGTTGCCGGGTTTACCGCGGACGCTGGCTAGACCAGATACGTCCGGCGGACGCAAGCCTTTGAAACCCATTTGTAACTCGCTGCCTTTCGGCTCACGAGCTGGGCGGCGAGCGCAGTGCCACATTTGCGTGGCCAGGTTTCCCGTGGACGCTGGCTAGACCAGATATGTCCGGCGGACGCAAGCCTTTGAAACCCATTTGTAACTCGCTGCCTTTCGGCTCACGAGCTGGGCGGCGAGCGCGGTGCCATATTTGTGTCGCCAGGTTTCCTGTGGACGCTGGCTAGACCAGATACGTCCGGCGGACGCAAGCCTTTGAAACTCATTTGTAACTCGCTGCCTATCGGCTCACGAGCTGGGCGGCGAGCGCGGTGC
Organism: Urtica dioica subsp. dioica; assembly: GCF_054948205.1. Taxonomy (NCBI): domain Eukaryota; kingdom Viridiplantae; phylum Streptophyta; class Magnoliopsida; order Rosales; family Urticaceae; genus Urtica; species Urtica dioica. The sequence continues at coordinate 8,054,618 of NC_142760.1, read as the reverse complement.
CACATTTGCGTGGCCAGGTTTCCCGTGGACGCTGGCTAGACCAGATACGTCCGGCGGACGCAAGCCTTTGAAACCCATTTGTAACTCGCTGCCTTTCGGCTCACGAGCTCAGCGGCGAGCGCGGTGTCACATTTGTGTGTCCAGGTTTCCCTTGGACGCTGGCTAGACCAGATACGTCCGGCGGACGCAAGCCTTTGAAACCCATTTGTAATTCGCTGCCTTTCGGCTCACGAGCTGGGCGGCGAGCGCGGTGCCACATTTGCGTGGCCAGGTTTCCCGTGGACGCTGGCTAGACCAGATTTGTCCGGCGGACGCAAGCCTTTGAAACCCATGTGTAACTCGCTGCCTTTCGGCTCACGAGCTGGGCGGCAAGCGCGGTGCCACATTTGCGTGGCCAGGTTTCCCGTGGACGCTGGCTAGATCAGATACGTCCGGCAGACGCAAGCCTTTGAAACCCATTTGTAACTCGCTGCCTTTCGGCTCACGAGCTGGGCGGCAAGCGCGGTGCCACATTTGCGTGGCCAGGTTTCCCGTGGATACTGGCTATACCAGATACGTCTGGCGGACGCAAGCCTTTGAAACCCATTTGTAACTCGCTGCCTTTCGGCTCACGAGCTAGGCGGCGAGCGCGGTGCCATATTTGTGTGGCCAGGTTTCCCGTGGACGCTGGCTAGACCAGATACGTCCGGCGGACGCAAGCCTTTGAAACCCATGTGTAACTCGCTGCCTTTCGGCTCACGAGCTGGGCGGCAAGCGCGGTGCCACATTTGCGTTGCCAGGTTTCCCGTGGACGCTGGCTAGATCAGATACGTCCGGCAGACGCAAGCCTTTGAAACCCATTTGTAACTCGCTGCCTTTCGGCTCACGAGCTGGGCGGCAAGCGCGGTGCCACATTTGCGTGGCCAGGTTTCCCGTGGATGCTGGCTATACCAGATACGTCCGGCGGACGCAAGCCTTTGAAACCCATTTGTAACTCGCTGCCTTTCGGCTCACGAGCTGGGCGGCGAGCGCTATGTCACATTTGTGTTGCCAGGTTTCCCGCGGACGCTGGCTAGACCAGATACGTCCGGCGGACGCAAGCCTTTGAAACCCATTTGTAACTCGCTGCCTTTCGGCTCACGAGCTGGGCGGCGAGCGCAGTGCCACATTTGCGTGGCCAGGTTTCCCGTGGACGCTGGCTAGACCAGATATGTCCGGCAGACGTAAGCCTTTGAAACCCATTTGTAACTCGCTGCCTTTCGGCTCACGAGCTGGGCGGCGAGCGCGGTGCCACATTTGCGATGCCAGGTTTCCCGTGGACGCTGGCTAGACCAGATACGTCCGGCGGACGCAAGCCTTTGAAACCGATTTGTAACTCACTGCCTTTCGGCACACGAGCTGGGCGGCGAGCGTGGTGCCACATTTGTGTGGCCAGGTTTCCCGTGGACGCTGGCTAGACCAGATACGTCCGGCGGACGCAAGCCTTTGAAACCCATTTGTAACTCCCTGCCTTTCGGCTCACGAGCTGGGCGGCGAGCGCGGTGCCACATTTGCGTGGCCAGGTTTCCCGTGGACGCTAGCTAGACCAGATACGTCCGGCGGACGCAAGCCTTTGAAACCCATTTGTAACTCGCTGCCTTTCGGCTCACGAGCTGGGCGGCGAGCGCGGTGCCACATTTGCGTGGCCAGGTTTCCCGTGGACGCTGGCTAGACTAGATACGTCCGGCGGACGCAAGCCTTTGAAACCCATTTGTAACTCGCTGCCTTTCGGCTCACGAGCTGGGCGGCGAGCGCGGTGCCACATTTGTGTGGCCAGGTTTCCCGTGGACGCTGGCTAGACGAGATACGTCCGGCGGACGCAAGCCTTTGAAACCCATTTGCAACTCACTGCCTTTCGGCACACGAGTTGGGCGGCGAGCGTGGTGCCACATTTGTGTGGCCAGGTTTCCCGTGGACGCTGGCTAGACCAGATACGTCCGGCGGACGCAAGCCTTTGAAACCCATTTGTAACTCGCTGCCTTTCGGCTCACGAGCTGGGCGGCGAGCGCAGTGCCACATTTGCGTGGCCAGGTTTCCCGTGGACGCTGGCTAGACGAGATACGTCCGGCGGACGCAAGCCTTTGAAACCCATTTTTAACTCGCTGCCTTTCGGCTCACGAGCTGGGCGGCGAGCGCGGTGCCACATTTGTGTTGCCAGGTTTCCCGTGGACGCTGGCTAGACCAGATACGTCCGGCGGACGCAAGCCTTTGAAACCCATTTGCAACTCACTGCCTTTCGGCACACGAGCTGGGCAGCGAGCGCGGTGCCACATTTGCGTGGCCAGGTTTCCCGTGGACGCTAGCTAGACCAGATACGTCCGGCGGACGCAAGCCTTTGAAACCCATTTGTAACTCGCTGCCTTTCGGCTCACGAGCTGGGCGGCGAGCGCGGTGCCACATTTGCGTGGCCAGGTTTCCCGTGGACGCTGGCTAGACTAGATACGTCCGGCGGACGCAAGCCTTTGAAACCTATTTGTAACTCGCTGCCTTTCGGCTCACGAGCTGGGCGGCGAGCGCGGTGCCACATTTGTGTGGCCAGGTTTCCCGTGGACGCTGGCTAGACGAGATACGTCCGGCGGACGCAAGCCTTTGAAACCCATTTGCAACTCACTGCCTTTCGGCACACGAGCTGGGCGGCGAGCGTGGTGCCACATTTGTGTGGCCAGGTTTCCCGTGGACGCTGGCTAGACCAGATACGTCCGGCGGACGCAAGCCTTTGAAACCCATTTGTAACTCGCTGCCTTTCGGCTCACGAGCTGGGCGGCGAGCGCGGTGCCACATTTGCGTGGCCAGGTTTCCCGTGGACGCTAGCTAGACCAGATACGTCCGGCGGATGCAAGCCTTTGAAACCCATTTGTAACTCGCTGCCTTTCGGCTCACGAGCTGGGCGGCGAGCGCGGTGCCACATTTGCGTGGCCAGGTTTCCCGTGGACGCTGGCTAGACTAGATACGTCCGGCGGACGCAAGCCTTTGAAACCCATTTGTAACTCGCTGCCTTTCGGCTCACGAGCTGGGCGGCGAGCGCGGTGCCACATTTGCGTGGCCAGGTTTCCCGTGGACGCTAGCTAGACCAGATACGTCCGGCGGACGCAAGCCTTTGAAACCCATTTGTAACTCGCTGCCTTTCGGCTCACGAGCTGGGCGGCGAGCGCGGTGCCACATTTGCGTGGCCAGGTTTCCCGTGGACGCTAGCTAGACCAGATACGTCCGGCGGACGCAAGCCTTTGAAACCCATTTGTAACTCGCTGCCTTTCGGCTCACGAGCTGGGCGGCGAGCGTAGTGCCACATTTGCGTGGCCAGGTTTCCCGTGGACGCTGGCTAGACGAGATACGTCCGGCGGACGCAAGCCTTTGAAACCCATTTGTAACTCGCTGCCTTTCGGCTCACGAGCTGGGCGGCGAGCGCGGTGCCACATTTGTGTTGCCAGGTTTCCCGTGGACGCTGGCTAGACCAGATACGTCCGGCGGACGCAAGCCTTTGAAACCCATTTGCAACTCACTGCCTTTCGGCACACGAGCTGGGCAGCGAGCGCGGTGCCACATTTGCGTGGCCAGGTTTCCCGTGGACGCTAGCTAGACCAGATACGTCCGGCGGACGCAAGCCTTTGAAACCCATTTGTAACTCGCTGACTTTCGGCTCACGAGCTGGGCGGCGAGCGCGGTGCCACATTTGCGTGGCCAGGTTTCCCGTGGACGCTGGCTAGACCAGATTTGTCCGGCGGACGCAAGCCTTTGAAACCCATTTGTAACTCGCTGCCTTTCGGTTCACAAGCTGGGCGGCGAGCGCGGTGCCACATTTGCGTGGCCAGGTTTCCCGTGGACGCTGGCTCGACCAGATACGTCCGGCGGACGCAAGCCTTTGAAACCCATTTGTAACTCGCTGCCTTTCGGCTCACGAGCTGGGCGGCGAGCGCGGTGCCACATTTGCGTGGCCAGGTTTCCCGTGGACGCTAGCTAGACCAGATACGTCCGGCGGACGCAAGCCTTTGAAACCCATTTGTAACTCGCTGCCTTTCGGCTCACGAGCTGGGCGGCGAGCGCGGTGCCACATTTGCGATGCCAGGTTTCCCGTGGACGCTGGCTAGACCAGATACGTCCGGCGGACACAAGCCTTTGAAACCGATTTGTAACTCACTGCCTTTCGGCACACGAGCTGGGCGGCGAGCGTGGTGCCACATTTGTGTGGCCAGGTTTCCCGTGGACGCTGGCTAGACCAGATACGTCCGGCGGACGCAAGCCTTTGAAACCCATTTGTAACTCCCTGCCTTTCGGCTCACGAGCTGGGCGGCGAGCGCGGTGCCACATTTGCGTGGCCAGGTTTCCCGTGGACGCTAGCTAGACGAGATACGTCCGGCGGACGCAAGCCTTTGAAACCCATTTGTAACTCCCTGCCTTTCGGCTCACGAGCTGGGCGGCGAGCGCGGTGCCACATTTGCGTGGCCAGGTTTCCCGTGGACGCTGGCTAAACTAGATACGTCCGGCGGACGATAGCCTTTGAAACCCATTTGTAACTCGCTGCCTTTCGGCTCACGAGCTGGGCGGCGAGCGCGGCGCCACATTTGTGTGGCCAGGTTTCCCGTGGACGCTGGCTAGACCAGATACGTCCGGCGGACGCAAGCCTTTGAAACCCATTTGTAACTCGCTGCCTTTCGGCTCACGAGCTGGGCGGCGAGCGCGGTGCCACATTGGCATGGCCAGGTTTCCCGTGGACGCTAGCTAGACCAGATACGTCCGGCGGACGCAAGCCTTTGAAACCCATTTGTAACTCGCTGCCTTTCGGCTCACGAGCTGGGCGGCGAGCGCGGTGCCACATTTGCGTGGCCAGGTTTCCCGTGGACGCTAGCTAGACCAGATACGTCCGGCGGACGCAAGCCTTTGAAACCCATTTGTAACTCGCTGCCTTTCGGCTCACGAGCTGGGCGGCGAGCGCAGTGCCACATTTGCGTGGCCAGGTTTCCCGTGGACGCTGGCTAGACGAGATACGTCCGGCGGACGCAAGCCTTTAAAACCCATTTGTAACTCGCTGCCTTTCGGCTCACGAGCTGGGCGGCGAGCGCGGTGCCATATTTGTGTCGCCAGGTTTCCTGTGGACGCTGGCTAGACCAGATACGTCCGGTGGACGCAAGCCTTTGAAACCCATTTGTAACTCGCTGCCTTTCGGCTCACGAGCTGGGCGGCGAGCGCGGTGCCACATTTGCGTGGCCAGGTTTCCCGTGGACGCTAGGTAGACCAGATACGTCCGGCGGACGCAAGCCTTTGAAACCCATTTGTAACTCGCTGCCTTTCGGCTCACGAGCTGGGCGGCGAGCGCGGTGCCACATTTGCGTGGCCAGGTTTCCCGTGGACACTGGCTCGACTAGATACGTCCGGCGGACGCAAGCCTTTGAAACCCATTTGTAACTCGCTGCCTTTCGGCTCACGAGCTGGGCGGCGAGCGCGGTGCCACATTTGCGTGGCCAGGTTTCCCGTGGACGCTAGCTAGACCAGATACGTCCGGCGGACGCAAGCCTTTGAAACCCATTTGTAACTCGCTGCCTTTCGGCTCACGAGCTGGGCGGCGAGCGCGGTGCCACATTTGCGTGGCCAGGTTTCCCGTGGACGCTAGCTAGACCAGATACGTCCGGCGGACGTAAGCCTTTGAAACCCATTTGTAACTCGCTGCCTTTCGGCTCACGAGCTGGGCGGCGAGCGCAGTGCCACATTTGCGTGGCCAGGTTTCCCGTGGACGCTGGCTAGACGAGATACGTCCGGCGGACGCAAGCCTTTGAAACCCATTTGTAACTCGCTGCCTTTCGGCTCACGAGCTGGGCGGTGAGCGCGGTGCCACATTTGTGTTGCCAGGTTTCCCGTGGACGCTGGCTAGACCAGATACGTCCGGCGGACGCAAGCCTTTGAAACCCATTTGTAACTCGCTGCCTTTCGGCTCACGAGCTGGGCGGCGAGCGCGGTGCCACATTGGCATGGCCAGGTTTCCCGTGGACGCTAGCTAGACCAGATACGTCCGGCGGACGCAAGCCTTTGAAACCCATTTGTAACTCGCTGCCTTTCGGCTCACGAGCTGGGCGGCGAGCGCGGTGCCACATTTGCGTGGCCAGGTTTCCCGTGGACGCTAGCTAGACCAGATACGTCCGGCGGACGCAAGCCTTTGAAACCCATTTGTAACTCGCTGCCTTTCGGCTCACGAGCTGGGCGGCGAGCGCAGTGCCACATTTGCGTGGCCAGGTTTCCCGTGGACGCTGGCTAGACGAGATACGTCCGGCGGACGCAAGCCTTTAAAACCCATTTGTAACTCGCTGCCTTTCGGCTCACGAGCTGGGCGGCGAGCGCGGTGCCATATTTGTGTCGCCAGGTTTCCTGTGGACGCTGGCTAGACCAGATACGTCCGGTGGACGCAAGCCTTTGAAACCCATTTGTAACTCGCTGCCTTTCGGCTCACGAGCTGGGCGGCGAGCGCGGTGCCACATTTGCGTGGCCAGGTTTCCCGTGGACGCTAGGTAGACCAGATACGTCCGGCGGACGCAAGCCTTTGAAACCCATTTGTAACTCGCTGCCTTTCGGCTCACGAGCTGGGCGGCGAGCGCGGTGCCACATTTGCGTGGCCAGGTTTCCCGTGGACACTGGCTCGACTAGATACGTCCGGCGGACGCAAGCCTTTGAAACCCATTTGTAACTCGCTGCCTTTCGGCTCACGAGCTGGGCGGCGAGCGCGGTGCCACATTTGCGTGGCCAGGTTTCCCGTGGACGCTAGCTAGACCAGATACGTCCGGCGGACGCAAGCCTTTGAAACCCATTTGTAACTCGCTGCCTTTCGGCTCACGAGCTGGGCGGCGAGCGCGGTGCCACATTTGCGTGGCCAGGTTTCCCGTGGACGCTAGCTAGACCAGATACGTCCGGCGGACGTAAGCCTTTGAAACCCATTTGTAACTCGCTGCCTTTCGGCTCACGAGCTGGGCGGCGAGCGCAGTGCCACATTTGCGTGGCCAGGTTTCCCGTGGACGCTGGCTAGACGAGATACGTCCGGCGGACGCAAGCCTTTGAAACCCATTTGTAACTCGCTGCCTTTCGGCTCACGAGCTGGGCGGTGAGCGCGGTGCCACATTTGTGTTGCCAGGTTTCCCGTGGACGCTGGCTAGACCAGATACGTCCGGCGGACGCAAGCCTTTGAAACCCATTTGCAACTCACTACCTTTCGGCACACGAGCTGGGCAGTGAGCGCGGTGCCACATTTGCGTGGCCAGGTTTCCCGTGGACGCTAGCTAGACCAGATACGTCCGGCGGACGCAAGCCTTTGAAACCCATTTGTAACTCGCTGCCTTTCGGCTCACGAGCTGGGCGGCGAGCGCGGTGCCACATTTGCGTGGCCAGGTTTCCCGTGGACGCTGGCTAGGCCAGATACGTCCGGCGGACGCAAGCCTTTGAAACCGATTTGTAACTCGCTGCCTTTCGGCACACGAGCTGGGCGGCGAGCGTGGTGCCACATTTGTGTGGCCAGGTTTCCCGTGGACTCTGGCTAGACCAGATACCTCCGGCGGACGCAAGCCTTTGAAACCCATTTGTAACTCGCTGCCTTTCGGCTCACGAGCTCAGCGGCGAGCGCGGTGTCACATTTGTGTGGCCAGGTTTCCCTTGGACGCTGGCTAGACCAGATACGTCCGGCGGACGCAAGCCTTTGAAACCCATTTGTAACTCGCTGCCTTTCGGCTCACGAGCTGGGCGGCGAGCGCGGTGCCATATTTGTGTCGCCAGGTTTCCCGTGGACGCTGGCTAGACCAGATACGTCCGGTGGACGCAAGCCTTTGAAACCCATTTTTAACTCGCTGCCTATCGGCTCACGAGCTGGGCGGCGAGCACGGTGCCACATTTGCGTGGCCAGGTTTCCCGTGGACGCTGGCTAGACCAGATACGTCCGGCGGACGCAAGCCTTTGAAACCCATTTGTAACTCGCTGCCTTTCGGCTCACGAGCTAGGCGGCGAGCGCGGTGCCATATTTGTGTGGCCAGGTTTCCCGTGGACGCTGGCTAGACCAGATACGTCCGGCGGACGCAAGCCTTTGAAACCCATGTGTAACTCGCTGCCTTTCGGCTCACGAGCTGGGCGGCAAGCGTGGTGCCACATTTGCGTGGCCAGGTTTCCCGTGGACGCTGGCTAGATCAGATACGTCCGGCAGACGCAAGCCTTTGAAACCCATTTGTAACTCGCTGCCTTTCGGTTCACGAGCTGGGCGGCAAGCGCGGTGCCACATTTGCGTGGCCAGGTTTCCCGTGGATGCTGGCTATACCAGAAACATCCGGCGGACGCAAGCCTTTGAAACCCATTTGTAACTCGCTGCCTTTCGGCTCACGAGCTGGGCGGCGAGCGCTATGTCACATTTGTGTTGCCAGGTTTCCCGCGGACGCTGGCTAGACCAGATACGTCCGGCGGACGCAAGCCTTTGAAACCCTTTTGTAACTCGCTGCCTTTCGGCTCACGAGCTGGGCGGCGAGCGCAGTGCCACATTTGCGTGGCCAGGTTTCCCGTGGACGCTGGCTAGACCAGATATGTCCGGCGGACGCAAGCCTTTGAAACCCATTTGTAACTCGCTGCCTTTCGGCTCACGAGCTGGGCGGCGAGCGCGGTGCCACATTTGCGGTGCCAGGTTTCCCGTGGACGCTGGCTAGACCAGATACGTCCGGCGGACGCAAGCCTTTGAAACCAATTTGTAACTCACTGCCTTTCGGCACACGAGCTGGGCGGCGAGCGTGGTGCCACATTTGTGTGGCCAGGTTTCCCGTGGACGCTGGCTAGACCAGATACGTCCGGCGGACGCAAGCCTTTGAAACCCATTTGTAACTCGCTGCCTTTCGGCTCACGAGCTGGGCGGCGAGCGCGGTGCCACATTTACGTGGCCAGGTTTCCCGTGGACGCTAGCTAGACCAGATACGTCCGGCGGACGCAAGCCTTTGAAACCCATTTGTAACTCGCTGCCTTTCGGCTCACGAGCTGGGCGGCGAGCGCGGTGCCACATTTGCGTGGCCAGGTTTCCCGTGGACGCTGGCTAGACTAGATACGTCCGGCGGACGCAAGCCTTTGAAACCCATTTGTAACTCGCTGCCTTTCGGCTCACGAGCTGGGCGGCGAGCGCGGTGCCACATTTGTGTGGCCAAGTTTCCCGTGGACGCTGGCTAGACCAGATACGTCCGGCGGACGCAAGCCTTTGAAACCCATTTGCAACTCACTGCCTTTCGGCACACGAGCTGGGCGGCGAGCGTGGTGCCACATTTGTGTGGCCAGGTTTCCCGTGGACGCTGGCTAGACCAGATACGTCCGGCGGACGCAAGCCTTTGAAACCCATTTGTAACTCGCTGCCTTTCGCCTCACGAGCTGGGCGGCGAGCGCGGTGCCACATTTGCGTGGCCAGGTTTCCCGTGGACGCTGGCTAGACTAGATACGTCCGGCGGACGCAAGCCTTTGAAACCCATTTGTAACTCGCTGCCTTTCGGCTCACGAGCTGGGCGGCGAGCGCGGTGCCACATTTGCGTGGCCAGGTTTCCCGTGGACGCTAGCTAGACCAGATACGTCCGGCGGACGCAAGCCTTTGAAACCCATTTGTAACTCGCTGCCTTTCGGCTCACGAGCTGGGCGGCGAGCGCGGTGCCACATTTGCGATGCCAGGTTTCCCGTGGACGCTGGCTAGACCAGATACGTCCGGCGGACGCAAGCCTTTGAAACCGATTTGTAACTCACTGCCTTTCGGCACACGAGCTGGGCGGCGAGCGTGGTGCCAAATTTGTGTGGCCAGGTTTCCCGTGGACGCTGGCTAGACCAGATACGTCCGGCGGACGCAAGCCTTTGAAACCCATTTGTAACTCGCTGCCTTTCGGCTCACGAGCTGGGCGTCGAGCGCGGTGCCACATTTGCGTGGCCAGGTTTCCCGTGGACGCTGGCTAGACTAGATACGTCCGGCGGACGCAAGCCTTTGAAACCCATTTGTAACTCGCTGCCTTTCGGCTCACGAGCTGGGCGGCGAGCGCGGTGCCACATTTGCGTGGCCAGGTTTCCCGTGGACGCTAGCTAGACCAGATACGTCCGGCGGACGCAAGCCTTTGAAACCCATTTGTAACTCGCTGCCTTTCGGCTCACGAGCTGGGCGGCGAGCGCGGTGCCACATTTGCGTGGCCAGGTTTCCCGTGGACGCTAGCTAGACCAGATACGTCCGGCGGACGCAAGCCTTTGAAACCCATTTGTAACTCGCTGCCTTTCGGCTCACGAGCTGGGCGGCGAGCGCAGTGCCACATTTGCGTGGCCAGGTTTCCCGTGGACGCTGGCTAGACGAGATACGTCCGGCGGACGCAAGCCTTTGAAACCCATTTGTAACTCGCTGCCTTTCGGCTCACGAGCTGGGCGGCGAGCGCGGTGCCACATTTGTGTGGCCAGGTTTCCCGTGGACGCTGGCTAGACCAGATACGTCCGGCGGACGCAAGCCTTTGAAACCCATTTGCAACTCACTGCCTTTCGGCACACGAGCTGGGCAGCGAGCGCGGTGCCACATTTGCGTGGCCAGGTTTCCCGTGGACGCTAGCTAGACCAGATACGTCCGGCGGACGTAAGCCTTTGAAACCCATTTGTAACTCGCTGCCTTTCGGCTCACGAGCTGGGCGGCGAGCGCGGTGCCACATTTGCGTGGCCAGGTTTCCCGTGGACGCTCGCTAGACTAGATACGTCCGGCGGACGCAAGCCTTTGAAACCCATTTGTAACTCGCTGCCTTTCGGCTCACGAGCTGGGCGGCGAGCGCGGTGCCACATTTGTGTGGCCAGGTTTCCCGTGGACGCTCGCTAGACCAGATACGTCCGGCGGACGCAAGCCTTTGAAACCCATTTGCAACTCACTGCCTTTCGGCACACGAGCTGGGCGGCGAGCGTGGTGCCACATTTGTGTGGCCAGGTTTCCCGTGGACGCTGGCTAGACCAGATACGTCCGGCGGACGCAAGCCTTTGAAACCCATTTGTAACTCGCTGCCTTTAGCCTCACGAGCTGGGCGGCGAGCGCGGTGCCACATTTGCGTGGCCAGGTTTCCCGTGGACGCTGGCTAGACTAGATACGTCCGGCGGACGCAAGCCTTTGAAACCCATTTGTAACTCGCTGCCTTTCGGCTCACGAGCTGGGCGGCGAGCGCGGTGCCACATTTGCGTGGCCAGGTTTCCCGTGGACGCTAGCTAGACCAGATACGTCCGGCGGACGCAACCCTTTGAAACCCATTTGTAACTCGCTGCCTTTCGGCTCACGAGCTGGGCGGCGAGCGCGGTGCCACATTTGCGATGCCAGGTTTCCCGTGGACGCTGGCTAGACCAGATACGTCCGGCGGACGCAAGCCTTTGAAACCGATTTGTAACTCACTGCCTTTCGGCACACGAGCTGGGCGGCGAGCGTGGTGCCAAATTTGTGTGGCCAGGTTTCCCGTGGACGCTGGCTAGACCAGATACGTCCGGCGGACGCAAGCCTTTGAAACCCATTTGCAACTCACTGCCTTTCGGCACACGAGCTGGGCGGCGAGCGTGGTGCCACATTTGTGTGGCCAGGTTTCCCGTGGACGCTGGCTAGACCAGATACGTCCGGCGGACGCAAGCCTTTGAAACCCATTTGTAACTCGCTGCCTTTAGCCTCACGAGCTGGGCGGCGAGCGCGGTGCCACATTTGCGTGGCCAGGTTTCCCGTGGACGCTGGCTAGACTAGATACGTCCGGCGGACGCAAGCCTTTGAAACCCATTTGTAACTCGCTGCCTTTCGGCTCACGAGCTGGGCGGCGAGCGCGGTGCCACATTTGCGTGGCCAGGTTTCCCGTGGACGCTAGCTAGACCAGATACGTCCGGCGGACGCAAGCCTTTGAAACCCATTTGTAACTCGCTGCCTTTCGGCTCACGAGCTGGGCGGCGAGCGCGGTGCCACATTTGCCTGGCCAGGTTTCCCGTGGACGCTAGCTAGACCAGATACGTCCGGCGGACGCAAGCCTTTGAAACCCATTTGTAACTCGCTGCCTTTCGGCTCACGAGCTGGGCGGCGAGCGCGGTGCCACATTTGCGTGGCCAGGTTTCCCGTGGACGCTGGCTAGACTAGATACGTCCGGCGGACGCAAGCCTTTGAAACCCATTTGTAACTCGCTGCCTTTCAGCTCACGAGCTAGGCGGCGAGCGCGGTGCCACATTTGCGTGGCCAGGTTTCCCGTGGACGCTAGCTAGACCAGATACGTCCGGCGGACGCAAGCCTTTGAAACCCATTTGTAACTCGCTGCCTTTCGGCTCACGAGCTGGGCGGCGAGCGCGGTGCCACATTTGCGTGGCCAGGTTTCCCGTGGACGCTAGCTAGACCAGATACGTCCGGCGGACGCAAGCCTTTGAAACCCATTTGTAACTCGCTGCCTTTCGGCTCACGAGCTGGGCGGCGAGTGCAGTGCCACATTTGCGTGGCCAGGTTTCCCGTGGACGCTGGCTAGACGAGATACGTCCGGCGGACGCAAGCCTTTGAAACCCATTTGTAACTCGCTGCCTTTCGGCTCACGAGCTGGGCGGCGAGCGCGGTGCCACATTTGTGTGGCCAGGTTTCCCGTGGACGCTGGCTAAACCAGATACGTCCGGCGGACGCAAGCCTTTGAAACCCATTTGCAACTCACTGCCTTTCGGCACACGAGCTGGGCAGCGAGCGCGGTGCCACATTTGCGTGGCCAGGTTTCCCGTGGACGCTAGCTAGACCAGATACGTCCGGCGGACGTAAGCCTTTGAAACCCATTTGTAACTCGCTGCCTTTCGGCTCACGAGCTGGGCGGCGAGCGCGGTGCCACATTTGCGTGGCCAGGTTTCCCGTGGACGCTCGCTAGACTAGATACGTCCGGCGGACGCAAGCCTTTGAAACCCATTTGTAACTCGCTGCCTTTCGGCTCACGAGCTGGGCGGCGAGCGCGGTGCCACATTTGTGTGGCCAGGTTTCCCGTGGACGCTGGCTAGACCAGATACGTCCGGCGGACGCAAGCCTTTGAAACCCATTTGCAACTCACTGCCTTTCGGCACACGAGCTGGGCGGCGAGCGTGGTGCCACATTTGTGTGGCCAGGTTTCCCGTGGACGCTGGCTAGACCAGATACGTCCGGCGGACGCAAGCCTTTGAAACCCATTTGTAACTCGCTGCCTTTAGCCTCACGAGCTGGGCGGCGAGCGCGGTGCCACATTTGCGTGGCCAGGTTTCCCGTGGACGCTGGCTAGACTAGATACGTCCGGCGGACGCAAGCCTTTGAAACCCATTTGTAACTCGCTGCCTTTCGGCTCACGAGCTGGGCGGCGAGCGCGGTGCCACATTTGCGTGGCCAGGTTTCCCGTGGACGCTAGCTAGACCAGATACGTCCGGCGGACGCAACCCTTTGAAACCCATTTGTAACTCGCTGCCTTTCGGCTCACGAGCTGGGCGGCGAGCGCGGTGCCACATTTGCGATGCCAGGTTTCCCGTGGACGCTGGCTAGACCAGATACGTCCGGCGGACGCAAGCCTTTGAAACCGATTTGTAACTCACTGCCTTTCGGCACACGAGCTGGGCGGCGAGCGTGGTGCCAAATTTGTGTGGCCAGGTTTCCCGTGGATGCTGGCTAGACCAGATACGTCCGGCGGACGCAAGCCTTTGAAACCCATTTGTAACTCGCTGCCTTTCGGCTCACGAGCTGGGCGGCGAGCGCGGTGCCACATTTGCGTGGCCAGGTTTCCCGTGGACGCTAGCTAGACCAGATACGTCCGGCGGACGCAAGCCTTTGAAACCCATTTGTAACTCGCTGCCTTTCGGCTCACGAGCTGGGCGGCGAGCGCGGTGCCACATTTGCGTGGCCAGGTTTCCCGTGGACGCTAGCTAGACCAGATACGTCCGGCGGACGCAAGCCTTTGAAACCCATTTGTAACTCGCTGCCTTTCGGCTCACGAGCTGGGCGGCGAGCGCGGTGCCACATTTGCGTGGCCAGGTTTCCCGTGGACGCTAGCTAGACCAGATACGTCCGGCGGACGCAAGCCTTTGAAACCCATTTGTAACTCGCTGCCTTTCGGCTCACGAGCTGGGCGGCGAGCGCGGTGCCACATTTGCGTGGCCAGGTTTCCCGTGGACGCTAGCTAGACCAGATACGTCCGGCGGACGCAAGCCTTTGAAACCCATTTGTAACTCGCTGCCTTTCGGCTCACGAGCTGGGCGGCGAGCGCAGTGCCACATTTGCGTGGCCAGGTTTCCCGTGGACGCTGGCTAGACGAGATACGTCCGGCGGACGCAAGCCTTTGAAACCCATTTGTAACTCGCTGCCTTTCGGCTCACGAGCTGGGCGGCGAGCGCGGTGCCACATTTGTGTGGCCAGGTTTCCCGTGGACGCTGGCTAGACCAGATACGTCCGGCGGACGCAAGCCTTTGAAACCCATTTGCAACTCACTGCCTTTCGGCACACGAGCTGGGCAGCGAGCGCGGTGCCACATTTGCGTGGCCAGGTTTCCCGTGGACGCTAGCTAGACCAGATACGTCCGGCGGACGCAAGCCTTTGAAACCCATTTGTAACTCGCTGCCTTTCGGCTCACAAGCTGGGCGGCGAGCGCGGTGCCACATTTGCGTGGCCAGGTTTCCCGTGGACGCTGGCTAGACCAGATACGTCCGGCGGACGCAAGCCTTTGAAACCGATTTGTAACTCGCTGCCTTTCGGCACACGAGCTGGGCGGCGAGCGTGGTGCCACATTTGTGTGGCCAGGTTTCCCGTGGACGCTGGCTAGACCAGATACCTCCGGCGGACGCAAGCCTTTGAAACCCATTTGTAACTCGCTGCCTTTCGGCTCACGAGCTCAGCGGCGAGCGCGGTGTCACATTTGTGTGGCCAGGTTTCCCTTGGACGCTGGCTAGACCAGATACGTCCGGCGGACGCAAGCCTTTGAAACCCATTTGTAACTCGCTGCCTTTCGGCTCACGAGCTGGGCGGCGAGCGCGGTGCCACATTTGCGTGGCCAGGTTTCCCGTGGACGCTAGCTAGACTAGATACGTCCGGCGGACGCAAGCCTTTGAAACCCATTTGCAACTCACTGCCTTTCGGCACACGAGCTGGGCGGCGAGCGTGGTGCCACATTTGTGTGGCCAGGTTTCCCGTGGACGCTGGCTAGACCAGATACGTCCGGCGGACGCAAGCCTTTGAAACCGATTTGTAACTCGCTGCCTTTCGGCACACGAGCTGGGCGGCGAGCGTGGTGCCACATTTGTGTGGCCAGGTTTCCCGTGGACGCTGGCTAGACCAGATACCTCCGGCGGACGCAAGCCTTTGAAACCCATTTGTAACTCGCTGCCTTTCGGCTCACGAGCTCAGCGGCGAGCGCGGTGTCACATTTGTGTTGCCAGGTTTCCCGCGGACGCTGGCTAGACCAGATACGTCCGGCGGACGCAAGCCTTTGAAACCCTTTTGTAACTCGCTGCCTTTCGGCTCACGAGCTGGGCGGCGAGCGCAGTGCCACATTTGCGTGGCCAGGTTTCCCGTGGACGCTGGCTAGACCAGATATGTCCGGCGGACGCAAGCCTTTGAAACCCATTTGTAACTCGCTGCCTTTCGGCTCACGAGCTGGGCGGCGAGCGCGGTGCCACATTTGCGTGGCCAGGTTTCCCGTGGACGCTAGCTAGACCAGATACGTCCGGCGGACGCAAGCCTTTGAAACCCATTTGTAACTCGCTGCCTTTCGGCTCACGAGCTGGGCGGCGAGCGCGGTGCCACATTTGCGTGGCCAGGTTTCCCGTGGACGCTAGCTAGACCAGATACGTCCGGCGGACGCAAGCCTTTGAAACCCATTTGTAACTCGCTGCCTTTCGGCTCACGAGCTGGGCGGCGAGCGCAGTGCCACATTTGCGTGGCCAGGTTTCCCGTGGACGCTGGCTAGACGAGATACGTCCGGCGGACGCAAGCCTTTGAAACCCATTTGTAACTCGCTGCCTTTCGGCTCACGAGCTGGGCGGCGAGCGCGGTGCCACATTTGTGTGGCCAGGTTTCCCGTGGACGCTGGCTAGACCAGATACGTCCGGCGGACGCAAGCCTTTGAAACCCATTTGCAACTCACTGCCTTTCGGCACACGAGCTGGGCAGCGAGCGCGGTGCCACATTTGCGTGGCCAGGTTTCCCGTGGACGCTAGCTAGACCAGATACGTCCGGCGGACGCAAGCCTTTGAAACCCATTTGTAACTCGCTGCCTTTCGGCTCACAAGCTGGGCGGCGAGCGCGGTGCCACATTTGCGTGGCCAGGTTTCCCGTGGACGCTGGCTAGACCAGATACGTCCGGCGGACGCAAGCCTTTGAAACCGATTTGTAACTCGCTGCCTTTCGGCACACGAGCTGGGCGGCGAGCGTGGTGCCACATTTGTGTGGCCAGGTTTCCCGTGGACGCTGGCTAGACCAGATACCTCCGGCGGACGCAAGCCTTTGAAACCCATTTGTAACTCGCTGCCTTTCGGCTCACGAGCTCAGCGGCGAGCGCGGTGTCACATTTGTGTGGCCAGGTTTCCCTTGGACGCTGGCTAGACCAGATACGTCCGGCGGACGCAAGCCTTTGAAACCCATTTGTAACTCGCTCCCTTTCGGCTCACGAGCTGGGCGGCGAGCGCGGTGCCACATTTGCGTGGCCAGGTTTCCCGTGGACGCTAGCTAGACCAGATACGTCCGGCGGACGCAAGCCTTTGAAACCCATTTGCAACTCACTGCCTTTCGGCACACGAGCTGGGCGGCGAGCGTGGTGCCACATTTGTGTGGCCAGGTTTCCCGTGGACGCTGGCTAGACCAGATACGTCCGGCGGACGCAAGCCTTTGAAACCGATTTGTAACTCGCTGCCTTTCGGCACACGAGCTGGGCGGCGAGCGTGGTGCCACATTTGTGTGGCCAGGTTTCCCGTGGACGCTGGCTAGACCAGATACCTCCGGCGGACGCAAGCCTTTGAAACCCATTTGTAACTCGCTGCCTTTCGGCTCACGAGCTGGGCGGCGAGCGCGGTGCCACATTTGCGATGCCAGGTTTCCCGTGGACGCTGGCTAGACCAGATACGTCCGGCGGACGCAAGCCTTTGAAACCGATTTGTAACTCACTGCCTTTCGGCACACGAGCTGGGCGGCGAGCGTGGTGCCAAATTTGTGTGGCCAGGTTTCCCGTGGACGCTGGCTAGACCAGATACGTCCGGCGGACGCAAGCCTTTGAAACCCATTTGTAACTCGCTGCCTTTCGGCTCACGAGCTGGGCGGCGAGCGCGGTGCCACATTTGCGTGGCCAGGTTTCCCGTGGACGCTAGCTAGACGAGATACGTCCGGCGGACGCAAGCCTTTGAAACCCATTTGTAACTCGCTGCCTTTCGGCTCACGAGCTGGGCGGCGAGCGCGGTGCCACATTTGCGTGGCCAGGTTTCCCGTGGACGCTAGCTAGACCAGATACGTCCGGCGGACGCAAGCCTTTGAAACCCATTTGTAACTCGCTGCCTTTCGGCTCACGAGCTGGGCGGCGAGCGCGGTGCCACATTTGCGTGGCCAGGTTTCCCGTGGACGCTAGCTAGACCAGATACGTCCGGCGGACGCAAGCCTTTGAAACCCATTTGTAACTCGCTGCCTTTCGGCTCACGAGCTGGGCGGCGAGCGCGGTGCCACATTTGCGTGGCCAGGTTTCCCGTGGACGCTAGCTAGACCAGATACGTCCGGCGGACGCAAGCCTTTGAAACCCATTTGTAACTCGCTGCCTTTCGGCTCACGAGCTGGGCGGCGAGCGCAGTGCCACATTTGCGTGGCCAGGTTTCCCGTGGACGCTGGCTAGACGAGATACGTCCGGCGGACGCAAGCCTTTGAAACCCATTTGTAACTCGCTGCCTTTCGGCTCACGAGCTGGGCGGCGAGCGCGGTGCCACATTTGTGTGGCCAGGTTTCCCGTGGACGCTGGCTAGACCAGATACGTCCGGCGGACGCAAGCCTTTGAAACCCATTTGCAACTCACTGCCTTTCGGCACACGAGCTGGGCAGCGAGCGCGGTGCCACATTTGCGTGGCCAGGTTTCCCGTGGACGCTAGCTAGACCAGATACGTCCGGCGGACGCAAGCCTTTGAAACCCATTTGTAACTCGCTGCCTTTCGGCTCACAAGCTGGGCGGCGAGCGCGGTGCCACATTTGCGTGGCCAGGTTTCCCGTGGACGCTGGCTAGACCAGATACGTCCGGCGGACGCAAGCCTTTGAAACCGATTTGTAACTCGCTGCCTTTCGGCACACGAGCTGGGCGGCGAGCGTGGTGCCACATTTGTGTGGCCAGGTTTCCCGTGGACGCTGGCTAGACCAGATACCTCCGGCGGACGCAAGCCTTTGAAACCCATTTGTAACTCGCTGCCTTTCGGCTCACGAGCTCAGCGGCGAGCGCGGTGTCACATTTGTGTGGCCAGGTTTCCCTTGGACGCTGGCTAGACCAGATACGTCCGGCGGACGCAAGCCTTTGAAACCCATTTGTAACTCGCTGCCTTTCGGCTCACGAGCTGGGCGGCGAGCGCGGTGCCACATTTGCGTGGCCAGGTTTCCCGTGGACGCTAGCTAGACTAGATACGTCCGGCGGACGCAAGCCTTTGAAACCCATTTGCAACTCACTGCCTTTCGGCACACGAGCTGGGCGGCGAGCGTGGTGCCACATTTGTGTGGCCAGGTTTCCCGTGGACGCTGGCTAGACCAGATACGTCCGGCGGACGCAAGCCTTTGAAACCGATTTGTAACTCGCTGCCTTTCGGCACACGAGCTGGGCGGCGAGCGTGGTGCCACATTTGTGTGGCCAGGTTTCCCGTGGACGCTGGCTAGACCAGATACCTCCGGCGGACGCAAGCCTTTGAAACCCATTTGTAACTCGCTGCCTTTCGGCTCACGAGCTCAGCGGCGAGCGCGGTGTCACATTTGTGTTGCCAGGTTTCCCGCGGACGCTGGCTAGACCAGATACGTCCGGCGGACGCAAGCCTTTGAAACCCTTTTGTAACTCGCTGCCTTTCGGCTCACGAGCTGGGCGGCGAGCGCAGTGCCACATTTGCGTGGCCAGGTTTCCCGTGGACGCTGGCTAGACCAGATATGTCCGGCGGACGCAAGCCTTTGAAACCCATTTGTAACTCGCTGCCTTTCGGCTCACGAGCTGGGCGGCGAGCGCGGTGCCACATTTGCGTGGCCAGGTTTCCCGTGGACGCTAGCTAGACCAGATACGTCCGGCGGACGCAAGCCTTTGAAACCCATTTGTAACTCGCTGCCTTTCGGCTCACGAGCTGGGCGGCGAGCGCGGTGCCACATTTGCGTGGCCAGGTTTCCCGTGGACGCTAGCTAGACCAGATACGTCCGGCGGACGCAAGCCTTTGAAACCCATTTGTAACTCGCTGCCTTTCGGCTCACGAGCTGGGCGGCGAGCGCAGTGCCACATTTGCGTGGCCAGGTTTCCCGTGGACGCTGGCTAGACGAGATACGTCCGGCGGACGCAAGCCTTTGAAACCCATTTGTAACTCGCTGCCTTTCGGCTCACGAGCTGGGCGGCGAGCGCGGTGCCACATTTGTGTGGCCAGGTTTCCCGTGGACGCTGGCTAGACCAGATACGTCCGGCGGACGCAAGCCTTTGAAACCCATTTGCAACTCACTGCCTTTCGGCACACGAGCTGGGCAGCGAGCGCGGTGCCACATTTGCGTGGCCAGGTTTCCCGTGGACGCTAGCTAGACCAGATACGTCCGGCGGACGCAAGCCTTTGAAACCCATTTGTAACTCGCTGCCTTTCGGCTCACAAGCTGGGCGGCGAGCGCGGTGCCACATTTGCGTGGCCAGGTTTCCCGTGGACGCTGGCTAGACCAGATACGTCCGGCGGACGCAAGCCTTTGAAACCGATTTGTAACTCGCTGCCTTTCGGCACACGAGCTGGGCGGCGAGCGTGGTGCCACATTTGTGTGGCCAGGTTTCCCGTGGACGCTGGCTAGACCAGATACCTCCGGCGGACGCAAGCCTTTGAAACCCATTTGTAACTCGCTGCCTTTCGGCTCACGAGCTCAGCGGCGAGCGCGGTGTCACATTTGTGTGGCCAGGTTTCCCTTGGACGCTGGCTAGACCAGATACGTCCGGCGGACGCAAGCCTTTGAAACCCATTTGTAACTCGCTCCCTTTCGGCTCACGAGCTGGGCGGCGAGCGCGGTGCCACATTTGCGTGGCCAGGTTTCCCGTGGACGCTAGCTAGACCAGATACGTCCGGCGGACGCAAGCCTTTGAAACCCATTTGCAACTCACTGCCTTTCGGCACACGAGCTGGGCGGCGAGCGTGGTGCCACATTTGTGTGGCCAGGTTTCCCGTGGACGCTGGCTAGACCAGATACGTCCGACGGACGCAAGCCTTTGAAACCGATTTGTAACTCGCTGCCTTTCGGCACACGAGCTGGGCGGCGAGCGTGGTGCCACATTTGTGTGGCCAGGTTTCCCGTGGACGCTGGCTAGACCAGATACCTCCGGCGGACGCAAGCCTTTGAAACCCATTTGTAACTCGCTGCCTTTCGGCTCACGAGCTCAGCGGCGAGCGCGGTGTCACATTTGTGTTGCCAGGTTTCCCGCGGACGCTGGCTAGACCAGATACGTCCGGCGGACGCAAGCCTTTGAAACCCTTTTGTAACTCGCTGCCTTTCGGCTCACGAGCTGGGCGGCGAGCGCAGTGCCACATTTGCGTGGCCAGGTTTCCCGTGGACGCTGGCTAGACCAGATATGTCCGGCGGACGCAAGCCTTTGAAACCCATTTGTAACTCACTGCCTTTCGGCTCACGAGCTGGGCGGCGAGCGCGGTGCCACATTTGCGTGGCCAGGTTTCCCGTGGACGCTAGCTAGACCAGATACGTCCGGCGGACGCAAGCCTTTGAAACCCATTTGTAACTCGCTGCCTTTCGGCTCACGAGCTGGGCGGCGAGCGCGGTGCCACATTTGCGTGGCCAGGTTTCCCGTGGACGCTAGCTAGACCAGATACGTCCGGCGGACGCAAGCCTTTGAAACCCATTTGTAACTCGCTGCCTTTCGGCTCACGAGCTGGGCGGCGAGCGCAGTGCCACATTTGCGTGGCCAGGTTTCCCGTGGACGCTGGCTAGACGAGATACGTCCGGCGGACGCAAGCCTTTGAAACCCATTTGTAACTCGCTGCCTTTCGGCTCACGAGCTGGGCGGCGAGCGCGGTGCCACATTTGTGTGGCCAGGTTTCCCGTGGACGCTGGCTAGACCAGATACGTCCGGCGGACGCAAGCCTTTGAAACCCATTTGCAACTCACTGCCTTTCGGCACACGAGCTGGGCAGCGAGCGCGGTGCCACATTTGCGTGGCCAGGTTTCCCGTGGACGCTAGCTAGACCAGATACGTCCGGCGGACGCAAGCCTTTGAAACCCATTTGTAACTCGCTGCCTTTCGGCTCACAAGCTGGGCGGCGAGCGCGGTGCCACATTTGCGTGGCCAGGTTTCCCGTGGACGCTGGCTAGACCAGATACGTCCGGCGGACGCAAGCCTTTGAAACCGATTTGTAACTCGCTGCCTTTCGGCACACGAGCTGGGCGGCGAGCGTGGTGCCACATTTGTGTGGCCAGGTTTCCCGTGGACGCTGGCTAGACCAGATACCTCCGGCGGACGCAAGCCTTTGAAACCCATTTGTAACTCGCTGCCTTTCGGCTCACGAGCTCAGCGGCGAGCGCGGTGTCACATTTGTGTGGCCAGGTTTCCCTTGGACGCTGGCTAGACCAGATACGTCCGGCGGACGCAAGCCTTTGAAACCCATTTGTAACTCGCTGCCTTTCGGCTCACGAGCTGGGCGGCGAGCGCGGTGCCACATTTGCGTGGCCAGGTTTCCCGTGGACGCTAGCTAGACCAGATACGTCCGGCGGACGCAAGCCTTTGAAACCCATTTGCAACTCACTGCCTTTCGGCACACGAGCTGGGCGGCGAGCGTGGTGCCACATTTGTGTGGCCAGGTTTCCCGTGGACGCTGGCTAGACCAGATACGTCCGGCGGACGCAAGCCTTTGAAACCGATTTGTAACTCGCTGCCTTTCGGCACACGAGCTGGGCGGCGAGCGTGGTGCCACATTTGTGTGGCCAGGTTTCCCGTGGACGCTGGCTAGACCAGATACCTCCGGCGGACGCAAGCCTTTGAAACCCATTTGTAACTCGCTGCCTTTCGGCTCACGAGCTCAGCGGCGAGCGCGGTGTCACATTTGTGTTGCCAGGTTTCCCGCGGACGCTGGCTAGACCAGATACGTCCGGCGGACGCAAGCCTTTGAAACCCTTTTGTAACTCGCTGCCTTTCGGCTCACGAGCTGGGCGGCGAGCGCAGTGCCACATTTGCGTGGCCAGGTTTCCCGTGGACGCTGGCTAGACCAGATATGTCCGGCGGACGCAAGCCTTTGAAACCCATTTGTAACTCGCTGCCTTTCGGCTCACGAGCTGGGCGGCGAGCGCGGTGCCACATTTGCGGTGCCAGGTTTCCCGTGGACGCTGGCTAGACCAGATACGTCCGGCGGACGCAAGCCTTTGAAACCGATTTGTAACTCACTGCCTTTCGGCACACGAGCTGGGCGGCGAGCGTGGTGCCACATTTGTGTGGCCAGGTTTCCCGTGGACGCTGGCTAGACCAGATACGTCCGGCGGACGCAAGCCTTTGAAACCCATTTGTAACTCGCTGCCTTTCGGCTCACGAGCTGGGCGGCGAGCGCGGTGCCACATTTGGGTGGCCAGGTTTCCCGTGGACGCTGGCTAGACTAGATACGTCCGGCGGACGCAAGCCTTTGAAACCCATTTGTAACTCGCTGCCTTTCGGCTCACGAGCTGGGCGGCGAGCGCGGTGCCACATTTGTGTGGCCAGGTTTCCCGTGGACGCTGGCTAGACCAGATACGTCCGGCGGACGCAAGCCTTTGAAACCCATTTGTAACTCGCTGCCTTTCGGCTCACGAGCTGGGCGGCGAGCGCGGTGCCACATTTGTGTGGCCAGGTTTCCCGTGGACGCTGGCTAGACCAGATACGTCCGGCGGACGCAAGCCTTTGAAACCCATTTGCAACTCACTGCCTTTCGGCACACGAGCTGGGCAGCGAGCGCGGTGCCACATTTGCGTGGCCAGGTTTCCCGTGGACGCTAGCTAGACCAGATACGTCCGGCGGACGCAAGCCTTTGAAACCCATTTGTAACTCGCTGCCTTTCGGCTCACAAGCTGGGCGGCGAGCGCGGTGCCACATTTGCGTGGCCAGGTTTCCCGTGGACGCTGGCTAGACCAGATACGTCTGGCGGACGCAAGCCTTTGAAACCGATTTGTAACTCGCTGCCTTTCGGCACACGAGCTGGGCGGCGAGCGTGGTGCCACATTTGTGTGGCCAGGTTTCCCGTGGACGCTGGCTAGACCAGATACCTCCGGCGGACGCAAGCCTTTGAAACCCATTTGTAACTCGCTGCCTTTCGGCTCACGAGCTCAGCGGCGAGCGCGGTGTCACATTTGTGTGGCCAGGTTTCCCTTGGACGCTGGCTAGACCAGATACGTCCGGCGGACGCAAGCCTTTGAAACCCATTTGTAACTCGCTGCCTTTCGGCTCACGAGCTGGGCGGCGAGCGCGGTGCCACATTTGCGTGGCCAGGTTTCCCGTGGACGCTAGCTAGACCAGATACGTCCGGCGGACGCAAGCCTTTGAAACCCATTTGCAACTCACTGCCTTTCGGCACACGAGCTGGGCGGCGAGCGTGGTGCCACATTTGTGTGGCCAGGTTTCCCGTGGACGCTGGCTAGACCAGATACGTCCGGCGGACGCAAGCCTTTGAAACCGATTTGTAACTCGCTGCCTTTCGGCACACGAGCTGGGCGGCGAGCGTGGTGCCACATTTGTGTGGCCAGGTTTCCCGTGGACGCTGGCTAGACCAGATACCTCCGGCGGACGAAGCCTTTGAAACCCATTTGTAACTCGCTGCCTTTCGGCTCACGAGCTCAGCGGCGAGCGCGGTGTCACATTTGTGTTGCCAGGTTTCCCGCGGACGCTGGCTAGACCAGATACGTCCGGCGGACGCAAGCCTTTGAAACCCTTTTGTAACTCGCTGCCTTTCGGCTCACGAGCTGGGCGGCGAGCGCAGTGCCACATTTGCGTGGCCAGGTTTCCCGTGGACGCTGGCTAGACCAGATATGTCCGGCGGACGCAAGCCTTTGAAACCCATTTGTAACTCGCTGCCTTTCGGCTCACGAGCTGGGCGGCGAGCGCGGTGCCACATTTGCGGTGCCAGGTTTCCCGTGGACGCTGGCTAGACCAGATACGTCCGGCGGACGCAAGCCTTTGAAACCGATTTGTAACTCACTGCCTTTCGGCACACGAGCTGGGCGGCGAGCGTGGTGCCACATTTGTGTGGCCAGGTTTCCCGTGGACGCTGGCTAGACCAGATACGTCCGGCGGACGCAAGCCTTTGAAACCCATTTGTAACTCGCTGCCTTTCGGCTCACGAGCTGGGCGGCGAGCGCGGTGCCACATTTGGGTGGCCAGGTTTCCCGTGGACGCTGGCTAGACTAGATACGTCCGGCGGACGCAAGCCTTTGAAACCCATTTGTAACTCGCTGCCTTTCGGCTCACGAGCTGGGCGGCGAGCGCGGTGCCACATTTGTGTGGCCAGGTTTCCCGTGGACGCTGGCTAGACCAGATACGTCCGGCGGACGCAAGCCTTTGAAACCCATTTGTAACTCGCTGCCTTTCGGCTCACGAGCTGGGCGGCGAGCGCGGTGCCACATTTGTGTGGCCAGGTTTCCCGTGGACGCTGGCTAGACCAGATACGTCCGGCGGACGCAAGCCTTTGAAACCCATTTGCAACTCACTGCCTTTCGGCACACGAGCTGGGCAGCGAGCGCGGTGCCACATTTGCGTGGCCAGGTTTCCCGTGGACGCTAGCTAGACCAGATACGTCCGGCGGACGCAAGCCTTTGAAACCCATTTGTAACTCGCTGCCTTTCGGCTCACAAGCTGGGCGGCGAGCGCGGTGCCACATTTGCGTGGCCAGGTTTCCCGTGGACGCTGGCTAGACCAGATACGTCTGGCGGACGCAAGCCTTTGAAACCGATTTGTAACTCGCTGCCTTTCGGCACACGAGCTGGGCGGCGAGCGTGGTGCCACATTTGTGTGGCCAGGTTTCCCGTGGACGCTGGCTAGACCAGATACCTCCGGCGGACGCAAGCCTTTGAAACCCATTTGTAACTCGCTGCCTTTCGGCTCACGAGCTCAGCGGCGAGCGCGGTGTCACATTTGTGTGGCCAGGTTTCCCTTGGACGCTGGCTAGACCAGATACGTCCGGCGGACGCAAGCCTTTGAAACCCATTTGTAACTCGCTGCCTTTCGGCTCACGAGCTGGGCGGCGAGCGCGGTGCCACATTTGCGTGGCCAGGTTTCCCGTGGACGCTAGCTAGACCAGATACGTCCGGCGGACGCAAGCCTTTGAAACCCATTTGCAACTCACTGCCTTTCGGCACACGAGCTGGGCGGCGAGCGTGGTGCCACATTTGTGTGGCCAGGTTTCCCGTGGACGCTGGCTAGACCAGATACGTCCGGCGGACGCAAGCCTTTGAAACCGATTTGTAACTCGCTGCCTTTCGGCACACGAGCTGGGCGGCGAGCGTGGTGCCACATTTGTGTGGCCAGGTTTCCCGTGGACGCTGGCTAGACCAGATACCTCCGGCGGACGAAGCCTTTGAAACCCATTTGTAACTCGCTGCCTTTCGGCTCACGAGCTCAGCGGCGAGCGCGGTGTCACATTTGTGTTGCCAGGTTTCCCGCGGACGCTGGCTAGACCAGATACGTCCGGCGGACGCAAGCCTTTGAAACCCTTTTGTAACTCGCTGCCTTTCGGCTCACGAGCTGGGCGGCGAGCGCAGTGCCACATTTGCGTGGCCAGGTTTCCCGTGGACGCTGGCTAGACCAGATATGTCCGGCGGACGCAAGCCTTTGAAACCCATTTGTAACTCGCTGCCTTTCGGCTCACGAGCTGGGCGGCGAGCGCGGTGCCACATTTGCGGTGCCAGGTTTCCCGTGGACGCTGGCTAGACCAGATACGTCCGGCGGACGCAAGCCTTTGAAACCGATTTGTAACTCACTGCCTTTCGGCACACGAGCTGGGCGGCGAGCGTGGTGCCACATTTGTGTGGCCAGGTTTCCCGTGGACGCTGGCTAGACCAGATACGTCCGGCGGACGCAAGCCTTTGAAACCCATTTGTAACTCGCTGCCTTTCGGCTCACGAGCTGGGCGGCGAGCGCGGTGCCACATTTGCGTGGCCAGGTTTCCCGTGGACGCTAGCTAGACCAGATACGTCCGGTGGACGCAAGCCTTTGAAACCCATTTGTAACTCGCTGCCTTTCGGCTCACGAGCTGGGCGGCGAGCGCGGTGCCACATTTGGGTGGCCAGGTTTCCCGTGGACGCTGGCTAGACTAGATACGTCCGGCGGACGCAAGCCTTTGAAACCCATTTGTAACTCGCTGCCTTTCGGCTCACGAGCTGGGCGGCGAGCGCGGTGCCACATTTGTGTGGCCAGGTTTCCCGTGGACGCTGGCTAGACCAGATACGTCCGGCGGACGCAAGCCTTTGAAACCCATTTGCAACTCACTGCCTTTCGGCACACGAGCTGGGCGGCGAGCGTGGTGCCACATTTGTGTGGCCAGGTTTCCCGTGGACGCTGGCTAGACCAGATACGTCCGGCGGACGCAAGCCTTTGAAACCCATTTGTAACTCGCTGCATTTCGCCTCACGAGCTGGGCGGCGAGCGCGGTGCCACATTTGCGTGGCCAGGTTTCCCGTGGACGTTGGCTAGACTAGATACGTCCGGCGGACGCAAGCCTTTGAAACCCATTTGTAACTCGCTGCCTTTCGGCTCACGAGCTAGGCGGCGAGCGCGGTGCCACATTTGCGTGGCCAGGTTTCCCGTGGACGCTAGCTAGACCAGATACATCCGGCGGACGCAAGCCTTTGAAACCCATTTGTAACTCGCTGCCTTTCGGCTCACGAGCTGGGCGGCGAGCGCGGTGCCACATTTGCGATGCCAGGTTTCCCGTGGACGCTGGCTAGACCAGATACGTCCGGCGGACGCAAGCCTTTGAAACCGATTTGTAACTCACTGCCTTTCGGCACACGAGCTGGGCGGCGAGCGTGGTGCCAAATTTGTGTGGCCAGGTTTCCCGTGGACGCTGGCTAGACCAGATACGTCCGGCGGACGCAAGCCTTTGAAACCCATTTGTAACTCGCTGCCTTTCGGCTCACGAGCTGGGCGGCGAGCGCGGTGCCACATTTGCGTGGCCAGGTTTCCCGTGGACGCTAGCTAGACCAGATACGTCCGGCGGACGCAAGCCTTTGAAACCCATTTGTAACTCGCTGCCTTTCGGCTCACGAGCTGGGCAGCGAGCGCGGTGCCACATTTGCGTGGCCAGGTTTCCCGTGGACGCTGGCTAGACTAGATACGTCCGGCGGACGCAAGCCTTTGAAACCCATTTGTAACTCGCTGCCTTTTGGCTCACGAGCTGGGCGGCGAGCGCGGTGCCACATTTGCGTGGCCAGGTTTCCCGTGGACGCTAGCTAGACCAGATACGTCCGGCGGACGCAAGCCTTTGAAACCCATTTGTAACTCGCTGCCTTTCGGCTCACGAGCTGGGCGGCGAGCGCGGTTCCACATTTGCGTGGCCAGGTTTCCCGTGGACGCTAGCTAGACCAGATACGTCCGGCGGACGCAAGCCTTTGAAACCCATTTGTAACTCGCTGCCTTTCGGCTCACGAGCTGGGCGGCGAGCGCAGTGCCACATTTGCGTGGCCAGGTTTCCCGTGGACGCTGGCTAGACGAGATACGTCCGGCGGACGCAAGCCTTTGAAACCCATTTGTAACTCGCTGCCTTTCGGCTCACGAGCTGGGCGGCGAGCGCGGTGCCACATTTGTGTGGCCAGGTTTCCCGTGGACGCTGGCTAGACCAGATACGTCCGGCGGACGCAAGCCTTTGAAACCCATTTGCAACTTACTGCCTTTCGGCACACGAGCTGGGCAGCGAGCGCGGTGCCACATTTGCGTGGCCAGGTTTCCCGTGGACGCTAGCTAGACCAGATACGTCCGGCGGACGTAAGCCTTTGAAACCCATTTGTAACTCGCTGCCTTTCGGCTCACGAGCTGGGCGGCGAGCGCGGTGCCACATTTGCGTGGCCAGGTTTCCCGTGGACGCTCGCTAGACTAGATACGTCCGGCGGACGCAAGCCTTTGAAACCCATTTGTAACTCGCTGCCTTTCGGCTCACGAGCTGGGCGGCGAGCGCGGTGCCACATTTGTGTGGCCAGGTTTCCCGTGGACGCTGGCTAGACCAGATACGTCCGGCGGACGCAAGCCTTTGAAACCCATTTGCAACTCACTGCCTTTCGGCACACGAGCTGGGCGGCGAGCGTGGTGCCACATTTGTGTGGCCAGGTTTCCCGTGGACGCTGGCTAGACCAGATACGTCCGGCGGACGCAAGCCTTTGAAACCCATTTGTAACTCGCTGCCTTTAGCCTCACGAGCTGGGCGGCGAGCGCGGTGCCACATTTGCGTGGCCAGGTTTCCCGTGGACGCTGGCTAGACTAGATACGTCCGGCGGACGCAAGCCTTTGAAACCCATTTGTAACTCGCTGCCTTTCGGCTCACGAGCTGGGCGGCGAGCGCGGTGCCACATTTGCGTGGCCAGGTTTCCCGTGGACGCTAGCTAGACCAGATACGTCCGGCGGACGCAACCCTTTGAAACCCATTTGTAACTCGCTGCCTTTCGGCTCACGAGCTGGGCGGCGAGCGCGGTGCCACATTTGCGATGCCAGGTTTCCCGTGGACGCTGGCTAGACCAGATACGTCCGGCGGACGCAAGCCTTTGAAACCGATTTGTAACTCACTGCCTTTCGGCACACGAGCTGGGCGGCGAGCGTGGTGCCAAATTTGTGTGGCCAGGTTTCCCGTGGACGCTGGCTAGACCAGATACGTCCGGCGGACGCAAGCCTTTGAAACCCATTTGTAACTCGCTGCCTTTCGGCTCACGAGCTGGGCGGCGAGCGCGGTGCCACATTTGCGTGGCCAGGTTTCCCGTGGACGCTAGCTAGACGAGATACGTCCGGCGGACGCAAGCCTTTGAAACCCATTTGTAACTCGCTGCCTTTCGGCTCACGAGCTGGGCGGCGAGCGCGGTGCCACATTTGCGTGGCCAGGTTTCCCGTGGACGCTAGCTAGACCAGATACGTCCGGCGGACGCAAGCCTTTGAAACCCATTTGTAACTCGCTGCCTTTCGGCTCACGAGCTGGGCGGCGAGCGCGGTGCCACATTTGCGTGGCCAGGTTTCCCGTGGACGCTAGCTAGACCAGATACGTCCGGCGGACGCAAGCCTTTGAAACCCATTTGTAACTCGCTGCCTTTCGGCTCACGAGCTGGGCGGCGAGCGCGGTGCCACATTTGCGTGGCCAGGTTTCCCGTGGACGCTAGCTAGACCAGATACGTCCGGCGGACGCAAGCCTTTGAAACCCATTTGTAACTCGCTGCCTTTCGGCTCACGAGCTGGGCGGCGAGCGCAGTGCCACATTTGCGTGGCCAGGTTTCCCGTGGACGCTGGCTAGACGAGATACGTCCGGCGGACGCAAGCCTTTGAAACCCATTTGTAACTCGCTGCCTTTCGGCTCACGAGCTGGGCGGCGAGCGCGGTGCCACATTTGTGTGGCCAGGTTTCCCGTGGACGCTGGCTAGACCAGATACGTCCGGCGGACGCAAGCCTTTGAAACCCATTTGCAACTCACTGCCTTTCGGCACACGAGCTGGGCAGCGAGCGCGGTGCCACATTTGCGTGGCCAGGTTTCCCGTGGACGCTAGCTAGACCAGATACGTCCGGCGGACGCAAGCCTTTGAAACCCATTTGTAACTCGCTGCCTTTCGGCTCACAAGCTGGGCGGCGAGCGCGGTGCCACATTTGCGTGGCCAGGTTTCCCGTGGACGCTGGCTAGACCAGATACGTCTGGCGGACGCAAGCCTTTGAAACCGATTTGTAACTCGCTGCCTTTCGGCACACGAGCTGGGCGGCGAGCGTGGTGCCACATTTGTGTGGCCAGGTTTCCCGTGGACGCTGGCTAGACCAGATACCTCCGGCGGACGCAAGCCTTTGAAACCCATTTGTAACTCGCTGCCTTTCGGCTCACGAGCTCAGCGGCGAGCGCAGTGTCACATTTGTGTGGCCAGGTTTCCCTTGGACGCTGGCTAGACCAGATACGTCCGGCGGACGCAAGCCTTTGAAACCCATTTGTAACTCGCTGCCTTTCGGCTCACGAGCTGGGCGGCGAGCGCGGTGCCACATTTGCGTGGCCAGGTTTCCCGTGGACGCTAGCTAGACCAGATACGTCCGGCGGACGCAAGCCTTTGAAACCCATTTGCAACTCACTGCCTTTCGGCACACGAGCTGGGCGGCGAGCGTGGTGCCACATTTGTGTGGCCAGGTTTCCCGTGGACGCTGGCTAGACCAGATACGTCCGGCGGACGCAAGCCTTTGAAACCGATTTGTAACTCGCTGCCTTTCGGCACACGAGCTGGGCGGCGAGCGTGGTGCCACATTTGTGTGGCCAGGTTTCCCGTGGACGCTGGCTAGACCAGATACCTCCGGCGGACGCAAGCCTTTGAAACCCATTTGTAACTCGCTGCCTTTCGGCTCACGAGCTCAGCGGCGAGCGCGGTGTCACATTTGTGTGGCCAGGTTTCCCTTGGACGCTGGCTAGACCAGATACGTCCGGCGGACGCAAGCCTTTGAAACCCATTTGTAACTCGCTGCCTTTCGGCTCACGAGCTGGGCGGCGAGCGCGGTGCCACATTTGCATGGCCAGGTTTCCCGTGGACGCTAGCTAGACCAGATACGTCCGGCGGACGCAAGCCTTTGAAACCCATTTGCAACTCACTGCCTTTCGGCACACGAGCTGGGCGGCGAGCGTGGTGCCACATTTGTGTGGCCAGGTTTCCCGTGGACGCTGGCTAGACCAGATACGTCCGGCGGACGCAAGCCTTTGAAACCCATTTGTAACTCGCTGCCTTTCGGCTCACGAGCTGGGCGGCGAGCGCGGTGCCACATTTGCGTGGCCAGGTTTCCCGTGGACGCTGGCTAGACTAGATACGTCCGGCGGACGCAAGCCTTTGAAACCCATTTGTAACTCGCTGCCTTTCGGCTCACGAGCTGGGCGGCGAGCGCGGTGCCACATTTGCGTGGCCAGGTTTCCCGTGGACGCTAGCTAGACCAGATACGTCCGGCGGACGCAAGCCTTTGAAACCCATTTGTAACTCGCTGCCTTTCGGCTCACGAGCTGGGCGGCGAGCGCGGTGCCACATTTGCGTGGCCAGGTTTCCCGTGGACGCTAGCTAGACCAGATACGTCCGGCGGACGCAAGCCTTTGAAACCCATTTGTAACTCGCTGCCTTTCGGCTCACGAGCTGGGCGGCGAGCGCGGTGCCACATTTGCGTGGCCAGGTTTCCCGTGGACGCTAGCTAGACCAGATACGTCCGGCGGACGCAAGCCTTTGAAACCCATTTGTAACTCGCTGCCTTTCGGCTCACGAGCTGGGCGGCGAGCGCGGTGCCACATTTGCGTGGCCAGGTTTCCCGTGGACGCTAGCTAGACCAGATACGTCCGGCGGACGCAAGCCTTTGAAACCCATTTGTAACTCGCTGCCTTTCGGCTCACGAGCTGGGCGGCGAGCGCAGTGCCACATTTGCGTGGCCAGGTTTCCCGTGGACGCTGGCTAGACGAGATACGTCCGGCGGACGCAAGCCTTTGAAACCCATTTGTAACTCGCTGCCTTTCGGCTCACGAGCTGGGCGGCGAGCGCGGTGCCACATTTGTGTGGCCAGGTTTCCCGTGGACGCTGGCTAGACCAGATACGTCCGGCGGACGCAAGCCTTTGAAACCCATTTGCAACTCACTGCCTTTCGGCACACGAGCTGGGCAGCGAGCGCGGTGCCACATTTGCGTGGCCAGGTTTCCCGTGGACGCTAGCTAGACCAGATACGTCCGGCGGACGCAAGCCTTTGAAACCCATTTGTAACTCGCTGCCTTTCGGCTCACGAGCTGGGCGGCGAGCGCGGTGCCACATTTGCGTGGCCAGGTTTCCCGTGGACGCTAGCTAGACCAGATACGTCCGGCGGACGCAAGCCTTTGAAACCCATTTGCAACTCACTGCCTTTCGGCACACGAGCTGGGCGGCGAGCGTGGTGCCACATTTGTGTGGCCAGGTTTCCCGTGGACGCTGGCTAGACCAGATACGTCCGGCGGACGCAAGCCTTTGAAACCGATTTGTAACTCGCTGCCTTTCGGCACACGAGCTGGGCGGCGAGCGTGGTGCCACATTTGTGTGGCCAGGTTTCCCGTGGACGCTGGCTAGACCAGATACCTCCGGCGGACGCAAGCCTTTGAAACCCATTTGTAACTCGCTGCCTTTCGGCTCACGAGCTCAGCGGCGAGCGCGGTGTCACATTTGTGTGGCCAGGTTTCCCTTGGACGCTGGCTAGACCAGATACGTCCGGCGGACGCAAGCCTTTGAAACCCATTTGTAACTCGCTGCCTTTCGGCTCACGAGCTGGGCGGCGAGCGCGGTGCCACATTTGCATGGCCAGGTTTCCCGTGGACGCTAGCTAGACCAGATACGTCCGGCGGACGCAAGCCTTTGAAACCCATTTGCAACTCACTGCCTTTCGGCACACGAGCTGGGCGGCGAGCGTGGTGCCACATTTGTGTGGCCAGGTTTCCCGTGGACGCTGGCTAGACCAGATACGTCCGGCGGACGCAAGCCTTTGAAACCCATTTGTAACTCGCTGCCTTTCGGCTCACGAGCTGGGCGGCGAGCGCGGTGCCACATTTGCGTGGCCAGGTTTCCCGTGGACGCTGGCTAGACTAGATACGTCCGGCGGACGCAAGCCTTTGAAACCCATTTGTAACTCGCTGCCTTTCGGCTCACGAGCTGGGCGGCGAGCGCGGTGCCACATTTGCGTGGCCAGGTTTCCCGTGGACGCTAGCTAGACCAGATACGTCCGGCGGACGCAAGCCTTTGAAACCCATTTGTAACTCGCTGCCTTTCGGCTCACGAGCTGGGCGGCGAGCGCGGTGCCACATTTGCGTGGCCAGGTTTCCCGTGGACGCTAGCTAGACCAGATACGTCCGGCGGACGCAAGCCTTTGAAACCCATTTGTAACTCGCTGCCTTTCGGCTCACGAGCTGGGCGGCGAGCGCGGTGCCACATTTGCGTGGCCAGGTTTCCCGTGGACGCTAGCTAGACCAGATACGTCCGGCGGACGCAAGCCTTTGAAACCCATTTGTAACTCGCTGCCTTTCGGCTCACGAGCTGGGCGGCGAGCGCGGTGCCACATTTGCGTGGCCAGGTTTCCCGTGGACGCTAGCTAGACCAGATACGTCCGGCGGACGCAAGCCTTTGAAACCCATTTGTAACTCGCTGCCTTTCGGCTCACGAGCTGGGCGGCGAGCGCAGTGCCACATTTGCGTGGCCAGGTTTCCCGTGGACGCTGGCTAGACGAGATACGTCCGGCGGACGCAAGCCTTTGAAACCCATTTGTAACTCGCTGCCTTTCGGCTCACGAGCTGGGCGGCGAGCGCGGTGCCACATTTGTGTGGCCAGGTTTCCCGTGGACGCTGGCTAGACCAGATACGTCCGGCGGACGCAAGCCTTTGAAACCCATTTGCAACTCACTGCCTTTCGGCACACGAGCTGGGCAGCGAGCGCGGTGCCACATTTGCGTGGCCAGGTTTCCCGTGGACGCTAGCTAGACCAGATACGTCCGGCGGACGCAAGCCTTTGAAACCCATTTGTAACTCGCTGCCTTTCGGCTCACAAGCTGGGCGGCGAGCGCGGTGCCACATTTGCGTGGCCAGGTTTCCCGTGGACGCTGGCTAGACCAGATACGTCTGGCGGACGCAAGCCTTTGAAACCGATTTGTAACTCGCTGCCTTTCGGCACACGAGCTGGGCGGCGAGCGTGGTGCCACATTTGTGTGGCCAGGTTTCCCGTGGACGCTGGCTAGACCAGATACCTCCGGCGGACGCAAGCCTTTGAAACCCATTTGTAACTCGCTGCCTTTCGGCTCACGAGCTCAGCGGCGAGCGCAGTGTCACATTTGTGTGGCCAGGTTTCCCTTGGACGCTGGCTAGACCAGATACGTCCGGCGGACGCAAGCCTTTGAAACCCATTTGTAACTCGCTGCCTTTCGGCTCACGAGCTGGGCGGCGAGCGCGGTGCCACATTTGCGTGGCCAGGTTTCCCGTGGACGCTAGCTAGACCAGATACGTCCGGCGGACGCAAGCCTTTGAAACCCATTTGCAACTCACTGCCTTTCGGCACACGAGCTGGGCGGCGAGCGTGGTGCCACATTTGTGTGGCCAGGTTTCCCGTGGACGCTGGCTAGACCAGATACGTCCGGCGGACGCAAGCCTTTGAAACCGATTTGTAACTCGCTGCCTTTCGGCACACGAGCTGGGCGGCGAGCGTGGTGCCACATTTGTGTGGCCAGGTTTCCCGTGGACGCTGGCTAGACCAGATACCTCCGGCGGACGCAAGCCTTTGAAACCCATTTGTAACTCGCTGCCTTTCGGCTCACGAGCTCAGCGGCGAGCGCGGTGTCACATTTGTGTGGCCAGGTTTCCCTTGGACGCTGGCTAGACCAGATACGTCCGGCGGACGCAAGCCTTTGAAACCCATTTGTAACTCGCTGCCTTTCGGCTCACGAGCTGGGCGGCGAGCGCGGTGCCACATTTGCATGGCCAGGTTTCCCGTGGACGCTAGCTAGACCAGATACGTCCGGCGGACGCAAGCCTTTGAAACCCATTTGCAACTCACTGCCTTTCGGCACACGAGCTGGGCGGCGAGCGTGGTGCCACATTTGTGTGGCCAGGTTTCCCGTGGACGCTGGCTAGACCAGATACGTCCGGCGGACGCAAGCCTTTGAAACCCATTTGTAACTCGCTGCCTTTCGGCTCACGAGCTGGGCGGCGAGCGCGGTGCCACATTTGCGTGGCCAGGTTTCCCGTGGACGTTGGCTAGACTAGATACGTCCGGCGGACGCAAGCCTTTGAAACCCATTTGTAACTCGCTGCCTTTCGGCTCACGAGCTGGGCGGCGAGCGCGGTGCCACATTTGCGTGGCCAGGTTTCCCGTGGACGCTAGCTAGACCAGATACGTCCGGCGGACGCAAGCCTTTGAAACCCATTTGTAACTCGCTGCCTTTCGGCTCACGAGCTGGGCGGCGAGCGCGGTGCCACATTTGCGTGGCCAGGTTTCCCGTGGACGCTAGCTAGACCAGATACGTCCGGCGGACGCAAGCCTTTGAAACCCATTTGCAACTCACTGCCTTTCGGCACACGAGCTGGGCAGCGAGCGCGGTGCCACATTTGAGTGGCCAGGTTTCCCGTGGACGCTAGCTAGACCAGATACGTCC
The DNA here is from genome assembly GCF_054948205.1 of Urtica dioica subsp. dioica. Classification (NCBI taxonomy): domain Eukaryota; kingdom Viridiplantae; phylum Streptophyta; class Magnoliopsida; order Rosales; family Urticaceae; genus Urtica; species Urtica dioica. The sequence continues at coordinate 8,019,135 of NC_142760.1, read as the reverse complement.
GGCGGACGCAAGCCTTTGAAACCCATTTGTAACTCGCTGCCTTTCGGCTCACGAGCTGGGCGGCGAGCGCGGTGCCACATTTGCGTGGCCAGGTTTCCCGTGGACGCTGGCTAGACCAGATACGTCCGGCGGACGCAAGCCTTTGAAACCGATTTGTAACTCGCTGCCTTTCGGCACACGAGCTGGGCGGCGAGCGTGGTGCCACATTTGTGTGGCCAGGTTTCCCGTGGACGCTGGCTAGACCAGATACCTCCGGCGGACGCAAGCCTTTGAAACCCATTTGTAACTCGCTGCCTTTCGGCTCACGAGCTCAGCGGCGAGCGCGGTGTCACATTTGTGTGGCCAGGTTTCCCTTGGACGCTGGCTAGACCAGATACGTCCGGCGGACGCAAGCCTTTGAAACCCATTTGTAACTCGCTGCCTTTCGGCTCACGAGCTGGGCGGCGAGCGCGGTGCCATATTTGTGTCGCCAGGTTTCCTGTGGACGCTGGCTAGACCAGATACGTCCGGTGGACGCAAGCCTTTGAAACCCATTTTTAACTCGCTGCCTATCGGCTCACGAGCTGGGCGGCGAGCACGGTGCCACATTTGCGTGGCCAGGTTTCCCGTGGACGCTGGCTAGACAAGATACGTCCGGCGGATGCAAGCCTTTGAAACCCATTTGTAACTCGCTGCCTTTCGGCTCACGAGCTGGGCGGCGAGCGCGGTGCCACATTTGCGTGGCCAGGTTTCCCGTGGACGCTGGCTAGACCAGATTTGTCCGGCGGACGCAAGCCTTTGAAACCCATTTGTAACTCGCTGTCTTTCGGTTCACAAGCTGGGCGGCGAGCGCGGTGCCACATTTGCGTGGCCAGGTTTCCCGTGGCCGCTGGCTCGACCAGATACGTCCGGCGGACGCAAGCCTTTGAAACCCATTTGTAACTCGCTGCCTTTCGGCTCACGAGCTCAGCGGCGAGTGCGGTGTCACATTTGTGTGGCCAGGTTTCCCTTGGACACTGGCTAGACCAGATACGTCTGGCGGACGCAAGCCTTTGAAACCCATTTGTAACTCGCTGCCTTTCGGCTCACGAGCTAGGCGGCGAGCGCGGTGCCATATTTGTGTGGCCAGGTTTCCCGTGGACGCTGGCTAGACCAGATACGTCCGGCGGACGCAAGCCTTTGAAACCCATGTGTAACTCGCTGCCTTTCAGCTCACGAGCTGGGCGGCAAGCGCGGTGCCACATTTGCGTGGCCAGGTTTCCCGTGGACGCTGGCTAGATCAGATACGTCCGGCAGACGCAAGCCTTTGAAACCCATTTGTAACTCGCTGCCTTTCGGTTCACGAGCTGGGCGGCAAGCGCGGTGCCACATTTGCGTGGCCAGGTTTCCCGTGGATGCTGGCTATACCAGATACGTCCGGCGGACGCAAGCCTTTGAAACCCATTTGTAACTCGCTGCCTTTCGGCTCACGAGCTGGGCGGCGAGCGCTATGTCACATTTGTGTTGCCAGGTTTCCCGCGGACGCTGGCTAGATCAGATACGTCCGGCGGACGCAAGCCTTTGAAACCCATTTGTAACTCGCTGCCTTTCGGCTCACGAGCTGGGCGGCGAGGGCAGTGCCACATTTGCGTGGCCAGGTTTCCCGTGGACGCTGGCTAGACCAGATATGTCCGGCGGACGCAAGCCTTTGAAACCCATTTGTAACTCGCTGCCTTTCGGCTCACGAGCTGGGCGGCGAGCGCGGTGCCACATTTGCGATGCCAGGTTTCCCGTGGACGCTGGCTAGACCAGATACGTCCGGCGGACGCAAGCCTTTGAAACCGATTTGTAACTCACTGCCTTTCGGCACACGAGCTGGGCGGCGAGCGTGGTGCCACATTTGTGTGGCCAGGTTTCCCGTGGACGCTGGCTAGACCAGATACGTCCGGCGGACGCAAGCCTTTGAAACCCATTTGTAACTCGCTGCCTTTCGGCTCACGAGCTGGGCGGCGAGCGCGGTGCCACATTTGCGTGGCCAGGTTTCCCGTGGACGCTAGCTAGACCAGATATGTCCGGCGGACGCAAGCCTTTGAAACCCATTTGTAACTCGCTGCCTTTCGGCTCACGAGCTGGGCGGCGAGCGCGGTGCCACATTTGCGTGGCCAGGTTTCCCGTGGACGCTGGCTAGACTAGATACGTCCGGCGGACGCAAGCCTTTGAAACCCATTTGTAACTCGCTGCCTTTCGGCTCACGAGCTGGGCGGCGAGCGCGGTGCCACATTTGTGTGGCCAGGTTTCCCGTGGACGCTGGCTAGACCAGATACGTCCGGCGGACGCAAGCCTTTGAAACCCATTTGCAACTCACTGCCTTTCGGCACACGAGCTGGGCGGCGAGCCTGGTGCCACATTTGTGTGGCCAGGTTTCCCGTGGACGCTGGCTAGACCAGATACGTCCGGCGGACGCAAGCCTTTGAAACCCATTTGTAACTCGCTGCCTTTCGGCTCACGAGCTGGGCGGCGAGCGCGGTGCCACATTTGCGTGGCCAGGTTTCCCGTGGACGCTGGCTAGACTAGATACGTCCGGCGGACGCAAGCCTTTGAAACCCATTTGTAACTCGCTGCCTTTCGGCTCACGAGCTGGGCGGCGAGCGCGGTGCCACATTTGTGTGGCCAGGTTTCTCGTGGACGCTGGCTAGACCAGATACGTCCGGCGGACGCAAGCCTTTGAAACCCATTTGCAACTCACTGCCTTTCGGCACACGAGCTGGGCGGCGAGCGTGGTGCCACATTTGTGTGGCCAGGTTTCCCGTGGACGCTGGCTAGACCAGATACGTCCGGCGGACGCAAGCCTTTGAAACCCATTTGTAACTCGCTGCCTTTCGGCTCACGAGCTGGGCGGCGAGCGCGGTGCCACATTTGCGTGGCCAGGTTTCCCGTGGACGCTAGCTAGACCAGATACGTCCGGCGGACGCAAGCCTTTGAAACCCATTTGCAACTCACTGCCTTTCGGCACACGAGCTGGGCAGCGAGCGCGGTGCCACATTTGAGTGGCCAGGTTTCCCGTGGACGCTAGCTAGACCAGATACGTCCGGCGGACGCAAGCCTTTGAAACCCATTTGTAACTCGCTGCCTTTCGGCTCACGAGCTGGGCGGCGAGCGCGGTGCCACATTTGCGTGGCCAGGTTTCCCGTGGACGCTGGCTAGACTAGATACGTCCGGCGGACGCAAGCCTTTGAAACCCATTTGTAACTCGCTGCCTTTCGGCTCACGAGCTGGGCGGCGAGCGCGGTGCCACATTTGCGTGGCCAGGTTTCCCGTGGACGCTAGCTAGACCAGATACGTCCGGCGGACGCAAGCCTTTGAAACCCATTTGTAACTCGCTGCCTTTCGGCTCACGAGCTGGGCGGCGAGCGCGGTGCCACATTTGCGTGGCCAGGTTTCCCGTGGACGCTAGCTAGACCAGATACGTCCGGCGGACGCAAGCCTTTGAAACCCATTTGCAACTCACTGCCTTTCGGCACACGAGCTGGGCAGCGAGCGCGGTGCCACATTTGAGTGGCCAGGTTTCCCGTGGACGCTAGCTAGACCAGATACGTCCGGCGGACGCAAGCCTTTGAAACCCATTTGTAACTCGCTGCCTTTCGGCTCACGAGCTGGGCGGCGAGCGCGGTGCCACATTTGCGTGGCCAGGTTTCCCGTGGACGCTGGCTAGACCAGATACGTCCGGCGGACGCAAGCCTTTGAAACCGATTTGTAACTCGCTGCCTTTCGGCACACGAGCTGGGCGGCGAGCGTGGTGCCACATTTGTGTGGCCAGGTTTCCCGTGGACGCTGGCTAGACCAGATACCTCCGGCGGACGCAAGCCTTTGAAACCCATTTGTAACTCGCTGCCTTTCGGCTCACGAGCTCAGCGGCGAGCGCGGTGTCACATTTGTGTGGCCAGGTTTCCCTTGGACGCTGGCTAGACCAGATACGTCCGGCGGACGCAAGCCTTTGAAACCCATTTGTAACTCGCTGCCTTTCGGCTCACGAGCTGGGCGGCGAGCGCGGTGCCATATTTGTGTCGCCAGGTTTCCTGTGGACGCTGGCTAGACCAGATACGTCCGGTGGACGCAAGCCTTTGAAACCCATTTTTAACTCGCTGCCTATCGGCTCACGAGCTGGGCGGCGAGCACGGTGCCACATTTGCGTGGCCAGGTTTCCCGTGGACGCTGGCTAGACAAGATACGTCCGGCGGATGCAAGCCTTTGAAACCCATTTGTAACTCGCTGCCTTTCGGCTCACGAGCTGGGCGGCGAGCGCGGTGCCACATTTGCGTGGCCAGGTTTCCCGTGGACGCTGGCTAGACCAGATTTGTCCGGCGGACGCAAGCCTTTGAAACCCATTTGTAACTCGCTGTCTTTCGGTTCACAAGCTGGGCGGCGAGCGCGGTGCCACATTTGCGTGGCCAGGTTTCCCGTGGCCGCTGGCTCGACCAGATACGTCCGGCGGACGCAAGCCTTTGAAACCCATTTGTAACTCGCTGCCTTTCGGCTCACGAGCTCAGCGGCGAGTGCGGTGTCACATTTGTGTGGCCAGGTTTCCCTTGGACACTGGCTAGACCAGATACGTCTGGCGGACGCAAGCCTTTGAAACCCATTTGTAACTCGCTGCCTTTCGGCTCACGAGCTAGGCGGCGAGCGCGGTGCCATATTTGTGTGGCCAGGTTTCCCGTGGACGCTGGCTAGACCAGATACGTCCGGCGGACGCAAGCCTTTGAAACCCATGTGTAACTCGCTGCCTTTCAGCTCACGAGCTGGGCGGCAAGCGCGGTGCCACATTTGCGTGGCCAGGTTTCCCGTGGACGCTGGCTAGATCAGATACGTCCGGCAGACGCAAGCCTTTGAAACCCATTTGTAACTCGCTGCCTTTCGGTTCACGAGCTGGGCGGCAAGCGCGGTGCCACATTTGCGTGGCCAGGTTTCCCGTGGATGCTGGCTATACCAGATACGTCCGGCGGACGCAAGCCTTTGAAACCCATTTGTAACTCGCTGCCTTTCGGCTCACGAGCTGGGCGGCGAGCGCTATGTCACATTTGTGTTGCCAGGTTTCCCGCGGACGCTGGCTAGATCAGATACGTCCGGCGGACGCAAGCCTTTGAAACCCATTTGTAACTCGCTGCCTTTCGGCTCACGAGCTGGGCGGCGAGGGCAGTGCCACATTTGCGTGGCCAGGTTTCCCGTGGACGCTGGCTAGACCAGATATGTCCGGCGGACGCAAGCCTTTGAAACCCATTTGTAACTCGCTGCCTTTCGGCTCACGAGCTGGGCGGCGAGCGCGGTGCCACATTTGCGATGCCAGGTTTCCCGTGGACGCTGGCTAGACCAGATACGTCCGGCGGACGCAAGCCTTTGAAACCGATTTGTAACTCACTGCCTTTCGGCACACGAGCTGGGCGGCGAGCGTGGTGCCACATTTGTGTGGCCAGGTTTCCCGTGGACGCTGGCTAGACCAGATACGTCCGGCGGACGCAAGCCTTTGAAACCCATTTGTAACTCGCTGCCTTTCGGCTCACGAGCTGGGCGGCGAGCGCGGTGCCACATTTGCGTGGCCAGGTTTCCCGTGGACGCTAGCTAGACCAGATATGTCCGGCGGACGCAAGCCTTTGAAACCCATTTGTAACTCGCTGCCTTTCGGCTCACGAGCTGGGCGGCGAGCGCGGTGCCACATTTGCGTGGCCAGGTTTCCCGTGGACGCTGGCTAGACTAGATACGTCCGGCGGACGCAAGCCTTTGAAACCCATTTGTAACTCGCTGCCTTTCGGCTCACGAGCTGGGCGGCGAGCGCGGTGCCACATTTGTGTGGCCAGGTTTCCCGTGGACGCTGGCTAGACCAGATACGTCCGGCGGACGCAAGCCTTTGAAACCCATTTGCAACTCACTGCCTTTCGGCACACGAGCTGGGCGGCGAGCGTGGTGCCACATTTGTGTGGCCAGGTTTCCCGTGGACGCTGGCTAGACCAGATACGTCCGGCGGACGCAAGCCTTTGAAACCCATTTGTAACTCGCTGCCTTTCGGCTCACGAGCTGGGCGGCGAGCGCGGTGCCACATTTGCGTGGCCAGGTTTCCCGTGGACGCTGGCTAGACTAGATACGTCCGGCGGACGCAAGCCTTTGAAACCCATTTGTAACTCGCTGCCTTTCGGCTCACGAGCTGGGCGGCGAGCGCGGTGCCACATTTGTGTGGCCAGGTTTCTCGTGGACGCTGGCTAGACCAGATACGTCCGGCGGACGCAAGCCTTTGAAACCCATTTGCAACTCACTGCCTTTCGGCACACGAGCTGGGCGGCGAGCGTGGTGCCACATTTGTGTGGCCAGGTTTCCCGTGGACGCTGGCTAGACCAGATACGTCCGGCGGACGCAAGCCTTTGAAACCCATTTGTAACTCGCTGCCTTTCGGCTCACGAGCTGGGCGGCGAGCGCGGTGCCACATTTGCGTGGCCAGGTTTCCCGTGGATGCTAGCTAGACCAGATACGTCCGGCGGACGCAAGCCTTTGAAACCCATTTGTAACTCGCTGCCTTTCGGCTCACGAGCTGGGCGGCGAGCGCGGTGCCACATTTGCGTGGCCAGGTTTCCCGTGGACGCTGGCTAGACTAGATACGTCCGGCGGACGCAAGCCTTTGAAACCCATTTGTAACTCGCTGCCTTTCGGCTCACGAGCTGGGCGGCGAGCGCGGTGCCACATTTGCGTGGCCAGGTTTCCCGTGGACGCTAGCTAGACCAGATACGTCCGGCGGACGCAAGCCTTTGAAACCCATTTGTAACTCGCTGCCTTTCGGCTCACGAGCTGGGCGGCGAGCGCGGTGCCACATTTGCGATGCCAGGTTTCCCGTGGACGCTGGCTAGACCAGATACGTCCGGCGGACGCAAGCCTTTGAAACCGATTTGTAACTCACTGCCTTTCGGCACACGAGCTGGGCGGCGAGCGTGGTGCCACATTTGTGTGGCCAGGTTTCCCGTGGACGCTGGCTAGACCAGATACGTCCGGCGGACGCAAGCCTTTGAAACCCATTTGTAACTCGCTGCCTTTTGGCTCACGAGCTGGGCGGCGAGCGCGGTGCCACATTTGCGTGGCCAGGTTTCCCGTGGACGCTAGCTAGACCAGATACGTCCGGCGGACGCAAGCCTTTGAAACCCATTTGTAACTCGTTGCCTTTCGGCTCACGAGCTGGGCGGCGAGCGCGGTGCCACATTTGCGTGGCCAGGTTTCCCGTGGACGCTGGCTAGACTAGATACGTCCGGCGGACGCAAGCCTTTGAAACCCATTTGTAACTCGCTGCCTTTCGGCTCACGAGCTGGGGGGCGAGCGCGGTGCCACATTTGTGTGGCCAGGTTTCCCGTGGACGCTGGCTAGACCAGATACGTCCGGCGGACGCAAGCCTTTGAAACCCATTTGCAACTCACTGCCTTTCGGCACACGAGCTGGGCGGCGAGCGTGGTGCCACATTTGTGTGGCCAGGTTTCCCGTGGACGCTGGCTAGACCAGATACGTCCGGCGGACGCAAGCCTTTGAAACCCATTTGTAACTCGCTGCCTTTCGGCTCACGAGCTGGGCGGCGAGCGCGGTGCCACATTTGCGTGGCCAGGTTTCCCATGGACGCTGGCTAGACTAGATACGTCCGGCGGACGCAAGCCTTTGAAACCCATTTGTAACTCGCTGCCTTTCGGCTCACGAGCTGGGCGGCGAGCGCGGTGCCACATTTGTGTGGCCAGGTTTCCCGTCGACGCTGGCTAGACCAGATACGTCCGGCGGACGCAAGCCTTTGAAACCCATTTGTAACTCGCTGCCTTTCGGCTCACGAGCTGGGCGGCGAGCGCGGTGCCACATTTGCGTGGCCAGGTTTCCCGTGGACGCTAGCTAGACCAGATACGTCCGGCGGACGCAAGCCTTTGAAACCCATTTGTAACTCGCTGCCTTTCGGCTCACGAGCTGGGCGGCGAGCGCGGTGCCACATTTGCGTGGCCAGGTTTCCCGTGGACGCTGGCTAGACTAGATACGTCCGGCGGACGCAAGCCTTTGAAAACCATTTGTAACTCGCTGCCTTTCGGCTCACGAGCTGGGCGGCGAGCGCGGTGCCACATTTGCGTGGCCAGGTTTCCCGTGGACGCTAGCTAGACCAGATACGTCCGGCGGACGCAAGCCTTTGAAACCCATTTGTAACTCGCTGCCTTTCGGCTCACGAGCTGGGCGGCGAGCGCGGTGCCACATTTGCGTGGCCAGGTTTCCCGTGGACGCTAGCTAGACCAGATACGTCCGGCGGACGCAAGCCTTTGAAACCCATTTGTAACTCGCTGCCTTTCGGCACACGAGCTGGGCGGCGAGCGTGGTGCCACATTTGTGTGGCCAGGTTTCCCGTGGACGCTGGCTAGACCAGATACCTCCGGCGGACGCAAGCCTTTGAAACCCATTTGTAACTCGCTGCCTTTCGGCTCACGAGCTCAGCGGCGAGCGCGGTGTCACATTTGTGTGGCCAGGTTTCCCTTGGACGCTGGCTAGACCAGATACGTCCGGCGGACGCAAGCCTTTGAAACCCATTTGTAACTCGCTGCCTTTCGGCTCACGAGCTGGGCGGCGAGCGCGGTGCCATATTTGTGTCGCCAGGTTTCCTGTGGACGCTGGCTAGACCAGATACGTCCGGTGGACGCAAGCCTTTGAAACCCATTTTTAACTCGCTGCCTATCGGCTCACGAGCTGGGCGGCGAGCACGGTGCCACATTTGCGTGGCCAGGTTTCCCGTGGACGCTGGCTAGACAAGATACGTCCGGCGGATGCAAGCCTTTGAAACCCATTTGTAACTCGCTGCCTTTCGGCTCACGAGCTGGGCGGCGAGCGCGGTGCCACATTTGTGTGGCCAGGTTTCCCGTGGACGCTGGCTAGACCAGATACGTCCGGCGGACGCAAGCCTTTGAAACCCATTTGCAACTCACTGCCTTTCGGCACACGAGCTGGGCGGCGAGCGTGGTGCCACATTTGTGTGGCCAGGTTTCCCGTGGACGCTGGCTAGACCAGATACGTCCGGCGGACGCAAGCCTTTGAAACCCATTTGTAACTCGCTGCCTTTCGGCTCACGAGCTAGGCGGCGAGCGCGGTGCCACATTTGCGTGGCCAGGTTTCCCGTGGACGCTAGCTAGACCAGATACGTCCGGCGGACGCAAGCCTTTGAAACCCATTTGTAACTCGCTGCCTTTCGGCTCACGAGCTGGGCGGCGAGCGCGGTGCCACATTTGCGTGGCCAGGTTTCCCGTGGACGCTGGCTAGACTAGATACGTCCGGCGGACGCAAGCCTTTGAAACCCATTTGTAACTCGCTGCCTTTCGGCTCACGAGCTGGGCGGCGAGCGCGGTGCCACATTTGCGTGGCCAGGTTTCCCGTGGACGCTAGCTAGACCAGATACGTCCGGCGGACGCAAGCCTTTGAAACCCATTTGTAACTCGCTGCCTTTCGGCTCACGAGCTGGGCGGCGAGCGCGGTGCCATATTTGTGTCGCCAGGTTTCCTGTGGACGCTGGCTAGACCAGATACGTCCGGTGGACGCAAGCCTTTGAAACCCATTTTTAACTCGCAGCCTATCGGCTCACGAGCTGGGCGGCGAGCACGGTGCCACATTTGCGTGGCCAGGTTTCCCGTGGACGCTGGCTAGACAAGATACGTCCGGCGGATGCAAGCCTTTGAAACCCATTTGTAACTCGCTGCCTTTCGGCTCACGAGCTGGGCGGCGAGCGCGGTGCCACATTTGTGTGGCCAGGTTTCCCGTGGACGCTGGCTAGACCAGATACGTCCGGCGGACGCAAGCCTTTGAAACCCATTTGCAACTCACTGCCTTTCGGCACACGAGCTGGGCGGCGAGCGTGGTGCCACATTTGTGTGGCCAGGTTTCCCGTGGACGCTGGCTAGACCAGATACGTCCGGCGGACGCAAGCCTTTGAAACCCATTTGTAACTCGCTGCCTTTCGGCTCACGAGCTGGGCGGCGAGCGCGGTGCCACATTTGCGTGGCCAGGTTTCCCGTGGACGCTAGCTAGACCAGATACGTCCGGCGGACGCAAGCCTTTGAAACCCATTTGTAACTCGCTGCCTTTCGGCTCACGAGCTGGGCGGCGAGCGCGGTGCCACATTTGCGTGGCCAGGTTTCCCGTGGACGCTGGCTAGACTAGATACGTCCGGCGGACGCAAGCCTTTGAAACCCATTTGTAACTCGCTGCCTTTCGGCTCACGAGCTGGGCGGCGAGCGCGGTGCCACATTTGCGTGGCCAGGTTTCCCGTGGACGCTAGCTAGACCAGATACGTCCGGCGGACGCAAGCCTTTGAAACCCATTTGTAACTCGCTGCCTTTCGGCACACGAGCTGGGCGGCGAGCGTGGTGCCACATTTGTGTGGCCAGGTTTCCCGTGGACGCTGGCTAGACCAGATACCTCCGGCGGACGCAAGCCTTTGAAACCCATTTGTAACTCGCTGCCTTTCGGCTCACGAGCTCAGCGGCGAGCGCGGTGTCACATTTGTGTGGCCAGGTTTCCCTTGGACGCTGGCTAGACCAGATACGTCCGGCGGACGCAAGCCTTTGAAACCCATTTGTAACTCGCTGCCTTTCGGCTCACGAGCTGGGCGGCGAGCGCGGTGCCATATTTGTGTCGCCAGGTTTCCTGTGGACGCTGGCTAGACCAGATACGTCCGGTGGACGCAAGCCTTTGAAACCCATTTTTAACTCGCAGCCTATCGGCTCACGAGCTGGGCGGCGAGCACGGTGCCACATTTGCGTGGCCAGGTTTCCCGTGGACGCTGGCTAGACAAGATACGTCCGGCGGATGCAAGCCTTTGAAACCCATTTGTAACTCGCTGCCTTTCGGCTCACGAGCTGGGCGGCGAGCGCGGTGCCACATTTGTGTGGCCAGGTTTCCCGTGGACGCTGGCTAGACCAGATACGTCCGGCGGACGCAAGCCTTTGAAACCCATTTGCAACTCACTGCCTTTCGGCACACGAGCTGGGCGGCGAGCGTGGTGCCACATTTGTGTGGCCAGGTTTCCCGTGGACGCTGGCTAGACCAGATACGTCCGGCGGACGCAAGCCTTTGAAACCCATTTGTAACTCGCTGCCTTTCGGCTCACGAGCTGGGCGGCGAGCGCGGTGCCACATTTGCGTGGCCAGGTTTCCCGTGGACGCTAGCTAGACCAGATACGTCCGGCGGACGCAAGCCTTTGAAACCCATTTGTAACTCGCTGCCTTTCGGCTCACGAGCTGGGCGGCGAGCGCGGTGCCACATTTGCGTGGCCAGGTTTCCCGTGGACGCTGGCTAGACTAGATACGTCCGGCGGACGCAAGCCTTTGAAACCCATTTGTAACTCGCTGCCTTTCGGCTCACGAGCTGGGCGGCGAGCGCGGTGCCACATTTGCGTGGCCAGGTTTCCCGTGGACGCTAGCTAGACCAGATACGTCCGGCGGACGCAAGCCTTTGAAACCCATTTGTAACTCGCTGCCTTTCGGCACACGAGCTGGGCGGCGAGCGTGGTGCCACATTTGTGTGGCCAGGTTTCCCGTGGACGCTGGCTAGACCAGATACCTCCGGCGGACGCAAGCCTTTGAAACCCATTTGTAACTCGCTGCCTTTCGGCTCACGAGCTCAGCGGCGAGCGCGGTGTCACATTTGTGTGGCCAGGTTTCCCTTGGACGCTGGCTAGACCAGATACGTCCGGCGGACGCAAGCCTTTGAAACCCATTTGTAACTCGCTGCCTTTCGGCTCACGAGCTGGGCGGCGAGCGCGGTGCCATATTTGTGTCGCCAGGTTTCCTGTGGACGCTGGCTAGACCAGATACGTCCGGTGGACGCAAGCCTTTGAAACCCATTTTTAACTCGCTGCCTATCGGCTCACGAGCTGGGCGGCGAGCACGGTGCCACATTTGCGTGGCCAGGTTTCCCGTGGACGCTGGCTAGACAAGATACGTCCGGCGGATGCAAGCCTTTGAAACCCATTTGTAACTCGCTGCCTTTCGGCTCACGAGCTGGGCGGCGAGCGCGGTGCCACATTTGTGTGGCCAGGTTTCCCGTGGACGCTGGCTAGACCAGATACGTCCGGCGGACGCAAGCCTTTGAAACCCATTTGCAACTCACTGCCTTTCGGCACACGAGCTGGGCGGCGAGCGTGGTGCCACATTTGTGTGGCCAGGTTTCCCGTGGACGCTGGCTAGACCAGATACGTCCGGCGGACGCAAGCCTTTGAAACCCATTTGTAACTCGCTGCCTTTCGGCTCACGAGCTGGGCGGCGAGCGCGGTGCCACATTTGCGTGGCCAGGTTTCCCGTGGACGCTAGCTAGACCAGATACGTCCGGCGGACGCAAGCCTTTGAAACCCATTTGTAACTCGCTGCCTTTCGGCACACGAGCTGGGCGGCGAGCGTGGTGCCACATTTGTGTGGCCAGGTTTCCCGTGGACGCTGGCTAGACCAGATACCTCCGGCGGACGCAAGCCTTTGAAACCCATTTGTAACTCGCTGCCTTTCGGCTCACGAGCTCAGCGGCGAGCGCGGTGTCACATTTGTGTGGCCAGGTTTCCCTTGGACGCTGGCTAGACCAGATACGTCCGGCGGACGCAAGCCTTTGAAACCCATTTGTAACTCGCTGCCTTTCGGCTCACGAGCTGGGCGGCGAGCGCGGTGCCATATTTGTGTCGCCAGGTTTCCTGTGGACGCTGGCTAGACCAGATACGTCCGGTGGACGCAAGCCTTTGAAACCCATTTTTAACTCGCTGCCTATCGGCTCACGAGCTGGGCGGCGAGCACGGTGCCACATTTGCGTGGCCAGGTTTCCCGTGGACGCTGGCTAGACAAGATACGTCCGGCGGATGCAAGCCTTTGAAACCCATTTGTAACTCGCTGCCTTTCGGCTCACGAGCTGGGCGGCGAGCGCGGTGCCACATTTGTGTGGCCAGGTTTCCCGTGGACGCTGGCTAGACCAGATACGTCCGGCGGACGCAAGCCTTTGAAACCCATTTGCAACTCACTGCCTTTCGGCACACGAGCTGGGCGGCGAGCGTGGTGCCACATTTGTGTGGCCAGGTTTCCCGTGGACGCTGGCTAGACCAGATACGTCCGGCGGACGCAAGCCTTTGAAACCCATTTGTAACTCGCTGCCTTTCGGCTCACGAGCTGGGCGGCGAGCGCGGTGCGACATTTGCGTGGCCAGGTTTCCCGTGGACGCTAGCTAGACCAGATACGTCCGGCGGACGCAAGCCTTTGAAACCCATTTGTAACTCGCTGCCTTTCGGCTCACGAGCTGGGCGGCGAGCGCGGTGCCACATTTGCGTGGCCAGGTTTCCCGTGGACGCTGGCTAGACTAGATACGTCCGGCGGACGCAAGCCTTTGAAACCCATTTGTAACTCGCTGCCTTTCGGCTCACGAGCTGGGCGGCGAGCGCGGTGCCACATTTGCGTGGCCAGGTTTCCCGTGGACGCTAGCTAGACCAGATACGTCCGGCGGACGCAAGCCTTTGAAACCCATTTGTAACTCGCTGCCTTTCGGCTCACGAGCTGGGCGGCGAGCGCGGTGCCACATTTGCGTGGCCAGGTTTCCCGTGGACGCTAGCTAGACCAGATACGTCCGACGGACGCAAGCCTTTGAAACCCATTTGTAACTCGCTGCCTTTCGGCACACGAGCTGGGCGGCGAGCGTGGTGCCACATTTGTGTGGCCAGGTTTCCCGTGGACGCTGGCTAGACCAGATACCTCCGGCGGACGCAAGCCTTTGAAACCCATTTGTAACTCGCTGCCTTTCGGCTCACGAGCTCAGCGGCGAGCGCGGTGTCACATTTGTGTGGCCAGGTTTCCCTTGGACGCTGGCTAGACCAGATACGTCCGGCGGACGCAAGCCTTTGAAACCCATTTGTAACTCGCTGCCTTTCGGCTCACGAGCTGGGCGGCGAGCGCGGTGCCATATTTGTGTCGCCAGGTTTCCTGTGGACGCTGGCTAGACCAGATACGTCCGGTGGACGCAAGCCTTTGAAACCCATTTTTAACTCGCTGCCTATCGGCTCACGAGCTGGGCGGCGAGCACGGTGCCACATTTGCGTGGCCAGGTTTCCCGTGGACGCTGGCTAGACAAGATACGTCCGGCGGATGCAAGCCTTTGAAACCCATTTGTAACTCGCTGCCTTTCGGCTCACGAGCTGGGCGGCGAGCGCGGTGCCACATTTGCGTGGCCAGGTTTCCCGTGGACGCTGGCTAGACCAGATTTGTCCGGCGGACGCAAGCCTTTGAAACCCATTTTAACTCGCTGTCTTTCGGTTCACAAGCTGGGCGGCGAGCGCGGTGCCACATTTGCGTGGCCAGGTTTCCCGTGGACGCTGGCTCGACCAGATACGTCCGGCGGACGCAAGCCTTTGAAACCCATTTGTAACTCGCTGCCTTTCGGCTCACGAGCTCAGCGGCGAGTGCGGTGTCACATTTGTGTGGCCAGGTTTCCCTTGGACGCTGGCTAGACCAGATACGTCTGGCGGACGCAAGCCTTTGAAACCCATTTGTAACTCGCTGCCTTTCGGCTCACGAGCTAGGCGGCGAGCGCGGTGCCATATTTTTGTGGCCAGGTTTCCCGTGGACGCTGGCTAGACCAGATACGTCCGGCGGACGCAAGCCTTTGAAACCCATGTGTAACTCGCTGCCTTTCGGCTCACGAGCTGGGCGGCAAGAGCGGTGCCACATTTGCGTGGCCAGGTTTCCCGTGGACGCTGGCTAGATCAGATACGTCCGGCAGACGCAAGCCTTTGAAACCCATTTGTAACTCGCTGCCTTTCGGTTCACGAGCTGGGCGGCAAGCGCGGTGCCACATTTGCGTGGCCAGGTTTCCCGTGGATGCTGGCTATACCAGATACGTCCGGCGGACGCAAGCCTTTGAAACCCATTTGTAACTCGCTGCCTTTCGGCTCACGAGCTGGGCGGCGAGCGCTATGTCACATTTGTGTTGCCAGGTTTCCCGCGGACGCTGGCTAGACCAGATACGTCCGGCGGACGCAAGCCTTTGAAATCCATTTGTAACTCGCTGCCTTTCGGCTCACGAGCTGGGCGGCGAGCGCAGTGCCACATTTGCGTGGCCAGGTTTCCCGTGGACGCTGGCTAGACCAGATATGTCCGGCGGACGCAAGCCTTTGAAACCCATTTGTAACTCGCTGCCTTTCGGCTCACGAGCTGGGCGGCGAGCGCGGTGCCACATTTGCGATGCCAGGTTTCCCGTGGACGCTGGCTAGACCAGATACGTCCGGCGGACGCAAGCCTTTGAAACCGATTTGTAACTCACTGCCTTTCGGCACACGAGCTGGGCGGCGAGCGTGGTGCCACATTTGTGTGGCCAGGTTTCCCGTGGACGCTGGCTAGACCAGATACGTCCGGCGGACGCAAGCCTTTGAAACCCATTTGTAACTCGCTGCCTTTCGGCTCACGAGCTGGGCGGCGAGCGCGGTGCCACATTTGCGTGGCCAGGTTTCCCGTGGACGCTAGCTAGACCAGATACGTCCGGCGGACGCAAGCCTTTGAAACCCATTTGTAACTCGCTGCCTTTCTGCTCACGAGCTGGGCGGCGAGCGCGGTGCCACATTTGCGTGGCCAGGTTTCCCGTGGACGCTGGCTAGACTAGATACGTCCGGCGGACGCAAGCCTTTGAAACCCATTTGTAACTCGCTGCCTTTCGGCTCACGAGCTGGGCGGCGAGCGCGGTGCCACATTTGTGTGGCCAGGTTTCCCGTGGACGCTGGCTAGACCAGATACGTCCGGCGGACGCAAGCCTTTGAAACCCATTTGCAACTCACTGCCTTTCGGCACACGAGCTGGGCGGCGAGCGTGGTGCCACATTTGTGTGGCCAGGTTTCCCGTGGACGCTGGCTAGACCAGATACCTCCGGCGGACGCAAGCCTTTGAAACCCATTTGTAACTCGCTGCCTTTCGGCTCACGAGCTCAGCGGCGAGCGCGGTGTCACATTTGTGTGGCCAGGTTTCCCTTGGACGCTGGCTAGACCAGATACGTCCGGCGGACGCAAGCCTTTGAAACCCATTTGTAACTCACTGCCTTTCGGCACACGAGCTGGGCGGCGAGCGTGGTGCCACATTTGTGTGGCCAGGTTTCCCGTGGACGCTGGCTAGACCAGATACGTCCGGCGGACGCAAGCCTTTGAAACCCATTTGTAACTCGCTGCCTTTCGGCTCACGAGCTGGGCGGCGAGCGCGGTGCCACATTTGCGTGGCCAGGTTTCCCGTGGACGCTAGCTAGACCAGATACGTCCGGCGGACGCAAGCCTTTGAAACCCATTTGTAACTCGCTGCCTTTCGGCTCACGAGCTGGGCGGCGAGCGCGGTGCCACATTTGCGTGGCCAGGTTTCCCGTGGACGCTGGCTAGACTAGATACGTCCGGCGGACGCAAGCCTTTGAAACCCATTTGTAACTCGCTGCCTTTCGGCTCACGAGCTGGGCGGCGAGCGCGGTGCCACATTTGTGTGGCCAGGTTTCCCGTGGACGCTGGCTAGACCAGATACGTCCGGCGGACGCAAGCCTTTGAAACCGATTTGTAACTCACTGCCTTTCGGCACACGAGCTGGGCGGCGAGCGTGGTGCCACATTTGTGTGGCCAGGTTTCCCGTGGACGCTGGCTAGACCAGATACGTCCGGCGGACGCAAGCCTTTGAAACCCATTTGTAACTCGCTGCCTTTCGGCTCACGAGCTGGGCGGCGAGCGCGGTGCCACATTTGCGTGGCCAGGTTTCCCGTGGACGCTGGCTAGACCAGATTTGTCCGGCGGACGCAAGCCTTTGAAACCCATTTTAACTCGCTGTCTTTCGGTTCACAAGCTGGGCGGCGAGCGCGGTGCCACATTTGCGTGGCCAGGTTTCCCGTGGACGCTGGCTCGACCAGATACGTCCGGCGGACGCAAGCCTTTGAAACCCATTTGTAACTCGCTGCCTTTCGGCTCACGAGCTCAGCGGCGAGTGCGGTGTCACATTTGTGTGGCCAGGTTTCCCTTGGACGCTGGCTAGACCAGATACGTCTGGCAGACGCAAGCCTTTGAAACCCATTTGTAACTCGCTGCCTTTCGGCTCACGAGCTAGGCGGCGAGCGCGGTGCCATATTTTTGTGGCCAGGTTTCCCGTGGACGCTGGCTAGACCAGATACGTCCGGCGGACGCAAGCCTTTGAAACCCATGTGTAACTCGCTGCCTTTCGGCTCACGAGCTGGGCGGCAAGAGCGGTGCCACATTTGCGTGGCCAGGTTTCCCGTGGACGCTGGCTAGATCAGATACGTCCGGCAGACGCAAGCCTTTGAAACCCATTTGTAACTCGCTGCCTTTCGGTTCACGAGCTGGGCGGCAAGCGCGGTGCCACATTTGCGTGGCCAGGTTTCCCGTGGATGCTGGCTATACCAGATACGTCCGGCGGACGCAAGCCTTTGAAACCCATTTGTAACTCGCTGCCTTTCGGCTCACGAGCTGGGCGGCGAGCGCTATGTCACATTTGTGTTGCCAGGTTTCCCGCGGACGCTGGCTAGACCAGATACGTCCGGCGGACGCAAGCCTTTGAAATCCATTTGTAACTCGCTGCCTTTCGGCTCACGAGCTGGGCGGCGAGCGCAGTGCCACATTTGCGTGGCCAGGTTTCCCGTGGACGCTGGCTAGACCAGATATGTCCGGCGGACGCAAGCCTTTGAAACCCATTTGTAACTCGCTGCCTTTCGGCTCACGAGCTGGGCGGCGAGCGCGGTGCCACATTTGCGATGCCAGGTTTCCCGTGGACGCTGGCTAGACCAGATACGTCCGGCGGACGCAAGCCTTTGAAACCGATTTGTAACTCACTGCCTTTCGGCACACGAGCTGGGCGGCGAGCGTGGTGCCACATTTTTGTGGCCAGGTTTCCCGTGGACGCTGGCTAGACCAGATACGTCCGGCGGACGCAAGCCTTTGAAACCCATTTGTAACTCGCTGCCTTTCGGCTCACGAGCTGGGCGGCGAGCGCGGTGCCACATTTGTGTGGCCAGGTTTCCCGTGGACGCTGGCTAGACCAGATACGTCCGGCGGACGCAAGCCTTTGAAACCCATTTGCAACTCACTGCCTTTCGGCACACGAGCTGGGCGGCGAGCGTGGTGCCACATTTGTGTGGCCAGGTTTCCCGTGGACGCTGGCTAGACCAGATACCTCCGGCGGACGCAAGCCTTTGAAACCCATTTGTAACTCGCTGCCTTTCGGCTCACGAGCTCAGCGGCGAGCGCGGTGTCACATTTGTGTGGCCAGGTTTCCCTTGGACGCTGGCTAGACCAGATACGTCCGGCGGACGCAAGCCTTTGAAACCCATTTGTAACTCACTGCCTTTCGGCACACGAGCTGGGCGGCGAGCGTGGTGCCACATTTGTGTGGCCAGGTTTCCCGTGGACGCTGGCTAGACCAGATACGTCCGGCGGACGCAAGCCTTTGAAACCCATTTGTAACTCGCTGCCTTTCGGCTCACGAGCTGGGCGGCGAGCGCGGTGCCACATTTGCGTGGCCAGGTTTCCCGTGGACGCTAGCTAGACCAGATACGTCCGGCGGACGCAAGCCTTTGAAACCCATTTGTAACTCGCTGCCTTTCGGCTCACGAGCTGGGCGGCGAGCGCGGTGCCACATTTGCGTGGCCAGGTTTCCCGTGGACGCTGGCTAGACTAGATACGTCCGGCGGACGCAAGCCTTTGAAACCCATTTGTAACTCGCTGCCTTTCGGCTCACGAGCTGGGCGGCGAGCGCGGTGCCACATTTGTGTGGCCAGGTTTCCCGTGGACGCTGGCTAGACCAGATACGTCCGGCGGACGCAAGCCTTTGAAACCGATTTGTAACTCACTGCCTTTCGGCACACGAGCTGGGCGGCGAGCGTGGTGCCACATTTGTGTGGCCAGGTTTCCCGTGGACGCTGGCTAGACCAGATACGTCCGGCGGACGCAAGCCTTTGAAACCCATTTGTAACTCGCTGCCTTTCGGCTCACGAGCTGGGCGGCGAGCGCGGTGCCACATTTGCGTGGCCAGGTTTCCCGTGGACGCTGGCTAGACCAGATTTGTCCGGCGGACGCAAGCCTTTGAAACCCATTTTAACTCGCTGTCTTTCGGTTCACAAGCTGGGCGGCGAGCGCGGTGCCACATTTGCGTGGCCAGGTTTCCCGTGGACGCTGGCTCGACCAGATACGTCCGGCGGACGCAAGCCTTTGAAACCCATTTGTAACTCGCTGCCTTTCGGCTCACGAGCTCAGCGGCGAGTGCGGTGTCACATTTGTGTGGCCAGGTTTCCCTTGGACGCTGGCTAGACCAGATACGTCTGGCAGACGCAAGCCTTTGAAACCCATTTGTAACTCGCTGCCTTTCGGCTCACGAGCTAGGCGGCGAGCGCGGTGCCATATTTTTGTGGCCAGGTTTCCCGTGGACGCTGGCTAGACCAGATACGTCCGGCGGACGCAAGCCTTTGAAACCCATGTGTAACTCGCTGCCTTTCGGCTCACGAGCTGGGCGGCAAGAGCGGTGCCACATTTGCGTGGCCAGGTTTCCCGTGGACGCTGGCTAGATCAGATACGTCCGGCAGACGCAAGCCTTTGAAACCCATTTGTAACTCGCTGCCTTTCGGTTCACGAGCTGGGCGGCAAGCGCGGTGCCACATTTGCGTGGCCAGGTTTCCCGTGGATGCTGGCTATACCAGATACGTCCGGCGGACGCAAGCCTTTGAAACCCATTTGTAACTCGCTGCCTTTCGGCTCACCAGCTGGGCGGCGAGCGCTATGTCACATTTGTGTTGCCAGGTTTCCCGCGGACGCTGGCTAGACCAGATACGTCCGGCGGACGCAAGCCTTTGAAATCCATTTGTAACTCGCTGCCTTTCGGCTCACGAGCTGGGCGGCGAGCGCAGTGCCACATTTGCGTGGCCAGGTTTCCCGTGGACGCTGGCTAGACCAGATATGTCCGGCGGACGCAAGCCTTTGAAACCCATTTGTAACTCGCTGCCTTTCGGCTCACGAGCTGGGCGGCGAGCGCGGTGCCACATTTGCGATGCCAGGTTTCCCGTGGACGCTGGCTAGACCAGATACGTCCGGCGGACGCAAGCCTTTGAAACCGATTTGTAACTCACTGCCTTTCGGCACACGAGCTGGGCGGCGAGCGTGGTGCCACATTTTTGTGGCCAGGTTTCCCGTGGACGCTGGCTAGACCAGATACGTCCGGCGGACGCAAGCCTTTGAAACCCATTTGTAACTCGCTGCCTTTCGGCTCACGAGCTGGGCGGCGAGCGCGGTGCCACATTTGCGTGGCCAGGTTTCCCGTGGACGCTAGCTAGACCAGATACGTCCGGCGGACGCAAGCCTTTGAAACCCATTTGTAACTCGCTGCCTTTCGGCTCACGAGCTGGGCGGCGAGCGCGGTGCCACATTTGCGTGGCCAGGTTTCCCGTGGACGCTGGCTAGACTAGATACGTCCGGCGGACGCAAGCCTTTGAAACCCATTTGTAACTCGCTGCCTTTCGGCTCACGAGCTGGGCGGCGAGCGCGGTGCCACATTTGTGTGGCCAGGTTTCCCGTGGACGCTGGCTAGACCAGATACGTCCGGCGGACGCAAGCCTTTGAAACCCATTTGCAACTCACTGCCTTTCGGCACACGAGCTGGGCGGCGAGCGTGGTGCCACATTTGTGTGGCCAGGTTTCCCGTGGACGCTGGCTAGACCAGATACCTCCGGCGGACGCAAGCCTTTGAAACCCATTTGTAACTCGCTGCCTTTCGGCTCACGAGCTGGGCGGCGAGCGCGGTGCCACATTTGCGTGGCCAGGTTTCCCGTGGACGCTAGCTAGACCAGATACGTCCGGCGGACGCAAGCCTTTGAAACCCATTTGTAACTCGCTGCCTTTCGGCTCACGAGCTGGGCGGCGAGCGCGGTGCCACATTTGCGTGGCCAGGTTTCCCGTGGACGCTGGCTAGACTAGATACGTCCGGCGGACGCAAGCCTTTGAAACCCATTTGTAACTCGCTGCCTTTCGGCTCACGAGCTGGGCGGCGAGCGCGGTGCCACATTTGCGTGGCCAGGTTTCCCGTGGACGCTAGCTAGACCAGATACGTCCGGCGGACGCAAGCCTTTGAAACCCATTTGTAACTCGCTGCCTTTCGGCTCACGAGCTGGGCGGCGAGCGCGGTGCCACATTTGCGTGGCCAGGTTTCCCGTGGACGCTAGCTAGACCAGATACGTCCGGCGGACGCAAGCCTTTGAAACCCATTTGTAACTCGCTGCCTTTCTGCTCACGAGCTGGGCGGCGAGCGCGGTGCCACATTTGCGATGCCAGGTTTCCCGTGGACGCTGGCTAGACCAGATACGTCCGGCGGATGCAAGCCTTTGAAACCGATATGTAACTCACTGCCTTTCGGCACACGAGCTGGGCGGCGAGCGTGGTGCCACATTTGTGTGGCTAGGTTTCCCGTGGACGCTGGCTAGACCAGATACGTCCGGCGGACGCAAGCCTTTGAAACCCATTTGTAACTCGCTGCCTTTCGGCTCACGAGCTGGGCGGCGAGCGCGGTGCCACATTTGCGTGGCCAGGTTTCCCGTGGACGCTAGCTAGACCAGATACGTCCGGCGGACGCAAGCCTTTGAAACCCATTTGTAACTCGCTGCCTTTCGGCTCACGAGCTGGGCGGCGAGCGCGGTGCCACATTTGCGTGGCCAGGTTTCCCGTGGACGCTGGCTAGACTAGATACGTTCGGCGGACGCAAGCCTTTGAAACCCATTTGTAACTCGCTGCCTTTCGGCTCACGAGCTGGGCGGCGAGCGCGGTGCCACATTTGTGTGGCCAGGTTTCCCGTGGACGCTGGCTAGACCAGATACGTCCGGCGGACGCAAGCCTTTGAAACCCATTTGTAACTCGCTGCCTTTCGGCTCACGAGCTGGGCGGCGAGCGCGGTGCCACATTTGCCTGGCCAGGTTTCCCGTGGACGCTGGCTAGACTAGATACGT
Organism: Urtica dioica subsp. dioica; assembly: GCF_054948205.1. NCBI lineage: Eukaryota > Viridiplantae > Streptophyta > Magnoliopsida > Rosales > Urticaceae > Urtica > Urtica dioica. The sequence continues at coordinate 7,997,169 of NC_142760.1, read as the reverse complement.
CCGGCGGACGCAAGCCTTTGAAACCCATTTGTAACTCGCTGCCTTTCGGCTCACGAGCTGGGCGGCGAGCGCGGTGCCACATTTGTGTGGCCAGGTTTCCCGTGGACGCTGGCTAGACCAGATACGTCCGGCGGACGCAAGCCTTTGAAACCCATTTGCAACTCACTGCCTTTCGGCACACGAGCTGGGCGGCGAGCGTGGTGCCACATTTGTGTGGCCAGGTTTCCCGTGGACGCTGGCTAGACCAGATACGTCCGGCGGACGCAAGCCTTTGAAACCCATTTGTAACTCGCTGCCTTTCGGCTCACGAGCTGGGCGGCGAGCGCGGTGCCACATTTGCGTGGCCAGGTTTCCCGTGGACGCTAGCTAGACCAGATACGTCCGGCGGACGCAAGCCTTTGAAACCCATTTGTAACTCGCTGCCTTTCGGCTCACGAGCTGGGCGGCGAGCGCGGTGCCACATTTGCGTGGCCAGGTTTCCCGTGGACGCTGGCTAGACTAGATACGTCCGGCGGACGCAAGCCTTTGAAACCCATTTGTAACTCGCTGCCTTTCGGCTCACGAGCTGGGCGGCGAGCGCGGTGCCACATTTGCGTGGCCAGGTTTCCCGTGGACGCTAGCTAGACCAGATACGTCCGGCGGACGCAAGCCTTTGAAACCCATTTGTAACTCGCTGCCTTTCGGCTCACGAGCTGGGCGGCGAGCGCGGTGCCACATTTGCGTGGCCAGGTTTCCCGTGGACGCTAGCTAGACCAGATACGTCCGGCGGACGCAAGCCTTTGAAACCCATTTGTAACTCGCTGCCTTTCTGCTCACGAGCTGGGCGGCGAGCGCGGTGCCACATTTGCGATGCCAGGTTTCCCGTGGACGCTGGCTAGACCAGATACGTCCGGCGGATGCAAGCCTTTGAAACCGATATGTAACTCACTGCCTTTCGGCACACGAGCTGGGCGGCGAGCGTGGTGCCACATTTGTGTGGCTAGGTTTCCCGTGGACGCTGGCTAGACCAGATACGTCCGGCGGACGCAAGCCTTTGAAACCCATTTGTAACTCGCTGCCTTTCGGCTCACGAGCTGGGCGGCGAGCGCGGTGCCACATTTGCGTGGCCAGGTTTCCCGTGGACGCTAGCTAGACCAGATACGTCCGGCGGACGCAAGCCTTTGAAACCCATTTGTAACTCGCTGCCTTTCGGCTCACGAGCTGGGCGGCGAGCGCGGTGCCACATTTGCGTGGCCAGGTTTCCCGTGGACGCTGGCTAGACTAGATACGTTCGGCGGACGCAAGCCTTTGAAACCCATTTGTAACTCGCTGCCTTTCGGCTCACGAGCTGGGCGGCGAGCGCGGTGCCACATTTGTGTGGCCAGGTTTCCCGTGGACGCTGGCTAGACCAGATACGTCCGGCGGACGCAAGCCTTTGAAACCCATTTGTAACTCGCTGCCTTTCGGCTCACGAGCTGGGCGGCGAGCGCGGTGCCACATTTGCCTGGCCAGGTTTCCCGTGGACGCTGGCTAGACTAGATACGTCCGGCGGATGCAAGCCTTTGAAACCCATTTGTAACTCGCTGCCTTTCGGCTCACGAGCTGGGCGGCGAGCGCGGTGCCACATTTGTGTGGCCAGGTTTCCCGTGGACGCTGGCTAGACCAGATACGTCCGGCGGACGCAAGCCTTTGAAACCCATTTGCAACTCACTGCCTTTCGGCACACGAGCTGGGCGGCGAGCGTGGTGCCACATTTGTGTGGCCAGGTTTCCCGTGGACGCTGGCTAGACCAGATACGTCCGGCGGACGCAAGCCTTTGAAACCCATTTGTAACTCGCTGCCTTTCGGCTCACGAGCTGGGCGGCGAGCGCGGTGCCACATTTGCGTGGCCAGGTTTCCCGTGGACGCTAGCTAGACCAGATACGTCCGGCGGACGCAAGCCTTTGAAACCCATTTGTAACTCGCTGCCTTTCGGCTCACGAGCTGGGCGGCGAGCGCGGTGCCACATTTGCGTGGCCAGGTTTCCCGTGGACGCTGGCTAGACTAGATACGTCCGGCGGACGCAAGCCTTTGAAACCCATTTGTAACTCGCTGCCTTTCGGCTCACGAGGTGGGCGGCGAGCGCGGTGCCACATTTGCGTGGCCAGGTTTCCCGTGGACGCTAGCTAGACCAGATACGTCCGGCGGACGCAAGCCTTTGAAACCCATTTGTAACTCGCTGCCTTTCGGCTCACGAGCTGGGCGGCGAGCGCGGTGCCACATTTGCGTGGCCAGGTTTCCCGTGGACGCTAGCTAGACCAGATACGTCCGGCGGACGCAAGCCTTTGAAACCCATTTGTAACTCGCTGCCTTTCTGCTCACGAGCTGGGCGGCGAGCGCGGTGCCACATTTGCGATGCCAGGTTTCCCGTGGACGCTGGCTAGACCAGATACGTCCGGCGGATGCAAGCCTTTGAAACCGATATGTAACTCACTGCCTTTCGGCACACGAGCTGGGCGGCGAGCGTGGTGCCACATTTGTGTGGCTAGGTTTCCCGTGGACGCTGGCTAGACCAGATACGTCCGGCGGACGCAAGCCTTTGAAACCCATTTGTAACTCGCTGCCTTTCGGCTCACGAGCTGGGCGGCGAGCGCGGTGCCACATTTGCGTGGCCAGGTTTCCCGTGGACGCTAGCTAGACCAGATACGTCCGGCGGACGCAAGCCTTTGAAACCCATTTGTAACTCGCTGCCTTTCGGCTCACGAGCTGGGCGGCGAGCGCGGTGCCACATTTGCGTGGCCAGGTTTCCCGTGGACGCTGGCTAGACTAGATACGTCCGGCGGACGCAAGCCTTTGAAACCCATTTGTAACTCGCTGCCTTTCGGCTCACGAGCTGGGCGGCGAGCGCGGTGCCACATTTGTGTGGCCAGGTTTCCCGTGGACGCTGGCTAGACCAGATACGTCCGGCGGACGCAAGCCTTTGAAACCCATTTGTAACTCGCTGCCTTTCGGCTCACGAGCTGGGCGGCGAGCGCGGTGCCACATTTGCCTGGCCAGGTTTCCCGTGGACGCTGGCTAGACTAGATACGTCCGGCGGACGCAAGCCTTTGAAACCCATTTGTAACTCGCTGCCTTTCGGCTCACGAGCTGGGCGGCGAGCGCGGTGCCACATTTGTGTGGCCAGGTTTCCCGTGGACGCTGGCTAGACCAGATACGTCCGGCGGACGCAAGCCTTTGAAACCCATTTGCAACTCACTGCCTTTCGGCACACGAGCTGGGCGGCGAGCGTGGTGCCACATTTGTGTGGCCAGGTTTCCCGTGGACGCTGGCTAGACCAGATACGTCCGGCGGACGCAAGCCTTTGAAACCCATTTGTAACTCGCTGCCTTTCGGCTCACGAGCTGGGCGGCGAGCGCGGTGCCACATTTGCGTGGCCAGGTTTCCCGTGGACGCTAGCTAGACCAGATACGTCCGGCGGACGCAAGCCTTTGAAACCCATTTGTAACTCGCTGCCTTTCGGCTCACGAGCTGGGCGGCGAGCGCGGTGCCACATTTGCGTGGCCAGGTTTCCCGTGGACGCTGGCTAGACTAGATACGTCCGGCGGACGCAAGCCTTTGAAACCCATTTGTAACTCGCTGCCTTTCGGCTCACGAGCTGGGCGGCGAGCGCGGTGCCACATTTGCGTGGCCAGGTTTCCCGTGGACGCTAGCTAGACCAGATACGTCCGGCGGACGCAAGCCTTTGAAACCCATTTGTAACTCGCTGCCTTTCGGCTCACGAGCTGGGCGGCGAGCGCGGTGCCACATTTGCGTGGCCAGGTTTCCCGTGGACGCTAGCTAGACCAGATACGTCCGGCGGACGCAAGCCTTTGAAACCCATTTGTAACTCGCTGCCTTTCGGCACACGAGCTGGGCGGCGAGCGTGGTGCCACATTTGTGTGGCCAGGTTTCCCGTGGACGCTGGCTAGACCAGATACCTCCGGCGGACGCAAGCCTTTGAAACCCATTTGTAACTCGCTGCCTTTCGGCTCACGAGCTCAGCGGCGAGCGCGGTGTCACATTTGTGTGGCCAGGTTTCCCTTGGACGCTGGCTAGACCAGATACGTCCGGCGGACGCAAGCCTTTGAAACCCATTTGTAACTCGCTGCCTTTCGGCTCACGAGCTGGGCGGCGAGCGCGGTGCCATATTTGTGTCGCCAGGTTTCCTGTGGACGCTGGCTAGACCAGATACGTCCGGTGGACGCAAGCCTTTGAAACCCATTTTTAACTCGCTGCCTATCGGCTCACGAGCTGGGCGGCGAGCACGGTGCCACATTTGCGTGGCCAGGTTTCCCGTGGACGCTGGCTAGATCAGATACGTCCGGCAGACGCAAGCCTTTGAAACCCATTTGTAACTCGCTGCCTTTCGGTTCACGAGCTGGGCGGCAAGCGCGGTGCCACATTTGCGTGGCCAGGTTTCCCGTGGATGCTGGCTATACCAGATACGTCCGGCGGACGCAAGCCTTTGAAACCCATTTGTAACTCGCTGCCTTTCGGCTCACGAGCTGGGCGGCGAGCGCTATGTCACATTTGTGTTGCCAGGTTTCCCGCGGACGCTGGCTAGACCAGATACGTCCGGCGGACGCAAGCCTTTGAAATCCATTTGTAACTCGCTGCCTTTCGGCTCACGAGCTGGGCGGCGAGCGCAGTGCCACATTTGCGTGGCCAGGTTTCCCGTGGACGCTGGCTAGACCAGATATGTCCGGCGGACGCAAGCCTTTGAAACCCATTTGTAACTCGCTGCCTTTCGGCTCACGAGCTGGGCGGCGAGCGCGGTGCCACATTTGCGATGCCAGGTTTCCCGTGGACGCTGGCTAGACCAGATACGTCCGGCGGACGCAAGCCTTTGAAACCGATATGTAACTCACTGCCTTTCGGCACACGAGCTGGGCGGCGAGCGCGGTGCCACATTTGCGATGCCAGGTTTCCCGTGGACGCTGGCTAGACTAGATACGTCCGGCGGACGCAAGCCTTTGAAACCCATTTGTAACTCGCTGCCTTTCGGCTCACGAGCTGGGCGGCGAGCGCGGTGCCACATTTGCGTGGCCAGGTTTCCCGTGGACGCTAGCTAGACCAGATACGTCCGGCGGACGCAAGCCTTTGAAACCCATTTGTAACTCGCTGCCTTTCTGCTCACGAGCTGGGCGGCGAGCGCGGTGCCACATTTGCGATGCCAGGTTTCCCGTGGACGCTGGCTAGACCAGATACGTCCGGCGGATGCAAGCCTTTGAAACCGATATGTAACTCACTGCCTTTCGGCACACGAGCTGGGCGGCGAGCGTGGTGCCACATTTGTGTGGCTAGGTTTCCCGTGGACGCTGGCTAGACCAGATACGTCCGGCGGACGCAAGCCTTTGAAACCCATTTGTAACTCGCTGCCTTTCGGCTCACGAGCTGGGCGGCGAGCGCGGTGCCACATTTGCGTGGCCAGGTTTCCCGTGGACGCTAGCTAGACCAGATACGTCCGGCGGACGCAAGCCTTTGAAACCCATTTGTAACTCGCTGCCTTTCGGCTCACGAGCTGGGCGGCGAGCGCGGTGCCACATTTGCGTGGCCAGGTTTCCCGTGGACGCTGGCTAGACTAGATACGTCCGGCGGACGCAAGCCTTTGAAACCCATTTGTAACTCGCTTCCTTTCGGCTCACGAGCTGGGCGGCGAGCGCGGTGCCACATTTGTGTGGCCAGGTTTCCCGTGGACGCTGGCTAGACCAGATACGTCCGGCGGACGCAAGCCGTTGAAACCCATTTGCAACTCACTGCCTTTCGGCACACGAGCTGGGCGGCGAGCGTGGTGCCACATTTGTGTGGCCAGGTTTCCCGTGGACGCTGGCTAGACCAGATACGTCCGGCGGACGCAAGCCTTTGAAACCCATTTGTAACTCGCTGCCTTTCGGCTCACGAGCTCAGCGGCGAGTGCGGTGTCACATTTGTGTGGCCAGGTTTCCCTTGGACGCTGGCTAGACCAGATACGTCTGGCGGACGCAAGCCTTTGAAACCCATTTGTAACTCGCTGCCTTTCGCCTCACGAGCTAGGCGGCGAGCGCGGTGCCATATTTTTGTGGCCAGGTTTCCCGTGGACGCTGGCTAGACCAGATACGTCCGGCGGACGCAAGCCTTTGAAACCCATGTGTAACTCGCTGCCTTTCGGCTCACGAGCTGGGCGGCAAGCGCGGTGCCACATTTGCGTGGCCAGGTTTCCCGTGGACGCTGGCTAGATCAGATACGTCCGGCAGACGCAAGCCTTTGAAACCCATTTGTAACTCGCTGCCTTTCGGTTCACGAGCTGGGCGGCAAGCGCGGTGCCACATTTGCGTGGCCAGGTTTCCCGTGGATGCTGGCTATACCAGATACGTCCGGCGGACGCAAGCCTTTGAAACCCATTTGTAACTCGCTGCCTTTCGGCTCACGAGCTGGGCGGCGAGCGCTATGTCACATTTGTGTTGCCAGGTTTCCCACGGACGCTGGCTAGACCAGATACGTCCGGCGGACGCAAGCCTTTGAAACCCATTTGTAACTCGCTGCCTTTCGGCTCACGAGCTGGGCGGCGAGCGCAGTGCCACATTTGCGTGGCCAGGTTTCCCGTGGACGCTGGCTAGACCAGATATGTCCGGCGGACGCAAGCCTTTGAAACCCATTTGTAACTCGCTGCCTTTCGGCTCACGAGCTGGGCGGCGAGCGCGGTGCCACATTTGCGATGCCAGGTTTCCCGTGGACGCTGGCTAGACCAGATACGTCCGGCGGACGCAAGCCTTTGAAACCGATTTGTAACTCACTGCCTTTCGGCACACGAGCTGGGCGGCGAGCGTGGAGCCACATTTGTGTGGCCAGGTTTCCCGTGGACGCTGGCTAGACCAGATACGTCCGGCGGACGCAAGCCTTTGAAACCCATTTGTAACTCGCTGCCTTTCGGCTCACGAGCTGGGCGGCGAGCGCGGTGCCACATTTGTGTGGCCAGGTTTCCCGTGGACGCTGGCTAGATCAGATACGTCCGGCGGACGCAAGCCTTTGAAACCCATTTGTAACTCGCTGCCTTTCGGTTCACGAGCTGGGCGGCAAGCGCGGTGCCACATTTGCGTGGCCAGGTTTCCCGTGGATGCTGGCTATACCAGATACGTCCGGCGGACGCAAGCCTTTGAAACCCATTTGTAACTCGCTGCCTTTCGGCTCACGAGCTGGGCGGCGAGCGCTATGTCACATTTGTGTTGCCAGGTTTCCCACGGACGCTGGCTAGACCAGATACGTCCGGCGGACGCAAGCCTTTGAAACCCATTTGTAACTCGCTGCCTTTCGGCTCACGAGCTGGGCGGCGAGCGCAGTGCCACATTTGCGTGGCCAGGTTTCCCGTGGACGCTGGCTAGACCAGATATGTCCGGCGGACGCAAGCCTTTGAAACCCATTTGTAACTCGCTGCCTTTCGGCTCACGAGCTGGGCGGCGAGCGCGGTGCCACATTTGCGATGCCAGGTTTCCCGTGGACGCTGGCTAGACCAGATACGTCCGGCGGACGCAAGCCTTTGAAACCGATTTGTAACTCACTGCCTTTCGGCACACGAGCTGGGCGGCGAGCGTGGAGCCACATTTGTGTGGCCAGGTTTCCCGTGGACGCTGGCTAGACCAGATACGTCCGGCGGACGCAAGCCTTTGAAACCCATTTGTAACTCGCTGCCTTTCGGCTCACGAGCTGGGCGGCGAGCGCGGTGCCACATTTACGTGGCCAGGTTTCCCGTGGACGCTAGCTAGACCAGATACGTCCGGCGGACGCAAGCCTTTGAAACCCATTTGTAACTCGCTGCCTTTCGGCTCACGAGCTGGGCGGCGAGCGCGGTGCCACATTTGCGTGGCCAGGTTTCCCGTGGACGCTGGCTAGACTAGATACGTCCGGCGGACGCAAGCCTTTGAAACCCATTTGTAACTCGCTGCCTTTCGGCTCACGAGCTGGGCGGCGAGCGCGGTGCCACATTTGTGTGGCCAGGTTTCCCGTGGACGCTGGCTAGACCAGATACGTCCGGCGGACGCAAGCCTTTGAAACCCATTTGCAACTCACTGCCTTTCGGCACACGAGCTGGGCGGCGAGCGTGGTGCCACATTTGTGTGGCCAGGTTTCCCGTGGACGCTGGCTAGACCAGATACGTCCGGCGGACGCAAGCCTTTGAAACCCATTTGTAACTCGCTGCCTTTCGGCTCACGAGCTGGGCGGCGAGCGCGGTGCCACATTTGCGTGGCCAGGTTTCCCGTGGACGCTGGCTAGACTAGATACGTCCGGCGGACGCAAGCCTTTGAAACCCATTTGTAACTCGCTGCCTTTCGGCTCACGAGCTGGGCGGCGAGCGCGGTGCCACATTTGCGTGGCCAGGTTTCCCGTGGACGCTAGCTAGACCAGATACGTCCGGCGGACGCAAGCCTTTGAAACCCATTTGTAACTCGCTGCCTTTCGGCTCACGAGCTGGGCGGCGAGCGCGGTGCCACATTTGCGATGCCAGGTTTCCCGTGGACGCTGGCTAGACCAGATACGTCCGGCGGATGCAAGCCTTTGAAACCGATTTGTAACTCACTGCCTTTCGGCACACGAGCTGGGCGGCGAGCGTGGTGCCACATTTGTGTGGCCAGGTTTCCCGTGGACGCTGGCTAGACCAGATACGTCCGGCGGACGCAAGCCTTTGAAACCCATTTGTAACTCGCTGCCTTTCGGCTCACGAGCTGGGCGGCGAGCGCGGTGCCACATTTGTGTGGCCAGGTTTCCCGTGGACGCTAGCTAGACCAGATACGTCCGGCGGACGCAAGCCTTTGAAACCCATTTGTAACTCACTGCCTTTCGGCTCACGAGCTGGGCGGCGAGCGCGGTGCCACATTTGCGTGGCCAGGTTTCCCGTGGACGCTGGCTAGACTAGATACGTCCGGCGAACGCAAGCCTTTGAAACCCATTTGTAACTCGCTGCCTTTCGGCTCACGAGCTGGGCGACGAGCGCGGTGCCACATTTGTGTGGCCAGGTTTCCCGTGGACGCTGGCTAGACCAGATACGTCCGGCGGACGCAAGCCTTTGAAACCCATTTGCAACTCACTGCCTTTCGGCACACGAGCTGGGCGGCGAGCGTGGTGCCACATTTGTGTGGCCAGGTTTCCCGTGGACGCTGGCTAGACCAGATACGTCCGGCGGACGCAAGCCTTTGAAACCCATTTGTAACTCGCTGCCTTTCGGCTCACGAGCTGGGCGGCGAGCGCGGTGCCACATTTGCGTGGCCAGGTTTCCCGTGGACGCTAGCTAGACCAGATACGTCCGGCGGACGCAAGCCTTTGAAACCCATTTGTAACTCGCTGCCTTTTGGCTCACGAGCTGGGCGGCGAGCGCGGTGCCACATTTGCGTGGCCAGGTTTCCCGTGGACGCTGGCTAGACTAGATACGTCCGGCGGACGCAAGCCTTTGAAACCCATTTGTAACTCGCTGCCTTTCGGCTCACGAGCTGGGCGGCGAGCGCGGTGCCACATTTGCGTGGCCAGGTTTCCCGTGGACGCTAGCTAGACCAGATACGTCCGGCGGACGCAAGCCTTTGAAACCCATTTGTAACTCGCTGCCTTTCGGCTCACGAGCTGGGCGGCGAGCGCGGTGCCACATTTGCGTGGCCAGGTTTCCCGTGGACGCTGGCTAGACTAGATACGTCCGGCGGACGCAAGCCTTTGAAACCCATTTGTAACTCGCTGCCTTTCGGCTCACGAGCTGGGCGGCGAGCGCGGTGCCACATTTGTGTGGCCAGGTTTCCCGTGGACGCTGGCTAGACCAGATACGTCCGGCGGACGCAAGCCTTTGAAACCCATTTGCAACTCACTGCCTTTCGGCACACGAGCTGGGCGGCGAGCGTGGTGCCACATTTGTGTGGCCAGGTTTCCCGTGGACGCTGGCTAGACCAGATACGTCCGGCGGACGCAAGCCTTTGAAACCCATTTGTAACTCGCTGCCTTTCGGCTCACGAGCTGGGCGGCGAGCGCGGTGCCACATTTGCGTGGCCAGGTTTCCCGTGGACGCTGGCTAGACTAGATACGTCCGGCGGACGCAAGCCTTTGAAACCCATTTGTAACTCGCTGCCTTTCGGCTCACGAGCTGGGCGGCGAGCGCGGTGCCACATTTGCGTGGCCAGGTTTCCCGTGGACGCTAGCTAGACCAGATACGTCCGGCGGACGCAAGCCTTTGAAACCCATTTGTAACTCGCTGCCTTTCGGCTCACGAGCTGGGCGGCGAGCGCGGTGCCACATTTGCGATGCCAGGTTTCCCGTGGACGCTGGCTAGACCAGATACGTCCGGCGGATGCAAGCCTTTGAAACCGATTTGTAACTCACTGCCTTTCGGCACACGAGCTGGGCGGCGAGCGTGGTGCCACATTTGTGTGGCCAGGTTTCCCGTGGACGCTGGCTAGACCAGATACGTCCGGCGGACGCAAGCCTTTGAAACCCATTTGTAACTCGCTGCCTTTCGGCTCACGAGCTGGGCGGCGAGCGCGGTGCCACATTTGTGTGGCCAGGTTTCCCGTGGACGCTAGCTAGACCAGATACGTCCGGCGGACGCAAGCCTTTGAAACCCATTTGTAACTCGCTGCCTTTCGGCTCACGAGCTGGGCGGCGAGCGCGGTGCCACATTTGCGTGGCCAGGTTTCCCGTGGACGCTGGCTAGACTAGATACGTCCGGCGAACGCAAGCCTTTGAAACCCATTTGTAACTCGCTGCCTTTCGGCTCACGAGCTGGGCGGCGAGCGCGGTGCCACATTTGTGTGGCCAGGTTTCCCGTGGACGCTGGCTAGACCAGATACGTCCGGCGGACGCAAGCCTTTGAAACCCATTTGCAACTCACTGCCTTTCGGCACACGAGCTGGGCGGCGAGCGTGGTGCCACATTTGTGTGGCCAGGTTTCCCGTGGACGCTGGCTAGACCAGATACGTCCGGCGGACGCAAGCCTTTGAAACCCATTTGTAACTCGCTGCCTTTCGGCTCACGAGCTGGGCGGCGAGCGCGGTGCCACATTTGCGTGGCCAGGTTTCCCGTGGACGCTAGCTAGACCAGATACGTCCGGCGGACGCAAGCCTTTGAAACCCATTTGTAACTCGCTGCCTTTTGGCTCACGAGCTGGGTGGCGAGCGCGGTGCCACATTTGCGTGGCCAGGTTTCCCGTGGACGCTGGCTAGACTAGATACGTCCGGCGGACGCAAGCCTTTGAAACCCATTTGTAACTCGCTGCCTTTCGGCTCACGAGCTGGGCGGCGAGCGCGGTGCCACATTTGCGTGGCCAGGTTTCCCGTGGACGCTAGCTAGACCAGATACGTCCGGCGGACGCAAGCCTTTGAAACCCATTTGTAACTCGCTGCCTTTCGGCTCACGAGCTGGGCGGCGAGCGCGGTGCCACATTTGCGTGGCCAGGTTTCCCGTGGACGCTAGCTAGACCAGATACGTCCGGCGGACGCAAGCCTTTGAAACCCATTTGTAACTCGCTGCCTTTCGGCTCACGAGCTGGGCGGCGAGCGCAGTGCCACATTTGCGTGGCCAGGTTTCCCGTGGACGCTAGCTAGACCAGATACGTCCGGCGGACGCAAGCCTTTGAAACCCATTTGTAACTCGCTGCCATTCGGCTCACGAGCTGGGCGGCGAGCGCGGTGCCACATTTGCGTGGCCAGGTTCCCGTGGACGCTAGCTAGACCAGATACGTCCGGCGGACGCAAGCCTTTGAAACCCATTTGTAACTCGCTGCCTTTCGGCTCACGAGCTGGGCGGCGAGCGCGGTGCCACATTTGCGTGGCCAGGTTTCCCGTGGACGCTAGCTAGACCAGATACGTCCGGCGGACGCAAGCCTTTGAAACCCATTTGTAACTCGCTGCCTTTCGGCTCACGAGCTGGGCGGCGAGCGCAGTGCCACATTTGCGTGGCCAGGTTTCCCGTGGACGCTGGCTAAACGAGATACGTCCGGCGGACGCAAGCCTTTGAAACCCATTTGTAACTCGCTGCCTTTCAGCTCACGAGCTGGGCGGCGAGCGCGGTGCCATATTTGTGTGGCCAGGTTTCCCGTGGACGCTGGCTAGACCAGATACGTCCGGCGGACGCAGGCCTTTGAAACCCATTTGCAACTCACTGCCTTTCGGCACACGAGCTGGGCAGCGAGCGCGGTGCCACATTTGCGTGGCCAGGTTTCCCGTGGACGCTAGCTAGACCAGATACGTCCGGCGGACGCAAGCCTTTGAAACCCATTTGTAACTCGCTGCCTTTCGGCTCACGAGCTGGGCGGCGAGCGCGGTGCCACATTTGCGTGGCCAGGTTTCCCGTGGATGATGGCTAGACCAGATACGTCCGGCGGACGCAAGCCTTTGAAACCGATTTGTAACTCGCTGCCTTTCGGCACACGAGCTGGGCGGCGAGCGTGGTGCCACATTTGTGTGGCCAGGTTTCCCGTGGACGCTGGCTAGACCAGATACCTCCGGCAGACGCAAGCCTTTGAAACCCATTTGTAACTCCCTGCCTTTCGGCTCACGAGCTGGGCGGCGAGCGCGGTGCCACATTTGCGTGGCCAGGTTTCCCGTGGACGCTGGCTAGACTAGATACGTCCGGCGGACGCAAGCCTTTGAAACCCATTTGTAACTCGCTGCCTTTCGGCTCACGAGCTGGGCGGCGAGCGCGGTGCCACATTTGCGTGGCCAGGTTTCCCGTGGACGCTAGCTAGACCAGATACGTCCGGCGGACGCAAGCCTTTGAAACCCATTTGTAACTCGCTGCCTTTCGGCTCACGAGCTGGGCGGCGAGCGCGGTGCCACATTTGCGATGCCAGGTTTCCCGTGGACGCTGGCTAGACCAGATACGTCCGGCGGATGCAAGCCTTTGAAACCGATTTGTAACTCACTGCCTTTCGGCACACGAGCTGGGCGGCGAGCGTGGTGCCACATTTGTGTGGCCAGGTTTCCCGTGGACGCTGGCTAGACCAGATACGTCCGGCGGACGCAAGCCTTTGAAACCCATTTGTAACTCGCTGCCTTTCGGCTCACGAGCTGGGCGGCGAGCGCGGTGCCACATTTGTGTGGCCAGGTTTCCCGTGGACGCTAGCTAGACCAGATACGTCCGGCGGACGCAAGCCTTTGAAACCCATTTGTAACTCGCTGCCTTTCGGCTCACGAGCTGGGCGGCGAGCGCGGTGCCACATTTGCGTGGCCAGGTTTCCCGTGGACGCTGGCTAGACTAGATACGTCCGGCGAACGCAAGCCTTTGAAACCCATTTGTAACTCGCTGCCTTTCGGCTCACGAGCTGGGCGGCGAGCGCGGTGCCACATTTGTGTGGCCAGGTTTCCCGTGGACGCTGGCTAGACCAGATACGTCCGGCGGACGCAAGCCTTTGAAACCCATTTGCAACTCCCTGCCTTTCGGCACACGAGCTGGGCGGCGAGCGTGGTGCCACATTTGTGTGGCCAGGTTTCCCGTGGACGCTGGCTAGACCAGATACGTCCGGCGGACGCAAGCCTTTGAAACCCATTTGTAACTCGCTGCCTTTCGGCTCACAAGCTGGGCGGCGAGCGCGGTGCCACATTTGCGTGGCCAGGTTTCCCGTGGACGCTAGCTAGACCAGATACGTCCGGCGGACGCAAGCCTTTGAAACCCATTTGTAACTCGCTGCCTTTTGGCTCACGAGCTGGGTGGCGAGCGCGGTGCCACATTTGCGTGGCCAGGTTTCCCGTGGACGCTGGCTAGACTAGATACGTCCGGCGGACGCAAGCCTTTGAAACCCATTTGTAACTCGCTGCCTTTCGGCTCACGAGCTGGGCGGCGAGCGCGGTGCCACATTTGCGTGGCCAGGTTTCCCGTGGACGCTAGCTAGACCAGATACGTCCGGCGGACGCAAGCCTTTGAAACCCATTTGTAACTCGCTGCCTTTCGGCTCACGAGCTGGGCGGCGAGCGCGGTGCCACATTTGCGTGGCCAGGTTTCCCGTGGACGCTAGCTAGACCAGATACGTCCGGCGGACGCAAGCCTTTGAAACCCATTTGTAACTCGCTGCCTTTCGGCTCACGAGCTGGGCGGCGAGCGCGGTGCCACATTTGCGATGCCAGGTTTCCCGTGGACGCTGGCTAGACCAGATACGTCCGGCGGATGCAAGCCTTTGAAACCGATTTGTAACTCACTGCCTTTCGGCACACGAGCTGGGCGGCGAGCGTGGTGCCACATTTGTGTGGCCAGGTTTCCCGTGGACGCTGGCTAGACCAGATACGTCCGGCGGACGCAAGCCTTTGAAACCCATTTGTAACTCGCTGCCTTTCGGCTCACGAGCTGGGCGGCGAGCGCGGTGCCACATTTGTGTGGCCAGGTTTCCCGTGGACGCTAGCTAGACCAGATACGTCCGGCGGACGCAAGCCTTTGAAACCCATTTGTAACTCGCTGCCTTTCGGCTCACGAGCTGGGCGGCGAGCGCGGTGCCACATTTGCGTGGCCAGGTTTCCCGTGGACGCTGGCTAGACTAGATACGTCCGGCGAACGCAAGCCTTTGAAACCCATTTGTAACTCGCTGCCTTTCGGCTCACGAGCTGGGCGGCGAGCGCGGTGCCACATTTGTGTGGCCAGGTTTCCCGTGGACGCTGGCTAGACCAGATACGTCCGGCGGACGCAAGCCTTTGAAACCCATTTGCAACTCCCTGCCTTTCGGCACACGAGCTGGGCGGCGAGCGTGGTGCCACATTTGTGTGGCCAGGTTTCCCGTGGACGCTGGCTAGGCCAGATACGTCCGGCAGACGCAAGCCTTTGAAACCCATTTGTAACTCGCTGCCTTTCGGCTCACGAGCTGGGCGGCGAGCGCGGTGCCACATTTGCGTGGCCAGGTTTCCCGTGGACGCTAGCTAGACCAGATACGTCCGGCGGACGCAAGCCTTTGAAACCCATTTGTAACTCGCTGCCTTTTGGCTCACGAGCTGGGTGGCGAGCGCGGTGCCACATTTGCGTGGCCAGGTTTCCCGTGGACGCTGGCTAGACTAGATACGTCCGGCGGACGCAAGCCTTTGAAACCCATTTGTAACTCGCTGCCTTTCGGCTCACGAGCTGGGCGGCGAGTGCGGTGCCACATTTGCATGGCCAGGTTTCCCGTGGACGCTGGCTAGACCAGATACGTCCGGCGGACGCAAGCCTTTGAAACCCATTTGTAACTCGCTGCCTTTCGGCTCACGAGCTGGGCGGCGAGCGCGGTGCCACATTTGCGTGGCCAGGTTTCCCGTGGACGCTAGCTAGACCAGATACGTCCGGCGGACGCAAGCCTTTGAAACCCATTTGTAACTCGCTGCCTTTCGGCTCACGAGCTGGGCGGCGAGCGCGGTGCCACATTTGCGTGGCCAGGTTTCCCGTGGACGCTAGCTAGACCAGATACGTCCGGCGGACGCAAGCCTTTGAAACCCATTTGTAACTCGCTGCCATTCGGCTCACGAGCTGGGCGGCGAGCGCGGTGCCAACTCGCTGCCATTCGGCTCACGAGCTGGGCGGCGAGCGCGGTGCCACATTTGCGTGGCCAGGTTCCCGTGGACGCTAGCTAGACCAGATACGTCCGGCGGACGCAAGCCTTTGAAACCCATTTGTAACTCGCTGCCTTTCGGCTCACGAGCTGGGCGGCGAGCGCGGTGCCACATTTGCGTGGCCAGGTTTCCCGTGGACGCTAGCTAGACCAGATACGTCCGGCGGACGCAAGCCTTTGAAACCCATTTGTAACTCGCTGCCTTTTGGCTCACGAGCTGGGTGGCGAGCGCGGTGCCACATTTGCGTGGCCAGGTTTCCCGTGGACGCTAGCTAGACTAGATACGTCCGGCGGACGCAAGCCTTTGAAACCCATTTGTAACTCGCTGCCTTTCGGCTCACGAGCTGGGCGGCGAGCGCGGTGCCACATTTGCGTGGCCAGGTTTCGCGTGGACGCTAGCTAGACCAGATACGTCCGGCGGACGCAAGCCTTTGAAACCCATTTGTAACTCGCTGCCTTTCGGCTCACGAGCTGGGCGGCGAGCGCGGTGCCACATTTGCGTGGCCAGGTTTCCCGTGGACGCTAGCTAGACCAGATACGTCCGGCGGACGCAAGCCTTTGAAACCCATTTGTAACTCGCTGCCTTTCGGCTCACGAGCTGGGCGGCGAGCGCGGTGCCACATTTGCGATGCCAGGTTTCCCGTGGACGCTGGCTAGACCAGATACGTCCGGCGGATGCAAGCCTTTGAAACCGATTTGTAACTCACTGCCTTTCGGCACACGAGCTGGGCGGCGAGCGTGGTGCCACATTTGTGTGGCCAGGTTTCCCGTGGACGCTGGCTAGACCAGATACGTCCGGCGGACGCAAGCCTTTGAAACCCATTTGTAACTCGCTGCCTTTCGGCTCACGAGCTGGGCGGCGAGCGCGGTGCCACATTTGTGTGGCCAGGTTTCCCGTGGACGCTAGCTAGACCAGATACGTCCGGCGGACGCAAGCCTTTGAAACCCATTTGTAACTCGCTGCCTTTCGGCTCACGAGCTGGGCGGCGAGCGCGGTGCCACATTTGCGTGGCCAGGTTTCCCGTGGACGCTGGCTAGACTAGATACGTCCGGCGAACGCAAGCCTTGAAACCCATTTGTAACTCGCTGCCTTTCGGCTCACGAGCTGGGCGGCGAGCGCGGTGCCACATTTGTGTGGCCAGGTTTCCCGTGGACGCTGGCTAGACCAGATACGTCCGGCGGACGCAAGCCTTTGAAACCCATTTGCAACTCCCTGCCTTTCGGCACACGAGCTGGGCGGCGAGCGTGGTGCCACATTTGTGTGGCCAGGTTTCCCGTGGACGCTGGCTAGACCAGATACGTCCGGCGGACGCAAGCCTTTGAAACCCATTTGTAACTCGCTGCCTTTCGGCTCACGAGCTGGGCGGCGAGCGCGGTGCCACATTTGCGTGGCCAGGTTTCCCGTGGACGCTAGCTAGACCAGATACGTCCGGCGGACGCAAGCCTTTGAAACCCATTTGTAACTCGCTGCCTTTTGGCTCACGAGCTGGGTGGCGAGCGCGGTGCCACATTTGCGTGGCCAGGTTTCCCGTGGACGCTGGCTAGACTAGATACGTCCGGCGGACGCAAGCCTTTGAAACCCATTTGTAACTCGCTGCCTTTCGGCTCACGAGCTGGGCGGCGAGCGCGGTGCCACATTTGCGTGGCCAGGTTTCCCGTGGACGCTAGCTAGACCAGATACGTCCGGCGGACGCAAGCCTTTGAAACCCATTTGTAACTCGCTGCCTTTCGGCTCACGAGCTGGGCGGCGAGCGCGGTGCCACATTTGCGTGGCCAGGTTTCCCGTGGACGCTAGCTAGACCAGATACGTCCGGCGGACGCAAGCCTTTGAAACCCATTTGTAACTCGCTGCCTTTCGGCTCACGAGCTGGGCGGCGAGCGCAGTGCCACATTTGCGTGGCCAGGTTTCCCGTGGACGCTAGCTAGACCAGATACGTCCGGCGGACGCAAGCCTTTGAAACCCATTTGTAACTCGCTGCCATTCGGCTCACGAGCTGGGCGGCGAGCGCGGTGCCACATTTGCGTGGCCAGGTTCCCGTGGACGCTAGCTAGACCAGATACGTCCGGCGGACGCAAGCCTTTGAAACCCATTTGTAACTCGCTGCCTTTCGGCTCACGAGCTGGGCGGCGAGCGCGGTGCCACATTTGCGTGGCCAGGTTTCCCGTGGACGCTAGCTAGACCAGATACGTCCGGCGGACGCAAGCCTTTGAAACCCATTTGTAACTCGCTGCCTTTCGGCTCACGAGCTGGGCGGCGAGCGCAGTGCCACATTTGCGTGGCCAGGTTTCCCGTGGACGCTGGCTAAACGAGATACGTCCGGCGGACGCAAGCCTTTGAAACCCATTTGTAACTCGCTGCCTTTCGGCTCACGAGCTGGGCGGCGAGCGCGGTGCCACATTTGTGTGGCCAGGTTTCCCGTGGACGCTGGCTAGACCAGATACGTCCGGCGGACGCAAGCCTTTGAAACCCATTTGCAACTCACTGCCTTTCGGCACACGAGCTGGGCAGCGAGCGCGGTGCCACATTTGCGTGGCCAGGTTTCCCGTGGACGCTAGCTAGACCAGATACGTCCGGCGGACGCAAGCCTTTGAAACCCATTTGTAACTCGCTGCCTTTCGGCTCACGAGCTGGGCGGCGAGCGCGGTGCCACATTTGCGTGGCCAGGTTTCCCGTGGACGATGGCTAGACCAGATACGTCCGGCGGACGCAAGCCTTTGAAACCGATTTGTAACTCGCTGCCTTTCGGCACACGAGCTGGGCGGCGAGCGTGGTGCCACATTTGTGTGGCCAGGTTTCCCGTGGACGCTGGCTAGACAAGATACCTCCGGCAGACGCAAGCCTTTGAAACCCATTTGTAACTCCCTGCCTTTCGGCTCACGAGCTGGGCGGCGAGCGCGGTGCCACATTTGCGTGGCCAGGTTTCCCGTGGACGCTAGCTAGACCAGATACGTCCGGCGGACGCAAGCCTTTGAAACCCATTTGTAACTCGCTGCCTTTCGGCTCACGAGCTGGGCGGCGAGCGCGGTGCCACATTTGCGTGGCCAGGTTTCCCGTGGACGCTGGCTAGACGAGATACGTCCGGCGGACGCAAGCCTTTGAAACCCATTTGTAACTCGCTGCCTTTCGGCTCACGAGCTGGGCGGCGAGCGCGGTGCCACATTTGCGTGGCCAGGTTTCCCGTGGACGCTAGCTAGACCAGATACGTCCGACGGACGCAAGCCTTTGAAACCCATTTGTAACTCGCTGCCTTTCGGCTCACGAGCTGGGCGGCGAGCGCGGTGCCACATTTGTGTGGCCAGGTTTCCCGTGGACGCTGGCTAGACCAGATACGTCCGGCGGACGCAAGCCTTTGAAACCTATTTGCAACTCACTGCCTTTCGGCACACGAGCTGGGCAGCGAGCGCGGTGCCACATTTGCGTGGCCAGGTTTCCCGTGGACGCTAGCTAGACCAGATACGTCCGGCGGACGCAAGCCTTTGAAACCTATTTGTAACTCGCTGCCTTTCGGCTCACGAGCTGGGCGGCGAGCGCGGTGCCACATTTGCGTGGCCAGGTTTCCCGTGGACGCTGGCTAGACCAGATACGTCCGGCGGACGCAAGCCTTTGAAACCGATTTGTAACTCGCTGCCTTTCGGCACACGAGCTGGGCGGCGAGCGTGGTGCCACATTTGTGTGGCCAGGTTTCCCGTGGACGCTGGCTAGACCAGATACCTCCGGCAGACGCAAGCCTTTGAAACCCATTTGTAACTCCCTGCCTTTCGGCTCACGAGCTGGGCGGCGAGCGCGGTGCCACATTTGCGTGGCCAGGTTTCCCGTGGACGCTAGCTAGACCAGATACGTCCGGCGGACGCAAGCCTTTGAAACCCATTTGTAACTCGCTGCCTTCCGGCTCACGAGCTGGGCGGCGAGCGCGGTGCCACATTTGCGTGGCCAGGTTTCCCGTGGACGCTGGCTAGACGAGATACGTCCGGCGGACGCAAGCCTTTGAAACCCATTTGTAACTCGCTGCCTTTCGGCTCACGAGCTGGGCGGCGAGCGCGGTGCCACATTTGCGTGGCCAGGTTTCCCGTGGACGCTAGCTAGACCAGATACGTCCGGCGGACGCAAGCCTTTGAAACCCATTTGTAACTCGCTGCCTTTCGGCTCACGAGCTGGGCGGCGAGCGTGCACTACTACAAACAATGGATTCCACAACGGTACAGTACCGTTGTGGAATGATTCCACAACGGTTCTGTACCGTTGTGGAATCCTCCGCTGTGTAATGATTCCACAACGGTACGCGTACCGTTGTGGAATCTTAGGATTCCACAACGGTACAGTACCGTTGTGGAAACCTCAACGTTTCCACAACGGGACGGTCCCGTTGTGAAAAATGAATCAATTTTTTTAACACTCGCCGCGGCCACGTATTGACTTCGCCGCGGCGTGATCTTCCACAACGGTACCCCGTACCGTTGTGCAATAGTTCGCCGCGGCCAATGACATACATGGCCGCGGCGAACAAGAATTATGTTGATTTCCGTTTCTCGCCGCGGCAACGGTACGTACTCGCCGCGGCGTGATCTTCCACAACGGTACAGACATACCGTTGTGGAATAGTTCGCCGCGGCCAATGACATACATGGCCGCGGCGAACAAGAATTATGTTGATTTCCGTTTCTCGCCGCGGCAACGGTACGTACTCGCCGCGGCGTGATCTTCCACAACGGTACAGACATACGGTTGTGGAATAGTTCGCCGCGGCCAATGACATACATGGCCGCGGCGAACAAGAATTTTGTTTTTTTAAAAATGCTCGCCGCGGCAAGAACTACCTTTGGCTGCGGCGAGATGAATTCCCATGAAACTTTGCCGCGGCGTAATGATTACACGTCGCGGCCAAATTGTACCTGAGAGCTATTTTTTTGTTTTCCAATTAAAAACCTGAAAATTAAATATATCCAAAACCATATCCAAAAAATCCAAATACATCCATAACATCCAAAATATATACATAACATCCAAAACCAAAAATATATCCAAAAAATCCAAAAATAAATATCTATATCCAAAATCAAACTAATATTCACATTCTATAAAAGTTTGTACGTACAACACCCACTCTTCTCGAACTCTCTCTAAGTTATCCGGTGTATATGACTTCTTCATTTGTAATTTATCTATACCAACTCCAACAATATCACGCATATAACTTAAAACATAATACCCGCATTCCGTGTTTCCGATTTGTTTGGGAGCCGAGGCATTTGTGATTAAGGTTGATTGACCGTTACTTCGGGCTCCTTGATTGTGAAGCTTGAAATCCAAAAAAATCCTTATACGCCAAAAAAAAAACAAATTAGAAAAGAAGCATTAGTGGAAATGAAATATTTCAAATAACATGTAATTAATTTACCTTTTTATCAACATCCTTAAATCCAATGGGATTTTATTTTTCAACGGATCGAAGAACATCGCTTGATCTTTCCAAAGATCGAAGACAACAAGCATCCAATGTTCATTTAAATTGTACGGCATCAAAACTAGTTGTTTTGGTTTGCAATTTCGTACTATTTTACCGATTTGCTTGACGCGTTCGGATAAATGGGCCTCATCGTTGTTGGTTTGGAGGTAGCAACTCAAACCCGCTTCAACAAAACACATTACTTCACTCCGCTTATTTTTGTCTAATATGGATTGTAGATAACTACGAAAAACAATTATTGGATTAGTTAATAAAATGAAATATTGTATATTGATATAAGAAAAAGAATATAAAAGAAATATTTACCCCATGTAAACCGTTATGCATGACGCGCCTATTTCCTCGTATGTAAGGAATTCTTTAACATCGTCAAACATCACCGGAATACGCTCTACGGCGATACTTGCACAAACTTTGACATTGATTGCATCCCCGTTCGGTAACATTACTCGGTTGGCATGTTGGGCGAGCAATCGAAACTTTGGATTAATCAACGTATATGAAATCTTCTTATCGTCATCGGCGCTAGGTTCACTACCACCACCGACCTTCAACACTTGTGTGACCACCGGGCCGCGACTCTCTTTTGCAATTTCAGTTTCTATTAATCTCTTTGGCCACTTAACGAAGCCCCCTACGGCTTCTTCAATAGTCTTGGCTTCATCGGTGGGAATCGGCAAAAAAGCTTTCTTAATCAAAGCCGTCGCAATGCTCACTCGAACGTTTACATCCTCCAAAGATGAAAAATGAACGTGTTCGGCATTCATGTATGCTCGCCCGTTTGCTACATGAATCGTGCCTCCATTCATGAAATCATCAAGGAGGAGAATGCATTCTATGCTTTCATCCGAACACGGTGTCACCGGCGTGGTTGGATTCATTGAGCAACTTGCTCGAACACTATCGGGTTTGTCGGCAACTTCATGTCGAGATTGTTTATCTAATAAATTCACTAATGTTATTAAAAAATATATATAAAAATATGTGACTTTTTTACTTGTATTAAAAAATTAAAAATTACCTAAAGACGTTACTTCATTAGCCTTGTCTTCATCGCCATCTTTAGCCATGTCTTCATCACCGCCCTTAGCCATCTCTACATCATCACCCTTAGGCATCTCTTCATCAACACCAATATTTTCCTCTTCATTTGTGGGACGTAGGACACTAGGCAACTCGTCATTAGCATCTTTGAGACTCAAACCATTTTGAGTTAAGGCTTTCATAATGAAAGATTTTAACTCACACATTTCTCGACGTAACTTAGTTACCTCATCACTCGAGTTTGACCGACGAGATACGGAATTGCAACTTGACGAGTATTTAGATTGCCCACGAACACGACCGGGATGTTCCTTAGATTGCAAGACACTTTCCATAGACTCATCTGTAACTTCTTGAGATGATTTTCCCTTCATTCTCGACTCAACCCATAATACCTCTTTTGTAGGCCATTCACCCGTTTCCTCGTACTATTATCAAGAAATACCACAAATTAATTAATAAATATTATGAAACATGGACAACAAAATAAAACATGTAAATCTAACCTTTTGTTGATCAAGTTTTCGATATCCATTTCGGCCGGTTCTAGATTTGTACACGTTCTTCCTCGCTATTTCTTTCCCATTGTCCGATGATTTTTTGAACATATCGGAACGTCTATACTCAACAAATTTTATCCAATCTTCTTCGGTGATATTTCCATAGCGTTTTAAAACGTATTCCGGCCTCTTCAAGACGCTTGGATCATTGAGGTTGTCTTTGACTAGATCGTTGTATAGCTCGTGACGGAATAACCTCGCCGCTTCTCCAACTCTCATAAGACAATTATTCTTAAGTTCGATAGGGACCGTAAATGCTTCACATATTTCGTTCCAAATCCTTTCTTTTAGCTGTTTATGCTCTTTTAGTCTCCAATCGATCATCGAAATTGGAACGTGTTCTCTAGCTAACACGCCAAAATAACTCGATAACTCATCACCCTCTTTATCCAATGGTTCATCTCTATCATTAAATTTGACGTTTATCTTTTTACCAAGAGTTTTAACCTTATTAATCTTGGGCATAAGAGTATTTCTTCTTTTCCCGGGACCATCGATATTGGTGGATCTCCGTTTACCGCTAACGGTACTAGTGGAAGTATTAGACATAATCTATGAAAAAACAAAATTCAACATAAACTCAATTCAAACCAATTCCAACACAAACTCAAACTTCAATTCAATTTCAATTCAAACCAATTTCAATATAAACTCAAATCGAAATTCGATTCCACACTAATTTTCTACATAAATATCAAATTCCATATTCAATTTCTATATAACTTAAACACAAATACACCATTCTAACCTAATTTCAACATAAAAATACAAATTACATAGAAAAAACACTTACCCGGAGTGAAGATGACGAGCACGGAGGCGTGGTGGAGAGATAAAACGTCAATGACGTTGTCGGGACTTGTGGTCGGAGGGTTGTGGTCGGAGGCAAGGTTTTGTGGACTTAGAAATTTGTGGAGAAGAGAGGAGAGAGAAGGACGGCGGCCGAGGAAGAAGAGAGGAGAGAGAGGGACGGCGGCCGAGGAAGAAGAGAGGAGAGAGAGGGACGGCGGCCGAGGAAGAAGAGAGGAGAGAGAGGGACGGCGGCCGAGGAAGAAGAGAGGAGAGAGAGGGACGGCGGCCGAGGAAGAAGAGAGGAGAGAGAGGGACGGCGGCCGAGAAAGAAGAGGAGAGAGAGAGACGACGGCGACGGAGTGGGTGTGGGTCGGAGAGAAAGAGAGAAGAAGAGGGTGGGTCGGAGAGAAAGAGAGAAGAAGAAGAAAAATGAAATTTCTGAAAATTTTGAAAAAAATCGAGTGGGAAAACTGTTTTAGGGTCTGACCGCGATATTTCGCCGCGGCCAAAGTCCAACGTCGCCGCGGCGAGTTCATTCCACAACGGTATGAGGGTCCCGTTGTGGAATATTTCGCCGCGGCCACGTATCTGATTCGCCGCGGCTAAACATTCTGGCCGCGGCGATCTTCATACGTGGCCGCGGCGACATAGTTCACAGATTTACATAGCCCCTGGAACTCATTTCGCCGCGGCCATGTAGATACTTAGCCGCGGCGAAACATTCACGCCGCGGCGATCTTTATACGTGGCCGCGGCGAATTAGTTCACAGATTTACATAGCCCCTGGAACTCATTTCGCCGCGGCCACGTATAACGATCGCCGCGGCGTGATATACCTGGCCGCAGCCAAAGTATAGTATAGCCGCGGCGAACAGTTCTCAGATTTACTGGAACTCATTTCGCCGCGGCAATGTATTTCTTTCGCCGCGGCGAGTGTATTCCACAACGGGACAGTCGTCCCGTTGTGGAATCTATTCGCCGCGGCTAGGTATAGTGTTAGCCGCGGCGAAACATCGCGCACTGGATCTATAAATTAAAATTTCTCGTCATTTTCACTTTCTAATCTCAAAACCTCATTCGGAAACCCACTCCAAACCTAATTCCGACCTGTTCTGCGCCATTCTTGGTTATCACTCTCAACTATACGTCCAAATCTTGTAAGTTATTCTCCTACTTGCTTTGAATATACTTGTTTTTTATAACTTGGTAATTAGAATGGGTATTTGTTGTAAAATCTAGGATTTTCTATCATTGAAGATGAAAAAATGGATGTGGGAGAATAGATTAACTGAGATATATCAAGAAGGTGTAGATGAGTTTTGTAAATTCGCTAGAGATAATATGGACGGCGTGAAATCTATTCGTTGCCCTTGTGTTCGATGTGGAAATCATAGGCATTTTTCGCTTGATGTTGTTCGAACCCATTTGTTTGCGTATGGAATAATGACCTCCTATCAAAGATGGTACTATCATGGTGAGGTTTTTCGTTCGACGATAAACAATAGCGTTGATGATATTGAAAATGATGTTGATGATATGCCCGGAATGATGAATGATTTGGAGGACGATTTTGTTGACCGGCCGGAGTTGTTTGAGTCGATGATGATTGATGCGGAGACACCATTATACGAAGGGTGTACAAGCTTTTCGAAGTTGTCGTTTTTAGTTACGTTGTTTCATTTGAAGGCGTCGGGTGGTTGGACAAACACTAGCTTTACAAAATTGTTGGAAACACTTAAAGAAGCCTTTCCGAAAGACAATAAAGTTCCTTTAAGTATGTATGAGGCGAAGAAGACTTTGGGCACATTAGGTATGAAGTACGAGAAGTTCCATGCGTGCCCGAATGATTGTATTTTATACAGACACGAGCATGAAAATCTAGATGAATGTCCGATCTGCAAAGAGTCGAGGTGGAAGAAGGGTAAAATGCCACGTGACGGAGTCAAAGGAGTTCCAGTTAAGGTATGTTTTCACTACTCGATTATCAAATACATGTATAGCCTATAATGGTATGCTTCTTATTGTTTTTTTATGATTACAATCGTTATGGTACATTCCTCCAATGCCACGCTTCCGACGAATGTTTAATAGTGTCAAACACGCGAAGAACATGGTTTGGCACTCCGAAAAAACGTGTCAATGATGGTGTTCTCAGACATCCTGCCGATGCTGCCCAATGGAAATCCTTTGATTTTGAGTATAAGGATTTCAGTGCTGATCCCCGAAATCTTCATCTTGGTTTAGCAACTGATGGTATGAACCCGTTTAGCATGATGAGCAGTAAATACAGTGTTTGGCCGGTTATATTGGTGAACTACAATCTCCCTCCAAAACTCTGTATGAAGAGAAAGTTCTTGATGTTAACGCTTCTGATATCAGGACCGAGTCAACCAGGTAATGATATCGATGTTTATTTGGCACCGCTTGTTGATGATTTGAAGATGTTATGGGATAAGGGCTATGAGGTTAAAGACGCTTATCGTGGAGATTCTTTCAACTTACGGGCAATGTTATTGTGGACTATTAACGACTTTCCGGCCTATGGAAATTTGTCAGGATATTCTGTGAAATGCTCGATTGGTTGTCCTATTTGTATGAAAGACACATCTTCCATTCGGTTGAAGCATAGTAAGAAGACTGTTTTTCTCGGGCATAGAAGATTTTTACCAAGAGACCACCCATTTAGAAGGTTAAAACAAGCATTTGATGGCAACACAGAAGAACGGCTCCCTCCTCGAATTTTGTGTGGTGAAGATGTCTACGAGATGGTAAAAAACGTCAATGAAGTCCTTGGAAAAAGAAAGCGTCGTGCTAGTACTAAAGAGTCGTTTCAAGAGAATCCTTGGAAGAAGAAATCGATATTTTATGACCTTCCGTATTGGAAGACGCACTACGTTCGGAATTGTCTGGATGTTATGCATATCGAGAAAAATGTTTGCGAATCCGTTATCGGTACTCTTCTTGATGATCCACATAAATCGAAAGACGGAATAAAATCTAGAAGGGATCTCAAGGAGCTGAATATAAGAAGTATTTTGCACGCCGATGAGGAGGTCGGACAAAAAACTAAATTTCCAGCGGCTAAGTATACTCTAGATCGGAAGGAGAAGAAGAAGTTGTGTAAATGGTTTGCGTCTATCAAAGTTCCCGATGGTCATTCTTCAAACTATACGAGATTTGTATCTATGAAAGATTTGAGACTTATTGGAATGAAGACTCACGATTGTCATGTGCTTCTACAACAAATGTTACCTCTCGCCTTGCGTGGAATTTTGTCACCCGATGTGAGATTTGCAATATCCAAGATATGTGTATTCTTCAACTCGATTTGCTCGAAGGTTATTGATCCTACTCGGTTGGATTCCATGCAATCGGAGTTGGTAAAAACTCTATGCATGCTAGAGAAGTTTTTCCCACCTTCGTTTTTTGACATCATGATTCACTTAACTGTTCACTTGGTACGTGAAGTGAAATTATGTGGGCTCGTATTTTTACGTTGGATGTATCCAATCGAACGTTACATGAAAGTGTTGAAGAGTTATGTGAAGAACTACAATAGACCGGAAGGGAGCATAGTAGAAAACTATATAGCTGAGGAGTCCGTTGAATTTTGTTCGGAGTATTTAACTAATGCAGACGCGATTGGGTTGCCAAAGAACACAAGTCATGAATCAAAAGCTTTATCTACAGGTATGTTTTCTGACACTTTCTTTTGTGTATTTAACTTATTCATGAGAGGACCACTACTTATATGAGTGGTTATGTATAGGTACTTATTCTATCGTCAACCGGAAAGAGTGGGAGCAAGCCAGTCTCCATGTCTTGCATAACGTTTCCGAGGTCACGCCGTTTGTGGATATTCATTTGAAAGAATTGAGGGCAAATGATCCAAAAAGAGCTAAAAATGAAAAATGGTTACAAGAAGAGCACAATCGTTTGTTTCAGAAGTGGCTTGGAAAACGATTATTTCAAGAATCAGGACATTCAGAAACGTTGAGCAAAATATCTGGTGGTCCTTCGTCAATGGTTACAAGGTACACTGCTTGGTCTGTTAATGGTTTTACTTTTTACACCAAAGAAAGAGACAACAAGCATCCCGTTCAAAATAGTGGTGTTACATTACTTGCTGAAGCATTACACGTTTCTTCGGCAAAGGATAAAAATCCAAAAAAAGCTTTTATGAACTATTATGGGTACATTGAAGACATTTGGGAACTTGATTATTGTGGGCTACGAATAGCTTTGTTTAAGTGCAAATGGGCAGACAACAATCATGTTAAAGTTGATAAAGACGGAGTTACGATTGTCGACTTTCGACGTACAAGTTACGAGAATGATTCATTTATTTTGGCCTCACAAGCAACTCAAGTGTTTTACGTACCAGAACCCGTCAATCCAGATTTGTCATTAGTGGTTCACATGAAAGCGAGAAATATTGAAGAAGATGAAGACGACAACATGTCTAATATCCCCCCATTCACATCCGGCTTGCCACTTGTTGATGAAGAGATCGAAGATTTTGATGATGATGATGTTTCTCATTTACATCGTTCGGATATCAATCATATTTTAGTGTGAAAACAAAAAAAATATGTATTTTAGTTTATTTTATGATATACACTTTATATAATTATTGTTAATATCCTGTTGATAAATACTAATATGGCCGCTTCCAAGACTATAAAACGTCAAGGCTTAAAGTTCCAGAGTCTATGTTTTTTAGGAACCCACTTCGCCGCGGCCATGTTCAAAACACGCCGCGCCAAGATGTCTCGCCGCGGCAAATAGAACGACTGGCCGCGGCGAAATAAGTTCCAGAGTCTATGTTTTTTTAGGAACCCATTTCGCCGCGGCCATGTACAAAACACGCCGCGGCCAAGATGTCTCGCCCCGGCAAATAGAACACCTGGCCGCGGCGAAATAAGTTCCAGAATCTATGTTTTTTTAGGAACCCTTTTCGCCGCGTCAATGTACAAAACACGCCGCGGCCAAGGTGACTCGCCGCGGCCATGTACAAAACACGCCGCGGCTAAGATGTCACGCCGCGGCCAACAGAAGACCTGGCCGCGGCGAAATAAGTTCCAGAGTCTATGTTTTTTTAGGTACCCATTTCGCCGCGGCCATGTACAAAACACGCCGCGGCTAAGATGTCACGCCGCGGCAAATAGAACACCTGGCCGCGGCGAAATAAGTTCCAGAATCTATGTTTTTTAGAAACCCAATTCGCCGCGGCCATTTATAAACACGCCGCGGCGAAGATGACTCGCCGCAGCCAAAACAACATGTGGCCGCGGCTAATGTGTTCTTCATCGGGGAGAATCTATAGTTATTACTTTTTAATCTGAAGTAATATCAAACACAATCAATACATAAATTTTAAATACTCAAATCATCCATTCAATACCATAACAAGTCTCAAACATAAATTCATACAATACCATAACGAGTCTCAAACACAAATTAAAATCTGAAACAAGTATCAAACACACATAAAGACATAAATATTTAAGTCTCACACACATAAAAAAAAGATGAAAACAATTATTAAACTTAGAAGGTTTCAAAAAACACATAAAAAAATTTACTCGTCGTCGTTGTCATTCGTAGGTGGTTGTGGTGGTCGTGGTGGTGGCCCCGGGTACTGAGGAGGTGCCATATGCGGTGGCCATTGCGGTGCTTGCGCCTGATAGTATGTGTATTGAGGATATGGAGGAAACCGGTATTGATTCTCCTGATTGATGTCCCATCGACCAATCATCTCGTTCAATCCTTCGAAAGCCGCGGCGCCATATTGTCCTTGTTGGTACATGTAGTCTTGGGTGTGTTGATACCCGCCAACGAGATAGTGGCTACACCGAGCAATGTACTCTTGGGTGGCGGGATCATACCCCGGAGGTGGTTGTAAACACAACAGTGGCTCGTTGAGTGACGGTTCATCCTCATCTTCTTCATCCTCTTCCTCCTCTTCCGGCTCTTTGACAATGTATCTCTCGATCGTCTTGTCATTAATAGGCGCCCCACACTTCTTGGTTGTGTCGTGTTTTGCGCCTCCAACACCGGCATTCAGACACAAGCCGTAGATGATTGACGGATACGGCAACCCATTTTTGATATTCTTGTAGTCGATTCTCTTCATCCAATTGTAGATGAATCGACCGACGTTGATGGTGTTACCACGAATGATGCAAAACAAAAGATGGACATGTTCCTCGTCGAGACGGGTGAAGTGCTTTATCGGAAAGAGACGGGAGCAAATGAAATAAATCCACGTTTTTGCGAGCCTGTAAATTAAACACCGTTATATTTAAAACATGCAATTAATAGAAAAAATAAACACCGTTCTATTTAAAACGTACAATAGATAAAATAATACAAGCAAAAAAGAAGAAAAGTCTAACCTCGTCAGTGATTTACGGAAAAGCTTTCTAACTCCTTTGTCCATGACCCAATTCTCTCCTGGAGTAGTCAACACACTCAACATTTCATCGAGATTAGGATTTCTCAACCATTGTCGATAACCCTCATTCTCGAATTCGATGTCCGGGGTTCCTAGCAATGCGTTGATGGCTCCGACACTACAATCAACGTCTACACCACGAACCGTCACCACATCATCCTCGTGATCTGGTAAGTTCGCGTAGAATTCGTACATGAGCGTAACGTTTGCTTTGTGCTCGGGTGTGGCACAAAATTTTCTCCAAGAGAAACCTTCGATGGTATTGTTGATTTGAGCCCCTATAGGCGTGGTTGAGCTCACCTTCAACCCTCGTTCAAAGATCGGACTTCGTTGAACGAGGATGTCGTAGCGTTCTTCTGCGGCCTTGCTAGTGAATACCCGACTATTATAATCCACTACGGGTTCGGGTTCGGCTTGACGAGACCTCTTATTTTTTTTTGTGGGGGGGCGAGAAGAGCTAGGGGCGGCTTCTTTGTGACCGGCGGTTGTCTTTGAACGGCCCATTTTCACCTAATTGAACAAATCATTTCAAACTCAAATTCAACAACATTTTCAAACAATAAATCATCTTCAACACAAAATTAAACTCAATTCAACACTAAATACATATAAAAACACATTATATTCAAATAAATAAAACATAAAACTCATCACAAACACAAATTCAAACTCAAATCCGACCTCAATTTAACTACAATATCACAATACAACTCATTTTAAATCTAAAATAACATTATACCCAAAATCATAAATTAGAACAAAAAACCCAAAATAAAAAACCCTAATTTCGGCCAAATCTACACCCCCAATATCATAAATTACAACCAAAATCAACCAAAATCATAAATTAGTTTATAAATCACACAAAGTATTCATAAAAATTAGGATTTTGATATGAAATTGAGATAAAAACATACCTTGATAAAAGAATTAGGTGGGAGAGAGAGCAAGGGAGGCGACACCGAGAGAAAGAAAGAAGAGCACGGCGAGATTTTGCTTCGGCGAGGAGGGCGGCGAGATTTGGCGGCGGCGAAATGGCGGCGAAGTCTCAAGGTTGGTTTGGGAGGAGAAATGGTACAGAATCGGCCGAAATGAAGGTCTTAGGCGAGAGAAAGTGTAAAAAATGAAAAAAGAAATCGAAATGAGGCTTTTATAGTGAAGCCCTAAAATTTTTTACGACATTTCGCCGCGGCGACTCATAAGTTTCGCCGCGGCGAGATGTCTGATTTCATACCTTTCCCACAACGGTACAGTGTACCGTTGTGGAAAATGTTGGCCGCGGCGAGTTTGAGCCTTGGCCGCGGCGAGATCCAACAACGGGTCACTGTACCGTTGTGGAATGTCCAGAATTCCACAACGGTACTACAGTACCGTTGTTGAATCATAAAGATTCCACAACGGTACTGTGGTACCGTTGTGGAATCCTGGATATTCCACAACGGTACGGTGACCCGTTGTTGAATCTTGGACATTCCACAACGGTACGACTGTACCGTTGTGGAAGCATATAGATTCCACAACGGTACTGTGTTCCGTTGTGGAATTTCCGTTGTGTAATCCAACATTTGTAGTAGTGGCGGTGCCACATTTGTGTGGCCAGGTTTCCCGTGGACGCTGGCTAGACCAGATACGTCCGGCGGACGCAAGCCTTTGAAACCCATTTGCAACTCACTGCCTTTCGGCACACGAGCTGGGCAGCGAGCGCGGTGCCACATTTGCGTGGCCAGGTTTCCCGTGGACGATAGCTAGACCAGATACGTCCGGCGGACGCAAGCCTTTGAAACCTATTTGTAACTCGCTGCCTTTCGGCTCACGAGCTGGGCGGCGAGCGCGGTGCCACATTTGCGTGGCCAGGTTTCCCGTGGACGCTGGCTAGACCAGATACGTCCGGCGGACGCAAGCCTTTGAAACCGATTTGTAACTCGCTGCCTTTCGGCACACGAGCTGGGCGGCGAGCGTGGTGCCACATTTGAGTGGCCAGGTTTCCCGTGGACGCTGGCTAGACCAGATACGTCCGGCGGACGCAAGCCTTTGAAACCCATTTGTAACTCGCTGCCTTTCGGCTCACGAGCTGGGCGGCGAGCGCGGTGCCACATTTGCGTGGCCAGGTTTCCCATGGACTCTAGCTAGACCAGGTACGTCCGGCGGACGCAAGCCTTTGAAACCCATTTGTAACTCGCTGCCTTTCGGCTCACGAGCTGGGCGGCGAGCGCGGTGCCACATTTGCGTGGCCAGGTTTCCCGTGGACGCTGGCTAGACTAGATACGTCCGGCGGACGCAAGCCTTTGAAACCCATTTGTAACTCGCTGCCTTTCGGCTCACGAGCTGGGCGGCGAGCGCGGTGCCACATTTGTGTGGCCAGGTTTCCCGTGGACGCTGGCTAGACCAGATACGTCCGGCGGACGCAAGCCTTTGAAACCCATTTGTAACTCGCTGCCTTTCGGCTCACGAGCTGGGCGGCGAGCGCGGTGCCATATTTGTGTCGCCAGGTTTCCTGTGGACGCTGGCTAGACCAGATACGTCCGGTGGACGCAAGCCTTTGAAACCCATTTTTAACTCGCTGCCTATCGGCTCACGAGCTGGGCGGCGAGCACGGTGCCACATTTTTGTGGCCAGGTTTCCCGTGGATGCTGGCTAGACCAGATACGTCCGGCGGATGCAAGCCTTTGAAACCCATTTGTAACTCGCTGCCTTTCGGCTCACGAGCTGGGCGGCGAGCGCGGTGCCACATTTGCGTGGCCAGGTTTCCCGTGGACGCTAGCTAGACCAGATACGTCCGGCGGACGCAAGCCTTTGAAACCCATTTGTAACTCGCTGCCTTTCGGCTCACGAGCTGGGCGGCGAGCGCAGTGCCACATTTGCGTGGCCAGGTTTCCCGTGGACGCTGGCTAGACGAGATACGTCCGGCGGACGCAAGCCTTTGAAACCCATTTGTAACCCGCTGCCTTTCGGCTCACGAGCTGGGCGGCGAGCGCGGTGCCACATTTGTGTGGCCAGGTTTCCCGTGGACGCTGGCTAGACCAGATACGTCCGGCGGACGCAAGCTTTTGAAACCCATTTGCAACTCACTGCCTTTCGGCACACGAGCTGGGCAGCGAGCGCGGTGCCACATTTGCGTGGCCAGGTTTCCCGTGGACGCTAGCTAGACCAGATACGTCCGGTGGACGCAAGCCTTTGAAACCCATTTGTAACTCGCTGCCTTTCGGCTCACGAGCTGGGCGGCGAGCGCGGTGCCATATTTGTGTCGCCAGGTTTCCTGTGGACGCTGGCTAGACTAGATACGTCCGGCGGACGCAAGCCTTTGAAACCCATTTGTAACTCGCTGCCTTTCGGCTCACGAGCTGGGCGGCGAGCGCGGTGCCACATTTGCGTGGCCAGGTTTCCCGTGGACGCTGGCTAGACGAGATACGTCCGGCGGACGCAAGCCTTTGAAACCCATTTGTAACTCGCTGCCTTTCGGCTCACGAGCTGGGCGGCGAGCGCAGTGCCACATTTGCGTGGCCAGGTTTCCCGTGGACGCTGGCTAGACGAGATACGTCCGGCGGACGCAAGCCTTTGAAACCCATTTGTAACTCGCTGCCTTTCGGCTCACGAGCTGGGCGGCGAGCGCGGTGCCATATTTGTGTCGCCAGGTTTCCTGTGGACGCTGGCTAGACGAGATACGTCCGGCGGACGCAAGCCTTTGAAACCCATTTGTAACCCGCTGCCTTTCGGCTCACGAGCTGGGCGGCGAGCGCGGTGCCACATTTGTGTGGCCAGGTTTCCCGTGGACGCTGGCTAGACCAGATACGTCCGGCGGACGCAAGCTTTTGAAACCCATTTGCAACTCACTGCCTTTCGGCACACGAGCTGGGCAGCGAGCGCGGTGCCACATTTGCGTGGCCAGGTTTCCCGTGGACGCTAGCTAGACCAGATACGTCCGGTGGACGCAAGCCTTTGAAACCCATTTGTAACTCGCTGCCTTTCGGCTCACGAGCTGGGCGGCGAGCGCGGTGCCATATTTGTGTCGCCAGGTTTCCTGTGGACGCTGGCTAGACTAGATACGTCCGGCGGACGCAAGCCTTTGAAACCCATTTGTAACTCGCTGCCTTTCGGCTCACGAGCTGGGCGGCGAGCGCGGTGCCACATTTGCGTGGCCAGGTTTCCCGTGGACGCTGGCTAGACGAGATACGTCCGGCGGACGCAAGCCTTTGAAACCCATTTGTAACTCGCTGCCTTTCGGCTCACGAGCTGGGCGGCGAGCGCAGTGCCACATTTGCGTGGCCAGGTTTCCCGTGGACGCTGGCTAGACGAGATACGTCCGGCGGACGCAAGCCTTTGAAACCCATTTGTAACTCGCTGCCTTTCGGCTCACGAGCTGGGCGGCGAGCGCGGTGCCATATTTGTGTCGCCAGGTTTCCTGTGGACGCTGGCTAGACTAGATACGTCCGGCGGACGCAAGCCTTTGAAACCCATTTGTAACTCGCTGCCTTTCGGCTCACGAGCTGGGCGGCGAGCGCAGTGCCACATTTGCGTGGCCAGGTTTCCCGTGGACGCTGGCTAGACGAGATACGTCCGGCGGACGCAAGCCTTTGAAACCCATTTGTAACTCGCTGCCTTTCGGCTCACGAGCTGGGCGGCGAGCGCGGTGCCACATTTGTGTGGCCAGGTTTCCCGTGGACGCTGGCTAGACCAGATACGTCCGGCGGACGCAAGCCTTTGAAACCCATTTGTAACTCGCTGCCTTTCGGCTCACGAGCTGGGCGGCGAGCGCGGTGCCATATTTGTGTCGCCAGGTTTCCTGTGGACGCTGGCTAGACCAGATACGTCCGGTGGACGCAAGCCTTTGAAACCCATTTTTAACTCGCTGCCTATCGGCTCACGAGCTGGGCGGCGAGCACGGTGCCACATTTTTGTGGCCAGGTTTCCCGTGGATGCTGGCTAGACCAGATACGTCCGGCGGATGCAAGCCTTTGAAACCCATTTGTAACTCGCTGCCTTTCGGCTCACGAGCTGGGCGGCGAGCGCGGTGCCACATTTGCGTGGCCAGGTTTCCCGTGGACGCTGGCTAGACTAGATACGTCCGGCGGACGCAAGCCTTTGAAACCCATTTGTAACTCGCTGCCTTTCGGCTCACGAGCTGGGCGGCGAGCGCGGTGCCACATTTGTGTGGCCAGGTTTCCCGTGGACGCTGGCTAGACCAGATACGTCCGGCGGACGCAAGCCTTTGAAACCCATTTGTAACTCGCTGCCTTTCGGCTCACGAGCTGGGCGGCGAGCGCGGTGCCATATTTGTGTCGCCAGGTTTCCTGTGGACGCTGGCTAGACCAGATACGTCCGGTGGACGCAAGCCTTTGAAACCCATTTTTAACTCGCTGCCTATCGGCTCACGAGCTGGGCGGCGAGCACGGTGCCACATTTTTGTGGCCAGGTTTCCCGTGGATGCTGGCTAGACCAGATACGTCCGGCGGATGCAAGCCTTTGAAACCCATTTGTAACTCGCTGCCTTTCGGCTCACGAGCTGGGCGGCGAGCGCGGTGCCACATTTGCGTGGCCAGGTTTCCCGTGGACGCTAGCTAGACCAGATACGTCCGGCGGACGCAAGCCTTTGAAACCCATTTGTAACTCGCTGCCTTTCGGCTCACGAGCTGGGCGGCGAGCGCAGTGCCACATTTGCGTGGCCAGGTTTCCCGTGGACGCTGGCTAGACGAGATACGTCCGGCGGACGCAAGCCTTTGAAACCCATTTGTAACCCGCTGCCTTTCGGCTCACGAGCTGGGCGGCGAGCGCGGTGCCACATTTGTGTGGCCAGGTTTCCCGTGGACGCTGGCTAGACCAGATACGTCCGGCGGACGCAAGCTTTTGAAACCCATTTGCAACTCACTGCCTTTCGGCACACGAGCTGGGCAGCGAGCGCGGTGCCACATTTGCGTGGCCAGGTTTCCCGTGGACGCTAGCTAGACCAGATACGTCCGGTGGACGCAAGCCTTTGAAACCCATTTGTAACTCGCTGCCTTTCGGCTCACGAGCTGGGCGGCGAGCGCGGTGCCACATTTGCGTGGCCAGGTTTCCCGTGGACGCTGGCTAGACCAGATACGTCCGGCGGACGCAAGCCTTTGAAACCGATTTGTAACTCGCTGCCTTTCGGCACACGAGCTGGGCGGCGAGCGTGGTGCCACATTTGTGTGGCCAGGTTTCCCGTGGACGCATGCTAGACCAGATACGTCCGGCGGACGCAAGCCTTTGAAACCCATTTGTAACTCGCTGCCTTTCGGCTCACGAGCTGGGCGGCGAGCGCGGTGCCACATTTGCGTGGCCAGGTTTCCCGTGGACGCTAGCTAGACCAGATACGTCCGGCGGACGCAAGCCTTTGAAACCCATTTGTAACTCGCTGCCTTTCGGCTCACGAGCTGGGCGGCGAGCGCGGTGCCACATTTGTGTGGCCAGGTTTCCCGTGGACGCTGGCTAGACCAGATACGTCCGGCGGACGCAAGCCTTTGAAACCCATTTGTAACTCGCTGCCTTTCGGCTCACGAGCTGGGCGGCGAGCGCGGTGCCATATTTGTGTCGCCAGGTTTCCTGTGGACGCTGGCTAGACCAGATACGTCCGGTGGACGCAAGCCTTTGAAACCCATTTTTAACTCGCTGCCTATCGGCTCACGAGCTGGGCGGCGAGCACGGTGCCACATTTTTGTGGCCAGGTTTCCCGTGGATGCTGGCTAGACCAGATACGTCCGGCGGATGCAAGCCTTTGAAACCCATTTGTAACTCGCTGCCTTTCGGCTCACGAGCTGGGCGGCGAGCGCGGTGCCACATTTGCGTGGCCAGGTTTCCCGTGGACGCTAGCTAGACCAGATACGTCCGGCGGACGCAAGCCTTTGAAACCCATTTGTAACTCGCTGCCTTTCGGCTCACGAGCTGGGCGGCGAGCGCAGTGCCACATTTGCGTGGCCAGGTTTCCCGTGGACGCTGGCTAGACGAGATACGTCCGGCGGACGCAAGCCTTTGAAACCCATTTGTAACCCGCTGCCTTTCGGCTCACGAGCTGGGCGGCGAGCGCGGTGCCACATTTGTGTGGCCAGGTTTCCCGTGGACGCTGGCTAGACCAGATACGTCCGGCGGACGCAAGCTTTTGAAACCCATTTGCAACTCACTGCCTTTCGGCACACGAGCTGGGCAGCGAGCGCGGTGCCACATTTGCGTGGCCAGGTTTCCCGTGGACGCTAGCTAGACCAGATACGTCCGGTGGACGCAAGCCTTTGAAACCCATTTGTAACTCGCTGCCTTTCGGCTCACGAGCTGGGCGGCGAGCGCGGTGCCACATTTGCGTGGCCAGGTTTCCCGTGGACGCTGGCTAGACCAGATACGTCCGGCGGACGCAAGCCTTTGAAACCGATTTGTAACTCGCTGCCTTTCGGCACACGAGCTGGGCGGCGAGCGTGGTGCCACATTTGTGTGGCCAGGTTTCCCGTGGACGCATGCTAGACCAGATACGTCCGGCGGACGCAAGCCTTTGAAACCCATTTGTAACTCGCTGCCTTTCGGCTCACGAGCTGGGCGGCGAGCGCGGTGCCACATTTGCGTGGCCAGGTTTCCCGTGGACGCTAGCTAGACCAGATACGTCCGGCGGACGCAAGCCTTTGAAACCCATTTGTAACTCGCTGCCTTTCGGCTCACGAGCTGGGCGGCGAGCGCGGTGCCACATTTGTGTGGCCAGGTTTCCCGTGGACGCTGGCTAGACCAGATACGTCCGGCGGACGCAAGCCTTTGAAACCCATTTGTAACTCGCTGCCTTTCGGCTCACGAGCTGGGCGGCGAGCGCGGTGCCATATTTGTGTCGCCAGGTTTCCTGTGGACGCTGGCTAGACCAGATACGTCCGGTGGACGCAAGCCTTTGAAACCCATTTTTAACTCGCTGCCTATCGGCTCACGAGCTGGGCGGCGAGCACGGTGCCACATTTTTGTGGCCAGGTTTCCCGTGGATGCTGGCTAGACCAGATACGTCCGGCGGATGCAAGCCTTTGAAACCCATTTGTAACTCGCTGCCTTTCGGCTCACGAGCTGGGCGGCGAGCGCGGTGCCACATTTGCGTGGCCAGGTTTCCCGTGGACGCTAGCTAGACCAGATACGTCCGGCGGACGCAAGCCTTTGAAACCCATTTGTAACTCGCTGCCTTTCGGCTCACGAGCTGGGCGGCGAGCGCAGTGCCACATTTGCGTGGCCAGGTTTCCCGTGGACGCTGGCTAGACGAGATACGTCCGGCGGACGCAAGCCTTTGAAACCCATTTGTAACCCGCTGCCTTTCGGCTCACGAGCTGGGCGGCGAGCGCGGTGCCACATTTGTGTGGCCAGGTTTCCCGTGGACGCTGGCTAGACCAGATACGTCCGGCGGACGCAAGCTTTTGAAACCCATTTGCAAGTCACTGCCTTTCGGCACACGAGCTGGGCAGCGAGCGCGGTGCCACATTTGCGTGGCCAGGTTTCCCGTGGACGCTAGCTAGACCAGATACGTCCGGCGGACGCAAGCCTTTGAAACCCATTTGTAACTCGCTGCCTTTCGGCTCACGAGCTGGGCGGCGAGCGCGGTGCCACATTTGCGTGGCCAGGTTTCCCGTGGACGCTGGCTAGACCAGATACGTCCGGCGGACGCAAGCCTTTGAAACCGATTTGTAACTCGCTGCCTTTCGGCACACGAGCTGGGCGGCGAGCGTGGTGCCACATTTGTGTGGCCAGGTTTCCCGTGGACGCATGCTAGACTAGATACGTCCGGCGGACGCAAGCCTTTGAAACCCATTTGTAACTCGCTGCCTTTCGGCTCACGAGCTGGGCGGCGAGCGCGGTGCCACATTTGCGTGGCCAGGTTTCCCGTGGACGCTAGCTAGACCAGATACGTCCGGCGGACGCAAGCCTTTGAAACCCATTTGTAACTCGCTGCCTTTCGGCTCACGAGCTGGGCGGCGAGCGCGGTGCCACATTTGTGTGGCCAGGTTTCCCGTGGACGCTGGCTAGACCAGATACGTCCGGCGGACGCAAGCCTTTGAAACCCATTTGTAACTCGCTGCCTTTCGGCTCACGAGCTGGGCGGCGAGCGCGGTGCCATATTTGTGTCGCCAGGTTTCCTGTGGACGCTGGCTAGACCAGATACGTCCGGTGGACGCAAGCCTTTGAAACCCATTTTTAACTCGCTGCCTATCGGCTCACGAGCTGGGCGGCGAGCACGGTGCCACATTTTTGTGGCCAGGTTTCCCGTGGATGCTGGCTAGACCAGATACGTCCGGCGGATGCAAGCCTTTGAAACCCATTTGTAACTCGCTGCCTTTCGGCTCACGAGCTGGGCGGCGAGCGCGGTGCCACATTTGCGTGGCCAGGTTTCCCGTGGACGCTAGCTAGACCAGATACGTCCGGCGGACGCAAGCCTTTGAAACCCATTTGTAACTCGCTGCCTTTCGGCTCACGAGCTGGGCGGCGAGCGCAGTGCCACATTTGCGTGGCCAGGTTTCCCGTGGACGCTGGCTAGACGAGATACGTCCGGCGGACGCAAGCCTTTGAAACCCATTTGTAACCCGCTGCCTTTCGGCTCACGAGCTGGGCGGCGAGCGCGGTGCCACATTTGTGTGGCCAGGTTTCCCGTGGACGCTGGCTAGACCAGATACGTCCGGCGGACGCAAGCTTTTGAAACCCATTTGCAAGTCACTGCCTTTCGGCACACGAGCTGGGCAGCGAGCGCGGTGCCACATTTGCGTGGCCAGGTTTCCCGTGGACGCTAGCTAGACCAGATACGTCCGGCGGACGCAAGCCTTTGAAACCCATTTGTAACTCGCTGCCTTTCGGCTCACGAGCTGGGCGGCGAGCGCGGTGCCACATTTGCGTGGCCAGGTTTCCCGTGGACGCTGGCTAGACCAGATACGTCCGGCGGACGCAAGCCTTTGAAACCGATTTGTAACTCGCTGCCTTTCGGCACACGAGCTGGGCGGCGAGCGTGGTGCCACATTTGTGTGGCCAGGTTTCCCGTGGACGCATGCTAGACCAGATACGTCCGGCGGACGCAAGCCTTTGAAACCCATTTGTAACTCGCTGCCTTTCGGCTCACGAGCTGGGCGGCGAGCGCGGTGCCACATTTGCGTGGCCAGGTTTCCCGTGGACGCTAGCTAGACCAGATACGTCCGGCGGACGCAAGCCTTTGAAACCCATTTGTAACTCGCTGCCTTTCGGCTCACGAGCTGGGCGGCGAGCGCGGTGCCACATTTGTGTGGCCAGGTTTCCCGTGGACGCTGGCTAGACCAGATACGTCCGGCGGACGCAAGCCTTTGAAACCCATTTGTAACTCGCTGCCTTTCGGCTCACGAGCTGGGCGGCGAGCGCGGTGCCATATTTGTGTCGCCAGGTTTCCTGTGGACGCTGGCTAGACCAGATACGTCCGGTGGACGCAAGCCTTTGAAACCCATTTTTAACTCGCTGCCTATCGGCTCACGAGCTGGGCGGCGAGCACGGTGCCACATTTTTGTGGCCAGGTTTCCCGTGGATGCTGGCTAGACCAGATACGTCCGGCGGATGCAAGCCTTTGAAACCCATTTGTAACTCGCTGCCTTTCGGCTCACGAGCTGGGCGGCGAGCGCGGTGCCACATTTGCGTGGCCAGGTTTCCCGTGGACGC
Source organism: Urtica dioica subsp. dioica (assembly GCF_054948205.1). Lineage (NCBI taxonomy): Eukaryota > Viridiplantae > Streptophyta > Magnoliopsida > Rosales > Urticaceae > Urtica > Urtica dioica. The sequence continues at coordinate 7,956,714 of NC_142760.1, read as the reverse complement.
TAGCTAGACCAGATACGTCCGGCGGACGCAAGCCTTTGAAACCCATTTGTAACTCGCTGCCTTTCGGCTCACGAGCTGGGCGGCGAGCGCAGTGCCACATTTGCGTGGCCAGGTTTCCCGTGGACGCTGGCTAGACGAGATACGTCCGGCGGACGCAAGCCTTTGAAACCCATTTGTAACCCGCTGCCTTTCGGCTCACGAGCTGGGCGGCGAGCGCGGTGCCACATTTGTGTGGCCAGGTTTCCCGTGGACGCTGGCTAGACCAGATACGTCCGGCGGACGCAAGCTTTTGAAACCCATTTGCAAGTCACTGCCTTTCGGCACACGAGCTGGGCAGCGAGCGCGGTGCCACATTTGCGTGGCCAGGTTTCCCGTGGACGCTAGCTAGACCAGATACGTCCGGCGGACGCAAGCCTTTGAAACCCATTTGTAACTCGCTGCCTTTCGGCTCACGAGCTGGGCGGCGAGCGCGGTGCCACATTTGCGTGGCCAGGTTTCCCGTGGACGCTGGCTAGACCAGATACGTCCGGCGGACGCAAGCCTTTGAAACCGATTTGTAACTCGCTGCCTTTCGGCACACGAGCTGGGCGGCGAGCGTGGTGCCACATTTGTGTGGCCAGGTTTCCCGTGGACGCATGCTAGACCAGATACGTCCGGCGGACGCAAGCCTTTGAAACCCATTTGTAACTCGCTGCCTTTCGGCTCACGAGCTGGGCGGCGAGCGCGGTGCCACATTTGCGTGGCCAGGTTTCCCGTGGACGCTAGCTAGACCAGATACGTCCGGCGGACGCAAGCCTTTGAAACCCATTTGTAACTCGCTGCCTTTCGGCTCACGAGCTGGTCGGCGAGCGCGGTGCCACATTTGTGTGGCCAGGTTTCCCGTGGACGCTGGCTAGACCAGATACGTCCGGCGGACGCAAGCCTTTGAAACCCATTTGTAACTCGCTGCCTTTCGGCTCACGAGCTGGGCGGCGAGCGCGGTGCCATATTTGTGTCGCCAGGTTTCCTGTGGACGCTGGCTAGACCAGATACGTCCGGTGGACGCAAGCCTTTGAAACCCATTTTTAACTCGCTGCCTATCGGCTCACGAGCTGGGCGGCGAGCACGGTGCCACATTTTTGTGGCCAGGTTTCCCGTGGATGCTGGCTAGACCAGATACGTCCGGCGGATGCAAGCCTTTGAAACCCATTTGTAACTCGCTGCCTTTCGGCTCACGAGCTGGGCGGCGAGCGCGGTGCCACATTTGCGTGGCCAGGTTTCCCGTGGACGCTAGCTAGACCAGATACGTCCGGCGGACGCAAGCCTTTGAAACCCATTTGTAACTCGCTGCCTTTCGGCTCACGAGCTGGGCGGCGAGCGCGGTGCCACATTTGCGTGGCCAGGTTTCCCGTGGACGCTGGCTAGACGAGATACGTCCGGCGGACGCAAGCCTTTGAAACCCATTTGTAACCCGCTGCCTTTCGGCTCACGAGCTGGGCGGCAAGCGCGGTGCCACATTTGTGTGGCCAGGTTTCCCGTGGACGCTGGCTAGACCAGATACGTCCGGCGGACGCAAGCTTTTGAAACCCATTTGCAACTCACTGCCTTTCGGCACACGAGCTGGGCAGCGAGCGCGGTGCCACATTTGCGTGGCCAGGTTTCCCGTGGACGCTAGCTAGACCAGATACGTCCGGCGGACGCAAGCCTTTGAAACCCATTTGTAACTCGCTGCCTTTCGGCTCACGAGCTGGGCGGCGAGCGCGGTGCCACATTTGCGTGGCCAGGTTTCCCGTGGACGCTGGCTAGACCAGATACGTCCGGCAGACGCAAGCCTTTGAAACCCATTTGTAACTCGCTGCCTTTCGGCACACGAGCTGGGCGGCGAGCGTGGTGCCACATTTGTGTGGCCAGGTTTCCCGTGGACGCTAGCTAGACCAGATACGTCCGGCGGACGCAAGCCTTTGAAACCCATTTGTAACTCGCTGCCTTTCGGCTCACGAGCTGGGCGGCGAGCGCGGTGCCACATTTGCGTGGCCAGGTTTCCCGTGGACGCTGGCTAGACGAGATACGTCCGGCGGACGCAAGCCTTTGAAACCCATTTGTAACTCGCTGCCTTTCGGCTCACGAGCTGGGCGGCGAGCGCGGTGCCACATTTGCGTGGCCAGGTTTCCCGTGGACGCTGGCTAGACTAGATACGTCCGGCGGACGCAAGCCTTTGAAACCCATTTGTAACTCGCTGCCATTCGGCTCACGAGCTGGGCGGCGAGCGCGGTGCCACATTTGCGTGGCCAGGTTTCCCGTGGACGCTGGCTAGACCAGATACGTCCGGCGGACGCAAGCCTTTGAAACCCATTTGCAACTCACTGCCTTTCGGCACACGAGCTGGGCAGCGAGCGCGGTGCCACATTTGCGTGGCCAGGTTTCCCGTGGACGCTGGCTAGACCAGATACGTCCGGCGGACGCAAGCCTTTGAAACCTATTTGCAACTCACTGCCTTTCGGCTCACGAGCTGGGCGGCGAGCGCGGTGCCACATTTGCGTGGCCAGGTTTCCCGTGGACGCTGGCTAGACCAGATACGTCCGGCGGACGCAAGCCTTTGAAACCGATTTGTAACTCGCTGCCTTTCGGCACACGAGCTGGGCGGCGAGCGTGGTGCCACATTTGTGTGGCCAGGTTTCCCGTGGACGCTGGCTAGACCAGATACCTCCGGCAGACGCAAGCCTTTGAAACCCATTTGTAACTCCCTGCCTTTCGGCTCACGAGCAGGACGGCGAGCGCGGTGCCACATTTGCGTGGCCAGGTTTCCCGTGGACGCTAGCTAGACCAGATACGTCCGGCGGACGCAAGCCTTTGAAACCCATTTGTAACTCGCTGCCTTCCGGCTCACGAGCTGGGCGGCGAGCGCGGTGCCACATTTGCGTGGCCAGGTTTCCCGTGGACGCTGGCTAGACGAGATATGTCCGGCGGACGCAAGCCTTTGAAACCCATTTGTAACTCGCTGCCTTTCGGCTCACGAGCTGGGCGGCGAGCGCGGTGCCACATTTGCGTGGCCAGGTTTCCCGTGGACGTTAGCTAGACCAGATACGTCCGGCGGACGCAAGCCTTTGAAACCCATTTGTAACTCGCTGCCTTTCGGCTCACGAGCTGGGCGGCGAGCGCGGTGCCACATTTGTGTGGCCAGGTTTCCCGTGGACGCTGGCTAGACCAGATATGTCCGGCGGACGCAAGCCTTTGAAACCCATTTGCAACTCACTGCCTTTCGGCACACGAGCTGGGCAGCGAGCGCGGTGCCACATTTGCGTGGCCAGGTTTCCCGTGGACGCTAGCTAGACCAGATACGTCCGGCGGACGCAAGCCTTTGAAACCTATTTGTAACTCGCTGCCTTTCGGCTCACGAGCTGGGCGGCGAGCGCGGTGCCACATTTGCGTGGCCAGGTTTCCCGTGGACGCTGGCTAGACCAGATACGTCCGGCGGACGCAAGCCTTTGAAACCGATTTGTAACTCGCTGCCTTTCGGCACACGAGCTGGGCGGCGAGCGTGGTGCCACATTTGTGTGGCAAGGTTTCCCGTGGACGCTGGCTAGACCAGATACGTCCGGCGGACGCAAGCCTTTGAAACCCATTTGTAACTCGCTGCCTTTCGGCTCACGAGCTAAGCGGCGAGCGCGGTGCCACATTTGCGTGGCCAGGTTTCCCATGGACTCTAGCTAGACCAGATACGTCCGGCGGACGCAAGCCTTTGAAACCCATTTGTAACTCGCTGCCTTTCGGCTCACGAGCTGGGCGGCGAGCGCGGTGCCACATTTGCGTGGCCAGGTTTCCCGTGGACGCTGGCTAGACTAGATACGTCCGGCGGACGCAAGCCTTTGAAACCCATTTGTAACTCGCTGCCTTTCGGCTCACGAGCTGGGCGGCGAGCGCGGTGCCACATTTGTGTGGCCAGGTTTCCCGTGGACGCTGGCTAGACTAGATACGTCCGGCGGACGCAAGCTTTTGAAACCCATTTGCAACTCACTGCCTTTCGGCTCACGAGCTGGGCGGCGAGCGCGGTGCCACATTTGCGTGGCCAGGTTTCCCGTGGACGCTAGCTAGACCAGATACGTCCGGCGGACGCAAGCCTTTGAAACCTATTTGTAACTCGCTGCCTTTCGGCTCACGAGCTGGGCGGCGAGCGCGGTGCCACATTTGCGTGGCCAGGTTTCCCGTGGACGCTGGCTAGACCAGATACGTCCGGCGGACGCAAGCCTTTGAAACCGATTTGTAACTCGCTGCCTTTCGGCACACGAGCTGGGCGGCGAGCGTGGTGCCACATTTGTGTGGCCAGGTTTCCCGTGGACGCTGGCTAGACCAGATACCTCCGGCAGACGCAAGCCTTTGAAACCCATTTGTAACTCCCTGCCTTTCGGCTCACGAGCAGGGCGGCGAGCGCGGTGCCACATTTGCGTGGCCAGGTTTCCCGTGGACGCTAGCTAGACCAGATACGTCCGGCGGACGCAAGCCTTTGAAACCCATTTGTAACTCGCTGCCTTCCGGCTCACGAGCTGGGCGGCGAGCGCGGTGCCACATTTGCGTGGCCAGGTTTCCCGTGGACGCTGGCTAGACGAGATACGTCCGGCGGACGCAAGCCTTTGAAACCCATTTGTAACTCGCTGCCTTTCGGCTCACGAGCTGGGCGGCGAGCGCGGTGCCACATTTGCGTGGCCAGGTTTCCCGTGGACGTTAGCTAGACCAGATACGTCCGGCGGACGCAAGCCTTTGAAACCCATTTGTAACTCGCTGCCTTTCGGCTCACGAGCTGGGCGGCGAGCGCGGTGCCACATTTGTGTGGCCAGGTTTCCCGTGGACGCTGGCTAGACCAGATATGTCCGGCGGACGCAAGCCTTTGAAACCCATTTGCAACTCACTGCCTTTCGGCACACGAGCTGGGCAGCGAGCGCGGTGCCACATTTGCGTGGCCAGGTTTCCCGTGGACGCTAGCTAGACCAGATACGTCCGGCGGACGCAAGCCTTTGAAACCTATTTGTAACTCGCTGCCTTTCGGCTCACGAGCTGGGCGGCGAGCGCGGTGCCACATTTGCGTGGCCAGGTTTCCCGTGGACGCTGGCTAGACCAGATACGTCCGGCGGACGCAAGCCTTTGAAACCGATTTGTAACTCGCTGCCTTTCGGCACACGAGCTGGGCGGCGAGCGTGGTGCCACATTTGTGTGGCAAGGTTTCCCGTGGACGCTGGCTAGACCAGATACGTCCGGCGGACGCAAGCCTTTGAAACCCATTTGTAACTCGCTGCCTTTCGGCTCACGAGCTAAGCGGCGAGCGCGGTGCCACATTTGCGTGGCCAGGTTTCCCATGGACTCTAGCTAGACCAGATACGTCCGGCGGACGCAAGCCTTTGAAACCCATTTGTAACTCGCTGCCTTTCGGCTCACGAGCTGGGCGGCGAGCGCGGTGCCACATTTGCGTGGCCAGGTTTCCCGTGGACGCTGGCTAGACTAGATACGTCCGGCGGACGCAAGCCTTTGAAACCCATTTGTAACTCGCTGCCTTTCGGCTCACGAGCTGGGCGGCGAGCGCGGTGCCACATTTGTGTGGCCAGGTTTCCCGTGGACGCTGGCTAGACTAGATACGTCCGGCGGACGCAAGCCTTTGAAACCCATTTGCAACTCACTGCCTTTCGGCACACGAGCTGGGCAGCGAGCGCGGTGCCACATTTGCGTGGCCAGGTTTCCCGTGGACGCTAGCTAGACCAGATACGTCCGGCGGACGCAAGCCTTTGAAACCTATTTGTAACTCGCTGCCTTTCGGCTCACGAGCTGGGCGGCGAGCGCGGTGCCACATTTGCGTGGCCAGGTTTCCCGTGGACGCTGGCTAGACCAGATACGTCCGGCGGACGCAAGCCTTTGAAACCGATTTGTAACTCGCTGCCTTTCGGCACACGAGCTGGGCGGCGAGCGTGGTGCCACATTTGTGTGGCCAGGTTTCCCGTGGACGCTGGCTAGACCAGATACCTCCGGCAGACGCAAGCCTTTGAAACCCATTTGTAACTCCCTGCCTTTCGGCTCACGAGCAGGGCGGCGAGCGCGGTGCCACATTTGCGTGGCCAGGTTTCCCGTGGACGCTAGCTAGACCAGATACGTCCGGCGGACGCAAGCCTTTGAAACCCATTTGTAACTCGCTACCTTCCGGCTCACGAGCTGGGCGGCGAGCGCGGTGCCACATTTGCGTGGCCAGGTTTCCCGTGGACGCTGGCTAGACGAGATACGTCCGGCGGACGCAAGCCTTTGAAACCCATTTGTAACTCGCTGCCTTTCGGCTCACGAGCTGGGCGGCGAGCGCGGTGCCACATTTGCGTGGCCAGGTTTCCCGTGGACGCTAGCTAGACCAGATACGTCCGGCGGACGCAAGCCTTTGAAACCCATTTGTAACTCGCTGCCTTTCGGCTCACGAGCTGGGCGGCGAGCGCGGTGCCACATTTGTGTCGCCAGGTTTCCCGTGGACGCTGGCTAGACCAGATACGTCCGGCGGACGCAAGCCTTTGAAACCCATTTGCAACTCACTGCCTTTCGGCACACGAGCTGGGCAGCGAGCGCGGTGCCACATTTGCGTGGCCAGGTTTCCCGTGGACGCTAGCTAGACCAGATACGTCCGGCGGACGCAAGCCTTTGAAACCTATTTGTAACTCGCTGCCTTTCGGCTCACGAGCTGGGCGGCGAGCGCGGTGCCACATTTGCGTGGCCAGGTTTCCCGTGGACGCTGGCTAGACCAGATACGTCCGGCGGACGCAAGCCTTTGAAACCGATTTGTAACTCGCTGCCTTTCGGCACACGAGCTGGGCGGCGAGCGTGGTGCCACATTTGTGTGGCCAGGTTTCCCGTGGACGCTGGCTAGACCAGATACGTCCGGCGGACGCAAGCCTTTGAAACCCATTTGTAACTCGCTGCCTTTCGGCTCACGAGCTAAGCGGCGAGCGCGGTGCCACATTTGCGTGGCCTGGTTTCCCATGGACTCTAGCTAGACCAGATACGTCCGGCGGACGCAAGCCTTTGAAACCCATTTGTAACTCGCTGCCTTTCGGCTCACGAGCTGGGCGGCGAGCGCGGTGCCACATTTGCGTGGCCAGGTTTCCCGTGGACGCTGGCTAGACTAGATACGTCCGGCGGACGCAAGCCTTTGAAACCCATTTGTAACTCGCTGCCTTTCGGCTCACGAGCTGGGCGGCGAGCGCGGTGCCACATTTGTGTGGCCAGGTTTCCCGTGGACGCTGGCTAGACCAGATACGTCCGGCGGACGCAAGCCTTTGAAACCCATTTGTAACTCGCTGCCTTTCGGCACACGAGCTGGGCGGCGAGCGTGGTGCCACATTTGTGTGGCCAGGTTTCCCGTGGACGCTGGCTAGACCAGATACGTCCGGCGGACGCAAGCCTTTGAAACCCATTTGTAACTCGCTGCCTTTCGGCTCACGAGCTAAGCGGCGAGCGCGGTGCCACATTTGCGTGGCCTGGTTTCCCATGGACTCTAGCTAGACCAGATACGTCCGGCGGACGCAAGCCTTTGAAACCCATTTGTAACTCGCTGCCTTTCGGCTCACGAGCTGGGCGGCGAGCGCGGTGCCACATTTGTGTGGCCAGGTTTCCCGTGGACGCTGGCTAGACCAGATACGTCCGGCGGACGCAAGCCTTTGAAACCCATTTGTAACTCGCTGCCTTTCGGCTCACGAGCTGGGCGGCGAGCGCGGTGCCATATTTGTGTCGCCAGGTTTCCTGTGGACGCTGGCTAGACCAGATACGTCCGGTGGACGCAAGCCTTTGAAACCCATTTTTAACTCGCTGCCTATCGGCTCACGAGCTGGGCGGCGAGCACGGTGCCACATTTTTGTGGCCAGGTTTCCCGTGGATGCTGGCTAGACCAGATACGTCCGGCGGATGCAAGCCTTTGAAACCCATTTGTAACTCCCTGCCTTTCGGCTCACGAGCTGGGCGGCGAGCACGGTGCCACATTTGCGTGGCCAGGTTTCCCGTGGACGCTGGCTAGACCAGATACGTCCGGCGGACGCAAGCCTTTGAAACCCATTTGTAACTCGCTGCCATTCGGCTCACAAGCTGGGCGGCGAGCGCGGTGCCACATTTGTGTGGCCAGGTTTCCCGTGGACGCTGGCTAGACCAGATATGTCCGGCGGACGCAAGCCTTTGAAACCCATTTGTAACTCGCTGCCTTTCGGCTCACAAGCTGGGCGGCGAGCGCGGTGCCACATTTGCGTGGCCAGGTTTCCCGTGGACGCTGGCTAGACCAGATATGTCCGGCGGACGCAAGCCTTTGAAACCCATTTGTAACTCGCTGCCTTTCGGCTCACGAGCTGGGCGGCGAGCGCGGTGCCATATTTGTGTCGCCAGGTTTCCTGTGGACGCTGGCTAGACCAGATACGTCCGGCGGACGCAAGCCTTTGAAACCCATTTGTAACTCGTTGCCTTTCGGCTCACGAGCTGGGCGGCGAGCGCGGTGCCATATTTGTGTGGCCAGGTTTCCCGTGGACGCTGGCTAGACCAAATACGTTCGGCGGACGTAATCCTTTGAAACCCATTTGTAACTCGCTGCCTTTCGGCTCACGAGCTGCGCGGCGAGCGCGGTGCCATATTTGTGTGGCCAAGTTTCCCGTGGACGCTGGCTAGACCAGATACGTCCGGCAGACGCAAGCCTTTGAAACCCATTTGTAACTCGCTGCCTTTCGGCTCACGAGCTCAGCGGCGAGCGCGGTGTCACATTTGTGTGGCCAGGTTTCCCTTGGACGCTGGCTAGACCAGATACGTCCGGCGGCCGCAAGCCTTTGAAACCCATTTGTAACTCGCTGCCTTTCGGCTCACGAGCTGGGCGGCGAGCGCGGTGCCACATTTGCGTGGCCAGGTTTCCCGTGGACGCTGGCTAGACCAGATACGTCCGGCGGACGCAAGCCTTTGAAACCCATTTGTAACTCGCTGCCATTCGGCTCACGAGCTGGGCGGCGAGCGCGGTGCCACATTTGTGTGGCCAGGTTTCCCGTAGACGCTGGCTAGACCAGATATGTCCGGCGGACGCAAACCTTTGAAACCCATTTGTAACTCGCTGCCTTTCGGCTCACAAGCTGGGTGGCGAGCGCGGTGCCACATTTGCGTGGCCAGGTTTCCTGTGGACGCTGGCTAGACCAGATATGTCCGGCGGACGCAAGCCTTTGAAACCCATTTGTAACTCGCTGCCTTTCGGCTCACGAGCTGGGCGGCGAGCGAGGTGCCATATTTGTGTCGCCAGGTTTCCTGTGGACGCTGGCTAGACCAGATACGTCCGGCGGACGCAAGCCTTTGAAACCCATTTGTAACTTGCTGCCTTTCGGCTCACGAGCTGGGCGGCGAGCGCGGTGCCATATTTGTGTGGCCAGGTTTCCCGTGGACGCTGGCTAGACCAGATACGTTCGGCGGACGTAATCCTTTGAAACCCATTTGTAACTCGCTGCCTTTCGGCTCACGAGCTGCGCGGCGAGCGCGGTGCCATATTTGTGTGGCCAAGTTTCCCGTGGACGCTGGCTAGACCAGATACGTCCGGCAGACGCAAGCCTTTGAAACCCATTTGTAACTCGCTGCCTTTCGGCTCACGAGCTGGGCGGCGAGCGCGGTGCCATATTTGTGTCGCCAGGTTTCCTGTGGACGCTGGCTAGACCAGATACGTCCGGCGGACGCAAGCCTTTGAAACCCATTTGTAACTCGCTGCCTATCGGCTCACGAGCTGGGCGGCGAGCGCGGTGCCACATTTGCGTGGCCAGGTTTCCCGTGGACGCTGGCTAGACCAGATACGTCCGGCGGACGCAAGCCTTTGAAACCCATTTGTAACTCGCTGCCTTTCGGCTCACGAGCTCAGCGGCGAGCGCGGTGTCACATTTGTGTGGCCAGGTTTCCCTTGGACGCTGGCTAGACCAGATACGTCCGGCGGACGCAAGCCTTTGAAACCCATTTGTAACTCGCTGCCTTTCGGCTCACGAGCTGGGCGGCGAGCGCGGTGCCATATTTGGGTGGCCAGGTTTCCCGTGGACGCTGGTAGACCAGATACGTTCGGCGGACGCAATCCTTTGAAACCCATTTGTAACTCGCTGCCTTTCGGCTCACGAGCTGCGCGGCGAGCGCGGTGCCATATTTGTGTGGCCAAGTTTCCCGTGGACGCTGGCTAGACCAGATACGTCCGGCAGACGCAAGCCTTTGAAACCCATTTGTAACTCGCTACCTTTCGGCTCACGAGCTGGGCGGCAAGCGCGGTGCCATATTTGCGTGGCCAGGTTTCCCGTGGATGCTGGCTATACCAGATACGTCCGGCGGACGCAAGACTTTGAAACCCATTTGTAGCTCGCTGCCTTTCGGCTCACGAGCTGAGCGGCGAGCGCTATGTCACATTTGTGTTGCCAGGTTTCCCGCGGACGCTGGCTAGACCAGATACGTCCGGCGGACGCAAGCCTTTGAAACCCATTTGTAACTTGCTGCCTTTCGGCTCACGAGCTGGGCGGCGAGCGCGGTGCCACATTTGTGTGGCCAGGTTTCCCATGGACGCTGGCTAGACCAGATATGTCCGGTGGACGCAAGCCTTTGAAACCCATTTGTAACTCGCTGCCTTTCGGCTCACGAGCTGGGCGGCGAGCGCGGTGCCACATTTGCGTGGCCAGGTTTCCCGTGGACGCTGGCTAGACCAGATACGTCCGGCGGACGCAAGCCTTTGAAACCCATTTGTAACTCGCTGCCTTTTGGCACACGAGCTTGGCGGCGAGCGCGGTGCCACATTTGCGTGGCCAGGTTTCCCGTGGACGCTGGCTCGACCAGATACGTCCGGCGGACGCAAGCCTTTGAAACCCATTTGTAACTCGCTGCCTTTCGGCTCACGAGCTGGGCGGCGAGCGCGGTGCCATATTTGTGTCGCCAGGTTTCCTGTGGACGCTGGCTAGACCAGATACGTCCGGTGGACGCAAGCCTTTGAAGCCCATTTTTAACTCGCTGCCTATCGGCTCACGAGCTGGGCGGCGAGCACGGTGCCACATTTTTGTGGCCAGGTTTCCCGTGGATGCTGGCTAGACCAGATACGTCCGGCGGATGCAAGCCTTTGAAACCCATTTGTAACTCCCTGCCTTTCGGCTCACGAGCTGGGCGGCGAGCGCGGTGCCACATTTGTGTGGCCAGGTTTCCCGTGGACGCTGGCTAGACTAGATACGTCCGGCGGACGCAAGCCTTTGAAACCCATTTGCAACTCACTGCCTTTCGGCACACGAGCTGGGCAGCGAGCGCGGTGCCACATTTGCGTGGCCAGGTTTCCCGTGGACGCTAGCTAGACCAGATACGTCCGGCGGACGCAAGCCTTTGAAACCTATTTGTAACTCGCTGCCTTTCGGCTCACGAGCTGGGCGGCGAGCGCGGTGCCACATTTGCGTGGCCAGGTTTCCCGTGGACGCTGGCTAGACCAGATACGTCCGGCGGACGCAAGCCTTTGAAACCGATTTGTAACTCGCTGCCTTTCGGCACACGAGCTGGGCGGCGAGCGTGGTGCCACATTTGTGTGGCCAGGTTTCCCGTGGACGCTGGCTACACCAGATACCTCCGGCAGACGCAAGCCTTTGAAACCCATTTGTAACTCCCTGCCTTTCGGCTCACGAGCAGGGCGGCGAGCGCGGTGCCACATTTGCGTGGCCAGGTTTCCCGTGGACGCTAGCTAGACCAGATACGTCCGGCGGACGCAAGCCTTTGATACCCATTTGTAACTCGCTGCCTTCCGGCTCACGAGCTGGGCGGCGAGCGCGGTGCCACATTTGCGTGGCCAGGTTTCCCGTGGACGCTGGCTAGACGAGATACGTCCGGCGGACGCAAGCCTTTGAAACCCATTTGTAACTCGCTGCCTTTCGGCTCACGAGCTGGGCGGCGAGCGCGGTGCCACATTTGCGTGGCCAGGTTTCCCGTGGACGCTAGCTAGACCAGATACGTCCGGCGGACGCAAGCCTTTGAAACCCATTTGTAACTCGCTGCCTTTCGGCTCACGAGCTGGGCGGCGAGCGCGGTGCCACATTTGTGTGGCCAGGTTTCCCGTGGACGCTGGCTAGACCAGATACGTCCGGCGGACGCAAGCCTTTGAAACCTATTTGTAACTCGCTGCCTTTCGGCTCACGAGCTGGGCGGCGAGCGCGGTGCCACATTTGCGTGGCCAGGTTTCCCGTGGACGCTGGCTAGACCAGATACGTCCGGCGGACGCAAGACTTTGAAACCCATTTGTAACTCGCTGCCTTTCGGCACACGAGCTGGGCGGCGAGCGTGGTGCCACATTTGTGTGGCCAGGTTTCCCGTGGACGCTGGCTAGACCAGATACGTCCGGCGGACGCAAGACTTTGAAACCCATTTGTAACTCGCTGCCTTTCGGCTCACGAGCTAAGCGGCGAGCGCGGTGCCACATTTGCGTGGCCAGGTTTCCCATGGACTCTAGCTAGACCAGATACGTCCGGCGGACGCAAGCCTTTGAAACCCATTTGTAACTCGCTGCCTTTCGGCTCACGAGCTGGGCGGCGAGCGCGGTGCCACATTTGCGTGGCCAGGTTTCCCGTGGACGCTGGCTAGACTAGATACGTCCGGCGGACGCAAGCCTTTGAAACCCATTTGTAACTCGCTGCCTTTCGGCTCACGAGCTGGGCGGCGAGCGCGGTGCCACATTTGTGTGGCCAGGTTTCCCGTGGACGCTGGCTAGACCAGATACGTCCGGCGGATGCAAGCCTTTGAAACCCATTTGTAACTCGCTGCCTTTCGGCTCACGAGCTGGGCGGCGAGCGCGGTGCCATATTTGTGTCGCCAGGTTTCCTGTGGACGCTGGCTAGACCAGATACGTCCGGTGGACGCAAGCCTTTGAAACCCATTTTTAACTCGCTGCCTATCGGCTCACGAGCTGGGCGGCGAGCACGGTGCCACATTTTTGTGGCCAGGTTTCCCGTGGATGCTGATTAGACCAGATACGTCCGGCGGATGCAAGCCTTTGAAACCCATTTGTAACTCCCTGCCTTTCGGCTCACGAGCTGGGCGGCGAGCGCGGTGCCACATTTGCGTGGCCAGGTTTCCCGTGGACGCTGGCTAGACCAGATACGTCCGGCGGACGCAAGCCTTTGAAACCCATTTGTAACTCGCTGCCTTTCGGCTCACGAGCTGGGCGGCGAGCGCGGTGCCACATTTGTGTGGCCAGGTTTCCCGTGGACGCTGGCTAGACCAGATATGTCCGGCGGACGCAAGCCTTTGAAACCCATTTGTAACTCGCTGCCTTTCGGCTCACAAGCGGGGCGGCGAGCGCGGTGCCACATTTGCGTGGCCAGGTTTCCCGTGGACGCTGGCTAGACCAGATATGTCCGGCGGACGCAAGCCTTTGAAACCCATTTGTAACTCGCTGCCTTTCGGCTCACGAGCTGGGCGGCGAGCGCGGTGCCATATTTGTGTCGCCAGGTTTCCTGTGGACGCTGGCTAGACCAGATACGTCCGGCGGACGCAAGCCTTTGAAACCCATTTGTAACTCGCTGCCTATCGGCTCACGAGCTGGGCGGCGAGTGCGGTGCCACATTTGCCTGGCCAGGTTTCCCGTGGACGCTGGCTAGACCAGATACGTCCGGCGGACGCAAGCCTTTGAAACCCATTTGTAACTCGCTGCCTTTCGGCTCACGAGCTCAGCGGCGAGCGCGGTGTCACATTTGTGTGGCCAGGTTTCCCTTGGACGCTGGCTAGACCAGATACGTCCGGCGGACGCAAGCCTTTGAAACCCATTTGTAACTCGCTGCCTTTCGGCTCACGAGCTGGGCGGCGAGCGCGGTGCCATATTTGTGTGGCCAGGTTTCCCGTGGACGCTGGCTAGACCAGATACGTTCGGCGGACGTAATCCTTTGAAACCCATTTGTAACTCGCTGCCTTTCGGCTCACGAGCTGCGCGGCGAGCGCGGTGCCATATTTGTGTGGCCAAGTTTCCCGTGAACGCTGGCTAGACCAGATACGTCCGGCAGACGCAAGCCTTTGAAACCCATTTGTAACTCGCTGCCTTTCGGCTCACGAGCTGGGCGGCGAGCGCGGTGCCATATTTGTGTCGCCAGGTTTCCTGTGGACGCTGGCTAGACGAGATACGTCCGGCGGACGCAAGCCTTTGAAACCCATTTGTAACTCGCTGCCTATCGGCTCACGAGCTGGGCGGCGAGCGCGGTGCCACATTTGCGTGGCCAGGTTTCCCGTGGACGCTGGCTAGACCAGATACGTCCGGCGGACGCAAGCCTTTGAAACCCATTTGTAACTCGCTGCCTTTCGGCTCACGAGCTCAGCGGCGAGCGCGGTGTCACATTTGTGTGGCCAGGTTTCCCTTGGACGCTGGCTAGACCAGATACGTCCGGCGGACGCAAGCCTTTGAAACCCATTTGTAACTCGCTGCCTTTCGGCTCACGAGCTGGGCGGCGAGCGCGGTGCCATATTTGGGTGGCCAGGTTTCCCGTGGACGCTGGTAGACCAGATACGTTCGGCGGACGCAATCCTTTGAAACCCATTTGTAACTCGCTGCCTTTCGGCTCACGAGCTGCGCGGCGAGCGCGGTGCCATATTTGTGTGGCCAAGTTTCCCGTGGACGCTGGCTAGACCAGATACGTCCGGCAGACGCAAGCCTTTGAAACCCATTTGTAACTCGCTGCCTTTCGGCTCACGAGCTGGGCGGCAAGCGCGGTGCCATATTTGCGTGGTCAGGTTTCCCGTGGATGCTGGCTATACCAGATACGTCCGGCGGACGCAAGACTTTGAAACCCATTTGTAGCTCGCTGCCTTTCGGCTCACGAGCTGAGCGGCGAGCGCTATGTCACATTTGTGTTGCCAGGTTTCCCGCGGATGCTGGCTAGACCAGATACGTCCGGCGGACGCAAGCCTTTGAAACCCATTTGTAACTCGCTGCCTTTCGGCTCACGAGCTGGGCGGCGAGCGCGGTGCCACATTTGTGTGGCCAGGTTTCCTGTGGACGCTGGCTAGACCAGATATGTTCGGCGGACGCAAGCCTTTGAAACCCATTTGTAACTCGCTGCCTTTCGGCTCACGAGCTGGGCGGCGAGCGCGGTGCCATATTTGTGTCGCCAGGTTTCCTGTGGACGCTGGCTAGACCAGATACGTCCGGCGGACGCAAGCCTTTGAAACCCATTTGTAACTCGCTGCCTATCGGCTCACGAGCTGGGCGGCGAGCGCGGTGCCACATTTGCGTGGCCAGGTTTCCCGTGGACGCTAGCTAGACCAGATACGTCCGGCGGACGCAAGCCTTTGAAACCCATTTGTAACTCGCTGCCTTTCGGCTCACGAGCTGGGCGGCGAGCGCGGTGCCACATTTGTGTGGCCAGGTTTCCCGTGGACGCTGGCTAGACCAGATACGTCCGGCGGACGCAAGCCTTTGAAACCCATTTGTAACTCGCTGCCTTTCGGCTCACGAGCTGGGCGGCGAGCGCGGTGCCACATTTGCGTGGCCAGGTTTCCCGTGGACGCTGGCTAGACCAGATACGTCCGGCGGACGCAAGACTTTGAAACCCATTTGTAACTCGCTGCCTTTCGGCACACGAGCTGGGCGGCGAGCGTGGTGCCACATTTGTGTGGCCAGGTTTCCCGTGGACGCTGGCTAGACCAGATACGTCCGGCGGACGCAAGACTTTGAAACCCATTTGTAACTCGCTGCCTTTCGGCTCACGAGCTAAGCGGCGAGCGCGGTGCCACATTTGCGTGGCCAGGTTTCCCATGGACTCTAGCTAGACCAGATACGTCCGGCGGACGCAAGCCTTTGAAACCCATTTGTAACTCGCTGCCTTTCGGCTCACGAGCTGGGCGGCGAGCGCGGTGCCACATTTGCGTGGCCAGGTTTCCCGTGGACGCTGGCTAGACTAGATACGTCCGGCGGACGCAAGCCTTTGAAACCCATTTGTAACTCGCTGCCTTTCGGCTCACGAGCTGGGCGGCGAGCGCGGTGCCACATTTGTGTGGCCAGGTTTCCCGTGGACGCTGGCTAGACCAGATACGTCCGGCGGATGCAAGCCTTTGAAACCCATTTGTAACTCGCTGCCTTTCGACTCACGAGCTGGGCGGCGAGCGCGGTGCCATATTTGTGTCGCCAGGTTTCCTGTGGACGCTGGCTAGACCAGATACGTCCGGTGGACGCAAGCCTTTGAAACCCATTTTTAACTCGCTGCCTATCGGCTCACGAGCTGGGCGGCGAGCACGGTGCCACATTTTTGTGGCCAGGTTTCCCGTGGATGCTGATTAGACCAGATACGTCCGGCGGATGCAAGCCTTTGAAACCCATTTGTAACTCCCTGCCTTTCGGCTCACGAGCTGGGCGGCGAGCGCGGTGCCACATTTGCGTGGCCAGGTTTCCCGTGGACGCTGGCTAGACCAGATACGTCCGGCGGACGCAAGCCTTTGAAACCCATTTGTAACTCGCTGCCTTTCGGCTCACGAGCTGGGCGGCGAGCGCGGTGCCACATTTGTGTGGCCAGGTTTCCCGTGGACGCTGGCTAGACCAGATATGTCCGGCGGACGCAAGCCTTTGAAACCCATTTGTAACTCGCTGCCTTTCGGCTCACAAGCGGGGCGGCGAGCGCGGTGCCACATTTGCGTGGCCAGGTTTCCCGTGGACGCTGGCTAGACCAGATATGTCCGGCGGACGCAAGCCTTTGAAACCCATTTGTAACTCGCTGCCTTTCGGCTCACGAGCTGGGCGGCGAGCGCGGTGCCATATTTGTGTCGCCAGGTTTCCTGTGGACGCTGGCTAGACCAGATACGTCCGGCGGACGCAAGCCTTTGAAACCCATTTGTAACTCGCTGCCTATCGGCTCACGAGCTGGGCGGCGAGTGCGGTGCCACATTTGCCTGGCCAGGTTTCCCGTGGACGCTGGCTAGACCAGATACGTCCGGCGGACGCAAGCCTTTGAAACCCATTTGTAACTCGCTGCCTTTCGGCTCACGAGCTCAGCGGCGAGCGCGGTGTCACATTTGTGTGGCCAGGTTTCCCTTGGACGCTGGCTAGACCAGATACGTCCGGCGGACGCAAGCCTTTGAAACCCATTTGTAACTCGCTGCCTTTCGGCTCACGAGCTGGGCGGCGAGCGCGGTGCCATATTTGTGTGGCCAGGTTTCCCGTGGACGCTGGCTAGACCAGATACGTTCGGCGGACGTAATCCTTTGAAACCCATTTGTAACTCGCTGCCTTTCGGCTCACGAGCTGCGCGGCGAGCGCGGTGCCATATTTGTGTGGCCAAGTTTCCCGTGAACGCTGGCTAGACCAGATACGTCCGGCAGACGCAAGCCTTTGAAACCCATTTGTAACTCGCTGCCTTTCGGCTCACGAGCTGGGCGGCGAGCGCGGTGCCATATTTGTGTCGCCAGGTTTCCTGTGGACGCTGGCTAGACGAGATACGTCCGGCGGACGCAAGCCTTTGAAACCCATTTGTAACTCGCTGCCTATCGGCTCACGAGCTGGGCGGCGAGCGCGGTGCCACATTTGCGTGGCCAGGTTTCCCGTGGACGCTGGCTAGACCAGATACGTCCGGCGGACGCAAGCCTTTGAAACCCATTTGTAACTCGCTGCCTTTCGGCTCACGAGCTCAGCGGCGAGCGCGGTGTCACATTTGTGTGGCCAGGTTTCCCTTGGACGCTGGCTAGACCAGATACGTCCGGCGGACGCAAGCCTTTGAAACCCATTTGTAACTCGCTGCCTTTCGGCTCACGAGCTGGGCGGCGAGCGCGGTGCCATATTTGGGTGGCCAGGTTTCCCGTGGACGCTGGTAGACCAGATACGTTCGGCGGACGCAATCCTTTGAAACCCATTTGTAACTCGCTGCCTTTCGGCTCACGAGCTGCGCGGCGAGCGCGGTGCCATATTTGTGTGGCCAAGTTTCCCGTGGACGCTGGCTAGACCAGATACGTCCGGCAGACGCAAGCCTTTGAAACCCATTTGTAACTCGCTGCCTTTCGGCTCACGAGCTGGGCGGCAAGCGCGGTGCCATATTTGCGTGGTCAGGTTTCCCGTGGATGCTGGCTATACCAGATACGTCCGGCGGACGCAAGACTTTGAAACCCATTTGTAGCTCGCTGCCTTTCGGCTCACGAGCTGAGCGGCGAGCGCTATGTCACATTTGTGTTGCCAGGTTTCCCGCGGACGCTGGCTAGACCAGATACGTCCGGCGGACGCAAGCCTTTGAAACCCATTTGTAACTCGCTGCCTTTCGGCTCACGAGCTGGGCGGCGAGCGCGGTGCCACATTTGTGTGGCCAGGTTTCCTGTGGACGCTGGCTAGACCAGATATGTTCGGCGGACGCAAGCCTTTGAAACCCATTTGTAACTCGCTGCCTTTCGGCTCACGAGCTGGGCGGCGAGCGCGGTGCCATATTTGTGTCGCCAGGTTTCCTGTGGACGCTGGCTAGACCAGATACGTCCGGCGGACGCAAGCCTTTGAAACCCATTTGTAACTCGCTGCCTATCGGCTCACGAGCTGGGCGGCGAGCGCGGTGCCACATTTGCCTGGCCAGGTTTCCCGTGGACGCTGGCTAGACCAGATACGTCCGGCGGACGCAAGCCTTTGAAACCCATTTGTAACTCGCTGCCTTTCGGCTCACGAGCTCAGCGGCGAGCGCGGTGTCACATTTGTGTGGCCAGGTTTCCCTTGGACGCTGGCTAGACCAGATACGTCCGGCGGACGCAAGCCTTTGAAACCCATTTGTAACTCGCTGCCTTTCGGCTCACGAGCTGGGCGGCGAGCGCGGTGCCATATTTGTGTGGCCAGGTTTCCCGTGGACGCTGGCTAGACCAGATACGTTCGGCGGACGTAATCCTTTGAAACCCATTTGTAACTCGCTGCCTTTCGGCTCACGAGCTGCGCGGCGAGCGCGGTGCCATATTTGTGTGGCCAAGTTTCCCGTGAACGCTGGCTAGACCAGATACGTCCGGCAGACGCAAGCCTTTGAAACCCATTTGTAACTCGCTGCCTTTCGGCTCACGAGCTGGGCGGCGAGCGCGGTGCCATATTTGTGTCGCCAGGTTTCCTGTGGACGCTGGCTAGACGAGATACGTCCGGCGGACGCAAGCCTTAGAAACCCATTTGTAACTCGCTGCCTATCGGCTCACGAGCTGGGCGGCGAGCGCGGTGCCACATTTGCGTGGCCAGGTTTCCCGTGGACGCTGGCTAGACCAGATACGTCCGGCGGACGCAAGCCTTTGAAACCCATTTGTAACTCGCTGCCTTTCGGCTCACGAGCTCAGCGGCGAGCGCGGTGTCACATTTGTGTGGCCAGGTTTCCCTTGGACGCTGGCTAGACCAGATACGTCCGGCGGACGCAAGCCTTTGAAACCCATTTGTAACTCGCTGCCTTTCGGCTCACGAGCTGGGCGGCGAGCGCGGTGCCACATTTGTGTGGCCAGGTTTCCCGTGGACGCTGGCTAGACCAGATACGTTCGGCGGACGTAATCCTTTGAAACCCATTTGTAACTCGCTGCCTTTCGGCTCACGAGCTGCGCGGCGAGCGCGGTGCCACATTTGCGTGGCCAGGTTTCCCGTGAACGCTGGCTAGACCAGATACGTCCGGCAGACGCAAGCCTTTGAAACCCATTTGTAACTCGCTGCCTTTCGGCTCACGAGCTGGGCGGCGAGCGCGGTGCCACATTTGTGTGGCCAGGTTTCCCGTGGACGCTGGCTAGACCAGATACGTCCGGCGGACGCAAGCCTTTGAAACCTATTTGTAACTCGCTGCCTTTCGGCTCACGAGCTGGGCGGCGAGCGCGGTGCCACATTTGCGTGGCCAGGTTTCCCGTGGACGCTGGCTAGACCAGATACGTCCGGCGGACGCAAGACTTTGAAACCCATTTGTAACTCGCTGCCTTTCGGCACACGAGCTGGGCGGCGAGCGTGGTGCCACATTTGTGTGGCCAGGTTTCCCGTGGACGCTGGCTAGACCAGATACGTCCGGCGGACGCAAGACTTTGAAACCCATTTGTAACTCGCTGCCTTTCGGCTCACGAGCTAAGCGGCGAGCGCGGTGCCACATTTGCGTGGCCAGGTTTCCCATGGACTCTAGCTAGACCAGATACGTCCGGCGGACGCAAGCCTTTGAAACCCATTTGTAACTCGCTGCCTTTCGGCTCACGAGCTGGGCGGCGAGCGCGGTGCCACATTTGCGTGGCCAGGTTTCCCGTGGACGCTGGCTAGACTAGATACGTCCGGCGGACGCAAGCCTTTGAAACCCATTTGTAACTCGCTGCCTTTCGGCTCACGAGCTGGGCGGCGAGCGCGGTGCCACATTTGTGTGGCCAGGTTTCCCGTGGACGCTGGCTAGACCAGATACGTCCGGCGGATGCAAGCCTTTGAAACCCATTTGTAACTCGCTGCCTTTCGGCTCACGAGCTGGGCGGCGAGCGCGGTGCCATATTTGTGTCGCCAGGTTTCCTGTGGACGCTGGCTAGACCAGATACGTCCGGTGGACGCAAGCCTTTGAAACCCATTTTTAACTCGCTGCCTATCGGCTCACGAGCTGGGCGGCGAGCACGGTGCCACATTTTTGTGGCCAGGTTTCCCGTGGATGCTGATTAGACCAGATACGTCCGGCGGATGCAAGCCTTTGAAACCCATTTGTAACTCCCTGCCTTTCGGCTCACGAGCTGGGCGGCGAGCGCGGTGCCACATTTGCGTGGCCAGGTTTCCCGTGGACGCTGGCTAGACCAGATACGTCCGGCGGACGCAAGCCTTTGAAACCCATTTGTAACTCGCTGCCTTTCGGCTCACGAGCTGGGCGGCGAGCGCGGTGCCACATTTGTGTGGCCAGGTTTCCCGTGGACGCTGGCTAGACCAGATATGTCCGGCGGACGCAAGCCTTTGAAACCCATTTGTAACTCGCTGCCTTTCGGCTCACAAGCTGGGCGGCGAGCGCGGTGCCACATTTGCGTGGCCAGGTTTCCCGTGGACGCTGGCTAGACCAGATATGTCCGGCGGACGCAAGCCTTTGAAACCCATTTGTAACTCGCTGCCTTTCGGCTCACGAGCTGGGCGGCGAGCGCGGTGCCATATTTGTGTCGCCAGGTTTCCTGTGGACGCTGGCTAGACCAGATACGTCCGGCGGACGCAAGCCTTTGAAACCCATTTGTAACTCGCTGCCTATCGGCTCACGAGCTGGGCGGCGAGTGCGGTGCCACATTTGCCTGGCCAGGTTTCCCGTGGACGCTGGCTAGACCAGATACGTCCGGCGGACGCAAGCCTTTGAAACCCATTTGTAACTCGCTGCCTTTCGGCTCACGAGCTCAGCGGCGAGCGCGGTGTCACATTTGTGTGGCCAGGTTTCCCTTGGACGCTGGCTAGACCAGATACGTCCGGCGGACGCAAGCCTTTGAAACCCATTTGTAACTCGCTGCCTTTCGGCTCACGAGCTGGGCGGCGAGCGCGGTGCCATATTTGGGTGGCCAGGTTTCCCGTGGACGCTGGTAGACCAGATACGTTCGGCGGACGCAATCCTTTGAAACCCATTTGTAACTCGCTGCCTTTCGGCTCACGAGCTGCGCGGCGAGCGCGGTGCCATATTTGTGTGGCCAAGTTTCCCGTGGACGCTGGCTAGACCAGATACGTCCGGCAGACGCAAGCCTTTGAAACCCATTTGTAACTCGCTGCCTTTCGGCTCACGAGCTGGGCGGCAAGCGCGGTGCCATATTTGCGTGGTCAGGTTTCCCGTGGATGCTGGCTATACCAGATACGTCCGGCGGACGCAAGACTTTGAAACCCATTTGTAGCTCGCTGCCTTTCGGCTCACGAGCTGAGCGGCGAGCGCTATGTCACATTTGTGTTGCCAGGTTTCCCGCGGACGCTGGCTAGACCAGATACGTCCGGCGGACGCAAGCCTTTGAAACCCATTTGTAACTCGCTGCCTTTCGGCTCACGAGCTGGGCGGCGAGCGCGGTGCCACATTTGTGTGGCCAGGTTTCCCGTGGACGCTGGCTAGACCAGATATGTTCGGCGGACGCAAGCCTTTGAAACCCATTTGTAACTCGCTGCCTTTCGGCTCACGAGCTGGGCGGCGAGCGCGGTGCCATATTTGTGTCGCCAGGTTTCCTGTGGACGCTGGCTAGACCAGATACGTCCGGCGGACGCAAGCCTTTGAAACCCATTTGTAACTCGCTGCCTATCGGCTCACGAGCTGGGCGGCGAGCGCGGTGCCACATTTGCCTGGCCAGGTTTCCCGTGGACGCTGGCTAGACCAGATACGTCCGGCGGACGCAAGCCTTTGAAACCCATTTGTAACTCGCTGCCTTTCGGCTCACGAGCTCAGCGGCGAGCGCGGTGTCACATTTGTGTGGCCAGGTTTCCCTTGGACGCTGGCTAGACCAGATACGTCCGGCGGACGCAAGCCTTTGAAACCCATTTGTAACTCGCTGCCTTTCGGCTCACGAGCTGGGCGGCGAGCGCGGTGCCATATTTGTGTGGCCAGGTTTCCCGTGGACGCTGGCTAGACCAGATACGTTCGGCGGACGTAATCCTTTGAAACCCATTTGTAACTCGCTGCCTTTCGGCTCACGAGCTGCGCGGCGAGCGCGGTGCCATATTTGTGTGGCCAAGTTTCCCGTGAACGCTGGCTAGACCAGATACGTCCGGCAGACGCAAGCCTTTGAAACCCATTTGTAACTCGCTGCCTTTCGGATCACGAGCTGGGCGGCGAGCGCGGTGCCATATTTGTGTCCCCAGGTTTCCTGTGGACGCTGGCTAGACGAGATACGTCCGGCGGACGCAAGCCTTAGAAACCCATTTGTAACTCGCTGCCTATCGGCTCACGAGCTGGGCGGCGAGCGCGGTGCCACATTTGCGTGGCCAGGTTTCCCGTGGACGCTGGCTAGACCAGATACGTCCGGCGGACGCAAGCCTTTGAAACCCATTTGTAACTCGCTGCCTTTCGGCTCACGAGCTCAGCGGCGAGCGCGGTGTCACATTTGTGTGGCCAGGTTTCCCTTGGACGCTGGCTAGACCAGATACGTCCGGCGGACGCAAGCCTTTGAAACCCATTTGTAACTCGCTGCCTTTCGGCTCACGAGCTGGGCGGCGAGCGCGGTGCCATATTTGTGTGGCCAGGTTTCCCGTGGACGCTGGCTAGACCAGATACGTTCGGCGGACGTAATCCTTTGAAACCCATTTGTAACTCGCTGCCTTTCGGCTCACGAGCTGCGCGGCGAGCGCGGTGCCATATTTGTGTGGCCAAGTTTCCCGTGAACGCTGGCTAGACCAGATACGTCCGGCAGACGCAAGCCTTTGAAACCCATTTGTAACTCGCTGCCTTTCGGCTCACGAGCTGGGCGGCGAGCGCGGTGCCACATTTGCGTGGCCAGGTTTCCCGTGGACGCTGGCTAGACCAGATACGTCCGGCGGACGCAAGCCTTTGAAACCCATTTGTAACTCGCTGCCTTTTGGCACACGAGCTGGGCGGCGAGCGCGGTGCCATATTTGCGTGGCCAGGTTTCCCGTGGACGCTGGCTCGACCAGATACGTCCGGCGGACGCAAGCCTTTGAAACCCATTTGTAACTCGCTGCCTTTCGGCTCACGAGCTGGGCGGCGAGCGCGGTGCCATATTTGTGTCGCCAGGTTTCCTGTGGACGCTGGCTAGACCAGATACGTCCGGTGGACGCAAGCCTTTGAAACCCATTTTTAACTCGCTGCCTATCGGCTCACGAGCTGGGCGGCGAGCACGGTGCCACATTTTTGTGGCCAGGTTTCCCGTGGATGCTGGCTAGACCAGATACGTCCGGCGGATGCAAGCCTTTGAAACCCATTTGTAACTCCCTGCCTTTCGGCTCACGAGCTGGGCGGCGAGCGCGGTGCCACATTTGCGTGGCCAGGTTTCCCGTGGACGCTGGCTAGACCAGATACGTCCGGCGGACGCAAGCCTTTGAAACCCATTTGTAACTCGCTGCCTTTCGGCTCACGAGCTGGGCGGCGAGCGCGGTGCCACATTTGTGTGGCCAGGTTTCCCGTGGACGCTGGCTAGACCAGATATGTCCGGCGGACGCAAGCCTTTGAAACCCATTTGTAACTCGCTGCCTTTCGGCTCACAAGCTGGGCGGCGAGCGCGGTGCCACATTTGCGTGGCCAGGTTTCCCGTGGACGCTGGCTAGACCAGATATGTCCGGCGGACGCAAGCCTTTGAAACCCATTTGTAACTCGCTGCCTTTCGGCTCACGAGCTGGGCGGCGAGCGCGGTGCCATATTTGTGTCGCCAGGTTTCCTGTGGACGCTGGCTAGACCAGATACGTCCGGCGGACGCAAGCCTTTGAAACCCATTTGTAACTCGCTGCCTATCGGCTCACGAGCTGGACGGCGAGCGCGGTGCCACATTTGCCTGGCCAGGTTTCCCGTGGACGCTGGCTAGACCAGATACGTCCGGCGGACGCAAGCCTTTGAAACCCATTTGTAACTCGCTGCCTTTCGGCTCACGAGCTCAGCGGCGAGCGCGGTGTCACATTTGTGTGGCCAGGTTTCCCTTGGACGCTGGCTAGACCAGATACGTCCGGCGGACGCAAGCCTTTGAAACCCATTTGTAACTCGCTGCCTTTCGGCTCACGAGCTGGGCGGCGAGCGCGGTGCCATATTTGTGTGGCCAGGTTTCCCGTGGACGCTGGCTAGACCAGATACGTTCGGCGGACGTAATCCTTTGAAACCCATTTGTAACTCGCTGCCTTTCGGCTCACGAGCTGCGCGGCGAGCGCGGTGCCATATTTGTGTGGCCAAGTTTCCCGTGGACGCTGGCTAGACCAGATACGTCCGGCAGACGCAAGCCTTTGAAACCCATTTGTAACTCGCTGCCTTTCGGCTCACGAGCTGGGCGGCGAGCGCGGTGCCATATTTGTGTCGCCAGGTTTCCTGTGGACGTTGGCTAGACGAGATACGTCCGGCGGACGCAAGCCTTTGAAACCCATTTGTAACTCGCTGCCTATCGGCTCACGAGCTGGGCGGCGAGCGCGGTGCCACCTTTGCGTGGCCAGGTTTCCCGTGGACGCTGGCTAGACCAGATACGTCCGGCGGACGCAAGCCTTTGAAACCCATTTGTAACTCGTTGCCTTTCGGCTCACGAGCTCAGCGGCGAGCGCGGTGTCACATTTGTGTGGCCAGGTTTCCCTTGGACGCTGGCTAGACCAGATACGTCCGGCGGACGCAAGCCTTTGAAACCCATTTGTAACTCGCTGCCTTTCGGCTCACGAGCTGGGCGGCGAGCGCGGTGCCATATTTGGGTGGCCAGGTTTCCCGTGGACGCTGGTAGACCAGATACGTTCGGCGGACGCAATCCTTTGAAACCCATTTGTAACTCGCTGCCTTTCGGCTCACGAGCTGCGCGGCGAGCGCGGTGCCATATTTGTGTGGCCAAGTTTCCCGTGGACGCTGGCTAGACCAGATACGTCCGGCAGACGCAAGCCTTTGAAACCCATTTGTAACTCGCTGCCTTTCGGCTCACGAGCTGGGCGGCAAGCGCGGTGCCATATTTGCGTGGCCAGGTTTCCCGTGGATGCTGGCTATACCAGATACGTCCGGCGGACGCAAGACTTTGAAACCCATTTGTAGCTCGCTGCCTTTCGGCTCACGAGCTGAGCGGCGAGCGCTATGTCACATTTGTGTTGCCAGGTTTCCCGCAGACGCTGGCTAGACCAGATACGTCCGGCGGACGCAAGCCTTTGAAACCCATTTGTAACTCGCTGCCTTTCGGCTCACGAGCTGGGCGGCGAGCGCGGTGCCACATTTGTGTGGCCAGGTTTCCCGTGGACGCTGGCTAGACCAGATATGTCCGGCGGACGCAAGCCTTTGAAACCCATTTGTAACGCGCTGCCTTTCGGCTCACGAGCTGGGCGGCGAGCGCGGTGCCACATTTGCGTGGCCAGGTTTCCCGTGGACGCTGGCTAGACCAGATACGTCCGGCGGACGCAAGCCTTTGAAACCCATTTGTAACTCGCTGCCTTTTGGCACACGAGCTGGGCGGCGAGCGCGGTGCCACATTTGCGTGGCCAGGTTTCCCGTGGACGCTGGCTCGACCAGATACGTCCGGCGGACGCAAGCCTTTGAAACCCATTTGTAACTCGCTGCCTTTCGGCTCACGAGCTGGGCGGCGAGCGCGGTGCCATATTTGTGTCGCCAGGTTTCCTGTGGACGCTGGCTAGACCAGATACGTCCGGTGGACGCAAGCCTTTGAAACCCATTTTTAACTCGCTGCCTATCGGCTCACGAGCTGGGCGGCGAGCACGGTGCCACATTTTTGTGGCCAGGTTTCCCGTGGATGCTGGCTAGACCAGATACGTCCGGCGGATGCAAGCCTTTGAAACCCATTTGTAACTCCCTGCCTTTCGGCTCACGAGCTGGGCGGCGAGCGCGGTGCCACATTTGCGTGGCCAGGTTTCCCGTGGACGCTGGCTAGACCAGATACGTCCGGCGGACGCAAGCCTTTGAAACCCATTTGTAACTCGCTGCCTTTCGGCTCACGAGCTGGGCGGCGAGCGCGGTGCCACATTTGTGTGGCCAGGTTTCCCGTGGACGCTGGCTAGACCAGATATGTCCGGCGGACGCAAGCCTTTGAAACCCATTTGTAACTCGCTGCCTTTCGGCTCACAAGCTGGGCGGCGAGCGCGGTGCCACATTTGCGTGGCCAGGTTTCCCGTGGACGCTGGCTAGACCAGATATGTCCGGCGGACGCAAGCCTTTGAAACCCATTTGTAACTCGCTGCCTTTCGGCTCACGAGCTGGGTGGCGAGCGCGGTGCCATATTTGTGTCGCCAGGTTTCCTGTGGACGCTGGCTAGACCAGATACGTCCGGCGGACGCAAGCCTTTGAAACCCATTTGTAACTCGCTGCCTATCGGCTCACGAGCTGGGCGGCGAGCGCGGTGCCACATTTTCCTGGCCAGGTTTCCCGTGGACGCTGGCTAGACCAGATACGTCCGGCGGACGCAAGCCTTTGAAACCCATTTGTAACTCGCTGCCTTTCGGCTCACGAGCTCAGCGGCGAGCGCGGTGTCACATTTGTGTGGCCAGGTTTCCCTTGGACGCTGGCTAGACCAGATACGTCCGGCAGACGCAAGCCTTTGAAACCCATTTGTAACTCGCTGCCTTTCGGCTCACGAGCTGGGCGGCGAGCGCGGTGCCATATTTGTGTGGCCAGGTTTCCCGTGGACGCTGGCTAGACCAGATACGTTCGGCGGACGTAATCCTTTGAAACCCATTTGTAACTCCCTGCCTTTCGGCTCACGAGCTGCGCGGCGAGCGCGGTGCCATATTTGTGTGGCCAAGTTTCCCGTGGACGCTGGCTAGACCAGATACGTCCGGCAGACGCAAGCCTTTGAAACCCATTTGTAACTCGCTGCCTTTCGGCTCACGAGCTGGGCGGCGAGCGCGGTGCCATATTTGTGTCGCCAGGTTTCCTGTGGACGCTGGCTAGACCAGATACGTCCGGCGGACGCAAGCCTTTGAAACCCATTTGTAACTCGTTGCCTATCGGCTCACGAGCTGGGCGGCGAGCACGGTGCCACATTTGCGTGGCCAGGTTTCCCGTGGACGCTGGCTAGACCAGATACGTCCGGCGGACGCAAGCCTTTGAAACCCATTTGTAACTCGCTGCCTTTCGGCTCACGAGCTCAGCGGCGAGCGCGGTGTCACATTTGTGTGGCCAGGTTTCCCTTGGACGCTGGCTAGACCAGATACGTCCGGCGGACGCAAGCCTTTGAAACCCATTCGTAACTCGCTGCCTTTCGGCTCACGAGCTGGGCGGCGAGCGCGGTGCCATATTTGGGTGGCCAGGTTTCCCGTGGACGCTGGTAGAGCAGATACGTTCGGCGGACGCAATCCTTTGAAACCCATTTGTAACTCGCTGCCTTTCGGCTCACGAGCTGCGCGGCTAGCGCGGTGCCATATTTGTGTGGCCAAGTTTCCCGTGGACGCTGGCTAGACCAGATACGTCCGGCAGACGCAAGCCTTTGAAACCCATTTGTAACTCGCTGCCTTTCGGCTCACGAGCTGGGCAGCAAGCGCGGTGCCATATTTGCGTGGCCAGGTTTCCCGTGGATGCTGGCTATACCAGATACGTCCGGCGGACGCAAGACTTTGAAACGCATTTGTAGCTCGCTGCCTTTCGGCTCACGAGCTGAGCGGCGAGCGCTATGTCACATTTGTGTTGCCAGGTTTCCCGCGGACGCTGGCTAGACCAGATACGTCCGGCGGACGCAAGCCTTTGAAACCCATTTGTAACTCGCTGCCTTTCGGCTCACGAGCTGGGCGGCGAGCGCGGTGCCACATTTGTGTGGCCAGGTTTCCCGTGGACGCTGGCTAGACCAGATATGTCCGGCGGACGCAAGCCTTTGAAACCCATTTGTAACTCGCTGCCTTTCGGCTCACGAGCTGGGCGGCGAGCGCGGTGCCACATTTGCGTGGCCAGGTTTCCCGTGGACGCTGGCTAGACCAGATACGTCCGGCGGACGCAAGCCTTTGAAACCCATTTGTAACTCGCTGCCTTTTGGCACACGAGCTGGGCGGCGAGCGCGGTGCCACATTTGCGTGGCCAGGTTTCCCGTGGACGCTGGCTCGACCAGATACGTCCGGCGGACGCAAGCCTTTGAAACCCATTTGTAACTCGCTGCCTTTCGGCTCACGAGCTCAGCGGCGAGTGCGGTGTCACATTTGTGTCGCCAGGTTTCCTGTGGACGCTGGCTAGACGAGATACGTCCGGTGGACGCAAGCCTTTGAAACCCATTTTTAACTCGCTGCCTATCGGCTCACGAGCTGGGCGGCGAGCACGGTGCCATATTTGTGTGGCCAGGTTTCCCGTGGATGCTGGCTAGACCAGATACGTCCGGCGGATGCAAGCCTTTGAAACCCATGTGTAACTCGCTGCCTTTCGGCTCACGAGCTGGGCGGCGAGCGCGGTGCCACATTTGCGTGGCCAGGTTTCCCGTGGACGCTGGCTATACCAGATACGTCCGGCGGACGCAAGCCTTTGAAACCCATTTGTAACTCGCTGCCTTTCGGCTCACGAGCTGGGCGGCGAGCGCTATGTCACATTTGTGTGGCCAGGTTTCCCGTGGACGCTGGCTAGACCAGATATGTCCGGCGGACGCAAGCCTTTGAAACCCATTTGTAACTCGCTGCCTTTCGGCTCACGAGCTGCGCGGCGAGCGCGGTGCCACATTTGCGTGGCCAGGTTTCCCGTGGACGCTGGCTAGACCAGATATGTCCGGCGGACGCAAGCCTTTGAAACCCATTTGTAACTCGCTGCCTTTCGGGTCACGAGCTGGGCGGCGAGCGCGGTGCCATATTTGTGTCGCCAGGTTTCCTGTGGACGCTGGCTAGACCAGATACGTCCGGCGGACGCAAGCCTTTGAAACCCATTTGTAACTCGCTGCCTATCGGCTCACGAGCTGGGCGGCGAGCGCGGTGGCACATTTGCCTGGCCAGGTTTCCCGTGGACGCTGGCTAGACCAGATACGTCCGGCGGACGCAAGCCTTTGAAACCCATTTTTAACTCGCTGCCTATCGGCTCACGAGCTGGGCGGCGAGCACGGTGCCACATTTTTGTGGCCAGGTTTCCCGTGGATGCTGGCTAGACCAGATACGTCCGGCGGATGCAAGCCTTTGAAACCCATTTGTAACTCCCTGCCTTTCGGCTCACGAGCTGGGCGGCGAGCGCGGTGCCACATTTGCGTGGCCAGGTTTCCCGTGGACGCTGGCTAGACCAGATACGTCCGGCGGACGCAAGCCTTTGAAACCCATTTGTAACTCGCTGCCTTTCGGCTCCCGAGCTGGGCGGCGAGCGCGGTGCCACATTTGTGTGGCCAGGTTTCCCGTGGACGCTGGCTAGACCAGATATGTCCGGCGGACGCAAGCCTTTGAAACCCATTTGTAACTCGCTGCCTTTCGGCTCACAAGCTGGGCGGCGAGCGCGGTGCCACATTTGCGTGGCCAGGTTTCCCGTGGACGCTGGCTAGACCAGATATGTCCGGCGGACGCAAGCCTTTGAAACCCATTTGTAACTCGCTGCCTTTCGGCTCACGAGCTGGGCGGCGAGCGCGGTGCCATATTTGTGTCGCCAGGTTTCCTGTGGACGCTGGCTAGACCAG
Organism: Urtica dioica subsp. dioica; assembly: GCF_054948205.1. Taxonomy (NCBI): domain Eukaryota; kingdom Viridiplantae; phylum Streptophyta; class Magnoliopsida; order Rosales; family Urticaceae; genus Urtica; species Urtica dioica. The sequence goes on along the minus strand of NC_142760.1, from coordinate 7,926,609 downwards.
ATACGTCCGGCGGACGCAAGCCTTTGAAACCCATTTGTAACTCGCTGCCTATCGGCTCACGAGCTGGGCGGCGAGCGCGGTGCCACATTTGCCTGGCCAGGTTTCCCGTGGACGCTGGCTAGACCAGATACGTCCGGCGGACGCAAGCCTTTGAAACCCATTTGTAACTCGCTGCCTTTCGGCTCACGAGCTCAGCGGCGAGCGCGGTGTCACATTTGTGTGGCCAGGTTTCCCTTGGACGCTGGCTAGACCAGATACGTCCGGCAGACGCAAGCCTTTGAAACCCATTTGTAACTCGCTGCCTTTCGGCTCACGAGCTGGGCGGCGAGCGCGGTGCCATATTTGTGTGGCCAGGTTTCCCGTGGACGCTGGCTAGACCAGATACGTTCGGCGGATGTAATCCTTTGAAACCCATTTGTAACTCCCTGCCTTTCGGCTCACGAGCTGCGCGGCGAGCGCGGTGCCATATTTGTGTGGCCAAGTTTCCCGTGGACGCTGGTTAGACAAGATACGTCCGGCAGACGCAAGCCTTTGAAACCCATTTGTAACTCGCTGCCTTTCGGCTCACGAGCTGGGCGGCGAGCGCGGTGCCATATTTGTGTCGCCAGGTTTCCTGTGGACGCTGGCTAGACCAGATACGTCCGGCGGACGCAAGCCTTTGAAACCCATTTGTAACTCGCTGCCTATCGGCTCACGAGCTGGGCGGCGAGCGCGGTGCCACATTTGCGTGGCCATGTTTCCCGTGGACGCTGGCTAGACCAGATACGTCCGGCGGACGCAAGCCTTTGAAACCCATTTGTAACTCGCTGCCTTTCGGCTCACGAGCTCAGCGGCGAGCGCGGTGTCACATTTGTGTGGCCAGGTTTCCCTTGGACGCTGGCTAGACCAGATACGTCCGGCGGACGCAAGCCTTTGAAACCCATTCGTAACTCGCTGCCTTTCGGCTCACGAGCTGGGCGGCGAGCGCGGTGCCATATTTGGGTGGCCAGGTTTCCCGTGGACGCTGGTAGACCAGATACGTTCGGCGGACGCAATCCTTTGAAACCCATTTGTAACTCGCTGCCTTTCGGCTCACGAGCTGCGCGGCTAGCGCGGTGCCATATTTGTGTGGCCAAGTTTCCCGTGGACGCTGGCTAGACCAGATACGTCCGGCAGACGCAAGCCTTTGAAACCCATTTGTAACTCGCTGCCTTTCGGCTCACGAGCTGGGCAGCAAGCGCGGTGCCATATTTGCGTGGCCAGGTTTCCCGTGGATGCTGGCTATACCAGATACGTCCGGCGGACGCAAGACTTTGAAACCCATTTGTAGCTCGCTGCCTTTCGGCTCACGAGCTGAGCGGCGAGCGCTATGTCACATTTGTGTTGCCAGGTTTCCCGCGGACGCTGGCTAGACCAGATACGTCCGGCGGACGCAAGCCTTTGAAACCCATTTGTAACTCGCTGCCTTTCGGCTCACGAGCTGGGCGGCGAGCGCGGTGCCACATTTGTGTGGCCAGGTTTCCCGTGGACGCTGGCTAGACCAGATATGTCCGGCGGACGCAAGCCTTTGAAACCCATTTGTAACTCGCTGCCTTTCGGCTCACGAGCTGGGCGGCGAGCGCGGTGCCACATTTGCGTGGCCAGGTTTCCCGTGGACGCTGGCTAGACCAGATACGTCCGGCGGACGCAAGCCTTTGAAACCCATTTGTAACTCGCTGCCTTTTGGCACACGAGCTGGGCGGCGAGCGCGGTGCCACATTTGCGTGGCCAGGTTTCCCGTGGACGCTGGCTCGACCAGATACGTCCGGCGGACGCAAGCCTTTGAAACCCATTTGTAACTCGCTGCCTTTCGGCTCACGAGCTCAGCGGCGAGTGCGGTGTCACATTTGTGTCGCCAGGTTTCCTGTGGACGCTGGCTAGACCAGATACGTCCGGTGGACGCAAGCCTTTGAAACCCATTTTTAACTCGCTGCCTATCGGCTCACGAGCTGGGCGGCGAGCACGGTGCCATATTTGTGTGGCTAGGTTTCCCGTGGATGCTGGCTAGACCAGATACGTCCGGCGGATGCAAGCCTTTGAAACCCATGTGTAACTCGCTGCCTTTCGGCTCACGAGCTGGGCGGCGAGCGCGGTGCCACATTTGCGTGGCCAGGTTTCCCGTGGACGCTGGCTATACCAGATACGTCCGGCGGACGCAAGCCTTTGAAACCCATTTGTAACTCGCTGCCTTTCGGCTCACGAGCTGGGCGGCGAGCGCTATGTCACATTTGTGTGGCCAGGTTTCCCGTGGACGCTGGCTAGACCAGATATGTCCGGCGGACGCAAGCCTTTGAAACCCATTTGTAACTCGCTGCCTTTCGGCTCACGAGCTGGGCGGCGAGCGCGGTGCCACATTTGCGTGGCCAGGTTTCCCGTGGACGCTGGCTAGACCAGATATGTCCGGCGGACGCAAGCCTTTGAAACCCATTTGTAACTCGCTGCCTTTCGGCTCACGAGCTGGGCGGCGAGCGCGGTGCCACATTTGCGTGGCCAGGTTTCCCGTGGACGCTGGCTAGACCAGATACGTCCGGCGGACGCAAGCCTTTGAAACCCATTTGTAACTCGCTGCCTTTTGGCACACGAGCTGGGCGGCGAGCGCGGTGCCACATTTGCGTGGCCAGGTTTCCCGTGGACGCTGGCTCGACCAGATACGTCCGGCGGACGCAAGCCTTTGAAACCCATTTGTAACTCGCTGCCTTTCGGCTCACGAGCTCAGCGGCGAGTGCGGTGTCACATTTGTGTCGCCAGGTTTCCTGTGGACGCTGGCTAGACCAGATACGTCCGGTGGACGCAAGCCTTTGAAACCCATTTTTAACTCGCTGCCTATCGGCTCACGAGCTGGGCGGCGAGCACGGTGCCATATTTGTGTGGCTAGGTTTCCCGTGGATGCTGGCTAGACCAGATACGTCCGGCGGATGCAAGCCTTTGAAACCCATGTGTAACTCGCTGCCTTTCGGCTCACGAGCTGGGCGGCGAGCGCGGTGCCACATTTGCGTGGCCAGGTTTCCCGTGGACGCTGGCTATACCAGATACGTCCGGCGGACGCAAGCCTTTGAAACCCATTTGTAACTCGCTGCCTTTCGGCTCACGAGCTGGGCGGCGAGCGCTATGTCACATTTGTGTGGCCAGGTTTCCCGTGGACGCTGGCTAGACCAGATATGTCCGGCGGACGCAAGCCTTTGAAACCCATTTGTAACTCGCTGCCTTTCGGCTCACGAGCTGGGCGGCGAGCGCGGTGCCACATTTGCGTGGCCAGGTTTCCCGTGGACGCTGGCTAGACCAGATATGTCCGGCGGACGCAAGCCTTTGAAACCCATTTGTAACTCGCTGCCTTTCGGGTCACGAGCTGGGCGGCGAGCGCGGTGCCATATTTGTGTCGCCAGGTTTCCTGTGGACGCTGGCTAGACCAGATACGTCCGGCGGACGCAAGCCTTTGAAACCCATTTGTAACTCGCTGCCTATCGGCTCACGAGCTGGGCGGCGAGCGCGGTGGCACATTTGCCTGGCCAGGTTTCCCGTGGACGCTGGCTAGACCAGATACGTCCGGCGGACGCAAGCCTTTGAAACCCATTTGTAACTCGCTGCCTTTCGGCTCACGAGCTCAGCGGCGAGCGCGGTGTCACATTTGTGTGGCCAGGTTTCCCGTGGACGCTGGCTAGACCAGATATGTCCGGCGGACGCAAGCCTTTGAAACCCATTTGTAACTCGCTGCCTTTCGGCTCACGAGCTGGGCGGCGAGCGCGGTGCCACATTTGCATGGCCAGGTTTCCCGTGGACGCTGGCTAGACCAGATACGTCCGGCGGACGCAAGCCTTTGAAACCCATTTGTAACTCGCTGCCTTTTGGCACACGAGCTGGGCGGCGAGCGCGGTGCCACATTTGCGTGGCCAGGTTTCCCGTGGACGCTGGCTCGACCAGATACGTCCGGCGGACGCAAGCCTTTGAAACCCATTTGTAACTCGCTGCCTTTCGGCTCACGAGCTCAGCGGCGAGTGCGGTGTCACATTTGTGTCGCCAGGTTTCCTGTGGACGCTGGCTAGACCAGATACGTCCGGTGGACGCAAGCCTTTGAAACCCATTTTTAACTCGCTTACTATCGGCTCACGAGCTGGGCGGCGAGCACGGTGCCATATTTGTGTGGCCAGGTTTCCCGTGGATGCTGGCTAGACCAGATACGTCCGGCGGATGCAAGCCTTTGAAACCCATGTGTAACTCGCTGCCTTTCGGCTCACGAGCTGGGCGGCGAGCGCGGTGCCACATTTGCGTGGCCAGGTTTCCCGTGGACGCTGGCTATACCAGATACGTCCGGCGGACGCAAGCCTTTGAAACCCATTTGTAACTCGCTGCCTTTCGGCTCACGAGCTGGGCGGCGAGCGCTATGTCACATTTGTGTGGCCAGGTTTCCCGTGGACGCTGGCTAGACCAGATATGTCCGGCGGACGCAAGCCTTTGAAACCCATTTGTAACTCGCTGCCTTTCGGCTCACGAGCTGGGCGGCGAGCGCGGTGCCACATTTGCGTGGCCTGGTTTCCCGTGGACGCTGGCTAGACCAGATATGTCCGGCGGACGCAAGCCTTTGAAACCCATTTGTAACTCGCTGCCTTTCGGGTCACGAGCTGGGCGGCGAGCGCGGTGCCATATTTGTGTCGCCAGGTTTCCTGTGGACGCTGGCTAGACCAGATACGTCCGGCGGACGCAAGCCTTTGAAACCCATTTGTAACTCGCTGCCTATCGGCTCACGAGCTGGGCGGCGAGCGCGGTGGCACATTTGCCTGGCCAGGTTTCCCGTGGACGCTGGCTAGACCAGATACGTCCGGCGGACGCAAGCCTTTGAAACCCATTTGTAACTCGCTGCCTTTCGGCTCACGAGCTCAGCGGCGAGCGCGGTGTCACATTTGTGTGGCCAGGTTTCCCTTGGACGCTGGCTAGACCAGATACGTCCGGCGGACGCAAGCCTTTGAAACCCATTTGTAACTCGCTGCCTTTCGGCTCTCGAGCTGGGCAGCGAGCGCGGTGCCATATTTGTGTGGCCAGGTTTCCCGTGGACGCTGGCTAGACCAGATACGTTCGGCGGACGCAATCCTTTGAAACCCATTTGTAACTCGCTGCCTTTCGGCTCACGAGCTGCGCGGCGAGCGCGGTGCCATATTTGTGTGGCCAAGTTTCCCGTGGACGCTGGCTAGACCAGATACGTCCGGCAGACGCAAGCCTTTGAAACCCATTTGTAACTCGCTGCCTTTCGGCTCACGAGCTGGGCGGCGAGCGCGGTGCCATATTTGTGTCGCCAGGTTTCCTGTGGACGCTGGCTAGACCAGATACGTCCGGCGGACGCAAGCCTTTGAAACCCATTTGTAACTCGCTGCCTATCGGCTCACGAGCTGGGCGGCGAGCGCGGTGCCACATTTGCGTGGCCAGGTTTCCCGTGGACGCTGGCTATACCAGATACGTCCGGCGGACGCAAGCCTTTGAAACCCATTTGTAACTCGCTGCCTTTCGGCTCACGAGCTCAGCGGCGAGCGCGGTGTCACATTTGTGTGGCCAGGTTTCCCTTGGACGCTGGCTAGACCAGATACGTCCGGCGGACGCAAGCCTTTGAAACCCATTTGTAACTCGCTGCCTTTCGGCTCACGAGCTGGGCGGCGAGCGCGGTGCCATATATGGGTGGCCAGGTTTCCCGTGGACGCTGGTAGACCAGATACGTTCGGCGGACGCAATCCTTTGAAACCCATTTGTAACTCGCTGCCTTTCGGCTCACGAGCTGCGCGGCGAGCGCGGTGCCATATTTGTGTGGCCAAGTTTCCCGTGGACGCTGGCTAGACCAGATACGTCCGGCAGACGCAAGCCTTTGAAACCCATTTGTAACTCGCTGCCTTTCGGCTCACGAGCTGGGCGGCAAGCGCGGTGCCATATTTGCGTGGCCAGGTTTCCCGTGGATGCTGGCTATACCAGATACGTCCGGCGGACGCAAGACTTTGAAACCCATTTGTAGCTCGCTGCCTTTCGGCTCACGAGCTGAGCGGCGAGCGCTATGTCACATTTGTGTTGCCAGGTTTCCCGCGGACGCTGGCTAGACCAGATACGTCCGGCGGACGCAAGCCTTTGAAACCCATTTGTAACTCGCTGCCTTTCGGCTCACGAGCTGGGCGGCGAGCGCGGTGCCACATTTGTGTGGCCAGGTTTCCCGTGGACGCTGGCTAGACCAGATATGTCCGGCGGACGCAAGCCTTTGAAACCCATTTGTAACTCGCTGCCTTTCGGCTCACGAGCTGGGCGGCGAGCGCGGTGCCACATTTGCGTGGCCAGGTTTCCCGTGGACGCTGGCTAGACCAGATACGTCCGGCGGACGCAAGCCTTTGAAACCCATTTGTAACTCGCTGCCTTTTGGCACACGAGCTGGGCGGCGAGCGCGGTGCCACATTTGCGTGGCCAGGTTTCCCGTGGACGCTGGCTCGACCAGATACGTCCGGCGGACGCAAGCCTTTGAAACCCATTTGTAACTCGCTGCCTTTCGGCTCACGAGCTCAGCGGCGAGTGCGGTGTCACATTTGTGTCGCCAGGTTTCCTGTGGACGCTGGCTAGACCAGATACGTCCGGTGGACGCAAGCCTTTGAAACCCATGTGTAACTCGCTGCCTTTCGGCTCACGAGCTGGGCGGCGAGCGCTATGTCACATTTGTGTGGCCAGGTTTCCCGTGGACGCTGGCTAGACCAGATATGTCCGGCGGACGCAAGCCTTTGAAACCCATTTGTAACTCGCTGCCTTTCGGCTCACGAGCTGGGCGGCGAGCGCGGTGCCACATTTGTGTGGCCAGGTTTCCCGTGGACGCTGGCTAGACCAGATATGTCCGGCGGACGCAAGCCTTTGAAACCCATTTGTAACTCGCTGCCTTTCGGGTCACGAGCTGGGCGGCGAGCGCGGTGCCATATTTGTGTCGCCAGGTTTCCCGTGGACGCTGGCTAGACCAGATACGTCCGGCGGACGCAAGCCTTTGAAACCCATTTGTAACTCGCTGCCTTTCGGCTCACGAGCTGGGCGGCGAGCGCTATGTCACATTTGTGTGGCCAGGTTTCCCGTGGACGCTGGCTAGACCAGATATGTCCGGCGGACGCAAGCCTTTGAAACCCATTTGTAACTCGCTGCCTTTCGGCTCACGAGCTGGGCGGCGAGCGCGGTGCCACATTTGTGTGGCCAGGTTTCCCGTGGACGCTGGCTAGACCAGATATGTCCGGCGGACGCAAGCCTTTGAAACCCATTTGTAACTCGCTGCCTTTCGGGTCACGAGCTGGGCGGCGAGCGCGGTGCCATATTTGTGTCGCCAGGTTTCCTGTGGACGCTGGCTAGACCAGATACGTCCGGCGGACGCAAGCCTTTGAAACCCATTTGTAACTCGCTGCCTATCGGCTCACGAGCTGGGCGGCGAGCGCGGTGCCACATTTGCCTGGCCAGGTTTCCCGTGGACGCTGGCTAGACCAGATACGTCCGGCGGACGCAAGCCTTTGAAACCCATTTGTAACTCGCTGCCTTTCGGCTCACGAGCTCAGCGGCGAGCGCGGTGTCACATTTGTGTGGCCAGGTTTCCCTTGGACGCTGGCTAGACCAGATACGTCCGGCGGACGCAAGCCTTTGAAACCCATTTGTAACTCGCTGCCTTTCGGCTCACGAGCTGGGCGGCGAGCGCGGTGCCACATTTGTGTGGCCAGGTTTCCCGTGGACGCTGGCTAGACCAGATATGTCCGGCGGACGCAAGCCTTTGAAACCCATTTGTAACTCGCTGCCTTTCGGCTCACGAGATGGGCGGCGAGCGCGGTGCCACATTTGCGTGGCCAGGTTTCCCGTGGACGCTGGCTAGACCAGATACGTCCGGCGGACACAAGCCTTTGAAACCCATTTGTAACTCGCTGCCTTTTGGCACACGAGCTGGGCGGCGAGCGCGGTGCCACATTTGCGTGGACAGGTTTCCCGTGGACGCTGGCTCGACCAGATACGTCCGGCGGACGCAAGCCTTTGAAACCCATTTGTAACTCGCTGCCTTTCGGCTCACGAGCTCAGCGGCGAGTGCGGTGTCACATTTGTGTCGCCAGGTTTCCTGTGGACGCTGGCTAGACCAGATACGTCCGGTGGACGCAAGCCTTTGAAACCCATTTTTAACTCGCTGCCTATCGGCTCACGAGCTGGGCGGCGAGCACGGTGCCATATTTGTGTGGCCAGGTTTCCCGTGGATGCTGGCTAGACCAGATACGTCCGGCGGATGCAAGCCTTTGAAACCCATGTGTAACTCGCTGCCTTTCGGCTCACGAGCTGGGCGGCGAGCGCGGTGCCACATTTGCGTGGCCAGGTTTCCCGTGGACGCTGGCTATACCAGATACGTCCGGCGGACGCAAGACTTTGAAACCCATTTGTAACTCGCTACCTTTCGGCTCACGAGCTGGGCGGCGAGCGCGGTGCCACATTTGCGTGGCCAGGTTTCCCGTGGACGCTGGCTAGACCAGATATGTCCGGCGGACGCAAGCCTTTGAAACCCATTTGTAACTCGCTACCTTTCGGCTCACGAGCTGGGCGGCGAGCGCGGTGCCACATTTGCGTGGCCAGGTTTCCCGTGGACGCTGGCTAGACCAGATATGTCCGGCGGACGCAAGCCTTTGAAACCCATTTGTAACTCGCTGCCTTTCGGGTCACGAGCTGGGCGGAGAGCGCGGTGCCATATTTGTGTCGCCAGGTTTCCTGTGGACGCTGGCTAGACCAGATACGTCCGGCGGACGCAAGCCTTTGAAACCCATTTGTAACTCGCTGCCTATCGGCTCACGAGCTGGGCGGCGAGCGCGGTGCCACATTTGCCTGGCCAGGTTTCCCGTGGACGCTGGCTAGACCAGATACGTCCGGCGGACGCAAGCCTTTGAAACCCATTTGTAACTCGCTGCCTTTCGGCTCACGAGCTCAGCGGCGAGCGCGGTGTCACATTTGTGTGGCCAGGTTTCCCTTGGACGCTGGCTAGACCAGATACGTCCGGCGGACGCAAGCCTTTGAAACCCATTTGTAACTCGCTGCCTTTCGGCTCACGAGCTGGGCGGCGAGCGCGGTGCCATATTTGTGTGGCTAGGTTTCCCGTGGACGCTGGCTAGACCAGATACGTTCGGCGGACGCAATCCTTTGAAACCCATTTGTAACTCGCTGCCTTTCGGCTCACGAGCTGCGCGGCGAGCGCGGTGCCATATTTGTGTGGCCAAGTTTCCCGTGGACGCTGGCTAGACCAGATACGTCCGGCAGACGCAAGCCTTTGAAACCCATTTGTAACTCGCTGCCTTTCGGCTCACGAGCTGGGCGGCAAGCGCGGTGCCATATTTGCGTGGCCAGGTTTCCCGTGGATGCTGGCTATACCAGATACGTCCGGCGGACGCAAGACTTTGAAACCCATTTGTAGCTCGCTGCCTTTCGGCTCACGAGCTGAGCGGCGAGCGCTATGTCACATTTGTGTTGCCAGGTTTCCCGCGGACGCTGGCTAGACCAGATACGTCCGGCGGACGCAAGCCTTTGAAACCCATTTGTAACTCGCTGCCTTTCGGCTCACGAGCTGGGCGGCGAGCGCGGTGCCACATTTGTGTGGCCAGGTTTCCCGTGGACGCTGGCTAGACCAGATATGTCCGGCGGACGCAAGCCTTTGAAACCCATTTGTAACTCGCTGCCTTTCGGCTCACGAGCTGGGCGGCGAGCGCGGTGCCACATTTGCGTGGCCAGGTTTCCCGTGGACGCTGGCTAGACCAGATAAGTCCGGCGGACGCAAGCCTTTGAAACCCATTTGTAACTCGCTGCCTTTCGGCACACGAGCTGGGCGGCGAGCGCGGTGCCACATTTGCGTGGCCAGGTTTCCCGTGGACGCTGGCTCGACCAGATACGTCCGGCGGACGCAAGCCTTTGAAACCCATTTGTAACTCGCTGCCTTTCGGCTCACGAGCTCAGCGGCGAGTGCGGTGTCACATTTGTGTGGCCAGGTTTCCCTTGGACGCTGGCTAGACCAGATACGTCTGGCGGACGCAAGCCTTTGAAACCCATTTGTAACTCACTGCCTTTCGGCTCACGAGCTGGGCGGCGAGCGCGGTGCCATATTTGTGTGGCCAGGTTTCCCGTGGACGCTGGCTAGACCAGATACGTCCGGCGGACGCAAGCCTTTAAAACCCATGTGTAACTCGCTGCCTTTCGGCTCACGAGCTGGGCGGCAAGCGCGGTGCCACATTTGCGTGGCCAGGTTTCCCGTGGACGCTGGCCATACCAGATACGTCCGGCGGACGCAAGCCTTTGAAACCCATTTGTAACTCGCTGCCTTTCGGCTCACGAGCTGGGCGGCGAGCGCTATGTCACATTTGTGTTGCCGGGTTTCCCGCGGACGCTGGCTATACAAGATACGTCCGGCGGACGCAAGCCTTTGAAACCCATTTGTAACTCGCTGCCTTTCGGCTCACGAGCTGGGCGGCGAGCGCGGTGCCACATTTGCGTGGCCAGGTTTCCCGTGGACGCTGGCTAGACCAGATATGTCCGGCGGACGCAAGCCTTTGAAACCCATTTGTAACTCGCTGCCTTTCGGCTCACGAGCTGGGCGGCGAGCGCGGTGCCACATTTGCGTGGCCAGGTTTCCCGTGGACGCTGGCTAGACCAGATACGTCCGGCGGACGCAAGCCTTTGAAACCCATTTGTAACTCGCTGCCTTTCGGCACACGAGCTGGGCGGCGAGCGTCGTGCCACATTTGTGTGGCCAGGTTTCCCGTGGACGCTGGCTGGACCAGATACGTCCGGCGGACGCAAGCCTTTGAAACCCATTTGTAACTCGCTGCCTTTCGGCTCACGAGATGGGCGGCGAGCGCGGTGCCACATTTGCGTGGCCAGGTTTCCCGTGGACGCTAGCTAGACCAGATACGTCCGGCGGACGCAAGCCTTTGAAACCCATTTGTAACTCGCTGCCTTTCGGCTCACGAGCTGGGCGGCGAGCGCGGTGCCATATTTGCGTGGCCAGGTTTCCCGTGGACGCTGGCTAGACCAGATACGTCCGGCGGACGCAAGCCTTTGAAACCCATTTGTAACTCGCTGTCTTTCGGCTCACGAGCTGGGCGGCGAGCGCGGTGCCATATTTGTGTCGCCAGGTTTCCTGTGGACGCTGGCTAGACCAGATACGTCCGGCGGACGCAAGCCTTTGAAACCCATTTGTAACTCGCTGCCTTTCGGCTCACGAGCTGGGCGGCGAGCGCGGTGCCACATTTGCGTGGCCAGGTTTCCCGTGGACGCTGGCTAGACCAGATATGTCCGGCGGACGCAAGCCTTTGAAACCCATTCGTAACTCGCTGCCTTTCGGCTCACGAGCTGGGCGGCGAGCGCGGTGCCACATTTGCGTGGCCAGGTTTCCCGTGGACGCTGGCTAGACCAGATATGTCCGGCGGACGCAAGCCTTTGAAACCCATTTGTAACTCGCTGCCTTTCGGCTGACGAGCTGGGCGGCGAGCGCGGTGCCACATTTGCGTGGCCAGGTTTCCCGTTGACGCTGGCTAGACCAGATACGTCCGGCGGACGCAAGCCTTTGAAACCCATTTGTAACTCGCTGCCTTTCGGCTCACGAGCTGGGCGGCGAGCGCGGTGCCACATTTGCGTGGCCAGGTTTCCCGTGGACGCTGGCTAGACCAGATATGTCCGGCGAACGCAAGCCTTTGAAACCCATTTGTAACTCGCTGCCTTTCGGCTGACGAGCTGGGCGGCGAGCGCGGTGCCACATTTGCGTGGCCAGGTTTCCCGTTGACGCTGGCTAGACCAGATACGTCCGGCGGACGCAAGCCTTTGAAACCCATTTGTAACTCGCTGCCTTTCGGCTCACGAGCTGGGCGGCGAGCGCGGTGCCACATTTGCGTGGCCAGGTTTCCCGTGGACGCTGGCTAGACCAGATATGTCCGGCGGACGCAAGCCTTTGAAACCCATTTGTAACTCGCTGCCTTTCGGCTCACGAGCTGGGCGGCAAGCGCGGTGCCACATTTGCGTGGCCAGGTTTCCCGTGGACGCTAGCTAGACCAGATACGTCCGGCGGACGCAAGCCTTTGAAACCCATTTGTAACTCGCTGCCTTTCGGCTCACGAGCTGGGCGGCGAGCACGGTGCCATATTTGCGTGGCCAGGTTTCCCGTGGACGCTGGCTAGACCAGATACGTCCGGCGGACGCAAGCCTTTGAAACCCATTTGTAACTCGCTGCCTTTCGGCTCACGAGCTGGGCGGCGAGCGCGGTGCCATATTTGTGTCGCCAGGTTTCCTGTGGACGCTGGCTAGACCAGATACGTCCGGCGGACGCAAGCCTTTGAAACCCATTTGTAACTCGCTGCCTTTCGGCTCACGAGCTGGGCGGCGAGCGCGGTGCCACATTTGTGTGGCCAGGTTTCCCGTGGACGCTGGCTAGACCAGATACGTCCGGCGGACGCAGGCCTTTGAAACCCATTTGTAACTCGCTGCCTTTCGGCTCACGAGCTGGGCGGCGAGCGCGGTGCCATATTTGTGTCGCCAGGTTTCCTGTGGACGCTGGCTAGACCAGATACGTCCGGCGGACGCAAGCCTTTGAAACCCATTTTTAACTCGCTGCCTATCGGCTCACGAGCTGGGCGGCGAGCACGGTGCCACATTTGCGTGGCCAGGTTTCCCGTGGACGCTGGCTAGACCAGATATGTCCGGCGGACGCAAGCCTTTGAAACCCATTTGTAACTCGCTGCCTTTCGGCTCACGAGCTGGGCGGCGAGCGCGGTGCCACATTTGCGTGGCCAGGTTTCCCGTGGACGCTGGCTAGACCAGATATGTCCGGCGGACGCAAGCCTTTGAAACCCATTTGTAACTCGCTGCCTTTCGGCTCACGAGCTGGGCGGCGAGCGCGGTGCCACATTTGCGTGGCCAGGTTTCCCGTTGACGCTGGCTAGACCAGATACGTCCGGCGGACGTAAGCCTTTGAAACCCATTTGTAACTCGCTGCCTTTCGGCTCACGAGCTGGGCGGCGAGCGCGGTGCCACATTTGCGTGGCCAGGTTTCCCATGGACGCTGGCTAGACCAGATATGTCCGGCGGACGCAAGCCTTTGAAACCCATTTGTAACTCGCTGCCTTTCGGCTCACGAGCTGGGCGGCGAGCGCGGTGCCATATTTGCGTGGCCAGGTTTCCCGTGGACGCTGGCTAGACCAGATACGTCCGGCGGACGCAAGCCTTTGAAACCCATTTGTAACTCGCTGTCTTTCGGCTCACGAGCTGGGCGGCGAGCGCGGTGCCATATTTGTGTCGCCAGGTTTCCTGTGGACGCTGGCTAGACCAAATACGTCCGGCGGACGCAAGCCTTTGAAACCCATTTTTAACTCGCTGCCTATCGGCTCACGAGCTGGGCGGCGAGCACGGTGCCACATTTGCGTGGCCAGGTTTCCCGTGGACGCTGGCTAGACCAGATATGTCCGGCGGACGCAAGCCTTTGAAACCCATTTGTAACTCGCTGCCTTTCGGCTCACGAGCTGGGCGGCGAGCGCGGTGCCACATTTGCGTGGCCAGGTTTCCCGTGGACGCTGGCTAGACCAGATATGTCCGGCGGACGCAAGCCTTTGAAACCCATTTGTAACTCGCTGCCTTTCGGCTCACGAGCTGGGCGGCGAGCGCGGTGCCACATTTGCGTGGCCAGGTTTCCCGTTGACGCTGGCTAGACCAGATACGTCCGGCGGACGTAAGCCTTTGAAACCCATTTGTAACTCGCTGCCTTTCGGCTCACGAGCTGGGCGGCGAGCGCGGTGCCACATTTGCGTGGCCAGGTTTCCCGTGGACGCTGGCTAGACCAGATATGTCCGGCGGACGCAAGCCTTTGAAACCCATTTGTAACTCGCTGCCTTTCGGCTCACGAGCTGGACGGCGAGCGCGGTGCCACATTTGCGTGGCCAGGTTTCCCGTGGACGCTAGCTAGACCAGATACGTCCGGCGGACGCAAGCCTTTGAAACCCATTTGTAACTCGCTGCCTTTCGGCTCACGAGCTGGGCGGCGAGCGCGGTGCCATATTTGCGTGGCCAGGTTTCCCGTGGACGCTGGCTAGACCAGATACGTCCGGCGGACGCAAGCCTTTGAAACCCATTTGTAACTCGCTGTCTTTCGGCTCACGAGCTGGGCGGCGAGCGCGGTGCCATATTTGTGTCGCCAGGTTTCCTGTGGACGCTGGCTAGACCAAATACGTCCGGCGGACGCAAGCCTTTGAAACCCATTTTTAACTCGCTGCCTATCGGCTCACGAGCTGGGCGGCGAGCACGGTGCCACATTTGCGTGGCCAGGTTTCCCGTGGACGCTGGCTAGACCAGATATGTCCGGCGGACGCAAGCCTTTGAAACCCATTTGTAACTCGCTGCCTTTCGGCTCACGAGCTGGGCGGCGAGCGCGGTGCCACATTTGCGTGGCCAGGTTTCCCGTGGACGCTGGCTAGACCAGATATGTCCGGCGGACGCAAGCCTTTGAAACCCATTCGTAACTCGCTGCCTTTCGGCTCACGAGCTGGGCGGCGAGCGCGGTGCCACATTTGCGTGGCCAGGTTTCCCGTTGACGCTGGCTAGACCAGATACGTCCGGCGGACGCAAGCCTTTGAAACCCATTTGTAACTCGCTGCCTTTCGGCACACGAGCTGGGCGGCGAGCGCGGTGCCACATTTGTGTGGCCAGGTTTCCCGTGGACGCTGGCTAGACCAGATACGTCCGGCGGACGCAAGCCTTTGAAACCCATTTGTAACTCGCTGCCTTTCGGCTCACGAGCTGGGCGGCGAGCGCGGTGCCACATTTGCGTGGCCAGGTTTCCCGTGGACGCTGGCTAGACCAGATATGTCCGGCGGACGCAAGCCTTTGAAACCCATTCGTAACTCGCTGCCTTTCGGCTCACGAGCTGGGCGGCGAGCGCGGTACCACATTTGCGTGGCCAGGTTTCCCGTTGACGCTGGCTAGACCAGATACGTCCGGCGGACGCAAGCCTTTGAAACCCATTTGTAACTCGCTGCCTTTCGGCACACGAGCTGGGCGGCGAGCGCGGTGCCACATTTGTGTGGCCAGGTTTCCCGTGGACGCTGGCTAGACCAGATACGTCCGGCGGACGCAAGCCTTTGAAACCCATTTGTAACTCGCTGCCTTTCGGCTCACGAGCTGGGCGTCGAGCGCGGTGCCACATTTGCGTGGCCAGGTTTCCCGTGGACGCTGGCTAGACCAGATATGTCCGTCGGACGCAAGCCTTTGAAACCCATTTGTAACTCGCTGCCTTTCGGCTCACGAGCTGGACGGCGAGCGCGGTGCCACATTTGCGTGGCCAGGTTTCCCGTGGACGCTAGCTAGACCAGATACGTCCGGCGGACGCAAGCCTTTGAAACCCATTTGTAACTCGCTGCCTTTCGGCTCACGAGCTGGGCGTCGAGCGCGGTGCCACATTTGCGTGGCCAGGTTTCCCGTGGACGCTGGCTAGACCAGATACGTTCGGCGGACGCAATCCTTTGAAACCCATTTGTAACTCGCTGCCTTTCGGCTCACGAGCTGCGCGGCGAGCGCGGTGCCATATTTGTGTGGCCAAGTTTCCCGTGGACGCTTGCTAGACCAGATACGTCCGGCAGACGCAAGCCTTTGAAACCCATTTGTAACTCGCTGCCTTTCGGCTCACGAGCTGGGCGGCAAGCGCGGTGCCACATTTGCGTGGCCAGGTTTCCCGTGGATGCTGGCTATACCAGATACGTCCGGCGGACGCAAGCCTTTGAAACCCATTTGTAGCTCGCTGCCTTTCGGCTCACGAGCTGAGCGGCGAGCGCTATGTCACATTTGTGTTGCGAGGTTTCCCGCGAACGCTGGCTAGACCAGATACGTCCGGCGGACGCAAGCCTTTGAAACCCATTTGTAACTCGCTGCCTTTCGGCTCACGAGCTGGGCGGCGAGCGTGGTGCCACATTTGCGTGGCCAGGTTTCCCGTGGACGCTGGCTAGACCAGATATGTCCGGGGGACGCAAGCCTTTGAAACCCATTTGTAACTCGCTGCCTTTCGGCTCACGAGCTGGGCGGCGAGCGCGGTGCCACATTTGCGTGGCCAGGTTTCCCGTTGACGCTGGCTAGACCAGATACGTCCGGCGGACGCAAGCCTTTGAAACCCATTTGTAACTCGCTGCCTTTCGGCTCACGAGCTGGGCGGCGAGCGCGGTGCCACATTTGCGTGGCCAGGTTTCCCGTGGACGCTGGCTAGACCAGATATGTCCGGCGGACGCAAGCCTTTGAAACCCATTTGTAACTCGCTGCCTTTCGGCTCACGAGCTGGGCGGCGAGCGCGGTGCCACATTTGCGTGGCCAGGTTTCCCGTGGACGCTAGCTAGACCAGATACGTCCGGCGGACGCAAGCCTTTGAAACCCATTTGTAACTCGCTGCCTTTCGGCTCACGAGCTGGGCGGCGAGCGCGGTGCCATATTTGCGTGGCCAGGTTTCCCGTGGACGCTGGCTAGACCAGATACGTCCGGCGGACGCAAGCCTTTGAAACCCATTTGTAACTCGCTGCCTTTCGGCTCACGAGGTGGGCGGCGAGCGCGGTGCCATATTTGTGTCGCCAGGTTTCCTGTGGACGCTGGCTAGACCAGATACGTCCGGCGGACGCAAGCCTTTGAAACCCATTTGTAACTCGCTGCCTTTTGGCTCACGAGCTGGGCGGCGAGCGCGGTGCCACATTTGTGTGGCCAGGTTTCCCGTGGACGCTGGCTAGACCAGATACGTCCGGCGGACGCAGGCCTTTGAAACCCATTTGTAACTCGCTGCCTTTCGGCTCACGAGCTGGGCGGCGAGCGCGGTGCCATATTTGTGTCGCCAGGTTTCCTGTGGACGCTGGCTAGACCAGATACGTCCGGCGGACGCAAGCCTTTGAAACCCATTTTTAACTCGCTGCCTATCGGCTCACGAGCTGGGCGGCGAGCACGGTGCCACATTTGCGTGGCCAGGTTTCCCGTGGACGCTGGCTAGACCAGATATGTCCGGCAGACGCAAGCCTTTGAAACCCATTTGTAACTCGCTGCCTTTCGGCTCACGAGCTGGGCGGCGAGCGCGGTGCCACATTTGCGTGGCCAGGTTTCCCGTGGACGCTGGCTAGACCAGATATGTCCGGCGGACGCAAGCCTTTGAAACCCATTTGTAACTCGCTGCCTTTCGGCTCACGAGCTGGGCGGCGAGCGCGGTGCCACATTTGCGTGGCCAGGTTTCCCGTTGACGCTGGCTAGACCAGATACGTCCGGCGGACGTAAGCCTTTGAAACCCATTTGTAACTCGCTGCCTTTCGGCTCACGAGCTGGGCGGCGAGCGCGGTGCCACATTTGCGTGGCCAGGTTAGACCAGATATGTCCGGCGGACGCAAGCCTTTGAAACCCATTTGTAACTCGCTGCCTTTCGGCTCACGAGCTGGACGGCGAGCGCGGTGCCACATTTGCGTGGCCAGGTTTCCCGTGGACGCTAGCTAGACCAGATACGTCCGGCGGACGCAAGCCTTTGAAACCCATTTGTAACTCGCTGCCTTTCGGTTCACGAGCTGGGCGGCGAGCGCGGTGCCATATTTGCGTGGCCAGGTTTCCCGTGGACGCTGGCTAGACCAGATACGTCCGGCGGACGCAAGCCTTTGAAACCCATTTGTAACTCGCTGTCTTTCGGCTCACGAGCTGGGCGGCGAGCGCGGTGCCATATTTGTGTCGCCAGGTTTCCTGTGGACGCTGGCTAGACCAGATACGTCCGGCGGACGCAAGCCTTTGAAACCCATTTTTAACTCGCTGCCTATCGGCTCACGAGCTGGGCGGCGAGCACGGTGCCACATTTGCTTGGCCAGGTTTCCCGTGGACGCTGGCTAGACCAGATATGTCCGGCGGACGCAAGCCTTTGAAACCCATTTGTAACTCGCTGCCTTTCGGCTCACGAGCTGGGCGGCGAGCGCGGTGCCACATTTGCGTGGCCAGGTTTCCCGTGGACGCTGGCTAGACCAGATATGTCCGGCGGACGCAAGCCTTTGAAACCCATTCGTAACTCGCTGCCTTTCGGCTCACGAGCTGGGCGGCGAGCGCGGTGCCACATTTGCGTGGCCAGGTTTCCCGTTGACGCTGGCTAGACCAGATACGTCCGGCGGACGCAAGCCTTTGAAACCCATTTGTAACCCGCTGCCTTTCGGCACACGAGCTGGGCGGCGAGCGCGGTGCCACATTTGTGTGGCCAGGTTTCCCGTGGACGCTGGCTAGACCAGATACGTCCGGCGGACGCAAGCCTTTGAAACCCATTTGTAACTCGCTGCCTTTCGGCTCACGAGCTGGGCGGCGAGCGCGGTGCCACATTTGCGTGGCCAGGTTTCCCGTGGACGCTGGCTAGACCAGATATGTCCGGCGGACGCAAGCCTTTGAAACCCATTCGTAACTCGCTGCCTTTCGGCTCACGAGCTGGGCGGCGAGCGCGGTGCCACATTTGCGTGGCCAGGTTTCCCGTTGACGCTGGCTAGACCAGATACGTCCGGCGGACGCAAGCCTTTGAAACCCATTTGTAACTCGCTGCCTTTCGGCACACGAGCTGGGCGGCGAGCGCGGTGCCACATTTGTGTGGCCAGGTTTCCCGTGGACGCTGGATAAACCAGATACGTCCGGCGGACGCAAGCCTTTGAAACCCATTTGTAACTCGCTGCCTTTCGGCTCACGAGCTGGGCGTCGAGCGCGGTGCCACATTTGCGTGGCCAGGTTTCCCGTGGACGCTGGCTAGACCAGATATGTCCGGCGGACGCAAGCCTTTGAAACCCATTTGTAACTCGCTGCCTTTCGGCTCACGAGCTGGACGGCGAGCGCGGTGCCACATTTGCATGGCCAGGTTTCCCGTGGACGCTAGCTAGACCAGATACGTCCGGCGGACGCAAGCCTTTGAAACCCATTTGTAACTCGCTGCCTTTCGGCTCACGAGCTGGGCGTCGAGCGCGGTGCCACATTTGCGTGGCCAGGTTTCCCGTGGACGCTGGCTAGACCAGATACGTTCGGCGGACGCAATCCTTTGAAACCCATTTGTAACTCGCTGCCTTTCGGCTCACGAGCTGCGCGGCGAGCGCGGTGCCATATTTGTGTGGCCAAGTTTCCCGTGGACGCTTGCTAGACCAGATACGTCCGGCAGACGCAAGCCTTTGAAACCCATTTGTAACTCGCTGCCTTTCGGCTCACGAGCTGGGCGGCAAGCGCGGTGCCACATTTGCGTGGCCAGGTTTCCCGTGGATGCTGGCTATACCAGATACGTCCGGCGGACGCAAGCCTTTGAAACCCATTTGTAGCTCGCTGCCTTTCGGCTCACGAGCTGAGCGGCGAGCGCTATGTCACATTTGTGTTGCGAGGTTTCCCGCGGACGCTGGCTAGACCAGATACGTCCGGCGGACGCAAGCCTTTGAAACCCATTTGTAACTCGCTGCCTTTCGGCTCACGAGCTGGGCGGCGAGCGTGGTGCCACATTTGCGTGGCCAGGTTTCCCGTGGACGCTGGCTAGACCAGATATGTCCGGGGGACGCAAGCCTTTGAAACCCATTTGTAACTCGCTGCCTTTCGGCTCACGAGCTGGGCGGCGAGCGCGGTGCCACATTTGCGTGGCCAGGTTTCCCGTTGACGCTGGCTAGACCAGATACGTCCGGCGGACGCAAGCCTTTGAAACCCATTTGTAACTCGCTGCCTTTCGGCTCACGAGCTGGGCGGCGAGCGCGGTGCCACATTTGCGTGGCCAGGTTTCCCGTGGACGCTGGCTAGACCAGATATGTCCGGCGGACGCAAGCCTTTGAAACCCATTTGTAACTCGCTGCCTTTCGGCTCACGAGCTGGGCGGCGAGCGCGGTGCCACATTTGCGTGGCCAGGTTTCCCGTGGACGCTAGCTAGACCAGATACGTCCGGCGGACGCAAGCCTTTGAAACCCATTTGTAACTCGCTGCCTTTCGGCTCACGAGCTGGGCGGCGAGCGCGGTGCCATATTTGCGTGGCCAGGTTTCCCGTGGACGCTGGCTAGACCAGATACGTCCGGCGGACGCAAGCCTTTGAAACCCATTTGTAACTCGCTGCCTTTCGGCTCACGAGCTGGGCGGCGAGCGCGGTGCCATATTTGTGTCGCCAGGTTTCCTGTGGACGCTGGCTAGACCAGATACGTCCGGCGGACGCAAGCCTTTGAAACCCATTTGTAACTCGCTGCCTTTCGGCTCACGAGCTGGGCGGCGAGCGCGGTGCCACATTTGTGTGGCCAGGTTTCCCGTGGACGCTGGCTAGACCAGATACGTCCGGCGGACGCAGGCCTTTGAAACCCATTTGTAACTCGCTGCCTTTCGGCTCACGAGCTGGGCGGCGAGCGCGGTGCCATATTTGTGTCGCCAGGTTTCCTGTGGACGCTGGCTAGACCAGATACGTCCGGCGGACGCAAGCCTTTGAAACCCATTTTTAACTCGCTGCCTATCGGCTCACGAGCTGGGCGGCGAGCACGGTGCCACATTTGCGTGGCCAGGTTTCCCGTGGACGCTGGCTAGACCAGATATGTCCGGCGGACGCAAGCCTTTGAAACCCGTTTGTAACTCGCTGCCTTTCGGCTCACGAGCTGGGCGGCGAGCGCGGTGCCACATTTGCGTGGCCAGGTTTCCCGTGGACGCTGGCTAGACCAGATATGTCCGGCGGACGCAAGCCTTTGAAACCCATTTGTAACTCGCTGCCTTTCGGCTCACGAGCTGGGCGGCGAGCGCGGTGCCACATTTGCGTGGCCAGGTTTCCCGTTGACGCTGGCTAGACCAGATACGTCCGGCGGACGTAAGCCTTTGAAACCCATTTGTAACTCGCTGCCTTTCGGCTCACGAGCTGGGCGGCGAGCGCGGTGCCACATTTGCGTGGCCAGGTTTCCCGTGGACGCTGGCTAGACCAGATATGTCCGGCGGACGCAAGCCTTTGAAACCCATTTGTAACTCGCTGCCTTTCGGCTCACGAGCTGGACGGCGAGCGCGGTGCCACATTTGCGTGGCCAGGTTTCCCGTGGACGCTAGCTAGACCAGATACGTCCGGCGGACGCAAGCCTTTGAAACCCATTTGTAACTCGCTGCCTTTCGGTTCACGAGCTGGGCGGCGAGCGCGGTGCCATATTTGCGTGGCCAGGTTTCCCGTGGACGCTGGCTAGACCAGATACGTCCGGCGGACGCAAGCCTTTGAAACCCATTTGTAACTCGCTGTCTTTCGGCTCACGAGCTGGGCGGCGAGCGCGGTGCCATATTTGTGTCGCCAGGTTTCCTGTGGACGCTGGCTAGACCAGATACGTCCGGCGGACGCAAGCCTTTGAAACCCATTTTTAACTCGCTGCCTATCGGCTCACGAGCTGGGCGGCGAGCACGGTGCCACATTTGCTTGGCCAGGTTTCCCGTGGACGCTGGCTAGACCAGATATGTCCGGCGGACGCAAGCCTTTGAAACCCATTTGTAACTCGCTGCCTTTCGGCTCACGAGCTGGGCGGCGAGCGCGGTGCCACATTTGCGTGGCCAGGTTTCCCGTGGACGCTGGCTAGACCAGATATGTCCGGCGGACGCAAGCCTTTGAAACCCATTCGTAACTCGCTGCCTTTCGGCTCACGAGCTGGGCGGCGAGCGCGGTGCCACATTTGCGTGGCCAGGTTTCCCGTGGACGCTGGCTAGACCAGATATGTCCGGCGGACGCAAGCCTTTGAAACCCATTTGTAACTCGCTGCCTTTCGGCTCACGAGCTGGACGGCGAGCGCGGTGCCACATTTGCGTGGCCAGGTTTCCCGTGGACGCTAGCTAGACCAGATACGTCCGGCGGACGCAAGCCTTTGAAACCCATTTGTAACTCGCTGCCTTTCGGCTCACGAGCTGGGCGTCGAGCGCGGTGCCACATTTGCGTGGCCAGGTTTCCCGTGGACGCTGGCTAGACCAGATACGTTCGGCGGACGCAATCCTTTGAAACCCATTTGTAACTCGCTGCCTTTCGGCTCACGAGCTGCGCGGCGAGCGCGGTGCCATATTTGTGTGGCCATGTTTCCCGTGGACGCTTGCTAGACCAGATACGTCCGGCAGACGCAAGCCTTTGAAACCCATTTGTAACTCGCTGCCTTTCGGCTCACGAGCTGGGCGTCGAGCGCGGTGCCACATTTGCGTGGCCAGGTTTCCCGTGGACGCTGGCTAGACCAGATATGTCCGGCGGACGCAAGCCTTTGAAACCCATTTGTAACTCGCTGCCTTTCGGCTCACGAGCTGGACGGCGAGCGCGGTGCCACATTTGCGTGGCCAGGTTTCCCGTGGACGCTAGCTAGACCAGATACGTCCGGCGGACGCAAGCCTTTGAAACCCATTTGTAACTCGCTGCCTTTCGGCTCACGAGCTGGGCGTCGAGCGCGGTGCCACATTTGCGTGGCCAGGTTTCCCGTGGACGCTGGCTAGACCAGATACGTTCGGCGGACGCAATCCTTTGAAACCCATTTGTAACTCGCTGCCTTTCGGCTCATGAGCTGCGCGGCGAGCGCGGTGCCATATTTGTGTGGCCAAGTTTCCCGTGGACGCTTGCTAGACCAGATACGTCCGGCAGACGCAAGCCTTTGAAACCCATTTGTAACTCGCTGCCTTTCGGCTCACGAGCTGGGCGGCAAGCGCGGTGCCACATTTGCGTGGCCAGGTTTCCCGTGGATGCTGGCTATACCAGATACGTCCGGCGGACGCAAGCCTTTGAAACCCATTTGTAGCTCGCTGCCTTTCGGCTCACGAGCTGAGCGGCGAGCGCTATGTCACATTTGTGTTGCGAGGTTTCCCGCGGACGCTGGCTAGACCAGATACGTCCGGCGGACGCAAGCCTTTGAAACCCATTTGTAACTCGCTGCCTTTCGGCTCACGAGCTGGGCGGCGAGCGTGGTGCCACATTTGCGTGGCCAGGTTTCCCGTGGACGCTGGCTAGACCAGATATGTCCGGGGGACGCAAGCCTTTGAAACCCATTTGTAACTCGCTGCCTTTCGGCTCACGAGCTGGGCGGCGAGCGCGGTGCCACATTTGCGTGGCCAGGTTTCCCGTTGACGCTGGCTAGACCAGATACGTCCGGCGGACGCAAGCCTTTGAAACCCATTTGTAACTCGCTGCCTTTCGGCTCACGAGCTGGGCGGCGAGCGCGGTGCCACATTTGCGTGGCCAGGTTTCCCGTGGACGCTGGCTAGACCAGATATGTCCGGCGGACGCAAGCCTTTGAAACCCATTTGTAACTCGCTGCCTTTCGGCTCACGAGCTGGGCGGCGAGCGCGGTGCCACATTTGCGTGGCCAGGTTTCCCGTGGACGCTAGCTAGACCAGATACGTCCGGCGGACGCAAGCCTTTGAAACCCATTTGTAACTCGCTGCCTTTCGGCTCACGAGCTGGGCGGCGAGCGCGGTGCCATATTTGCGTGGCCAGGTTTCCCGTGGACGCTGGCTAGACCAGATACGTCCGGCGGACGCAAGCCTTTGAAACCCATTTGTAACTCGCTGCCTTTCGGCTCACGAGCTGGGCGGCGAGCGCGGTGCCATATTTGTGTCGCCAGGTTTCCTGTGGACGCTGGCTAGACCAGATACGTCCGGCGGACGCAAGCCTTTGAAACCCATTTTTAACTCGCTGCCTATCGGCTCACGAGCTGGGCGGCGAGCACGGTGCCACATTTGCGTGGCCAGGTTTCCCGTGGACGCTGGCTAGACCAGATATGTCCGGCGGACGCAAGCCTTTGAAACCCATTTGTAACTCGCTGCCTTTCGGCTCACGAGCTGGGCGGCGAGCGCGGTGCCACATTTGCGTGGCCAGGTTTCCCGTGGACGCTGGCTAGACCAGATATGTCCGGCGGACGCAAGCCTTTGAAACCCATTTGTAACTCGCTGCCTTTCGGCTCACGAGCTGGGCGGCGAGCGCGGTGCCACATTTGCGTGGCCAGGTTTCCCGTTGACGCTGGCTAGACCAGATACGTCCGGCGGACGTAAGCCTTTGAAACCCATTTGTAACTCGCTGCCTTTCGGCTCACGAGCTGGGCGGCGAGCGCGGTGCCACATTTGCGTGGCCAGGTTTCCCGTGGACGCTGGCTAGACCAGATATGTCCGGCGGACGCAAGCCTTTGAAACCCATTTGTAACTCGCTGCCTTTCGGCTCACGAGCTGGACGGCGAGCGCGGTGCCACATTTGCGTGGCCAGGTTTCCCGTGGACGCTAGCTAGACCAGATACGTCCGGCGGACGCAAGCCTTTGAAACCCATTTGTAACTCGCTGCCTTTCGGTTCACGAGCTGGGCGGCGAGCGCGGTGCCATATTTGCGTGGCCAGGTTTCCCGTGGACGCTGGCTAGACCAGATACGTCCGGCGGACGCAAGCCTTTGAAACCCATTTGTAACTCGCTGTCTTTCGGCTCACGAGCTGGGCGGCGAGCGCGGTGCCATATTTGTGTCGCCAGGTTTCCTGTGGACGCTGGCTAGACCAGATACGTCCGGCGGACGCAAGCCTTTGAAACCCATTTTTAACTCGCTGCCTATCGGCTCACGAGCTGGGCGGCGAGCACGTTGCCACATTTGCTTGGCCAGGTTTCCCGTGGACGCTGGCTAGACCAGATATGTCCGGCGGACGCAAGCCTTTGAAACCCATTTGTAACTCGCTGCCTTTCGGCTCACGAGCTGGGCGGCGAGCGCGGTGCCACATTTGCGTGGCCAGGTTTCCCGTGGACGCTGGCTAGACCAGATATGTCCGGCGGACGCAAGCCTTTGAAACCCATTCGTAACTCGCTGCCTTTCGGCTCACGAGCTGGGCGGCGAGCGCGGTGCCACATTTGCGTGGCCAGGTTTCCCGTGGACGCTGGCTAGACCAGATATGTCCGGCGGACGCAAGCCTTTGAAACCCATTTGTAACTCGCTGCCTTTCGGCTCACGAGCTGGACGGCGAGCGCGGTGCCACATTTGCGTGGCCAGGTTTCCCGTGGACGCTAGCTAGACCAGATACGTCCGGCGGACGCAAGCCTTTGAAACCCATTTGTAACTCGCTGCCTTTCGGCTCACGAGCTGGGCGTCGAGCGCGGTGCCACATTTGCGTGGCCAGGTTTCCCGTGGACGCTGGCTAGACCAGATACGTTCGGCGGACGCAATCCTTTGAAACCCATTTGTAACTCGCTGCCTTTCGGCTCACGAGCTGCGCGGCGAGCGCGGTGCCATATTTGTGTGGCCATGTTTCCCGTGGACGCTTGCTAGACCAGATACGTCCGGCAGACGCAAGCCTTTGAAACCCATTTGTAACTCGCTGCCTTTCGGCTCACGAGCTGGGCGTCGAGCGCGGTGCCACATTTGCGTGGCCAGGTTTCCCGTGGACGCTGGCTAGACCAGATATGTCCGGCGGACGCAAGCCTTTGAAACCCATTTGTAACTCGCTGCCTTTCGGCTCACGAGCTGGACGGCGAGCGCGGTGCCACATTTGCGTGGCCAGGTTTCCCGTGGACGCTAGCTAGACCAGATACGTCCGGCGGACGCAAGCCTTTGAAACCCATTTGTAACTCGCTGCCTTTCGGCTCACGAGCTGGGCGTCGAGCGCGGTGCCACATTTGCGTGGCCAGGTTTCCCGTGGACGCTGGCTAGACCAGATACGTTCGGCGGACGCAATCCTTTGAAACCCATTTGTAACTCGCTGCCTTTCGGCTCATGAGCTGCGCGGCGAGCGCGGTGCCATATTTGTGTGGCCAAGTTTCCCGTGGACGCTTGCTAGACCAGATACGTCCGGCAGACGCAAGCCTTTGAAACCCATTTGTAACTCGCTGCCTTTCGGCTCACGAGCTGGGCGGCAAGCGCGGTGCCACATTTGCGTGGCCAGGTTTCCCGTGGATGCTGGCTATACCAGATACGTCCGGCGGACGCAAGCCTTTGAAACCCATTTGTAGCTCGCTGCCTTTCGGCTCACGAGCTGAGCGGCGAGCGCTATGTCACATTTGTGTTGCGAAGTTTCCCGCGGACGCTGGCTAGACCAGATACGTCCGGCGGACGCAAGCCTTTGAAACCCATTTGTAACTCGCTGCCTTTCGGCTCACGAGCTGGGCGGCGAGCGTGGTGCCACATTTGCGTGGCCAGGTTTCCCGTGGACGCTGGCTAGACCAGATATGTCCGGGGGACGCAAGCCTTTGAAACCCATTTGTAACTCGCTGCCTTTCGGCTCACGAGCTGGGCGGCGAGCGCGGTGCCACATTTGCGTGGCCAGGTTTCCCGTTGACGCTGGCTAGACCAGATACGTCCGGCGGACGCAAGCCTTTGAAACCCATTTGTAACTCGCTGCCTTTCGGCTCACGAGCTGGGCGGCGAGCGCGGTGCCACATTTGCGTGGCCAGGTTTCCCGTGGACGCTGGCTAGACCAGATATGTCCGGCGGACGCAAGCCTTTGAAACCCATTTGTAACTCGCTGCCTTTCGGCTCACGAGCTGGGCGGCGAGCGCGGTGCCACATTTGCGTGGCCAGGTTTCCCGTGGACGCTAGCTAGACCAGATACGTCCGGCGGACGCAAGCCTTTGAAACCCATTTGTAACTCGCTGCCTTTCGGCTCACGAGCTGGGCGGCGAGCGCGGTGCCATATTTGCGTGGCCAGGTTTCCCGTGGACGCTGGCTAGACCAGATACGTCCGGCGGACGCAAGCCTTTGAAACCCATTTGTAACTCGCTGCCTTTCGGCTCACGAGCTGGGCGGCGAGCGCGGTGCCATATTTGTGTCGCCAGGTTTCCTGTGGACGCTGGCTAGACCAGATACGTCCGGCGGACGCAAGCCTTTGAAACCCATTTGTAACTCGCTGCCTTTCGGCTCACGAGCTGGGCGGCGAGCGCGGTGCCACATTTGTGTGGCCAGGTTTCCCGTGGACGCTGGCTAGACCAGATACGTCCGGCGGACGCAGGCCTTTGAAACCCATTTGTAACTCGCTGCCTTTCGGCTCACGAGCTGGGCGGCGAGCGCGGTGCCATATTTGTGTCGCCAGGTTTCCTGTGGACGCTGGCTAGACCAGATACGTCCGGCGGACGCAAGCCTTTGAAACCCATTTTTAACTCGCTGCCTATCGGCTCACGAGCTGGGCGGCGAGCACGGTGCCACATTTGCGTGGCCAGGTTTCCCGTGGACGCTGGCTAGACCAGATATGTCCGGCGGACGCAAGCCTTTGAAACCCATTTGTAACTCGCTGCCTTTCGGCTCACGAGCTGGGCGGCGAGCGCGGTGCCACATTTGCGTGGCCAGGTTTCCCGTGGACGCTGGCTAGACCAGATATGTCCGGCGGACGCAAGCCTTTGAAACCCATTTGTAACTCGCTGCCTTTCGGCTCACGAGCTGGGCGGCGAGCGCGGTGCCACATTTGCGTGGCCAGGTTTCCCGTTGACGCTGGCTAGACCAGATACGTCCGGCGGACGTAAGCCTTTGAAACCCATTTGTAACTCGCTGCCTTTCGGCTCACGAGCTGGGCGGCGAGCGCGGTGCCACATTTGCGTGGCCAGGTTTCCCGTGGACGCTGGCTAGACCAGATATGTCCGGCGGACGCAAGCCTTTGAAACCCATTTGTAACTCGCTGCCTTTCGGCTCACGAGCTGGACGGCGAGCGCGGTGCCACATTTGCGTGGCCAGGTTTCCCGTGGACGCTAGCTAGACCAGATACGTCCGGCGGACGCAAGCCTTTGAAACCCATTTGTAACTCGCTGCCTTTCGGTTCACGAGCTGGGCGGCGAGCGCGGTGCCATATTTGCGTGGCCAGGTTTCCCGTGGACGCTGGCTAGACCAGATACGTCCGGCGGACGCAAGCCTTTGAAACCCATTTGTAACTCGCTGTCTTTCGGCTCACGAGCTGGGCGGCGAGCGCGGTGCCATATTTGTGTCGCCAGGTTTCCTGTGGACGCTGGCTAGACCAGATACGTCCGGCGGACGCAAGCCTTTGAAACCCATTTTTAACTCGCTGCCTATCGGCTCACGAGCTGGGCGGCGAGCACGGTGCCACATTTGCTTGGCCAGGTTTCCCGTGGACGCTGGCTAGACCAGATATGTCCGGCGGACGCAAGCCTTTGAAACCCATTTGTAACTCGCTGCCTTTCGGCTCACGAGCTGGGCGGCGAGCGCGGTGCCACATTTGCGTGGCCAGGTTTCCCGTGGACGCTGGCTAGACCAGATATGTCCGGCGGACGCAAGCCTTTGAAACCCATTCGTAACTCGCTGCCTTTCGGCTCACGAGCTGGGCGGCGAGCGCGGTGCCACATTTGCGTGGCCAGGTTTCCCGTTGACGCTGGCTAGACCAGATACGTCCGGCGGACGCAAGCCTTTGAAACCCATTTGTAACTCGCTGCCTTTCGGCACACGAGCTGGGCGGCGAGCGCGGTGCCACATTTGTGTGGCCAGGTTTCCCGTGGACGCTGGCTAGACCAGATACGTCCGGCGGACGCAAGCCTTTGAAACCCATTTGTAACTCGCTGCCTTTCGGCTCACGAGCTGGGCGGCGAGCGCGGTGCCACATTTGCGTGGCCAGGTTTCCCGTGGACGCTGGCTAGACCAGATATGTCCGGCGGACGCAAGCCTTTGAAACCCATTCGTAACTCGCTGCCTTTCGGCTCACGAGCTGGGCGGCGAGCGCGGTGCCACATTTGCGTGGCCAGGTTTCCCGTTGACGCTGGCTAGACCAGATACGTCCGGCGGACGCAAGCCTTTGAAACCCATTTGTAACTCGCTGCCTTTCGGCACACGAGCTGGGCGGCGAGCGCGGTGCCACATTTGTGTGGCCAGGTTTCCCGTGGACGCTGGCTAGACCAGATACGTCCGGCGGACGCAAGCCTTTGAAACCCATTTGTAACTCGCTGCCTTTCGGCTCACGAGCTGGGCGTCGAGCGCGGTGCCACATTTGCGTGGCCAGGTTTCCCGTGGACGCTGGCTAGACCAGATATGTCCGGCGGACGCAAGCCTTTGAAACCCATTTGTAACTCGCTGCCTTTCGGCTCACGAGCTGGACGGCGAGCGCGGTGCCACATTTGCGTGGCCAGGTTTCCCGTGGACGCTAGCTAGACCAGATACGTCCGGCGGACGCAAGCCTTTGAAACCCATTTGTAACTCGCTGCCTTTCGGCTCACGAGCTGGGCGGCGAGCGCGGTGCCATATTTGCGTGGCCAGGTTTCCCGTGGACGCTGGCTAGACCAGATACGTCCGGCGGACGCAAGCCTTTGAAACCCATTTGTAACTCGCTGTCTTTCGGCTCACGAGCTGGGCGGCGAGCGCGGTGCCATATTTGTGTCGCCAGGTTTCCTGTGGACGCTGGCTAGACCAGATACGTCCGGCGGACGCAAGCCTTTGAAACCCATTTGTAACTCGCTGCCTTTCGGCTCACGAGCTGGGCGGCGAGCGCGGTGCCACAATTGTGTGGCCAGGTTTCCCGTGGACGCTGGCTAGACCAGATACGTCCGGCGGACGCAGGCCTTTGAAACCCATTTGTAACTCGCTGCCTTTCGGCTCACGAACTGGGCGGCGAGCGCGGTGCCATATTTGTGTCGCCAGGTTTCCTGTGGACGCTGGCTAGACCAGATACGTCCGGCGGACGCAAGCCTTTGAAACCCATTTTTAACTCGCTGCCTATCGGCTCACGAGCTGGGCGGCGAGCACGGTGCCACATTTGCATGGCCAGGTTTCCCGTGGACGCTGGCTAGACCAGATATGTCCGGCGGACACAAGCCTTTGAAACCCATTTGTAACTCGCTGCCTTTCGGCTCACGAGCTGGGCGGCGAGCGCGGTGCCATATTTGTGTCGCCAGGTTTCCTGTGGACGCTGGCTAGACCAGATACGTCCGGCGGACGCAAGCCTTTGAAACCCATTTGTAACTCGCTGCCTATCGGCTCACGAGCTGGGCGGCGAGCGCGGTGCCACATTTGCGTGGCCAGGTTTCCCGTGGAAGCTGGCTAGACCAGATACGTCCGGCGGACGCAAGCCTTTGAAACCCATTTGTAACTCGCTGCCTTTCGGCTCACGAGCTGGGCGGCGAGCGCAGTGCCACATTTGCGTGGCCAGGTTTCCCGTGGACGCTGGCTAGACCAGATATGTCCGGCGGACGCAAGCCTTTGAAACCCATTCGTAACTCGCTGCCTTTCGGCTCACGAGCTGGGCGGCGAGCGCGGTGCCACATTTGCGTGGCCAGGTTTCCCGTTGACGCTGGCTAGACCAGATACGTCCGGCGGACGCAAGCCTTTGAAACCCATTTGTAACTCGCTGCCTTTCGGCACACGAGCTGGGCGGCGAGCGCGGTGCCACATTTGTGTGGCCAGGTTTCCCGTGGACGCTGGCTAGACCAGATACGTCCGGCGGACGCAAGCCTTTGAAACCCATTTGTAACTTGCTGCCTTTCGGCTCACGAGCTGGGCGGCGAGCACGGTGCCACATTTGCGTCGCCAGGTTTCCCGTGGACGCTGGCTAGACCAGATATGTCCGGCGGACGCAAGCCTTTGAAACCCATTTGTAACTCGCTGCCTTTCGGCTCACGAGCTGGGCGGCGAGCGCGGTGCCACATTTGCGTGGCCAGGTTTCCCGTGGACGCTGGCTAGACCAGATATGTCCGGCGGACGCAAGCCTTTGAAACCCATTCGTAACTCGCTGCCTTTCGGCTCACGAGCTGGGCGGCGAGCGCGGTGCCACATTTGCGTGGCCAGGTTTCCCGTTGACACTGGCTAGACCAGATACGTCCGGCGGACGCAAGCCTTTGAAACCCATTTGTAACTCGCTGCCTTTCGGCACACGAGCTGGGCGGCGAGCGCGGTGCCACATTTGTGTGGCCAGGTTTCCCGTGGACGCTGGCTAGACCAGATACGTCCGGCGGACGCAAGCCTTTGAAACCCATTTGTAACTCGCTGCCTTTCGGCTCACGAGCTGGGCGGCGAGCGCGGTGCCACATTTGCGTGGCCAGGTTTCCCGTGGACGCTGGCTAGACCAGATATGTCCGGCGGACGCAAGCCTTTGAAACCCATTCGTAACTCGCTGCCTTTCGGCTCACGAGCTGGGCGGCGAGCGCGGTGCCACATTTGCGTGGCCAGGTTTCCCGTTGACGCTGGCTAGACCAGATACGTCCGGCGGACGCAAGCCTTTGAAACCCATTTGTAACTCGCTGCCTTTCGGCACACGAGCTGGGCGGCGAGCGCGGTGCCACATTTGTGTGGCCAGGTTTCCCGTGGACGCTGGCTAGACCAGATACGTCCGGCGGACGCAAGCCTTTGAAACCCATTTGTAACTCGCTGCCTTTCGGCTCACGAGCTGGGCGTCGAGCGCGGTGCCACATTTGCGTGGCCAGGTTTCCCGTGGACGCTAGCTAGACCAGATATGTCCGGCGGACGCAAGCCTTTGAAACCCATTTGTAACTCGCTGCCTTTCGGCTCACGAGCTGGACGGCGAGCGCGGTGCCACATTTGCGTGGCCAGGTTTCCCGTGGATGCTAGCTAGACCAGATACGTCCGGCGGACGCAAGCCTTTGAAACCCATTTGTAACTCGCTGCCTTTCGGCTCACGAGCTGGGCGGCGAGCGCGGTGCCATATTTGCGTGGCCAGGTTTCCCGTGGACGCTGGCTAGACCAGATACGTCCGGCGGACGCAAGCCTTTGAAACCCATTTGTAACTCGCTGTCTTTCGGCTCACGAGCTGGGCGGCGAGCACGGTGCCATATTTGTGTCGCCAGGTTTCCTGTGGACGCTGGCTAGACCAGATACGTCCGGCGGACGCAAGCCTTTGAAACCCATTTGTAACTCGCTGCCTTTCGGCTCACGAGCTGGGCGGCGAGCGCGGTGCCACATTTGTGTGGCCAGGTTTCCCGTGGACGCTGGCTAGACCAGATACGTCCGGCGGACGCAAGCCTTTGAAACCCATTTGTAACTCGCTGCCTTTCGGCTCACGAACTGGGCGGCGAGCGCGGTGCCATATTTGTGTCGCCAGGTTTCCTGTGGACGCTGGCTAGACCAGATACGTCCGGCGGACGCAAGCCTTTGAAACCCATTTTTAACTCG
This sequence comes from Urtica dioica subsp. dioica, assembly GCF_054948205.1. Lineage (NCBI taxonomy): Eukaryota > Viridiplantae > Streptophyta > Magnoliopsida > Rosales > Urticaceae > Urtica > Urtica dioica. The sequence goes on along the minus strand of NC_142760.1, from coordinate 7,894,580 downwards.
CTGCCTATCGGCTCACGAGCTGGGCGGCGAGCACGGTGCCACATTTGCATGGCCAGGTTTCCCGTGGACGCTGGCTAGACCAGATATGTCCGGCGGACACAAGCCTTTGAAACCCATTTGTAACTCGCTGCCTTTCGGCTCACGAGCTGGGCGGCGAGCGCGGTGCCATATTTGTGTCGCCAGGTTTCCTGTGGACGCTGGCTAGACCAGATACGTCCGGCGGACGCAAGCCTTTGAAACCCATTTGTAACTCGCTGCCTATCGGCTCACGAGCTGGGCGGCGAGCGCGGTGCCACATTTGCGTGGCCAGGTTTCCCGTGGAAGCTGGCTAGACCAGATACGTCCGGCGGACGCAAGCCTTTGAAACCCATTTGTAACTCGCTGCCTTTCGGCTCACGAGCTGGGCGGCGAGCGCGGTGCCACATTTGCGTGGCCAGGTTTCCCGTGGACGCTGGCTAGACCAGATATGTCCGGCGGACGCAAGCCTTTGAAACCCATTCGTAACTCGCTGCCTTTCGGCTCACGAGCTGGGCGGCGAGCGCGGTGCCACATTTGCGTGGCCAGGTTTCCCGTTGACGCTGGCTAGACCAGATACGTCCGGCGGACGCAAGCCTTTGAAACCCATTTGTAACTCGCTGCCTTTCGGCACACGAGCTGGGCGGCGAGCGCGGTGCCACATTTGTGTGGCCAGGTTTCCCGTGGACGCTGGCTAGACCAGATACGTCCGGCGGACGCAAGCCTTTGAAACCCATTTGTAACTCGCTGCCTTTCGGCTCACGAGCTGGGCGGCGAGCACGGTGCCACATTTGCGTGGCCAGGTTTCCCGTGGACGCTGGCTAGACCAGATATGTCCGGCGGACGCAAGCCTTTGAAACCCATTTGTAACTCGCTGCCTTTCGGCTCACGAGCTGGGCGGCGAGCGCGGTGCCACATTTGCGTGGCCAGGTTTCCCGTGGACGCTGGCTAGACCAGATATGTCCGGCGGACGCAAGCCTTTGAAACCCATTCGTAACTCGCTGCCTTTCGGCTCACGAGCTGGGCGGCGAGCGCGGTGCCACATTTGCGTGGCCAGGTTTCCCGTTGACACTGGCTAGACCAGATACGTCCGGCGGACGCAAGCCTTTGAAACCCATTTGTAACTCGCTGCCTTTCGGCACACGAGCTGGGCGGCGAGCGCGGTGCCACATTTGTGTGGCCAGGTTTCCCGTGGACGCTGGCTAGACCAGATACGTCCGGCGGACGCAAGCCTTTGAAACCCATTTGTAACTCGCTGCCTTTCGGCTCACGAGCTGGGCGGCGAGCGCGGTGCCACATTTGCGTGGCCAGGTTTCCCGTGGACGCTGGCTAGACCAGATATGTCCGGCGGACGCAAGCCTTTGAAACCCATTCGTAACTCGCTGCCTTTCGGCTCACGAGCTGGGCGGCGAGCGCGGTGCCACATTTGCGTGGCCAGGTTTCCCGTGGACGCTGGCTAGACCAGATATGTCCGGCGGACGCAAGCCTTTGAAACCCATTCGTAACTCGCTGCCTTTCGGCTCACGAGCTGGGCGGCGAGCGCGGTGCCACATTTGCGTGGCCAGGTTTCCCGTTGACGCTGGCTAGACCAGATACGTCCGGCGGACGCAAGCCTTTGAAACCCATTTGTAACTCGCTGCCTTTCGGCACACGAGCTGGGCGGCGAGCGCGGTGCCACATTTGTGTCGCCAGGTTTCCTGTGGACGCTGGCTAGACCAGATACGTCCGGCGGACGCAAGCCTTTGAAACCCATTTTTAACTCGCTGCCTATCGGCTCACGAGCTGGGCGGCGAGCACGGTGCCACATTTGCTTGGCCAGGTTTCCCGTGGACGCTGGCTAGACCAGATATGTCCGGCGGACACAAGCCTTTGAAACCCATTTGTAACTCGCTGCCTTTCGGCTCACGAGCTGGGCGGCGAGCGCGGTGCCATATTTGTGTCGCCAGGTTTCCTGTGGACGCTGGCTAGACCAGATACGTCCGGCGGACGCAAGCCTTTGAAACCCATTTGTAACTCGCTGCCTATCGGCTCACGAGCTGGGCGGCGAGCGCGGTGCCACATTTGCGTGGCCAGGTTTCCCGTGGAAGCTGGCTAGACCAGATACGTCCGGCGGACGCAAGCCTTTGAAACCCATTTGTAACTCGCTGCCTTTCGGCTCACGAGCTGGGCGGCGAGCGCGGTGCCACATTTGCGTGGCCAGGTTTCCCGTGGACGCTGGCTAGACCAGATATGTCCGGCGGACGCAAGCCTTTGAAACCCATTCGTAACTCGCTGCCTTTCGGCTCACGAGCTGGGCGGCGAGCGCGGTGCCACATTTGCGTGGCCAGGTTTCCCGTTGACGCTGGCTAGACCAGATACGTCCGGCGGACGCAAGCCTTTGAAACCCATTTGTAACTCGCTGCCTTTCGGCACACGAGCTGGGCGGCGAGCGCGGTGCCACATTTGTGTGGCCAGGTTTCCCGTGGACGCTGGCTAGACCAGATACGTCCGGCGGACGCAAGCCTTTGAAACCCATTTGTAACTTGCTGCCTTTCGGCTCACGAGCTGGGCGGCGAGCACGGTGCCACATTTGCGTGGCCAGGTTTCCCGTGGACGCTGGCTAGACCAGATATGTCCGGCGGACGCAAGCCTTTGAAACCCATTTGTAACTCGCTGCCTTTCGGCTCACGAGCTGGGCGGCGAGCGCGGTGCCACATTTGCGTGGCCAGGTTTCCCGTGGACGCTGGCTAGACCAGATATGTCCGGCGGACGCAAGCCTTTGAAACCCATTTGTAACTCGCTGCCTTTCGGCTCACGAGCTGGGCGGCGAGCACGGTGCCACATTTGCGTGGCCAGGTTTCCCGTGGACGCTGGCTAGACCAGATATGTCCGGCGGACGCAAGCCTTTGAAACCCATTTGTAACTCGCTGCCTTTCGGCTCACGAGCTGGGCGGCGAGCGCGGTGCCACATTTGCGTGGCCAGGTTTCCCGTGGACGCTGGCTAGACCAGATATGTCCGGCGGACGCAAGCCTTTGAAACCCATTCGTAACTCGCTGCCTTTCGGCTCACGAGCTGGGCGGCGAGCGCGGTGCCACATTTGCGTGGCCAGGTTTCCCGTTGACACTGGCTAGACCAGATACGTCCGGCGGACGCAAGCCTTTGAAACCCATTTGTAACTCGCTGCCTTTCGGCACACGAGCTGGGCGGCGAGCGCGGTGCCACATTTGTGTGGCCAGGTTTCCCGTGGACGCTGGCTAGACCAGATACGTCCGGCGGACGCAAGCCTTTGAAACCCATTTGTAACTCGCTGCCTTTCGGCTCACGAGCTGGGCGGCGAGCGCGGTGCCACATTTGCGTGGCCAGGTTTCCCGTGGACGCTGGCTAGACCAGATATGTCCGGCGGACGCAAGCCTTTGAAACCCATTCGTAACTCGCTGCCTTTCGGCTCACGAGCTGGGCGGCGAGCGCGGTGCCACATTTGCGTGGCCAGGTTTCCCGTTGACGCTGGCTAGACCAGATACGTCCGGCGGACGCAAGCCTTTGAAACCCATTTGTAACTCGCTGCCTTTCGGCACACGAGCTGGGCGGCGAGCGCGGTGCCACATTTGTGTGGCCAGGTTTCCCGTGGACGCTGGCTAGACCAGATACGTCCGGCGGACGCAAGCCTTTGAAACCCATTTGTAACTCGCTGCCTTTCGGCTCACGAGCTGGGCGGCGAGCACGGTGCCACATTTGCGTGGCCAGGTTTCCCGTGGACGCTGGCTAGACCAGATATGTCCGGCGGACGCAAGCCTTTGAAACCCATTTGTAACTCGCTGCCTTTCGGCTCACGAGCTGGGCGGCGAGCGCGGTGCCACATTTGCGTGGCCAGGTTTCCCGTGGACGCTGGCTAGACCAGATATGTCCGGCGGACGCAAGCCTTTGAAACCCATTCGTAACTCGCTGCCTTTCGGCTCACGAGCTGGGCGGCGAGCGCGGTGCCACATTTGCGTGGCCAGGTTTCCCGTTGACACTGGCTAGACCAGATACGTCCGGCGGACGCAAGCCTTTGAAACCCATTTGTAACTCGCTGCCTTTCGGCACACGAGCTGGGCGGCGAGCGCGGTGCCACATTTGTGTGGCCAGGTTTCCCGTGGACGCTGGCTAGACCAGATACGTCCGGCGGACGCAAGCCTTTGAAACCCATTTGTAACTCGCTGCCTTTCGGCTCACGAGCTGGGCGGCGAGCGCGGTGCCACATTTGCGTGGCCAGGTTTCCCGTGGACGCTGGCTAGACCAGATATGTCCGGCGGACGCAAGCCTTTGAAACCCATTCGTAACTCGCTGCCTTTCGGCTCACGAGCTGGGCGGCGAGCGCGGTGCCACATTTGCGTGGCCAGGTTTCCCGTGGACGCTGGCTAGACCAGATATGTCCGGCGGACGCAAGCCTTTGAAACCCATTCGTAACTCGCTGCCTTTCGGCTCACGAGCTGGGCGGCGAGCGCGGTGCCACATTTGCGTGGCCAGGTTTCCCGTTGACGCTGGCTAGACCAGATACGTCCGGCGGACGCAAGCCTTTGAAACCCATTTGTAACTCGCTGCCTTTCGGCACACGAGCTGGGCGGCGAGCGCGGTGCCACATTTGTGTCGCCAGGTTTCCTGTGGACGCTGGCTAGACCAGATACGTCCGGCGGACGCAAGCCTTTGAAACCCATTTTTAACTCGCTGCCTATCGGCTCACGAGCTGGGCGGCGAGCACGGTGCCACATTTGCTTGGCCAGGTTTCCCGTGGACGCTGGCTAGACCAGATATGTCCGGCGGACACAAGCCTTTGAAACCCATTTGTAACTCGCTGCCTTTCGGCTCACGAGCTGGGCGGCGAGCGCGGTGCCATATTTGTGTCGCCAGGTTTCCTGTGGACGCTGGCTAGACCAGATACGTCCGGCGGACGCAAGCCTTTGAAACCCATTTGTAACTCGCTGCCTATCGGCTCACGAGCTGGGCGGCGAGCGCGGTGCCACATTTGCGTGGCCAGGTTTCCCGTGGAAGCTGGCTAGACCAGATACGTCCGGCGGACGCAAGCCTTTGAAACCCATTTGTAACTCGCTGCCTTTCGGCTCACGAGCTGGGCGGCGAGCGCGGTGCCACATTTGCGTGGCCAGGTTTCCCGTGGACGCTGGCTAGACCAGATATGTCCGGCGGACGCAAGCCTTTGAAACCCATTCGTAACTCGCTGCCTTTCGGCTCACGAGCTGGGCGGCGAGCGCGGTGCCACATTTGCGTGGCCAGGTTTCCCGTTGACGCTGGCTAGACCAGATACGTCCGGCGGACGCAAGCCTTTGAAACCCATTTGTAACTCGCTGCCTTTCGGCACACGAGCTGGGCGGCGAGCGCGGTGCCACATTTGTGTGGCCAGGTTTCCCGTGGACGCTGGCTAGACCAGATACGTCCGGCGGACGCAAGCCTTTGAAACCCATTTGTAACTTGCTGCCTTTCGGCTCACGAGCTGGGCGGCGAGCACGGTGCCACATTTGCGTGGCCAGGTTTCCCGTGGACGCTGGCTAGACCAGATATGTCCGGCGGACGCAAGCCTTTGAAACCCATTTGTAACTCGCTGCCTTTCGGCTCACGAGCTGGGCGGCGAGCGCGGTGCCACATTTGCGTGGCCAGGTTTCCCGTGGACGCTGGCTAGACCAGATACGTCCGGCGGACGCAAGCCTTTGAAACCCATTTGTAACTCGCTGCCTTTCGGCTCACGAGCTGGGCGGCGAGCACGGTGCCACATTTGCGTGGCCAGGTTTCCCGTGGACGCTGGCTAGACCAGATATGTCCGGCGGACGCAAGCCTTTGAAACCCATTTGTAACTCGCTGCCTTTCGGCTCACGAGCTGGGCGGCGAGCGCGGTGCCACATTTGCGTGGCCAGGTTTCCCGTGGACGCTGGCTAGACCAGATATGTCCGGCGGACGCAAGCCTTTGAAACCCATTCGTAACTCGCTGCCTTTCGGCTCACGAGCTGGGCGGCGAGCGCGGTGCCACATTTGCGTGGCCAGGTTTCCCGTTGACACTGGCTAGACCAGATACGTCCGGCGGACGCAAGCCTTTGAAACCCATTTGTAACTCGCTGCCTTTCGGCACACGAGCTGGGCGGCGAGCGCGGTGCCACATTTGTGTGGCCAGGTTTCCCGTGGACGCTGGCTAGACCAGATACGTCCGGCGGACGCAAGCCTTTGAAACCCATTTGTAACTCGCTGCCTTTCGGCTCACGAGCTGGGCGGCGAGCGCGGTGCCACATTTGCGTGGCCAGGTTTCCCGTGGACGCTGGCTAGACCAGATATGTCCGGCGGACGCAAGCCTTTGAAACCCATTCGTAACTCGCTGCCTTTCGGCTCACGAGCTGGGCGGCGAGCGCGGTGCCACATTTGCGTGGCCAGGTTTCCCGTTGACGCTGGCTAGACCAGATATGTCCGGCGGACGCAAGCCTTTGAAACCCATTTGTAACTCGCTGCCTTTCGGCACACGAGCTGGGCGGCGAGCGCGGTGCCACATTTGTGTGGCCAGGTTTCCCGTGGACGCTGGCTAGACCAGATACGTCCGGCGGACGCAAGCCTTTGAAACCCATTTGTAACTCGCTGCCTTTCGGCTCACGAGCTGGACGGCGAGCGCGGTGCCACATTTGCGTGGCCAGGTTTCCCGTGGACGCTAGCTAGACCAGATACGTCCGGCGGACGCAAGCCTTTGAAACCCATTTGTAACTCGCTGCCTTTCGGCTCACGAGCTGGGCGGCGAGCGCGGTGCCATATTTGCGTGGCCAGGTTTCCCGTGGACGCTGGCTAGACCAGATACGTCCGGCGGACGCAAGCCTTTGAAACCCATTTGTAACTCGCTGTCTTTCGGCTCACGAGCTGGGCGGCGAGCGCGGTGCCATATTTGTGTCGCCAGGTTTCCTGTGGACGCTGGCTAGACCAGATACGTCCGGCGGACGCAAGCCTTTGAAACCCATTTGTAACTCGCTGCCTTTCGGCTCACGAGCTGGGCGGCGAGCGCGGTGCCACATTTGTGTGGCCAGGTTTCCCGTGGACGCTGGCTAGACCAGATACGTCCGGCGGACGCAAGCCTTTGAAACCCATTTGTAACTCGCTGCCTTTCGGCTCACGAACTGGGCGGCGAGCGCGGTGCCATATTTGTGTCGCCAGGTTTCCTGTGGACGCTGGGTAGACCAGATACGTCCGGCGGACGCAAGCCTTTGAAACCCATTTTTAACTCGCTGCCTATCGGCTCACGAGCTGGGCGGCGAGCACGGTGCCACATTTGCATGGCCAGGTTTCCCGTGGACGCTGGCTAGACCAGATATGTCCGGCGGACACAAGCCTTTGAAACCCATTTGTAACTCACTGCCTTTCGGCTCACGAGCTGGGCGGCGAGCGCGGTGCCATATTTGTGTCGCCAGGTTTCCTGTGGACGCTGGCTAGACCAGATACGTCCGGCGGACGCAAGCCTTTGAAACCCATTTGTAACTCGCTGCCTATAGGCTCACGAGCTGGGCGGCGAGCGCGGTGCCACATTTGCGTGGCCAGGTTTCCCGTGGAAGCTGGCTAGACCAGATACGTCCGGCGGACGCAAGCCTTTGAAACCCATTTGTAACTCGCTGCCTTTCGGCTCACGAGCTGGGCGGCGAGCGCGGTGCCACATTTGCGTGGCCAGGTTTCCCGTGGACGCTGGCTAGACCAGATATGTCCGGCGGACGCAAGCCTTTGAAACCCATTCGTAACTCGCTGCCTTTCGGCTCACGAGCTGGGCGGCGAGCGCGGTGCCACATTTGCGTGGCCAGGTTTCCCGTTGACGCTGGCTAGACCAGATACGTCCGGCGGACGCAAGCCTTTGAAACCCATTTGTAACTCGCTGCCTTTCGGCACACGAGCTGGGCGGCGAGCGCGGTGCCACATTTGTGTGGCCAGGTTTCCCGTGGACGCTGGCTAGACCAGATACGTCCGGCGGACGCAAGCCTTTGAAACCCATTTGTAACTCGCTGCCTTTCGGCTCACGAGCTGGGCGGCGAGCACGGTGCCACATTTGCGTGGCCAGGTTTCCCGTGGACGCTGGCTAGACCAGATATGTCCGGCGGACGCAAGCCTTTGAAACCCATTTGTAACTCGCTGCCTTTCGGCTCACGAGCTGGGCGGCGAGCGCGGTGCCACATTTGCGTGGCCAGGTTTCCCGTGGACGCTGGCTAGACCAGATATGTCCGGCGGACGCAAGCCTTTGAAACCCATTCGTAACTCGCTGCCTTTCGGCTCACGAGCTGGGCGGCGAGCGCGGTGCCACATTTGCGTGGCCAGGTTTCCCGTTGACACTGGCTAGACCAGATACGTCCGGCGGACGCAAGCCTTTGAAACCCATTTGTAACTCGCTGCCTTTCGGCACACGAGCTGGGCGGCGAGCGCGGTGCCACATTTGTGTGGCCAGGTTTCCCGTGGACGCTGGCTAGACCAGATACGTCCGGCGGACGCAAGCCTTTGAAACCCATTTGTAACTCGCTGCCTTTCGGCTCACGAGCTGGGCGGCGAGCGCGGTGCCACATTTGCGTGGCCAGGTTTCCCGTGGACGCTGGCTAGACCAGATATGTCCGGCGGACGCAAGCCTTTGAAACCCATTCGTAACTCGCTGCCTTTCGGCTCACGAGCTGGGCGGCGAGCGCGGTGCCACATTTGCGTGGCCAGGTTTCCCGTTGACGCTGGCTAGACCAGATACGTCCGGCGGACGCAAGCCTTTGAAACCCATTTGTAACTCGCTGCCTTTCGGCACACGAGCTGGGCGGCGAGCGCGGTGCCACATTTGTGTGGCCAGGTTTCCCGTGGACGCTGGCTAGACCAGATACGTCCGGCGGACGCAAGCCTTTGAAACCCATTTGTAACTCGCTGCCTTTCGGCTCACGAGCTGGGCGTCGAGCGCGGTGCCACATTTGCGTGGCCAGGTTTCCCGTGGACGCTAGCTAGACCAGATATGTCCGGCGGACGCAAGCCTTTGAAACCCATTTGTAACTCGCTGCCTTTCGGCTCACGAGCTGGACGGCGAGCGCGGTGCCACATTTGCGTGGCCAGGTTTCCCGTGGACGCTAGCTAGACCAGATACGTCCGGCGGACGCAAGCCTTTGAAACCCATTTGTAACTCGCTGCCTTTCGGCTCACGAGCTGGGCGGCGAGCGCGGTGCCATATTTGCGTGGCCAGGTTTCCCGTGGACGCTGGCTAGACCAGATACGTCCGGCGGACGCAAGCCTTTGAAACCCATTTGTAACTCGCTGTCTTTCGGCTCACGAGCTGGGCGGCGAGCGCGGTGCCATATTTGTGTCGCCAGGTTTCTTGTGGACGCTGGCTAGACCAGATACGTCCGGCGGACGCAAGCCTTTGAAACCCATTTGTAACTCGCTGCCTTTCGGCTCACGAGCTGGGCGGCGAGCGCGGTGCCACATTTGTGTGGCCAGGTTTCCCGTGGACGCTGGCTATACCAGATACGTCCGGCGGACGCAAGCCTTTGAAACCCATTTGTAACTCGCTGCCTTTCGGCTCACGAACTGGGCGGCGAGCGCGGTGCCATATTTGTGTCGCCAGGTTTCCTGTGGACGCTGGCTAGACCAGATACGTCCGGCGGACGCAAGCCTTTGAAACCCATTTTTAACTCGCTGCCTATCGGCTCACGAGCTGGGCGGCGAGCACGGTGCCACATTTGCATGGCCAGGTTTCCCGTGGACGCTGGCTAGACCAGATATGTCCGGCGGACACAAGCCTTTGAAACCCATTTGTAACTCGCTGCCTTTCGGCTCACGAGCTGGGCGGCGAGCGCGGTGCCATATTTGTGTCGCCAGGTTTCCTGTGGACGCTGGCTAGACCAGATACGTCCGGCGGACGCAAGCCTTTGAAACCCATTTGTAACTCGCTGCCTATCGGCTCACGAGCTGGGCGGCGAGCGCGGTGCCACATTTGCGTGGCCAGGTTTCCCGTGGAAGCTGGCTAGACCAGATACGTCCGGCGGACGCAAGCCTTTGAAACCCATTTGTAACTCGCTGCCTTTCGGCTCACGAGCTGGGCGGCGAGCGCGGTGCCACATTTGCGTGGCCAGGTTTCCCGTGGACGCTGGCTAGACCAGATACGTCCGGCGGACGCAAGCCTTTGAAACCCATTTGTAACTCGCTGCCTTTCGGCTCACGAGCTGGGCGTCGAGCGCGGTGCCACATTTGCGTGGCCAGGTTTCCCGTGGACGCTAGCTAGACCAGATATGTCCGGCGGACGCAAGCCTTTGAAACCCATTTGTAACTCGCTGCCTTTCGGCTCACGAGCTGGACGGCGAGCGCGGTGCCACATTTGCGTGGCCAGGTTTCCCGTGGACGCTAGCTAGACCAGATACGTCCGGCGGACGCAAGCCTTTGAAACCCATTTGTAACTCGCTGCCTTTCGGCTCACGAGCTGGGCGGCGAGCGCGGTGCCATATTTGCGTGGCCAGGTTTCCCGTGGACGCTGGCTAGACCAGATACGTCCGGCGGACGCAAGCCTTTGAAACCCATTTGTAACTCGCTGTCTTTCGGCTCACGAGCTGGGCGGCGAGCGCGGTGCCATATTTGTGTCGCCAGGTTTCTTGTGGACGCTGGCTAGACCAGATACGTCCGGCGGACGCAAGCCTTTGAAACCCATTTGTAACTCGCTGCCTTTCGGCTCACGAGCTGGGCGGCGAGCGCGGTGCCACATTTGTGTGGCCAGGTTTCCCGTGGACGCTGGCTATACCAGATACGTCCGGCGGACGCAAGCCTTTGAAACCCATTTGTAACTCGCTGCCTTTCGGCTCACGAACTGGGCGGCGAGCGCGGTGCCATATTTGTGTCGCCAGGTTTCCTGTGGACGCTGGCTAGACCAGATACGTCCGGCGGACGCAAGCCTTTGAAACCCATTTTTAACTCGCTGCCTATCGGCTCACGAGCTGGGCGGCGAGCACGGTGCCACATTTGCATGGCCAGGTTTCCCGTGGACGCTGGCTAGACCAGATATGTCCGGCGGACACAAGCCTTTGAAACCCATTTGTAACTCGCTGCCTTTCGGCTCACGAGCTGGGCGGCGAGCGCGGTGCCATATTTGTGTCGCCAGGTTTCCTGTGGACGCTGGCTAGACCAGATACGTCCGGCGGACGCAAGCCTTTGAAACCCATTTGTAACTCGCTGCCTATCGGCTCACGAGCTGGGCGGCGAGCGCGGTGCCACATTTGCGTGGCCAGGTTTCCCGTGGAAGCTGGCTAGACCAGATACGTCCGGCGGACGCAAGCCTTTGAAACCCATTTGTAACTCGCTGCCTTTCGGCTCACGAGCTGGGCGGCGAGCGCGGTGCCACATTTGCGTGGCCAGGTTTCCCGTGGACGCTGGCTAGACCAGATATGTCCGGCGGACGCAAGCCTTTGAAACCCATTCGTAACTCGCTGCCTTTCGGCTCACGAGCTGGGCGGCGAGCGCGGTGCCACATTTGCGTGGCCAGGTTTCCCGTTGACGCTGGCTAGACCAGATACGTCCGGCGGACGCAAGCCTTTGAAACCCATTTGTAACTCGCTGCCTTTCGGCACACGAGCTGGGCGGCGAGCGCGGTGCCACATTTGTGTGGCCAGGTTTCCCGTGGACGCTGGCTAGACCAGATACGTCCGGCGGACGCAAGCCTTTGAAACCCATTTGTAACTCGCTGCCTTTCGGCTCACGAGCTGGGCGGCGAGCACGGTGCCACATTTGCGTGGCCAGGTTTCCCGTGGACGCTGGCTAGACCAGATATGTCCGGCGGACGCAAGCCTTTGAAACCCATTTGTAACTCGCTGCCTTTCGGCTCACGAGCTGGGCGGCGAGCGCGGTGCCACATTTGCGTGGCCAGGTTTCCCGTGGACGCTGGCTAGACCAGATATGTCCGGCGGACGCAAGCCTTTGAAACCCATTCGTAACTCGCTGCCTTTCGGCTCACGAGCTGGGCGGCGAGCGCGGTGCCACATTTGCGTGGCCAGGTTTCCCGTTGACACTGGCTAGACCAGATACGTCCGGCGGACGCAAGCCTTTGAAACCCATTTGTAACTCGCTGCCTTTCGGCACACGAGCTGGGCGGCGAGCGCGGTGCCACATTTGTGTGGCCAGGTTTCCCGTGGACGCTGGCTAGACCAGATACGTCCGGCGGACGCAAGCCTTTGAAACCCATTTGTAACTCGCTGCCTTTCGGCTCACGAGCTGGGCGGCGAGCGCGGTGCCACATTTGCGTGGCCAGGTTTCCCGTGGACGCTGGCTAGACCAGATATGTCCGGCGGACGCAAGCCTTTGAAACCCATTCGTAACTCGCTGCCTTTCGGCTCACGAGCTGGGCGGCGAGCGCGGTGCCACATTTGCGTGGCCAGGTTTCCCGTTGACGCTGGCTAGACCAGATACGTCCGGCGGACGCAAGCCTTTGAAACCCATTTGTAACTCGCTGCCTTTCGGCACACGAGCTGGGCGGCGAGCGCGGTGCCACATTTGTGTGGCCAGGTTTCCCGTGGACGCTGGCTAGACCAGATACGTCCGGCGGACGCAAGCCTTTGAAACCCATTTGTAACTCGCTGCCTTTCGGCTCACGAGCTGGACGGCGAGCGCGGTGCCACATTTGCGTGGCCAGGTTTCCCGTGGACGCTAGCTAGACCAGATACGTCCGGCGGACGCAAGCCTTTGAAACCCATTTGTAACTCGCTGCCTTTCGGCTCACGAGCTGGGCGGCGAGCGCGGTGCCATATTTGCGTGGCCAGGTTTCCCGTGGACGCTGGCTAGACCAGATACGTCCGGCGGACGCAAGCCTTTGAAACCCATTTGTAACTCGCTGTCTTTCGGCTCACGAGCTGGGCGGCGAGCGCGGTGCCATATTTGTGTCGCCAGGTTTCCTGTGGACGCTGGCTAGACCAGATACGTCCGGCGGACGCAAGCCTTTGAAACCCATTTGTAACTCGCTGCCTTTCGGCTCACGAGCTGGGCGGCGAGCGCGGTGCCACATTTGTGTGGCCAGGTTTCCCGTGGACGCTGGCTAGACCAGATACGTCCGGCGGACGCAAGCCTTTGAAACCCATTTGTAACTCGCTGCCTTTCGGCTCACGAACTGGGCGGCGAGCGCGGTGCCATATTTGTGTCGCCAGGTTTCCTGTGGACGCTGGGTAGACCAGATACGTCCGGCGGACGCAAGCCTTTGAAACCCATTTTTAACTCGCTGCCTATCGGCTCACGAGCTGGGCGGCGAGCACGGTGCCACATTTGCATGGCCAGGTTTCCCGTGGACGCTGGCTAGACCAGATATGTCCGGCGGACACAAGCCTTTGAAACCCATTTGTAACTCACTGCCTTTCGGCTCACGAGCTGGGCGGCGAGCGCGGTGCCATATTTGTGTCGCCAGGTTTCCTGTGGACGCTGGCTAGACCAGATACGTCCGGCGGACGCAAGCCTTTGAAACCCATTTGTAACTCGCTGCCTATAGGCTCACGAGCTGGGCGGCGAGCGCGGTGCCACATTTGCGTGGCCAGGTTTCCCGTGGAAGCTGGCTAGACCAGATACGTCCGGCGGACGCAAGCCTTTGAAACCCATTTGTAACTCGCTGCCTTTCGGCTCACGAGCTGGGCGGCGAGCGCGGTGCCACATTTGCGTGGCCAGGTTTCCCGTGGACGCTGGCTAGACCAGATATGTCCGGCGGACGCAAGCCTTTGAAACCCATTCGTAACTCGCTGCCTTTCGGCTCACGAGCTGGGCGGCGAGCGCGGTGCCACATTTGCGTGGCCAGGTTTCCCGTTGACGCTGGCTAGACCAGATACGTCCGGCGGACGCAAGCCTTTGAAACCCATTTGTAACTCGCTGCCTTTCGGCACACGAGCTGGGCGGCGAGCGCGGTGCCACATTTGTGTGGCCAGGTTTCCCGTGGACGCTGGCTAGACCAGATACGTCCGGCGGACGCAAGCCTTTGAAACCCATTTGTAACTCGCTGCCTTTCGGCTCACGAGCTGGGCGGCGAGCACGGTGCCACATTTGCGTGGCCAGGTTTCCCGTGGACGCTGGCTAGACCAGATATGTCCGGCGGACGCAAGCCTTTGAAACCCATTTGTAACTCGCTGCCTTTCGGCTCACGAGCTGGGCGGCGAGCGCGGTGCCACATTTGCGTGGCCAGGTTTCCCGTGGACGCTGGCTAGACCAGATATGTCCGGCGGACGCAAGCCTTTGAAACCCATTCGTAACTCGCTGCCTTTCGGCTCACGAGCTGGGCGGCGAGCGCGGTGCCACATTTGCGTGGCCAGGTTTCCCGTTGACACTGGCTAGACCAGATACGTCCGGCGGACGCAAGCCTTTGAAACCCATTTGTAACTCGCTGCCTTTCGGCACACGAGCTGGGCGGCGAGCGCGGTGCCACATTTGTGTGGCCAGGTTTCCCGTGGACGCTGGCTAGACCAGATACGTCCGGCGGACGCAAGCCTTTGAAACCCATTTGTAACTCGCTGCCTTTCGGCTCACGAGCTGGGCGGCGAGCGCGGTGCCACATTTGCGTGGCCAGGTTTCCCGTGGACGCTGGCTAGACCAGATATGTCCGGCGGACGCAAGCCTTTGAAACCCATTCGTAACTCGCTGCCTTTCGGCTCACGAGCTGGGCGGCGAGCGCGGTGCCACATTTGCGTGGCCAGGTTTCCCGTTGACGCTGGCTAGACCAGATACGTCCGGCGGACGCAAGCCTTTGAAACCCATTTGTAACTCGCTGCCTTTCGGCACACGAGCTGGGCGGCGAGCGCGGTGCCACATTTGTGTGGCCAGGTTTCCCGTGGACGCTGGCTAGACCAGATACGTCCGGCGGACGCAAGCCTTTGAAACCCATTTGTAACTCGCTGCCTTTCGGCTCACGAGCTGGGCGTCGAGCGCGGTGCCACATTTGCGTGGCCAGGTTTCCCGTGGACGCTAGCTAGACCAGATATGTCCGGCGGACGCAAGCCTTTGAAACCCATTTGTAACTCGCTGCCTTTCGGCTCACGAGCTGGACGGCGAGCGCGGTGCCACATTTGCGTGGCCAGGTTTCCCGTGGACGCTAGCTAGACCAGATACGTCCGGCGGACGCAAGCCTTTGAAACCCATTTGTAACTCGCTGCCTTTCGGCTCACGAGCTGGGCGGCGAGCGCGGTGCCATATTTGCGTGGCCAGGTTTCCCGTGGACGCTGGCTAGACCAGATACGTCCGGCGGACGCAAGCCTTTGAAACCCATTTGTAATTCGCTGTCTTTCGGCTCACGAGCTGGGCGGCGAGCGCGGTGCCATATTTGTGTCGCCAGGTTTCTTGTGGACGCTGGCTAGACCAGATACGTCCGGCGGACGCAAGCCTTTGAAACCCATTTGTAACTCGCTGCCTTTCGGCTCACGAGCTGGGCGGCGAGCGCGGTGCCACATTTGTGTGGCCAGGTTTCCCGTGGACGCTGGCTATACCAGATACGTCCGGCGGACGCAAGCCTTTGAAACCCATTTGTAACTCGCTGCCTTTCGGCTCACGAACTGGGCGGCGAGCGCGGTGCCATATTTGTGTCGCCAGGTTTCCTGTGGACGCTGGCTAGACCAGATACGTCCGGCGGACGCAAGCCTTTGAAACCCATTTTTAACTCGCTGCCTATCGGCTCACGAGCTGGGCGGCGAGCACGGTGCCACATTTGCATGGCCAGGTTTCCCGTGGACGCTGGCTAGACCAGATATGTCCGGCGGACACAAGCCTTTGAAACCCATTTGTAACTCGCTGCCTTTCGGCTCACGAGCTGGGCGGCGAGCGCGGTGCCATATTTGTGTCGCCAGGTTTCCTGTGGACGCTGGCTAGACCAGATACGTCCGGCGGACGCAAGCCTTTGAAACCCATTTGTAACTCGCTGCCTATCGGCTCACGAGCTGGGCGGCGAGCGCGGTGCCACATTTGCGTGGCCAGGTTTCCCGTGGAAGCTGGCTAGACCAGATACGTCCGGCGGACGCAAGCCTTTGAAACCCATTTGTAACTCGCTGCCTTTCGGCTCACGAGCTGGGCGGCGAGCGCGGTGCCACATTTGCGTGGCCAGGTTTCCCGTGGACGCTGGCTAGACCAGATATGTCCGGCGGACGCAAGCCTTTGAAACCCATTCGTAACTCGCTGCCTTTCGGCTCACGAGCTGGGCGGCGAGCGCGGTGCCACATTTGCGTGGCCAGGTTTCCCGTTGACGCTGGCTAGACCAGATACGTCCGGCGGACGCAAGCCTTTGAAACCCATTTGTAACTCGCTGCCTTTCGGCACACGAGCTGGGCGGCGAGCGCGGTGCCACATTTGTGTGGCCAGGTTTCCCGTGGACGCTGGCTAGACCAGATACGTCCGGCGGACGCAAGCCTTTGAAACCCATTTGTAACTCGCTGCCTTTCGGCTCACGAGCTGGGCGGCGAGCACGGTGCCACATTTGCGTGGCCAGGTTTCCCGTGGACGCTGGCTAGACCAGATATGTCCGGCGGACGCAAGCCTTTGAAACCCATTTGTAACTCGCTGCCTTTCGGCTCACGAGCTGGGCGGCGAGCGCGGTGCCACATTTGCGTGGCCAGGTTTCCCGTGGACGCTGGCTAGACCAGATATGTCCGGCGGACGCAAGCCTTTGAAACCCATTCGTAACTCGCTGCCTTTCGGCTCACGAGCTGGGCGGCGAGCGCGGTGCCACATTTGCGTGGCCAGGTTTCCCGTTGACACTGGCTAGACCAGATACGTCCGGCGGACGCAAGCCTTTGAAACCCATTTGTAACTCGCTGCCTTTCGGCACACGAGCTGGGCGGCGAGCGCGGTGCCACATTTGTGTGGCCAGGTTTCCCGTGGACGCTGGCTAGACCAGATACGTCCGGCGGACGCAAGCCTTTGAAACCCATTTGTAACTCGCTGCCTTTCGGCTCACGAGCTGGGCGGCGAGCGCGGTGCCACATTTGCGTGGCCAGGTTTCCCGTGGACGCTGGCTAGACCAGATATGTCCGGCGGACGCAAGCCTTTGAAACCCATTCGTAACTCGCTGCCTTTCGGCTCACGAGCTGGGCGGCGAGCGCGGTGCCACATTTGCGTGGCCAGGTTTCCCGTTGACGCTGGCTAGACCAGATACGTCCGGCGGACGCAAGCCTTTGAAACCCATTTGTAACTCGCTGCCTTTCGGCACACGAGCTGGGCGGCGAGCGCGGTGCCACATTTGTGTGGCCAGGTTTCCCGTGGACGCTGGCTAGACCAGATACGTCCGGCGGACGCAAGCCTTTGATACCCATTTGTAACTCGCTGCCTTTCGGCTCACGAGCTGGACGGCGAGCGCGGTGCCACATTTGCGTGGCCAGGTTTCCCGTGGACGCTAGCTAGACCAGATACGTCCGGCGGACGCAAGCCTTTGAAACCCATTTGTAACTCGCTGCCTTTCGGCTCACGAGCTGGGCGGCGAGCGCGGTGCCATATTTGCGTGGCCAGGTTTCCCGTGGACGCTGGCTAGACCAGATACGTCCGGCGGACGCAAGCCTTTGAAACCCATTTGTAACTCGCTGTCTTTCGGCTCACGAGCTGGGCGGCGAGCGCGGTGCCATATTTGTGTCGCCAGGTTTCCTGTGGACGCTGGCTAGACCAGATACGTCCGGCGGACGCAAGCCTTTGAAACCCATTTGTAACTCGCTGCCTTTCGGCTCACGAGCTGGGCGGCGAGCGCGGTGCCACATTTGTGTGGCCAGGTTTCCCGTGGACGCTGGCTAGACCAGATACGTCCGGCGGACGCAAGCCTTTGAAACCCATTTGTAACTCGCTGCCTTTCGGCTCACGAACTGGGCGGCGAGCGCGGTGCCATATTTGTGTCGCCAGGTTTCCTGTGGACGCTGGGTAGACCAGATACGTCCGGCGGACGCAAGCCTTTGAAACCCATTTTTAACTCGCTGCCTATCGGCTCACGAGCTGGGCGGCGAGCACGGTGCCACATTTGCATGGCCAGGTTTCCCGTGGACGCTGGCTAGACCAGATATGTCCGGCGGACACAAGCCTTTGAAACCCATTTGTAACTCACTGCCTTTCGGCTCACGAGCTGGGCGGCGAGCGCGGTGCCATATTTGTGTCGCCAGGTTTCCTGTGGACGCTGGCTAGACCAGATACGTCCGGCGGACGCAAGCCTTTGAAACCCATTTGTAACTCGCTGCCTATAGGCTCACGAGCTGGGCGGCGAGCGCGGTGCCACATTTGCGTGGCCAGGTTTCCCGTGGAAGCTGGCTAGACCAGATACGTCCGGCGGACGCAAGCCTTTGAAACCCATTTGTAACTCGCTGCCTTTCGGCTCACGAGCTGGGCGGCGAGCGCGGTGCCACATTTGCGTGGCCAGGTTTCCCGTGGACGCTGGCTAGACCAGATATGTCCGGCGGACGCAAGCCTTTGAAACCCATTCGTAACTCGCTGCCTTTCGGCTCACGAGCTGGGCGGCGAGCGCGGTGCCACATTTGCGTGGCCAGGTTTCCCGTTGACGCTGGCTAGACCAGATACGTCCGGCGGACGCAAGCCTTTGAAACCCATTTGTAACTCGCTGCCTTTCGGCACACGAGCTGGGCGGCGAGCGCGGTGCCACATTTGTGTGGCAAGGTTTCCCGTGGACGCTGGCTAGACCAGATACGTCCGGCGGACGCAAGCCTTTGAAACCCATTTGTAACTCGCTGCCTTTCGGCTCACGAGCTGGGCGGCGAGCACGGTGCCACATTTGCGTGGCCAGGTTTCCCGTGGACGCTGGCTAGACCAGATATGTCCGGCGGACGCAAGCCTTTGAAACCCATTTGTAACTGGCTGCCTTTCGGCTCACGAGCTGGGCGGCGAGCGCGGTGCCACATTTGCGTGGCCAGGTTTCCCGTGGACGCTGGCTAGACCAGATATGTCCGGCGGACGCAAGCCTTTGAAACCCATTCGTAACTCGCTGCCTTTCGGCTCACGAGCTGGGCGGCGAGCGCGGTGCCACATTTGCGTGGCCAGGTTTCCCGTTGACACTGGCTAGACCAGATACGTCCGGCGGACGCAAGCCTTTGAAACCCATTTGTAACTCGCTGCCTTTCGGCACACGAGCTGGGCGGCGAGCGCGGTGCCACATTTGTGTGGCCAGGTTTCCCGTGGACGCTGGCTAGACCAGATACGTCCGGCGGACGCAAGCCTTTGAAACCCATTTGTAACTCGCTGCCTTTCGGCTCACGAGCTGGGCGGCGAGCGCGGTGCCACATTTGCGTGGCCAGGTTTCCCGTGGACGCTGGCTAGACCAGATATGTCCGGCGGACGCAAGCCTTTGAAACCCATTCGTAACTCGCTGCCTTTCGGCTCACGAGCTGGGCGGCGAGCGCGGTGCCACATTTGCGTGGCCAGGTTTCCCGTTGACGCTGGCTAGACCAGATACGTCCGGCGGACGCAAGCCTTTGAAACCCATTTGTAACTCGCTGCCTTTCGGCACACGAGCTGGGCGGCGAGCGCGGTGCCACATTTGTGTGGCCAGGTTTCCCGTGGACGCTGGCTAGACCAGATACGTCCGGCGGACGCAAGCCTTTGAAACCCATTTGTAACTCGCTGCCTTTCGGCTCACGAGCTGGGCGTCGAGCGCGGTGCCACATTTGCGTGGCCAGGTTTCCCGTGGACGCTAGCTAGACCAGATATGTCCGGCGGACGCAAGCCTTTGAAACCCATTTGTAACTCGCTGCCTTTCGGCTCACGAGCTGGACGGCGAGCGCGGTGCCACATTTGCGTGGCCAGGTTTCCCGTGGACGCTAGCTAGACCAGATACGTCCGGCGGACGCAAGCCTTTGAAACCCATTTGTAACTCGCTGCCTTTCGGCTCACGAGCTGGGCGGCGAGCGCGGTGCCATATTTGCGTGGCCAGGTTTCCCGTGGACGCTGGCTAGACCAGATACGTCCGGCGGACGCAAGCCTTTGAAACCCATTTGTAACTCGCTGTCTTTCGGCTCACGAGCTGGGCGGCGAGCGCGGTGCCATATTTGTGTCGCCAGGTTTCTTGTGGACGCTGGCTAGACCAGATACGTCCGGCGGACGCAAGCCTTTGAAACCCATTTGTAACTCGCTGCCTTTCGGCTCACGAGCTGGGCGGCGAGCGCGGTGCCACATTTGTGTGGCCAGGTTTCCCGTGGACGCTGGCTATACCAGATACGTCCGGCGGACGCAAGCCTTTGAAACCCATTTGTAACTCGCTGCCTTTCGGCTCACGAACTGGGCGGCGAGCGCGGTGCCATATTTGTGTCGCCAGGTTTCCTGTGGACGCTGGCTAGACCAGATACGTCCGGCGGACGCAAGCCTTTGAAACCCATTTTTAACTCGCTGCCTATCGGCTCACGAGCTGGGCGGCGAGCACGGTGCCACATTTGCATGGCCAGGTTTCCCGTGGACGCTGGCTAGACCAGATATGTCCGGCGGACACAAGCCTTTGAAACCCATTTGTAACTCGCTGCCTTTCGGCTCACGAGCTGGGCGGCGAGCGCGGTGCCATATTTGCGTGGCCAGGTTTCCCGTGGACGCTGGCTAGACCAGATACGTCCGGCGGACGCAAGCCTTTGAAACCCATTTGTAACTCGCTGTCTTTCGGCTCACGAGCTGGGCGGCGAGCGCGGTGCCATATTTGTGTCGCCAGGTTTCTTGTGGACGCTGGCTAGACCAGATACGTCCGGCGGACGCAAGCCTTTGAAACCCATTTGTAACTCGCTGCCTTTCGGCTCACGAGCTGGGCGGCGAGCGCGGTGCCACATTTGTGTGGCCAGGTTTCCCGTGGACGCTGGCTATACCAGATACGTCCGGCGGACGCAAGCCTTTGAAACCCATTTGTAACTCGCTGCCTTTCGGCTCACGAACTGGGCGGCGAGCGCGGTGCCATATTTGTGTCGCCAGGTTTCCTGTGGACGCTGGCTAGACCAGATACGTCCGGCGGACGCAAGCCTTTGAAACCCATTTTTAACTCGCTGCCTATCGGCTCACGAGCTGGGCGGCGAGCACGGTGCCACATTTGCATGGCCAGGTTTCCCGTGGACGCTGGCTAGACCAGATATGTCCGGCGGACACAAGCCTTTGAAACCCATTTGTAACTCGCTGCCTTTCGGCTCACGAGCTGGGCGGCGAGCGCGGTGCCATATTTGTGTCGCCAGGTTTCCTGTGGACGCTGGCTAGACCAGATACGTCCGGCGGACGCAAGCCTTTGAAACCCATTTGTAACTCGCTGCCTATCGGCTCACGAGCTGGGCGGCGAGCGCGGTGCCACATTTGCGTGGCCAGGTTTCCCGTGGAAGCTGGCTAGACCAGATACGTCCGGCGGACGCAAGCCTTTGAAACCCATTTGTAACTCGCTGCCTTTCGGCTCACGAGCTGGGCGGCGAGCGCGGTGCCACATTTGCGTGGCCAGGTTTCCCGTGGACGCTGGCTAGACCAGATATGTCCGGCGGACGCAAGCCTTTGAAACCCATTCGTAACTCGCTGCCTTTCGGCTCACGAGCTGGGCGGCGAGCGCGGTGCCACATTTGCGTGGCCAGGTTTCCCGTTGACGCTGGCTAGACCAGATACGTCCGGCGGACGCAAGCCTTTGAAACCCATTTGTAACTCGCTGCCTTTCGGCACACGAGCTGGGCGGCGAGCGCGGTGCCACATTTGTGTGGCCAGGTTTCCCGTGGACGCTGGCTAGACCAGATACGTCCGGCGGACGCAAGCCTTTGAAACCCATTTGTAACTCGCTGCCTTTCGGCTCACGAGCTGGGCGGCGAGCACGGTGCCACATTTGCGTGGCCAGGTTTCCCGTGAACGCTGGCTAGACCAGATATGTCCGGCGGACGCAAGCCTTTGAAACCCATTTGTAACTCGCTGCCTTTCGGCTCACGAGCTGGGCGGCGAGCGCGGTGCCACATTTGCGTGGCCAGGTTTCCCGTGGACGCTGGCTAGACCAGATATGTCCGGCGGACGCAAGCCTTTGAAACCCATTCGTAACTCGCTGCCTTTCGGCTCACGAGCTGGGCGGCGAGCGCGGTGCCACATTTGCGTGGCCAGGTTTCCCGTTGACACTGGCTAGACCAGATACGTCCGGCGGACGCAAGCCTTTGAAACCCATTTGTAACTCGCTGCCTTTCGGCACACGAGCTGGGCGGCGAGCGCGGTGCCACATTTGTGTGGCCAGGTTTCCCGTGGACGCTGGCTAGACCAGATACGTCCGGCGGACGCAAGCCTTTGAAACCCATTTGTAACTCGCTGCCTTTCGGCTCACGAGCTGGGCGGCGAGCGCGGTGCCACATTTGCGTGGCCAGGTTTCCCGTGGACGCTGGCTAGACCAGATATGTCCGGCGGACGCAAGCCTTTGAAACCCATTCGTAACTCGCTGCCTTTCGGCTCACGAGCTGGGCGGCGAGCGCGGTGCCACATTTGCGTGGCCAGGTTTCCCGTTGACGCTGGCTAGACCAGATACGTCCGGCGGACGCAAGCCTTTGAAACCCATTTGTAACTCGCTGCCTTTCGGCTCACGAGCTGGGCGTCGAGCGCGGTGCCACATTTGCGTGGCCAGGTTTCCCGTGGACGCTGGCTAGACCAGATATGTCCGGCGGACGCAAGCCTTTGAAACCCATTTGTAACTCGCTGCCTTTCGGCTCACGAGCTGGACGGCGAGCGCGGTGCCACATTTGCGTGGCCAGGTTTCCCGTGGACGCTAGCTAGACCAGATACGTCCGGCGGACGCAAGCCTTTGAAACCCATTTGTAACTCGCTGCCTTTCGGCTCACGAGCTGGGCGGCGAGCGCGGTGCCATATTTGCGTGGCCAGGTTTCCCGTGGACGCTGGCTAGACCAGATACGTCCGGCGGACGCAAGCCTTTGAAACCCATTTGTAACTCGCTGTCTTTCGGCTCACGAGCTGGGCGGCGAGCGCGGTGCCATATTTGTGTCGCCAGGTTTCCTGTGGACGCTGGCTAGACCAGATACGTCCGGCGGACGCAAGCCTTTGAAACCCATTTGTAACTCGCTGCCTTTCGGCTCACGAGCTGGGCGGCGAGCGCGGTGCCACATTTGTGTGGCCAGGTTTCCCGTGGACGCTGGCTAGACCAGATACGTCCGGCGGACGCAGGCCTTTGAAACCCATTTGTAACTCGCTGCCTTTCGGCCCACGAGCTGGGCGGCGAGCGCGGTGCCATATTTGTGTCGCCAGGTTTCCTGTGGACGCCGGCTAGACCAGATACGTCCGGCGGACGCAAGCCTTTGAAACCCATTTTTAACTCGCTGCCTATCGGCTCACGAGCTGGGCGGCGAGCACGGTGCCACATTTGCATGGCCAGGTTTCCCGTGGACGCTGGCTAGACCAGATATGTCCGGCGGACGCAAGCCTTTGAAACCCATTTGTAACTCGCTGCCTTTCGGCTCACGAGCTGGGCGGCGAGCGCGGTGCCATATTTGTGTCGCCAGGTTTCCTGTGGACGCTGGCTAGACCAGATACGTCCGGCGGACGCAAGCCTTTGAAACCCATTTGTAACTCGCTGCCTTTCGGCTCACGAGCGGGGCGGCGAGCGCGGTGCCACATTTGTGTGGCCAGGTTTCCCGTGGACGCTGGCTAGACCAGATACGTCCGGCGGACGCAGGCCTTTGAAACCCATTTGTAACTCGCTGCCTTTCGGCTCACGAGCTGGGCGGCGAGCGCGGTGCCATATTTGTGTCGCCAGGTTTCCTGTGGACGCTGGCTAGACCAGATACGTCCGGCGGACGCAAGCCTTTGAAACCCATTTGTAACTCGCTGCCTATCGGCTCACGAGCTGGGCGGCGAGCGCGGTGCCACATTTGCGTGGCCAGGTTTCCCGTGGAAGCTGGCTAGACCAGATACGTCCGGCGGACGCAAGCCTTTGAAACCCATTTGTAACTCGCTGCCTTTCGGCTCACGAGCTGGGCGGCGAGCGCGGTGCCATATTTGCGTGGCCAGGTTTCCCGTGGACGCTGGCTAGACCAGATACGTCCGGCGGACGCAAGCCTTTGAAACCCATTTGTAACTCGCTGTCTTTCGGCTCACGAGCTGGGCGGCGAGCGCGGTGCCATATTTGTGTCGCCAGGTTTCCTGTGGACGCTGGCTAGACCAGATACGTCCGGCGGACGCAAGCCTTTGAAACCCATTTGTAACTCGCTGCCTTTCGGCTCACGAGCTGGGCGGCGAGCGCGGTGCCACATTTGTGTGGCCAGGTTTCCCGTGGACGCTGGCTAGACCAGATACGTCCGGCGGACGCATGCCTTTGAAACCCATTTGTAACTCGCTGCCTTTCGGCTCACGAGCTGGGCGGCGAGCGCGGTGCCATATTTGTGTCGCCAGGTTTCCTGTGGACGCTGGCTAGACCAGATACGTCCGGCGGACGCAAGCCTTTGAAACCCATTTTTAACTCGCTGCCTATCGGCTCACGAGCTGGGCGGCGAGCACGGTGCCACATTTGCATGGCCAGGTTTCCCGTGGACGCTGGCTAGACCAGATATGTCCGGCGGACGCAAGCCTTTGAAACCCATTTGTAACTCGCTGCCTTTCGGCTCACGAGCTGGGCGGCGAGCGCGGTGCCATATTTGTGTCGCCAGGTTTCCTGTGGACGCTGGCTAGACCAGATACGTCCGGCGGACGCAAGCCTTTGAAACCCATTTGTAACTCGCTGCCTATCGGCTCACGAGCTGGGCGGCGAGCGCGGTGCCACATTTGCGTGGCCAGGTTTCCCGTGGAAGCTGGCTAGACCAGATACGTCCGGCGGACGCAAGCCTTTGAAACCCATTTGTAACTCGCTGCCTTTCGGCACACGAGCTGGGCGGCGAGCGCGGTGCCACATTTGTGTGGCCAGGTTTCCCGTGGACGCTGGCTAGACCAGATACGTCCGGCGGACGCAAGCCTTTGAAACCCATTTGTAACTCGCTGCCTTTCGGCTCACGAGCTGGGCGGCGAGCGCGGTGCCACATTTGTGTGGCCAGGTTTCCCGTGGACGCTGGCTAGACCAGATACGTCCGGCGGACGCAGGCCTTTGAAACCCATTTGTAACTCGCTGCCTTTCGGCTCACGAGCTGGGCGGCGAGCGCGGTGCCATATTTGTGTCGCCAGGTTTCCTGTGGACGCCGGCTAGACCAGATACGTCCGGCGGACGCAAGCCTTTGAAACCCATTTTTAACTCGCTGCCTATCGGCTCACGAGCTGGGCGGCGAGCACGGTGCCACATTTGCATGGCCAGGTTTCCCGTGGACGCTGGCTAGACCAGATATGTCCGGCGGACGCAAGCCTTTGAAACCCATTTGTAACTCGCTGCCTTTCGGCTCACGAGCTGGGCGGCGAGCGCGGTGCCATATTTGTGTCGCCAGGTTTCCTGTGGACGCTGGCTAGACCAGATACGTCCGGCGGAC
Source organism: Urtica dioica subsp. dioica (assembly GCF_054948205.1). NCBI lineage: Eukaryota > Viridiplantae > Streptophyta > Magnoliopsida > Rosales > Urticaceae > Urtica > Urtica dioica. The sequence continues at coordinate 7,869,209 of NC_142760.1, read as the reverse complement.
GCAAGCCTTTGAAACCCATTTGTAACTCGCTGCCTTTCGGCTCACGAGCTGGGCGGCGAGCGCGGTGCCACATTTGTGTGGCCAGGTTTCCCGTGGACGCTGGCTAGACCAGATACGTCCGGCGGACGCAGGCCTTTGAAACCCATTTGTAACTCGCTGCCTTTCGGCTCACGAGCTGGGCGGCGAGCGCGGTGCCATATTTGTGTCGCCAGGTTTCCTGTGGACGCTGGCTAGACCAGATACGTCCGGCGGACGCAAGCCTTTGAAACCCATTTGTAACTCGCTGCCTATCGGCTCACGAGCTGGGCGGCGAGCGCGGTGCCACATTTGCGTGGCCAGGTTTCCCGTGGAAGCTGGCTAGACCAGATACGTCCGGCGGACGCAAGCCTTTGAAACCCATTTGTAACTCGCTGCCTTTCGGCTCACGAGCTGGGCGGCGAGCGCGGTGCCATATTTGCGTGGCCAGGTTTCCCGTGGACGCTGGCTAGACCAGATACGTCCGGCGGACGCAAGCCTTTGAAACCCATTTGTAACTCGCTGTCTTTCGGCTCACGAGCTGGGCGGCGAGCGCGGTGCCATATTTGTGTCGCCAGGTTTCCTGTGGACGCTGGCTAGACCAGATACGTCCGGCGGACGCAAGCCTTTGAAACCCATTTGTAACTCGCTGCCTTTCGGCTCACGAGCTGGGCGGCGAGCGCGGTGCCACATTTGTGTGGCCAGGTTTCCCGTGGACGCTGGCTAGACCAGATACGTCCGGCGGACGCATGCCTTTGAAACCCATTTGTAACTCGCTGCCTTTCGGCTCACGAGCTGGGCGGCGAGCGCGGTGCCATATTTGTGTCGCCAGGTTTCCTGTGGACGCTGGCTAGACCAGATACGTCCGGCGGACGCAAGCCTTTGAAACCCATTTTTAACTCGCTGCCTATCGGCTCACGAGCTGGGCGGCGAGCACGGTGCCACATTTGCATGGCCAGGTTTCCCGTGGACGCTGGCTAGACCAGATATGTCCGGCGGACGCAAGCCTTTGAAACCCATTTGTAACTCGCTGCCTTTCGGCTCACGAGCTGGGCGGCGAGCGCGGTGCCATATTTGTGTCGCCAGGTTTCCTGTGGACGCTGGCTAGACCAGATATGTCCGGCGGACGCAAGCCTTTGAAACCCATTTGTAACTCGCTGCCTTTCGGCTCACGAGCTGGGCGGCGAGCGCGGTGCGACATTTGCGTGGCCAGGTTTCCCGTTGACGCTGGCTAGACCAGATACGTCCGGCGGACGCAAGCCTTTGAAACCCATTTGTAACTCGCTGCCTTTCGGCACACGAGCTGGGCGGCGAGCGCGGTGCCACATTTGTGTGGCCAGGTTTCCCGTGGACGCTGGCTAGACCAGATACGTCCGGCGGACGCAAGCCTTTGAAACCCATTTGTAACTCGCTGCCTTTCGGCTCACGAGCTGGGCGGCGAGCACGGTGCCACATTTGCGTGGCCAGGTTTCCCGTGGACGCTGGCTAGACCAGATACGTCCGGCGGACGCAAGCCTTTGAAACCCATTTGTAACTCGCTGTCTTTCGGCTCACGAGCTGGGCGGCGAGCGCGGTGCCACATTTGTTTGGCCAGGTTTCCCGTGGACGCTGGCTAGACCAGATACGTCCGGCGGACGCAAGCCTTTGAAACCCATTTTTAACTCGCTGCCTATCGGCTCACGAGCTGGGCGGCGAGCACGGTGCCACATTTGCGTGGCCAGGTTTCCCGTGGACGCTGGCTAGGCCAGATATGTCCGGCGGACGCAAGCCTTTGAAACCCATTTGTAACTCGCTGCCTTTCGGCTCACGAGCTGGGCGGCGAGCGCAGTGCCATATTTGTGTCGCCAGGTTTCCTGTGGACGCTGGCTAGACCAGATACGTCCGGCGGACGCAAGCCTTTGAAACCCATTTTTAACTCGCTGCCTATCGGCTCACGAGCTGGGCGGCAAGCGCGGTGCCACATTTGCGTAGCCAGGTTTCCCGTGGACGCTGGCTAGACCAGATACGTCCGGCGGACGCAAGCCTTTGAAACCCATTTGTAACTCGCTGCCTTTCGGCTCACGAGCTCAGCGGCGAGCGCGGTGTCACATTTGTGTGGCCAGGTTTCCCTTGGACGCTGGCTAGACCAGATACGTCCGGCGGACGCAAGCCTTTGAAACCCATTTGTAACTTGCTGCCTTTCGGCTCACGAACTGGGCGGCGAGCGCGGTGCCATATTTGTGTGGCCAGGTTTCCCGTGGACGCTGGCTAGACCAGATACGTTCGGCGGACGCAATCCTTTGAAACCCATTTGTAACTCGCTGCCTTTCGGCTCACGAGCTGGGCGGCGAGCGCGGTGCCATATTTGTGTGGCCAAGTTTCCCGTGGACGCTGGCTAGACCAGATACGTCCGGCGGACACAAGCCTTTGAAACCCATTTGTAACTCACTGCCTTTCGGCTCACGAGCTGGGTGGCGAGCACGGTGCCATATTTGCGTGGCCAGGTTTCCCGTGGATGCTGGCTATACCAGATACGTCCGGCGGACGCAAGCCTTTGAAACTCATTTGTAGCTCGCTGCCTTTCGGCTCACGAGCTGGGCGGCGAGCGCTATGTCACATTTGTGTTGCCAGGTTTCCCGCGGACGCTGGCTAGACCAGATACGTCCGGCGGACGCAAGCCTTTGAAACCCATTTGTAACTCGCTGCCTTTCGGCTCACGAGCTGGGCGGCGAGCGCGGTGCCACATTTGCGTGGCCAGGTTTCCCGTGGACGCTGGCTAGACCAGATATGTCCGGCGGACGCAAGCCTTTGAAACCCATTTGTAACTCGCTGCCTTTCGGCTCACGAGCTGGGCGGCGAGCGCGGTGCCACATTTGCGTGGCCAGGTTTCCCGTGGACGCTGGCAAGACCAGATACGTCCGGCGGACGCAAGCCTTTGAAACCCATTTGTAACTCGCTGCCTTTCGGCACACGAGCTGGGCGGCGAGCGCGGTGTCACATTTGTGTGGCCAGGTTTCCCGTGGACGCTGGCTAGACCAGATACGTCCGGCGGACGCAAGCCTTTGAAACCCATTTGTAACTCGCTGCCTTTCGGCTCACGAGCTGGGCGGCGAGCGCGGTGCCACATTTGCGTGGCCAGGTTTCCCGTGGACGCTAGCTAGACCAGATACGTCCGGCGGACGCAAGCCTTTGAAACCCATTTGTAACTCGCTGCCTTTCGGCTCACGAGCTGGGCGGCGAGCGCGGTGCCATATTTGCGTGGCCAGGTTTCCCGTGGACGCTGGCTAGACCAGATACGTCCGGCGGACGCAAGCCTTTGAAACCCATTTGTAACTCGCTGTCTTTCGGCTCACGAGCTGGGCGGCGAGCGCGGTGCCACATTTGCGTGGCCAGGTTTCTCGTGGACGCTGGCTAGACTAGATACGTCCGGCGGACGCAAGCCTTTGAAACCCATTTGTAACTCGCTGCCTTTCGGCTCACGAGCTGGGCGGCGAGCGCGGTGCCACATTTGTGTGGCCAGGTTTCCCGTGGACGCTGGCTAGACCAGATACGTCCGGCGGACGCAAGCCTTTGAAACCCATTTGTAACTCGCTGCCTTTCGGCTCACGAGCTGGGCGGCGAGCGCGGTGCCATATTTGTGTCGCCAGGTTTCCTGTGGACGCTGGCTAGACCAGATACGTCCGGCGGACGCAAGCCTTTGAAATCCATTTTTAACTCGCTGCCTATCGGCTCACGAGCTGGGCGGCAAGCACGGTGCCACATTTGCGTGGCCAGGTTTCCCGTGGACGCTGGCTAGACCAGATACGTCCGGCGGACGCAAGCCTTTGAAACCCATTTGTAACTCGCTGCCTTTCGGCTCACGAGCTCAGCGGCGAGCGCGGTGTCACATTTGTGTGGCCAGGTTTCCCTTGGACGCTGGCTAGACCAGATACGTCCGGCGGACGCAAGCCTTTGAAACCCATTTGTAACTTGCTGCCTTTCGGCTCACGAACTGGGCGGCGAGCGCGGTGCCATATTTGTGTGGCCAGGTTTCCCGTGGACGCTGGCTAGACCAGATACGTTCGGCGGACGCAATCCTTTGAAACCCATTTGTAACTCGCTGCCTTTCGGCTCACGAGCTGGGCGGCGAGCGCGGTGCCATATTTGTGTGGCCAAGTTTCCCGTGGACGCTGGCTAGACCAGATACGTCCGGCGGACACAAGCCTTTGAAACCCATTTGTAACTCACTGCCTTTCGGCTCACGAGCTGGGTGGCGAGCGCGGTGCCATATTTGCGTGGCCAGGTTTCCCGTGGATGCTGGCTATACCAAATACGTCCGGCGGACGCAAGCCTTTGAAACTCATTTGTAGCTCGCTGCCTTTCGGCTCACGAGCTGGGCGGCGAGCGCTATGTCACATTTGTGTTGCCAGGTTTCCCGCGGACGCTGGCTAGACCAGATACGTCCGGCGGACGCAAGCCTTTGAAACCCATTTGTAACTCGCTGCCTTTCGGCTCACGAGCTGGGCGGCGAGCGCGGTGCCACATTTGCGTGGCCAGGTTTCCCGTGGACGCTGGCTAGACCAGATATGTCCGGCGGACGCAAGCCTTTGAAACCCATTTGTAACTCGCTGCCTTTCGGCTCACGAGCTGGGCGGCGAGCGCGGTGCCACATTTGCGTGGCCAGGTTTCCCGTGGACGCTGGCAAGACCAGATACGTCCGGCGGACGCAAGCCTTTGAAACCCATTTGTAACTCGCTGCCTTTCGGCACACGAGCTGGGCGGCGAGCGCGGTGTCACATTTGTGTGGCCAGGTTTCCCGTGGACGCTGGCTAGACCAGATACGTCCGGCGGACGCAAGCCTTTGAAACCCATTTGTAACTCGCTGCCTTTCGGCTCACGAGCTGGGCGGCGAGCGCGGTGCCACATTTGCGTGGCCAGGTTTCCCGTGGACGCTAGCTAGACCAGATACGTCCGGCGGACGCAAGCCTTTGAAACCCATTTGTAACTCGCTGCCTTTCGGCTCACGAGCTGGGCGGCGAGCGCGGTGCCATATTTGCGTGGCCAGGTTTCCCGTGGACGCTGGCTAGACCAGATACGTCCGGCGGACGCAAGCCTTTGAAACCCATTTGTAACTCGCTGTCTTTCGGCTCACGAGCTGGGCGGCGAGCGCGGTGCCACATTTGCGTGGCCAGGTTTCTCGTGGACGCTGGCTAGACTAGATACGTCCGGCGGACGCAAGCCTTTGAAACCCATTTGTAACTCGCTGCCTTTCGGCTCACGAGCTGGGCGGCGAGCGCGGTGCCACATTTGTGTGGCCAGGTTTCCCGTGGACGCTGGCTAGACCAGATACGTCCGGCGGACGCAAGCCTTTGAAACCCATTTGTAACTCGCTGCCTTTCGGCTCACGAGCTGGGCGGCGAGCGCGGTGCCATATTTGTGTCGCCAGGTTTCCTGTGGACGCTGGCTAGACCAGATACGTCCGGCGGACGCAAGCCTTTGAAATCCATTTTTAACTCGCTGCCTATCGGCTCACGAGCTGGGCGGCAAGCACGGTGCCACATTTGCGTGGCCAGGTTTCCCGTGGACGCTGGCTAGACCAGATACGTCCGGCGGACGCAAGACTTTGAAACCCATTTGTAACTCGCTGCCTTTCGGCTCACGAGCTCAGCGGCGAGCGCGGTGTCACATTTGTGTGGCCAGGTTTCCCTTGGACGCTGGCTAGACCAGATACGTCCGGCGGACGCAAGCCTTTGAAACCCATTTGTAACTTGCTGCCTTTCGGCTCACGAGCTGGGCCGCGAGCGCGGTGCCATATTTGTGTGGACAGGTTTCCCGTGGACGCTGGCTAGACCAGATACGTTCGGCGGACGCAATCCTTTGAAACCCATTTGTAACTCGCTGCCTTTCGGCTCACGAGCTCAGCGGCGAGCGCGGTGTCACATTTGTGTGGCCAGGTTTCCCTTGGACGCTGGCTAGACCAGATACGTCCGGCAGACGCAAGCCTTTGAAACCCATTTGTAACTCGCTGCCTTTCGGCTCACGAGCTGGGCGGCGAGCGCGGTGCTATATTTGTGTCGCCAGGTTTCCTGTGGACGCTGGCTAGACCAGATACGTCCGGCGGACGCAAGCCTTTGAAACCCATTTTTAACTCGCTGCCTATCAGCTCACGAGCTGGGCGGCGAGCACGGTGCCACATTTGCGTGGCCAGGTTTCCCGTGGACGCTGGCTAGACCAGATATGTCCGGCGGACGCAAGCCTTTGAAACCCATTTGTAACTCGCTGCCTTTCGGCTCACGAGCTGGGCGGCGAGCGCGGTGCCATATTTGTGTCGCCAGGTTTCCTGTGGACGCTGGCTAGACCAGATACGTCCGGCGGACGCAAGCCTTTGAAACCCATTTTTAACTCGCTGCCTATCGGCTCACGAGCTGGGCGGCAAGCACGGTGCCACATTTGCGTGGCCAGGTTTCCCGTGGACGCTGGCTAGACCAGATACGTCCGACGGACGCAAGCCTTTGAAACCCATTTGTAACTCGCTGCCTTTCGGCTCACGAGCTCAGCGGCGAGCGCGGTGTCACATTTGTGTGGCCAGGTTTCCCTTGGACGCTGGCTAGACCAGATACGTACGGCGGACGCAAGCCTTTGAAACCCATTTGTAACTTGCTGCCTTTCGGCTCACGAGCTGGGCGGCGAGCGCGGTGCCATATTTGTGTGGCCAGGTTTCCCGTGGACGCTGGCTAGACCAGATACGTTCGGCGGACGCAATCCTTAGAAACCCATTTGTAACTCGCTGCCTTTCGGCTCACGAGCTGGGCGGCGAGCGCGGTGCCATATTTGTGTGGCCAAGTTTCCCGTGGACGCTGGCTAGACCAGATACGTCCGGCGGACACAAGCCTTTGAAACCCATTTGTAACTCACTGCCTTTCGGCTCACGAGCTGGGCGGCGAGCGCGGTGCCATATTTGCGTGGCAAGGTTTCCCGTGGATGCTGGCTATACCAGATACGTCCGGCGGACGCAAGCCTTTGAAACTCATTTGTAGCTCGCTGCCTTTCGGCTCACGAGCTGGGCGGCGAGCGCTATGTCACATTTGTGTTGCCAGGTTTCCCGCGGACGCTGGCTAGACCAGATACGTCCGGCGGACGTAAGCCTTTGAAACCCATTTGTAACTCGCTGCCTTTCGGCTCACGAGCTGGGCGGCGAGCGCGGTGCCACATTTGCGTGGCCAGGTTTCCCGTGGACGCTGGCTAGACCAGATATGTCCGGCGGACGCAAGCCTTTGAAACCCATTTGTAACTCGCTACCTTTCGGCTCACGAGCTGGGCGGCGAGCGCGGTGCCACATTTGCGTGGCCAGGTTTCCCGTGGACGCTGGCTAGACCAGATACGTCCGGCGGACGCAAGCCTTTGAAACCCATTTGTAACTCGCTGCCTTTCGGCACACGAGCTGGGCGGCGAGCGCGGTGCCACATTTGCGTGGCCAGGTTTCCCGTGGACGCTAGCTAGACCAGATACGTCCGGCGGACGCAAGCCTTTGAAACCCATTTGTAACTCGCTGCCTTTCGGCTCACGAGCTGGGCGGCGAGCGCGGTGCCATATTTGCGTGGCCAGGTTTCCCGTGGACGCTGGCTAGACCAGATACGTCCGGCGGACGCAAGCCTTTGAAACCCATTTGTAACTCGCTGTCTTTCGGCTCACGAGCTGGGCGGCGAGCGCGGTGCCACATTTGCGTGGCCAGGTTTCTCGTGGATGCTGGCTAGACTAGATACGTCCGGCGGACGCAAGCCTTTGAAACCCATTTGTAACTCGCTGCCTTTCGGCTCACGAGCTGGGCGGCGAGCGCGGTGCCACATTTGTGTGGCCAGGTTTCCCGTGGACGCTGGCTAGACCAGATACGTCCGGCGGACGCAAGCCTTTGGAACCCATTTGTAACTCGCTGCCTTTCGGCTCACGAGCTGGGCGGCGAGCGCGGTGCCATATTTGTGTCGCCAGGTTTCCTGTGGACGCTGGCTAGACCAGATACGTCCGGCGGACGCAAGCCTTTGAAACCCATTTTTAACTCGCTGCCTATCGGCTCACGAGCTGGGCGGCGAGCACGGTGCCACATTTGCGTGGCTAGGTTTCCCGTGGACGCTGGCTAGACCAGATATGTCCGGCGGACGCAAGCCTTTGAAACCCATTTGTAACTCGCTGCCTTTCGGCTCACGAGCTGGGCGGCGAGCGCGGTGCCATATTTGTGTCGCCAGGTTTCCTGTGGACGCTGGCTAGACTAGATACGTCCGGCGGACGCAAGCCTTTGAAACCCATTTTTAACTCGCTGCCTATCGGCTCACGAGCTGGGCGGCAAGCACGGTGCCACATTTGCGTGGCCAGGTTTCCCGTGGACGCTGGCTAGACCAGATACATCCGGCGGACGCAAGCCTTTGAAACCCATTTGTAACTCACTGCCTTTCGGCTCACGAGCTGGGCGGCGAGCGCGGTGCCATATTTGCGTGGCAAGGTTTCCCGTGGATGCTGGCTATACCAGATACGTCCGGCGGACGCAAGCCTTTGAAACTCATTTGTAGCTCGCTGCCTTTCGGCTCACGAGCTGGGCGGCGAGCGCTATGTCACATTTGTGTTGCCAGGTTTCCCGCGGACGCTGGCTAGACCAGATACGTCCGGCGGACGTAAGCCTTTGAAACCTATTTGTAACTCGCTGCCTTTCGGCTCACGAGCTGGGCGGCGAGCGCGGTGCCACATTTGCGTGGCCAGGTTTCCCGTGGACGCTGGCTAGACCAGATATGTCCGGTGGACGCAAGCCTTTGAAACCCATTTGTAACTCGCTACCTTTCGGCTCACGAGCTGGGCGGCGAGCGCGGTGCCACATTTGCGTGGCCAGGTTTCCCGTGGACGCTGGCTAGACCAGATACGTCCGGCGGACGCAAGCCTTTGAAACCCATTTGTAACTCGCTGCCTTTCGGCACACGAGCTGGGCGGCGAGCGCGGTGCCACATTTGTGTGGCCAGGTTTCCCGTGGACGCTGGCTAGACCAGATACGTCCGGCGGACGCAAGCCTTTGAAACCCATTTGTAACTCGCTGCCTTTCGGCTCACGAGCTGGGCGGCGAGCGCGGTGCCACATTTGCGTGGCCAGGTTTCCCGTGGACGCTAGCTAGACCAGATACGTCCGGCGGACGCAAGCCTTTGAAACCCATTTGTAACTCGCTGCCTTTCGGCTCACGAGCTGGGCGGCGAGCGCGGTGCCATATTTGCGTGGCCAGGTTTCCCGTGGACGCTGGCTAGACCAGATACGTCCGGCGGACGCAAGCCTTTGAAACCCATTTGTAACTCGCTGTCTTTCGGCTCACGAGCTGGGCGGCGAGCGCGGTGCCACATTTGCGTGGCCAGGTTTCTCGTGGATGCTGGCTAGACTAGATACGTCCGGCGGACGCAAGCCTTTGAAACCCATTTGTAACTCGCTGCCTTTCGGCTCACGAGCTGGGCGGCGAGCGCGGTGCCACATTTGTGTGGCCAGGTTTCCCGTGGACGCTGGCTAGACCAGATACGTCCGGCGGACGCAAGCCTTTGAAACCCATTTGTAACTCGCTGCCTTTCGGCTCACGAGCTGGGCGGCGAGCGCGGTGCCATATTTGTGTCGCCAGGTTTCCTGTGGACGCTGGCTAGACCAGATACGTCCGGCGGACGCAAGCCTTTGAAACCCATTTTTAACTCGCTGCCTATCGGCTCACGAGCTGGGCGGCGAGCACGGTGCCACATTTGCGTGGCTAGGTTTCCCGTGGACGCTGGCTAGACCAGATATGTCCGGCGGACGCAAGCCTTTGAAACCCATTTGTAACTCGCTGCCTTTCGGCTCACGAGCTGGGCGGCGAGCGCGGTGCCATATTTGTGTCGCCAGGTTTCCTGTGGACGCTGGCTAGACCAGATACGTCCGGCGGACGCAAGCCTTTGAAACCCATTTTTAACTCGCTGCCTATCGGCTCACGAGCTGGGCGGCAAGCACGGTGCCACATTTGCGTGGCCAGGTTTCCCGTGGACGCTGGCTAGACCAGATACATCCGGCGGACGCAAGCCTTTGAAACCCATTTGTAACTCGCTGCCTTTCGGCTCACGAGCTCAGCGGCGAGCGCGGTGTCACATTTGTGTGGCCAGGTTTCCCTTGGACGCTGGCTAGACCAGATACGTCCGGCGGACGCAAGCCTTTGAAACCCATTTGTAACTCGCTACCTTTCGGCTCACGAGCTGGGCGGCGAGCGCGGTGCCATATTTGCGTGGCAAGGTTTCCCGTGGATGCTGGCTATACCAGATACGTCCGGCGGACGCAAGCCTTTGAAACTCATTTGTAGCTCGCTGCCTTTCGGCTCACGAGCTGGGCGGCGAGCGCTATGTCACATTTGTGTTGCCAGGTTTCCCGCGGACGCTGGCTAGACCAGATACGTCCGGCGGACGTAAGCCTTTGAAACCCATTTGTAACTCGCTGCCTTTCGGCTCACGAGCTGGGCGGCGAGCGCGGTGCCACATTTGCGTGGCCAGGTTTCCCGTGGACGCTGGCTAGACCAGATATGTCCGGCGGACGCAAGCCTTTGAAACCGATTTGTAACTCGCTACCTTTCGGCTCACGAGCTGGGCGGCGAGCGCGGTGCCACATTTGCGTGGCCAGGTTTCCCGTGGACGCTGGCTAGACCAGATACGTCCGGCGGACGCAAGCCTTTGAAACCCATTTGTAACTCGCTGCCTTTCGGCACACGAGCTGGGCGGCGAGCGCGGTGCCACATTTGTGTGGCCAGGTTTCCCGTGGACGCTGGCTAGACCAGATACGTCCGGCGGACGCAAGCCTTTGAAACCCATTTGTAACTCGCTGCCTTTCGGCTCACGAGCTGGGCGGCGAGCGCGGTGCCACATTTGCGTGGCCAGGTTTCCCGTGGACGCTAGCTAGACCAGATACGTCCGGCGGATGCAAGCCTTTGAAACCCATTTGTAACTCGCTGCCTTTCGGCTCACGAGCTGGGCGGCGAGCGCGGTGCCATATTTGCGAGGCCAGGTTTCCCGTGGACGCTGGGTAGACCAGATACGTCCGGCGGACGCAAGCCTTTGAAACCCATTTGTAACTCGCTGTCTTTCGGCTCACGAGCTGGGCGGCGAGCGCGGTGCCATATTTGCGTGGCCAGGTTTCTCGTGGACGCTGGCTAGACTAGATACGTCCGGCGGACGCAAGCCTTTGAAACCCATTTGTAACTCGCTGCCTTTCGGCTCACGAGCTGGGCGGCGAGCGCGGTGCCACATTTGTGTGGCCAGGTTTCCCGTGGACGCTGGCTAGACCAGATACGTCCGGCGGACACAAGCCTTTGAAACCCATTTGTAGCTCGCTGCCTTTCGGCTCACGAGCTGGGCGGCGAGCGCGGTGCCATATTTGTGTCGCCAGGTTTCCTGTGGACGCTGGCTAGACCAGATACGTCCGGCGGACGCAAGCCTTTGAAACCCATTTTTAACTCGCTGCCTATCGGCTCACGAGCTGGGCGGCGAGCACGGTGCCACATTTGCGTGGCCAGGTTTCCCGTGGACGCTGGCTAGACCAGATATGTCCGGCGGACGCAAGCCTTTGAAACCCATTTGTAACTCGCTGCCTTTCGGCTCACGAGCTGGGCGGCGAGCGCTGTGCCATATTTGTGTCGCCAGGTTTCCTGTGGACGCTGGCTAGACCAGATACGTCCGGCGGACGCAAGCCTTTGAAACCCATTTTTAACTTGCTGCCTATCGGCTCACGAGCTGGGCGGCGAGCACGGTGCCACATTTGCGTGGCCAGGTTTCCCGTGGACGCTGGCTACACCAGATACGTCCGGCGGACGCAAGCCTTTGAAACCCATTTGTAACTCGCTGCCTTTCGGCTCACGAGCTCAGCGGCGAGCGCGGTGTCACATATGTGTGGCCAGGTTTCCCTTGGACGCTGGCTAGACCAGATACGTCCGGCGGACGCAAGCCTTTGAAACCCGTTTGTAACTCGCTGCCTTTCGGCTCACGAGCTGGGCGGCGAGCGCGGTGCCATATTTGTGTGGCCAGGTTTCCCGTGGACGCTGGCTAGACCAGATACGTTCGGCGGACGCAATCCTTTGAAACCCATTTGTAACTCGCTGCCTTTCGGCTCACGAGCTGGGCGGCGAGCGCGGTGCCATATTTGTGTGGCCAAGTTTCCCGTGGACGCTGGCTAGACCAGATACGTCCGGCGGACACAAGCCTTTGAAACCCATTTGTAACTCACTGCCTTTCGGCTCACGAGCTGGGCGGCGAGCGCGGTGCCATATTTGCGTGGCCAGGTTTCCCGTGGACGCTGGCTAGACCAGATACGTCCGGCGGACGCAAGCCTTTGAAACCCATTTGTAACTCGCTGGCTTTCGGCACACGAGCTGGGCGGCGAGCGCGGTGCCACATTTGTGTGGCCAGGTTTCCCGTTAACGCTGGCTAGACCAAATACCTCCGGCGGACGCAAGCCTTTGAAACCCATAAATAATCTCCTTTTATAAGTGAATGACACATCATTAATGCTAAGCCAAGATGTCAATACATCTATTTTGACTAGCCACCTTGTAAATTGGTTTGATCACTCACATCCTTTCGCAGGGCCTCGAGGGAGGATTACTAGGGATTGAGTCTAAGTGTGTAACCAACCACTTAGTCCAAAAGGTCAACTTTGAAAAACAATCCCCCAAGGGGAGGCCTTGTCATCATCGTCTCACTCTCGGACGTAGCTCATTGAGCAATGATCAGAGCAAAGCGCCCTTGAGTACTCTCATTTAAGGGAGGGCCACGAGGGTGACTCTTAGTCCGGCGACACTTGCACTTTTCATTAGTGTTGGGGATCATGGGTTACAAACAACAAGTATAACCCTCCCACTTAGTTTTTGGAGTTGGTTCATCGACTCTTATAAGTTCGGAAACGGATTTCCTAGTTAGAGAGTGATAGAGCGGACAACTAGAAGAGAATCCTAGATCGACATGTTCAGAGCAGTATTAGTGCATAAAGGCACAAGGTACATACTCGATCTTTTCCTATTTTCTATTTCCGGAAAGTGCATGAGGGAAGTGTGAACTTCAACTAATTCGAACACTTGAAAGTTTAAGATTACACATCTTTTTATTTTTCGGCTTGTCTACAAAGAGACCTCCCACTCAAATTTTCAAGAGCATATAGATTTTGAACATATGTGATATAGATATAGTTTTGAAAACATTTTGAAAACTTATTTGATTTGGATGACAAAATATTTTCAAGTTTGAAAGTGAAAACGGTTTTTCAAAATTCAAACTAGTTTTGTAAAAAACTCAATTTCAATTAAACTTTCAAAAATCAAAACATTTTAATCTTACACATCATGTTTATAATCATATGAAAAACATTTTTGCTCAAGAAAATTTTCTCATTAGAGTTCTATAACTCATGGTAGTGGGGTTTGAAAATCCGGATTTCTAAAAAACTGGAGTTTCAGCACAGCCGCGCACCTCGGAGTAAAATCGCCTTATCTGCCGGCTCTGATGTCCTTTTGAGCCGAAACCGGTGGAATTGGACAGAGGACAGACAGAGCTTTAATTTGATTCAAGAATCATTAAATTTCGATTTCTGTGCAGAGAGTTATGCCACTTTTAATGCGGGTTTACTCCAGCTCGAAGAAAAAGAAATAATTAAAGCTTGGTCCTTTTTAGGTGCGGAAAAGAATCGAGTGTAACGGAACATTTTATGAAGGTTGTTAAGGCTTTTATTTGTGTTTTATTAGCAAGGTAATAACAAGGCATAAAAGAAATAACAACAAGCATAAAACGATTCAAGTAAAAAAAAGAAACTAGTAAGACAAGAAAACTAGTCACAAAATTTTACTCGATATAAAAAATTAAAAACTTTTAGAACTGATTCTAATGTGTTTTAAAAACATCCCAAACTTATAGAAAATCAACATGGTTTTTAATTTAAAGGCAAGAGCAATAAACTAAAAAAAATCTAAGATACCAATTCTAACTTGTCACAAAATTAGTAAACTTTTGAAAACGATTTTCAAGCTCATAATTTTAAAAACATGTACATGCATATCTTTGACCATAGCTCTGATACCATTTGTTGGAATCGATCTAGGGTTTAAGAAAATAATTAACGCTTCGGGAAGCGGCGGAATTTTAAAAATTCTCTTTTACAAGTAAAAACAGTTTTTTACTAACCTAGACAAAGTGCAAGTACATGTAATTAAAAACTATTATGAGTATAGAAGTTTACTAACCTTTCTTGAAGCTTGAACTTTGAAGAGGCTTTTGGAAAGTTTGCAACGCTCGTCTCCCCTCGCAGCACGTCTCTCTTTCTTTCCTCGGCACCTCGAGCAACCACGAAAGTTTCTATCACTAAATCACTCGAAATAAAGGAATTAGTGAGTGGGCACTTTTAAACACTACGACTTAAGAACGAGTCTTGAAGTCGCAGAGCTAAACACTAGGTCGAGTGAGGACCTAGGTGCCAAAACAAGAAAAATCGAAACTAAACTAGAAAGAGAGAGAGAGAGAGGAGTTCGGCCAAGTTCTAGAGAGAGAGTCTCTCAAATCTCTTAAACTTGGATGAATGAAATGTGAGGAAATGAGGCTCCTATTTATAGGAGAGGTCTCACCTTCAATATGGTAGTTTCCTCTTCTATAGAATATCACATATTCATGAGCCAATTTCCTCTTTTCCCTCTTGAGACACTCGGCCAAACAAGGGCTTCTAGAAGCCTTGATTTGTTTCCAATTTTGTTCATGGCTTGCCTTTTTCTCAACTTGGCCGATTCCCTTATGCATCCTTATGCAAATTTGTTTCCTCTTTTTCTTTTGGCAAGTATCTAAATACATTTATGCACAAAATAAACTCTCCTATTTCTCTATAGGGTAGGCGCCCAACATGTCTCTAGAAGGAGCTTCTAGAAGCTTCTTCATTTATTCATGAGAACATGAAAAAGGCCCATTAAGAATTTTCAATAAAACTCTTATGAAATGAAATTAATTCACGAGGCCCAATGATCAAGTCATGGCCGAGTGATATTAAGTCATCAAATGAACTTGTCAAAAAATTTATTGACATTCATTTCATCCTTTGTCTCAAAAGACAAAAATACCCTTTTGACTATTTTCGTTCTCGTTTTGACTTAGCTTCCAGTTTAACTATTCCTATCGATGTGATTCGTGACAGTGACCTCATGGACCCAAATGAACAAAGCTTGAGCTAAACACTTGGACTCAAAAGTTCAGAAACCTTTTCCAAGTTTAGCTTAATGCCAACTGACTCCACTAAAGAGTTGACACTGAAAATCTCTCAGTTCAAATGAATTTATTTTCTACTCAAGAATTCGACCTAATTATGATGAGCGGATCCACTGAATATTATCTATGTTTACCCTTCATGAATGTCATCAGCTAGTCGGGATTTACTAAATTACCATTTTACCCTTCTAGCTGTTATTTCCTCAACTTCTTTGTCGCTTGTGAATAAGTTAGAAACAATGTATTGACGAGGAGCTAACAAGTCACATTGTTTCATCCAAAAGAGTCAGGACTCAATTTGGACACTGGCCAGTTCATTTATTCACACTCCAAGGAACAAAGCATGAGGTGACATACATTGCATTTCAGCAATCTTGTACATGAATTCCATATCTATGAGAACTTCACAAAGTTACTCATGACATTCTCACAACTTAGTACGTCACCAATAGGCCCTGTTCGGAATCACATAGTGAGTCCGAACTCTGACTTTCTCAAATGAGAATACTAAGGAGTGAAATGACATGTCTCATTTCAGGATTAAGGTAAGCATGATGCAATTCATACATAGTGACTTCGAGACATAAGAGGTTAAATGGTTTGTTCTTAACTTGTCTCTAGAAGTGCACTGGTCAATTCAGTACCTTCGGAAGATACCTAGAAGAACTATAGAGTCTCCAACTCTCAATGCCCCATAACCAGACATCATTGATTCTCCTAACAATCGTACTGAGGTCAATAGTCCTTTGACCCTAAGATTGCGAATATATCGTTTTAAGAAAACTACGAAGAGTTTGTTCATGCAAATCTACATTTGTCTCTTCGTAAGTTGTTAAGTTTGTTTATGGACTAAAAGACTAAGGTTTTATCATAAAGCTTCAAACAAAGAAAGAATGAATGGACGTTTCAACTTTATTATTAATGAATAAGCGATTACAAGCAAGAGTCTTCGTAAGACTATATGACATCAAATGTACATAAATAGACACTACTACTCTTCTTGTGGGCACCATTGACAACAGGCTAGACCAGATACGTCCGGCGGACGCAAGCCTTTGAAACCCATTTGTAACTCGCTGCCTTTCGGCTCACGAGCTGGGCGGCGAGCGCGGTGCCATATTTGTGTGGCCAAGTTTCCCGTGGACGCTGGCTAGACCAGATACGTCCGGCGGACACAAGCCTTTGAAACCCATTTGTAACTCACTGCCTTTCGGCTCACGAGCTGGGCGGCGAGCGCGGTGCCATATTTGCGTGGCCAGGTTTCCCGTGGACGCTGGCTAGACCAGATACGTCCGGCGGACGCAAGCCTTTGAAACCCATTTGTAACTCGCTGGCTTTCGGCACACGAGCTGGGCGGCGAGCGCGGTGCCACATTTGTGTGGCCAGGTTTCCCGTTAACGCTGGCTAGACCAAATACCTCCGGCGGACGCAAGCCTTTGAAACCCATAAATAATCTCCTTTTATAAGTGAATGACACATCATTAATGCTAAGCCAAGATGTCAATACATCTATTTTGACTAGCCACCTTGTAAATTGGTTTGATCACTCACATCCTTTCGCAGGGCCTCGAGGGAGGATTACTAGGGATTGAGTCTAAGTGTGTAACCAACCACTTAGTCCAAAAGGTCAACTTTGAAAAACAATCCCCCAAGGGGAGGCCTTGTCATCATCGTCTCACTCTCGGACGTAGCTCATTGAGCAATGATCAGAGCAAAGCGCCCTTGAGTACTCTCATTTAAGGGAGGGCCACGAGGGTGACTCTTAGTCCGGCGACACTTGCACTTTTCATTAGTGTTGGGGATCGTGGGTTACAAACAACAAGTATAACCCTCCCACTTAGTTTTTGGAGTTGGTTCATCGACTCTTATAAGTTCGGAAACGGATTTCCTAGTTAGAGAGTGATAGAGCGGACAACTAGAAGAGAATCCTAGATCGACATGTTCAGAGCAGTATTAGTGCATAAAGGCACAAGGTACATACTCGATCTTTTCCTATTTTCTATTTCCGGAAAGTGCATGAGGGAAGTGTGAACTTCAACTAATTCGAACACTTGAAAGTTTAAGATTACACATCTTTTTATTTTTCGGCTTGTCTACAAAGAGACCTCCCACTCAAATTTTCAAGAGCATATAGATTTTGAACATATGTGATATAGATATAGTTTTGAAAACATTTTGAAAACTTATTTGATTTGGATGACAAAATATTTTCAAGTTTGAAAGTGAAAACGGTTTTTCAAAATTCAAACTAGTTTTGTAAAAAACTCAATTTCAATTAAACTTTCAAAAATCAAAACATTTTAATCTTACACATCATGTTTATAATCATATGAAAAACATTTTTGCTCAAGAAAATTTTCTCATTAGAGTTCTATAACTCATGGTAGTGGGGTTTGAAAATCCGGATTTCTAAAAAACTGGAGTTTCAGCACAGCCGCGCACCTCGGAGTAAAATCGCCTTATCTGCCGGCTCTGATGTCCTTTTGAGCCGAAACCGGTGGAATTGGACAGAGGACAGACAGAGCTTTAATTTGATTCAAGAATCATTAAATTTCGATTTCTGTGCAGAGAGTTATGCCACTTTTAATGCGGGTTTACTCCAGCTCGAAGAAAAAGAAATAATTAAAGCTTGGTCCTTTTTAGGTGCGGAAAAGAATCGAGTGTAACGGAACATTTTATGAAGGTTGTTAAGGCTTTTATTTGTGTTTTATTAGCAAGGTAATAACAAGGCATAAAAGAAATAACAACAAGCATAAAACGATTCAAGTAAAAAAAAGAAACTAGTAAGACAAGAAAACTAGTCACAAAATTTTACTCGATATAAAAAATTAAAAACTTTTAGAACTGATTCTAATGTGTTTTAAAAACATCCCAAACTTATAGAAAATCAACATGGTTTTTAATTTAAAGGCAAGAGCAATAAACTAAAAAAAATCTAAGATACCAATTCTAACTTGTCACAAAATTAGTAAACTTTTGAAAACGATTTTCAAGCTCATAATTTTAAAAACATGTACATGCATATCTTTGACCATAGCTCTGATACCATTTGTTGGAATCGATCTAGGGTTTAAGAAAATAATTAACGCTTCGGGAAGCGGCGGAATTTTAAAAATTCTCTTTTACAAGTAAAAACAGTTTTTTACTAACCTAGACAAAGTGCAAGTACATGTAATTAAAAACTATTATGAGTATAGAAGTTTACTAACCTTTCTTGAAGCTTGAACTTTGAAGAGGCTTTTGGAAAGTTTGCAACGCTCGTCTCCCCTCGCAGCACGTCTCTCTTTCTTTCCTCGGCACCTCGAGCAACCACGAAAGTTTCTATCACTAAATCACTCGAAATAAAGGAATTAGTGAGTGGGCACTTTTAAACACTACGACTTAAGAACGAGTCTTGAAGTCGCAGAGCTAAACACTAGGTCGAGTGAGGACCTAGGTGCCAAAACAAGAAAAATCGAAACTAAACTAGAAAGAGAGAGAGAGAGAGGAGTTCGGCCAAGTTCTAGAGAGAGAGTCTCTCAAATCTCTTAAACTTGGATGAATGAAATGTGAGGAAATGAGGCTCCTATTTATAGGAGAGGTCTCACCTTCAATATGGTAGTTTCCTCTTCTATAGAATATCACATATTCATGAGCCAATTTCCTCTTTTCCCTCTTGAGACACTCGGCCAAACAAGGGCTTCTAGAAGCCTTGATTTGTTTCCAATTTTGTTCATGGCTTGCCTTTTTCTCAACTTGGCCGATTCCCTTATGCATCCTTATGCAAATTTGTTTCCTCTTTTTCTTTTGGCAAGTATCTAAATACATTTATGCACAAAATAAACTCTCCTATTTCTCTATAGGGTAGGCGCCCAACATGTCTCTAGAAGGAGCTTCTAGAAGCTTCTTCATTTATTCATGAGAACATGAAAAAGGCCCATTAAGAATTTTCAATAAAACTCTTATGAAATGAAATTAATTCACGAGGCCCAATGATCAAGTCATGGCCGAGTGATATTAAGTCATCAAATGAACTTGTCAAAAAATTTATTGACATTCATTTCATCCTTTGTCTCAAAAGACAAAAATACCCTTTTGACTATTTTCGTTCTCGTTTTGACTTAGCTTCCAGTTTAACTATTCCTATCGATGTGATTCGTGACAGTGACCTCATGGACCCAAATGAACAAAGCTTGAGCTAAACACTTGGACTCAAAAGTTCAGAAACCTTTTCCAAGTTTAGCTTAATGCCAACTGACTCCACTAAAGAGTTGACACTGAAAATCTCTCAGTTCAAATGAATTTATTTTCTACTCAAGAATTCGACCTAATTATGATGAGCGGATCCACTGAATATTATCTATGTTTACCCTTCATGAATGTCATCAGCTAGTCGGGATTTACTAAATTACCATTTTACCCTTCTAGCTGTTATTTCCTCAACTCCTTTGTCGCTTGTGAATAAGTTAGAAACAATGTATTGACGAGGAGCTAACAAGTCACATTGTTTCATCCAAAAGAGTCAGGACTCAATTTGGACACTGGCCAGTTCATTTATTCACACTCCAAGGAACAAAGCATGAGGTGACATACATTGCATTTCAGCAATCTTGTACATGAATTCCATATCTATGAGAACTTCACAAAGTTACTCATGACATTCTCACAACTTAGTACGTCACCAATAGGCCCTGTTCGGAATCACATAGTGAGTCCGAACTCTGACTTTCTCAAATGAGAATACTAAGGAGTGAAATGACATGTCTCATTTCAGGATTAAGGTAAGCATGATGCAATTCATACATAGTGACTTCGAGACATAAGAGGTTAAATGGTTTGTTCTTAACTTGTCTCTAGAAGTGCACTGGTCAATTCAGTACCTTCGGAAGATACCTAGAAGAACTATAGAGTCTCCAACTCTCAATGCCCCATAACCAGACATCATTGATTCTCCTAACAATCGTACTGAGGTCAATAGTCCTTTGACCCTAAGATTGCGAATATATCGTTTTAAGAAAACTACGAAGAGTTTGTTCATGCAAATCTACATTTGTCTCTTCGTAAGTTGTTAAGTTTGTTTATGGACTAAAAGACTAAGGTTTTATCATAAAGCTTCAAACAAAGAAAGAATGAATGGACGTTTCAACTTTATTATTAATGAATAAGCGATTACAAGCAAGAGTCTTCGTAAGACTATATGACATCAAATGTACATAAATAGACACTACTACTCTTCTTGTGGGCACCATTGACAACAGGCTAGACCAGATACGTCCGGCGGACGCAAGCCTTTGAAACCCATTTGTAACTCGCTGCCTTTCGGCTCACGAGCTGGGCGGCGAGCGCGGTGCCACATTTGTGTGGCCAGGTTTCCCGTGGACGCTGTCTAGACCAGATACGTCCGGCGGACGCAAGCCTTTGAAACCCATTTGTAACTCGCTGCCATTCGGCTCACGAGCTGGGTGGCGAGCGCAGTGCCACATTTGTGTGGCCAGGTTTCTCGTGGACGCTGGCTAGACCAGATACGTCCGGCGGACGCAAGCCTTTGAAACCCATTTGTAACTCGCTGCCTTTCGGCTCTCGAGCTGGGCGGCGAGCGCGGTGCCACATTTGTGTGGCCATTCCACCTTTCGAGCGTGGCACCATTGGATGCGCGTGTCGTGTGATAGGCGGGGTTTGGTGTAGACTTGATCTCCCGGCGAGTGTGGCATCTTAGTGCACTGGTCGCGTTTTCGGGTTGAGTCTCTTGGGTCGAGTCTTGTGCCTTTGTGAGTGCGGCGCCCTGGTGCGCGTTTTGCGTTTGTGTACTCAGGTGGCCCATTCTTTCTCGGTACTCGACTCGAGGAGTGGACTCAACTCGAGGTGACATGTAGGGTCGGCTCGAGGAGTAGCTTGTCGACTCGTGGAGTCGGTACTCGACTCGAGGAGTGAACTCAACTCGAGGGGAAACGTAGAGTCGGCACGAGGAGTTGTTTGTCGACTCGTGGACTCGGTACTCGACTCGAGGAGTGAATTTCGACTCGAGGAGAAACGTAGAGTCGGCACGAGGAGTAGCTTGTCGACTCGTGGACTCAGTAGTTGACTCGAGGAGTGAACTCGACTCGAGGAGAAACGTAGAGTCGGCATGAGAAGTAGCTTGTCGACTCGTGGACTCGGTACTCGACTCGAGGAGTGAACTCGACTCGAGGAGAAATGTAGAGTCGGCACGAGGAGTAGCTTGTCGACTCGTGGCCTCGGTACTCGACTCGAGGAGTTAACTCAACTCGAGGACAAACGTAGAGTCGGCACGAGGAGTTGCTTGTCGACTCGTGGACTCGGTACTCGACTCGAGGAGTGAACTTCGACTCGAGGAGAAACGTAGAGTCGGCACGAGGAGTAGCTTGTAGACTCGTGGACTCGGTAGTTGACTCGAGGAGAAACGTAGAGTCGGTATGAGGAGTAGCTTGTCGACTCGTGGACTCGGTACTCGACTCGAGGAGAAACGTAGAGTAGGCACGAGGAGTAGCTTGTCGACTCGTGGCCTCGGTACTCGACTCGAGGAGTTAACTCAACTCGAGGAGAAACGTAGAGTCGGCACGAGGAGTTGCTTATCGACTCGTGGACTCGGTACTCGACTCGAGGAGTGAACTCGACTTGAGGGGAAACGTAGAGTCGGCATGAGGAGTTGCTTGTCGACTCGTGGACTCGGTACTCGACTCGAGGAGTGAACTCAACTCGAGGAGAAACGTAGAGTCGGCACGAGGAGTTGCTTGTCGACTCGTGGACTCGGTACTCGACTCGAGGAGTTAACTCAACTCGAGGAGAAACGTAGAGTCGGCACGAGGAGTTGTCGATCGACTCGTGGACTCGAAACTCAACTCGAGGAGTGAACTCAACTCGAGGAGTAATGTAGAGTCGGCACGAGGAGTTGTCGATCGACTCGTGGACTCGAAACTCAACTCGAGGAGTGAACTCAACTCGAGGAGTTACGTGTAGTGTTGATTATTTCTCGTTGGAACCTCCGGCCTGAGCATCGGCCCCTTGAGAGTTCGTTATACTTTTGTTTTTGTTTTTTGTTTTTAAGGGTTTCATCGATCATCGTTCCCCATTAGTTAGCCCCCCGAGTTTCTTGTGTTTGTGAGACGGAGACCAAGAAACTCTCGATTGGGAGATATACAATAGGATGTCACAACTTGTAGAACAATTTTTTATTGGAATGAAAATGTTGTTACAGCTTGTCTTGGCACATGGCCTCTTTAGGAAAAGGGAAATTACATGTCTTATATAAAATGACAATAAGTTCAAGCGCGAATTCAATGACGAAAGTTGTGTCGGTCGTGGCCGTGAATGCTGGGCGCGTGTTAGACAGTGCTCATCATCTCGTTGTCTTTGTGCTAGAGGATTCTTCCCTTATGACAAGTCGATTGCTCGGTCGGGGTCGCCTTGCTAGCGAATGTGACGAACTCTTTGAGATGCCCACCTCGGATCAGGGAATCAATTCGCTTCCTAAGCAGGTAGCATTCGATTGTCACGTGTCCGTGATCCCGGTGATATTCGCATTGCTTGCTTCTGTCCCTCGTCGCGGGGTTCGTCTTAAGCGGGGGCGGAGATCCTAGCTTCTCCCTGTGTAAGCTCAGGATCCGGTCGGGCGTTGTGTTGAGTGGGACGAAGGATTGCTTCGGGGCTGGAGATGGGTGGTCATTAGAGACTTGACCATTTCTACGCCTCTTCCTTCGCGAGCCGAGACCGGTGGCTGGTGGCATGAGTGTGGCGGCTCGCTTCTTGTTGGATGCGCGGTCAGCCACGTTGGGTGGTTGATGTCCCAAGACGACTTCTCTCTCGATCCCGCGTTGGGCGTTGAGTTTTTCTCTCAAGTCGCTCCCGTGAGATTCCCTTCGGGAGTTGAGGCGATCTCTCAAGTCTCCGGTGGTCGTCCCTATCACTTTGGACGAGGATACGTCATTCGAGTGACGTCCTCGACAGACGCCACGGCCATTGATGTCGTCATCTCCCCAGGGGTTTTGGACGCGAACGGTGAGCTTGGAGCGTCCCTTTCGGGCCCTAGAGGTCAAGCGTCCCCGAGTATTATTCGACACTTGACGCCTTGACGTGGTCGCCCGAGCGTATCCCCTCGAGGGCGCGTGCGCGTGCTCATTAGAAAGTTGACGTCTCGACGCGGTCGCCCGAGGGTGTCCCCTTGGAAGCGTGCGCGTGCGTCCCCTTTCGTGAATAGCGTGGTAGAGGTTGGTCTCATTGGTTCTCTACCTCGCCATGTAATCGGGGTCTTTCTTGTCATGGTTGAAGTCGTCGACGTTGTTGGAGTCGAGGAGGTCGGCGATGAGCGCGCCGGTGACACCGGGACGGTCTAGGAGCTCGGCGAGCCTTCGAGCCGTGTCCTCTCGGACTGCGGCCGCGGGGTCATTCGCCGAGTCTTGGGGCTGGCTCTCGTTATCACGAAGTTGCCCTCCTAGATGGTGCGCAGGGCTTCGGAGGCCGTACCTCGAGCTAGTCGCTCGGGCGCCCACGGAGGCGACGGGCAATTGACTCATCTATCGAGAGTGGTAGAGGGAATGCGTCGCCAAGGTCGAGAGATCCCCTCCTTCTAGTGCCAAAATGTTGTCGCAGTTTTTCGGACAACCATTTAGGAGTCAAAGGCGGTTAGATCCAAGGCCGGACCAAGTGGTCTCGTCTTGACTCGAGCGTGTCGGGCTTGGTATCCCAAGCCGTCCCTTAGCTGTAGCTGGTGTCTATCTCGTCCAAGCACCTGAAAAGGAAGAAAGAACAGGTGTGAACTACAAAGGGGAAATAGAGGGGGTGCCTCTGTTTACCTCTCTGACGCTCAACATTAGAAGGATTGAGGTGGATAAAGAGGGTTTAAGTGTTTAGAGGCCGAGACTTGAGAGAAACGAGCGAGGTACGAGTTCGGCAGCGTTTCAGTACTCAAGAATGGGTTACCTGGACCAGGGGAGGTATCCCGGTACTTATAAGCGACCAAGGGGCATTTTGGGCAACCCCTTGGCCGAGGATGGCCGAGGCTGACCCTTGGGCCGGCCAATGACCGAGGCTATTTGAGCCGGCCATTGGCCGAGGCTGGCCCTAGGGCCGGCCAATGACCGAGGCTATTTGAGCCGGCCATTGGCCGAGGCTAGCTCTAGGGCCGGCCAATGGCCGAGGCTATTTGAGCCGGCCGTTTGGCCGAGGCCGGCTCTAGGGCCAGCCAATGGCCGAGGCTATTTGAGCCGGCCATTGGCCGAGGCTGGCTCTAGGGCCGGCCAATGGCCGAGGATAGCCAGGCTCGGCCATTGGCCGAGGATGGCCGATGGCCGAGGATAGCCGAGCTCGGCCTTTGGCCGAGGTCGAGCTCATGAGACCGGAGGTCGGCCATGGAGCTGGAGGCCGAGCTCATGAGGCCGGAGGTCGGCCATGGAGCTGGAGGCCGAGCTCATGAGGCCGGAGGTCGGCCATGGAGCTGGAGGCCGAGCCCATGAGGCCGGAGGTCGGCCATGGAGCTGGAGGCTGAGCTCATGAGGCCGGAGGTCAGCCATGGAGCTGGAGGCCGAGCTCATGAGGCCGGAGGTCGGCCATGGAGCTGGAGGCCGAGCTCATGAGGCCGAAGGTCGGCCATGGAGCCGGAGGCCGAGCTCATGAGGCCGGAGGTCGGCCATGCGTCGGGGGAGTCCCGGGGTGGTCGCTATCGCGGCCGCCGCTGCTATAACGAGCCGAGATGGACCGGTAACATGGCACACGATGACCACGCGTTAGAATGACGGAGACATTTGGACCGCATGCACATTCAATTGAACCAACAAATCTTGGATCACCCGCTCGAAAGGCAACCCCCCCTCCCCCCATAGGATTGCTTCATGGACAACAGTATGCCCCTCCCGTGGGGGAGTAGGAAGATCGTCAGGCAGTGGGCGTAGGAGCAACACGGATCCTGGGATGCCGTAGCGCTGCCTCAACTTCCTAAAGCTCACGAGGGAGATAATACTCCGGGTGTCGACCCTAAAACAATCGATGCCGCCACGGATTGCCGAAACTCCAATGGAGAAGGCTAAGGCCCAATCCGATTCCTTCTGAGCAGTCGAAGATCGCACACCTCCGGTGTCGCTGGCTATGGCTTCCTCATAAGGGGTAATCCAGGGAAGTACCACGCCAGCTCGCCTCAAGACGTGTGACCTCGAAGACATTGGGCGTCATGCGGTAACCCGCGTCGGTGAAGTCTGATGGCTGGTCGTCCACGGGGTAGGTGATAGTCGTCCATACGGCCAGTAGATCGAGATTGCCGGACGGCCGATTGGCCATGAAAGAAGCGCCGGACGACCGCTCGACCGGGTCCGGAGTGCCGTACGGCCGATCGGTAATGGAGGGAGTGCCGGATGGCCGCTCGGCCAGGTTTGACGCACTAGACAGCCGATCGGCCATGGAAGAGGTACCACACCGAGTGCCCACTCGGTCAGGGGGTCCGAGGCACCGTATGAGTGATCGGCCAATGGCCTCTCGGCCATGGACAGAGCACTGGTTGGTCCCTTTGTGGTGGCTAGACCGGCCGACCCAAATAGAGAGAGGTGATTCACCTGGGCCGCCAAGGCTTGAGGCGTCGGCAGATCCGTTAGACACAGCGTTGCCTGGGCTGCCTATTGCACGTGTGCGACCGATCTTACCGGGTCTGCCCCGCCTTATCCAGATCTGCGCCCAGCTTCTATGCATCCTCAGCAACCTTGGCGCCGACCGAGACACTGTTGCCCGAGCCTTTCGCGTTAAACCCCGCGCACGCATCACCTGGGCCGGCCTGGGTTCGCGTAGGCGAAGTGTCGCCCAGGCCGCCTTGCGCCGTCCTGCCCTGGGTGTGGGTGTCTTCCCAGCCAGCAAGCTCTATGATTGGCTCCTTCTATAGGGCGGCATCTTCAGGTAGTGGATGCACCGCCACCCTACTAGTCACCGTCGACCCACCGTCGCCAGACAGCAATGTTGTTGTCAATGGTGCCCACAAGAAGAGTAGTAGTGTCTATTTATGTACATTTGATGTAATATAGTCTCACGAAGACTCTTGCTTGTAATTGCTTATTCATAATAAAAGTTGAAACGTTCATTAATTCTTTCTTGTCTGTTTGAAGCGTTATGATAAAACCTTATTCTTTAGTCCATAAACAAACTTAACAACTTACGAAGAGACAAATGTAGATTTGCATGAACAAACTCTTCGTAGTTTGCTTAAAACGATATACTCGCAATCTAAGGGTCAAAGGACTATTGACCTCAGTACGATTGTTAGGAGAATCTATGATGTCTGGTTATGGGGCATTGAGAGTTGGAGACTCTATAGTTCTTCTAGGTATCTTCCGAAGGTACTGAATTGACCAGTGCAGTTCTAGAGACAAGATAAGAACAAACCATTTAACCTCTTATGTCTCGAAGTCACTACGTATGAATTGCATCATGCTTACCTTAATCCTGAAATGAGACATGCCATTTCACAACTTACGTATTTTCATTTGAGAAAGTCAGAGTTCGGACTCACTATGTGATTCTGAACAGGACCTATTGGTGAAGTACTAAGTTGTGAAGATCTCATGAGTAACTTTATAAAGCTCTCACAGATATGGAATTCATGTACAAGATTGCTGAAATGCAATGTATATCACCTCATGCTTTGTTCCTTGGAATATGAATAAATGACCTGGCCAGTGTCCAAATTGAGTCTTGACTCTTTTGGATGAAACAATGAGACTTGTTAGCTCCTCGTCAATACATTGTTTCTAACTTATTCACAAGCGACAAAGGAGTTGAGGAAATAACAACTAGAAGGGTAAAATGGTAATTTTGTAAATCCCGACTAGCTGATGATATTCATGAAGGGTAAACATAGATAATATTCAATGGATCCACTCATTACAATTAAGTTGAATTCTGTAGTAGAAAATAAATTCATTTGAACCGAGAGATTTTCAGTGTCAACTCTTTAGTGGAGTCAGTTGACATTAAGCTAAATTTGGAAAAGGTTTGTGAACTTTTGAGTCCAAGTATTTAGCTCTAGCTTTGTTCATTTGGATCCATGAGGTCACTGTCACAAATCATGTCGAGTAGTAATAGTTAAACTAGAAGCTAAGTCAAAATAAGAACGAGACAAGTTTTGCGAAAATTTTCAAAAGGGTAATTGTGTCTTTTTAGGCATAGGATGAAATGAATGTCAATAAATTTTTTGACATTGTCATTTGATGACAAATGATTTAAAAACCACTCGGCCATATTAAAGAATTTGGGCCTTGTGGATTAATTTCATTTCATAGAATTTTACTTGAAAATTCTTAATGGGCTTTTCTTATGTTGTCATGAACAAATGAAGAAAAATCTAGAAGGCCCTTCTAGATGCCTTATTTTTGTCCAACCCAAGGAAAAGAGAGAGTAAATTTCGTGTATACCATAGTGTGAAAGAGATTATTTTTGCCTTGAGTATAAAGATGCTTGCCAAATGAAAAGAGGAAACAAATATTCCTCTATAAGGAAGGAAGGCCACACGGCCAAGAGGAAAGGAAAAGAGGAAACTAATCCCTTGGGGATTTGCATGAGGTGGACGCATGGAAGAAGGATTGGGTAATTAAGAATTGCTCATGATGGCTTGAAAAGAAAGGGGGAAACTACTTCTTTTCAAGGCCAACCCTTCTCCTATAAATAGAGGCGCCTCATTCCTCTCATTTTCTCATCCCACATAAGTTAGAGATTGAGAGCTTCTCTATCTAGACATTGTGGCCGCCCACTCATCTCTCTCTCTCTCTCTCTCTCTCTCTCTCTCTATGTTCTTTCGTTTTTGTTTTGGCACCTAGGTCCACATTTGACCTAATATTTTAGCTCTTCGACTTTGAGACCCGTTCTCGAGTCGTCGTGTTTAAAAGTGTCCACACACTAATTCCTTTTCTCTCGAGTGATTATAGTGATAGAAACTTTCGTGGTTGCACGAGTTGGCGAGGAAAGAAGTGAGACGTGCTGCGAGGGGAGACGAACGTTTTCAACCTTTCGAAGGCTCATCAACATTCTAGCTTCTAAAAAGGTTAGTAAATTTTTAATGCTCATAATAGTTTTTATTTACGTGTACTTGATCTTTGTCTAGGTTAGTAAAATCGTTTTACTTGTCAAATTTTTTTTTTTAAATTCCGCCGCTTACCCGAAGCGTTAAACTTTTTCTTAAACCCTAGATCAATTCCGACACACGCGTCCACTGAGGAGAAATCTTGGTCATCACATCCCATAGACGTCACCCTAGAAACTCTGAATCCAAAAGTAGGAGAGAGTGGTGGAATATCTTGAGGTAGAGAAAACAGATTCAAAACCCTCCAATTTAACGCACGGGGCCTATAAAAGGGATTGGAAATCCTCTCAAAGGCCTCCAATTACGATAGGGCGATCAGGAGAACTCATGATCGCGTGAAATAAGACGACCATGTAGGAATGTATGAATAAAAAATATAATATTAAATGAATAGTGCGAGGAACAAGAAGGGTAAGTCTTCCCATACCTTTTCTTTTGAGCGACAAACCACTCCGATAAAGAACGACGATCCTGGAGAATCTTCTGTTGAAATAGATCTAGGGTTAAGAAAAGTTTTATCGCTTCTAGCAAGCGGAGAAATAAAAAATATTTCTTTAAAAACTCGTAAAACGTTTTTACAACCTAGACAAAGCACGTGAACATATAATTTAAAAGTTTAAAAACTACATTTAGTTTTTAATTGGTACCTACCTCGAATGGAGCTGGAATGTTGAGAAGCCTTCGGAAGGTTGAAACGTTAGTTTCCCCACGCAGCACGGCTCTCCCACTAGTCTTCTTGAACTTGTGAGCAACCACGAAAGTTTCTACCACTAGAGTCTCAAGAGAATGGTTGGATTTAGTGTGTGGGCACTTTTAAACACGATGACTCAAGAACAAGTCTTTGAGCCAAAGAGCTAAAAACAAATGCTAGGTCTAAAAACAAAGGACCTAGGTGCAAAAACAAAGAACAAGAAGGGATTCTAGAGAGAGAGGGGGCGGCGACAAAGTAGAGAGAGAGGCTCTCAATCTAAAAAATTGTGTGTTGTGAATTGAGATTGAGGTGGGGTATTTATAGAAGGAGGATTACCTTCAAAAAGTAGTTTCCTCTTTTCTATTGAATATCACATATTCTTGAGCAAATATTTGCTTCCCCTTTTCCATTTGGACGTCCAACACTTACCATGCAAGTCCTTGTATTTGTTTCCTCATTTGTCTTGCCTCTCTCTTGCCGCCCATATGGTTTCCTTCTAGGGGAAATTTGTTTCCTCTTTTTCTTTTGGCAAGTATCTACATACATCAATGCACACAATAATCTCCCTTTCCTTTATGATGGTGCATGAAGTTAGGCTTCTAGAAGGAGATTCTAGATGTTTCTTCATTTGTTCATGACAACATAAGAATAGCCCATTAAGAATTTTCATATAACATTCCTTGTCATGTGACCATGTTTCATATAACATTCCTTGTCATGTGACCATGTGACATATTTCATTGTCATCATATGACAATGTCAAAAAAATTATTTATTGACATTCATACTATCCTTTGTCCAAAAGGACAAAAATACCCTTTAGACAATTTTCGTAAAACTTGTGTAGTTCTTGTTTTGACTTAGCTTCTAGTTTAACCAATCCTACTCTAATAGCTTGTGGTAGTGATCTCATGGATCCAAGTGAACAAAGCTTGAGCTAGCATACTTGGACTCAAAAGTTCACAAACCTTTTCCAAGTACTAGCTTAATGTCAACTGACTCCACTAAAGAGTTGACATTGAAATCTCTCGATTGAAAAGAATATATTTTATACTCAAGAATTCTACTTAATTGTAATGCGTGGATCCATTGAATATTTTCTCTGTTTACCCTTCATGAATATCGTCAACTATATGAGATTTACAAGATTACCATTTTACCCTTCTAGTTGTTATTTCCTCAACTCCTTTGTCGCTTGTAAATAATTTCGAAACAATGAATTGACGTGGAGCTAACTAGTCACATTGATTCATCCAAAGGAGTCATGACTCAATGTGGACACTAGCCAGTTCATTTATTCACATCCCAAGGAACAAAGCATGGGGTGATATACATTGCATTTCAGCAATCTTGTACATGAATTCCATAGCTATGAGATCTTCACAAAGTTACTCATGACATCTTCATAGCTTAGTACTTCACCAATAGGTCTTGTCTATATCACATAGTGAATCTAGAACTCTCACTTTCTCATATGAGAATACATAAGCTATGCAATGATATGTCTCATTTCAGGATTGAGGTAAGCACGATACAATTCATATGTAGTGACTTCGAGACATAAGAGGTTAATTGGTTTGTTATTATTCTGTCTCTAAAAGTGCACTGGTCAATTCAATACCTTCAAAAGATACCTAGAAGAATTATAGAGTCTCCAACTCTCAATGTCCCAAAACCAGACATCATAGATTCTCCTAACAATCATACAAGGATCACTAGCCCTTTGACCCTTTGATTACGAATATACTGTTTTAAGCATACCATGAAGAGTTTATTCATGCAAATCTATATTTGACTTTTCATTTGTTATTAGGTTTGTTTAAGGACTAAAGACTATAATTTATCATTAAGATTCAAACGGACAAGGAAGAATGAATGAACGTTTCAACTTTTATTAATAACTCAGCAGTTACAAGCAAGAGTCTTCGTGAGACTTTATTACATAAATTGTACATAAATAAAGACTACAGCTCTTCTTGTATGCACCATTGACGGGTCTCCCCATACATGTAGGAAAGTCCCGCTAAACCAAGGCCCACTCGACCAGTGGCCGCTCGGGGAAGGCCCATTCGGCTAGTGGCCGCTCGGCCAAAGCCCACTCGGGCAAGGCCCGCCCAGCCGAGGCGCATTTGGCGAGTGGCCGCCTAGCCAAGACTCACTCGGCCAAGGCCCGCTCGACCAAGGCCCACTCGGCCATCTCTCGCTCGGCCAGTGCCCGATCAGCCAATGCCTGCTCGGCCACTGCCCGCCGGCCACCTCCATCACTCTTTGCACACAAACTGTTGGAATTGATCTAGGGTTAAGAAAAGATTTAACGCTTTTAGCAAGCGGTGGAAAATAAAAATGTTATTTAAACAAGTTAAACGATTTTTACTAACCTAGATAAAGAGCAAGCACATGTTATTATTAAAACTCTCCAAGAGCGATTACACGTTTACTAACCTTTATGAAGCTTGATTGTTGAGAAGCTTGTGGAGGTTGAATCGATCATCTCCCCACACAGCTCATCTTTCTTCGTTCTTCGGAAACTCGAGTAACCACGAAAGTTTCTATCACATAAATCACTCGACGTAAGAAGGAATAAGTTTGTGGGCACTGTTAAACACGACGACTCAAGAACAAGTCTTAGAGTTGAAGAGCTAAAATAAATGCTAGGTCAAATGTGCACCTAGGTGCCAAAACGAAAACGAAAGGAGTTAGACAGAGAGAGAGAGAGGGGCGGCCACAAAGTCTAGAGAGAGAAGCTCTCAATCTCTAAATTGTGTGGGATGAGAAACAATGAGACTTGGGGGCTCTATTTATAGGAGAAGAATTACCTTCAAAAAGGTAGTTTCCTCTTCTATAGAATATAAGATATTCATTAGCAAATATTGTCTCTTTCTCTCTTATGTCACACATCCAAGACAAGCTTCTAGAAGCCTTGGGATTTGTTTCCTCTTTTGCTCTCTCTTGGTTGGCCATCCATGTTGATTCCTTGTTGAGGAAATTTGTTTCCTCTTTTTCTTTTGGCAAGTATCTTCATACATCAAAGCACAAAATAATCTCTCTTTCTCTTCCTATGTTTGACGTGCAACACCTTCCAGAAGGTGCTTCTAGATTTTTCTTCATTTGTTCATGACAAGATAAGAAAAGCCAACTAAGAATTTTCAAGTAAAATTCCATGAAATGAAATTAGTCCTCAAGGCCCAAATTCATGAACTTGGCCGTGTGGTTTAATTTCTTTGTCATTATATGACAATGTCAAAAAACTTATTTATTGACATTCATTACAACATGTTACCCATCGTTTTCGGGAAACCGAAAAAAAAAACAATTCACGCCGGCCGGACTTCGCCGGCCGGACCACCTAACGCTCGCCAGCCCCGCGCACCCTACGCTCCAGGCCCGCTGGGCCCGCGCGCGCCCTAGCGCCCTCGGCCCACTGGGCCCACTAATGTACGAGCGCACCCGGCCCCCCGGCCCGCGCGCGCACCCGCTCCCCTGGCCCTCAGGCCTGCACGCGCCCTAGCGCCCCCTGCCCTCCGGCCCGCGCGCGACCTGCACCCCCGGCCCTTCGGCCCACGTGCGCCCTCGCGCCCCCGGCCCCCAGGCCCACACGCGCACCTGCGCCCCCGGCCCTCTGGCCCACGCGCGCCCTCCAGTACGCGCCCAGCTCCCTCTCGCGTGCGCCCTCCTGTGCGCGCCCTTCTCCCTCGCCCGCGCACGCTTGGCCGAGCACCTAACTGCCTGGACAGAAGGCCCCAGCAATGGCCGAGCCTCCACCGGTAGGCCGGGACTCCCTCGGCGAGTACCAACGCTCCCCTGCCCGGACGCCGCCCTGAAAGTGCTGCTGGTCGGGCTCCAAGCCCCGGCATGCCCCGCGCCCCTCAGGGACTTACGCCCGCGCGCGCCCAACGCCCAGCCTGGTGTCACATCTCGCCCGCCCCCGTCCCGTGCGCACGCCGTGCCCCGCGCCCTACCATCCGGTGGGCCTCAAGGGGGCCGGCCCAAGGCCTCCTCCAAGCCTATAAATACCCCCTCATTTCCACTTGATGGGGACCTTGAACTTTGATCTTGAATCTTTTGGAGAACTCTTCTTTACTTTCTCACCACGCTCTTGTGACATTCCAAAAGCGCGCTCTCCTCCTCTCCTGGCTAAGAAATTTGAGAACCCCCCTCGATGAGAGTTTAAACAAGCTGCGACCCGAGTCTTCAAAGCGCATAAGCTGCGCTCCTGCGTCTTGGCCCTTGAGTTTGAACTCTGAGCTACGAGTTAAGCGACCATTCTAAAGTCTTCACTAGAAGCTAAGAGCTAGGTCCTTCTCTAAAGCCTTGGATTCTCAACCTCCGAGAAGATTGCCCCCTTACTCACATTGAACTACGTTCTGACCTGATCCCGGACGACGGGTACGTAGACAGCCAACCTTTGGCACGCTCACACCCTTCAACACACACCTCAGGGTCCGGGGGGTGCAACTCGGTCTTCGAGTTTACATTTTTGGCCCGGGTACGATCACATGGTTCGGCGTTGGATCGAAGCTCCCGAGGTTTTAGTTCATTTTTGTGCGACAACATTTTGGCGCTAGAAGGAGGGGACTTCCCGACTTATATAGCCCGAAATCCCTTCTACAACTCGACCCCTTTCTTCTCAACTTGAGAAAGACATGAGTGGTCAACCACCCGTTCGTTCTAAGGTGGTGAATAACCCCAAGAATGTAACCGGAGTGAAGAAATACTTCTTGCGTTCTCGAGCGTAGGGTGATGAGGAGTCTCTCAACGATGAGGGCCACACTCCATCGCCGTCTCCACCTTAGGATAGCCTGGACGACTGCATCCTCGAGATGGAGGAGAAGATCCGCCAACTAAGTGCGGCCAATGCAAGGTACCACCGTCAACTGGCGGGTAAGGCACCTATGCAAGGCGTTCCTCACGGGGAACCCGAAGACCTCATGGACGAGGGACATGACTATGACCCCGATTATGAGGGCTTGGAGATTTCGGCGGACATCGAGACTTCTCTCATCAAAGACGGGGAACTCCCGGTAGAGATCAAAGCTGGTCCATTGAATATACCACCTAAAGCGAAGGCAATAGCGATCTCCTCCCAAGAGGAAACCTCCCGACGATCAGCCCATGACCAACTTGGTCAAAGAGAAAATGTTAGGGAAGGTCAAACAACTAGGCGAGTGAGGCGTATGGCTCGAAGCTCACGCCTCCATGCCACTGATCAAGACCTTAGGGATCGACTCACCGCCCAACGGAACGACCCTAGCGAAGAAGTACGAGAGAGGTTGAGTGCTCGCAAGGGTCTCAACGATGCGGCCCCGATCAATAGGGACCCTCGCACGGCTCAAGGGTGGAATGAAAGGCGCCAGGTGACTCCTCCCGAACAGGGAGTGACCCCCAACATTGGCCTCGATGTCGTCACCATGATTCACAATCTTCATAATGAAGTATGTGATCTACGTGAAGGCGGCTTGGCCGGTAATACATACGGGGTCGTAGAAGAACATTCCTCGCCCTTCACTGCCGAAATCCTTGCTGAGGTGTGCACGGGAAACTTCAAACTCCCGAATCTCCCTCCCTACAGTGGGAAAACTGACCCTACTTATCACATCCAACATTACGAAACTTGGATGACGATGCAAGGCGTCTCACCTGGGGCTCTGTGCTAGGCTTTTAGTCTTACCCTCACCGGACCCGGTTTCGAGTGGTTTAAGAATTTAACACCAGGGAGCGTCCATTCGTTCAAAGACCTGAAGGACATGTTCCTAGCACGATTTGCTACGTTGATGGTTCAAAAGAAAACCAAGATGTACTTATGGTCAATCAGGCAAGAGAATAACGAGTCATTGAGATAGTATCTCACTCAGTTCACTGCAAAATCGAACAAGGTCGACCGCTTCGACGACAGTGACACAATAACAACCATCATTGAGGGTTTGCGCGCTGGGGACTTCCTAAAGTCCGTCGTTGGCAGCGTCCCTTCTACAATGGACGAGTTAATGAACCGAGCGAAGACCTTCATGGGGGTTGAAGATTACCTTGTTGGTCGTAGGAGCAATAACCAAAGCTCCCGCCGTCGAGACGAGTCCGGCAACGAGCGGGGCAACCCCCGCAAGAAAGTGAATAAGGGAGGTCAAGCTTCCGATAGCCGACCCCCTACGTCTCTAAAGCCGCGTCTTGAAAACAACTTCAGAGACTATTTACATTACATACCTTTGAACGCCCCGGTAGAACAAATCTATGCTGTAGCGCGTGATAAGTTCACCGCTCCAACTGCAATGAAAGGCGACCCCGCATCCCACGATCGGTCCCGATATTGTGAGTTCCACCAGGGTTATGGTCACATGACCGCTCAATGCTTCCAGCTGAAATGGTAGATTGAGACATTGATCCAAAGAGGCGAGCTCAAAGATCGTTCTCCGAACGATAGGTGCTGCGGTCCCCACCAACGACAGGCCACAGCCTAGAAAGGGTGAAGGAACCAACACTAACACCGACCATGCCACAGCTGCGGCTACGGCCGACACACAACTCCACGTCATCACCACCATACTAGGTGGCTTGCAAGACGGGGATTCAGCCCGGCAAAGAAAGAAGCTCCTTAGGGCTGCCTCTCAAGAAGGCCTTGCCGAGCAAGTTAACCTCACCTATGAGGAACCTCCGTCCGTACCATACGAGATGATACATTTCACCAATGAGGAAGCTAAGCGAGTTATACATCCGCACAATGACGCAATAGTCCTCAAAGCCCAGGCGGCTAACAACTTGGTGAAGAGGGTCCTTATTGATAACGGCAGCACAACCGATATAATCTTTAAGACCACCCTAGAGTGCATGAAGATCGGGGGGCTCCGCCCCGTCCCTACCCATACACCTTTGTTTAGGTTCACGGGAGAAAAGGTCATGACCAAAGGAATCATTGATTTACCGGTCACCTTCGGAACTGCCGGAGGTATCGAAGTCGTTCACATGGTCCCCTTTCTTGTGGTTGACCAGGAGTCGCCCTACAATGTCATCATTGGGCGACCCACGTTGAACAGACTAAGGGCCATCACATCCACATATTACCTACTGGTGAAATTCCCCACCGAGGAGGGAATTGGCGTCATGGCTGGTGATCAAACCTAGGTGATGATATGCTATGTCCAGGGTGTGGTCGACAAGCGCGCTAAAAAAAGGGTTAACACAATCTACCAGTTAGAAGATGACTACCCGTGTGATAAAAAAGACGCACAGCAGTTCGGGGAAATAGACCCCCGTGACGAGACCGAGAGGTTGAAAGTTGATACTCCTGATGATCTCACTTCGATCGTTCTCAACGAAGCCAAACCTGACCAGGTTGTGAAGATCGGTGCACAACTTCATCCCGCCATCAAGACTCAACTCGCGTCCTTCCTTCGGGAGTTTAAAGATGTCTTTGCGTGGACTCATGCAGACATGCCTAGAATAGACCCCAATCTGATTGTGCACCGGTTGAACGACGACAAAAACATCACCGAAAAAGTACAAGCTAGACGCGTGTTCAACCCTGAACGATACCTAGCGATAAACGAAGAAGTTTAAAAGCTTCTCTCCGCCGGCTTCATCCGAGAAGCTAAGTACCCCAAGTGGGTGGCTAACGTGGGCATGGTTAAAAAATCTAATGGGAAGTGGAGCATTTGTATAGACTACAAAGATCTTAACAAAGCCTACCCAAAAGATTGCTTTCCGCTACCACGCATCGAACAACTGGTCGATGCCACGGAAGGACATGAGCTACTAAGCTTCATGGATGCCTACTCGGGCTATAACAAGATAGGAATGCACGAGCCCGATCAGATCAAGACAACCTTCGTCACTGATCAAGGCCTCTACTGCTACAAGATCATGGCTTTTGGCCTTAAGAACGCATGAGCTACTTATCAACGATTGGTAAACCGGATCTTTGCCGACCTAATCGGCAAGACTATGGAAGTATACGTGGATGACATGCTCATTAAAAGTCTACTGGCTGCTAATCACGTAGACAACCTAAGGGAGATGTTCTTAATCCTCCGCCGGTACAAAATGAAGCTCAATCCCAACAAATGCGTGTTCAGGGTTGAGTACGGGAAGTTCCTAGGATACATCATTAGCCGGCGAGGAATCGAAGCGAACTCCGAGAGAATCAAGGCGCTCCTTGACATGAGATCTCCACGACGTGTCAAGGAAGTCCAAAGTCTGACCGGTCGGATTGCCGCCCTCTCTCGTTTTGTGGCTAAAGCAACCAACAAGTGTCAACCGCTCTTCAAAGCTATAAAGAAGACGGACGGCTTTGTATGGACGGACGAGTGCGAGAAGGTCTTTCAAGAGATGAAGTCCTGCTTTGGAACACCTCCGTTCCTCTGCAAACCAAAGGAAGGCGAGACGCTCTACGTCTACCTCGCTGTCTCCGAACGAGCCGTAAGAGCTGTGTTAGTCCGCGAAGAAGATAAGGTTCAACAACCTATCTTCTACGTGAACAAAGCCTTACTCGACGCCGAAATGCGTTACACAGAGATAGAGAAACTCTCTGCCACTCTCCTCGTAGCTGCCAAAAAGCTACGTCCCTACTTCCAGGCTCACTTTATCACTGTCCGAACAGGGCACCCCATCGGTAAAGCTCTTCAAATGGGAACATCGACTCGCATGGCAATCTGGTCCCAAAAATTGAGCAAGTACAGAATCGAGTTCCACCCAAGACCGGCAATAAAGGCTCAAGCCCTAGTCGATTTTGTGGCAGAATTTTCCTATACTCCCGACATGGGAAGAGTAGAAGACTGCTTGACCGACGACTTGTCGGCTCGAAAGAGAAAGGTTGACCCTACGGGTCCCGTCTAAGAATTGCACGTAGACGGAGCGTCCAACGCTCAGGGATCCCGCGCTGGCGTGATTTTAACCAATCCCGATCGGGAGAAGTTACGCTACGCCCTCCACTACGGATTCCAAGCCTCCAACAACGAGGCTGAGAACAAAGCTCTCATTGTTAGACTAGAGCTCGCTCAAAAGCTCAACGTACAAAACTTACGAATACACTGTGACTCGCAGTTGATCGTAAATCAGGTTGTAAATCTGGTTAAGGGCGACTACATCGCCAAAGAGCCTAACATGATCGCCTACCTGGAAAAAACAAATGCCAAGCTAGATGCCTTCTCTTGGTTTGAGATCATCCAGATCCCCAGAGAAGAGAACGACGAGGCTGATGCTCTCGCTCGCCTCCGCCCTTGTATCACCGAAGATGGGTTAGGAACTATCTCGGTCAAGTCTCTCTCGTGACCATCCGTCTCACGAGACGAGGTTGGAACGATCGAGAGCACCACTCATCCGACGTGGATGACTCCGCTTACGGACTTCTTGCGAAGAGGGGTACTTCCCAAAGACTGCAAAGAAGCCGAAAGGCTAAAAGCCCTCGCATCTAAATATGTGTTGAGAGGCGAAGCCCTATACAAGCGCCGGTACTCAACCCCGCTACTCCGATGCCTCGACAAGGTCGAGTCGACCAAGATCCTCCGTGAAATCCATGAGGGCATCTATGGGAACCACTCCGCTTTGGAGATCCCTTGCACTCAAAGTGCTCCGACAAGGCTACTTCTGGCCCACGATGAAGAAAGATGCCTACAACTGGGCGAGAAAGTGTGACAAGTGTGAACGTTTCTCTAACATTCCATGGCAACCATCGTCTCCCTTGAGTAGCATCATCGTACCACGCCCCTTTGCAAAATGGGGCGTAGACATCATCGGCAAGCTGCCGAAAGCTCCGAGGCAATACGAATACGCCATCGTCAGTGTTGACTACTTCACTAAGTGGGTCGAAGCCGAGCCTCTAGCCAGAATCACCAAGGCCAACATGACAAACTTCATCTAGTAGTCCATTATATGACGCCACGGTATCCCAGCGTCATTGTAACCGATAATGCTGCGTAATTCGATAATGCTCGGGTTAGAGAAATCTGCACCCAACTAGGGATCAGCAAGACATTCTCGTCCCCGCGACATCCACAGGCTAACGGCTAAGTGGAAGCCGTCAACAAGACGATAAAAAGCAACCTCAAGAAAAAGCTCGAGGCCAAGAAGGGCGCCTAGGCTGAGGAACTACCATTCATCCTATGGGCCTACCAAACGAGTGTTCGAAACGCCACCGGAGAGACCCCTTTTTCCCTAGCTTTCGGGGTTGAGGCAGTGCTCCCCATGGAAATCGAGGTCCCCACTTACCGAGTCGACACTTTCGAGGAGGGAGAAAACGACGAGGCCATGGGCCTTGAACTGGATCTAATCGATGAGAAAAGATTCGAGGCTCTCACCCGACTCTCCGCACAAAAGCGTAAAGTCGAGAAATTCTACAACGCCAAAATCAAGAGGTAAATCTTCGCCGTCGGTGGCCTTGTACTCAGGCGCGTGTTCCAAAAAACCCAAGTACAAGGCGCCGGTGTCCTAGGCCTGAATTTGGAAGGACCATATAGAGTTTGCCAAGTCATACATGCGGAATCTGTTACATTGAATATACGGACGGGACCTCTATCCCGCATCCTTGGAACGTCGAACACTTGAGGCAGTACTACCAGTGACAAGTAATTCCCCCATTTATTGCTTTGATTTCCCTGATTCAAGAAGGCCCATGCGCCAGTGTTTGAGGATGTTATCTATTCGCAAAAATAATAAAGTGTGAGGTTTTTCTCTCTTCAAAAATCCGCTTTATTAAGTTTTTAGTCATCAAGGAACGACCTGTACACTAAAAACTTGGGGGGTTGGTGATTCCTGCGATGTACACTAAAAAATACACGGCCCAAGAAACAAAACCTTAATCCCCCCGAACACACACGAGAATGCGGGCTTAGGAAACTCAGACCCCGACGGCCCCTCGAGCGTACGGGTCTGAGTAAAGTCGTCGACCTAACTCGACGCCCCTTCGGTCGCCAATTGGCACGAAGCGAGAACTCTATATACATGCTTAAGTCCCCCGCACACACACGAGGATTCAGGCTTAAGAAGCTCGAACCCCGATGGCCCCTCGAGCATACGGGTTTGAGTGAAACCGTCGGCCTTCCCAGCGTACCCATTCAACCAGGCTTAAGTCCCCCGCACACACATAGGGATACAGACTTAAGAAGCTCGGACCTCGATGGCCCTACGTGCATACGGGTTCGAGTGAAACCGTCAACCTTCCCGGTGTGCCGTAAGTCGTGTAAAGGCATAGGTAAAGGCGGTAAAGGCATAGCTGAAAGTCGTTGGGCCACCCTCAACGCACGTAAGTCGTGTAAAGGCGTTGTTTCAAACCCTAATAGCAAAATCTTTGCCATACACATTCGGTCGCCAATGGCACGAAACACACGGGTTTGAGTAAAATCATAGGCCTAACCCTGCGTTCCGTAAGTCGCGTAAAGGCATAGGTAAAGGCGGCTGGGCTACTCCCTCCGCCACACACATACGTTCGGTCGCCCATGGCAGAAACTCAAAGTCTCCGAGCCACATCCGACGCAATACATACGTTCGGTCTCCCATGGCACGAACTCAAAGTCGCCGGACCACATCTGGCGCAATACATACGTTTGGTCGCCCATGGCACGAACTCAAATTCGTCGGGCCACATCCAGTGCAACACATACGTTCGATCGCCCATAGCACGAACCCAAAGTTACCGGGCCATATCCGGTGCAATACATACGTTCGGTCGCCCATGGCAAGAACTTAAAGTCACTGAGCCATACTCGGTGCAACACATACGCTCGGCCGCCAATGGCGCGAGCACGAAGCCCCCGGGTCATACTTGGCTCGACATCTTCGGTTGCCAAATGGCACGAAGCAAAGTCGTTGGGCCACAGCCAACTTTCAGCACGCTAAACCATCGGGATAACCCGACGTACCGATATCGCCGTACAATACGAGTTGGTCGATCGCAGCAAGTTGCCCCTAGCAACAAATATTGAGCAACGCCTGACCAGACACGAATGCCTCCCACCGCGAATGCTAAACGACAACGAGTCATAACGCTGAACGAGCGAAGGTTGAATCCCGACTAGGGACACGGACCTGCCAAAACTATTGACAAGGACACAAGCCCTTCGAGCCATAGCAGCTCACACATAAGGCACATACGAGCGAAATCGCACAAAATGAGATAGCATTTGACTTGAAGACAACAAAATATCTCATAAATAAAAAAGAGCCACCGCTCCGAATCCAATAAAACATGCGCTAAATGCAAATGCGCTGAAACAAAATAAGATCCTAAAAAAGGGAAAGCAAAGAGCTAAACATACGTGTTATATAAATAAGAAGAGCCACTAGGCTCACGACGCACCCTCGTCAAGAGAGGAAAACAAGGTGTCGAAAAACTCGAAGGTAACCCCCCAGGCCTCGTTCTCGGTGGCGGCCGCCTCCCGACATTCAACCGCTCCGGCTCGGCGGGTGTCCTCAGTCCCGATGTCGTAGTCATCTTGCAAATCGGATGCTCATCGCTCCGCCTCGGTAAGCGAAGAAGAAAGGCGAGCGTTCTCCTCCGCCATAAAATCGTGCTCGCGCTCTACCCGAACGCGCGCCGCTTCGCTCGAAGCAAGCTGGCTTTGGGATGTCTCCATGGCATCTGACCAAGCGTCCAGCTAACGGTGCAAGTCGGAGACCTCGGTCCGGAAAATCTCTATCGACCGAGATGCCACCTCAGAAGCTCGGCGCTCTTTAGTTAGCTCCTCTGCCATTTTGGCCACCGACATCTGAGCTCCGTCACATCGATCCCGAGCCATCTGGAGCTCTACTTGGTCTCTCGAAGCTGGTCCCGAAGCGTCTCGAGTTCCTCTCCAGAGTGACAACTGCGGTCGACCTAGGCCAGCCTAGACTTCGCGTGGGCAAGCTCCTCTTGAGCAATCCGCAGGCGCCGGATGAAGTCGTGCAGAATCCTATCACTTCGAACGGCCCTCGCATACGCATGCGGCGGCAAACAAAAGCAATGGTTAAAAACAGACCTACGCTTATAAGATAATGAATAAAGGTTGTTATCAGCCCGACGAGGTCCGACGGTGGGATCGACGTTTCGGGCGGCAGGACAAGCTCACTCGGCCGATGGCCGGCCCAACTCACTCGTCCATTGGCCGGCCCAAGCAATTCACTCGGCCAATGGCCGAGTGAACCCTCAGCCGGCCAACCAGGTTCACTCGGCCAAAGGCCGAGTGAAACCTCCAGCCGGCCTAACAGTTCACTCGGCCAATGGCCGAGTGAACCTTACTCGGCGTCCAGCCTTCACTCGGCCAATGGCCGAGTGAACCTCATCCAGCGTTCACTCGGCCAATGGCCGAGTGAACCTCGTCCGGCGTCCATCATTCACTCGGCCAATGGCCGAGCGAACCTCATCCAGCGTTCACTCGGCCAATGGCCGAGTGAACCTCGTCCGGCGTTCAACATTCACTCGGCTAATGGCCGAGTGAACGTCATCTAGCGTTCACTCGGCCAATGGCCGAGTGAACCTCACCCGGCAGTCAACACTTCACTCGGCCATCGGACGACCGAGTCTCACCTGGCTGATGGCCGACTCAACTTCACTCGTCCAAGGGACCTTCAAAATGTCCCTTGGTCGCCTCTAAATGCGAGGCTCGACCCCTAGAGACAGGTAATTCGAATTTGAGTACTGAAACGCTGTCGAACTCGTAACTCGCTCGTTTCTCTCAAGTCTCAGCCTCTAAACACTCAAACCCTCTACATTCTACCTCAACCCTACTAATGTTGAACGTCGGAGAGGTAAACAGAGGCAACCCCTCTGTTTCCCCTTTGTAGTTCACGTACTCTCTACTGCTTTTGAGGTATCGAGACGAGGTGAGCTTCATCTACAGCTAAGGGACGACTTTTGATACCAAGTCCGACACGCTCGAGCCGGAGTGAGACCACTTGGTCTGGCCTTAGGTCTAACCACTTTGGGCTCCTAAATAGTTGTCCGAAAATGAACGACAACATTTTGGCGCTAGAAGGAGGGGATCTCCCGACCTTAGCACGCTCTCCCTTCCATTCCTCTCACTTACAACATCTACGACTCTCGAAAGATGAGTCACATTCCCGCTACCTCCGCAGGCACTCGAGCGACGAGCTCGAGGTACGGTCTCCGAAGCCTCGCGCATCGTCTTGAAGGGAAACCTCGTGATAACGAGAGCCACCCCCAAGGCCCGGTGAATGACCCCGAGGCCGCACTCCGAGAGGACACGGCTCGGCGGCTCGCGGAGCTTCTAGACCGTCCCGGCGTCGATGGCACGCTCATTGCCAACCTCCTTGGCTACGACGTCGAGGATAGGTCTACCCGAGACGACTCCGACCCCGACTATGTGGGGGAGTCGAGGACCGACGAGGCGACTCCGAGCCTCGCCCATTCACGGCCCGAGAGGTCGAGCGGCGCTTTGGCCGGACCGTCACACCCGACACGACCACATGCATGGTCACACTCCCGGGGACTCGCCCTCTCGGTCTCAAGAGGCGGCCATACACGGCCCCTTGCCGAGGAGAGAGCGGCCCTAGTGGACGATGGGGCCGACAGCCGAAGCGCTCGACGGACAATCCGGTCGAGGACGACCTCGCCCCGCCGAGCGGCGAGTGTGGACCTTAGAGAGTGCCTAACGGCGCAGAGAAACTCCCGAGGGGAGGATCTCCTCCAAAGGCTCAACTCTCGAAGGGACGCGCTCCCCGCCACGACTCTCGGCCGACCTCAGGCCAATGCCGGGGACAAAGCATCCTGTTGTCAATGGTACCCACAAGAAGAGTAGTAGTGTCTATTTGTGTACATTTGATGTAATATAGTCTCATGAAGACTCTTGCTTGTGATTGCTTATTCATTAATAAAAGTTGAAACGTTCACTCATTCTTCCGTGTGTGTTTGAAGCTTTATGATAAAACATTAGTCTTTAGTCCATAAACAAACCAAACAACTTACGAAGAGACAAATGTAGATTTGCATGAACAAACTCTTCGTAGTTTGCTTAAAACGATATATTCGCAATCTTAGGGTCAAAGGACTATTGACCTCAGTATGATTGTTAGAAGAATCTATGATGTCTGCTTATGAGGCATTGACAGTTGGAGACTCTATAGTTCTTCTAGGTATCTTCCGAAGGTACTGAATTGACCAGTGCACTTCTAGAGACAAGATAAGAACAAACCATTTAACCTCTTATGTCTCGAAGTCACTATGTATGAATTGCATTATGCTTACCTTAATCCTGAAATGAGACATGTCATTTCACACCTTAGTATTCTCATTTGAGAAAGTCAGAGTTCGGACTCACTATGTGATTCCGAACAGGGCCTATTGGTGAAGTACTAAGTTGTGAGAATGTCATGAGTAACTTTGTGAAGTTCTCATAGATATGGAATTCATGTACAAGATTGCTGAAATGCAATGTATGTCACCTCATGCTTTGTTCCTTGGAGTGTGAATAAATGAACTGGCCAGTGTCCAAATTGAGTCCTGACTCTTTTGGATGAAACAATGTG
The DNA here is from genome assembly GCF_054948205.1 of Urtica dioica subsp. dioica. Taxonomy (NCBI): domain Eukaryota; kingdom Viridiplantae; phylum Streptophyta; class Magnoliopsida; order Rosales; family Urticaceae; genus Urtica; species Urtica dioica. The sequence goes on along the minus strand of NC_142760.1, from coordinate 7,824,796 downwards.
ACTTGTTAGCTCCTCGTCAATACATTGTTTCTAACTTATTCACAAGCGACAAAGGAGTTGAGGAAATAACAGCTAGAAGGGTAAAATGCTAATTTAGTAAATCCCGACTAGCTGATGAAATTCATGAAGGGTAAACATAGATAATATTCAGTGGATCCGCTCATCATAATTAGGTCGAATTCTTGAGTAGAAAATAAATTCATTTGAACCGAGAGATTTTCAATGTCAACTCTTTAGTGGAGTCAGTTGGCATTAAGCTAAACTTGGAAAAGGTTTGTGAACTTTTGAGGCCAAGTGTTTAGCTCAAGCTTTGTTCATTTGGGTCCATTAGGTCACTGTCACGAATCACATCGATAGGAATAGTTAAACTGGAAGCTAAGTCAAAACAAGAACGAAAATTGTCAAAAGGGTAATTTTGTCTTTTGAGACATAGGATGAAATGGATGTCAATAAATTTTGACAAGTTCATTTGATGACTTAATGTCACTCGGCCATATTGAAATAATTGGGCCTGGTGAATTAATTTCATTTCATAAGAATTTTATTGAAAATTCTTAATGGGCCTTTTTCATGTTGTCATGAACAAATGGAAAAGCTTCTAGAAGCCTTTTCTAGAAGGCTATAGGCGCCCAACATACCCAAGAGATAGAGAGAATATTTTGTGCATAAATGTATGAAGATACTTGCCAAAAGGAAAAGAGGAAACAAATTTCCTCTAAGGGAAATAAGAGGTCGGCGCCCAAGTTGAGAAAGAAGCAAGGCAAGGAACAAAAAAAGGAAACAAATCCAAGGCTTAATGAAGCCTACCTTGGCCGAGTATGTCTTAGAGGAAAAGAGGAAATTGGCTCATGAATATGTGATATTCTATAGAAGAGGAAACTACCTTATTGAAGGTAATACCTCTCCTATAAATTGGAGCCTCATTCTTCTCATTTTTCTCATTCCACATAAGTTAGAGATTGAGAGCTTCTCTCTCTAGAACTTGTGGTTGCCGCCCCTCTTCTCTCTCTCTGTAGTTTATTTTCGATTTTTCTTGTTTTGGCACCTAGGTCCTCACTCGACCTAGTGTTTAGCTCTGCGACTTCAAGACTCGTTCTTAAGTCGTAGTGTTTAAAAGTGCCCACTCACTAATTCCTTTATTTCGAGTGATTTAGTGATAGAAACTTTCGTGGTTGCTCGAGGTGCCGAGGAAAGAAAGAGAGACGTGCTGCGAGGGGAGACGAGCGTTGCAAACTTTCCAAAAGCTTCTTCAAAGTTCAAGCTTCAAGAAAGGTTAGTAAACTTCTATGCTCATATTGGTTTTTAATTACATGTACTTGCTCTTTTGTCTAGGTTAGTAAAAAACCGTTTTTACTTGTAAAAGAAATTTTTAAAATTCCGCCGCTTACCGAAGCTTTAATTATTTTCTTAAACCCTAGATCAATTCCAACACATCCAACGAGCGCCAATAGGCGACTCCCGCGGTCCCGGCGGTCAGCCCCGCTAACGGGCTCGACATGGTGACTATGATTCAAAGCCTCCAGAATCAAATCATCGAGATGAGGGAATCGGGGAGGCAAAGGCCTTACGGAGGGATCAAGGAGTCATACTCTCCCTTCGCCGCTCAAATCCTCGCGCAGCCTTGAGTGGGGAACTTCAAACTGCCGTCCATTCCCCCTTACGATGGGCGGACGGACCCAAACTTCCACATCCAACACTACGAGACGTGGATGACAATGCAAGGACAGTCGGACGTGACCTTCTGTCAAGCCTTCAGCCTGACCCTTACAGGGTCGGGATTTGAGTGGTTCCGAAGCTTGAGACTGGGAAGCATCCCGTCCTTCCAGGCCTTGCGAGAGGCTTTCCTTGCTCGTTTCGCCACACTCGTGGCGCAAAAGAAGTCAAAGATCTACCTCCTGTCTATCCGGCAGGGGAGAGACGAGACCTTAAGACAATACCTTGCGCGCTTCACCGAGGAATCTCACAAGGTCGAAGGGTTCGACGATAAGGACGCCATCACGGTGATCACCGAGGGGACTCGCACGAGCGACTTCCTCAAATCTATTGTCGGGAAGGTCCCATGAGATATGGCGGAGCTAATGTCGAGGGCCCGCACCTACATGGGGATCGAGGACTACCTCGACGGCCGAGACGGCCGGAAGTCGGGGGGACTAAGCGGTCGTCGCCGCGATGATCAAGACGGAGATCGTCTCGACCATCGAAAGAGGAGGAACAAGGGAAGCCAGGCCCCTAACGGTCGTTCCCTCCCTGGGCCGAGGCCCCCGCACGTCGATAGCTTCCGAAAGTTTTCGGCGTTTACCCCCCTTAACACTCCGCAAGAGCGGTTTCTAGGTATGCGCCCAACTCCCGTCCGAAATCCGACTCCAGCTCGCCGCCTTCCTCCGTGAGTTCAAAGACGTCTTTGCGTGGACACACACCGACATGCCGGGGATCGAACCCGAAATAATGGTTCACCGTCTCAACGACGACAAGAGAGTGGTTGAGCGCGTTCAACCGCGACGGGCGTTCCGCGGAGAGAGGTACCAAGCCATTGGTAAAGAGGTTAACAAAATTCTCGCCGCCGACTTCATCAGGGAGGCGGAGCACCCCAAGTGGGTGTCCAATGTGGTGATGGTCAAGAAGCCAAACGAGAAGTGGTGGATCTGTATCGACTACAAAGATCTTAACAAAGCCTTCCCGAAAGACAGCTTCCCTCTCCCAAGAATTGAGCAACTTGTGGACGCCACGGCGGGCCACGAGTTGTTGAGCTTCATGGACGCCTACTCAGGCTACAATCAGATTCGCATGCACGAGCCGGATCAGATCAAGACCACCTTTGTTACGAACCGCGGACTCTCATGCCTTTCAGCCTCAAAAACGGGGGAGCGACGTATCAAAGGTTGGTGAACCGAATGTTCGCCAATCAAATTGGCAAAACTATGGAGGTCTACGTTGACGATATGCTTGTCAAAAGCCTCAAGGCCTGCGACCACATTCGAGACCTTAGGGAAATGTTTACAATCTTGCGGCGCTACAAGATGAAGCTCAAGCCCAATAAGTGCGCTTTTGGGGTTGAGTCTGGAAAATTCCTTGGCTACATGGTTAGTCTCCGCGGGATTGAGGCAAATCCCGAGAAGATTAGGGCGATCTTAGAGATGAGTTCGCCGCAGAAAGTGAAAGAAGTACAGAGCTTGACGGGAAGGATCGCCGCCTTGACGCAATTCGTTTCCAAGGCAACCGATAAGTGCCAAACATTTTTTAAGGCCCTAAAGAAGACCGACGGATTTGTATGGACCGAGGAATGCGAGGAGGCGTTCCGCGAAATGAAGACCTACTTCAGCTCCCCCCCGTTCCTCGCAAAACCGAAGGATGGCGAGACCTTGTATATCTATCTCGCGGTGACCGATAGGGCCATGAGCGCGGTTCTGATACGCGAAGAAGACAAGGTGCAATGGCCGGTTTACTATGTCAGCAAGGCGCTCCTCGACGCTGAAACTTGATACCCGGAAATCGAGAGATTATCCCTCGCCCTCGTCACGAGCGCGAGGAAGCTTCGCCCCTACTTTCAAACGCACCCGATCGTGGTGCGTACGGGACACCCCATCGAGAAGGCCCTACAAAAAGGGATCTCGCCTCGAATGGCCATATGGTCCCAAGAGCTGGGCGAATATGGGGTCGAATTTCAGCCGAGAACTGCCATCAAGGGCCAAGCCCTCGCCGACTTCGTAGCCGAATTCACAAGCGCACCCTCAACTAACGAGGGAGACAAAGGAAACGAGAATGAGGAAGACTGGGAGGACGACCACGACGGGTCATCGAAGAAGAGGACCAACGACCCGGTAGGGCTGGTCTGGGACTTGCACGTCGATGGCGCGTCAAACGCCCAGGGGGCTGGCGCCGGCATTGTGCTCACAAATCCCGATAGGGAAAAACTGAGATACGACCTGCGGTTTGAGTTCAAGGCTTCCATCAACGAGGCAGAGTACGAGGCTCTGATCGTTGGCTTGGAATTGGCAAACAAGCTAGGCGTCCAAAACTTATGCATCCACTGCGACTCGCAGTTGATTGTGAACTAGGTTAAAGGCGACTACGCCGCCAAAGGGCCAAACATGATCGCGTACTTGTCAAAGACCCAAAAGAATCTAGAGGCCTTGTCGTGGTTCGAGGTAGTCCAAGTTCCCCGAGAGGCGAACATCGACGCCGACGCCCTAGCACGCCTTGCGTCCGGGATAGACGAGGAGGGGGAAGGCAGCATCCCGATAGAAGTGTTGACTCGAACCTACGTCTCGAGAGGCGACGTAGGGGTAGTTGACGGAACTCCCGCCTTGCCGCACAGAAGAGAAAGGTTGAGAAGTACTACAATTCCAAGGTCAAGCTGCGGAAGTTCGCCGATGGAAGCCTCGTCCTTAGAAGGGTGTTCCAAAACACCAAGGTACAAGGAGCAGGAGTTCTAGGCCCTACCTGGGAAGGCCCGTATCGCGTGCGCCGAGCCATCCACAACGGCATGTACGATCTCGAGAACCTAGAAGGACTCGTATTCACGCACCCGTGGAACGCGGAGCACCTACGACAATACTACCAATAAAAGCCTGTTCCCGATTGCCCTATGTTTTATTATTTTCATCTTATTTTCGATTTAAGCAAAAGACAATTTCAAATTTCAAGTAAGGCCAACGGCCTGGAAATGTAACTTTCAACTTTTTTCGGCATGATAATCGAATTACATTTCACTTCGAAGCCTTTATCCTTTATATTATAATTTCTAGTCTCCTCTACGGGTACACAAGAAACTCGGGGGGCTAATGAGGATAACAGGTACACATTTTTTGCGCGACGCACAAGCGCGACCCCACATTTCGCACGCCGAGAGGTAGCGAAACATCGACAAGTTGGATCCGTGCACCGGACCGCCGACCCCACACATCCTTTGAGCGACGCACTCGCACAACTCCATGTTTCGCGCACCGAAAGGTAACGAAACGCCAACAAATCGGATCCGCGCACCGGACCTCCGACCCTCGCGCGACGCTCTCGCACGACTCGACGCCCCACGTACCGATAGGTAGCTGGGCGTCGGCCGATAACGGCCGCGCACCGGACCGTCGATTATAGCAGTCGAAGCCCAAAACGCGATAAGCGTACCGACAGGTATGGCACTCGCAGGGAAACACGCTCGCCTCAAGCCCATTCTGGCACCTAACACGCACGCCGATAGGTAGCGTGCGCACCAGAAGGTGGGCGCGATAGCCACTCAGCTCGCACGCCGATAGGCAGCGAGTCACTAATGAACGGCGAAAAATCGTTCGCGGAGAACCTCGCCGCCATGTGCGGCAATAAGCCGTGCGAATCGGTTACTCTAGATACAGTAAACTGAGGATCGTAAGACACGCACTAATCGGGTTGCGCAAATCGATTATGCTAACCATAGTAAATCGAGAAAATAAGACGCATAATACGAAAGCAAACAATGTCGCATAAACAATCCAATGGGAAAAACGCAAAGTACGATAGATATCCAACAAGGAAAAACATAACGAGTATCCGAAAGGAAACATAATGCAAGCGCTAAACAAGTGCGCGGAATTGACTACTCTAAGCCGAAGTCGATCTGCTCCTCATCGTCCTCGGAGCGGGGGGCTACCGACCCGTCAGTCGCATCTCCGTCAAGCAGGCGGTTCGTCGATTGAGCCGCCTCCGCGGGAATGTGGGAACGCGGGTCGTCACCCGGTGGCTCGTCATCTAGAGAAGGGAACATGGCATCGAAGAAGGAAAAGGTAGTCCCGTGGGACGAGTTCTCCTTCGCGGTCGCGTCTCGAACTCGTATGGCTGCCTCGTAACGAGCCACCTCCAGCGCGAGGTCCCAGTCGTCCTCTAGGTCCCCCTTGGATCGCACAGCGTCGTCCTTTTCCTCGATGAGAGTCTGCATCTCCACCAAAAGGGAATCCCTCTCCCGCTCCGCCTTGACGCGGGAGATTTCGCTCGCCGATAGTCGAGCATGAACAATCTTCAACTCCTCATCCCGGCTCGAGAGCGCCGCCTGGAGTTTCTTCGTCCCCCCCAAGAAAGTGTCGGCGGCTTGCATTGCCTTCTCCAGGGACGCCTGCGCCGTCACGCGCTGTGATCTCTCAGCCGCCAACTCCTCGCGGGTCCGCCTCGACTCTTCCACGAGTGCCTGAAACTCTTGGGCGGTCCAAACCCCCACTAAAGCGGCAGCGTGGTCGGCCGCCGCGCTCTCCATGTCTCTTCATGATTTGCATTCTCCGAAGTAAGTCCCGGAGGATGCGTTCCCCTCGTTCCTGACACGCGAGCATCTGCAAAAATGGTGGTACACATATTATCACGACAAGTACAAGGGACGCTTGTAGGTCAAACAAATGGGCCATACTTTTCGGGCTTTGCGAACTCCATTTTGGAAGTAATCGAGATCACTCGTCGTCAGCAGACCCTTGAAGTCTCCCAGAGGGGTCTCGAGCATTCCCTGAGAACATTGGCCTCGCAGCTCCGCCGCCTCCGCCAGAAGCATCGAGTCCATGCCACCAGACGCCGCCGATGTGTGAGCGCGCTTGCGGCCGGAAGGCGAACCGAGGGAGACTGACGACGACGGTCGCTTGCTCAAAGAGATCGCCTCGTTCCTCGCCCGTATTGGTGATCCCCTACGACGAGCCTCGACTCGGGAACGAGCCGCGGCCAGAGCTTCAACAGTAGGCTCTGCCCTCGGCTCTCGCGCGTGCGATCGGTTTCGAACCATTATATCTGTAAGAGAAAGGAGAAGGCGTCAGTCAGAACATAACAATAAACGTAAACAACAAAAAGATACGATAGCATAAGAACGTATATGGTTAATACCCCCCATGTCAGGGAGGGGAGCGGTCGAACCTCCCGTCTCAGACTCAGGGTCCTCCACGACCTCCGCGCCGGGCTCGGGGCATTGGGGACCTTCCTCGCTAGGCACAAACCACCTGGTAGTCGCCATCAGATCTGGGGACTCGAAGAGCGATCCCTGTCACCTCGAATCCGGTACCGCTCCGACCACGAGCGCGAGCTCGGAACTCTCGATACGATGGTCGGCAGGGAAGTCGGCCACAGGACCAAAGGTGAGGGGCGCCATCCCGAAGGCAGACTCGGATACCCACACCCAGTGGTAACGATGTTTGGAAGTTAACTTAGTAAGGATGGGAAATCGTTTCCGATGTTGGACCTTGTACAAAGCCAGATTTCCCGGGGACGTCGAAGACGGCCACAAGGTTCCTAATGTCGTCGACCGTCACGGCCCGGCCTTTCACGCGTTGCAGCATCATGTGGCAGGCGGCTACCATGCAGTAGTAGGATGGAGACATCTGCGCCGCATGGACGTTGAGTCGGACCAAGAGGTCTTGGATAACGGGCTGGTAGGGCAATCGCAGCCCCCCACGGACACTCGCCTCGTGAACGGCGGCGTACCCTTTCCGAGGGCGAGTCGGAAGTTCTTCGGGCAACGGTCGCAGTAACAATACGGATACCGGAATGCGAAAGCGCTTTCTCAAACTCATGAAGCTGGCAAATGAAAGAGAACTCGGGAAGTCGACGCCGGAACAGTCAATCCCATCTCGAATCACTGATTCCCCGATAGGGAACGACGAGGCGCGTTCCTCCTCCTGCGCGGTCAAGCTAGTTAGGGCGGTCGATAGGGTACGGCGACTCGACGTCTCGCCCGGGCCCTCGGCATCGGGAGCGGTTCTCGGCTCGAGGGGTTCCTCGCAGCGGTCGTCCGAATGGGCCGACCGAGCCATGGCGCGCGTGCTTGGCTCGGCGGGGACCGTTTCTTGCGCAACGACCTCAGAGGGCGTCCCCACCAATGCGTCCAGCCCAGCCGTGGGCCCCTGACGCGCGTCGGGCCCCCGAGCCCGCGGGTCAACCCCGCCGAGGGCCGGCCCAAGCATGTCCCTCTCGTGCCCATTGAATTCTGGGCCGTCCGGGCGGTCTTCTCGGCGTGCTTCCAGCCCAGGCGCGTGGCCCAGCCCAAGATGGGCTGATTCTCCCTCACCTAGGCCCGGCCCAATGGGTTCTAGGGTTCCCAGGTGAGCCAGGCCGGCCGCCACCCCCTCTCCGGCAATGGGCGGCCGGCATTCTTCGTCCCCGGCACCGACGCCCCCATCTGCGGCGCCGCCCACCTCCGGCAACACTCCACCGCCGGGCGCGCGCTCCAACCCGGTCTAGACTGGTCCCCCTCGGCTCCCTCGGTCGCCGACCACCTGCAAAACAGCCACACCCGAGAGGGTGGGGTCCTCCCCGGCACCAGCGCCGCCCCCGGCGGCGCCTCTCCACGCCCGTGCCTCGTCCCCGGCGCCCATCCTGCTAGACGCGCCGCCCCGAGGCTCGCCCGCTCCTCCGGTGTCCTCCACAGCCGGCCGAACCCCCTCAGACCGAGGGGCATCTCCTCCGAGGCTGGGTTCACCCCAGACGGCGCCGACCCGGCCGGGCGCGGCCCCTTCCACACTGGCGTCGATCTCCTCGGCCCTGTCGGCGTACTCCCCGGCCGGACTCGTCGTGCGCGGCCATGCAGACACCACTGCGGGGCTGGGTCCAGCACAGACAGCACCGACCAGCCAATCGCTACTCCCCCCACAGTGGTGCGGCCTCGCTCGGCCACCTTGGCCCCACCGGCACTCGTCTCGGCCGGGTTCGCCGCGTGCGGCCTGGCAAAATCTTCCTGGGCGACCTCATCGGCAGCGCGCTCGCCCTCGAGCCGCGCCTGGCCCCCTCAGCCGCCGGGTGACCATCCTCGCCCGCCAACCACTTGTCCACCGTGGGGAAGTCCTGATCGCCCATGCCCATCGTCGCTCGGTCCAAGAAAATCAAACCCAAGTTCAGGAGAGATTGATGGTCAACCGGGGGCGGTGAAAATCGACCTAAGAAATCGTCTAAGGTCTAACACGGATCGTCAAGAAAGAAAGAGATGAGATCCTCGGGCGGCCCATTAGTCGACATGTGATTGGGGGACCCCATCGGCACGTGTAACGATAAACACGTCGTCAGAAAACGTTAAAATAACGGTTAAAGGAAGCGGGCTTACCAATCGGTGACGAGACGGTCCGGGGAGGCGGTGAAGGTCGGAGTTTGCTTAAGTTTACCACACGGGCTACGCCCGGTGCCAAACTCGGGGGCTAATGTTATCGGCCTGACGAGGTCTGTCGATGCGATCGACGTTTCGGGCGGCCGGACAAGCTCACCCGGCCGATGGCCGGCCCAACTCACTCGGCCATTTGCCGGCCCAAGCAATTTACTCGGCCAATGGCCGAGTGAACCCTCAGCCGGCCCACCAGGTTCACTCGGCCAATGGCCGAGTGAAACCTCCAGCCGGCCCAACAGTTCACTCGGCCAATGGCCGAGTGAACCTCACTCGGCGTCCAGCCTTCACTCGGCCAATGGCCAAGTGAACCTCATCCAGCGTTCACTCGGTCAATGGCCGAGTGAACCTCGTCCGGTGTCCAGCATTCACTCGACCAGTGGCCGAGTGAACCTCATCCAGCGTTAACTCGGCCAATGGCCGAGTTAACCTCGTCCGGCGTTCAGCATTCACTCGGCCAATGGCCGAGTGAACCTCATCCAGCGTTCACTCGGCCAATGGACGAGTGAACCTCACCCGGCAGTCAACACTTCACTCGGCCAAGGGACCTTCAAAACGTCCCTTGGTCGCCTATAAATGCGAGGCTCGACCCCTCGAGACAGGTAATCCGAATTTAAGTACTGAAATGCTGTCGAACTCGTAACTCGCTCGTTTCTCTCAAGTCTCGGCCTTTAAACACTCAAACCCTATACATTCTACCTCAACCCTACTAATGTTGAGCGTCGGAGAGGTAAACAGAGGCAACCCCTCTGTTTCCCTTTGTAGTTCACGTACTCTCTACTGCTTTTCAGGTATCGAGATGAGGTGAGCTTCATCTACAGCTAAGGGACGACTTGGGATACCAAGTCCGACACGCTCGAGCCGGAGTGAGACCACTTGGTCTGGCCTTGGGTCTAACTACTTTGGGCTCCTAAATAGTTGTCCGAAAATGAGCGACAACAAAGGTACGAACCCTCTGAGTGTCGGTAACCCCCGCTTGAAACAAGGCGATGTCGCTTTTTGACACCACGCCCTTCCACCAAGATAAGGGTGACTCCTCGAGATGTCGAAAGCAATCAGCTCGGGACTCCCTCACCTCTAGTTCCACCGGGAAGTTCGTCGGAAGACACTGAGGCCGAAGCCCTCTTCAACAAGGCACGGGGCTCTTCCTCAACTGGGCATGTAGCCTTGGCACAATCTTTTCTCGTTCTACGGTCGGCGATCCTGGAACGGATCTCTGCCATCCTCTCGGGGTTCAACTAAACAACAAAGGTCAGATTTCAGTTAACAAAGAAATCTTAGATCAGAAAATTACCTAAAGAAGTAGGGACGGCTGGCTAAGCTTCGGGACTAGGCGGCCTACTCGCCCGGTGTGCCTCCTCGGTGCCCGGAGTAAATGGTGGGAACCACCCGGTAAGCGCCATCAGCTCAGGAGAACGGAACTGCTCACCTGCCTTGCGGACCTCCGACATCCCTGATATCTTCTTCACAAAGGGAAGCTCTGTCGCCCCCTTATCCGCCAAGAAGTCCGCCAGGCGACCGAAGCAGAGGGGCGCTTCACCAAAGGCGTCTGTCGAGACCCACACCCACGACCTGCGACTAGGTGGGTCGTTGTCGTCGACCAACCTCACGTTGCGCCAAGCCCGGGCAATATGGAAGCCCGGCTGCGTTGCGTCTGACAGTGCCACTCCATGAAGCTCATAGCCAACATACGATAGAACGCAGGGCTCATCTGGAAGGCATGGACCCGTAGTCGGGTCAGAATTCGCGGAACGATCGGCGGAAAAGGGAGACGCAGCCCACAAGTAAGGCTCCCAATCATGACGGCCGCAAACCCGTTCCTCAGGCGGGATGGCTGGTCCTCGGGCGGTGACCGTGCTCGCAACATCAACCCCCTTGCATTCTAAGCCCTCGGGGGCAACAGAATCGCCTACTCCGTACCAGCGGGTCTTTTCCAAGGACTTCCCATAAGCGTAACCCGAAGACTCCACTGATATAAAGGCCGTCGTGGCCGTCTCTAGTACTTTCCCAGTACGCTCCACCGTCCCCATCGCATGGGAAGCCTCCAAGTCCTCTCCAGGACCGTCGGAGTCCGACCCTAGCGGGTCATCGGAGTGAATCTCGTCCAAAAATGATTCGGATGAAATTATCGTAAGTTCGGTGCCCGAGGCCTCTAAGTCAGACGCCTGGGGAAACCCTGCGCATTCGGTCACGTCGTCTCGCCCGTTTGAGCGAGGGGGCATCAAAGGATGCCTCGTGGGTGACCAAATTTATCACCAGGTGTGATGGGCGCGGGTCTTGGGACCCCTCGCCCTCCCCTCCGGGGCCACACCTAGTGGATGGGCCGCTCTCGGGCTCAGCCAACTCGGGTACTGCCGCGGCGTTAGTCTCCAACTCCGCGAGCCATTGATAGGCCACGCAAGAATCTTCCTCGACGTATATCTGAATCCAGTCGAGTTCCTCAAAGGGATCCTTGCCGCCCTCCCAAAATCTTGGGAAGGGCAGGAAAGGTCGACCTCGGGATCATCGACTTGGGAAAAGAATCCGCTCCTCATCGAAGGATGAAAAAGCAGGCAAGTCAATAAAAGTATTTTAACTCCAAAAAGTATTTTAACTCTTAAGGCTGCCAGGTGTGAAGAAAAGGGGGGGATGGGACTCTCCTATGTATAGGAAAGGAATGAGTAGGAACCATATTCCTAACCCCCCATGCGCGCGCGCGATAGGCCCGACCCGTACGCCGGCCTCGCGTTCGCGCCGGCCCGCAGGCTCATGCCACGCGCGGGCCCTGCGATCCGACTGATCCGCCAGGATCCGGCACAGCCCGACCAAAAAGACCTCAACGCCCTCTGCAATTAAAGTTTACGACTAGCGACTCGCGAGCCATAAACTTAAAGGGCTAATGTTACCGGTCGTTTTCAGGAAACCAGAAAAACAAAAACATTTCACACCGGCCGGACCACCCAACGGGCCCCGAACCGCCGGGCCCGCGCGCACCAGCGCACCCGGCCCTCCTACCTACGTGCGCCCTTGCGCCCCCGGCCCTCCGGCCCGCGCGTGCCCCTGCGCCCTTTTCCATCTGGCCCACGCACGCCCAGCACATTGCCCGCACACACCCCATGTATGCGCCCAACTCCCTCTCGCGAGCGTCCTCACGTGCGCGCGCCCTTCTCCCTCGCCCGCATGTGTTCCCCGCGCGCGCCCGGCAGCCTTGGCCGAGCACCTAACTGCCTCGGCCGAGCTCCCCAGCAATGGCCGAGCCCCCACCGGCCGGCCAGGCCTCCCTCGGCGAGCACCGGCGCTCCCCTGCCGGGACGTTGGCCTGACAGCGCTGCCGGCCAGGGTCAAGCCTCGTGGGCCCCGCGCCCCGTGCGCACCCTGTGCCCCGTGCCCTGCCATCTGGTGGGCCTCAAGGGGGCCGGCCCAAGGCTTCCTCCAAGCCTATAAATACCCCCTTCTTTTCCACTTAAGGGGGACCTGGAACTTTGATCTTAAATCTTTTGGAGAACTCTTCTCTCCACTCTCACCACGCTCTTGTGACATTTCCAAGAGCGCGCTCTCCTCATCTCCCGGCTCGGGTCAGATATCCGAGAACCCCCCTCGACGAGAGGGAGCGCGTTCCCATTCTGCGACCCGAGCCTTCATAGCGCACAAGCTGCGCTCCCGCTTCTGGGCCCTTGAGTTAGAACTCTGAGTTACGAGTTAAGCGACCACTCTAAAGTCTTCACTAGAAGCTACGAGCCGGGTCCTTCTCTAAAGCCTTGGATTCTCTACCTCCGAGCCCAAGATAGCCCCCACACTCACATTGAACTATGTTCTGACCTGATCTCAGACGACAGGTACCTAGGCAGACAACCTTTGGCTCGGTCACACCCTCCAACACACACCTCAGGTTTCTTGGGGTGCGATCACTTGGTCCGGCCTTGGATCGAACGACCCAAGGTTTTCAATCGTTGTTCATTTTCGTGCGATAACACAACACATGTCCAAAAAGACAAAAATACCCTTTAGACAATTTCCGTAAAACTTGTCTAGTTCTTGTTTTTGACTTAGGTTCTAGTTGAACTAATCCTACTCGAAATGACTTGTGACAGTAACCTCATGGATCCAACTAAACAAAGCTTGAGCTAACATACTTGAACTCAAAAGTTCACAAACCTTTTCCCAGTTTAGCTTAATGTCAACTGACTCCACTAAAGAGTTGACACTGAGAATCTCTCGGTTCAAATGAATTTATTTTCTACTAAAGAATTCAATTAATTGTGATGAGTGGATCCACTGAATATTATCTATGTTTACCGTACATGAATATCACCAGCTAGACAGGATTTACAAAATTACCATTTTACCCTTCTAGATGTTATTTCCTCAACTCCTTTGTCGCTTGTGAATAAATTAGAAACAATGTATTGACGAGGAACTAACAAGTCACATTAATTCATCCAAAAGGGCCATGACTCAATTTAGACACTAGCCAGTTCATTTATTTACATTCCAAGGAACAAAGCATGAGGTGATATACATTGCATTTCAGCAATCTTGTACACGAATTCCATATCTATGATATCTTCAAAAAGTTACTCATGACGTCTTCACAACTTAGTACTTCACCAATAGGTCCTGTTCTGAATCACATAGTGAGTCCGAACTCTGACTTTCTCAAATGAGAATACGTAAGCTGTGAAATGGCATGTCTCATTTCAGTATTAAGGTAAACATGATGCAATTCATACGTAGTGACTTCGAGACATAAGAGGTTAAATGGTTTGTTCTTATTTTGTCTCTAGAAGTGCACTGGTCAATTCAGTACATTACGAAGATACCTTGAAGAACTATAGAGTCTCCAACTCTCAATGTCCCATAACCAGACATCATAGATTCTCCTAACAATCCTATTGAGATCAATAGTCCTTTGTTCCTTAGATTGTGAATATAATGTTGTAAGCATACCATGAAGAGTTTGTTCATGCAAATCTACATTTGTCTCTTCATATGTTGTTCGGTTTGTTTAAGGACTAAAGAACATAGCTTATCATAAAGCTTGAAACAGACAAGGTAGAATGAATGAACGTTTCAACTTTTATTAATGATTCACCAGTTACAAGCAAGAGTCTTCGTGAGAATTTATGACATCGAATGTACAGAAGTAAAGACTACTACTCTTCTTGTGGGTACCATTGACAACACAAACGCCTCCCCTATAAATAGAGACCCCGTCTCTATTTTTAAGATAATCCGAATTGAGTTATGAAACATTGTCGAACCTCTGATCACTCGTTTCACTCATCTTTGGCCTCTAAACCCATAAATTTTTTTCTCCCACCTCAATCCTCATTGAGCGTTCGATAGGTGAATAGAGGTAACTCCTCTGTTTCCCCTTTGTAGTTCATCGTTTCCTTTTCATGTAGGATCAATGAAGGACAAGAAGGATCAACCACAGTTAGGGACGAACTCGGGATACCGAGTTCAAGACGCTCATGGTCGAACGCAACTACTTGATCCGGCCTTGGGTTGAACCGTTTGGAGCTTCTATATCATTGTCCAAAAACGAGCGACAACAGTTATTTATATAATATATATGTATATATATATTATATATATATATATATATATATATCGAGAGAGAAATAGATAACCGTGCATAAAAATTATTTCACCGTAGTGCATTCCAAAATTAGAGATAGTTAGGCTGCTATGCAGTCGTGTGTACACTCTTCATTGTAATGCTTGTTGCATTTTTAGACTTTGAGATCGACAGATAAAAACCCGGTATATACATAGGTTGTTAGTTGATCGAGAGAGATGTAATGATAATATTATGTAAGTGTCATTAGTGAAGAGAGCTTAACCAAAAAATCGTGCATAGTTCTAGGAATTCGACCATAGGAGAGTTTTTGGAGTCGTTACCATTGCATTCTACTCATTCGTTCATCCACATTTATTTTTTCTTTTATTTATTTTTTTACAAATTAGTTGATAATCACCTTTGTTTACTTGAGTTAATTCGATGCTAGTTAGTTGAGTTTCGGTGAAACAAAGTCATCCTGGGATCGACTCGTACTACGGAATATACTACTTGAGCGACTATATGCACTTGCGTATGAAAATATCGCAACAATATTCGCTCAATACGAGTGAAAGGATATAAGGAAGGCAGTGGCAACATGTTAGTTAAACTCTCATGTGGTCGGGATTCTTAAAACTACGCACGAATTTTGGTTCTCTCTCTTCACTATTCATGCTCAAGTAATATTATCGCTAAATCTCTCTCTAGAATCTAACAACCTATGTCAATATTGGATTTTCATCATTCGATCTCAAACCCAAAAAATACGACGAGAATTACAAACAAGAATGTTCACATGATTCCATAGCATCCTAACCATCTCTAGCCTAAGAATGCAGTGAAATAATTCTTATGCACGAATGTTAATTCTCTCTCGAGCAAATAAACTATCATATAATTCATGAATTAGGTAGTTAATATCATACAAGCGTCAAGCACAAAAATTTTTCAAGCGATGGAGAAGATGAAAGTAAAAATACTTCAATTAAAACATAATATATCCACAACAATATTCAAGTAAAATGTAGTCATCACTCTCAAGGGGTACAATGCATGGCTTCTATAGAAATAGAAAAATCAAAATAAACAAAAGAAATCCATGAAAACAAAATTAAAACGAAGCATAAAACACATGAGTTATAGATATAAAGAGAAGAAGAAAAAACATTGAATCGATGGTGGCAACGACGATGATGAACATATCTTCTTCTTCATTCTTCTTCTCTCCCAACTAGTCAAACAACAAAACTAAAACCTAAAATAGACAAAACCTGTGTTTTTAAAGGCTCTACCTCGTATATGTTAGTTTACAAAGTGTTTTCAGAGCTATATGGGCCCTTGGAATGAATCTAATAGCTCAACATGGGCTAAAATTGCAAAATTCAAGTTTGTTGATCTGAGCATCTGCACGGCTTGCGGATCAAACTGTGCGTTGCACAATACTATTCATTAGCATACATTCATGCTTCAAATGGCTATAACTCGTTGCTCCAATGTCCGATTTTTGTAAATAAAATTGATTTGAAAATCTAAGAGAAATATCCATCCAAAAATAGACATAATTCATCCAAAATCTTCAATGGAGAATCTCAAAATCGTCAAGCAAATGACTGTTGGAAAAGATCTAGGGTTAAGAAAAGTTTTATCGCTTCTAACAAGCGGCGGAATATAAAAAATTTCTTTAAAAACTCGTAAAACTTTTTTACAACCTAGACAAAGCGCATGAACATATAATTTAAAATTTTCAAAACTACATTTAGTTTTTACTCGGTACCCACCTCGAATGGAGCTTAAACGTTGAGAAGCCTTTGGAAGGTTGAAACATTCATCTCCCCACGTAGCTCGCCTCTCGGACTAGTCTTCTTTAACCTGTGAGCAACCACGAAAGTTTCTACCACTAGAGTCTTTGAGTGTGGTTATGATTTAGTGTGTGGGCACTTTTAAACACGATGATTCAAGAACAACTCTTGGAGCCAAAGAACTAAAATAAATGCTAGGTCTAATGAGGACCTAGGTACCAAAACAAAAGAACAAGAAGGGTTAGAGAGAGAGAGAGCGATGGACGGCTAAACAATCTAGAGAGAGAAGCTCTCAATCTCAAAAAATGTGTGTTGTGAGTTGTGAATGAGGTGGACTATTTATATGAGGAGGATTACCTTCAAAAGGTAGTTTCCTCTTTTCTATAGAATATCCCATATTCATGAGCAAATATTTGCTTCCCTTTTTCATATTTGCTTCCTTTTTTCATCATGTCACACGTCCAAATCAAGCTTCTAGAAGCAAGTTTGTTAT
The DNA here is from genome assembly GCF_054948205.1 of Urtica dioica subsp. dioica. Classification (NCBI taxonomy): domain Eukaryota; kingdom Viridiplantae; phylum Streptophyta; class Magnoliopsida; order Rosales; family Urticaceae; genus Urtica; species Urtica dioica. Next base: position 7,807,877 of record NC_142760.1, on the reverse strand, counting down.
CTCTTTTGATTGCCTCTCTCCTTGCCTTGGCCGTCCATGTTGATTTCCTTCTAGAGGAAATTTGTTTCCTCTTTTTCTTTTGGCAAGTATCTTCATACATCAATGCACAAAATAATTCTCTTTCTCCTCTTTGTTTGGACGGTTTGAGCTTCTAGAAGGAGCAACTAGATGTTTCTACATTTGTTCATGACAACATAAGAAAAGCCCATTAAGAATTTTCAAATAAAATTTCATGGAATGAAATTAATTCTCAAGGCCCAATAACATCATTATGGCCGAGTGATCCAATTACATTGTCATCATATGACAATGACAAAAAACTTATTTAATGACATTCATACCATCCTACGTCCAAAAAGACAAAATTATCCTTTAGACAATTTTCGTAAAACTTGTCTACTTCTTATTTTGACTAAACTTCTAATTTAACTAACCCTACTCTAATGACTTGTGGTAGTGACCTCATGGATCCAAATGAACAAAGCTTGAGCTAGCGTACTTGGACTCAAAAGTTCACAAACCTTTTCCAAGTTCTAGCTTAAAGTCAACTGACTCGATTAAAGAGTTGACACTGAAATCTCTCGGTTCAAATGAATATATTTTCTACACAAGAATTGTACTGAGTGGATCCACTAAATATTATCTGTGTTTACCCTTCATGAATATCATCAGCTAGATGAGATTTACAAAATTACCATTTTACCCTTCTAGCTGTTATTTCCTCAATTCATTTATCGCTTGTGAATAAGTTAGAAGCAATGTATTGACGAGGAGCTAACAAGTCACATTGATTCATCCAAAAGAGTCATTACTCAATTTGGACACTGGCCAGTTCAGTTATTCACGTTCCAAGGAACAAAGCATGAGGTGATATACATTGCATTTCAGCAATCTTGTACATGAATTCCATATCTATGAGATCTTCACGAAGTTACTCATGACATCTCCATAACTTAATACTTAACCAATAGGTCTTGTCTCCATCACATTGTGAATACAGAACTCTGACATGTCTCATTTCAGGATTGCGGTAAGCATGATGCAATTCATATATAGTGACTCCGAGACATAAGAGTGTTGTCAATGGTGCCAACAAAAAGAGTTGTAGTCTTTATTTTGTACATTTGATGTAATAAAGTCTCATGAAGACTCTTGCTTGTAATTGCCTATCTATTCATTAATAAAGTTGAAACGTTCATTCATTCTTTCTTTGTTTGAAGCTTTATGATAAAACCTTAGTCTTTTAGTCCATAAACAAACTTAACAACTTACGAAGAGACAAATGTAGATTTGCATGAACAAACTCTTCGTAGTTTGCTTAAAACGATATATTCGCAATCTTAGGGTCAAAGGACTATTGACCTCAGTATGATTGTTAGAAGAATCTATGATGTCTGGTTATGAGGCATTGAGAGTTGGGGACTCTATAGTTCTTCTAGGTATCTTCCGAAGGTACTGAATTGACCAGTGCACTTCTAGAGACAATATAAGAACAAACCATTTAACCTCTTATGTCTCGAAGTCACTATGTATGAATTGCATCATGCTTACCTTAATCCTGAAATGAGACATGCCATTTCACACCTTAGTATTCTCATTTGAGAAAGTCAAAGTTCGGACTCACTATGTGATTCCGAACAAGGCCTATTGGTGAAGTACTAAGTTGTGAGTCTGTCATGAATAACTTTGTGAAGTTCTCATAGATATGGAATTCATGTACAAGATTGCTGAAATGCAATGTATGTCACCTCATGCTTTGTTCCTTGGAGTGTGAATAAATGAACTGGCCAGTGTCCAAATTGAGTCCTGACTCTTTTGGATGAAACAATGTGACTTGTTAGCTCCTCGTCAATACATTGTTTCTAACTTATTCACAAGCGACAAAGGAGTTGAGGAAATAACAGCTAGAAGGGTAAAATGGTAATTTAGTAAATCCCGACTAGCTGATGACATTCATGAAGGGTAAACATAGATAATATTCAGTGGATCCGCTCATCATAATTAGGTCGAATTCTTGAGTAGACAACAAATTCATTTGAACCGAGAGATTTTCAGTGTCAGCTCTTTAGTGGAGTCAGTTGGCATTAAGCTAAACTTGGAAAAGGTTTGTGAACTTTTGAGTCCAAGTTTTTAGCTCAAGCTTTGTTCATTTGGGTCCATGAGGTCACTGTCACGAATCACATCGATAGGAATAGTTAAACTGGAAGCTAAGTCAAAACAAGAACGAAAATAGTCAAAAGGGTATTTTTGTCTTTTGAGACATATGATGAAATGAATGTCATTTGATGACTTAATGTCACTCGGCCATGACTTGATCATTGGGCCTTGTGAATTAATTTCATTTCATAAGAATTTTATTGAAAATTCTAAATGGGCCTTTTCTTATGTTGTCTTGAACAAGTGAAGAAAATTCTAGAAGCCTTTTTCTAGACATAATGGGCGCCCAAATACCTAAGAGAAAGAGAGTTTATTTTGTGCATAAATGTATTTAGATACTTGCCAAAAGAAAAAGAGGAAACAAATTTCCTCCAAGAGGAAAGTGGGAATCGGCCAAGTGAGAGACAAGGCAAGGCCTTGAACAAAATAGGAAACAAATCAAGGCTTCTAGAAGCCTTGTGTTGGCCGAGTGTCTCAAAGGGAAAAAGAGGAAATTGCTCATGAATATGTGATATTCTATAGAAGAGGAAACTACCTTATTGAAGGTGAGACCTCTCCTATAAATAGGAGCCTCATTTCCTCACATTTCATTAATCCAAGTTTAAGAGATTTGAGAGACTCTCTCTCTAGAACTTGTGGCCGAAAATCCTCTCTCTCTCTCTCTAGTTTATTTTCGATTTTTTCTTGTCTTGGCACCTAGGTCCTCACTCGACCTAGTGTTTAGCTCTGCGACTTCAAGACTTGTTCTTAAGTCGTAGTGTTTAAAAGTGCCCACTCACTGATTCCTTATTTTCGAGTGATTTAGTGATAGAAACTTTCGTGGTTGCTCGAGGTGCCGAGGAAAGAAAGAGAGACGTGCTGCGAGGGGAGACGAGCGTTGCAAACTTTCCAAAAGCTTCTTCAAAGTTCAAGCTTCAAGAAAGGTTAGTAAACTCTTAGCTCATATTCGTTTTTAATTACATGTACTTGCTTCTTTGTCTAGGTTAGTAAAAACTGTTTTTACTTGAAAAGAAATTTTTTAAAATTCCGCCGCTTCCCGAAGCGTTTAATCTTTTTCTTAAACCCTAGATCAATTCCAACAAAGAGGTTAAATGGTTTGTTCTTATTCTATCTCTAGAAGGGCACTGATCAATTCAGTACCTTCAGAAGATACCTAGGAAGAACTATAGAGTCTCCAACTCTCAATGTCCCATAACCAGACATTATAGATTCTCCTAACAATAATACTGAGATCAATAGCCCTTTGATCCTTAGATTGTGAATATACTGTTTAAGCAAACCATGAAGAGTTTTTTCATGCAAATCTATATTTGTCTCTTCATTTGATGTTAGGTTTGTTTAAGGACTAAAGACTATAGTTTATCATAAAGCTTCATACAGACAAGGAAGAATGATTCAACTTTTATTAATAATTCAGCAGTTACAAGCAAGAGTCTTCGTGAGACTTTATTACATCAAATGTACATAAATAAAGACTACTACTCTTCCTGTAGGCAGCATTGACAACAAACTCCCACTTAACTCAAAGAATATGTGAGTAGTCCTTCATGCCTAATCTCTCCCGTTAGTCGAAGACCTTGTTGGATAGGGCCTTGGTAAATGGATTAGCCAAGTTGTCCATCGTTGAGATCTTCTTCACCACCATGTCTCCGCGCTGCATTATCTCTCGAATCAAATGGTATTTCCTCTCAATATGCTTAGAGCGCTTATGGCTTCGAGGTTCCTTTGAGTAAGCGACAGCCCCACTATTATCACAATAAAGGGTCTTTGGATTCTTCACAAGCAGCCACATATTCTGCTTCCATTGTAGAGTAAGCAATGCAAGATTTCTTAATACTCCTCCACACAAAAAAATCCACCATTAAGGATGAACACAGATCCTGAAGTGGATTTCCTGGAATCCTTAACCGCTTGAAAAACGGAGTCGTTATAACCCGTCATAGTCAGGACAATACATGAATATGTAAGCATCAAGTTCCTAGTTCTCCGAAGATACTTAAGAACATGCTTAACAGCAATCCAGTGCTCGGGTCCATGGTTGGACTAAAAGTAGCTTACAACGCCAACTGCAAAGCAGATATCCGGTCTAGTACAAAGCATAGGATACGTGAGATTTCCCACGGCTGAAGCGTAATGAATTATTCTCATGTCCTCAATCTCTTATGCAGTCGTGGTAGACTACTCCTTAGAGAGTGAGATTCCATGCCTAAAGGGTGTTTGGCCCATCTTGGAGTCTTGCATCGAAAAACGATCCGTCACCTTATCAATATAAGATGTTTGAGAGAGCGACAAAGTCCGGTTCTTCCGATCTAGAAAGATTTCGATCCCCAGAATGTATGCAGCTTCTCCTAGATCCTTCATGTTGAATTGCTTTGCTAGCCAGATCTTAACCTCAGATAACTTACCCACATCATTATCTATGAGTACTATATCATCGACATATCGTACCAGAAACACAACTTTGCCTTCGTGTATTAACATGTAAACACATGGCTCGTCTATTGACTGCTCAAAGAAGAAGCTCTTTACAATCTCATCAAATATATAATTCCATGACCTAGATGCTTGCTTTAATCTATAAATGGACTTAAGCAACTCAAAAACCTTGGTCTCTTGACCTTCTTCCCCGAAACCGTCTGGTTGAGCCATATAAATGCGCTCGTTAAGATTGCCATTCAGGAAGGTAGTCTTAACATCCATTTGCCAGATCTCATTGTCGAGAGTTGCAGCTATGGATAGAAGTATGCGGATGGATTCAAGTATCGCGACTGGTGAGAAGGTATCCTCATAGTCAATACCTTCCTCTTGGGTATAACCCTTAGCCACTAGCCATGCCATTAAAGTTGAAATGCACTCGATGTATATCAACAAAGTCTGGAAACTTGTAGACCTTCCTGAAGGGATTAAACCCGTAGGGTGTTAGTGGATATACAAGAAGAAAAGGGGTCTGGATGGGAACGTCGAGACGTTCAAAGCACGACTTGTGGCTAAGGGTTATACCCAACAAGAAGGGATTGACTATGAAGAAACCTTCTCGCCAATCGCGATGCTTAAATTCGTCCGCATACTCATATCCATAGCTGCAGCTCACGACTATGAGATCTGGCAAATGGATGTCAAGACAGCCTTCCTGAATGGCAATCTTGACTAGCGCATTTACATGGCTCAACCAGACGGTTTCGTGGAAAAGGGTCAAGAGACCAAGGTTTGTGAGTTACTTAAGTCCATTTATGGACTCAAGCAAGCATCTAGGTCATGGAATATTAGATTCGATGAAAGTATGAAAAGCTTCGGTTTTGAACAGTCAATAGATGAGCCTTGTGTTTACAAGTTAATACACGAAGGCAAAGTTGTGTTTCTGGTATTATATGTCGATGATATATTACTCATAGGTAACGATATGGGTAAATTATCTGAGGTTAAGGTCTGGTTAGCAAAGCAATTCGATATGAAGGATCTAGGAGAAGCCGCGTACATTCTGGGGATCCAAATCTTTCGAGATCGGAAAAACCGGACCCTGTCACTCTCTAAAGCATCTTATATTGATAAGATGATGGATCGCTTCTCGATGCAAGACTCCAAGAAGGGCCAAACACCCTTTAGGCATGGAGTCTCACTCTCTAAGGACCAGCCTCCCAAGACTTCTCAAGAGATTGAAGACATGAGGAAAATTCCTTACGCCTCTACCGTAGGAAGCCTCATGTATGATATGCTTTGCACTAGACCTGACATCTGTTTCGCCGTTGGCGTAGTTAGCCGTTTCCAATCTAATCCTGGACCCGAGCACTGGATTGTTGTTAAGCATGTTCTTAAGTATCTTCGAAGAACTAGGAACTTAATGCTTACATACTCAGGTAATGACCTGACTATGACGGGATATACCGACTCCGATTTTCAAGCGGATAAGGATTCCAGGAAATCCACTTTGGGATCTGTGTTCATCCTTAATGGTGGAGCTGTCGTGTGGAGGAGTATTAAGCAATCCTGCATTGCTGACTCCACAATGGAAGCGGAATATGTGGCTGCTTGTGAAGCATCCAAAGAGGCTGTATGGCTTAAAAAATTCCTTAAGTATTTGGAAGTTGTTCCAAACGTCGACGAGCCCATGACCCTTTATTGTGATAATAGTGGGGCTGTCGCAAACTCAAAGGAACCTCGAAGCCATAAGCGCTCTAAACATATTGAGAGGAAATACCGTTTGATTCGAGAGATCGTGCAGCGCGGAGACGTGGAAGTGAAGAAGATATCAACGGTGAACAACCTAGCAGATCCATTCACCAAGGCCCTTGCGAACAAGGTCTTCGACCAACATCGAGAGGCATTAGGCATGAAGGACTACACACATCTTCTTTGAGTCAAGTGGGAGTTTGTTGCCAGTGGTGCCCACAAGAGGATTTGTAGTCTTTATATCGTACATTTGATGTAATAAAGTCTCATGAAGACTCTTGCTTGTAATTGCTTATTCATTAATAAAAAAAGTTGAAACGTTCATTCATTCCTACTTGTCTGTTTGAAGCCTTATGATAAAACATTAGTCTTTAGTCCATAAACAAACTAAGCAACTTACGAAGAGACAAATGTAGAATTGCATGAACAAACTCTTCGTAGTTTGCTTAAAACGATATATTCGCAATCTAATTGTCAAAGGACTATTGACCTCAGTATGATTGTTAGGAGAATCTATGATGTCTGGTTATGGGGCATTGAGAGTTGGAGACTCTATAGTTCTTCTAGGTATCTTCCGAAGGTACTGAATTGACCAGTGCACTTCTAGAGACAAAATAAGAATAAACCATTTAACCTCTTATGTCTCGAAGTCACTACGTATGAATTGCATCGTGCTTACCTTAATCCTAAAATGAGACATGCCATTTCACAGTTTACGTATTCTCATTTGAGAAAGTCAGAGTTCAGACTCACTATGTGATTCCGAACAGGGCCTATTGGTGAAGTACTAAGTTGTGAGAATGTCATGAGTAACTTTGTGAAGTTCTCATAGATATGGAATTCATGTACAAGATTGCTGAAATGCAATGTATATCACCTCATGCTTTGTTCCTTGGAGTGTGAATAAATGAACTGGCCAGTGTCCAAATTGAGTCTTGACTTTTTTGGATGAAACAATTTGACTTGTTAGCTCCTCGTCAATACATTGTTTCTAACTTATTCACAAGCGACAAAGGAATTGAGGAAATAACAGCTAGAAGGGTAAAATGGTAATTTTGTAAATCCCGACTAGCTGATGATATTCATAAAGGGTAAACACTAATAATATTCTGTGGATCCACTCATTACAATTAGGTTGAATTCTGGAGTAGAAAATAAATTCATTTGAACCGAGAGATTTTCAGTGTCAACTCTTTAGTGGAGTCAGTTGACATTAAGCTAAACTTGGAAAAGGTTTGTGAACTTTTGAGTCCAAGTGTTTAGCTCAAGCTTTGTTCATTTGGGTCCATGAGGTCACTGTCACGAATCACATCGAGTAGGAATAGTTAAACTGGAAGCTATGTCAAAACAAGAACGAGACAAGTTTTACGAAAATTGTCAAAAGGGTATTTTTGTCTTTTGAGACATAGGATGAAATGAATGTCAATAAATTTTTGACAATGTCATTTAATGACATGTATCACTCGGCCAATATCAGTCTTATTGGGCCTTGTGAATTAATTTCATTTCATAAGAATTTTATTGAAAATTCTTAATGGGCCTTTTTCATGTTGTCATGAACAAATGAAGGAGCTTCTAGAAGCCCCTTCTAGATTGAATATGGGCACCTACTACCCAAGGGAAAGAGAGAATATTGTGTGCATAAATGTATCAAGATACTTGTCAAAAGAAAAAGAGGAAACAAATTTCCTATGTATGGCATAGAGAATTTCGGCCGACTAGAGAAAGGAACAAAATAGGAAACAAATCAAGGCTTCTAGAAGACCTTGTTTGGCCGAGTATCTCATGAAGGAAAAGAGGAAATTGGCTCATGAATATGTGATATTCTATAGAAGAAGAGACCTCTCCTATAAATAGGAGCCTCATTCTTCACATTTCATTCATCCCAAGTTTTAGAGATTGAGAGCTTTTCTCTCTAGCTTGGCCGCCCCTCTCCTCTCTCTCTCTATTAAATTTCGTTTTTTTTTGTTTTGGCACCTAGGTCCTCATTTGACCTAGTGTTTAGCTCTTCGACTTCAAGACTAGTTCTTAAGTCGTAGTGTTTAAAAGTGCCAACACACTAATTCCTTTTTCTCTCGAGTGATTTAGTGATAGAAACTTTCGTGGTTGCTCGAGTTGGCGAGGAAAGAAAGAGAGACGTGCTGCGAGGGAGACGAACATTGCAACTTTCCAAAAGCTTCTCAACGTTCAAGCTTCAAGAAAGGTTAGTAATCTTTAATGCTCATATTAGTTTTTATTTACATGTGCTTGCTCTTTGTCTAGGTTAGTAAACACGTTTTACTTGAAAAAGAAAATTTTTAAAATTCCGCCGCTTACCGAAGCGTTAAACTTTTTCTTAAACTCTAGATCAATTCCAACAATGATCAACATCATATGGTCCCTAACAGGAGTCCTAGCTTTCATCCGACAGTTCATAAACTGTCTTACTGCTTGTTGTCTGGCCTGACGCCCTTGCCTTTCAAACATCTCATGGAGATTGTTCATTGATGCTAAGATATAGTACCTCACAATCTCATCGGAACAGAGCCAGGCCACCAAGGCGTCTTTGTCCTCTTAAGTCGAATCATCATTCGTTTGAGGAGGACACGGGGTGGTGAGTACCCATTTGTGCTCGTTAACGGTAAAGACGATGTTGAGGTTACGTTTCCAATCAACGTAGTTTTCGAGTTTGTTTGAGGAAAGGATGAGCCAGGCCACCAAGGCGTCTTTGCCACCAAGGCGTCTTTGTCCTCTTGAGTCGAATCATCATTCGGTTTAGGATTTATGTTTGTTTAAGTTTTTAGGATGAACAAGACAGGAAAAATCCAAAGGTGTTATGAACAAAATGACACTTTACTCCTTCGAGGGAAGGCCACAAAGAGCCTCCTTTCATAAGTAAATGACTCATCCTTAATGCATAGCCAAGACGTCAAGACATCATATTTGAAAAGCCACCTTGTAAAAAAGTTTGATCACTCACATCCTTTCGCATGGCTTCGAGGGAGGATTACTAGGGATTGAGTGTAAGTGTGTAACCAACCACTTAGTCCAAAAGATCGACTTTTAAAAACAATCCACCGAAGGGAGGCCTTGTCTCATTGTCTCACTCTCGGACGTAGCTCTTTGAGCAATGATCAGAGCAAAGCGCCGTTGAGTACTCTCATTTAAGAGAGGGCCACGAGGGTGACTCTTAGTTTGGCGACAATTACACTTTTCATTAGTGTTGGGGATCATGGGTTGCAAACAACAAGTATAACCCTCCCACTTAGGTTTTAGAGTTGGCACATCGTCTCGTATAAGTTCGGAAACACATTTTCTAGTTATAGAGCGATATATTGGAATTCTAGAAATTGAACCTTAGATCTCATGTTTCTAGGAAGAGCAGTGTTAGTGCCTAAAGGCACAAGGTACATACTCAGACATTTTCCTATATTTTCAACTCGGAAACGTGTATGAGGGAAGTGTGAACTTCTAACTCATTCGAACACTTGAAGTTTGAGATTACACGTCTTCTTGCATTTTTCGACTAGTCTACGAGGAGACCTCCCACTTAAAACTTTCAAGAGCAAATAGATTTTGAACATAAGTGATATAGATATAGTTTCGGAAACATTTTGAAAACTTATTTAATTTGGATGACAAAATATTTTTAAGTTTGAAAGTGAAAACGGTTTTTTAAAATTCAAACTAGTTTTGAAAAATTCAATTTCAATTACATATTCAAAAATCAAAACTTTTCAATCTTACACATTATGTTTATAACATTTAGAAAAATATTTTTGCTCAAGAAATTTATTCCATTTGAGTTTTAGAACTCCTGGAATGGGAGACGGGACTCGGAATTCAAAAATTCAATTTTCAAGAAATTCTCGAATCACGGGCAGCTAACATCTCGGAGTAGACTCACAGACCTTTTATTTAGTTCAAGAACAATTCAAATCCAAGTTTCAAGTAGAAAGATATTTCCCTTTTACAGTAGGTATTTTTTAAGCTCAAGTAAAACTGGACAGAATTCGGTCGGAACTTATGTGCAAAAGATTTAAGTGTAACCGAACGTTTTATTGAGTTGTTAAGACTTTTGGATGTGTATTATTAACATAGTAATAGTATAGCACAAGAGATAATAACAACAAAAATAAAAAGAGCGAGTAAATAAGCAAAGCAAGCAAGACAATATTAATTGTCACAAAATTACCCGAAATTTCTCAAACTTATCAAAAAGCGATTTTGATTATGAAAAAATTAAAAACTTTTAGAACTGATTCTAATGTGTTTTAATATCATCTCAAGGTTGTAGAAAAACAACATGCTTTTTAATTTAAAAACACGAGCAATAAATTAAAAAAAAAATCTAAAATAACAATTCTAGCAAAACCATAACTCGAGTAAATTCAAGAAAACGATTTTCGAACTCATATTTCAAATTATATGCACATTCTTATACTTTGACTATAGTTCTGATACCATTTGTTGTAATAGATCTAGTGTTAATAAAAGTTTTATCGCTTATAAAAAGCGACGGAATATAAAAAATTTCTTTAAAAACTTGTAAAACGTTTTTACAACCTAGACAAAGCACATGAACATATAATTTAAATTTTTTAAACTATATTTAGTTTTTACTCGGTACCAACCTCGAATGGAGCTTGAACGTTGAGAAGCCTTTGGAAGATTGAAACGTTCGTCTTCTCACGCAGCTCACCTCTTAGACAAGTCTTCTTGAACCTGTGAGTAACCACGAAAGTTTCTACCACTAGAGTCTTTGAGTGTGATTAGGATTTAGTGTGTGGGCACTTTTAAACATGGTGACTCAAGAACAAGTCTATGAGCCGAAGAGCTAAAGGAAATGCTACATCTAATGAGGACCTAGGTGCCAAAACAAAAGAACAAGTATGGTTAGGGAGAGAGAGAGAGAGAGAGAGAGAGAGAGATGGGCGGCTAAACAATCTAGGGAGAGAAGCTCTCAATCTCAAAAATTGTGTATTGTGAGTTTTGAATGAGGTAGTGTATTTATAGGAGGAGGATTACCTTAAAAAGGTAGTTTCCTCTTTTCTGTAGAATATAACATATTCATGAGCAAATATTTGCTTCCCTTTTTCCTCATGTCACAAGTCCAAATCAAGCTTCTAGAAGAAAGTTTGTTTCCTCTTTTGATTGCCTCTCTTCTTGCCTAGGCCGTCCATGTTGATTTCATTCTCAAGGAAATTTGTTTCCTGTTTTTCTTTTGGCAATATCTTCATACATCAATGCACAAAATAATTCTCTTTCTCCACTTTGTTTGGATGGTTTGAGCTTCTAGAAGGAGCTTCTAGATGTTTCTTCATTTGTTCATGACAACATAAAAAAAGCCCATTAAGAATTTTCAAATAAAATTCCAAGAAATGAAATTAAACTCAAGGCCCAATAACATCATTACGGCCGAGTGATCCAATTCCATTTTCATCATATGACAATGTCAAAAATCTTATTTATTGACATTCATACCATCCTATGTCCAAAAGGACAAAATTACCCTTTAGACAATTTTCGTAAAACTTGTCTAGTTCTTGTTTTGACTTAGCTTCTAGTTTAACTAATCCTACTCTAATGACCTGTGGTAGTGACCTCATGGATCCAAATGAACAAAGCTTGAGCTATCATACTTGGACTCAAAAGTTCACAAACATTTTCCAAGTTCTAGCTTAATGTCAACTGACTCCACTAAAGAGTTGACACTGAAATCTCTCGGTTCAAATGAATATATTTTCTACTCAAGAACACTACTTAATTGTAATGAGTGGATCCACTGAATATTATATGTGTTTAGCCTTCATGAATATCATCAGCTAGATCAGATTTACAAAATTACCATTTCACCCTTGTAGCTGTTATTTCCTCAACTCCTTTGTCGCTTGTGAATAAGTTAGAAGCAATGTATTGACGAGGAGATAACAAGTCACATTTATTCATCAAAAAGAGTCATGACTCAATTTGGACACTGACCAGTTCATTTATTCACATTCAAAGGAACAAAGCATGAGGTGATATACATTGCATTTCAGAATTCTTGTACATGAATTCCATATCTATGAGATCTTCACAAAGTTACTCATGACATCTCCATAACTTAGTACTTCACCAATAGGTCTAGTCTATATCACATATGAATCTAGAACTCTGACTTTCTCAAATGAGAATATGTAAGCTATGAAAAGACATGTCTCATTTCATTATTAAGGTAAGGACAATGGAATTCATACGTAGTGACTTCGAGACATAAGAGGTTAAATGGTTTGTTCTTATTCTGTCTCTAGAAGTGCACTGGTCAATTCAGTATGTTCAGAAGATACCTAGAAGAACTTTAGAGGATCTAACTCTCAATGTCCCATAACCAGACATCATAGATTCTCCTAACAATCATACTGGGATCATTAGCCCTTTGACCCTTAGATTGAGAATTTACTCTTTTAAGCATACCATGAAGAGTTTGTTCATGCAAATCTATATTTGACTCTTCTTTTTTTATTAGTTTTGTTTAACGACTAAAGACTATAGTTTATCATAAAGCTTCAAACAGACAAAGAAGAATGAATGAACGTTTCAAATTTTATTAATAATTTAGCAGTTACAAGCAAGAGTCTTCGTGAGACTTTATTACATCAAATGCACATAAATAAAGACTACAACTCTTCTTGTAGGCACCTTTGACAACAGTGACGTCCTATTTCATTTTTTGCTCTAAGTTACTCGAAAGTATCGTGATCGTCTTAAATTGCCCGAAACGTTGCACCACAACCCAATAACATCCTTAAACCAAAATACTTCTTCAATTATGAAAATCACTCACAAACACATTTAACACAATAAAAGTTACTCAAGAACACGTGAAATTCAAGCCGAAAAATAGGTTTTTAACGCTTGTAACACGCACCTACCAAATACCCCAAAACTTGAACAATCACTTATCGTCAATTGATAGAAAACACACAGACACACACACACACACACATACACACACACACACACACACACACACACACACACACACACACACACACACACACACACACACACACAATGAGTGATTAAAAAGAATGGTAAATTTCGCTGACCGATTTGGCTTTTCAAAAATATGCCCACCGCAAGTACAAATTTATAGACTTACAATGCAAAGAGTATTCATGATTTTAATTTGAATTTAACTACCAAGTGTGACAAAAAAATTTAAAATCCAAGTTAGTGTTACATGTACCGTTTATAACATTTTTGTGTCTCGTGAACTCTCTGGTACCCCGCTTTGCAACCTTCTCAGCCGCTCTCAAGAGACTTCCTAATGTCGAATCTAAGCTAATTTTGACTCCACACACCCATATGCGCACTCGTCTCCCTTGGTCTCCTCTAATGTACACGTATCACTTCTAGTGGGTTCATAGGTCTTTGTGTCATGTAATGTTCATGTTAGGGTAACAGTAGGATATGGAATTTTTAGTGACTAAAATCAACCTAGGAAGGATCACAAATCACTTCTTACCAGGCACTCAAAGCTCACACACACACACTCTAGCACTCGACCTCTCCTAAATATAACCCTCGAAACGTCATTTTCTTTTTCTCAGTTTTTTTTTCATTTTCAAAAAGCAGACAAACATAAAAATAAACAACAAAATGAGGTAGTTCAACGATTTTTATTTTTATTTTTCTATATTAACTTGGAGATTCTCAAGAACTAGTAAAAAAAATTCGAAAGTGACTCACTATGACGTCCTTAATAGATCGAAGGGCTCTTTGTGAGAATGTCTTCATGGGCTGGCTTTTCGTTACGTGGCTAATAATGAGAAGGTAAGCATTTGACTTTTTGTGCAATAGGCTCTATTGCATATTTCTTTCGGTTCGGCATTTTGGCTAGAAATCGCTAATCCTAATGCCTATATCATCCTTACTAGATCAACGTGAACTCAATTTCGTCTCGATAGAGGGTTTGAGGGGTTCATGTGTGTGAAATAATCTCATTTAGGCGGTAAATCTAGTTACATCACAAAGGCACCCTAAAGACTCGAACCTACGTTATGGGGTCAAATAGCGGTAAACACAAAAACTTGTACAAAACCAATCACACTCAAATAGACATGAAATAAAACCCTAAACATAAGCTTAAAATCCTAATGTTTTCTAGGCAAGCATTTAGAACTAAAGATAAGACAAGGCAATCACACACCAAATTTTACCAATAAATAAGATTCCTCATCAAACTTGAAATAAACATTGTCCACAATGTTTTGGACATACAAAATCAAAGGGCTAGAAGATTACATGGCGGGGTGCCTCCTGTACAAATGGGCTTGTCGAAGCTCCGATGCTTTTTTTAATCACTGCATTAAATAGTGAAATTTTGGAAAAACGTAAAAAATATTCTTTAAAAAACATGAAATAAACACACAAAAAGTAACATAAAAAAAAACACGTTGGGTTACCTCCCTACTAGCACTTTAGTTAACGTCAATAGCTTGACCATCTTGCAACTCGACGGTGCTCGTCGTTGAGTCTCTTTCGCTCTTCATTTTTTCGGTTCTCTCTCTTCACTAATCACATACGCTGATCTCTCTAGCATAAAAAACTTTTGTCATTACGGAATTTTTATCTATCAATCTCAAATCCAAAAAACACGACAAGCATTACAAACCAGAGCGTTCACACAATTTCATAGCAACCTAATCATCTTTAGCCTAAGAGTGTACGACAGTGAAATAATTCTTATGCCTGAATGTTAATTCTCTCTCGAGTAACTAAACATTCCAAGAATTTATGAATTAGGTAGCTAATATCATACAAGCATAAGCAGAAAATTAATTCAAGCGATAAAGAGGAAGAAATGAAAAATACTTCAATTAAAAAATAATGAATACACAAACATATTCAATAATAGCTTAGCCATCACCCTCAACATGTCCAGTTCATGGCGTAGAGAGAAACATAAAAGAAAAATAAATAAAAACAATCCATGAAAACTAAATTCAAGCAAAGCATAATAAACACATGAGTTTTAGAGATAAAGAGAAAAAGAAAAAAAAACGTTGAATCGATGGTTGTGGCGTCGGCGACAAACCTTTTTTTTTTCCTCTCCTGTACTCCTTCTCTCCCAACTAGCCAAACTACAAAACTAAAACCTAAAACAAACAAAACTTGTGTATTTTAGATGCTCCAAGTCGTATATGTAAGTTTACAAGGTGTTTTCATAGCTATATTAGCCCATGGAATGGATACAACAACTAAAAATGAGATAAAATAGAGAAATTCATGTTTGCTGATCTAGGCATCTGCGCGGCGCGCGGTACTATTCATCAGTGCGCACTCGTGCTTCAAATGACAATAGCTTATTTCTCTAATATCTAATTTTGCAAATAAACATGCGTTAGATATCTATCCAATGGAGGGTAGAATTCATCCAAACTCTTCAATCGAGAATCTCAAAATCGTGCAGCAACTGACGCCGTATTGCATGTTTCTCTCCAAGCTACGTGAAAGTATCTGAAATGTCTTGAATTGACCCAAAACGTTGCGCCACAAAATACTCCCTAAAACCTGCAAATCATTCACAAACAAATTATACACACTAAAGGAGAAACCAGCCTCCGGAAACAGCCTTCCTCGGGTCAGAAAACTTCGCCGGTGCATAGTTAGCTTATATAGGATGGGAAGCTTAAAGAGTTCATCAATCGAACGGTCGAAATTGTCGACCCAATCGTGAATCATCCGCGTCCGACAAGTAAAGCAACTACTATGGTCACGCACTACTACACAAAAGGGTTTTAAAAGCGACGCCTGAAATTCGCTTCTAATTAGAAGCGACTTTTGGCTATTATAAGCAACAAGTCGCTTCTGAAGTATTCAATAAAATTCTAAGTATATTGTATCGAAAAAGTCAAATTGTGTAGATTTGAAGCAACTTTGTCGCTTCTAACATTTTCCTGCTAATTAGAAGCGACATATCGCTTCTAAAGTACACAAAATATTTCGCTCTTTTTTTCCGTCAAAATTTTCAATTTTATTACAAATTAAAACGA
The DNA here is from genome assembly GCF_054948205.1 of Urtica dioica subsp. dioica. Lineage (NCBI taxonomy): Eukaryota > Viridiplantae > Streptophyta > Magnoliopsida > Rosales > Urticaceae > Urtica > Urtica dioica. The sequence goes on along the minus strand of NC_142760.1, from coordinate 7,791,534 downwards.
CGTCGGTCATTACTATCATAAGATCATTAAATAAACTATCTAAGATAAAACGGCGGTGATTACATGCGTTCTAAGCAGTCATCTGTTTTGAATTATGTTCGTTAATTCTCAAGTTAAGACTATTTTTCACGCTAAATCTCTTGCAGCTATATATAACAAAAAAAATCTTATCAATGTAACTAATCAAATATTTTATTTCATTAACATAGGTCTGAAAGACACAACAAGCGTACATAATACGCATATAAAACCACATGGAAAATCCTAACAAATATTCTCAGGAGATATTATTTTTTAATATTTCAAGATTCACAGTTCATCGTGATTTTGTTTTTCTAGTGCTGAGCAGTTGATACATGTATAAACGAATATTGAAGACCTAAAGTCATGTCGAATCACTGAAAACAACCGATATTTGAATATATACTGTTAGACCGAATATATCCTAATGTCATCAATGGGCTTTGTACGTATGAAATAATGTGGACCAAGTGTATTACTTTTAATAATAAATAAGACAAATTTTATTAGTTAATAAATAAAAAATAATTTTCCTACATACTTTGATGATGGGTCTTTATAAAACTAACTATATGGATTGGTTATCTCTCAACCAATTATGTAGTTTTCCTGAACCATCAAAAGAAAGCTCTCAAGTCTAAATGGTCAAGAGAGAGAAATCAATTTCGGTGATTACGCCACTGCCGTCATCGCTCTCGTTATGGATCGAGGTAGGTTTTTTCGATCTCTAATGTTTTGTGATAATCATCTAATTCTAAGATCTTGACTATTAGAATTGTTTAAATTATATTTACATGTGGTAACCTTGATTGGAAATTAGTGATTTTTCGATTACGTTTTTGTCACTTTATTGTCTAATTCTTGATCTGTTTTTTGTATCATCTCTCAATTGAAATTTATTCTTTTCAATTGGCGATATTATATCCTACATGTGTATTTATGTTATCATCTTGAATATATGATGGCTTGAGAGCATATTATGAAGGTTTGGGTTATTTTGATTGCTTCTGTGAAATTTTGAGAAAATGGCGGCATAAATACCTAATGTTTGTGAGTTGTTACACTTATATACCTAATGTGTAAAAGTCACGGGATATATACTTAATATTGACTTTTTGTATCTTCATCACTATCAAACTGTTAACTTTGGATGTTAATGTCACACGTCAAAATCTGATAATTTTTATAATTAAAAAATAAATATTTAATCTAAGTACAACAACCCGCAAACATCAGTATTTATTTCAATTAAGATGATGAGCTTTTTCTCTATAATTGCTCAATAGAAAAGTCATTACTTAAAATCGTTTTATGCTTTATTTTTTATTTTTATATTTTTGTTTTTGTTTTTGGTGTCTTTCACTGAAAATTATGCCCTTGCTTTTTACCCAGACTCTTTTGAGTTCCGTGGTTTGACATAAAAAAGTTTAGTGATTGTATATGACTAGCCATATAATTAAGATCAATTCGTGCACAATTACGAGGTCTGTGTGTAACCTATTTCCATATTCGTTATGAATTCTTTTCTTATTACGATATGTAACATATGTTTGCTTTTCAATTATTAAGCTTCAAATTGTAAACTGATACGCAAATATTAAGTAATACCTAGTTCTTTTATTTGGCAAAATAAAGTTATACATTGTACTGTTTAAACCTCATCACCAAAGTGATATGGTTTTATAAAGTTTTATCTTGCAAAAAAAAAAACAAATTATAGAATGATGTTTTACCAAATCGTATAATATCTATTCATTATTTTGTTTGATATCTATACATTATGTTCAATATGTTACTCACCAAAGTGACCAAATTAGAAAAAATTTAGATATCAAATTAAAATAAATTTAATTACTCGTGTTTATGTGATGCTTTTAAGTTAAATGACATTATAATATTTTTAAAGTTTTGTCCTTAGTAAATTGAAGTTCGTGGTTTATAAAATAATTTGGATCGCCCAAAGGTTGATTGTTCGTTTTATAATTCACGAACATCATCGTGTCGAATTGATATGCTTAGTTAGGTATGTTTAGTATAACCAAAGATTGCAAGTATATCTAATTGAATAATGTCAATTGCCAATTATGTAAAATTATATTTTAGCATCAATTATGTTCGCATTATCGTATAATTTGTTGATCTGCCTAAAGGTGACTTCAATATATGCTATATGTTTATTTTGCTTGTTCCGAATCTGTATTATATATTAGGTTTATTACTCAAAGTATTAATGTGTGAGCAAATCTGTACTATATATTAGGTTTATTACTCAAAGCATTAGGTTTACTACTCAAGGCATTAGTGTGTGAGCAAATATTATTTCTCTTAAGTCGCAAGCCTCGTCTGTTATTAAGTTCAATGTTCTTAATTTCTCGAAATGGTCTGAACAAGTTCAATTTTATATTGGTGTTCTAGATCTTGATTCGACACTCTTAAAAAAACTGAAAACGCTAAGGAATTTATGAAGTTTGTGGAAGATAGCTCTCAGTCCGACTCGGCTGATAAGTCACGGGCTGGGGCACTAATGGTAGGTTCACCACCATGAAGTTTGATGATTCTCGTACCATGCATGAGCATGTTATCGAAATGAAAAACATTGCAGCAACACTAAAGACGATGGGAAGGGAAGTGTATGAAATTTCCTCGTACCGTTCATTCTCAATTCCTTACCTCCTGAGTGTGTTACATTTCACGTGCATTACAACACTCTGAACGATAAATGAAATTTGCATGAATTAGAAAATATGCTCATTCAAGAGGAAGCGAGGCTTAAGAAACTACAAAATCATTATACCAATCTTGTTGGTCATAAAAAAGCTACAAAGAAACCATGGAAGACTAGAAAGGGCAAGCAAGGACTATCAAAGCTTAATGAGTCATATGTCCCAAGTCCACAAGAAGGAACTAGGCAATGATGCGTGCAGAAAGATTGCCTGAAGCGTAAGGCATGGTTCGAAAGAAAGGGTAAGCCTAGTACTTTTATATGTTTTGAATCAAATTCGGCTGAAGTTCCTTATAATACTTGGTGGCTTGAAATATGATGTATGGTTTTCTTTCGACCTAAACCAAAAGCCAAAATGAAAAATTTATCTTCATGGGAAGCAGAGCCAAAGTTCAAGTTGAAGCCATTGGAACCTTTCGTGTAATTTTAGACACTGGGTATCATTTAAACCTTTTCCAAACCTTTTATGTTCCTTATGTTTCTCAAAATTTTGTTTCCATGTCTAAGCTCGATAAAGCTGGGTATATTTTTAATTTTGGGAATGGATGTTTCAGTTTATTTAAACAAAATATTTTCTTGGATTCTAGTATTCTTTTTTATGGTTTGTACACACTAAAGCTTGATACCTTTTTTGTACAGCATAATGTTGATACTAAATGTGATTTATCTACTGAATCATCTGCTTACTTGTGGCATAAATGTTAGGGTGAACATGATCATCAGTAGGATAAGAAGAACTGGACAGAACAAGAGAATCATTTGGATTATGATTAATGATAGAGGAAGTAAAGGCCGCGAAGTTGCTTATCTGATCGGAGTCACTTTCATCGGAGTCATCATCAAACATTGTAGCATTGTAGCCTTTCTTCTGTTTTCTCATAAAATTGGGACACTTTTTATGTATATGTCCATATCCTTCATTCACGGCACTGAACGTATTGGGATATGTTGGAATCATTGAATCTATCACCATGACACTCATTTCTCTGAGAACTTCCTTCTTTCTGGTATTGATGTTGAGGAAAGTTGTCTCTGACAACAGGAGAGACATTCTTCCCAAATAGCTTGTCAAGTCTTCTCATTACCGTGTTATAAGTCTTGGCAAGCAAAACAATGGTGTCATTAACTTCATCATCAATTTCAGAATATACCTTCTCATTCTGATCATAAATAGCACTCTTTAGAGCGAAGCCCTTACTTTTCTTCTCATATTTGGGAAGAGACAATTCATATGCCACAAGAGACCGAATTAGCTCATCAAATTTCATCTTGGAGAGATCATTGTTCGAAAAGATCTAGGGTTAGTAAAAGATTTATCTCTTCTAGCAAGCGGCGGAAAATAAAAATTTATTTAAAACTCGTAAAACGTTTTTATAACCTAGAAAAAGCGCATGAACATATAATTTAAAATTTTAAAACTACATTTAGTTTTTACTCGGTACCAATCTCAAATGGAGCTTGAACGTTGAGAAACCTTAGGAAGGTTGAAACGTTCGTCTCCCCATGCATCTCGCCTCTCAGACTAGTCTTCTTGAACCTGTGAGCAACCACGAAAGTTTCTACCACTAGAGACTTTGAGTGTGGTTAGGATTTAGTGTGTGGGCACTTTTACACATGATGACTCAAGAACAAGTCTTGGAGCCAAAGAGCTAAAACAAATGCTAGGTCTAATGAGGACCTAGGTCCCAAAACAAAAGAACAAGAAGGGAGAGAGAGAGAGAGAGAGAGAGAGAGAGAGAGAGAGAGAGAGAGAGAGGAAGAGAGAGAGAGAGAGAGAGAGAGAGAGAGATGGGCGGCCACTTTTCTAGAGAGAGAAGCTCTCAATCTCTAAAATTGTGTGTTGTGAGTTATGAATGACGTGGGGTTTTTATAGGTGGAGGATTGCCTTCAAAATGTAGTTTCCTCTTTTCTATAGAATATCACATATTCATGAGCAAATATTTGCTTCCCCTTGTCCTCAAGTCAAACGTCCAAGCTAGCTTCTAGAAGGCCTTGGATTTGTTTCTTCATTTGATTTCTTCTCTCCCTTGCCGCCCATATCACTTTCCTTATAGAGGAAACTTGTTTCCTCTTTTTCTTTTGGCAAGTATCTTCATACATCAATGCACAAAATAATCTCTCTTCCCTTGCTTAGGTTGGACGGTTTTGAGTTTCCTAATGTTTCTTTATTTGTTCATGACAACATAAGAAAAGCCTATTAAGATTTTTCAAGTAAAATTCCATGAAATGAAATTCAATCCTCAAGGCTCAATATTCTCAACATGGCCATGTGATCCAATTACAATTGTCATCATGTGACAATGTCAAAAAAACTTATTTATTGATATTCATACCATCGTATGTCTGAAAGGATAAAATTACCCTTTAGACAATTTTCGTAAAACTTATCTAGTTCTTGTTTTGACTTAGCTTCTAGTTTAATTAATCCTACTCTAATGACTTGTGGTAGTGACCTCATGGATCCAAATGAACAAAGCTTGAGCTAGCATACTTAGACTCAAAAGTTCACAAACCTTTTCCAATTTCTAGCTTAATGTCAACTGACTCCACTAAAGAGTTGACGATGAAATCTCTCGGTTCAAATGAATATATTTTCTACTCAAGAATTCTACTTAATTATAATGAGTGGATCCATTTAATATTATCTATGTTTACCCTTCATGAATATCATCAACTAGATGAGATTTACAAAATTACCATTTTACCTTTCTAGTTGTCATTTCCTCAACTCCTTTGTCGCTTGTGAATAAGTTAGAAACAATGTATTGACGAAGAGCTAACAAGTCACATTGATTCATCCAAAAGAGTCATGACTCAATTTGGACACTGGCCAGTTCATTTATTCACATTCCAAGGAACAAAGCATGAGGTGATATACTTTTCATTTCAGCAATCTTGTACATGAATTCCATATCTCTGACATCTTAACAAAGCTACTCATGACATATTCTTAACATATCACTTCACCAGTAGGGCTTGTCTATATCACATAGTGAATCTAGAACTCTGACTTTCTCAAATAAGAATACATAAGCTATGAAATGATATGTCTCATTTCAGGATTGAGGTAAGAATGTTGCAATACATAAATAGTGACTCCGAGACATAAGAGGTTAAATGGTTTGTTCTTACTCTGTCTCTAGAAGTGTACTAGTCAATTCAGTGCCATCAGAAGATACCTAGGAACAACTATAGAGTCCCCAACTCTCAATGTCCCATAAACAAACATAATAGATTCTCCTAACAATCATACTGACATCAATAGCCCTTTGATCATTAGATTGTGAATATACTGTTTTAAGCAAACCAGAAGAGTTTGTCCATGCAAATCTATATTTGACTGTTCATTTGTTGTTAGGTTTGTTTAAGGACTATAGACTATTGTTTATCATAAAGCTTCAAACAGATAAGGAAGAATGAATGAACGTTTCAACTTTTATTAATTATTCAATAGTTAGAAGCAAGAGTCTTCGTAAGACTTTGTTACATCAAATGTACATATGTAGTGACTACTACTCTTCTTGTGGGCACCATTGACAACAATCATGCACTTCATCATTAGCTGTGATTTTCATTCCAAATATCTAAGGAAGAGATCTAATAATTTTTTTAACAAGTATCTCATCATTCATTGGAACATAGAGAGAGAAAGTCTCATTAGCGACATCTATGTTGCGCACATGATATTCGGAAATGATTTCTTCTTCATGTACATTCATGCCCTCAAATTTAGGGTGAGGAGCTGGAGTCTTTGATTACACACTTTAGAAGAACATTCATGAGCAACTTCTACAATCTCTCAGGTCTATTTGGGAATATTATATGTGTTTATGAGCCTGAAAATATTATTGTCAACACCATTATAGATAGCATTAAAAGGACGAGAGTTACCCATGTTGTCAATGGTGCCCACAAGAAGAGTAGTAGTCTTTATTGATGTAATAAAGTCTCACGAAGACTCTTGCTTGTAACTGCTGAATCATTTATAAAAGTTGAAACGTTCATTCATTCTTCCTTGTCTGTTTGAAGCTTTATGATAAACTATAGTCTTTAGTCCTTAAACAAACCTAACAACAAATTAATGAAGATCAGTATGTTCGCAATCTGAGGGTCAAAGGGCTATGTATCCCACTATGATTGGTAGGAGACTCTATGATGTCTGGTTATGGGACATTGAGAGTTGGAGACTCTATAGTTCTTCTAGGTATCTTCTGAAGGTACTGAATTGACCAGTGCATTTCTAGAGACGGAATAAGAACAAACCATTTAATCTCTTATGTCTCGAAATCACTACGTATGAATTGCATCTTGCTTACCTCAATCCTGAAATGCGACATGTCATTTCATAGCTTACGTATTCTCTTTTGAGAAAGTCAGAGTTCTAGATTCACTATGTCATATAGACATGACCTATTGGTGAAGTACTAAGTTATGAAGATGTCATGAGTAACTTGGTGAAGATCTCATAGATATGGAATTCATGTACAAGATTGCGGAAACGCAATGTATATCACTTCATGCTTTGTTCCTTGGAATGTGAATAAATGAACTGATCAGTGTCCAAATTGAGTCATGACTCTTTTGGATGATGAATGTGACTTGTTAGCTCCTCGTCAATACATTGTTTCTAACTTAATCACAAGCGACAAAGGAGTTGAGGAAATAACAGCTAGAAGGGTAAAATGGTATCTACCTAATGATATTCATGAAGGCTAAACATAGATAACATTCAGTGGATCCACTCATCACAATAAGGTTGAATTCTTGAGTAGAAAATAAATTCATTTGAACCGAGAGATTTTCAGTGTCAACTCTTTACTGGAGTCAGTTGACATTAAGCTAAACTTGGAAAAGGTTTGTCAACTTTTTAGTCCAAGTATGTTAGCTCAAGCTTTGTTCATGTGGATCCATGATGTCACTGTCACAAGTCATTCGAGTAGGATTAGTTAAACTATAAGCTAATTCAAAACAAGAACTAGACGAGTTTTACGAAAATTGTCTAAAGGGTATTTTTGTCTTTTTGGACATAGGATGAAATGAATATCAATAAATAAGTTTTTTTGACCTTGTCATATGATGACATGGAATTTAAACCACACGGCCATTTCAATGTATTTTGGCCTTGAGGATTAATTTCATTTGATGGAATTTTACTTGAAAATTCTTAATGGGCTTTTCTTATGTTGTCTTGAACAAATGAAGAAACATCTAGTAGCTCCTTCTAGAAGCCCTTGGCCGTCCAACCTACGGAGAGAATAAGAGATTATTTTGTGCATTAATGTATGAAGATACTTGTTGGAATCGATCTAGGGTTTAAGAAAAAGTTTAACGCTTCGATAAGCGGCGGAATTTTAAAAATTTTCTTTTACAAGTAAAACAGTTTTTACTAACCTAGACAAAGAGCAAGCACATGTAAATAAAAACTAATATGAGCATTTAAAGATTACTAACCATTTTAGAAGCTTTAACGTTGAGAAGCTTTTGGAAAAGGTTTCAACGTTCGTCTCCCCTCGCAGCACGTCTCTCTTCCTTCCTCAACAACTCGAGCAACCACGAAAATTTCTATCACTAAATCACTCGAGAGAAAAAGGAATTAGTGTGTGGGCACTTTTTAAACACGACGACTCAAGAACAAGTCTTAGAGTCGAAGATCTAAAACACTAGGTCAAATGAGGACCTAGGTGCCAAAACAAAAACGAAATTGACTAGAGAGAGAGAGAGAGGAGTCGGCCAACAATGTCTAGAGAGAGAGTCTCTCAATCTCTAACTTATGTTGGATGAATTGAAATGAGAGGAATGAGGTGGGGTATTTATAGGAGAAGGGTTGGCCTTGGAAAGAAATAGTTTCCTCTTATTTTCCAAGCCTTTATGAGCAATCCCTTATTACCCATTCCTCCAAAATAGGCGCCCACCTCATGCAAATCCCCAAGGGATTAGTTTCCTCTTTTGTTTCTCTCTTGGTTGCCTTGGCCGAAATTCCCTATGCATGCATGGGAAATTTGTTTCCTCTTTTTCTTTTGGCAAGTATCTTGATACATTTATGCACAAAATATTCTCTCTTTCTTTAGGGTAGTGGGTGCCCAAGTGGCTTTCTAGAAGGGGCTTGTAGAAGCTTCTTCATTTGTTCATGACAACATGAAAAAGGTCCATTAAGAATTTTTAATAAAATTCTTATGAAATGAAATTAATCCACAAGGCCCAATAAAACTAATTTTGGCCGAGTGGGTTTAAGTCATCAAATGACCTTGTCAAAAAATTTATTGACATTCATTTCATCCTATGTCTCAAAAGATAAAAATACCCTTTTGACAATTTTCGTTAAACTTGTCTCGTTTTTGTTTTGACTTAGCTTCTACTTTAACTATTCCTACTCGATGTGATTCGTGACAGTGACCTCATGGATCAAAATGAACAAAGCTCGAGCTAAACACTTGGACTCAAAAGTTCACTAACCTTTTCCAAGTTTAGCTTAATGTCAACTGACTCCACTAAAGAGTTGACACTGAAAATCTCTCGGTTCAAATGAATTTATTTTCTACTCAAGAATTCAACCAAATTATGATGAGAAGATCCACTGAATATTATCTATGTTTACCCTTCATGAATATCATCAGCTAGTCGGGATTTACAAAATTACCATTTTACCCTTCTAGCTGTTATTTCCTCAATTCCTTTGTAGCTTGTGAATAAGTTAGAAACAATGTATTGACGATGAGCTAACAAGTCACATTGTTTCATCCAAAGGAGTCAAGACTCCATTTGGACACTGGCCAGTTCATTTATTCACATTCCAAGGAACAAAGCATGAGGTGATATACATTGCATTTCAGCGATCTTGTACATGAATTCTATATCTATGAGAACTTCACAAAGTTACTCATGACATTCTCACAACTTAGTATTTCACCAATAGGCCTTGTTCGGAATCATATAGTGAGTCCGAACTCTGACTTTCTCAAATGACGATACGTAAGGTGTGAAATGGCATGTCTCATTTCAGGATTAAGGTAAGCACGATGCAATTCATACGTAGTGACTTCGAGACATAAGAGGTTAAATGGTTTGTTCTTATCTTGTCTCTAGAAGTGCACTAGTCAATTCAGTACCTTCGGAAGATACCTAGAAGAACTATAGAGTCCCCAACTCTCAATGCCTCATAACCAGACATCATTCTTCTAACAATCATACTGAGGTCAATAGTCCTTTGACCCTTAGATTGCGAATATATCGTTTTAAGCAAACCATGAAGAGTTTGTTCATGCAAATATACATTTGTCTCTTCATGTTTTGTTAGGTTTGTTTATGGACTAAAAGACTAAGGTTTTATCATAAAGCTTCAGACAAGAAAGATTGAATGAACATTTCAAATTTTGATTAATGAATAAGAAATTACAAGCAAGAGTCTTTGTGAGACTTTATTACATCAAATGTACAAAATAAAGACTACAACTCTTCTTGTGGGCATCATTGACAACAATACTTGCTAGAAGAAAAGGAGGAAACAAATTTCCTCTACGAGGAATGTTTTTGGGCGGCAAAGGAGAGAGCAAACAAAATAGGAAACAAATCCAAGGCCTTCTAGAAGATGCCTTGGACGTGTGACATGAGGAAAGGGGAGCAAATATTCGCTCATGAATATGTGATATTCTATAGAAAAGAGGAGACTACCTTTTTTAAGGTAATCCTCCTCCTATAAATACCCCACCTCATTCACAACTCACAACACACATTTTTAGAGATTGAGAGCTTCCCTCTCTATAATTTGGTCGTCGCTCTCTCTCTCTCTCTAACCCTTCTTGTTCTTTGTTTTTGGCACCTAGGTACATTTGACCTAGCGTTTTGTTTTAGCTCTTCGACTCTAAGACTTATTCTTGAGTCGTCGTGTTTAAAAGTCGTCGTGGTTACTCGAATTCCCGAAGAACGAAGAAAGGCGAGCTACGTGGGGAGACGAGCGATTCAACTTCTACAAGCTTATCAACGATCAAGCTACGTAAAGGTTAGTAAACGAGTAATTTCTCTTCAGTAGTTTTAATTTAAAATAACATATGCTTGCTCTTTGTTTAGGTTGGTAAAAATCGTTTTTACTTGTGTAAAGAAATTTTTATATTCCGCCGCTTGAAGAAGCGTTAAACTTTTCTTAATCCTAGATCTATTCCAACAACCCAGGGCTACATCATATGTTGCACTGTCCCAGTCCTTCTCTTCTTTGGTGGACACAACAATGCTTTTATCATCTTTGACAATGGGAGCGGACCAACCGTTTATAACAACTCTCCAAGTCTTGTTATAAATAGACTTAAGAAAGGCACTCATAAGAGCTTTTCAGTACCCATAATGCATCCCGTCAAGAACTGGTGCATGACTGACAGATCCGCCTTCCCTGTTTTTATCTATCTTAAACGGAAAATTTCAATAACACAAGGAACCTACACTAAGAACCGTGCGCCCGCTCTGATGCCAACTGAAATTTTGCTTAGTCATAGATATGATGGCGCACACAATGTAAAGTCAACGTATGCAACAATCTGTTCCGATACAATATATGGATAAATAAAAAGCACCGCATAAAAGTAAATGACACAAAGATTGGTGACCTTGTTTAGTGCAACGACACCTACTCTGGAAGCCAGCCTGCTTAGAGAAACGAAAATTCACTAATCAATAGTACAACAATGGACTTTATAAACGATCTTCGCTTCAAGACCGTTTTTCTTATTAGTACCCGTGAATTCTTAATAAGGCTCCTCCTGAATATGAGCTCGCCTCAATTCCACTCTCAAACACTCCCAAAGTTTTTGGTAATCTTTGATGTCAACGAACGTGAATCTTCAATCACGAAATCACAAAACGCAAAAGAAATTCTAAAGCTGAATTAAAAGATGAATAGCGTTCAGAGTAGTACAACACATCCACCATACAAATAATTTTAAAGTCCGCAGGTCTCGCACGTCTAGAACCCTAATTGTGTTAATGAATGCGTCAAAGAACCACTAAGGCCAGAGGCTTTCTTTTATAGTGGTCTACATCTCCTGACGTCGAAAATAGAGTTTTCTTAGCCATTCACGCAAAGAAAATAAGTGCAGAAAGTCTTCTGCTGTCAATTTTCGCAAAACATAAAATTAACCGAATTACAATTTTGCGTTAAGCGGTCAAGATGTCTTAATATATTCAAGAGCATGTTGCAAAACATCTTGCCAAATAAACTTGCAGTAAAAATAATAAGCCAACAACACATTTGTGTCGGTAAATTTATCTTAAACGACGGCAGTTTCGGATTAGTTTTGTTCGCGGCGGCGATGTTTAAAGGCGAGCAGAATCAATGGCGTGGTCGAATCTCAAGTTTTGTAATGTGGTTTATGATTATTGTTTTTCCCTTTTATCTCACATTGAATGCAGTAACAATGTATATGTGGGTATAATTAACATGTTTATATTTCAATTTTTTTTATTTAATTCAGTATTTAATGGATGCTATAATAGTATGATCATGGATCGCATAATAATATGATCAGATCGGGTTAACGTGGTTTATTCCATAAAATAAACAGACATTGTTTAATTTTCCAAGATTAAGTTTATAATTTTCGTCCAAAATTGTATTATTTTTTTCGCATATACACCCCTTAATAAAAGTTTTCTTATATAACTTTTTAAAAATTTAGAATAAATTTTTTTATTAAAGTTTTCTACTGACTGCACACTGTGGCCCCGTCACTCGATATAATATTTGCAAAAAAATGGTTAGAAAAGAAAAGTGCAGCTCAAAACAACTATATATGGTACTACAATAATTAATATGTACGGATCTCTTGTCCACTAATTAATATTGATTTATCGAATAAAAGTGGTTCCTCCAAATCAATTTTACAACTGTACTCAGTCACAGTAGAGTCCTCATGATCAACTTGTTTGCTCTGGGCACTGTCTTGCAATTCCGGATTAGATTGCTTTTTAATTTCCAAAACGTCGTTCGCTTTGCCCCACAGCAAAATATATAAGCCAAGTATCACACCAATACCACCAACCAAGCTGAAAAATTCACACACACACACACACACACACACATATTAGTGACAAATGAAATAGTGTCTGTAAAAACAACACTAATAATAGTGTAGCATGAAGGAATAAATGTTTACTTTAATTTTATAGTTTTTGTTTATTTAAAAAGATAAATTTTATAATTTTATTACTTGAGACGTGTTTAGACTTTAGACATAATTTTTTCGATTCTTTTTAACCTAAAATAGATTTATTTTATCTTTGTCATAATTTTATTAAGTAACTACTGTTATTCATAATTTTATAAAAAAGCAGTAGTGTGTATAAGATTGGACTTACCCTCCAGTATAAATTTTCTCATGAAGAAAAATGGAAGCCAAAATGGTCACAATGAGCGTGGTTAGAGGACTGAACATTGCAGTGAATAGAGGACCTCTTTGGGAAATACACCAAGCTTGAACGCCAAAGGCAACCCCGGATCCTATTATTCCCTGCAATAGAATAGAGACTTAAATGCAAGTACAATTTTGATTAAAGTGATATTATAATTACTCAATTTAAGACTTACTGAAAATAAACAACAAACAAGTTCAAGTGGGGAATTGATATTCCAGGACTGAAAGTTTGGCTCCAAGAAGAGAGTAATTACTGCTGATTGAACTGTAGCCATGAAACACATCCAAGCTGATAGTGACAAGTGGTCAGGAAAGTTTGCTGAGACTGGAACCTATTTTCAAATAATTTATCAGATTTATTTTAGTTTGTTAAAAAAAAAAATTATTTATATCCAAGTATAATGCCAGTAATTTTGATGGTAACATAGGACCTGCAAAATCAGCCAAATTGACCAACAGCAACAGCTAGCAAAGAGAAATGCACAGCCTAGCAACCAATTCTCGTCCTCGGACCCGTAAAGTGCATTTATGCGCACATGCTCGGAATTCAGTAGCTTCGGGCCTTTGAGAAGAGCCATGGCTATTGCACCGGTGACGCATATAACCGTACCAAATATCTTTGCCATGCTTCTCAAGCTTCCAATTTCAATCTTCTCTAATCTAATCCCAAAAAAAAAAAAAAAAATAAATAAATCATTAATAATAGTAATGATAATAATAATTTCATTTGGTAATTAAGGAATTAATGAAAATGAATATGTACCCAAGAAAGAAAGCTATAATAAGCGTGACAGCTGAGACAAGATTTCCCATTGCGCTTGCCATGGAAGAAGACGCTAGATAAAGGCCTTCAAAGTAAGCATTCTGATTGATTGTGACTCTGTACAAAGACATTCCCGTTATAAAAATTAAAATAAAAAAGGATTATAATCAACCTTGAATCAAAGACCATTTATATATAATAGTGCCAAAAAAATAAAAATGTACCCGATAAGGGAAGTACAAAATATGAGGTAAAAACTCCTCAGCCCAATTGAACACTTTGATCTGGATTTTCTCCTGATAGAAATAATAATAATATTAATGGCCGAAAATTAACAGTTAGGTATTATAATAGAGTATTTCATACCTTGAGAAATAAGCAATTGGGGCCATAACCAAAGTGGCTATGGCTTGCCTATACACAATGAAGACTCTTGGACTCATTCCTTGAAGAAGAGCAGCCCTAGTTATGAGAGCAACTACTGAATAGGAAAATTGCAAAGCCACCATTGCTATTGCTGGCATGTAATCTTTGAATCTACTCATTGCTGCTCTACGATATTGATGGCGGAAACAATTCAAAAACTCTAATATATTCCTGGTATTTACTTGCTCGGTATGACAGCACTAAGAACATACATACAAACATATATAGTCCAAATGATATTATTGTCCACGTATACATGTGGTGTCTATGAGTCAAACCCCAGTTGTTTTTGAATGAATGTCCAGGTGTCTTTCCTTATCACATTGTTAATTGATAGTACGTCCATAATGAAGGGATTTTATATAAAATATATCACGAAGAACTATTTTTTTTTTTCAAAAATATATTATATGGGTTTTCTGTATTTAAAAAAAGTAAATGAAAGGGTGTACACCATCTTGTTCGGATTCCAGTCGGCCTCCAAAATCGAATTGTATTGGCTCATATTTTCACTTAGCCGAAAAAATAGGCCCACTCCAAACAAATTCCACCTCACCAGCCTGCCAGCGCCTGCCACACATGCCACGCGCGCCCGTCCACTGTTATGTGAGATTTCTCCCATATAAAAAAAAACGTCAGGGCCCAACTCAAGTGAGGATGCATGGCAACCCCGGCCCAAAGAGTAGAGCCCGGGATTAAGACAAGTCGAGCTCACCCCTGAGGGGACCTTTCATCCTGCCGTCCAGGCGAGCTCGACCTCCAGGCGAGCTCGACCTCCAGGCAGGCTCGACCTCCAAGCCAGGCTCAACCTCCAGGCGAGCTCGACCCCCCGGGCGAGCTCGACCTCCAGGCAGGCTCGACCTCCAAGCCGGGCTCGACCTCCAGGCGAGCTCGACACCCCAGGCGAGCTTGACCTCCAGGCAGGCTCGACCTCCAAGACGGGCTCGACCTCCAGGCGAGCTCGACCCCCCAGGCGAGCTCGACCTCCAGGCAGGTTCGACCTCCAGCCAGGCTCGACATCCAGGCGATCTCGACCTCCAGGCAGGTTCGACCTCCATCCAGGCTCGACCTCCAGGCGAGCTCGACCCCCAGGCAGGCTCGACCTCCAGGCCAGGCTCGACCTCCAAGCCAGGCTCGAACTCCAGGCGAGCTCGACCCCCCCAGGCGAGCTCGACCTCCAGGCAGGTTCGACTTCAACCAGGCTCGACCTCCAGGCGATCTCGACCTCCAGGCAGGCTCGACCTCCAGGCCAGGCTCAACTTCCAGGCTAGCTCGACCTCCAGGCGAGCTCGACCTCCAGGCGAGCTCGACCTCCGGGTGATCTCGACCCCAGGCAAGCTCGACCCCCAGGCCAGGTTCGACCTCCAGGAAGAAGTCCAACCAAAAAATTGTGAAGGCAATCCCAGCCCTGCCAAGGGCCGGGAAAGAAAAGTCCCAGCCCTGCCAAGGGCCAGGAAAGAAAAGTCCCAGCCCTGCCAAGGGCCAAAAAGGGAAAATTCCAACCCTGCCAAGGGCCAGAAAAGAAAAGTCCCAGCCCTGCCAAGGGCCAGGAAGGAAAATTCCCAACCCGACCATGGGCAAGGAAGGTTCAAGCGTTGAGCATGGTCAGCCCCTACAAAAATCAAGGGAAGGATGAAAAGACCATCCTACCCCGACTCATCACACTCCTATAAATACCTTCAGATTCTTCATTTGGAGGAGAGCTCTCTCACGACTCAAAAAACCTCTTCCTCTCTCTCATCTGAGACTTTCTCTCTCTAAAACTTTGGAGCACAACACCCCTACTAATGTTGAGCGTCGGAGAGGTAAACAGAGGCAACCCCTCTGTTTCCCCTTTGTAGTTCACACCTCTCTGCTTGCTTTTCAGGTGCTTGGACGAGATAGACACTACCAACAGCTAAGGGACGACTTGGGATACCAAGTCCTACACGCTCGGGCCCGAACGCGACCACTTGGTCCGGCCTCGGGTCGAACCGTTCGGGGCTTCTAAATAGTTGTCCGAAAAACTGCGACAACATTTTGGCGCTAGAAGGAGGGGGTCTCGAGAACAACCACGAGCTCTCCACCGGCAAACTCACTTCCTCCACGGAAGACCACAAAAAATCAAAGCCAACAATTTCCTCTCCAAACATTTTCTCTCTCCCATTTTATTCTTCAGCCACAAAACAAAAGAAAGAAAAAGAGATTCCTCTCTGGTCTTCGTCTCAGACTCTCCAGCGAGAAGAAAAATCAGAGAAAAGAAAAAAAAAGAGAAGAGAGAGAAGAAAGGAAAGACAAGGAGACGGCGGCCACATCGGCGCTCTCGGCGACGACCGTAACTCTTGTGACTCCGGCGCCATCGCACGACAACGGTCACAGCTCCTCCACCCACCTCGCCGCTCCGGCAACGAGGTCTGGTCCGTGCTCACCTTACCTCTCCAGCGACGATCGTGGCGACGGGGAAGAAGGGTCCGTAGCTTGCGTCGACGGGGATCTGGGACCGGTGAATGAGCTTTCAGCCACGCGAAGAAGAGGAGCGAGTCCGAAGCCGTGAACGTGGGCGAGCCGGTCTCCTCGGGCCAGCTGGTCATCGGGCGCTGCAGATCCGCGCGATGCCTCCGCGCGCGAACCAGCCCCGACACCCGCCGAAGTCTCGACTCCCGCCGGCGCTGCAGATCTGATCGACCCCGGCGATCGCGAGCCAGCCTCGACGCTCGCCAAGACCTCGCCCCCAATCGACCCGCCACAAACGCCGGTGGGAAGAGCTCATGCCAGGTCGACAGCCACCTGAGCCGACGTTAGTAGAGATCCTCGGCGACGCATTCCCTCTACCACTTTCACTCCCACTACTCTCGCGACTTTGGAACGATGAGTCACATTCCCACTACCTCCGCGGGTACTCGAGCGACGAGCTCGAGGTACGGTCTCCGACGCCTCGCGCACCGTCTTGAAGGACAACCTTGCGATAGCGAGAGCCAGCCCCAAGACCCGGTGAATGACCCCGAGGCCGAGCTCCGAGAGGACACGGCCCGGCAGCTTGCGGAGCTCCTTGACCGTCCCGGCGTCGACGGCTCACTCATCGCCAACCTCATTGGCTACGACGTCGAGGATCGATCCGTTCGAGACGACTCCGACCCCGACTACGTGGAGGAGTCGAGGACCGATGAGGCGACTCCTGGCCTCGCCCGTTCACGGCCCGAGAGGTCCAATGGTGCGTTGGCTGATCCTACGCACCCGGCGCAACGACAAGCACGGTCACATTCCCGGGGGCTCGCCCCCTCGGTTTCAAGAGGCGGCCGGACACGGCCCATCGCCGAGGAGAGAGCGACTCTGGTGGATGATGGGGCCGATAGCCGAAGCGCTCGCCGGACGGTCCGACCAAGGGCGACCTCGCCTCGCCGCGCACCGAGCGTGGACCTTAGAGAGCGCTTGACGGTGCAGAGAAACTCCCGAGGGGAGGATCTCCTCCAAAGGCTCAACTCTCGGAGGGACGCGCTTCCCGCCGCAACTCTCGGCCGGCCTCAGGCCAATGTCGTGGACCAAGCGTCCAATGAACGCTAACCGGCGACTCCCGTGGCCCCGGCGGTCAGCCCTGGTAACGAGCTCGACATGGTCACGATGATTCAAAGCCTCCAGAATCAAATCATCGAGATGAGGGAGTCAGGGAGGCAACGACCGTATGGAGGGATTGAGGAGTCGTACTCTCCCTTCGCCGCTCAAATCCTCGCGCAACCTTGCGTGGGGAACTTCAAATTGCCGTCCACCCCTCCATATGACGGGCGAACGGACCCGAACTTCCACATCCAACACTACGAGACGTGGATGACAATGCAAGGGCAGCCGGACGCGACCCTATGCCAAGCCTTCAGCCTGACCCTCACAGGGTCGGGCTTTGAGTGGTTCCGGAGTTTGAGACCTGGGAGCATCCCGTCCTTCCGGGCCTTGCGAGAAGCTTTCCTTACCCGCTTCGCCACGCTCGTGGCACAAAAGAAGTCAAAGACCCACCTCCTCTCCATTCGGCAAGGGAGAGACGAGACGTTGAGACAGTACCTCGCTCATTTCACCGAGGAGTCTCACAAAGTCGAGGGGTTCGACAACATGGACGCCATCACGGCGATCACCGAGGGAGTTCGCACGAGCGACTTCCTCAAGTCCATTGTTGGGAAAGTCCCGCGGGACATGGCGGAGCTGATGACGAGAGCCCGCACGTATATGGGAATCGAGGACTATCTCGATGGCCGAGATGGCCGGAAATCAGGGGGACAGGGTAGTCGACGCCGCGACGACCAAGACGGAGATCGTCCCGACCCTCGGAAGAGGAGGAACATGGGAGGCCTGGCCCCTAGCGGTCGCTCCCTCCCCGGGCCGAGGCCATCACACATCGATAGCTTCCGAAAGTTCTCGACGTTCACCCCCATGAACACTCCGCCGGAGCGGATCCTGGCTTTGCACCGTGACAAACTGGGAAGTCCAACTCCTCTCACGAAGGATCCCGCCAAGAGGGATCGAAACAAGTTCTGCGAATACCACCAAGATCACGGGCATCTGACGTCCGAATGCTATCAACTCAAGCGTCAGATTGAGGCCCTGATTCAAGATGGGAAACTGAAAGAGTACGTCCTCAGAACGATCGGGACGGCCGCGGCACATGGAGAGCGCCCGCGGCAAGAAAGAAAGGGTTCGGCGACGGTAACTGTTACGGATCGAGCAGCAAACGAAGAACCGGACAGCTCACAACTGCACGTCGTGGGCTCAATCATGGGCGGCCCGGAGTTTGGAGACTCGTCCACGCAAAGGAAGAAGTACGTGCGTGAAGTTTCCCAAGGGAAAATAGCGCACTACATCAACCATACATACGAGGCCCCTCCTCCGGCCCCATTCGAGTCCATGTTCTTCACTGGCTAGGTGGCGGCGCGAGTCCTCCACCCACACAACGACGCGATCGTCGTCTCAGCCCCGGTCGCAAACAACCTCGTCCGGAAAATCCTAATCGACAATGGGAGCTCCGCCGATATAATCTTCAAGTCGGCGCTGGACAGGATGAAGCTATCTGGGATGAGACCGACCCCGATCTCGACTCCACTCTTCGGCTTCTCCGGGAGAGGGTCATGACGGAGGGAACCATCGACCTGCCGGTGACCTTCGGGACACCGGGGGGGCTCGAGGTCACCCACATCGTATCGTTCTTGGTCGTGGACCAAACCTCCGCCTACAACATCATAATTGGCCGCCCGACCCTCAATCGGTTGAAGGCCATTACGTCCACTTACCGCCTGATGATGAAGTTCCCGACTGACAAGGGAATAGCCATGATGTTGGGAGACCAATCGATGGCAAGGATGTGCTACATCCAAGGTGTGGATGGGAAAGAAAAGGGAAAGACAGTGAGCACCGTCTTCCAGCTCTGGGACAAGCTCCCATGCGAGATCGAGGAGGGAGGCACCTTCGGAGAACTGGACCAAAGGGACGATGCCGAGCGTCGAAGGGTGGAGACACCGGACGGCCTTGTTCCCGTCATGTTGGACGACGCCAAACCTGACCAAGTAGTCAAGGTAGGCGCCCAGCTCTCGTCCGAAGCCCGAAACCAGCTCGCCACCTTCCTCCGCGAGCACGAAGACGTCTTCGCGTGGACACACGCCGACATGCCGGGGATCGACCCCGAGATAATGGTTCACCGTCTCAACGACGACAAGAGAGTAGCTAAACGCGTTCAACCACGGCGGACGTTCAGCGGAGAGAGATACCAAGCCATTGGCGAAGAGGTTAACAAACTTCTCGCCGCCGACTTCGTCAGGGAGGCGGAACACCCCAAGTGGGTGTCCAATGTGGTGATGGTCAAGAAGCCAAACGGGAAGTGGCGGATCTGTATCGACTATAAAGATCTCAACAAGGCCTGCCCGAAAGATAGCTTCCCTCTCCCGAGGATCGAGCAACTTGTGGACGCTACGGCGGGCCACGAGTTATTGAGCTTCATGGACGCCTACTCGGGCTACAATCAGATCCGCATGCACGAGCCGGATCAGATCAAGACCACCTTTGTTACGATTTCTCGTCTCCTCTACGAGCACTCGAGAAACTCGGGGGGCTAACGGGGATAAAATGAGGATAACAAGCTCATTTTTTGCGCGGCACACTCGCGCAATAACGCGTTTTACGCGCCGAAAGGTAGCGAAACGTCAACAAATCGGATCCGCGCACCGGACCTCCGACTCTCGCGCGACGCTCTCGCACAATTCCACACCCCGCACACCGATAGACAACGGGGCATCGGTGGATTGCGTCCGCGCACCGAACCGTCGATCCCGGCAGTCAAAACCCAAAACGTGACACGCGTACCAACAAGTACCATGCTCACTGGGAACTGCGTCCGCAATAAGCTCGTCCTGATACGCACGCCGATAGGTAGCGTACTCGCCGGAAGATGAGCGCGACGGCCACCCAGCTCGCACACGCCGATGTTGGTGGATCGAGCGCGCATCGGACACGAACGATCGCTCCGACGCGCCTCTTTTGAGATGATTCCACCATATAACCATATTAATGCGGAAAAATAATTAATTACGCTGATCATAAGCTAATTAAATTATGGTTATAATTAACAAGATCTAGTTATGTTTAATTAATTTAATTCACGAGAGCATATCTATCAAGCAACCGATTATAAGAGTAAAACGAATACTTACAGTTTTTGGCTCACGAACTGAAAGCTTTCACAATCCGTCTTCGTCTTGAGTCGTCTTGATGACTCGAGGATGACACCTTAGTCTTCCGAAACGTAATCTCCGAGGCGAATAAGAAAGATGAGTGGGCACAGTCTTTATCTCACTAGATCACGAAACTAGGTGTTTCGAGATCTCGCTCTTATTTTACTAAGAATGGAAACGAATTTTCCTAGGGGAAGAGAAGTGAAGTGCTCGGCCAAGGTAGGCTAGAGAGCACGAAATTTTCACCAAAAATTGCTTCAAATAATTGCTTATTTTTTCCTTCTCATGAACCCCTATTTATAGTAGTAAAAGGAGATATTCTTGGAATCTTCCAGAATATTTTATTTCCTTTTATTGTGTTCACACTAGAGGATTTAATCTAGGCCCTTCGATCTCAACAAGTGAATCCTACTTTTTCTCTCATCCATCAGATCAATATCTATGGGATATTTAAATAGAGAATAATTTATTTAGTGAGATAATAAAGGAGAATATATTATTATCCTAAATTTTCTCCTAAATATTCTCCTAAATATTATCCTAAATACTCTCCTTTAAATAAGGAGAAAATATAGGAAAATATCTTATATTATTCTCTCTCCTTTATTTAAACAACTAAAGAGAAAATATTGGTAAATACCAATATTGAAATTTCGAACTTGATGGCACACGGCCAAGGGGATTTGCGCAAATTCCTAGTGCCAAAACCCTAATTCGAATTTTTCATGTGTGCAAGGCCCAATTGCTTAAAACCCAATTAATTATTTATTTACTTGGTCCAACAATAAACAAATAATTAATAATTGTTTATTTACTTGATCAAACAATAAATAAACAATTCTACCATAAATATTTATTTAATTCTGCGAATACCCGTTTTCCAGAATTAATGCTGTCAATCACAATTACAGCAAGTGAGATTAATAATGATACACATTATTATACGAAAGTTCTTATCCGCCTTTATCAGAGCCGAATCGGGGACTATGGACCTAGTAATAGAAGCTTAACAAATCCGATGAAAAAGACGAAATAGTCCTTTCTCTTTTGTCCATCGATTCGTCTAATCTTGGTCAAATACTCAACCTTGTAAGCCAAGACTGAACTCTCCTTTATACTAGAATTATATTTACTCATCGTGACGAGTGTCCACTGATATAGTCAGTTCGTGATCAAGATCCTCCAGGTTCAACCCGTGTCAAGAGAAGTCAATTTTTCCGTTATACTTCCCTTGATACATATCAGCCCTAAGCATTGTTGCTTCCCCAGCGAAAGATTCTTTCGAACGTTACTTACTTCGAAAGTGCTAGCAATCTATCGGTTCTGGAATCAACCCTTAGGTGAGTGAACATTAACCTTCTTTCAGGAAGGCTGGATTCCGTATCTGTAAATCACTTCCCACTCGAATCATGCTCTGAGAAAACTCCCAAGACATAAGCTGTGATTAGCATGAATAGCCTTTTAGCGAATGAGTCAAAGAGCTCAGTAACATAACCCAATGTCCATGATCACTTCAGGATTTAGATCAAGTCTCACTGTGACCATCATAGTGACCTCGGTTAGTGTGTCGTAACGGTCCTTAAACGACACATCTACACCAAGACCTGTCCAGGTCGTACACTTACCACAAGTGTAGAATGCTCCCACATAGTGATCAGCCTTCACCCATGGGTTCCACATATATGACTTTAGATATAGCTTTCCAGGCGTATATCAGTCATCGACCATGTTTTAGCACACCGCCCGAACTCAGGTGCCCAGCACGTGACTCAGTTTAATACGGAGGCTATGGAAGATAGTTGTTATTGATTCTAATTATTTAGAACTCAACCCACTAATCATATAATGCTAATAAAGTAATCTTATTATCGAATTTAGTAATCATTTATTCATTATCTTCAAGTGGGCAATATTCCTAACAATCTCCCACTTTGACCAGAGAAGATAAGTTTTCTTCAGCCAATTTAATTCTTTGCCATCATTATAGATGGTTTAGACCTTGACCCAGGATTGAGATTCCCATCATATGGATTCCCACTTTTATCTATACTCTATCATTCATGTCGATCTGACATATGTCCCATTTTCATATCATTCTAGTTCATGCATTTTTGCAAGTGTTCTTTGACTTACCATTTAAGGTCAAGTCAATTTGTTCACAGTAAATAAATTTGCTTTAGAACAAATTAACACTTCGCATACCTTTTAGATTATACACCAGACTTTATATCTAAAGATAACAAGTCTCCCTATCAAGGTGTACATCCCTTTGGTGCCAAAACAGGTTGCACCATTGCATGGTTTGATCTCATCACCACTTACTATAGTGTGATTTATTGAACGTGTTTAAATAAGAACTTTATTGACCTATTTCCATTACTTGGTTATTTATAGTTCATCCTTGTTTGTCGTGTTCATATTCAATATATACACAGGACTTTAAGGATCTACTATATTTAAATAACTAAGTATCTCACTATTTCCAGAAATTACAGTGTTTGTTGTCGCAGTTTTTCGGACAACGATTTAGGAGTCGTAGACGGTTAGACCCAAGGCCGGACCAAGTGGTCTCGTCTCGACTCGAGCATGTCGGACTTGGTATCCCAAGTCTTCCCTTAGCTGTCTATGGTATCTGTCTCGTCCAGGCACCTGAAAAGCAAGCAGAGAAGGTGCGAACTACAAAGGGGAAACAGAGGGGTTGCCTCTGTTTACCTCTCCGACGCTCAACATTAGTAGGATTGAGGTGGTTTGTAGAGGGTATAGTGTTTAGAGGTCGAGACTTGAGAGAAACGAGCGAGGTACGAGTTCGACAGCGTTTCAGTACTCAAATTCGGATTACCTGGGTCAAGGGAGAGACCCTCATATTTATAGGCGGCTAAGGGGTGTTTGGGGAACCCCTTGGCCGAGAGCCGGCCTTGGAGAGCCGGCCTTGGAGAGCCGGCCTTGGAGCGCCGGCCTTGGAGAGCCGGCCTTGGAGAGCCGGCCTTGGAGCGCCGGCCTTGGAGAGCCGGCCTTGGAGAACTGGCCTTGGAGAGCCGGCCTTGGAGAGCCGGCCTTGGAGCGCCGGCCTTGGAGAGCCGGCCTTGGAGCGTCGGCCTTGGAGAGCCGGCCTTGGAGCGCCGGCCTTGGAGAGCCGGTCTTGGAGCGCCGGCCTTGGAGAGCCGGCCTTGGAGAGCCGGCCTTGGAGGAGGGCCGGCCTTGGAGTTCCGGTCTTGGAGTGCCGGCCTTGGAGGAGGGCCAGCCTTGGAGTGCCAGCCTTGGATGTGGCCGGCTGACCTTTGGGCCGGCCATGGGCCGGCTGAGCATATGGCCGGCCATTTGCCGGCCGAGCATATGGCCGGCCGCTGGCCGACTGACCCTTGGTCCAGCTATTGGTTTGGGCCAGCCAAAGGCCGAGGCGAGGTTTCGCCGCTCAAGGCCTTGCACCGGTCGCGTGGGTCGAAGTGACGCCTTAGTCCCCGTCGGTCCGAGACGGACCGACAACATTAGCCCCCCGAGTTTCTGGTCGAGCGTAGGTCGAGCGGAAACTCAGTGCTTGCGTTGATGTGTGGGCCCAGGACAAACACTCTCGAGTTTGTGGTCGCATTGCAGAAGGGCTTTTAATGCATAGCGAGGGACGGCTTTGTGTGGCCAGGTTTCCCGCGGACGCTGGCTAGACCAGATACGCCCTGGCGGACGCAAGCCTTGAACCCATTTGTAACTCGTTGCCTATCGGCTCACGAGCTGGGCGGCGAGCGCGATGCCACATTCGTGTGGCCAGGTTTCCTGTGGACGCTGGCTAGACCAGATACGCCCTGGCGGACGCAAGCCTTGAACCCATTTGTAACCCGTTGCCTATCGGCCCACGAGCTGGGCGGCGAGCGCGATGCCACATTTGTGCGGCGAGGTTTCCCGTGGACGCTGGCTAGACTAGATACGCCCTGGCGGACGCAAACCTTGAACCCATTTGTAACTCGTTGCCTATCGGCCCACGAGCTGGGCGGCGAGCGCGATGCCACATTCGTGTGACCAGGTTTCCCGTGGACGCTGGCTAGACCAGATACACCCTGGCGGACGCAAGCCTTGAACCCATTTGTAACTCGTTGCCTATCGACCCACGAGCTGGGCGGCGAGCGCGATGCCACATTTGTGCGGCGAGGTTTCCCGTGGACGCTGGCTAGACCAGATACGCCCAGCGGACGCAGACCTTGAACCCATTTGTAACTCGTTGCCTGTCGGCCCACGAGCTGGGCGGCGAGCGCGATGCCACCTTTGTGTGGCGAGGTTTCCCGTGGACGCTGGCTAGACCAGATACGCCCAGCGGACGCAGACCTTGAACCCATTTGTAACTCGTTGCCTGTCGGCCCACGAGCTGGGCGGCGAGCGCGATGCCACCTTTGTGTGGCGAGGTTTCCCGTGGACGCTGGCTAGACCAGATACGCCCAGCGGACGCATACCTTGAACCCATTTGAAACTCGTTGTCTGTCGGCCCACGAGCTGGGCGGCGAGCGCGAATTCAAGATTCAACTCGAGGACTCATGTAGAGCCTGCACGAGGGGTAGTTAGTTGACTTGTGGACTTGGGACTCAACTCGAGGGCTCTCGTAGAGCCTGCACGAGGAGTGGTTAGTTGGCTTGTGGACCTGGGACTTAGCTCGAAGGCTCTCGTAGAGCCTGCACGAGGAGTTTCGTGAAGTGTCGTCGCGAGGAGTATCGGTCGACTCGCGGACTCGGAGCTCGACTCGAGGAATGAACTCATCTCGAGGAGACATGTGAAGAGTCGGCACGAGGAGTATCAGTCGACTCGTGGACTCGAACTCGACTCGAGGACTCACGTAGAGTCTGCACGAGGAGTTTCGTGAAGAGTCGTCGCGGGGAGCATCGGTCGACTCGCGGACTCGAAGCTTGACTCGAGGAATGAACTCATCTCGAGGAGACATGTGAAGAGTTGGCACGAGGAGTATCAGTCGACTCGTGGACTCGAACTCGACTCGAGGACTCACGTAGAGCTTGCACGAGGAGTTTTGTGAAGAGTCGTCGCGGGGATCATCGGTCGACTCGCGGACTCGAAGCTTGACTCGAGGAATGAACTCATCTCGAGGAGACATGTGAAGAGTCGGCACGAGGAGTATCAGTCAACTCGTGGACTCGAACTCGACTCGAGGACTCACGTAGAGCCTGCACGAGGAGTCTTGTGAAGAGTCGTCGCGGGGATCATCGGTCGACTCGCGGACTCGGAGCTCGACTCGAGGAATGAACTCATGTCGAGGAGACATGCGAAGAGTCGGCACGAGGAGTATCAGTCGACTCGTGGACTCGAACTCGACTCGAGGACTCACGTAGAGCCTGCACGAGGAGTTTCGTGAAGAGTCAGCGCGAGGAGTATCGGTCGACTCGCGGACTCGAAGCTTGACTCGAGGAATGAACTCATCTCGAGGAGACATGTGAAGAGTCGGCACGAGGAGTAACAGTCGACTCGTGGACTCGAACTCGACTTGAGGACTCACGTAGAGCCTGCACGAGGAGTTTCGTGAAGAGTCGGCGCGAGGAGCATCGGTCGACTCGCGGACTCGTAGCTCGACTCGAGGAATGAACTCATCTCGAGGAGACATGTGAAGAGTCTTTCTTTGGGACCTCCGGCCTAACCATCGGCCCCTTGTGACTTTATTATTTTTTTTTTTGAGTTTTTTTTTAGTTGTTTTTTATTGAGCACTGATCCCTGTTAGCCCCCCGAGTTTCTTGCGTTTGTGAGACGAAGGCCAAGAAACTCTTGTGTTGGAGGTATGCAAAAAGGTTGTCATGTGTGGAATAACTTTTTATTGCAATAAGGGTGTTGCTACATTTTGTCATGGCACTTGGCCTTCTTTGAAAAGGAAAAAAGAAAATTACATTTTCGAATTAAAGTGATCACGAAGCCGATTGAGTTCGGTCGTGAGCCTAAAGGTCGAAGTCGCGACAATCATGGCTTGCTAGCAGATGCGACGAATTCTCTGAAGTCCCCACCTCGAATTAGGGAATCAATTCGCTTCTTAAGCTGGTTGCATTCGATCGTCGCGTGCCCGTGATCTCTGTGGTATTCGCAAAACCTACTTCGATCTTGCTTCGCGGGGTCCTTTGTGAGTGGGACGGGGCTTCCCAGCTCATCGCAGCGTAAGCTCAGGATCCGGTCGGGTGTCGTGTTGAGCGGGACGAAGGATCGCTTCGGGGCTGGAGAAGGGTGGTCGTTAGGGACTTGACCCTTCCGGCGCCTTTTCCTTCGTGACTCGGGACCCACAGTCGGTATCACAAGCGTGGCCGCGCGCTTCTGGTTGGGTGCTTGATCAACGTTGGGTGGTCGCTGCCCCAAGACGATAGTGCTCGTGATCTCGCGTCGGGCGTTGAGCTTTTCTCTCAAGTCGCTCTCATGGGATTCCTTCCGGGAATTGAGGTGATCTCTCAAGTCTCCGGCGGCCGTCCCTATCACTTTTGGCGGGAGTGCGTCATTTGAGTGACGTTCTCGATAGACGACACGACCATTGTTGTCGTCATCTCCCCAGGGGTTTTGGACGCGGATGGTGAGCTTGGAGCGTCGGTCTCGGGACCTAGAAGTTGAGCGCCCCCGTGTACCTTTCGACACTTGTCGTCTTGGCGTGGTCGCCCGAGGGTGTCCCCTCGAGGGCGCGTGCGGGTGCTCAAGTTGACGTTTCGACGCGGCCGCCCGAGGGTGTCCCCTTGGAAGCGTGCGCGTGTGTCCACTTTCGTGAATAGCGTGGTCGAGGTTGGTCTCGTGGTTGATGCCGTCGACGTTGTTGGAGTCGAGGAGGTCGGCGATGAGCGCGCCGGTGACGCCGGGGCGGTCTAGGAGCTTGGCGAGCCTTCGAGCCGCGTCCTCTCGGACTGCGGCCTCGGGGTCATTCGCCGGGTCTCGGGGCTGGCTCTCGTTATCACGAGGTTGCCCTTCGAGATCGCGTGCAGAGCTTTGGAGGCCATGCCTCGAGCTAGTCGCTCGGGCGCCCACGGAGGTGGCAGGCACATGACTCATCTCTCGAGAGTCGTAGGTGTAGTGATGGAGGAATGGAAGAGAGAGCGTCGAGGTCCCCTCCTTCTAGCGCCAAAATGTTGTCGCAGTTTTTCGGACAACGATTTAGGAGTCGTAGACGGTTAGACCCAAGGCCGGACCAAGTGGTCTCGTCTCGACTCGAGCGTGTCGGACTTGGTATCCCAAGTCTTCCCTTAGCTGTCTATGGTATCTGTCTCGTCCAGGCACCTGAAAAGCAAACAGAGAAGGTGCGAACTACAAAGGGGAAACAGAGGGGTTGCCTCTGTTTACCTCTCCGACGCTCAACATTAGTAGGATTGAGGTGGTTTGTAGAGGGTATAGTGTTTAGAGGTCGAGACTTGAGAGAAACGAGCGAGGTACGAGTTCGACAGCGTTTCAGTACTCAAATTCGGATTACCTGGGTCAAGGGAGAGACCATCATATTTATAGGCGGCTAAGGGGTGTTTGGGGAACCCCTTGGCCGAGAGCCGGCCTTGGAGAGCCGGCCTTGGAGAGCCGGCCTTGGAGCGCCGGCCTTGGAGCGCCGGCCTTGGAGAGCCGGCCTTGGAGAGCCGGCCTTGGAGCGCCGGCCTTGGAGAGCCGGCCTTGGAGAACCGGCCTTGGAGAGCCGGCCTTGGAGAGCCGGCCTTGGAGCGCCGGCCTTGGAGAGCCGGCCTTGGAGCGTCGGCCTTGGAGAGCCGGCCTTGGAGCGCCGGCCTTGGAGAGCCGGTCTTGGAGCGCCGGCCTTGGAGAGCCGGCCTTGGAGAGCCGGCCTTGGAGGAGGGCCGGCCTTGGAGTGCCGGTCTTGGAGTGCCGGCCTTGGAGGAGGGCCGGCCTTGGTGTGCCGGCCTTGGACGTGGCCGGCTGACCTTTGGGCCGGCCATGGGCCGGCTGAGCATATGGCCGGCCATTTGCCGGCCGAGCATATGGCCGGCCGCTGGCCGGCTGACCCTTGGTCCGGCCATTGGTTTGGGCCAGCCAAAGGCCGAGGCGAGGTTTCGCCGCTCAAGGCCTTGCACCGGTCGCGTGGGTCGAAGTGACGCCTTAGTCCCCGTCGGTCCGAGACGGACCGACAATAGTGTTTACAACACATGTAGTTATTCTCGGAAATACGACATTGTCTAAGGTCTATTTATTAGTCCTTTTAAAGACAATGTTGATAGCCTCAACATTGAGCTCATACCTTATATCAATAAGTATGTTTGAGACATAATGGAACGAGCACGTCGTTTCTAAATTTAATTTTAGAAACAGTTAGCTCAGTCAATTTATTTGTGTCATAATGAGGTCTAGAATTATAATAGTAATGACTTTATTCATGACACTTGTTTAGGAGCTATACTTATCGATCATTCTCAAAATATCGATTATAACAAACATCCATGTACAATCATGACTAGTTTGTTAAGTACTTAGGATCTACCTTTCATATTTCAAAAAGTTTAGTAGTATAATTACTTCGATCCATGTGTTTATGTTATTGGTGTTGGAATTGATCTAGGGTTTAAGAAAAAGATTAAACGCTTCGGGAAGCGGCGGAATTTTAAAAAATATCTTTTCAAGTAAAAACAGTTTTTACTAACCTAGACAAAGAAGCAAGTACATGTAATTAAAAATCAATATGAGCTAAGAGTTTACTAACCTTTCTTGAAGCTTGAACTTTGAAGAAGCTTTTGGAAAGTTCGCAACGCTCGTCTCCCCTCGCAGCACGTCTCTCTTTCTTTCCTCGGCACCTCGAGCAACCACGAAAGTTTCTATCACTAAATCACTCGAAAAGAAGGAATCAGTGAGTGGGCACTTTTAAACACTACGACTTAAGAGCAAGTCTTGAAGTCGCAGAGCTAAACACTAGGTCGAGTGAGGACCTAGGTGCCAAGACAAGAAAAAATCGAAAATAAACTAGAGAGAGAGAGAGAGAGGATTTTCGGCCACAATGTCTAGAGAGAGAGTCTCTCAATCTCTAACTTGTGTGGAATGAGAAAACTATGAGAATGAGGGCCCTATTTATAGGAGAAGGGTTAGCCTTAGAAATGGGAGTTTCCTCTTTTTTCCAAGCATTCATGAGCAATCCCTTATTGCCCTTTTTCTCCATATGCGCCCATCATCTCATTCCCTTAAGGGATTTGTTTCCTAATTTGTTCCTTCTCTAGGTTGGCCGATTCCCATGTGCATCCATATGCAAATTTGTTTCCTCTTTTTCTTTTGGCAAGTATCTTGATACATTTATGCACAAAATATTCTCTTTCTCTTGGGTATTTTGGGCGCCCATCTCTCATCTAGAAGGAGCTTCTAGAAGCTTCTTCATTTGTTCATGACAACATGAGAAAAGCCCATTAAGAATTTTCAATAAAATTCTTATGAAATGAAATTAATCCACAAGGCCCAATAAATCTTATTTTGGCCGAGTGAAACTTGTCATCAAATGACCATGTCAAAAAATTTATTGACATTCATTTCATCATATGTCTCAAAGGACAAAAATACCCTTTTAACTATTTTCGTTCTTGTTTTGACTTAGCTTCAAGTTTAACTATTCCTATCGATGTGATTCGTGACAGTGACCTCATGGACCCAAATGAACAAAGCTTGAGCTAAACACTTGGACTCAAAAGTTCACAAACCTTTTCCAAGTTTAGCTTAATGCCAACTGACTCCACTAAAGAGCTGACACTGAAAATCTCTCGGTTCAAATGAATTTATTTTCTACTCAAGAATTCGACCTAATTATGATGAGCGGATCCACTGAATATTATCTATGTTTACCCTTCATGAATGTCATCAGCTAGTCGGGATTTACTAAATTACCATTTTACCCTTCTAGCTGTTATTTCCTCAACTCCTTTGTCGCTTGTGAATAAGTTAGAAACAATGTATTGACGAGGAGCTAACAAGTCACATTGTTTCATCCAAAAGAGTCAGGACTCAATTTGGACACTGGCCAGTTCATTTATTCACATTCCAAGGAACAAAGCATGAGGTGACATACATTGCATTTCAGCAATCTTGTACATGAATTCCATATCTATGAGAACTTCACAAAGTTACTCATGACATACTCACAACTTAGTACTTCACCAATAGGCCTTGTTCGGAATCACATAGTGAGTCCGAACTTTGACTTTCTCAAATGAGAATACTAAGGTGTGAAATGGCATGTCTCATTTCAGGATTAAGGTAAGCATGATGCAATTCATACATAGTGACTTCGAGACACAAGAGGTTAAATGGTTTGTTCTTATATTGTCTCTAGAAGTGCACTGGTCAATTCAGTACCTTCGGAAGATACCTAGAAGAACTATAGAGTCCCAAACTCTCAATGCCTCATAACCAGACATCATAGATTCTTCTAACAATCATACTGAGGTCAATAGTCCTTTGACCCTAAGATTGCGAATATATCGTTTTAAGCAAACTACGAAGAGTATGTTCATGCAAATCTACATTTATCTCTTCGTAAGTTGTTAAGTTTGTTTATGGACTAAAAGACTAAGGTTTTATCATAAAGCTTCAAACAAAGAAAGAATGAATGAACGTTTCAACTTTATTAATGAATAGATAGGAAATTACAAGCAAGAGTCTTCGTAAGACTATATGACATCAAATGTACATAAATAGACACTACTACTCTTCTTGTGGGCACCATTGACAACAATTGGAACTTCATCCTCAAAGGACAGTTCATCTTCAATTTTGAAGATCCCAAATGAAGTGGTTCGTGGTATCAGAAAGAAGAGTATCATTGATGATAATGTCTCTCCTTAAGGGCTCAATCCCTTACCTTATAGCTTATAAAGCTTAAACCATTTCATTAATCCTTTTATAGATCTCTCTATTCCTTTAAGCTAATAGCTTAACAGGTAGATCTATTAAATATGGGCTAATAACTTTCAGACAAGTTAGTATGATCGAGAGTGATATCTCAAGATCATGTCTTTCCAATTTAAGGAAAGTTAATTGTCGATGAGAGTGACAAGGATCCATTCTAGGATGCTCCCACTAGGTTATTGATTTTAACGACAAGATAATTCAAAATTATCATTCCTTTCAATTCATTGATTTATGTGGCAAGGTAATCATTGATTACTCTTCCACTTTAATTATTGAATGATAGCATAAACATTCCGGTTAAGGATGCCATCTTCAATGATGGGTTTAATCCTGTGAAGGATGTTGCTATTTATCGAACAACAAGTGGCTAGATTTCATTAAAGAAAGCTCCCACTCTTTTATTGAACAATGGTGACTAGAATCCAATTAAGGATGCTCCCACTCAATAATATTGGTTATTTAGTGGCTAGGTTCCATTTATGGATGCTCCCACTATGTCAATGAATAAGAGTAGCTAGGTTCCAATTAAGGATGCTCCCACTCAATCAGTAAATCTAGAGTGACTAGGTTCCATTCAAGGATGCTCCCACTCAATCAATACGAATATTAGTGACTAGGTTCCAATTAAGGAAGCTCCCACTAATTTAATTCATCATCAACACTAACTTTTAGTTGTGTCTCCTTTATTACTTATTATTCGCACAAGTCATTGTCGAATAATGATAATATTTATTTAGACGCTTTCAAAGCTCTAAATAGTTCTTAAACAATAAAACATATTCAACATAAGAATTTAATGAAGCAATAAAAGCTAATTAAATTCTAACAGAGATAATAACTTAGAAAATATTTATATTTATTTATTGTGCTTCCATATAGCATATGAACGGAAAAACGTGACCTTCATATTCTATATCTTTTTCATAAGGACATAAGCATTCATGCATATTCAAATATCATAAAAGCAATCAAGGCATTCAATAGAAGGAAATATTTAAAGACACAACCATGTGTTCATAAATAATGTAACAAAACATAAAGAAAGAAAGATTCATCCTTTCTGGAATAGCCATAAAGGCTACAGTCCAGAAAACCTCGGATTATTAAATGACACATCCCATGTTCAAAAAAATAAATCCAAAGATGAAAGTAATAAAACTAGCGGGAAATTAGATCTTCAAACGGAGCATGAGCTTCTCTACAATTCGGGCTTGAATCCGACATTGTTCAGCAAGCTCGTCTACACACGTGTGCTCCATCAGATCTGCTCTGCAACAAGAGAAGAAGTATGCTCATGAATAATTATCCTCAAAACATTTTTAGGATATCTTTAATCATGAATTTTAAGGTACAATACCAGCATTCTTCTTGTTTTTCTCAAGCTCAGCCAAGTATAAAGGACAATGCCTCTTCCAATGGCCTTCAGTGTTGCAGTGGTGACATTTACCAATGCTTTCTCGCTTCTTTTCTTTTCCTTTTCCACTTCTCTTGAAGTTCTTCTTTTCCTTCTTAGCGGGACCTTTTCCCTTTGAAGTATTCGAACGTGCCTTAGATGACTCAGCACCAGAAGTCAACATCTTCTTGGTTTTAGGCGAAGAACTCTTGTCAGCATAGAGAGCTGACCCTTTGTTCTTCCCATGTCGAGTGATAGACTCGAAAGTCCGTAGTTCATTCAACAGATGAGACAGTCCATACGTCAACTTGTTCATGATGTAGTTGGACGTAAACTGTATAAAGTCACTCGAAAGGGAATTCAGGATTATTCCCACCTGAGTAACCTCATCCATCTGTGCCCCATGGAGTTCAGCTTCGGTGAAGTAGTTAGTCATCTTCATGACATGATCCCTCACCGGAGTTCCCGCAGTCATCCTAGTGCTAGTGCACTTACGGGTGAGCTCAATGCGGGCTTGCTCGCTTTGCATCCCAAACATTTGTTGCAACGAGTCAAGGATCTCCACAACGGTCTCCTTCCCTTCCATCTTAGTTCGCAACGCATCAGATATGCTTGCGAGCATGTAGGCCACCGCCTTGTTATTGGCAGTAGTCCACTTGTCATAGTCCTCCCTCAAGTTCTTGGAGGCACCATGAGCAGGAAGAGGAGGTCTGTCTTCAGTGAGGATAAAGCGAATGCTTTTACTCACAAGCACAATGTTGAGATTCGACTTCCACTTAGGGAAGTTATCTCCAGTCAGGACGTCTTTCGACAACAGGGCCATAATAGGGTTCGACATGATTACTAAAAACATAAAAAGCACATTTATTGGCAATATGAAAAGAAACAACTATCAATATAATTTAGGAAATAAAAACTATAATGCAAACATGCACGGGATAAAATACTAAACAAAAGAACCCAGTTTTTATATTCCAAGGTAATTCGACTAATAGCCACAGTCCGTTTCACTCTGGTGACGTAACGGAGTGCACCTAGTGAAAATGAGAACCATCTCAGATTAGTGAGCAATCATAGTACATGCACCTTCATAACTATGCTCACTAACTACCAATTTTATAGGAATCTTTGGCCACATGAGCAACCACCGGTTGGTTCATGCATGAGTCAACCCAACATTTCAGTGAAAGAAATCTAGCTCATACGCACTAGCGTAACTAGTACACGCAGAGATCAACCCTCCCACCTATCGTCAGAGACACAACCTTGGTATTGGAATCAGAAAAGCCCTTCCGAATGGAACTGACCACCATGTTTAGAAAACCGCCGGTCACGAGGGGATCTTTCATCCTCACGGTGTTGTGTCAATGTTGGAGACCTACGACTCAATATACTTTCAGTATTTTAATTTTCCTAGCATTAACTTTTATCTAGGTGATCCACTCGAGTTAACTAAGTCATATTAAAAACTCGAGTGTTTCTAAGCTACCCTTAAAAACAGATGTTTCGATATAGCTTAGTGATTAGGAATTCGTGACATCTAGTCTTGATTATCCTAAAAGTATTCCATCACGGAAAAGCTCCCAGTAGAGAAGGTGAGACACTAGGTCTTCTTAAGTACCTCTAAGCTTAGCCTCTTATCGGCTTGGTGACAGAGTTCTCCGATCCGTTCAACTCATTCAATAATTAACTATCCTAATCCAATTAGACAATTTTAATGAATGAAAGCCCATGACAACCATTAACATACGATACATGATCTAAGTTATAGCATACAAGCATGGCATAGTAATTAAATAAACAAGCAAGAGCATGCAAGAATGGTTTGATTCGGATTGATCGTTTCCTATTTGATTCTATAAAGTAAATCAAGATGAGCCCAATCATATTGGCCCATGGATTCAATTGGTCCCATTCTTATGTCCCTTAGAAAAATAAATCAATATCAAATTATTTAATTTTTCTAATTTTTTATCGAAAAAATTAATTAAGTAAGGGCACATTCCAATGTCCCATTTAAAATAAATCGATATCATAATCATTTATTTTGTAATGTTTTAAATAAAAAATCATTAGGGCTCAGCCCATACAATTATTTAAATAAAACATTTAAAAACTTAATTTTTTTTTTTCGGTAAATTTTTTTTTTTTTTTTTTTTAATGAGTGGGCCCGTGGGCCCACTAGGGTTTCCGGGCTGAGGCCCGGACGAATCCTCTAATCTTGACCTAGATCAAGATTAGACTTGAGGCTGCACCGGACCGCCGCCGCCACGAGGGCGCGGCCCGGCACGAAGAGGACGGGCGTAACTTGTCACAAAATTTTGTGACAAGTTTTCTTGTGGCGTAGTCGTGGAGGCTTTCTTCGTCTGTCATGCTTCTTCGTTGTGTGTCCGTCTCTCGCCGATCGTCGTGATCAAGAACGTCGCACCATCGGATTACAACAATAATAATAATAATTACATAAAACCTATACCCTTTGAATTTCGGGTTTACAAAAAATCTAGAAAAGCGAGAATCAAATATTCTACGATCAAACCACGAATCACAATTCACATATCATATATTGAATTGCATGAAATTCACATCCACATATAATTTCATTCAAACCATATTTAAATTAATTACAAGAACGAATCGATAAATTAATCATAACATCTAGCTCTGATACCACTTGTTGGTGGATCGAGCGCGCATCGGACACGAACGATCGCTCCGACGCGCCTCTTTTGAGATGATTCCACCATATAACCATATTAATGCGGAAAAATAATTAATTACGCTGATCATAAGCTAATTAAATTATGGTTATAATTAACAAGATCTAGTTATGTTTAATTAATTTAATTCACGAGAGCATATCTATCAAGCAACCGATTATAAGAGTAAAACGAATACTTACAGTTTTTGGCTCACGAACTGAAAGCTTTCACAATCCGTCTTCGTCTTGAGTCGTCTTGATGACTCGAGGATGACACCTTAGTCTTCCGAAACGTAAACTCCGAGACGAATAAGAAAGATGAGTGGGCACAGTCTTTATCTCACTAGATCACGAAACTAGGTGTTTCGAGATCTCGCTCTTATTTTACTAAGAATGGAAACGAATTTTCCGAGGGGAAGAGAAGTGAAGTGCTCGGCCAAGGTAGGCTAGAGAGCACGAAATTTTCACCAAAAATTGCTTCAAATAATTGCTTATTTTTTCCTTCTCATGAACCCTTATTTATAGTAGTAAAATGAGATATTCTTGGAATCTTCCAGAATATTTTATTTCCTTTTATTGTGTTCACACTAGAGGATTTAATCTAGGCCCTTCGATCTCAACAAGTGAATCCTACTTTTTCTCTCATCCATCAGATCAATATCTATGGGATATTTAAATAGAGAATAATTTATTTAGTGAGATAATAAAGGAGAATATATTATTCTCCTAAATTTTCTCCTAAATATTCTCCTAAATATTATCCTAAATACTCTCCTTTAAATAAGGAGAAAATATAGGAAAATATCTTATATTATTCTCTCTCCTTTATTTAAACAACTAAAGAGAAAATATTGGTAAATACCAATATTGAAATTTCGAACTTGATGGCACACGGCCAAGGGGATTTGCGCAAATTCCTAGTGCCAAAACCCTAATTCGAATTTTTCATGTGTGCAAGGCCCAATTGCTTAAAACCCAATTAATTATTTATTTACTTGGTCCAACAATAAACAAATAATTAATAATTGTTTATTTACTTGATCAAACAATAAATAAACAATTCTACCATAAATATTTATTTAATTCTACGAATACCCGTTTTCCAGAATTAATGCTGTCAATCACAATTACAGCAAGTGAGATTAATAATGATAAACATTATTATACGAAAGTTCTTATCCGCCTTTATCAAAGCCGAATCGGGGACTATGGACCTAGTAATTGAAGCTTAACAAATCCGATGAAAAAGACGAAATAGTCCTTTCTCTTTTGTCCATCGATTCGTCTAATCTTGGTCAAATACTCCACCTTGTAAGCCAAGACTGAACTCTCCTTTATACTAGAATTATATTTACTCATCGTGACGAGTGTCCACTGATATATTCAGTTCGTGATCAAGATCCTCCAGGTTCAACCCGTGTCAAGAGAAGTCAATTTTTCCGTTATACTTCCCTTGATACATATCAGCCCTAAGCATTGTTGCTTCCCCAGCGAAAGATTCTTTCGAACGTTACTTACTTCGAAAGTGCTAGCAATCTATCGGTTCTGGAATCAACCCTTAGGTGAGTGAACATTAACCTTCTTTCAGGAAGGCTGGATTCCGTATCTGTAAATCACTTCCCACTCGAATCATGCTCTGAGAAAACTCCCAAGACATATGCTGTGATTAGCATGAATAGCCTTTTAGCGAATGAGTCAAAGAGCTCAGTAACATAACCCAGTGTCCATGATCACTTCAGGATTTAGATCAAGTCTCACTGTGACCATCATAGTGACCTCGGTTAGTGTGTCGTAACGGTCCTTAAACGACACATCTACACCAAGACCTGTCCAGGTCGTACACTTACCACAAGTGTAGAATGCTCCCACATAGTGATCAGCCTTCACCCATGTGTTCCACATATATGACTTTAGATATAGCTTTCCAGGCGTATATCAGTCATCGACCATGTTTTAGCACACCGCCCGAACTCAGGTGCCCAGCACGTGACTCAGTTTAATACGGAGGCTATGGAAGATAGTTGTTATTGATTCTAATTATTTAGAACTCAACCCACTAATCATATAATGCTAATAAAGTAATCTTATTATCGAATTTAGTAATCATTTATTCATTATCTTCAAGTGGGCAATATTCCTAACAGCCGATAGGCGGCGAGTCACGAATGGATGGCCAAGAGTCGCACCCGCCGGACGAATCTGGTCTAGCCAGCGTCCGCGGGAAACTTCGCCGCCAAGTGCGGTAGTAAGCCGTGCAAACCGGTTACGCTAGGTAGGGTAAGCCGAGCTCGTAAGACACGCATCAATCACATCGCGCGAATCGATTACGCTAAGCATAGCAAGTCGAGAAAATAAGACGCATGACAGACAAAAAAGCTTTAACTAAAGAAAACAATGTTGTACGAGCAATCGAACAAGAAAAGTATGAGAGTACGGCAAACTTCGAACGAAAGAAAAACATAACAAAAATCCCGAAACCCATGGTTTAGGGTCGCTCGATCCCCGTGGTCGAGTCGCTTAAGGCCCCCGTGGCTCCGAAAATCCCGACACCCGTGGTTCAGGGTCGCTCGATCCCCGTGATTGAGTCGCTTAAGGACCCCGTGGCTCCGAAAATCCCGACCCCCGTCGATTAGGGTCGCCTGATTCCCGGGATCAAGTCGCTAATAGCCCCTATGGCTCCGAAATCAACCAAAAACTCAAAGTTAGACCCCATGCGGTCTAGACGAGCACATTCCATACTCCATCAGAGCAATCAAATTTCTCGCACGGCAAGATCCCACAAGAAACTGGGGGGTTGATGATAAACATTGACTAGGGACGTCAAGTACGTCCAACCCGACAACAAGCGAAGGCATGTCGAGAGCGCTCGCCGTCAACATACTCATGCTAGGAAACCAAAGTCGGTCGGGGTAACGTCCAGACAGGCAGCGATCCACCCCGAAGACACGAAGTTTCTTGAACGACAGAGTCCTCCAAAAAACTGGGGGGTTAATGTTATGTGAGATTTTTCCCATATAAAAAAAAACGTCAGGGCCCAACTCAAGCGAGGATGCATGGCAACCCCGACCCAAAGAGTAGAGCCCGGGATTAAGACAAGTCGAGCTCACCCCTGAGGGGACCTCTCATCCTGGCGTCCAGGCGAGCTCGACCTCTAGGCATGCTCGACCTCCAAGCCAGGCTCAACCTCCAGGTGAGCTCGACCCCCTGGGCGAGCTCGACCTCCAGGCAGGCTCGACCTCCAAGCCGGGCTCGACCTCCAGGCGAGCTCGACCCCCCAGGCGAGCTCGACCTCCAGGCAGGTTCGACCTCCAGGCAGGCTCGACCTCTAGGCGATCTCGACCTCCAGGCAGGCTCGACCTCCAGGCCAGGTTCAACTTCCAGGCTAGCTCGACCTCCAGGCAAGCTCGACCTCCAGGCGAGCTCGACCTCCGGGCGATCTCGACCCCCAGGCCAGGTTCAACCTCCAGGAAGAAGTCCAACCCAAAAATTGTGAAGGAAATCCCAGCCCTGCCAAGGGCCGGGAAAGAAAAGTCCCAGCCCTGCCAAGGGCCAGGAAAGAAAAGTCCCAGCCCTGCCAAGGGCCAAAAAGGGAAAATCCCAACCCTGCCAAGGGCCAGAAAAGAAAAGTCCCAGCCCTGCCAAGGGCCAGGAAGGAAAAATCCCAACCCGACCAAGGGCAAGGAAGGTTCAAGCGTTGAGCATGGTCAACCCCTACAAAAATCAAGGGAAGGATGAAAAGACCATCCTACCCCGACTCATCACACTCATATAAATACCTTCAGATTCTTCATTAGGAGGAGAGCTCTCTCACGACTCAAAAAAACCTCTGCCTCTCTCTCATCTGAGACTTTCTCTCTCTAAAACTTTGGAGCACAACACCCCTACTAATGTTGAGCGTCGGAGAGGTAAACAGAGGCAACCCATCTGTTTCCCCTTTGTAGTTCACACCTCTCTGCTTGCTTTTCAGGTTCTTGGACGAGATAGACACTACCAACAGCTAAGGGACGACTTGGGATACCAAGTCCGACACGCTCGGGCCCGAACGCGACCACTTGGTCCGGCCTCGGGTCGAACCGTTCGGGGCTTCTAAATAGTTATCCGAAAAACTGCGCCAACATCCACTCTCGGGGCCCTTCCCGCACGTGTGTCGGCCTCGCGCCAGGCTCTTCTTGCCCAAATCGGCCCACTTTCTTCTTCCCTGGCCCAGTCTTGCCACCTGGAGCCTTTCTTCTCGCCATTTTTGGCCAATCCACGTGGACATCCCGCATGTCCTTCTTCCCTTCCCGCTTGGTGACTTCTCCTTGCCCAGTTTTACCCCAATGGCCTTACCACTAGCAAGGCTTCCCGCCTGGAGCCATTTTTCTCACCCAACTCAGGCCATACTCGCCTAACACTCTTCTGATCGCCCAAACATCAACATCTCACTTGGATAAAACCACAAAAAGAGAAATAATCCACTTCAATTCTCTCTAGAACAGGAGAAGAAACATTTTCTATCTCTCTCTCCCACAACAAACAAAGGATAACCAAGCCAAATTATATTCCCTCCGTAAAAGGGTCTAATAGCTTGAAAAACCGATTCTCATGTTCTTGACTTAATAAGAGGAACATTCCACAACATTCTTCACGTTTTCTCTTTTCTTAGGAAATCGCGGCGACGAACTCACTTCCTGCGAGAAGTCGAGTGAAGAACGAACTCACTTCCGGTGTGAATTTGAGCAAAGAGAAAACTCACTCCCAGTGCGGAGTCAAGAGAACAGAAAACTCACTTTAGGCATCGAGTCGAGAGAAGAGAAAACCCTCATCCGGCATGGAATCGAGAGAAGAGCGAACTCACGTCCGACGTGAAGTAGAGCAAAAAACGAACTCTTTTACCGCGTGAAATCAAGCGAAGAGCCACCACCACCACATTCATAATCGCTCATTAAATCTTGTGTTGAAGGGCGTTTGGGGTCTAGACTCCAAAGTGCTCGTCTTCAAAGGATTTGATTATATCCCATTAGTGATAATTCAAAGGTTTACCGAAACTCAAGCTTATTCGGACTCTCATCCTCATCTCCATGGTACTTCCCGAACCTTAGAAAAGATTGGCTATTTACTTAAAATTTACAAAGATTGACTATTTAGCAAATCTACAAATGTTTAGTTACTCAATTAACTATTTAAACCGTTTTAATTTTGTTAGGATTTCAATCAAAGACAACTTAGTGGACTCTTTTACGAAATCGTTTTGGGAATAGGATATTTGTTAGCATTTCGAAGCTAGGAATAAGTTTAAAGAACATGTGACATCCACTTCAAATATCAAGTGTTAGTTTTTTGGGCATGTGATCCCTTGTAAATTAGATCTTTTGTGCTACCCGTAGCAACATAAATCAAAGGCAAAAATATACTATTGACTACTTATTAATTAGTGAATTTTTTCACAAGGCCGCAACCATCTGGACATAGGTAGTTTTACACCGAACTGACTTATCAATTCCTTACGTCTTTTATTTTACGCATTGTTTGATTTTTCATCTTTTGAATTATAATATATCGTCAAACATTCTCTACATCGTGTGTGACATCATGTGTGACATCTTTTCTCAAAGTAAGTAAATCTTAAATTGGTATAAAAGTGGGGACTGAAATTTTTGGTGTGTTCCTTGCATTATTAATCTTTTTAGTTTAAGATGGACAATCAGAGAATGTGATATGTTAGTAATCTTCCGATTTTTAATGGCACAAACTAGACCAACTGGAATACTCGTATGAGTGGCCTTCTTAAATCTATTTACATCAAGGCGTGTTACGCCCGGAGAAATAAGGTGAACTACGATAATTAAATACTACTTGAAAATACCTAATGCTGTTAAAATCTCAAGCTCAATGAAACATAATTTTAGCAGAGTTTTAGGGTGTGTAAAAATTTATTATCACACCCCTCGCTGAGAGTGGGTTTATATAGGTGTCAGCAAGATTAAGGTCATCATTTGGCTAGGGCGAAAAGGACTTGGCCTGGACGGCCATGTGTGGAAGGGCCGACCTGTTGTCAATGGTGCCCACAAGAAGAGTAGACGTCTTTACTTATGTACATTTGATGTAATAAAGTCTCACGAAGACTCTTGCTTGTAACTGCCGAATCATTAATAAAAGTTGAAACGTTCATTCATTCTTCCTTGTCTGTTTGAAGCTTTATGATAATCTATAGTCTTTAGTCCTTAAACAAATCTAACAACATATGAAGAGACAAAAGTAGATTTGCATGAACAAACTCTTCATGGTTTGCTTAAAACTACATATTCACAATCTAAGGGTCAAATGACTATTGATCTCAGTATGTTGTTAGGAGAATCTATGATATCTGGTTTTGGGGTATAGAGAGTTGGAGTCTCTATAGTTCTTCTAGGTATCTTCTGAAGATACTGAATTGACCAGTGCACTTCTAGAGACAGAATAAGAAAAAACTATTTAACCTATTATGTCTCGAAGTCACTACGTATGAATTGCATCATGCTTACCTCAATCCTGAATTAGACATGTCATTTCATAGCTTACGTATTCTCATTTGAGAAAGTCAGGGTTCGGATTCACGATGTGATTCTGAACAAGACCTATTGGTGAAGTACTAAGTTATGAAGATGTCATGAGTAACTTTGTGAAGATCTCATAGATATGAAATTCATGTAAAGATTGCTGAAACGCAATGTATATCACTTCATGCTTTGTTCCTTGGAATGTGAATAAATGAACTGGTCAGTGTCCAAATTGAGTCGTGAGTCTTTTGGATGAATCAATATGACTTATTAGCTCCTCGTCAATACATTGTTTCTACCTTATTCACAAGCGACAAAGGAGTTGAGGAAATAACAGCTAGAAGGGTAAAATGGTAATTTTGTAAATCCCGTCTAGCTGATGATATTCATGAAGGGTAAACATAGATAATATTATATGGATCCACTCATGAATATGTGATATTCTATAGAAGAGGAAACTAATTTTTTGAAGGTAATCCTTCTCCTATAAATAGGGCCTTCACACTACTACAAATACAGTTTTTCGGTACGGATGACTTTTGGGTGCAACTTTTTGCACCTAAAAGTCGCACAAAAAATGAATTTTGGGTGCGAAAAGTTGAATCCAAAAGAAATTGAAGCAACTAAATAATTTCGCTAATTTTTTAAATTTGGGTGCAAAAAGTCGCACCCAAAAGTCCATTAATACTTGCCTCACCCAAAAATCAAGGTTAACTTTTGAGTGCGACTTTGTCGCACCCAAAAGTCCAAATATTTTTATGCGGTCTTTTTCCCCCGTTTATATTAATTTTGACCGTTGTTTCAGACGCGCCCCGGCGGCTTGATCCAGCCATTGGCCGGCTCTAGGGCCAGCCTCGGCCAATGGCCGGCCCAATATCCTCGGCCATTGGCCGGCCCAAGGGCCAGCCTCGGCCAATGGCCGAGTCAAGGCTATCCTCGGCCATTGGCCGGCCCAAGGGCCAGCCTCGGCCAATGGCCGAGTCAAGGCTATCTTCGGCCATTGGCCGGCCCAAGGGCCAGCCTCGGCCAATGGCCGAGTCCATGCTATCCTCGGCCATTGGCCGGCCCAAGGGCCAGCCTCGACCAATGGTCGAGTCTCGGCTATCCTCGGCCATTGGCCGGCCCAAGGGCCAGCCCCGGCCATCGGCCGAGTCTGGGCTATCCCCGGCCATTGGCCGGCCCAAGGGCCAGCCCCGGCCATCGGCCGAGTCTGGGCTATCCCCGGCCATTGGCCGGCCCAAGGGTCATCCTCGGCCAATGGCCGAGCCTAGGCTATCCCCGGCCATTGGCCAGCCCAAGGTTTGCCTCGGCCAAGGGGTTGCTCAAAACGCCCCTTGGTCGCCTATAAATACCGGGGTCCCTCCCCTGGTCCAGGTAATCCGAATTTGAGTACTGAAACGCTGTCGAACTCGTACCTCGCTCGTTTCTCTCAAGTCTCGGCCTCTAAACACCTAAACCCTCTACATTCTGCCTCAACCCTACTAACGTTGAGCGTCGGAGTGGTAAACAGAGGCAACCCCTCTGTTTCCCCATTGTAGTTCACGTATCCTCTACTGCTTTTCAGGTATCGAGACGAGGTGAACTTCATCTACAGCTAAGGGACGACTTGGGATACCAAGTCCGACACGCTCGAGCCGGAGTGAGACCACTTGGTCTGGCCTTGGGTCTAACCACTTTGGGCTCTTAAATAGTTGTCCAAAAACGAGCGACAACAGCTTGATTAAAGAAAATTAGGGTTTTTGATCTAGATGTTTTATGACATGGAAGGGCTCCGGTAACCCTATAGTCGATTTTGGATCCAATATCGGACTTAAAGAAGTAAAAATATCAGAGGTAAGGTGTCATTTTATTTTAATAATGAAATTGGTAATGTGTAATTAATAATGAAATTGTTTATTTAATTAGTTGTTAGTTAATAAGTGGTTATTTTTTTAGATTTTTGTAGTTTAATTAAAGTTTTGAAATGTGGTTAGGATGATATGTAAGTTGAAATTGATAAATTGAATTGAAATTGATATGGAAT
This sequence comes from Urtica dioica subsp. dioica, assembly GCF_054948205.1. Classification (NCBI taxonomy): domain Eukaryota; kingdom Viridiplantae; phylum Streptophyta; class Magnoliopsida; order Rosales; family Urticaceae; genus Urtica; species Urtica dioica. The sequence goes on along the minus strand of NC_142760.1, from coordinate 7,747,066 downwards.
TTGAAATTGATAAATTGATATGGAATGGAATTGTAATTGTTAAGTTTAGGATGGTTTAGGGTTAGTATACGGAATTTTGATTGAATTGAAATTGATACGGAATTTTTGTAGTTTAATTAAAGTTTTGAAATGTGATTAGGGTGATATGTAATTTGAAATTGATAAATTGAATTGAAATTGATATGGAATTTGAAATTGATAAATTGATATGGAATTGAATTGAAATTGTTAAGTTTTGGATGGTTTAGAGTTAGTTGATATGGAATTTTGATTGAATTGAAATTGATATGGAATTTGAAATTGATAAATTGATTAAGATGCTTTAGATTGAATTGAAATTGTTAAGTTTTAAATGGTTTAGGGTTAGTTGATTATTAGGATAGTTTTGGATGGTTTGTATATGTTGTTAAATGAATTTGCAGGTTTTTGGTTTGTTAGTATTATAGGGGAAACTCTGCCGAAATTTCGGTAGAGTTTCCAATCAATATATCTCAAAACCCCAATTTTTTCATTCCGACTTCAAAATAACGTAAAATTCATAATTTCTCCTTCATTCGTTCCTTGTCCCTTAACAATAACTCTCAATAATTTTCTCTTTCTCTCTCGTTTAGCCAAATCAATGTCCAATCCAAGTAGAGATTGGATCACCGAGAACAATCGGTTGTCCTTGCAGTATAAAATTGAAGTATCCGAGTTTATCCGTGTTGCAAGAAGATTCCCAAACGAACGTGGTGCATATCGGTGTCCTTGCAGACCGTGCAACAACGTGAGATGGCACGACATCGGGATTATATAGAATACATGCTGCTATGGAGGATATAAGGGATCACAAGGATTTCGACGATGATATGGAGCCGACCCCGAGCGAGATACGTGCGGAGGAGCAAGTGGAAGATCTGTTCACTGAGTTGGAAGCGGAATTGTACCTTGGATGCAACGAGTTTTCGTCTTTGTCATTCTTGGTTAAGTTGATGCACCTTAAAGTCACAAACCATTGGATGAACAAGTCGTTCACAGAACTCTTGCAGCTCTTGAGGAAGTCTCATCCACCTGGTAATCGAATTCTGGAGAAGCACTACGAGGTAAAGGCAAAGTTGAAGTGTTTCGGCATGGGATACGAGATGATCGACGCGTGCACTAACGATTGTGTCTTATTCGGAAAACGTCTTGTGAAAGTCGACGTGTGCCCAATATGTAACGAGAGCAGGTGGAAGCCAACTGGGAAGAAGATACCGCAAAAGATATTGCGATATTTTCCCCTAAAAGATCGACTGAAGAGATTGTACGCATCTCGACACACGGCGCTTCAGATGCAGTGGCACGAAAGAAATCGCGTAAAGGAAGTTGGCGTTCTGCTACATCCTACGGATGGTACGGCATGGAAGAACTTGGACGATAGATACCCTGGCTTTGTTGCAGAGCCTCGGAACGTGCGGCTTTGGCTAGCTGTAGATGGCTTCAACCCGTTTGGGGAATTGAGTGTATCGTAAAGCATGTGGCCTATGGTACGGCGTACAACTTGCCGCCTTGGTTTTGCATGAAGAAAGAGTACCTAATGCTGACGCTTCTTATCCCGGGGCCTCACTCACCAAGAAAAGATATGGACGTGTTCTTGCAGCTAGTTGTTGAAGAGCTGAAAGAACTGTGGGAGAATGGAGTCCGCGTTCGAGATGGAGCCGAGAATGAAGTGTTTCGGTTGCGTGTTGCGCTACTCTGGACGATAAACGATTTTCCGGCTTAATCGTATTTATCGGGATGGAGTGGCCAAGGGTATCTCGCGTGCCCGACATGCAACCTTGACACACCATCTTTGAAAGTCAGAAATAGAATCGTCTACTACGACCATCGTCGATTCTTGAAAGAGCGTCACCGATTGAGGAAGAGCACCGATCATTATAAGAATAAGCACGAGAAGCGCCATAAACCTGAGAAGTTGACTCCGCAAGACATACTCGCTTAGTTGGCTAATGTTTCTTGCACGACTACTGGTAAACACCCTGACTCTGTGGGCAGAAAACGAAAGCGAGCCGAGTGCGAACTGAATTGGGCCAAGAAAAGCATCTTTTACGAGTTACCGTACTGGTCTGAATCGGAGTTGAAGCACAACATGGACGTAATGCACGTAGAGAAGAAAGTGTGTGAGAATCTTCTCGGGACGATGCTTAGCTTGGAAAAGAAGAACTATGGCACCAAAAAGGCGAGGCGTGATTAGATGGACTTGGGCATCAAGACCGTTCTACACTTGGAACCAAAGGGGGACAAGTATTACAAACCGCGAGCATCGTACGTTTTAACCCTTGAGCAGAGACAGCGGTTTACAGAGTTCTTACAATCTATCAAATTCCCCGATGGCCTTGCTGGGAATCTGAAGAAAAACGTGACTGCTGACGGAAAGCACACAGGTTTGAAGTCGCACGATTGCCACGTGATCTTGCAGAGGTTTTTGGTTGTTGGTATTCACCCTTTTGTGCCACAGCCAATACAGGATACTTTCACCAAGCTTTGCAACTTTTTCAAGTTGATAAGTTCGAGATCCTTGAGCGCTGAAGATCTTGTAAAAGCGCAGAAGTCTATCGTCGAGATCTTGTGTAAGCTTGAGATGATATTTCCACCCGCTTTTTTCACGATCATGGTTCACGTGGCAATGCATCTACAAGAGGAAGCATTGCATGGCGGTCACGTTCATATGCGGTGGATGTACCCTTTTGAGAGATACGTTGGGACGTTAAAACATTTTGAAAAAATAGAGCTAGACGAGAAGGTTCTATTGCGGAAGCTTATGTTTTAGAAGAAGCTCTAACGTTCGTTGCAAGTTATGTTGAAGATAAGAAAATAGTTGATGAAGTTCAAATACGAGAGCTCTCCATTTTTTGATCCGAGATGTGTGTGCCTTACGGGATGATGAACGCAATAGCATTAGACGATGAGCAAAGAGAGCAGGCGAAGTGGTATATCTATACCAACTGTCCTGAAGTGGATCCATATTTGATGTAAGTTATCGATCCATATGTTTATCTATGTTAATTCATTGTTGTTTGAGTAATTTTTTGATCCAACATCGAGCATTTGGATCTCCTGAGCGAATCTGGAGTTCGCGATATTGAAGCGGAACATAGAAAGGGATTCAAACATTGGTTGCGAATAAGGTAATAACACAATATCGAAGTTTTTTGATAAGCACACAAGTGCTAATCAATACTTTGTTTCGTAACCAGATTTTTGAAATGAAAGCTAGTGGCTCTGACGTGTCTGACGAGCTCTACTCGCTTTCTCTCGGTTCCCTTCAAGTCGCCTATCAATATCCGAGCTGCTTTGTTAACGGCGTGAAGTTCGTCACTCATCGTCGCGATCATCAACGAGTCACTCAAAACAGCGGTGCCTGTGGATGATTTCACTTACTACGGTCGGATGGAAGACGTCATCGTGGTGAACTATAGGTATAATTATCGTGTTGTGTTGTTCAAATGTATATGGTACGGTGACAAACACGATAGAAGGCGACTAGTGCACAATGATAAGAATACTGGTGAAACGAGTGCTTTTACCGCGAAACAATGGTTTACAGAGGAGCCGTACATACTTGCGATTCAGGCAAAACAAGTCTTTTACATCAAAGATCTTGTTTTAGGTGGCGATTGGGAAATCGCTCAGGAATGTAATCATCGAGGGATTTGGGACGTTCCTGAAGTTGACCCTGCCACCTCAGCCTCGATCCCATTGACAATAGAATTGTCAAACATCGAGCGTCTGAATCATCAACATGAAACCGAAGAAGCTGATCTTCTGGTAACTATCAATGACGATGATGATGACAGTGAGGAGAACATCGTTTTTTAGAAAGAAGATGTCGATGTTGATGTAGAAAAGGGTATTGTAGGGAGTGATGAAGATCAATGAGTATTTTTTTTTATGTAACAACGGTTTTCCTTCGCCATATGTGAGGTCTTTTAATAAAAATATTTGTGGTGCCGTCCACGTTTATTTGATAAAACGTTGTTTACTTAGATTTGACAATCTTATGTTGTTTACAAATGTAGTTTGCATATTATATGATTCTTTAATCAAATGTTATTTTCATATTATAGGATGTCGACAGCCACAGGAGCAGGTGGAGATCCGCCTCAGACACCGGGTTCTCAAGGTCCTCCACATACACCGACTTCCCAAGCTCCTAAGAAAGTAAGGGGACCAACAACTGGCTCGACGTCAGCGAAAGCAACACACGGCATACCCGGTGCAAATGTGGTCAAGTGGGACCCAATAAACCGAACCTTCTACCAAGATACGAGAAAGAAAAACCCAAAGATCGGACTATTGAACACCCGCCTCGGCGCTTTGGTGAAAGCTTATGTCCCGTCTACAGTTCGTGATTGGAGTGAACTGACTCCCCAGACAATGGTTGCTATTCTGAGCGCAATTCATTCCGAGTTCACTTTCGTGTACACGGATCCCGAAACCGGCAATGATAATCCAGCGGATTGCTATAAGAATACAATTGACCAGGCTATTCTTCGGAATGCCAAACAAAGGCGACGCAACCAGAAGTCTCGTATCTCAAGTAAGTTCAGGTTGGACTTCTGCGGGAAAACAGATATTGCCAAGAACGAAGTCCCAACTGGATATAAGAAAGAGGATTGGGAGGCGGTGGTAGACGAGTTCTCGACAGACGATTGGAAGGTAAAGTATTATTTTAATAAATCATGTTATCTTCTAACATATTGAATAATGACGCAATTAAATATTTGCAGAAAAAGTCAGAACGCAACAAGGTGAATTCGTCGAAGAAGAAGACGAAGTCGACACAAGGATCGCTTTCTTACTTGGCTCATCGTTATATTAACGTAAGTTATTTTAATTTTTTATTACTTATTTTGCACTTAAACATAATAGTCATATTTTCATACAAATTGCAGAGCAAGGAAGATGGAACATTGGGCTCCGCATTAGAAACCTCGAAGAAAAAACACCATAACAAAAGAGGTGAATGGACGACAGACTGGGCGAGACAAGGATATGTAAGTTATTTTTGTTAATTACTATTGTATTATTTACTTAATAATCAATTTTCGATAATCTTATTTTTATTACATGTGTGTAAAGGCGCGAATAGTCGATCAAGTGGCGGATCTTCAGCGACAAGCAGAGGAGCAAGGCACACCATTTAACATTGACGGCGCAGAGAAGTACGCAATGCAAGATGTTCTCGGGCAACATCAAGATTGGTATGTCGGGATAGGTCCCTCGGTCCCGAGATCATCTAGGGCCATTGCTCAGGCTCTGGACGAAACTCCGTCATCAAGTTCGTCATCGCGACGCTTTGCAGATCCAGCGGTTAGCGAGCTACAGACCCAATTGGCGGCACAACAAGCCGCTATGGATGAGTTGAGACGATCCTCGCACGCCCAGTTAGAGGAGATGAAGCGACATCTCTACGCGTTCACATAGAATTTTTCGCCCCTGCCTCATATGTCGTCCGGCCCCACGATGCCTCAGATTACGCTGATGCCTCAGATGATACCGATGCCTCAGACGACGCCGCCATCAGTTTCAATGGCTGATCCTCAGAAAACGCCGCCATCAGTTTCAATGGCAGATGCTCAGACGCCGTCGCCAGCGTCAACAGAGTTCCACCAAGAGCGTACGGCGAGGGGGAAAAACGCACGAGGAAGATTTAGCGGAAGAGGAGGTAGTGCAATCAAGCAGTGGCGTAAAACACCAGGAAAGGGAAAAGGGAAAGAAAAATAATAGGATTAAATGTTTATTTAATTATTTATCAAACATCAAATTTTTTATTATATTTATGTAATTATTATTATTTAATATTCTATTTTAACTAAAATTATCTAATGAATTTTCAAATGAATGTTATTAGTCAATTTTCTATGTACAATATTTTAATTAATGATATTAAGAATATGAGCACAAATATTTAAAAAAAATATTAATTTTACCTTTGGGTGCGACAAAGTCGCACCCAAATATGGCGGGTAGGATCTTTTGGGTGCGAAAAGTCGCACCCAAAAGAATACACGCCATATTTGGGTGCGACTTTCTCGCACCCAAAAGTCAAGAGACATAACTTTTCGGTGCGAAATGTATCACCCTAAGGCATACCCGCCAAATTTAGGTGCGACTTTTTCGCACCCAAAGATGAATGCAGATGACTTTTGGGTGCGAAAAGTCACACCCAAAAGCTTACCTGCCAAATTTAGATGCGACTTTTTCGCACCAAAAACAACTTTTCCGCTATTTTCAACATACTTTCAGTCATAATTGGGTGGGAATATGGGTGCGAAAGGTCGCACCTAAAAGTGGCGCCCGAAAGTTATGACTTTTGGGTGCGACTTGTCGCACCGAAGACCTTTAGGTGCGGACTTTCCGGTGCGGAAAAGTCGCACCGAAGACCTTTAGGTGCGGACTTTCCGGTGCGGAAAAGTCGCACCTAAAGTTGCACCTAAAGGTGTTTTTGGGTGCGAAAAGGACTGTTGGGTGCGAAAATTCGCACCCAAAAGTCTTTTTTGTACTAGTGTCATTCTCATTGTTTCTCATCCCAGAATTTTAGAGATTGAGAGCTTCTCTCTCTAGAGTTGGCCGCCCATCCCCACTCTATCTATAGCTCCTTTCATTTTTATTTTGGCACGTAGGTCCACATTTGATCTAGTGTTTTAGCTCTTCGACTCGAAGACTTGTTCTTGAGTCATCGTGTTTAAAAGTGCCCACACACTTATTCCTTCTTACCTCGAGTGATTTATGTGATAGAAACTTTCGTGGTTACTCGAGTTCCCGAAGAACGAAGAAGGACGAGCTGCATGGGGAGACGAGCGATTCAACCTCCACAATCTTCTCAACGATGAAGCTTCATGAAGGTTAGTAAACGTGTAATCACTTTTAGATACTTTTAATAATAACATGTGCTTGCTCTTTGTCTAGGTTAGTAAAATCGTTTTACTTGTGTAAAAGAAAATTTTTATTTTCCGTCGCTTGCTAGAAGCGTTAAATCTTTTCTTAACCCTAGATCAATTCCAATAGACCAAGGGCGGGCCATCCATGCTTAGAGGCTAGCCACGTGAGACTGGCCCACCATGTCATGAGGCTGGCCAGGTGGTGGCAGTTAGGTCTTGTTGTGAAGGCCGGATGAGAGCGTCAAGGAGATAGCCAGAAGGAGCTAAGTGGTCGATCATCGGGCCAAAAGACCAACTGGCGTGACTGAAACACGCTTGTGTCTGTGGTTCGGTCACCATGTCAAAAGACTGGCAGGCGCGACCGGATTGGAGGTATAGCTTTGCCGAGAGTCTCATGTCCAGTTGGCATTGAAGTGGCCGGCGAGGTACGAGGACCGGCGACGGCGACGCTTGAGGACCGACCTTGTGCATTGCTGGTCATGCCAAGTGATTAGTTTAGGCATGGCTGGTTAGGCAGGGGGCCGGGGAAGTAGGAGTGCCAATTGAGGCATGGCCGACATGTAGGAGCCACGGTCGGCAGAATGAGGTATGGCCAACGACAGGAGGCATGGCCGAGAGCCATGGTCGAGATGTGGTCGATCAAGGTAGGAGGGGCCGAGAGGTGGCCGATCAAGGTAGGAGGGCCGGCCAAGGTGTGGCCGAGAGGTGGCCGGCCAAGGAAAGAGGACCAGCCGGGATGAGGTCGCCCGATGTGCAAGAGGCATGGCCAGCGACGACGGTGGCCGCGAGGTGTCGTGGTATGCCTCGTCGTGTCTTCACCTTGAATTACTTTTTAAGGTCTTTAACTTGTTCAATCTTCCCGACCTTCTTCATTCCTTAGATCCTCCAAAGTTGTGGGCCTTTCTAGCCCCTTGCGAGTTGTGCTTCTCGTTTTGTTTAAATTGGGAGCGAGTTACTTATTATATGCTCTGATTCTCTGGCTCGTTTGAGGTTTGTCCTTTTCCTTATGATTTTTCCTTCATTTTTGCATTTTTTTATCCGGGCCCTTAAATTTTTTTTTTTGGTTAGGCCTGTTAGGAATTCTTGCCCACGAGAAGATGCTTTTGTAAATTCTCGGTGAAATATTAATAAAATAAAGTTTTCACATTTATAAGTTATTCGAATCGAAAGCGTTATTTCTTATATATTAAGATTTATCAAGCATTCATCAATCCGTAGTCTCCGTATTAAACTGAGTCACATGCACGATATTTGAGCTTGGGCGGTGAACTAAATATGGTCGATGATTGGTTCATGCCTGGGTTGCTGAATCTGAAATCATTCGTGATAGTAAGAACAAACTACTAGCTCTTTCTCAACGTACTTATATTGAAAGGTACTTGCCCGCTTTTCGATGAAAAATGCTCACGGTGCATTGTTATGGATGCGCTCAGGTTTTGCCCTATCTAAAGAGCAGTGTCCAAAGACACCTGAAGAAGTAAATGATATGAGTCGAGTTCCATATGCCTCTGGGGTTATTAGTCATATGTATGCCATGATGTGTACTAGACCCGAAATATGCCATGTAGTGAGAGTTGTTAGTAGATACCGGTCAAATCCTGGTCTTGATCATTGGATAGCTGTTAAGCATATCCTAAAATATCTTAAGAGAACTTGGGACATGATGCTTGTGTAAACAAGTGATGACTTCGTGTTATAAGGATACACTGACTCTGATTTTCAAACAGACCGCGACATGTTGAGTCAGCGTCTGGGTCAATGTTCACTCTCAATGGATGGGCGATGTCTGGAGAAACGTTAAGCAGTCTAGTATCATGGATTCTACGATGGAAGCTGAATATATCGCTCCATCCGAGGCAGACAAAGACGCTGTTTGGCTTAAGAACTTCTTAGCCAAACTGGTGATTGTTCCTGATATGAACGAGCCTGTACAACTCCACTGTGATAACAATGGAGCGATTGCAAACTCAAAGGAACCTCACAGGTATAAGAGAGGAAAGCATATAGAGCGAAAATACCACCTCATAAGGGAGATAGTTCGAAGCTGGATAACGCGACCAGTGCACTAAGGTGCCACACTCGCCGGGGGATCAAGTCTACACCCAACCCCGCCTATCACATGGCGCGCGCACCTAAGGGTGCCACGTTCATAAGGTAGTGTGGTCGCGCTCGCCGCCCAGCTCGTACGCCAATAGGCAGCGAGTCACATATGGGTTTCAAAGGCCAGCGCCCGCCGGACGAAATTGGTCTAGCCAGCGTCCACGGAAAACCCGGTCACGTTATGTGGCAACAAGGCCCCTCGAGGCCCAAGCCGTGCAAATCGATCACGCCTTCATTGGTAGGTCGAGAAAATAAGTTGCGCACAACGAAGCTGTGCAAATCGATCACGCCTTCATTGGTAGGTCGAGAAAATAAGCCGCCCAGAACGAAGCCGTGCAAATCGATCACACCTTCAATTGTTGGTCGAGAAAATAAGCCGCGCACAACGAAGCCGTGCAAATCGATCACGCCCTCATTGGTAGATCGAGAAAGTAAGCCGCGGACAACGAAGCCGTGCAAATTGATCACGCCTTCATTGGTAGGTCGAGAAAATAAGCCGCGTACAACGAAGCCGTGCAAATCGGTCACGCCTTCATTGGTAGGTCGAGAAAATAAGCCGCGCACAACGAAGCCGTGCAAATCGATCACGCCTTCATTGGTAGGTCGAGAAAATAAGCCGTGTACAAGGAAGCCGTGAAAATCGATCATGCCTTCATTGGTAGGTCGAGAAAATAAGCCGCGTACAACGAAGCAGTGCAAATCGATCACGACTTCATTGGTAGGTTGAGAAAATAAGCCGCGTACAACGAAGCCGTGCAAATCAATCACGACTTCATTAGTAGGTCGAGAAAATAAGTCGTGCACCGCCAAGACGTGCAAATCTATTACAGCTTCATTGGTGAGTCGAGAAAATAAGCCGCGCACTGACAAGGCGTGCCGATCGATTGCACCTTCATCGGCACATCGAGAACATAAGACACGTAAAAGCCGTCCCTCGCGACGCACCGAAGTCGTCCCTTGTGACACGAAAAAGCCGTCCCTTGCGATGCACCAAAGTTGTCCTTCGAGACGTGAAAAACGCATCCCTCGCGACGCACAAAAGCTATCCTTCGTGACACACGAAGGCCATCCCTCACGACAAAAAAGTCCCCCTCGTGATGCAGAAACGTCGTCCCTCGCGACGCACTAAAGCCACTCTACGACGCATTTGTGAGCTCAGAGTGGTCGTCTAAAGTCCACGCATCAACGTGATCCTTGAGTTTCCACTCGACCTATGCTCGACCAGAAACTCGGGGGGCTAATGTTGTTAGCCCGTCGACGACCGACAGGGGCAAAGAAGTCAATACACGTCCGAAGCGAGGTGCTGTTGGCCAATCCGGACCAACTAGGGCGAAACTGTCACGCCGCCTCCTGACCGACTCCCGACCGGCCAATGCCCGTCCGGCGTTCTCCCGGCCGGCCGACGCCCGTTCGGCCTCATCCCGGCCCAAGGGTCAGCCTCGGCCATCGGCCGGCCTGGGACATGCTCAGCCAATGGCCGCCCCAAGGGCCAGCCTCGACCATCAGCCGGCCCTGGGACATGCTCGGCCAATGGCGGGCACAAGGGCCCGCCTCAACCGTTGGTCGGCTCTAGAGTCTTCCCTCGGCTATTGGCCGGCTCTAGAGTCTTCCCTCGACCATCTGCTGGCACTCGAGTCTTCCCTCGGCCAATGGCCAGCTCTAGAGTCTTCCCTCGGCCAATGGTCGGCTCTAGAGTCTTCCCTCGGCCAATGGCCTGCTCTAGAGTCTTCCCTCGGCCATTGGCCGGCTCTAGAGTCTTCCCTAAGCCATTGGCCGGCTCTAGAGTCTTCCCTCGGCCATTGCCCTGCTCTAGAGTCTTCCCTCGGCAATTGGCCGGCTCTAAAGTCTTCCCTCGGCCATTGGCCGGCTCTAGAGTCTTCCATCGGCCAATGGCCGTCTCTAGAGTCTTCCCTCGGCCAATGGCTAGCTCTAGCGTCTTCCCTCGGCCATTGGCCGGCTCTAGAGTCTTCCCTCGGCCATTGGCCGACTCTAGAGTCTTCCCCCGGCCAATGGCCATCTCTAAAGTCTTCCCTCGGCCGTTGGCCGACTCTAGAGTCTTCCCCCGGCCAATAGCCGACTCTAGAGTCTTCCCCGGCCAATAGCCTGTTGTCAATGGTGCCCACAAGATGTTGGAATCGATCTAGGGTTTAAGAAAATAATTAACGCTTCGGGAAGCGGCGAAATTTTAAAAATTTTCTTTTACAAGTAAAAACGGTTTTTACTAACCTAGACAAGTGCAAGTACATGTAATTAAAAACTAACATGAGCTAAGAAGTTTACTAACCTTTCTTGAAGCTTGATCTTTGAGAAGCTCTTAGAAAGTTGCAACGCTCGTCTCCCCTCGCAGCACGTCTCTCTTCCTTTCCTCGGCACCTCGAGCAACCACGAAAGTTTCTATCACTAAATCACTCGAAATAAAGGAATTAGTGAGTGGGCACTTTTAAACACTACGACTTAAGAACGAGTCTTGAAGTCGCAGAGCTAAACACTAGGTCGAGTGAGGACCTAGGTGCCAAAACAAGAAAAATCGAAAATAAACTAGAAAGAGAGAGAGAGAGAGAGGAGTTCGGCCAAGTTCTAGAGAGAGAGTCTCTCAAATCTCTTAAACTTGGATGAATGAAATGTGAGGAAATGAGGCTCCTATTTATAGGAGAGGCTTTACCTTCAATAAGGTAGTTTCCTCTTCTATAGAATATCACATATTCATGAGCAAATATTGCCTCTTTCCCACTTAAGTCACACGGCCAAGGCAGCCTTCTAGAAGGCTTGGATTTGTTTCCTTTTTTGTTACTTGCCTTGCCTTGACTCTACTTGGCCGATTCCCTACAAGAATGTGTGGGAAATTTGTTTCCTCTTTTTCTTTTGGCAAGTATCTTGATACATTTATGCACAAAATAATCTCTCCTATTTCTCTATAGGGTAGGCGCCCATATTTGTCTAGAAAAGGCTTCTAGAATTTTCTTCACTTGTTCATGACAACATAAGAAAAGGCCCATTTAGAATTTTCAATAAAATTCTTATGAAATGAAATTAATTCACCAGGCCCAATGATCAAGTCATGGCCGAGTGACATTAAGTCATCAAATGAACTTGTCAAAAAAATTTATTGACATTCATTTCACCTTTTGTCTCAAAAGACAAAAATACCCTTTTGACTATTTTCATTCTTGTTTTGACTTAGCTTCCAGTTTAACTATTCCTATCGATGTGATTCGTGACAGTGACCTCATGGACCCAAATGAACAAAGCTTGAGCTAAACACTTGGACTCAAAAGTTCACAAACCTTTTCCAAGTTTAGTTTAATGCCAACTGACTCCACTAAAGAGTTGACATTGAAAATCTCTCTGTTCAAATGAATTTATTTTCTACTCAAGAATTCGACCTAATTATGATGAGCGGATCCACTGAATATTATCTATGTTTACCCTTCATGAATGTCATCAGCTAGTCGGGACTCAATTTGGACACTGGCCAGTTCATTTATTCACACTCCAAGGAACAAAGCATGAGGTGACATACATTGCATTTCAGCAATCTTGTACATGAATTCCATATCTATGAGAACTTCACAAAGTTACTCATGACATTCTCACAACTTAGTACTTCACCAATAGGCCCTGTTCGGAATCACATAGTGAGTCCGAACTCTGAGTTTCTTAAATGAGAATACTAAGGTGTGAAATGACATGTCTCATTTCAGGATTAAGGTAAGCATGATGCAATTCATACATAGTGACTTCGAGACATAAGAGGTTAAATGGTTTGTTCTTATCTTGTCTCTAGAAGTGCACTGGTCAATTCAGTACCTTCGGAAGATACCTAGAAGAACTATAGAGTCTCCAACTCTCAATGCCCCATAACCAGACATCATAGATTCTCCTAACAATCATACTGAGCTCAATAGTCCTTTCACCCTTAGATTGCGAATATATCGTTTTAAGCAAACTACGAAGAGTTTGTTCATGCAAATCTACATTTGTCTCTTCGTAAGTTGTTAAGTTTGTTTATGGACTAAAAGACTAAGGTTTTATCATAAAGCTTCAAACAAAGAAAGAATGAATGAACGTTTCAACTTTATTATTAAATGAATAAGCAATTACAATCAAGAGTCTTCGTAAGCCTATATTACATCAAATGTACAATATAAGGATTACAACTCTTCTTGTGGGCACCATTGACAACAAACTCCCACTTGACTCAAAGAAGATGTGTGTAGTCCTTCATGCCTAATCCCTCTCGATGTTGGTCGAAGACCTTGTTCGCTAGGGCCTTGGTGAATGGATCTGCCAGAGATCTACTTCACCTCTACGTCTCCGCGCCGCGCAATCTCTCGAATCAAATGGTATTTCCTCTCAATATGCTTAGAGCGCTTATGGCTTCTAGGTTCCTTTGAGTTAGCGACAGCCCCACTATTATCACAATAAAAGGTCATGGGCTCGTCGACGTTTGGAACAACTTCCAAATACTTAAGGAATTGTCTAAGCCATACAGCCTCTTTGGATGCTTCACAAGCAGCCACATATTCTACGAAGAGTTGTAGTGTGTATTTATGTACATTTGATGTCATATAGTCTTACGAAGACTCTTGCTTGTAACTGCTTATTTATTAATAAAAGTTGAAACGTTCATTCAATCTTCCTTGTCTGAAGCTTTATGATAAAACCTTAGTCTTTTAGTCCATAAACAAACTTAACAACATACGAAGAGACAAATGTAGATTTGCATGAAGAAACTCTTCGTAGTTTGCTTAAAACGATATATTCGCAATCTAAGGGTCAAAGGACTATTGAGCTCAGTATGATTGTTACGAGAATCTATGATGTCTGGTTATGGGGCATTGAGAGTTGGAGACTCTATAGTTCTTCTAGGTATCTTCCAAAGGTACTGAATTGACCAGTGCACTTCTAGAAACAAGATAAGAACAAACCATTTAACCTCTTATGTCTCGAAGTCACTACGTATGAATTGCATCGTGCTTACCTTAATCCTGAAATGAGACATGTCATTTCACACCTTAGTATTCTCATTTGAGAAATTCAGAGTTCGGACTCACTATGTGATTCCAAACAAGGCCTATTGGTGAAGTACTAAGTTGTAAGAATGTCATGAGTAACTTTGTGAAGTTCTCATAGATATGGAATTCATGTACAAGATTGCTGAAATGCAATGTATATCACCTCATGCTTTGTTCCTTGGAGTGTGAATAAATGAACTGGCCAGTGTCCAAATTGAGTCTTTACCTTTTTGGATGAAACAATGCGACTTGTTAGCTCCTCGTCAATACGTTGTTTCTAACTTATTCACAAGCGACAAAGGAGTTGAGGAAATAACAGTTAGAAGGGTAAAATGGTAATTTTTTAAATCCCGACTAGCTGATGATATTCATGAAGGGTAAACACTGATAATATTCTATGGATCCGCTCATTACAATTAGGTTGAATTCTTGAGTAGAAAATAAATTCATTTGAATCGAGAGATTTTCAGTGTCAACTCTTTAGTGGAGTCAGTGTTGGCATTAAGCTAAGCTTGGAAAAGGTTTGTGAACTTTTGAGTCCAAGTATTTTAGCTCAAGCTTTGTTCATTTGGATCCATGAGGTCACTGTCACGAATCACATCGATTAGGAATAGTTAAACTGGAAGCTAAGTCAAAACAAGAACAAAAATTGTCGAAAGGGTATTTTTGTCTTTTGAGACATAGGATGAAATGAATGTCAATAAATTTTTTGACAAGGTCATTTAATGACATGTTTCACTCGGCCAATATTAGTCTTATTGGGCCTTTTGGATTAATTTCATTTCATAAGAATTTTATTGAAAATTCTTAATGGGCCTTTCTCATATTATCATGAACAAATGAAGAAGCTTCTAGAAGCTCCTTCTAGATGAGAAATAGGCGCCCATAATACCCAAAGAAAGAGAGAATATTTTGTGCATAAATGTATCAAGATACTTGCCAAAAGAAAAAGAGGAAACAAATTTGCATATGGATGCATTAGGGAAATCGGCCAACTAGAGAATGGAACAAAATAGGAAACAAATCCAAGCCTTTAATGGCATGAGTTGGGCGCCCAACATCGGTAAAAAGGAAACTAGTTTTTTGCTCATGAATATGTGATATTTTGTAGAAGAGGAAAGTACCTTATTGAAGGTAATCCCTCTCATATAAATAGGGCCCTCATTCTCATTGTTTTCTCATTCCAAAGTTTTAGAGATTGAGAGTTTCTCTCTCTAGACTTGGCCGATCCTCTCTCTCCCTCTCTCTTCAATTTCGTTTTATTGTTTTGGCACCTAGGTCCTCATTTGACCTAGAGTTTAGCTCTGCGACTTCAAGACTCGTTCTTAAGTCGTAGTGTTTAAAAGTGCCCACTCACTGATTCCTTTTATTTCGAGTGATTTAGTGATAGAAACTATCGTGGTTGCTCGAGTTGCCGAGGAAAGAAAGAGAGACGTGCTGCGAGGGGAGACGAGCGTTGCAAACTTTCCAAAAGCTTCTCAAAGTTCAAGCTTCAAGAAAGGTTAGTAAACTTCTATGCTCATTATAGTTTTTATTTATATGTACTTGGTCTTTGTCTAGGTTAGTAAAAACTGTTTTTACTTGAAAAGAGAATTTTTAAAATTCCGCCGCGTAACGAAGCGTTAAACTTTTTCTTAAACCCTAGATCAATTCCAACAAATGGTATCAGAGCTATGGTCAAAGATTAGCATGTACATGTATTTAAAAATATGAGCTTGAAAATCGTTTTCGAAAGTTTACTAATTTTGTGACAAGGTAGAATTGTTATCTTAATTTTTTTTTTAATTTATTGCTCTTGCCTTTAAATTAAAAATCATGTTGATTTTCTATGATTTTGGGATGATATTAAAACACATTAGAATCAGTTCTAAAAGTTTTTAATTTTTTATATTGAAAAACGTGTTTTAAAGGCTTGAGGATTTTCGAGTAAAATTTTGTGACTAGTTTTCTTGTCTTACTAGTATCTTATTTTTACTTGAATCGTTTTATGCTTGTTGTTATTTCTTTTATACCATGTTATTACCCTGCTAATAAAAAACAAATAAAAGCTTTAACAACATCCTAAAACGTTCCGTTACACTCGATTCTTTTTCGCACCTAAAAAAGGACCAAGCTTTAATTATTTCTTTTTCTTCGAGCTGGAGTAAAACCGCAGTAAAAGTGGCATAACTCTCTGCTCAGAAATCGAAATTTAATGCCACCGGTTTCAGGTCAAAAGGACATCGGAGCCGCCAGTTATGGCGATTTTACTCCGAGGTACGCGGCTGTTCCGAAACTCCAGTTTTTTTGGATTCCGGATTTTCAGCCCCACTACCATGAGTTATAGAACTCTAATGAGAAAAATTTCTTGAGCAAAAATGTTTTTCATAAGATTGTAAACATGATGTGTAAGATTAAAATGTTTTGATTTTTGAAAGTTTAATTGAAATTGAATTTTATAAAACTAGTTTGGATTTTGAAAAACCGTTTTCACTTTCAAACTTGAAAAATATTTTGTCATCCAAATCAAATAAATTTTCAAAATGTTTTCAAAACTATATCTATATCACATATGTTCAAAATCTATATGCTCTTGAAAATTTGAGTGGGAGGTCTCCTTGTAGACAAGCCGAAAAATAAAAAGATGTGTAATTTCAAACTTTCAAGTGTTCGAGTGAGTTGAAGTTCACACTTCCCTCACGCACTTTCCCGAAATAGAAAATAGGAAAAGATCGAGTATGTACCTTGTGCCTTTATGCACTAACACTGCTCTGAACATGTCGATCTAGGATTCTCTTCTAGTTGTCCGCTCTGTCGCTCTCTAACTAGGAAATCTGTTTCCGAACTTATAAGAGTCGATGAACCAACTCCAAAAACTAAATGGGAGGGTTATATTTGTTGTTTGTAACCCACGATCCCCAACACTAATGAAAGAAGCAATTAACGTGGGACTAAGATCCGCTCTTTCGACCCTCACTTAAATGGGAGTACTCCAAGGCGTTTTTGCTTCGATCATTGCTCAATGAGCTACGTCCGAGAGTGAGACGATGATGACAAGGCCTCCCCTTGGGGGATTGTTTTTCAAAGTTGATCTTTTGGACTAAGTGGTTGGTTGCACACTTAGGCTCAATCCCTAGTAATCCTCCCTCGAGGCCCTGCGAAAGGATATGAGTGATCAAACCAGTTTACAAGGTGGCTAGTCAAAATTGATGTATTGACATCTTGGCTAAGCATTAATGATGTGTCATTTACTTATAAGTGGTGATTTTTTGCGGCCTTGTCTTGAGGGAGTAAATTATCGTTTGGTTTATAACACCTTTGGATTTTATAAAACTTAAATCCTAAACCTAAGACTAATCATAAACTTGTTTCAACTTTATTAAGCAACATGTCTCGCAAATATCCCTCAATCATCCTTTCCTCGAACAAACTCGAAAACAGAAATTACGTAGATAACCTCGATATCATCCTTACCGTTAACAAGCACAAAAGGGTACTCACCACCCCGTGTCCTCCTCTGACGAATAATGATTTGACTCAAGATGACAAAGACGCCTTAACGGCCTGGCTTCGATCCGATGAGATTGTGAGGTGCTATATCTTAGCATATATGAACAATATGCTGAAAAAGCAACATCGTGACATCGAGACTGCCGCCGACATGCTCTACAATCTCCTTGAGATATTTGGAGGGCAAAGGCGTCAGGCAAGGTAACAAGCAGTCCGACAGTTTATGAATTGTCATATGAAGGCTAGGACTCCTGTTAAAGATTTTATGATACTGATCATTAGTTTTCTGAATAAAATGGAAATCCTAGGATATGAGACTGATGGAAAGAATGTCATAGATATGATCTTAGAAACTCTCCCCGCATCTCTTGATACCTCCAAGATGAACTACTCCATAAATAAGCTAGAGTACACTGCTACCAAGCTTATAAAGGAACTTCACACTGCTGTAGGTCTCACTAAGAGAAAGAGGAATCAAGGAGAGGCACATGCTACTAAGCAAAAAGCCTCCGCCTCTGGAACTGAGAAGAGACCTCACAAGGCCGATAAAAAGAACTATCCTGCCTATCTCAAAGCAAAGGAACATAGTATTGTACTAGTTACCGAAGCATGCTTAGTAGCTGATAATGTATCAACGTGGATTCTTGACTCCGCTGCTACTAACCATATTTGTTGTTCCTTGAATGGTTTCAAGAAAACCAAAAGCTTACAGGAAGGCGAGTTCTGTTTCAAAATGGGGTGATGAGAGCCTGGTGTCCGCGAATGCTGTGGGATCTGTGACGCTGTCTTTTGAAGACCGCACTTTAAACATGAATAATGTTTATTTTGTTCCTACCTTTGAGAAGAACTTAATATCTGTTCCTCGTCTTCTCGAGCAAGATTATTGTTTAAAGTTCATTAAGAATGGAATTCGTATTTCATTTCCTGATAATTCTTTTGTCACTGATGCATGTATGAAGAATGCTCTTTTCTACATCTATCCTACTTAACCTTCTCTTTTAGATACCGAAATAGATAATGATCTAATTAGGGAGCCAAAGAGGATCAAACTTTCTGAATCCTCCGATCTAACAAAATCAACACACCTATGGCACTTAAGACTTGGTCACATCAGTCTAGATAGGATTAAGAGACTTGTGAGGGACGGTCCACTCCAAGCCTCTGCAATAGGTTCACTACCTACTTGTGAATCCTACATAGAAGGAAAAATGACTAAGCGACCTTTCTCCGATAAGGGTCGAAGAGCCACTGAGTTGATGGAACTAATACATTCTGATGTAAGTGGTCCGCTCAGCCAACATGCACATGGGGGATACGAATACTTTGTTACCTTCACCGATGATTACTCGCGATATGGTTTTGTCTATTTGCTCAAACATAAATCCGAGACCTTTAACGCATTTATGGTCTTTAGGGCTTTAGTGGAAAAGCAAACTGGCAAAGTGATCAAAACCCTTCGATCTGATCGAGGTGGTGAGTATATGTCTGGAGAGTTCGATGACTTTCTTAAAGAAGAAGGTATCGCTTCTCAGCTTACCGCACCTGGCACACCTCAACAAAACGAAGTGTCAGAGAGAAGAAACCGAACTCTTATGGAGATGGTTAGATCAATGATGAGTTACTCATCACTCCCTCTTTCCTTTTGGGGATATGCCCTCGAAACAGCCGCTTATATTCTGAACCAAGTTCCGTCCAAGATGGTTCCTGGTACTCCTTATGAACGATGGACTGGCCGTAAAGTAAATCTTGGCTGCATCAGAATTTGGGGTTGCCCTGCACACGTGCTAAGGCAAAAGACTAGCAAGTTGGCTAGTAGGTCAGAATTGTGCTTGTTTGTGGGATATCCAAAGGAAACCAAGGGTTTCATCTTCTAGAGTCCCGAGGACGATAAGACTTTCGTTAGCACGAATGCTCGTTTACTTGAGGAGGACTTTATGAAGGATGCAAAACCTAGAAGCAAAATTGTGCTTGAAGGAAAGTTGGGTGAGGAAGCTTCTACCTCATCTGTAAGAACTGTTCTTACCCCAACTGAAACACAACCTAACTCATCAGAATCTCGTCAAGTAGTACTTAGACGTAGTGGGAGGGCTACTCAAAAGCCTGACAGGTACATGTCTTATGGAGACTCTCTTGTAGCCGTCTCTGACATGGATGATCCTGTTTCTTATAGCCAAGCGATGGCTTGTTCTGAATCAAACCTTTGGCTTGACGCCATGAAAGTTGAGATGCACTCGATGTATGTCAACAAAGTCTGGAAACTTGTAGACCTTCCTGAAGGGATTAAACCCGTAGGGTGTAAGTGGATATACAAGAAGAAAAGGGGTCCTGATGGGAACGTCGAGACGTTCAAAGCACGACTTGTGGCGAAGGGTTATACCCAACAAGAAGGGATTGACTATGAAGAAACCTTCTCGCCAGTCGCGATGCTTAAATCCATCCGCATACTCCTATCCATAGCTGCAGCTCTCGACTATGAGATCTGGCAAATGGATGTCAAGACAGCCTTTCTGAATGGCAATCTTGACGAGCGCATTTACATGGCTCAACCAGACGGTTTCGTGGATAAAGGTCAAGAGACTAAGGTTTGTGAGTTGCTTAAATCCATTTATGGACTAAAGCAAGCATCTAGGTCATGGAATATTAGATTCGATGAAACTGTAAAGAGCTTCGGCTTTGAACAGTCAATAGATGAGCCTTGTGTTTACAAGTTAATACACGAAGGCAAAGTTGTGTTTCTGGTGCTATATGTCGATGATATACTACTCATTGGTAATGACGTGGGTAAGTTATCTGAGGTTAAGGTCTGGCTGGCAAAGCAATTCGATATGAAGTATCTAGGAGAAGCCGCGTACATTCTGGGGATCCAAATCTTTCGAGATAGGGAAAACCGGACCATGTCGCTCTCTCAAGCATCTTATATTGATAAGGTGATGGATCGCTTCTCGATGCAAGACTCCAACAAGGGTCAAACACCCTTTAGGCATGGAGTTTCACTCTCTAAGGACCAGTCTCCCAAGACTGCACAAGAGATTGAAGACATGAGGAAAATTCCTTACGCATCTGCCATAGGAAGCCTCATGTATGCTATGCTTTGCACTAGACCTGACATCTGTTTCTCCGTTGGCGTAGATAGCTGTTTCCAATCCAACCCTGCACCCGAGCACTGGATTGCTGTTAAGCATGTTCTTAAGTATCTTCGAAGAACTAGGAACTTGATGCTTACATACTCAGGTACTGACCTGACTATGACGGGATATACCGACTCCGAATTTCAAGCGGATAAGGATTCCAGGAAATCCACTTCAGGATCTGTGTTCATGCTTAATGGTGGAGCTGTTGTGTGGAGAAGTATTAAGCAATCTTGAATTGCTGACTCCACAATGGAAGCAGAATATGTGGCTGCTTGTGAAGCATCCATAGAAATTGTTCCAAACGTCGACGAGCCCATGACCCTTTATTGTGATAATAGTGGGGCTGTCGCTAACTCAAAGGAACCTCGAAGCCATATGCGCTCTAAGCATATTGAGAGGAAATACCATTTGATTCGAGAGATCGCGCAACGCGGAGACGTGGAGGTGAAGTAGATCTCTAGCAGATCCATTCACCAAGGCCCTAGCGAACAAGGTCTTAGACCAACATCGAGAGGAATTAAGCATGAACAACTACACACATCTTCTTTGAGTCAAGTGGGAGTCTGTTGTCAATGGTGCCCACAAGAAGAGTTGTAGTGTCTATTTATGTACATTTGATGTCATATAGTCTTACGGAGACTCTTGCTTGTAATTGCTCATTCATTAATAATAAAGTTGAAACGTTCATTCATTCTTTCTTTGTTTGAAGCTTTATGATAAAACCTTAGTCTTTTAGTCCATAAACAAACTTAACAACTTACGAAGAGACAAATGTAGATTTGCATGAACAAACTCTTCGTAGTTTGCTTAAAACGATATATTCGCAATCTAAGGGTCAAAGGACTATTGACCTCAGTACGATTGTTAGGAGAATCTATGATGTCTGGTTATGGGACATTGAGAGTTGGAGACTCTATAGTTCTTCTAGGTATCTTCAAAAGGTACTGAATTGACTAGTGCACTTCTAGAGACAAGATAAGAACAAACCATTTAACCTCTTATGACACGAAGTCACTACGTATGAATTGCATCGTGCTTACCTTAATCCTGAAATGACACATGTCATTTCACACCTTAGTATTCTCATTTGAGAAAGTCAGAGTTCGGACTCACTATGTGATTCCGAACAAGGCCTATTGGTGAAGTACTAAGTTGTGAGAATGTCATGAGTAACTTTGTGAAGTTCTCATAGATATGGAATTAATGTACAAGATTGCTGAAATGCAATGTATATCACCTCATGCTTTGTTCCTTGGAGTGTGAATAAATGAACTGGCCAGTGTCCAAATTGAGTCTTGACTTTTTTGGATGAAACAATGTGACTTGTTAGCTCCTCGTCAATACGTTGTTTCTAACTTATTCACAAGCGACAAAGGAGTTGAGGAAATAACAGCTAGAAGGGTAAAATGGTAATTTTGTAAATCCCGACTAGCTGATGATATTCATGAAGGGTAAACACTAATAATATTCTGTGGATCCGCTCATTACAATTAGGTTGAATTCTTGAGTAGAAAATAAATTCATTTGTACCGAGAGATTTTCAGTGTCAACTCTTTAGTGGAGTCAGTTGGCATTAAGCTAAACTTGGAAAAGGTTTGTGAACTTTTGAGTCCAAGTATTTTAGCTCAAGCTTTGTTCATTTGGATCCATGAGGTCACTGTCACGAATCACATCGATTAGGAATAGTTAAACTGGAAGCTAAGTCAAAACAAGAACGAAAATTGTCGAAAGGGTATTTTTGTCTTTTGAGACATAGGATGAAATGAATGTCAATAAATTTTTTGACAAGGTCATTTAATGACATGTTTCACTCGGCCAATATTAGTCTTATTGGGCCTTGTGGATTAATTTCATTTCATAAGAATTTTATTAAAAATTCTTAATGGGCCTTTCTCATATTGTCATGAACAAATGAAGAAGCTTCTAGAAAGGGAGAATATTTTGTGCATAAATGTATCAAGATACTTGCCAAAAGAAAAAGAGGAAACAAATTTGCATATGGATGCATTAGGGAAATCGGCCAACTAGAGAATGGAACAAAATAGGAAACAAATCCAAGCCTTTAATGGCATGAGTTGGGCGATCAACATGGGTAAAAAGGAAACTAGTTTTTTGCTCATGAATATGTGATATTTTGTAGAAGATGAAAGTACCTTATTGAAGGTAATCCCTCTCCTATAAATAGGGCCCTCATTCTCATTGTTTTCTCATTCCAAAGTTTAAGAGATTGGGAGTTTCTCTCTCTAGACTTGGCCAATCCTCTCTCTCCCTCTCTCTTCAATTTCGTTTTATTGTTTTGGCACCTAGGTCCTCATTTGACCTAGAGTTTAGCTCTGCGACTTCAAGACTCGTTCTTAAGTCGTAGTGTTTAAAAGTGCCCACTCACTGATTCCTTTTATTTCGAGTGATTTAGTGATAGAAACTATCGTGGTTGCTCGAGTTGCCGAGGAAAGAAAGAGAGACGTTTTGCGAGGGGAGACGAGCGTTGCAAACTTTCCAAAAGCTTCTCAAAGTTCAAGCTTCAAGAAAGGTTAGTAAACTTCTATGCTCATTATAGTTTTTATTTATATGTACTTGCTCTTTGTCTAGGTGAGTAAAAACTGTTTTTACTTGAAAAGAAATTTTTTAAAATTCCGCCGCTTAACGAAGCGTTAAACTTTTTCTTAAACCCTAGATCAATTCCAACATGGCCGACTCTAAAGTCTTCCTCCGGCCAATGGCCGAGTCTAGAGTCTTTACCCAGCCAATAGCCGAATCTAGAGTCTTCCCTCGGCCAATGGCCGACTCTAGTGTCTTCCCCCGGCCAATGGCCGACTCTAGAGTCTTCCCCCGGCCAATGGCTGACTCAAGAGCCTTCTTCCGGCCAATGGCCGACTCTAGAGCCTTCCCCCGGCCAATGGCCGACTCTAGAGTCTTCCCTCGACCATTGGCCGGCTCTAGAGTCTTTCCCCGGCCAATGGCTGGCCCAAATCCCACTCGGCCAAGGGGTTTCCCAAACACCCCTTGGTCATCTATAAATACAAGTGTCCACCCCTCGACACAGGTAATCCATTTTTGACTCCCGAAACGCTGTCGAACTCGTACTTCGCTCGTTTCGCTCATCTTTGGCCTCTCACCCTCTAAAACCTCTATACTCCACCTCAATCCCACTAATGTTGAGCGTCAGAGAGGTAAACAGAGGCACCCCCTCTGTTTTCCCTTCTTATCTCACGGTTCTCTTATCTTTTTCAGGTTTGCCGGCGAGCTCAGGGATCATTGACAACTAAGGGAAGACTTGAGATATCGAGTCCGACACGCTCAAGCCAAAACGAGACCACATGGTCCGGCCTTGGGTTTGACCGCTTGAGGCTTCTGAATCGTTGCCCAAAAACGAGCGACAAAATTTTGGCGCTAGAAGGAGGGGATCTCCCGACCCTGGCGATGCTCTCCCTTCCAACTTCTTTTCTCGCATCTTGCAAGACTCTCGAGAGATGAGTCACCTGCCGGCCACCTCCGCAGGCACCCGAGCTTCTAGCTCGAGGTACGGCCTCAGGAATCTGGTGCATCGTCTAGGAGGGCAACCTCGTGACAACGAGAGCCAGCCCCAAGACTCGGCGAATGACCCCGAGGCCACGCTCTGAGAGGACACGGCTCGGAGGCTGGCCGAGCTCCTAGACTGCCCCGGCGTCGACGGCGCGCTTATCGCCGACCTCCTCGGCTACGGCGTCAAGGATCACGTCAACCATGACCAGAGAGACCCCAACAACGTGGCAAGATAAAAAATCGACGACGCCAACCTCGACCACGCTTTTCACGAAAGTGAACGCCCACGCACGCCTTCGAGGAGACTCCCTCAGGCAACCACGACGAGACATCAATCGTCGAATGAAAAAACACGTGCGCCCTCGAGGGGACACCCTTGAAAACACATCAAGACAAAGATCGAGCAATATTCGAGGACGCTCAATCTCAAGGTCCCGAAAGGGACGCTCCAAGCTCACCATTTGCGTCCAAAATCCTCATAGAGACGACGACGTCGATGATCGCGTCCTCCATCAAGGGCTTCGCCTGAATGACATACCCTTGCCAAGGGTTATAGGAACGGCCAGCGGAGACTTGAGAGACAACCTCAATTCGGCCAGCGAAGACTTGAGAGACCGTCTCAATTCTCGAAGGGAATCTCATGGGAGCGACTTGAGGGATAAACTCAACGCCCGTCGCGAGATCGCGAGAGAGGTCATCTTGGGAAACCAACCACCAACGTTGCTAACCACGCATCCAACAAGAAGCGCGCCGCCACACTTGTGGCACCGGCCGTCGGTCCCGACTCGCGAAGGAAAAGGCGTAGAAATGGCCAGGCCCCTAATGACCGTCCTTCTACGACCCCGAAGCAATCCTTCGTCCCTCTCAACACGACGCCCGACAAGATCCTGAGCTCACACAGAGAGAAGCTGGGATCCCCGCCTCCGATGAAGGCGGACCCCGCAACGCGGGACAGAAGCAAACCGTGCGAATATCACCAAGACCACGGACACGTGACGACTGAATGCTACCAATTTAGGAAGCAAATTGATTCCCTGATTCGAGGTGGGAATCTCAAGGAGTTCGTGGCATGCGCTAGCAAGGTGACAATCTCGACTGAGCGCCCGACCTGTCAAAGGGGAGAATCCTCGAGCACAAAGACAATGAGACGATGAGCACTGTCTATCAACTAAAGAGCAGGCTCCCACAACTTGCGGCCACAACTGGCATGGCTGTCGCCATTAAATTCATACATGAACTTACCCGACTCCATGTTCGTTTCATTTCTAACATGTAATTCTCTTTTTCCTAAGAAGGCCAAGTGCCATGGCAAGCTGTAAAAACCTCCTTATTACAATAAAAAGTTGCGCTACATTTTGTGACATATTATTGTATATCCCTTACACGAGTGTTTCCTGGTTCGAAGATGCTCGTAGAGGGAAAGAGAATGTGAGATAAATAAGGTTCCTCATGGCCCTTTCTTGAATGAAACTTGTCGGGGGACTCACAAATCCGGGAAGAGATACTCGTACCAAGGCATCGGCATCGAAGATGCTCGTAGAGGTATCGAAGCGAAGCGAGATACCGTACCTCTTTATTTTAATTTTAAATTTGTTATGATATTTTCAACTTTAGTTCGTCTCACAAACACAAGAAACTCCGGGGGGCTAATGGGGAGAGATACTCAATGAAACCCTCAAAAACAAAAAAAAAAACAAAAAAATAAAAGTATAACAAAGTCTCAAGGGGCCGATGGTTAGGCCGGAGGTCCCAAAGAGAAGGAATCTTCACGTGACTCCTCGAGTTGAGTTCACTCCTCGAGTTAAGCTTCGTGTCCACGAGTCGACTGCTAAGCCCTCGTCACTACTACAAATAAGGCTTTCTGGTGCGGAATGGTATTAGGTGCGACTTGTCGCACCTAAAAGTCGCACCTAATTGGGCATCATGTGCGACTTGTCGCACCCAAAGGGCTCCAAAAAAGAAAAAAATTTCGCTGATTTTAAGTGGTATTGGGTGCGACTAGTCGCACCCGAAAGTCTAAAAAAAATTAGGCGCTCAGCTTCTCCCCCTCATTTTTTCATTTGTCCAGAATTTTTTTTTTATTTACTTTCAGTGTGAATCCTATCATAATAAACAAAACAAAAACAACTCTTTCTGAAAAAAACCTAAACTCCACCGTCTCACTCTTTCTCTTTTTTTTCTCTCAAATTTGTCTCTCCCTCTCATATTCGCCGTCGCCGTGGTCCATTGTTCTCCTCTGCCGCCAGGAACCCAAACTAAGCAAACAACACACGAACGACTGAGAAGCCTCACGAACCAGGAACCCGAGAAGAGAGAGGATTCGGCCGGAGATCTTGTGAGACCGACGCCGCAAAATCCGAGAAGGAAAAAGGCGTGAGGGTCCGTGTTTGTTGATTCGCGTGGTCAGGTAAGGATCTGAGATGTTTTCCCCAATTTCTATTCCGAAAATTTGGTTTCCAATTCCGATTTGAGACTTCTCTCTCTGTTTTAATTTTTTTTTTGTTGATTGTTTGGTTTTCATGTTGAGTTATGAGGGGCTTGGCCGAATCCAAGTTGGAAAAATTATGAATTTTTCTTGAGTTATGGCTGCCAAGATTTGATTGTGTATGTGACTGTTTTGATTGTTAATGCATAGCTTTATAAGTTTCTCTTAATATCATAAGCTATTGATACCAGATTCCTCGTTGATTGTAATAATTACTTGCTGATTCTCAGTCAATTTTTTTTCTCTATATTTTTCCTTTTATACAGCTTCATTCATTAATATAGATGGATATAGTGTGAAAGGGGCCGATTTAAAATTGTGTTGGTGATTGGGATGTTGAGGCCATTACAAAGGAGCTCAAGTAAGTAAACTCAACCTGCTGTGAATATGGATAAAGATTTAACTTGGAGACTTTTAGGTGGGCGTTAATGTTAATCGAGTTTCGAATCGTCCACAGAATCTTCAAATATGGGAAAATTGATAAAACAATCTAATCTTGCCCAACATTTTTATATGTGTAACGGAAGATGCTTTGGAATTTAGACGGTTACGAAGCTGGTGTGAATTTTATTTTCTATTTGCTGTATGGTTAGGACTTAGCTTGTAGTTATTTTAAAATCACTCGCATTAGAGTGTGTGGTTCAAGTCTCGTAGGTCAGTCCAGTGTTAATAGGACTAGCTATCTTTATTTGTTAAAATCCTGGCTGTGAAATCTGTAGCTCAAAACTTGAACTGAGTGTGTGTGTGTGTTTGTATATATATTATAGAGTTAGACCACATTGTTAGATTCTTGATGGTAAATGTTGTACAAGATTTACCATCAAGTGCTGGTTTGTTAGAATTCAGATCTGTTAATGCTCTGGTTGGCCATTTGAACAGTCAGGGAGTGATTTTAGAATATATTAATATGATATTTGCCATTGATTTGTCAAGCGTCATAATCATATTGAAATCTTGTAATCTTAGTTTCTCGTTTATTTATTTTGCTCCCAACTGTCTGTCTATTTGCAGTCTGGAGACCCACGGTTTGAGGCTCGTGAGCGCGTCCGCTACACTCGGGACCAGCTTTTGCAGCTGCAGCAGGTAATTATTTATTTTATCATGCAGTTTTAATGATATTGCATAGAGAACATGGCATATAGGTTCACTGCTGCTTTACCGTTTATTTTTCTCTTCATCAGTGTGTCATATCGCACGTGTTTTCATTGAACTGTTTGTAATTCATTATTATTATTTTTTTTGGGTATAGGTTGGGGCTGAGGTACCTGAGGAGATTTTGAAAGTCAAACTAGAAGTTGAAACTGAATTTCTTGGTGAAGACCAAACCTGGGGACGTGCAGAAACCAATGTGAGCTTTCTCTCTTGATTGCAGTTTTAAACCAATGTGCAGAAACCAATGTGAGCTTTCTGTTAGCTGTTTGTTTTGTCTTCCCTATCGTGATGTTTATGAATACATGTTCTTTTGATTTTTATGGCATGGTTTATCTAAAGTCGATCACTTTTTCAGCCATCAAATCCACCTCAAGGTCGTTACACCGAGCCAGACAATCGTGACTGGCGTGGCCGGTCGGCTCAAGTTCCTGCCTCAGGAGAGGAAAGATCTTGGGAGGCTCTTCGGGAGAACAAGGAGCTTGTGAATCGAGCTGATTTCAGACAGCAAGATGTAAATAGACTTGTGTGATCTTTTTAATTTATCATAAGTTGCATGTACTCTATCTTCTTTTGTGAAATCAATTTCTGAAATCTAGATTTATAAGGAAAAGTTTTGATTAAATCTTGGCTGATTTTTTTTTTCAAAAACGAAATAAGAAATGAAGTCACTTTTAAATAAACTGACATCCAAAAAACTGCTCTTTTAAAAGATTTGACGTCGCTTTTTTAAAAAGCGACGTCTAAACCAATGTTTGGTGTTTTGGTGGGAAGACTATTGGGTGCGACATGCCGCACCCAATATGTTGGCGGGAAGACTATTGTCGCACCCACAAGTTAAATTCCCGCCTTATTCTTGAGTTCCCACGGAAAATAGGTCCGACGTCAGGTGCGATAAGCCGCACCCAATATTGTCGCACCTAATAGTATATACTATTGGGTGCGACATGTCGCACCCAATAGTATTAGCTGCGGACTTTTAGGTGCGACTTATTCGCACCTAAAGTCGCACCCGATAGTACTATCGGGTGCGACTTTGTGGGCTGCGACTTTTGTCGCACCTGATGCTCATATTTGTTGTAGTGCGTGCTGACTCTTCACATGATTCATCGAGTTGAGTTCACTCCTCGAGTTAAGATCCAAGTCCACGAATCGACTGCTAAGTCCTCGTGTTGACTCTTCACATGACTCCTCGAGTTGAGTTCATTTCTCGTGTTGAGCTCCAAGTCCACGAGTCAACTGCTAAGTCCTCGTGCTGACTCGTCACATGACTCCTCGAGTTGAGTTCACTCCTCGAGTTGAGCTCCAAGTCCACGAGTCAACTGCTAAGCCCTCGTGTTGACTCTTCACATGACTCCTCGAGTTGAGTTTACTCCTCGAGTTAAGCTTCGAGTCCATGAGTCGACTGCTAAGCCCTCGTGCTGACTCTTCACATGACTCCTCGAGTTGAGTGCACTCCTCGAGTTGAGCTCCAAGTCCACGAGTCGACCGCTAAAACCTCGTGTTGACTCTTCACATGACTCCTCGAGTTGAGTCCAAGTCCATGAGTCAACTGGTAAGTCCTCGTGCTGACTCTTCACATGACTCCTCGAGTTGAGTTCACTCCTCGAGTTGAGCTTCGAGTCCACGAGTCTGTTGTCAATGGTGCCCACAAGAAGAGTAGTAGTGTCTATTTATGTACATTTGATGTCATATAGTCTTACGGAGACTCTTGCTTGTAATTGCTCATTCATTAATAATAAAGTTGAAACGTTCATTCATTCTTTCTTTGTTTGAAGCTTTATGATAAAACCTTAGTCTTTTAGTCCATAAACAAACTTAACAACTTACGAAGAGACAAATGTAGATTTGCATGAACAAACTCTTCGTAGTTTGCTTAAAACGATATATTCGCAATCTTAGGGTCAAAGGACTATTGACCTCAGTACGATTGTTAGAAGAATCTATGTTGTCTGGTTATGAGGCATTGAGAGTTGGAGACTCTATAGTTCTTCTAGGTATCTTCCGAAGGTACTGAATTGACCAGTGCACTTCTAGAGACAAGATAAGAACAAACCATTTAACCTCTTATGTCTCGAAGTCACTATGTATGAATTGCATCATGCTTACCTTAATCCTGAAATGAGACATGTCATTTCACACCTTAGTATTCTCATTTGAGAAAGTCAGAGTTCGGACTCACTATGTGATTCCGAACAGGGCCTATTGGTGAAATACTAAGTTGTGAGAATGTCATGAGTAACTTTGTGAAGTTCTCATAGATATGGAATTCATGTACAAGATTGCTGAAATGCAATGTATGTCACCTCATGCTTTGTTCCTTGGAGTGTGAATAAATGAACTGGCCAGTGTCCAAATTGAGTCCTGACACTTTTGGATGAAACAATGTGACTTGTTAGCTCCTCGTCAATACATTGTTTCTAACTTATTCACAAGCGACAAAGGAGTTGAGGAAATAACAACTAGAAGGGTAAAATGGCAATTTAGTAAATCCCGACTAGCTGATGACATTCATGAAGGGTAAACATAGATAATATTCAGTGGATCCGCTCATCATAATTAGGTCGAATTCTTGAGTAGAAAATAAATTCATTTGAACCGAGAGATTTTCAGTGTCAACTCTTTAGTGGAGTCAGTTGGCATTAAGCTAAACTTGGAAAAGGTTTGTGAACTTTTGAGTCCAAGTGTTTAGCTCAAGCTTTTTTCATTTGGGTCCATGAGGTCACTGTCACGAATCGCATCGATAGGAATAGTTAAATTGGAAGCTAAGTCAAAACGAGAACGAAAATTGTCAAAAGGGTATTCTTGTCTTTTGAGACATAGGATGAAATGGATGTCAATAAATTTTGACAAGTTCATTTGATGACTTAATGTCACTCGGCCATAATATGATTAATTGGGCCTTGTGGATTAATTTCATTTCATAAGAATTTTATTGAAAATTCTTAATGGGCCTTTCTCATGTTGTCATGAACAAATGAAGAAGCTTCTAGAAGCTCCTTCTAGATGAGAAATGGGCGCCTACTACCCAAGGGAAAGAGAGAATATTTTTGTGCATAAATGTATGAAGATACTTGCCAAAAGAAAAAGAAGAAACAAATTTCCTCTAAGAGGAAAGGATATGGGCGGCAAGGACAAGCAAAGAAGAGGAAACAAATTAGGAAACAAATCCCTTAAGGGAATGAATGTGTTGGGCGCATACGGAGAGAATGGGCAATAAGAGATTGCTCATGAATGCTTGGAAAAAGAGGAAACTCCTATTTTCTAAGGCTAACCCCTCTCCTATAAATAGGGCCCTCATTCTCATTGTTTTCTCATTCCACATAAGTTAGAGATTAAGAGCTTCTCTCTCTAGTTTATTTTCGATTTTTCTTGTTTTGGCACCTAGGTCCTCACTCGACCTAGTGTTTAGCTCTGCGACTTCAAGACTTGTTCTTAAGTCTGTTGGAATCGATCTAGGGTTTAAGAAAAAGTTTAACGCTTCGTTAAGCGGCGGAATTTTAAAAATTTTCTTTTTAAGTAAAACTAGTTTTTACTAACCTAGACAAGAGCATGTACATGTAAATAAAAACTAATATGAGCTATTAAAGTTACTAACCTTTCTTGAAGCTTGAACCTTGTAGAAGCTTTTGGAAAGTTGCAACGCTCGTCTCCCCTCGCAGCACGTCTCTCTTTCTTTCCTCGGGAACTCGAGCAACCACGAAAGTTTCTATCACTAAATCACTCGAAAAGAAGGAATCAGTGAGTGGGCACTTTTAAACACTACGACTTAAGAACGAGTCTCAAAGTCGCAGAGCTAAAGACTAGGTCGAGTGAGGACCTAGGTGCCAAGACAAGAGAAAACCGAAAATAAACTAGAGAGAGAGAGAAGAGGACTTCGGCCACCACAAGGTCTAGAGAGAGAAGCTCTCAATCTCTAACTTATGTGGAATGAAATGTGAGGAATGAGGCTCCTATTTATAGGAGGAGGATTACCTTCAAAAGGTAGTTTACTCTTTTCCTATTGCCTTGCACGTCCAACATGCCTCATGAAGGCTTAGGATTTGTTTCCTCATTTGATTTCCTCTTAGTTGGCCGAAAATGCACTTTCCTTCTTAAGGAAATTTGTTTCCTCTTTTTCTTTTGGCAAGTATCTTCATACATCAATGCACAAAATAAACTCTCTTTCCCACTATGGCATGAACGAAATTCAGCCTTATTTTCCTTGGGTTGGACGAAATTTGAGCTTCTAGAAGGAGCTTCTAGATGTTTCTTCATTTGTTAATGACAACATAAGAAAAGCCCATTAAGAATTTTCAAGTAAAATTCTATGAAATGAAATTAATCCTCAAGGCCCAATAAACTATTAATGGCTGAGTGTTTTAAGTTTCATTTGTCATCAAATGACATTGTCAAAAAATTTATTGACATTCATTTCGTCCTATGTCCCAAAAGGACAAAAATACCCTTTTGACAATTTTCGTAAAACTGTCTCGTTCTTGTTTTGACTTAGCTTTCAGTTTAACTATTCCTACTCGATGTGATTCGTGACAGTGACCTCATGGACCCAAATGAACAAAGCTTGAGCTAAACACTTGGACTCAAAAGTTCACAAACCTTTTCCAAGTTTAGCTTAATGCCAACTGACTCCACTAAAGAGTTGACACTGAAAATCTCTCGGTTCAAATGAATTTATTTTCTACTCAAGAATTCAACCTAATTATGATGAGCGGATCCACTGAATATTATCTATGTTTACCCTTCATGAATGTCATCAGCTAGTCGGGATTTACTAAATTACCATTTTACCCTTCTAGCTGTTATTTCCTCAACTCCTTTGTCGCTTGTGAATAAGTTAGAAACAATGTATTGACGAGGAGCTAACAGGTCACATTGTTTCATCCAAAAGAGTCAGGACTCAATTTGGACACTGGCCAGTTCATTTATTCACACTCCAAGGAACAAAGCATGAGGTGACATACATTGCATTTCAGCAATCTTGTACATGAATTCCATATCTATGAGAACTTCACAAAGTTACTCATGACATACTCACAACTTAGTATTTCACCAATAGGCCCTGTTCGGAATGACATAGTGAGTCCGAACTCTGACTTTCTCAAATGAGAATACTAAGGTGTGAAATGGCATGTCTCATTTCAGGATTAAGGTAAGCATGATGCAATTCATACATAGTGACTTCGAGACATAAGAGGTTAAATGGTTTGTTCTTATATTGTCTCTAGAAGTGCACTGGTCAATTCAGTACCTTAGGAAGATACCTAGAGGAACTATAGAGTCCCCAACTCTCAATGCCTCATAACCAGACATCATAGATTCTTCTAACAACCATACTGAGGTCAATAGTCCTTTGACCCTAAGATTGCGAATATATCGTTTTAAGCAAACTACGAAGAGTTTGTTCATGCAAATCTACATTTGTCTCTTCGTAAGTTGTTTAGTTTGTTTATGGACTAAAAACCTATGGTTTTATCATAAAGCTTCAGACAAGGAAGATTGAATGAACGTTTCAACTTTTTATTAATGAATAAGCAATTACAAGCAAGAGTCTTCGTAAGACTATATGACATCAAATGTACATAAATAGACACTACTACTCTTCTTGTGGGCACCATTGACAACAAACTCCCACTTGACTCAAAGAAGATGTGAGTAGTCCTACATGCCTAATCCATCTCGAAGTTGGTCGAAGACCATGTTCGCTAGGGCCTTGGTGAATGGATCTTCCAGAGATCTACTTCACCTCCACGTCTCCGCGTTGCGCTATCTCTCGAATCAAATGGTATTTCCTCTCAATATGTTTCGAGTGCTTATGGCTTCTAGGTTCCTTTGAGTTAGCGACAGCCCCACTATTATCACAATAAAGGGTCATGGGCTCGTCGACGTTTGGAACAACTTCCAAATACTTAAGGAACTTTCTAAGCCATACAGCCTCTTTGGATGCTTCACAAGCAGCCACATATTCTGCTTCCATTGTGGAGTCAGCAATGCAAGATTGCTTAATACTTCTCCACACAACAGCTCCACCATTAAGGATGAACACAGATCCCGAAGTGGATTTCCTGGAATCCTTATCCGCTTGAAAATCGGAGTCGGTATATCCCGTCATAGTCAGGTCAGTACCTGAGTATGTAAGCATCAAGATCCTAGTTCTTCGAAGATACTTAAGAACATGCTTAATAGCAATCCAGTGCTCGGGTCCAGGGTTGGATTGGAAACGACTAACTACGCCAACGGCGAAACATATATCAGGTCGGGTGCAAAGCATAGCATACATGAGGCTTCCTACGGCAGAGGCGTAAGGAATTTTCCTCATGTCTTCAATCTCTTGTGCAGTCTTGGGAGACTGGTCCTTAGAGAGTGAAACTCCATGCCTAAAGGGTGTTTGACCCCTCTTGCAGTCTTGCATCGAGAAGCGATCCATCACCTTATCAATATAAGATGCTTGAGAGAGCGACAGGGTCTGGTTTTTCCTATCTCGAAAGATTTGGATTCCCAGAATGTATGCAGCTTCTCCTAGATCCTTCATATCGAATTGCTTTGCCAGCCAGACCTTAACCTCAGATAACTTACCCACGTCATTACCAATGAGCAGTATATCATCGACATATAGTACCAGAAACACATATTTGCCTTCGTGTATTAACTTGTAAACACAAGGCTCATCTATTGACTGTTCAAAGCCGAAGCTCTTTACAGTTTCATCGAATCTAATATTCCATGACCTAGATGCTTGCTTTAGTCCATAAATGGATTTAAGCAACTCACAAACCTTGGTCTCTTGACCTTTATCCACGAAACCGTCTGGTTGAGCCATGTAAATGCGCTCGTCAAGATTGCCATTCAGAAAGGCTGTCTTGACATCCATTTGCCAGATCTCATAGTCGAGAGCTGCAGCTATGGATAGGAGTATGCGGATGGATTTAAGCATCGCGACTGGCGAGAAGGTTTCTTCATAGTCAATCCCTTCTTGTTGGGTATAACCCTTTGCCACAAGTCGTGCTTTGAACGTCTCAACGTTCCCATCAGGACCCCTTTTCTTCTTGTATATCCACTTACACCCTACGGGTTTAATCCCTTCAGGAAGGTCTACAAGTTTCCAGACTTTATTGACATACATCGAGTGCATCTCAACTTTCATGGCGTCAAGCCAAAGGTTTGATTCAGAACAAGCCATTGCTTGGCTATAGGAAACAGGATCATCCATGTCGGAGACGGCTACAAGAGAGTCTCCATAAGACATGTACCTGTCAGGCTTTTGAGTAGCCCTCCCACTACGTCGAAGTACTACTTGACGAGATTCTGATGAGTTAGGTTGTGTTTCAGTTGGGGTAAGAACAGTTCTTACAGACGAGGTAGAAGCTTCCTCACCCAACTTTTCTTCAAGCACAATATTGCTTCTAGGTTTCGCATCCTTCATAAAGTCCTCCTCAAGGAAATGAGCATTCGTGCTAACGAAAGTCTTATCGTCCTCGGGACTATAGAAAGTAAAACCTTTGGTTTCCTTCGGATATCCTACAAACAGGCACAATTCTGACCTACTAGCCAACTTGCTAGTCTTTTGCCTCAGCACGTGTGCAGGGCAACCCCAAATTCGGATGCGGCCAAGATTCACTTTACGGCCAGTCCATCGTTCATAAGGAGTACCAGGAACCGTCTTGGACGGAACTTGGTTCAGAATGTAGGCGGCTGTTTCGAGGGCATATCCCCAAAAGGAAAGCGGGAGTGATGAGTAACTCATCATCGATCTAACCATCTCCATAATAGTTCGGTTTCTTCTCTCTGACACTCCGTTTTGTTGAGGTGTGCCAGGTGCGGTAAGCTGAGAAGCGATACCTTCTTCTTTAAGAAAGTCATCGAACTCTCCAGACATATACTCACCACCTCGATCAGATCGAAGGGTTTTGATCACTTTGCCAGTTTGCTTTTCCACTAAAGCCCTAAAGACCTTAAATACGTTAAAGGTCTCGGATTTGTGTTTAAGCAAATAGACAAACCCATATCACGAGTAATCATCGGTGAAGGTAACGAAGTATTCGTATCCTCCACGTGCCTGTTGGCTGAGCGGACCACATACATCAGAATGTATTAGTTCCAGCAACTCAGTGGCTCTTCGACCCTTATCGGAGAAAGGTCGCTTAGTCATTTTTCCTTCTATGCAGGATTCACAAGTAGGTAGTGAACCTATTGTAGAGTCTTGGAGTGGACCGTCCCTCACAAGTCTCTTAATCCTATCTAGACTGATATGACCAAGTCTCAAGTGCCAGAGGTATGTTGATTTTGTTAGATCGGAGGATTAAGAAAGTTTGATCCTCTTTGGCTCCCTAATTAGATCATTATCTATTTCGGTGTCTAAAAGAGAAGGTTGAGTGGGATTGATGTAGAAAAGAGCATTCTTCATACATGCATCAGTGACAAAAGAATTATCAGGAAACGAAATACGAATTCCATTCTTAATGAACTTTAAACAATAATCTTCCTCAAGAAGACGAGCAACAGATATTAAGTTCTTCCCAAAGGTAGGAACAAAATAAACATTATTCAAGTTTAAAGTGCGGTCTTCAAAAGACAGCGTCACGGATCCCACAGCCTTCGCGGATACCAGGCTCCCATCACCCCATTTGAAACAGAACTCGCCTTCCTCTAAGCTTTTGGTTTTCTTGAAACCATTCAAGGAACAACAAATATGGTTAGTAGCAGCGGAGTCAAGAATCCACGTTGATACATTATCAGCTACTAAGCATGCTTCGGTAACTAGTACAATACTATGTTCCTTTGCTTTGAGATAGGCAGGACAGTTCTTTTTATCGGCTTTGTGAGGTCTCTTCTTAATTCCAGAGGCGGAGGCTTTTTGCTCAGTAGCATGTGCCTCTCCTTGATTCCTCTTTCTCTTAGTGAGACCTACAGCAGTGTGAACTTCCTTCATAAGCTTGGTAACAGTGTACTCTAGCTTGTTTATGGAGTACTTCATCTTGGAGGTATCAAGAGATGCGAGGAGAGTTTCTAAGATCATATCTATGATATTCTGCCCATCAATCTCATATCCTAGGATTTCCATTTTATTCAGAAAACTAATGATCAGTATCATGAAGTCTCCAACAGGAGTCCTAGCCTGCATATGACAGTTCATAAACTGTCGGACTGCTTGTAGCCTTGTTTGACGCCTTTGCCCTCCAAACATCTCAAGGAGATTGTAGAGCATGTCAGCGGCAGTCTCGATGTCACGATGTTGCTCTTTCAGCACATTGTTCATAGATGCCAAGATATAGCACCTCACAATCTCATCGGATCGAAGCCAAGCCGCTAAGGCGTCATTGTCCTCTTGAGTTGAATCATCATTCGTCAGAGGAGGACACGGGGTGGTGAGTACCCATTTGTGCTTGTTAACGGTAGGTATTATGTCGAGGTTACGTTTCAAATCTACGTAGTTTTCATTTTCGAGTTTGTTCGAGGAAAGAATGAAAGAGAGAGAGTTGGGAGACATATTGCCTATTGAAGTTGAAACAAGTTTATGATTAGTCTTTGGTTTAGGATTTAAGTTTTATTTAGACTTTTATAAAATCCAAAGGTGTTATAAACCAAACGATAATTTACTCCCTCAAGAGAAGGCCGCAAAAAATCTCCTTTTATAAGTAAATGACACATCATTAATGCTAAGCCAAGATGTCAGTACATCATTTTGACTAGCCACCTTGTAAATTGGTTTGATCACTCACATCCTTTCGCAGAGCCTTAAGGAAGGATACTAGGGATTGAGCCTAAGTGTGCAACCAACCACTTAGTCCAAAAGATCAGCTTTGAAAAACAATCCCCCAAGGGGAGGCCTTGCCATCATTGCATCACTCTCGGACGTAGCTCATTGAGCAATGATCGAAGCAATAACGCCTTGGAGTACTCACATTTAAGTGAGGGTCGCAAGAGCGGCTCTTAGTCCCACGTTATTGCATCTTTCACTAGTGTTGGGGATCGCGGGTTACAAACAACGAATATAACCCTCCCACTTAGTTTTTGGAGTTGGTTCATCGACTCTTTTAAGTTCGGAAACAAATTTCCTAGTTAGAGAGCGACAGAGCGGACAACTAGAAGAGAATCCTAGATCGACATGTTCAGAGCAGTATTAGTGCATAAAGGCACAAGGTACATACTCGATCTTTTCCTATTTTCTATTTCGGGAAAGTGCGTGAGGGAAGTGTGAACTTCAACTCACTCGAACACTTGAAAGTTTGAGATTACACATCTTTTTATTTTTCGGCTTGTCTACAAGGAGACCTCCCACTCAAAATTTCAAGAGCATATAGATTTTGAACATATGTGATATAGATATAGTTTTGAAAACATTTTGAAAACTTATTTGATTTGGATGACAAAATATTTTTAAGTTTGAAAGTGAAAATGGTTTTTCAAAATTCAAACTAGTTTTGTAAAAATTCAATTTCAATTAATCTTTCAAAAAACAAAACTTTTAATCTTTACACATCATGTTTATAATCATATGAAAAACATTTTTGCTCAAGAAAATTTTCTCATTAGAGTTCTATAACTCATGGTAGTGGGGTTTGAAAATCCGGATTTCTAAAAAACTGGAGTTTCAGACAGCCGCGCACCTCGAAGTAAAATCCCCATATCTGGCGGCTCCGATGTCCTTTTCAGCCGAAACCGGTGGCATTGGACAGAGGACAGACAGAGCTTTAATTTGATTCAAGAATCATTAAATTTCGATTTCTGAGCAGAGAGTTATGCCGCTTTTAATGCGGGTTTACATTCCAGCTCGAAGAAAAAGAAATAAATTAAAGCTTTGTCCTTTTTAGGTGCGAAAAAGAATCGAGTGTAACGGAACGTTTTATGAAGTTGTTTAAAGCTTTTATTTGTGTTTTATTAGCAGGGTAATCACATAAAAATAAAATAAATAACAACATGCATAAAACGATTCAAGTAAATAAACGAAACTAGCAAGAAAACAAAACTAGTCACAAAATTTACTCGAAAATTCTCAAACCTTTAAAACACATTTTTCAATATAAAAAATTAAAAACTTTTAGAACTGATTCTAATGTGTTTTAACATCATCCCAAACTCATAGAAAATCAACATGGTTTTTAATTTAAAGGCATGAGCAATAAATTAAAAAAAATCTAAGATTACAATTCTAACTTGTCACAAAATTAGTAAACTTTCGAAAACGATTTTCAAGCTCATAATTTAAAAACATGCACATGCATTCCTTTGACCATAGCTCTGATACCATTTGTTGGAATCGATCTAGTGTTTAAGAAAAAGTTTAACGCTTCGTTAAGCGGCGGAATTTTAAAAATTTTCTTTTTAAGTAAAACTAGTTTTTACTAACCTAGACAAGAGCATGTACATGTAAATAAAAACTAATATGAGCTATTAAAGTTACTAACCTTTCTTGAAGCTTGAACCTTGTAGAAGCTTTTGGAAAGTTGCAACGCTCGTCTCCCCTCGCAGCACGTCTCTCTTTCTTTCCTCGGGAACTCGAGCAACCACGAAAGTTTCTATCACTAAATCACTCGAAAAGAAGGAATCAGTGAGTGGGCACTTTTAAACACTACGACTTAAGAACGAGTCTCAAAGTCGCAGAGCTAAAGACTAGGTCGAGTGAGGACCTAGGTGCCAAGACAAGAGAAAACCGAAAATAAACTAGAGAGAGAGAGAAGAGGACTTCGGCCACCACAAGGTCTAGAGAGAGAAGCTCTCAATCTCTAACTTATGTGGAATGAAATGTGAGGAATGAGGCTCCTATTTATAGGAGGAGGATTACCTTCAAAAGGTAGTTTCCTCTTTTCCTATTGCCTTGCACGTCCAACATGCCTCATGAAGGCTTAGGATTTGTTTCCTCATTTGATTTCCTCTTAGTTGGCCGAAAATGCACTTTCCTTCTTAAGGAAATTTGTTTCCTCTTTTTCTTTTGGCAAGTATCTTCATACATCAATGCACAAAATAAACTCTCTTTCCCACTATGGCATGAACGAAATTCAGCCTTATTTTCCTTGGGTTGGACGAAATTTGAGCTTCTAGAAGGAGCTTCTAGATGTTTCTTCATTTGTTCATGACAACATAAGAAAAGCCCATTAAGAATTTTCAAGTAAAATTCTATGAAATGAAATTAATCCTCAAGGCCCAATAAACTATTAATGGCTGAGTGTTTTAAGTTTCATTTGTCATCAAATGACCTTGTCAAAAAATTTATTGACATTCATTTCGTCCTATGTCCAAAAGGACAAAAATACCCTTTTGACAATTTTCGTAAAACTGTCTCGTTCTTGTTTTGACTTA
The DNA here is from genome assembly GCF_054948205.1 of Urtica dioica subsp. dioica. Lineage (NCBI taxonomy): Eukaryota > Viridiplantae > Streptophyta > Magnoliopsida > Rosales > Urticaceae > Urtica > Urtica dioica. The sequence continues at coordinate 7,706,979 of NC_142760.1, read as the reverse complement.
GCTTTCAGTTTAACTATTCCTACTCGATGTGATTCGTGACAGTGACCTCATGGACCCAAATGAACAAAGCTTGAGCTAAACACTTGGACTCAAAAGTTCACAAACCTTTTCCAAGTTTAGCTTAATGCCAACTGACTCCACTAAAGAGTTGACACTGAAAATCTCTCGGTTCAAATGAATTTATTTTCTACTCAAGAATTCAACCTAATTATGATGAGCGGATCCACTGAATATTATCTATGTTTACCCTTCATGAATGTCATCAGCTAGTCGGGATTTACTAAATTACCATTTTACCCTTCTAGCTGTTATTTCCTCAACTCCTTTGTCGCTTGTGAATAAGTTAGAAACAATGTATTGACGAGGAGCTAACAGGTCACATTGTTTCATCCAAAAGAGTCAGGACTCAATTTGGACACTGGCCAGTTCATTTATTCACACTCCAAGGAACAAAGCATGAGGTGACATACATTGCATTTCAGCAATCTTGTACATGAATTCCATATCTATGAGAACTTCACAAAGTTACTCATGACATACTCACAACTTAGTATTTCACCAATAGGCCCTGTTCGGAATGACATAGTGAGTCCGAACTCTGACTTTCTCAAATGAGAATACTAAGGTGTGAAATGGCATGTCTCATTTCAGGATTAAGGTAAGCATGATGCAATTCATACATAGTGACTTCGAGACATAAGAGGTTAAATGGTTTGTTCTTATATTGTCTCTAGAAGTGCACTGGTCAATTCAGTACCTTAGGAAGATACCTAGAAGAACTATAGAGTCCCCAACTCTCAATGCCTCATAACCAGACATCATAGATTCTTCTAACAATCATACTGAGGTCAATAGTCCTTTGACCCTAAGATTGCGAATATATCGTTTTAAGCAAACTACGAAGAGTTTGTTCATGCAAATCTACATTTGTCTCTTCGTAAGTTGTTTAGTTTGTTTATGGACTAAAAGACTATGGTTTTATCATAAAGCTTCAGACAAGGAAGATTGAATGAACGTTTCAACTTTTTATTAATGAATAAGCAATTACAAGCAAGAGTCTTCGTAAGACTATATGACATCAAATGTACATAAATAGACACTACTACTCTTCTTGTGGGCACCATTGACAACAAAGTCGTAGTGTTTAAAAGTGCCCACTCACTAATTCCTTTATTTCGAGTGATTTAGTGATAGGAACTTTCGTGGTTGCTCGAGGTGCCGAGGAAAGAAAGAGAGACGTGCTGCGAGGGGAGACGAGCGTTGCAAACTTTCCAAAAGCTTCTTCAAAGTTCAAGCTTCAAGAAAGGTTAGTAAACTTCTTAGTTCATATTAGTTTTTAATTACATGTACTTGCTCTTTGTCTAGGTTAGTAAAAACTTTTTTTACTTGAAAAGAAATTTTTTAAAATTCCGCCGCTTCCCGAAGCGTTTAATCTTTTTCTTAAACCCTAGATCAATTCCAACAGAGTCGACCGCTAAGTCCTCGTGCTGACGCTTCACATGACTCCTCGAGTTGAGTTCACTCCTCGAATTGAGCTTCGAGCCCACGAGTTGACTGCTAAGGCCTCGTGTTGACTCTTCACATCACTCCTCGAGTTGAATTGACTCCTCGAGTTAATTCCGAGTGAACGAGTCAACTGCTATGTCCTCGCACCGACTCTACTCATGACTTCTCGGGTTGAGTCCACTCCTCGAGTTAAGTACCGAGTCCACGAGTCAACTGATAAGTCCTCGTGCCGACTCTTCACGTGACTCCTCGAGTTGAGGTCACTCCTCTAGTTGAGTTCCGAGTCAACGAGTCGACCGATAAGTCTTCGTGCCGACTCTTCACATGACTTCTCGAGTTGAGTTCACTCCTCGAGTTGAGTCTCGAGTCCACGAGTCAACTAACTACTCCATGTGCCAACTCTACATGACTCCTCGAGTTGATTTCACCTCTCGAGTCGAGCTCCGAATCCACGAGTCGACTGATAAGTCTTCTTGCCAACTCTACACATGACCATCCCTCGAGTCGACCTAACGCGTGGTTCCTCAGGTCGGGTCTATTCCTTGATTTTCGACTTGAAAGTCCTCATGTCAGACATGCACGACTTCTTGAGTTACTAATAATCGATAGACTCGTAAATGTCGATGACAGATCTACATGCTCTCCTACAAGCGACAGAAAAATCGTCCATAACGACGCACTTAAGTCGCCCCTAACGGCGCACCAAAATTCGTCCACGACGTTCACGTGAGAGGAAGAATGGGCCAACCGAGTCCCCAAACGTGACACGCGCGCCATGGCGACACGATCACAAGGGCACAAGACTCGACCCACGAGACTCAACCCGAAAACACGACCAGTGCACTAAGGTTCCACACTCGCCGGGGGATCAAGTCTACACCCAATCCCGCCTATCACATGGCGCGCACACCTAAGGGTGCCACGTTCATAAGGTAGCGTGGTCGCGCTCGCCGCCCAGCTCGTACGCCAATAGACAGCGAGTCACATATGGGTTTCAAAGGCCCGCGCCCGCCGGACAAAACTTGTCTAGCCCTGTGACACCAAGGCCTCTCGAGGCCCAAGCCGTTCAAATCGATCACGCCTTCATTGGTAGGTCGATAAAATAAGCCGTGCACAACGAAGCTGTGCAAATCGATCACGCCTTTATTGGTAGGTCGAGAAAATAAGCTACGCACAACGAAGCCGTGCAAATCGATCACGCCTTCATTGGTAGGTCGAGAAAATAAGCAGCGCACAACGAAGCTGTGCAAATCGATCACGCCCTCATTGGTAGATCGAGAAAATAAGCCGCGCACAACGAAGCCGTGCAAATCGATCACGCCTTCATTGGTAGGTCGAGAAAATAAGCCGCGTACAACGAAGCCATGCAAATCGATCACGTCTTCATTGGTAGGTCGAGAAAATAAGCCGCGCACAACGAAGCCGTGCAAATCGATCACGCCTTCATTGGTAGGTCGAGAAAATAAGCCGCGTACAACGAAGCCGTGCAAATCGATCACGCCTCCTGACCGACTCCCGGCCGGCCAATGCCCATCCGGCGTTCTCCCGGCCGGCCGACGCCCGTTCGGCCTTATCCCGGCCCAAAGGTCAGCCTCGGCCATCGCCCGGCCCTGGGACATGCTCAGGCAATGGCCGGCCCAAGGGCTAGCCTCGACCGTTGGCCACCTCTAGAGTCTTCCCTCGGCCATTGGCCGGCTCTAGAGTCTTCCCTCAACGATTGGATGGCTCTAGAGTCTTCCCTCGGCGAATGGCCGGCTCTAGACACTTCCCTTGGCCAATGGTCGGCTCCAGAGTCTTCCATCGGCCAATGGCCGGTTCTAGAGTCTTCCCTCAGCCATTGGCCGGCTCTAGAATCTTCCCTCGGCCATTGGCCGGCTCTAGAGTCTTCCCTCGGCCAATGGCCGGCTCTAGAGTCTTCCCTCGGCCATTGGCCGGCTCTAGAGTCTTCCCTCAGCCATTGGCCGGTTCTAGAGTCTTCCCCCGGCCAATGGCCGACTCTAGAGTCTTCCCCCGGCCAATGGCCGACTCTAGAGTCTTCCCCGGCCGTTGGCCAGCTCTAGAGTCTTCCTCGGCCTTGGGTCTAACCTCAAGCCAAAGCGAGACCACTTGGTCTGGCCTCGGGTCTAACCGCTTGAGGCTTCTAAATCGTTGTCCAAAAACGAGCGACAACAATGTGTGTTCTTGAAACACATAGATTGGATGGGTATTATATATATGTCACATCTTCTGTGGGTTAAAGTGGGAGATTGTTAGGAATTCTTGCCCACGAGAAGATGCTTTTGTAAATTCTCGGTGATATAATAATAAAATAAAGTTTTGACATGTATAAGTTATGTTAAGATTTATCAAACATTCATCAACCCATAGTCTCCGTATCAAACTGAGTCACAAACACGACATGTGAGCTTGGATGGTAAACTAAAACTGGTGGATGATTGGTTAATGCCTGGGTAGCTGAATCTGAAATCATATATGTTGAACACAAGTGAAGGTTGATCACTTAGTGAAATTATTCTACACTTGTGGTAAATGTACGACCCAGACATATCTTGCTTGTAAATGTGTCGTTTAAGGACCGTTACGACACACTAACCAAGATCACAAATGATGGTCACAGTGAGACTTGATCTAAATTCTGAAGTGATCATGGACATTGGATTATGTTACCGCACTCTTTGACTCATTTGCTAAAAGACCACTATCATGATAATCATAGCTTATGTCTTGGGAGCATTGTGGAACATGGTTTGTGTGGGAAATGATTTACGGATGTGGAATCCAACCTTCCTGAAAGAAGGTAAATGTTCTCTCACCTAAGGATTTATTCCAGAACCGATAGATTGCGCGCACTTCCGAAGTTTATACATTCGGACGAATCTTTCGATGGGGGAAGCAACAATGCTTAGGGCTTATATGTGTCAAGAAAAGTGTAACGGAATAATTGACTTTTCTCGACATGGGTTGAACCTGGAGGATCTTGATCACAAACTGAATATATTAGTGGACACTCGTCACGATGAGTAAATATAAATCTAGTACCAAGGAGGATTTAGTCTTGGCTTGAAAGGTGGAGTCTAACCAAGATTAGACAAATCAATGTAGAAAAGAGAAATGACTTTTGTGTCTTTTCATCGTGATTTGTTAAGCTTCTAATACTAGGTCCATAGTACCTGATTCGGCTTTGATAAAAGCGGATATGAACTTTCGAATAATAATCTTTTCATTATTATAATTGTTGTCGCATGAAAATAAACAACGATTTATAACTTCAGGCGGTTCGACCCAAGGCCGGACCAAGTGGCCGCACCCGAGCGAAGGTGTGAACTCGAAATTCTCGAGTTGAGGTTTTCTCAAGTTGGAGGTGTTGTCTGAGGAGAGAAAAGGTGAATAGGGGGAGTGACCGTGCTTTTTGTATAAGCTGCCTACGTACCCGTGTTCGGGATCAAGTCAGAACATAGTTCAAGGCGTATGTAACGTTGTATGAGGCGCGAAGCCTGTATGGTGTGCTCGACAGAGGAGACGGAGCACGAGGAGTCCTCGGTGATGCCTCAGGACTCTAAGACTGAGTGACCCGAGAGAGAATGTGTGTTTTCTCTCCTTTGGAGACGTATGAGATTTTCAGTGGAGAGTTCCAAGCGCGTTGGACGGGTATGAGATTTTCAGTAGCAAATCGTGGACGCGTCTTGTGTGTTTGACACGTAGGCGATTTTCAGTTGAAAATCGTGAACTCGTCTTGTGTGTCAAACGCATAGGGGATTTTTAGTGGAAAATTCTAGGAGCGGCTTGAGCTCTTGATCAAGCGCTCAATCAGAGGAAATTGTGCTCAGAATGTCTCCGGCAGCGTTTCAGAACTCTGAGAGCGAGGAGTCTTTGAGAGGAATAAATGTTGTTGTCCCCCTCAATAAGAGGGGGTATTTATAGTGAATAGGGAGGCCTAGGAAGCCTCAGGGTCGCACCTCAAGGAGCGGGAAGGAGGTTTCGGGCACGTGCTCCTTGACAAGGAGCGCGCTCTTTGCTCTAAGGAGCGCAGCGTGGACTCGCGGCGTGAGCGTGCTTGGGCACGGCGAGCTTCCTGTCTAGCATGGTGCGCGCCATGTTTCTAGGAGCGCGCTCATGCGCTCTTTTTGAGGGGCGTGAGTTCCTTGACAAGGAGCGCGCTCGCGGCCTCAAGGAGTGCAGCGCGTGCTCCTTGTCAAGGAGAGGACTTCGAGTGCGCACTCCATGACAAGGAGCATGGTCTTGGGCTTTTTGGGCCGTTGTATGGGCCTTAGCCATTGTGGGCCTTAGTGGTCTTTGGCGATCCGGCCTGTTGGGCATTCGGGGCTCGGGATTTCGTGCCACTAGGAGAGACTTTACTTGAGGAATTAAGGTTGACACGAGGACTCATCAATCAACTCGTGGACACAAAATTCAACTTAAGGAACAAACTCGATTCTAGGAGAAAGACTCGAGTCGAAGAGAAAGACCACACTCGAGGAGAAAGACTCGACTCCAGGAGAAAGACTCATCTCGTGGAGCTGAAATTTTTGACACGAGGACTTGTCAGTACTCGCCACTCTTTAGGACCTTCAGCCTGACCATCGGCCCCTTGAGCGGCGTGTTTTCTCGATGTTTCGGTTTTTCTGAAAATGATCGACAATAGCCTCCCAAGTTCGTCGCTCGGGAGGCCTTGACGATGAACTTTATTTATTTCAGCCAGCTGTTTGAGGAAAATTTATTCCCAAGAGTTTCGCCGTCGCGAATTATTTTTTCTCTTAGGCACGACACGATTATGGCCCGCGCGGCGCGCAACACGCGCACGTGGCAGTTGCAGCCCAAAGAAGATTTTTTTTCCTCATTTTCTTATTGTTGGAGTGGGATTAGGAATCCTACTTTTGGGAATCCAACTTTTCCACCCCCAGTGTGCCTATAAATAAGAGCATAGCTCTATATATTTTTCCACTTCTATTTTTTCTCTCACTTTTATTTTTCTCTGTCACTACACTAGTGCATAATGGAAATTCAATTCCCTTTCACAAGCGATGATCCCGAGGTGAATTTTTATCTCTTGCTTCAGGACCCTAAGCACGCAGAGACCGATCCTTTTTCGGGATTGGGGAAGATTCTGGTGCAGTTAGAGGAGGACCCACATGGAGTTGAGCAGTGGCTTGAAGCGGGCAAGGAGAGCGGTACTGCGCCCGTCACTCAGCCTATGGCACGAGAGGAGGTGCACGCGCCGACTAGGCGTAGTGCAGACGAAGGAGCCGGTCGGCGTGGTGTATTGGTGCGGGCTTCCCCTCGTCTCATGATCAACATGGTTGACAGGGGGCACGCGACGCGCCAAAATCTAGCACCCTGTGCCGCATGTCTAGCTCAGGTGCTCTGGCCGTGCCGAAGGAGAGCATTGACGTCGCTTTACTGGCTCTGCCAGAGTCGATTCTCGACGAGATTGACTGTGTGGATGTCTTTGGGCCAGAATCAGACGGTCCTGGCCGTGATATGAAGACTTTCCCGGTGGGCGAGAGTTCCGCCGCGGTACGCCTGGAGAAGGTGACAGCGACTGCCTTAGCCGTTTGAAGGAGTGATGGCTCCCCTATGGAGCCAAGGTGTGCCAGGTCCGAGGTCTCAGACGCGGAGTCAAACGTATCGGCAAAGTCATGGGAGAGGACGGAGTGGTATCCCTTGGAAGGCTTTGCTGCTCCGGATTGCTTCGACTGCTCGGGTGTCGATGCTTTAAGCTCGATCACCTACTGAGCATACATCGGTCTCAGGGAGGCGTAGGACATTCTGACGTCCACGGCACTTCTCCGTCCTTTGGCGGATGATCGCCCATTTTTCTCGCAGCGCGGGTTTGCCACGGTGACTGTGGCAAGTCTCAAGTGCGGGTTGCGGCTGCCATTTCAGTCCATTGTCCAGTACCTCCTTGCGCGATTAGGGGTGCATGCCTGTTAGATGAGAGGGTAATGATCATGGGCGACTTCCACAACCTTGTCGCGGTCTTCCCAGCATAAGGGCAGCCCTGCTTCAACATGCCTCGTGATCGCCGTAACACCGAGCTAATCACAGACACCGAGACGCCCTGCAGAAAGGGTAGGTATGGATCTCGGTCGAGGCCTTTGGAGCAGCGCCGCTCCGATTCGGTCCTCTGGCCGACTTTCTTGGCGATGTGGGAGCAGATAGTCTCGAGTTTGTGAAGGAAATATGAAGCATGTTGGAGACTCGGAAGGCCGGCGAGCGATTCCACTCATCCGAGTTGATGGCGTACACTAGGTGGTTCCTCCCTTCCTCTCCCAGACGCGAAGATGTTCAGCAAGTGGAGGGAGTTCATAGCGCCACGTTGTCTCCCTCGAGCGCCGGTCTTTCAGGTACTTTGACCTTTGGTTTTGTAGCTATAGTCTCTTTCAGTCAGAGCTCTGATCTTTGTTGTTTTTGTAGCTTCCTCGGCTCGGGCGAGGGCTCGCGCACGTTTCGCGAGATCTTCTAGAGACTTATAAAGTCATTGGTAGCGACTCATTCATGGATCGCAGCGTGGAATGGCAAGGATAAGTCTGATGCCGGTTGTTCGACGGAGAGCGAACCCCACGTTTCTTTGAAGCGACCCTCTTTCTTGGCACTTCCGGATGTGCCTTCGGACTCATAGCGCACAAACTCGATGATCGAGGCAGAGGTTGTAGAGGTCAGAGGGGAGTGTTCTAAGGGGCTCACGCAGTCCCCATTGAAGATGTGGAAGGGCATCGTGTCAGGTGGCGATGTGGAGTTCTTCCGTAATGGTGTTTCTGACGCACATAAGTTAACTTTCCCTACGCTTACCTTGTCTTTCTATTTTGTGGCAACTTCTTTTTTGCTGACTTGCTCTTCCAATAACTCTAGGTGCTTGCACGTGCGACCCTAGGTGAGAAGATTCTACATGATTTCATATGGCGCATGAGACTCATCCAGAAGGAGCTTACTCTAGCGAAGTCTCAAGAGACTCGCATGGAATTGGGAGTCGTCCAAGGCAAGTGTGATCGTGGCTAGTCAACAGTGGCGACACGATCGAAGGAAGTTTTCCGGAGCGAGGTGCGGGACCTTTGATGCCAGTTAGACACGCGGACGAATGAGGTGAACATCATATAGGGCCTACTTTTGTCAAGCGAGGCTGCCTGCGTCTGGGCGGAGTACGAACGCGACTCTTTAGCGGAGGAAGTAGCTTGGCTTACTGCAGAGAACGCACCAGCAGATCAGCTTGCGTCTAACTTCCAAGACGACTTCGATGTCGGGTCGATGAGGCGAGGCGCGCTGCGGCGGTAGAGTACCACTGCCGAGAATGTCTCTCGAGGGATCAATTTCGACTAGCCACCTTTTAAATTGGTTTGATCACTCACATCCTTTCGCAGAGCCTCAAGGGAGGATTATTAGGGATTGCGCCTAAGTGTGCAACCAACCACTTAGTCCAAAAGTTCAACTTTGAAAAACAATCCCCCAAGGGGAGGTCTTGCCTTCATCGTCTCATTCTCGGACGTAGCTCATTGAGCAATGATCGACACAAAAATGCCTTAGAGTACTCCCATTTAAGAGAGGGCCACAAGAGTGGTTCTTAGTCTCACGTTAATTGCCTCTTTCATTAGTGTTGGGGATCGTGGGTTACAAACAACAAGTATAACCCTCCCACTTAGTTTTTAGAGTTGGTACATCGACTCTTATAAGTTCGAAAATGGTTTTCCTAGTTATAGAGCGATAGAGCGACAACTAGAAAAGAATCCTAGAAGTTCATGTTCAGAGCAGTGTTAGTGCATAAAGGCACAAGGTACATATTCGGATCTTTTCTTATTTTCTATTCGGGGAAAATGCATGAGGGAAGTGTGAACTTCAACTCACTCGAACACTTGAAAGTTTGAGATTACACATCTTTGTATTTTCATCTTGTCTACGAAGAGACCTCCCACTCAAATTTTCAAGAGCATATATAGATTTTGAACATGTGTGATATAGATATAGTTTTGAAAATATTTTGAAAACTTATTTGATTTGGATGACAAAATATTTTCAAGTTTGAAAATGAAAATGGTTTTTCAAAATTCAAACTAGTTTTGTAAAAATTCAATTTCAATTAAACTTTCAAAAATCAAAACATTTTAATTTTTCACATTATGTTTATAGTCTTATAGAAAACATTTTTGCTCAAGAAAATTTTCTCATTAGAGTTATCCGGATTTCTAAAAAACTGGACTTTCGGAACAGCCGAGTACCTCCGAGTAAAATCACCATAACTGGCGGCTCCGATGTCTTTTTGACCTAAAACCGGTGGCATTGGAAAGAGGACAGAGAGAGATTTAATTTGATTCAAGAATTGTTGTCGGTCGTTTTCGGAAAACCCGAGACGCCAAGAAGGCACGTCGCTAAAAGGGCCGATGGTCAGGCCGGAGGTCCTGAAGAGTGGCAGACCTTCAAGCCCTCGCCTAAACTCTCGACTCCTCGAGTCGAGCTTCGCTCCTCGAGTCGAGCCTTGACTTGTTCCTCGAGTTGAGCCTCGAGTCACTCTCGAGTCAATCCTCGAGTCAAGTCGCTAGTCGCTCTCGTCAAGTTGAGCCTTGCTCCTCGAATCGAGTCGCTCGTGTCAAGTGAAAATCTTCATATTTCACGTGGGAAGAATGATATTCGAAGGCCCGCAAGAACCCGGCAAGACGAGCCGTTCATCACGCACTTTTTCACGCTACGCCGGCCGGCCGTGCAGCAGACGGCGCGCCGCGCCAGACAGGCGCGCGCCGCGCGCTCCATGCGCCGCGCAACCTGCGCCGCGCCCGGTGACCCTCGCGCCGCGCCTGATGACCCGCGCGCCGCGCCCGGTGACCCTCGCGCCGCGCCCGGTGACCCGCGCGCCGCGCCCCCTGCGCCGCGCGCCGCGCGTTGTGCGCCGCACGCGCCGTGCGCCTCCACTTGATGGCATGCGCGTTCTTAGTCCCACATGGACGAAAAAGGGACCTTCTAAGGCTCCCAAACACCTATATAAACCCCCTCCCATTGAGGGGAAAGCCATCCCAAAAAAATATCCAATACTTCTATTCATCTCTGATCGACGCGCTCGATTTCTTACTCGCCTCTGCTTCTCTGGATGCCATATTTGGCCTGAAGCAGACTCTCTTCCTCCCTCCCTCGTTCTCAAAGGTTCCGAAGCACTCACGGGGACTTCCCGGACGTCGCTCCCTTTGACCGAACGTTCTCCGGTGCTCAAGCACGCCCCTAGGGTTCTCGCCTAGAGTTACCCTCGCGCGTCTAACACGCTAGACGCCTACGCGATCTCCGAAGTTCTGAGACGCTGCCGAGGACTCCTCGCGCCCCGTCTCCTTCGTCGAGCACGCCTCTCCACCAAGGCTCCGCGCCTCATAATGCGTCCTACACGCTTGAACTACGTTCTGACCTGATCCCACGCACGGGTACGTAGGCAGCCGACAACCAAGGCACGGTCACTCCTCCTCCTCACCCTCTACCTCTCCCGAGAGGCGGGTTGATCGGAGAAAACCCTAGCTCGAGACTATCGAGTTCACACTCTTGGCCCGGGTGCGATCACTTGGTCCGGCCTTGGATCGAACCGCCCGAGGTTTTAAATAGTTGTTCATTTTCGTGCGACAACATTTTGGCGCTAGAAGGAGGGGACTTCCCGACCTATTCAGCCCGAAATCCCTTCTGTTCATCTTCTTCTTTTCTTCTACAAACTCAACTTTCTCGAACTTGAGAAAAGATGAGTAGCCAACCATCCGTACGTTCTGAGGGCGTGAACAACCCCGAAAACGTCACTGGGACTAAGAAATACTTCTTGCGCTCCCGAGCGCATGGTGACGAAGAGTCGCTCCACGAAGAGAGCTCGACCCGCTCACCATCTCCATCTCCTGATAGCAGGGACAACCACATCATGGAGTTAGAGGAGAGTATCCGCCAACTAAAGGCGAGGAACGCAAGGTACCATAGCCAACTGGCTGCGAAGCAACCTATGCATGACACGATAATCCCCAACGGAGATCCTGAGAACCTCAACGAGGAAAGCCGCGACCGCGACCCTGATTACGAGGGTACTGGCGATTTAGAGGATATCGAGACTTCTCTCACGAAGGACGGGGAACACCCCGCCGTGTTTGAAGTCGGTCCTTCGAATCCCCTACCCCGGACGGGCGACGCGCCGGCTGCTTCTCAAGAGGGAAATTCCCGACGTTCGGCCTTCGATCGACTAGGTCAAAGGGAGAATGTTACGGAAAGTCAGGGCACGCGGAGAGCGCGCCATCGCAGACGAAGCCTGCGCCTCCGTACGACCAGCCCTGATCTTAGGGACCACCTCACCGCCCAACGCATTGAGCGTGGCAATGACCTAAGAGAGCGACTAAGCTCTCGGCCAAACATCCCCGTAGCAGCCCCAACTAACGGGAACCGCCGCACGGGTCAAGGGTCAAATGAGAGACGACAGGTGACTCCTCCCGAACAGGGAGGTACTCCGACTACCGGTCTCGATGTGATCACAATGATCCACAATCTTCGAAATGAAGTACGAGATCTCCGAGAACACGGAATAGGCGGAAGTGCCTATGGGGTCGTTGAGGAGAAGTCCTGGCTCAGATATTGGCCGAGGCATGCACGGGAAATTTCAAACTCCCGAACCTTGCTCCATATGATGGAAAAGCAGATCCCGCTTACCATATCCAGCACTATGAAACCTGGATGACGATGCAGGGTGTCGCTCCCGGCGCCAAGTGCCAAGCTTTTAGTCTTACCCTCGCCGGACCCGGCTTCGAGTGGTTCAAAAACTTAAGGCCGGGAAGCATCCGATCGTTCAAAGACCTGAAGGACATGTTCCTAGCACGCTTCGCTACATCTATGGTCCAAAAGAAGACCAAGATGTACCTGTGGTCAATCAGGCAAGAGAATGGCGAGTCTCTTAGACGATACCTCGCCCGATTCACTGAAGAATCGAATAAGGTCGACCGCTTTGACGACAAAGATGCAATCAATGCCATCATTGAAGGCTTGCACACAAGTGACTTCCTTTAGTCCATCGTCGGCCGTGTCCCTTCTACTATGGCCGAGTTAATGACTCGAGCCAAGACCTTCATGGGAGTTGAAGATTACCTCGATGGTCGCAAGGGCAATAATCAAAGCCCTCACCACCGAGACGAGCCTAGCAACGAGCAAGGCAGCTCCCGTAAAAGGCGAAACAGAGGAGGTCAGACTTTTAATAGCCGACCTCCGATGCACCAGAAGCCGCGACTTGCGGAAGACTTTAAGGGCTACTCATCGTTCACACCGTTGAACACGACGCCGGATCAAATCCTGGCTTTGGCGCGTGACAAGTTCACTCCCCCGGCTCCAATGAGCAAAGACCCCGTGACTCGCGACCGGTCTAGATACTGCGAGTTCCATCAGGAATACGGTCACCTGACCTCCGAGTGCCATAGTCTCAAAAGGCAGATCGAGGCATTGATCCAACGGGGTGAGCTGAAAGAGTTCGTGTTACGCATGATTAGCGCTACGGGCCCCACCTCGAACAGACCACAGTCTGGCAAGGGAGGAGGAACAGCCGCTTCTGCCGACCGAACCACGGCTACTGCCAATGCCAATCCACAGCTCCACGTTGTGACCACCATACTGGGCGGTCCGCAAGATGGAGACTCAGCCCAACAGCGGAAGAAATTCCTGAGGGCCGCGTCCCAAGGAGACGCTGCTATGCACGTCAACTTTACATATGAAGAACCTCCGTCCGTGCCTCACGAGACGATGTACTTCACCAACGAAGAGGCCAAGCGAGTTGTGCATCCGCACAATGACGCGATTGTGCTCAAAGCCCAAGTGGCTAATAACTTGGTGAAAAGGGTTCTCATCGACAACGGCAGTGCTGCCGACATAATATTCAAGTCCACCTTAGAGCGCATGAAGCTCGGGGGGCTACGCCCAACCCCGACCCAAAAACCTTTATTCGGGTTCACTGGGGAGAGAGTCATGACCGAAGGCATCATCGATCTACCGGTCACCTTCGGAACTCCCGGAGGCATTGAAGTCGTTCACATGGTCCCATTCCTAGTGGTCGATCAAGAGTCCCCCTACAACGTAATCGTTGGGCGACCAACGTTGAATCGGCTAAGGGCAATCACATCAACATACCACCTACTGGTGAAGTTCCCCACCGAGGATGGAATCGGCACCATGGCTGGAGATCAATCACAAGCCAGAATATGCTACATCCAAGGAATCGATGGAAAAACTGCTAGAAAGACGGTTAACACAATCTCCCAGCTCAGAGATAGCGTCGAGTCGACCACGGTCCTCCGCGAAGTCCATAAAGACACCTGCATGACACCCAAGTGCAAGGTAACGACGTCCTCATTAGGGACCCCACAGAGTCTACCAGGTCATACATGGACGAGACACCGATCTATCGCTTGTGGAATGCGGAACACTTGAAGAGAGTACTACCACTAGCCAGCGCTCCCCCAATTTTATTTCTTTGCTTTCCGACATTCAATAAGGCCTACGAGCCAATGTTTTAGGATTTCAAAATTTTTGCAATATTAATAAAGTTCGATGTTTTTATTTCAAAATCCACTTTATCAAAGATTTTTAATCATCAAAGATTACACTTGTAAACCCAAAACTCGGGGGGCTAGTGACATAGGCAATGGTAAGTACGCTCTCAAAATCCTCAAGAAAGTACGCTCCACAAAAAGAAAGCACGCTCCATCAAAACAAAACACCTGAACATAAAACGGGAACAAGCGTGCACGTAAGACGCCTCAGTGGCGCGCCGTAAGACATCCCCGAGATGCAGGCTAAAGACGCCCCTGCGGCGCGCCATAAGCCATCCCCGAGATGCAGGCTAAAGACACCTCTGCGGCGCGCCATAAGCCATCCCCGAGATGCAGGCTAAAGATGCCTCCGCGGCGCGCCGTAAGCCATCCCCGAGATGCAGGCTAAGACGCCCCCGCGGCGCGCCGTAAGCCATCCCCGAGATGCAGGCTAAGACGCCCCCACGGCGCGCCGTAGGCCATCCCCGAGATGCAGGCTAAGACGCCCCCGCGGCGCGCCATAAGCCATCCCAGAGATGCAGGCTAAGACGCCTCCGCGGCGCGCCACAAGCCATCCCAGAGATGCAGGCTAAGACGCCTCCGCGGCGCACCATAAGCCATCCCAGAGATGCAGGCTAAGACGCCTACATGGCGCACTTAAGACGCCTACATGGCGCACGTAAGACGCGTAAAGACGCAACCCGTAAGACGCCTACATGGCGCAACCCAAGACGCCTACATGGCGCACGTAAGACGCCTACATGGCGCACGTAAGACGCCTACATGGCGCACTTAAGACGCCTACATGGCGCACGTAAGACGCCTACATGGCGCAACCTAAGACGCCTACATGGCGCACTTAAGACGCCTACGTGGCGCAACTTAAGACGCCTACATGGCACACCCAAGTCGTCCCTCGCGACGCACCTAAGACGCCTACATGGCGCACTTAAGACGCCTACATGGCACACCCAAGTCGTCCCTCGCGACGCACCTAAGATGCCTACATGGCGCACTTAAGACGCCCACATGGCGCAACCAAGTCGTCCCTCACGACGCACCTAAGTGATCTACATGCCGCATCTAGGCCATCCCTCACGACGTGCCTATGATGCCTAAAACAACGCACAGAGCCGTCCCTAACAACGCGCTCTGAGCCGCCACAAGGCGCACCTAAACCTCCTTGAGTCGAGCTTCGCTTCTCGAGTCGAGTCATCCTCCTCGAGTCGAGCCTTGCTCTTCGAGTCGAGTCATCCTCCTCGAGTCGAGCCTTGCTCTTCGAGTCGAGTCGTACTCCTCAAGTCGAGCTTCGCTCCTCGAGTCAAATCACTGCCCTCGAGTCGAGCCTTGCTCCTCGAGATGAGTCATTCTCCTCGAATCGAGCTTCACCCCTTGAGTCGAATCATTCTCCTCAAGTCGAGCTTCGCTCCTCGAATCGAGTCATTCTCCTCGAGTCGAGCGTCGCTCCTCGAGTCAAATCACTGTCCTCGAGCCGAGCCTTCCTCCCCGAGTCAAATCATTCCCCTCGAGTCGAGCCCCGCTCCTCGAGTCGAGTCGTTCTCCTCGAGTCGAGCTCCGCTCCTCGAGTCGAGTCATCGTCCTCAAGTCGAGCTTCGCTCCTAAATTCAAATCACTGTCCTCGAGTCGAGCCTTGCTCCCCGAGTCAAATCATTCTCCTCGAGTCGAGCTTCGCTCCTTGAGTCGAGTCATTCTCCTTAAAGTCGAGCCTCGCTCCTTGTGTCGAGTCATTCTCCTCGAAGTCGAGCCTTGCTCCTCGAGTCGAGTCACCCTCCTCAAATCAAGCCATGCTCCTCGAGTCGAGTCACTCTCCTCGAGTCATCCCCCTCGAGTCGAGCATCACTCATCAAGTCATTCTCCCCGAGTTGAGTCTTGCTCCTCGAATCGAGTCATACTCCTCGAGTCGAGCATCGCTCCTCGAGTAGAGTCATATTCCTTAAAGTCCAACCAATCTCCTTGAGTCGAGCCTAGCCCCTCGAGTTGAGACTTGAGTCGGCTCCCCGAGTTGAGCTTCGCTCCTCGAGTTGAGACTTTATTCAGTCTCCTCGAGTCGAGCTTCGCTCCTCGAGTCGAGCCTTGAGTCAGTCTCCTCGAGTCGAGCTTCGCTCCTCGAGTTGAGCCTTGAGTCGTTCTCTTTGAGTCGAATCCCGCTCCTCGAACAAACAGCTAGAGCAACCTGAAGAACAGGTTAGCCAAAGCAGAGACCCGCGCTCGCGCCCGGGGAATAAGGGCCGATCTTCCGAACGCAGACGAAGAAGCGTCACCAAGGCGGGAATGGCAGATGCCCCGTGAGACCGACTTATGCTCGATGCGTGGTCAAACTTTTAGCGTTTATCCCCGAGCAGTCGAAGCCCTCCGGTGCGGCAGAGCATTCCGTCAGGTGCCACTCCGTCTTCTCGAAGCATCAGCCCGCAGCATCAACCTCCGTCTTCGAGACCTAGGAATGAGCACGCCTTTGCACAATGCAAAAGTGCAGTTGCCTTCCAAGCTGGCCGAGACGGAAGCCATGACCTTCCCCTAATAAGTCACGATTACACAATCGTCGCCCTGCTAGTCACCGTCGAGTCCCATTGACTCCTGATTGATGATATTATCAAGCAAAATGCCATCGAAGAAAGACTTGGGCATGACTTCGCCACGAGGTCAACGAGCTGCGACACACCGGCACGCCTCTACACAAATGCGTGTCCCGCTTGTCCACGCATGTCCCCTTTGCTTCGGGGCTAGAGCGATGGACGCAAACGCGTCTGCCTCGCCCGCGTCGAGCTACGTCTCCTATCCGCTTGGATCCTCCTCCACGTGTCGATCACACGCTCGTGTCGAGAGAAACGGAAGAGCGAGAGCGAGCACTAGCATTCGCAAGAATATTCTCTATGTTCGCAAAAGCTTCACGACAGCGAAGCCCTGGGAGATAAATTTTCCTCAAACACCCAACTAGAAGAACAAAAAGTTCATCGCTGGGACGCCTTCCGCGCGACGAACTTGGGGGGCTAATGTTGTCGGTCGTTTTCGGAAAACCCGAGACGCCAAGAAGGCACGTCGCTCAAAGGGCCGATGGTCAGGCCGGAGGTCCTGAAGAGCGGCAGACCTTCAAGCCATCGCCTACACTCTTGACTCCTCGAGTCGAGCTTCGCTCCTCGAGTCGAGCCTTGAGTTGTTCCTCGAGTCGAGCCTCGAGTCACTCTCGAGTCACTCCTCGAGTCAAGTCGCTAGTCGCTCTCGTCAAGTTGAGCCTTGCTCCTCGAATCAAGTCGCTCGTGTCAAGTGAAAATCTTCATATTTCACGTGGGAAGAATGATATTCGAAGGCCCGCAAGAACCCGGCAAGACGAGCCGTTCATCACGCAGTTTTTCACGCTACGCCGACCGGCCGTGCAGCAGACGGCGCGCCGCGCGACCTGCGCCGCGCCCGGTGACCCTCGCGCCGCGCCCGGTGACCCGCGCGCCGCGCCCCCTGCGCCGCGCGCCGCGCGTTGTGCGCTGCGCTTTGTGCGCCGCACGCGCCGTGCGCCTCCACTTGATGGCATGCGCGTTCTTAGTCCCACATGGACGAAAAAGGGACCTTCTAAGGCTCCCAAACACCTATATAAACCCCCTCCCATTGAGGGGAAAGCCATCCCAAAAAAATATCCAATACTTCTATTCATCTCTGATCGACGCGCTCGATTTCTTACTCGCCTCTGCTTCTCTGGATGCCATATTTGGCCTGAAGCAGACTCTCTTCCTCCCTCCCTCGTTCTCAAAGGTTCCGAAGCACTCACGGGGACTTCCCGGACGTCGCTCCCTTTGACCGAACGTTCTCCGGTGCTCAAGCACGCCCCTAGGGTTCTCGCCTAGAGTTACCCTCGCGCGTCTAACACGCTAGACGCCTACGCGATCTCCGAAGTTCTGAGACGCTGCCGAGGACTCCTCGCGCCCCGTCTCCTTCGTCGAGCACGCCTCTCCACCAAGGCTCCGCGCCTCATACTGCGTCCTAAACGCTTGAACTACGTTCTGACCTAATCCCACGCACGGGTACGTAGGCAGCCGACAACCAAGGCACGGTCACTCCTCCTCCTCACCCCCTACCTCTCCCGAGAGGCGGGTTGATCGGAGAAAACCCTAGCTCGAGACTATCGAGTTCACACTCTTGGCCCGGGTGCGATCACTTGGTCCGGCCTTGGATCGAACCGCCCGAGGTTTTAAATAGTTGTTCATTTTCGTGCGACAACAAGAATCATTAAATGTCGATTTCTAAGCAGAGAGTTATGCCACTTTTACTGCGGGTTTTACTCCAGCTCAAGAAAAAGAAATAATTAAAGTTCGGTCTTTTTAGGTGCGAAAAAGAAATAATTAAAGTTCGGTCTTTTTAGGTGCGAAAAAGAATCGAGTGTAACGGAACGTTTTAGGAAGTTGTTAAAGCTTTTATTTGTGTTTTATTAGCAAGGTAATAACATGGTATAAAAGAAATAACAACAAGCATAAAACGATTCATGTAAATCAAAGATACTAGTAAGACAAGAAAACTAGTCACATAATTTACTCGAAATTTTCTCAAACTTAAAAACACGTTTTTGAATATAAAAAATTAAAAAAATTTAGAACTGATTCTAATGTGTTTTAATATCATCCCAACCTCATAGAAAATCAACATGATTTTTAATTTAAAGGCAAGAGCAATAAATTAAAAAAAAATCTAAGAAAACAATTCTAACTTGTCACAAAATTAGTAAACTTTCGAAAACGATTTTCAAGCTCAAATTTTAATGACATGTACATGCATATCTTTGACCATAGCTCAGATACCATTTGTTGGAATTGATCTACAGTTTAAGAAAAATTTTAACGCTTCGGTAAGCGGCAAAATTTTAAAAAATTTCTTTTGACAAGTAAAACTATTTTACTAACCTAGACAAAGAGCAAGTACATGTAAATAAAAACTAATATGAGCAGTAAAGATTACTAACCTTTTTAGAAGCTTGAACGTTTAGAAGCTTTTGGAAAGTTGCAACGTTCGTCTCCCTCGCAGCACGTCCTCTTTCTTTCCTCGCCAACTCGAGCAACCACGAAAGTTTCTATCACTAAATCACTCGAGAGAAAAAGGAATCAGTGAGTGGGCACTTTTAAACACTACGACTTAAGATTAAGTCTCAAAGTCGAAGAGCTAAACTCGCTAGGTCAAATGAGGACCTAGGTGCCAAAACAAAAAAGAAAAGAACTTAGAGAGAGAAGGAGAGAGGGGCGGCCAAGAGGTTCTAGAGAGAGAAGCTCTCAATCTCTAAAACTTTGGAATGAATGAAATGAGGAGAATATGGCTCCTATTTATAGTAGAGGCTTAGCTTCAATAAGGTAGTTTCCTCTTCTATAAAATATCACATATTCATGAGCAAATATTGCCTTATTCCCTCATGAGTCACACGGCCAAGGCAGCCTTCTAGAAGGCTTGGATTTGTTTCCTCTTTTATTCCCTTGCCTTGCCTTTGACTCACTTGGCCGATTCTCTCTTGCTATGCATAGGAAATTTGTTTCCTCTTTTTCTTTTGGCAAGCAACTTGATACATTCATGCACAAAATAATTTCCCTTTCTCTCTTTATGTTGGGCGCCCAAGGCTTCTCTAGAAGGAGCTTCTAGAAGCTTCTTCATTTGTTCATGACAACATGAGAAAGGCCCATTAAGAATTTTCAATAAAATTCTTATGAAATGAAATTAATCCACAAGGCCCAATTAAACTAATTTGGCCGAGTGACATTAAGTGATCAAATGACATTGTCAAAATATTTATTGACATTCATTTCATCCTATGTCCAAAAGGACAAAAATACCATTTTGACAATTTTCGTAAAACTTGTCTCGTTCTTATTTTGACTTAAGTTCTAGTTTAACTATTCCTACTCGATGTGATTTGTGACAGTGACCTCATGGATCCAAATGAACAAAGCTTGAGCTAAATACTTGGACTCAAAAGTTCACAAACCTTTTCCAAGTTTAGCTTAATGTCAACTGACTCCACTAAAGAGTTGACACTGAAAATCTCTCGGTTAAAATGAATTTATTTTCTACTTAACAATTTCACGTAATTGTAATGAGTGGATCCACATAATATTATCAGTGCTTACCCTTCATGAATATCATCAACTATTCAGGATTTACAAAATTACCATTTTACCCTTGTAGCTGTTATTTCCTCAACTCCTTTGTCGCTTGTGAATAAGTTAGAAACAATGTATTGACGAGGAGCTAAAAAGTCACATTGTTTCATCCAAAAGAGTCAAGACTCAATTTGGACACTGGCCAGTTAATTTATACACATTCCAAGGAACAAAGCATGAGGTGATATACATTGCATTTCAACAATCTTGTACATGAATTCCATATCTGTGAGAACTTCGCAAAGTTACTCATGACATTCTCACAACTTAATATTTCACCAATAGGCCTGTTCAGAATCACATAGTGAGTCCGAACTCTGACTTTCTCAAATGAGAATACGTAAGCTGTGTAATGGCATGTCTCATTTCAGGATTAAGGTAAGCACGATGCAATTCATACGTAGTGACTTCGAGACATAAGAGGTTAAATGGTTTGTTCTTATTTTGTCTCTAGAAGTGCACTGGTCAATTCAGTACCTTCGGAAGACACCTAAAAGAACTGTAGAGTCTCTAACTCTCCATGCCCCATAACCAGACATCATAGATTCTCCTAACAATCGTACTGAGGTCAATAGTCCTTTGACCCTTAGATTGTGAATATTTCGGTTTAAGCAAACTACGAACAGTTTGTTCATGCAAATCTACATTTGTCTATTCGTAAGTTGTTAAGTTTGTTTATGGACTAAAGACTAAGATTTTATCATAAAGCTTCAAACAGACAAGGAAGAATGAATGAACGTTTCAACTTTTTATTAATGAATAAGCAATTACAAGCAAGAGTCTTCGTGAGACTTTATTACATCAAATGTACAAGATAAAGACTACAACTCTTCTTGTGGGCACCATTGACAACATTGTAATGAGTGGATCCACTGAATATTATCTATGTTTACCCTTCATGAATATCATCAGCTAGTCGGGATTTACAAAATTACCATTTTACCCTTCTAGCTGTTATTTCCTCAACTCATTTGTCGCTTGTGAATAAGCTAGAAACAATGTATTGACGAGGAGCTAACAAGTCACATTGTTTCATCCAAAAGAGTCAAGACTCAATTTGGACACTGGCCATTTCATTTATTCACATTCCAAGGAACAAAGCATGAGGTGATAAACATTGCATTTCAGCAATCTTGTACATGAATTCCATATCTATGAGAACTTCACAAAATTACTCATGACATCTTCACAACTTAGTACTTCACCAATAGGTCCTGTTCAGAATCACATAGTGAGTCCAAACTCTGACTTTCTCAAATGAGAATACGTAAGCCAGCTGTGAAATGACATATCTCATTTCAGGATAAAGGTAAGCACGATGCAATTCATACGTAGTGACTACGAGACATTAGAGGTTAAATGGTTTGTTCTTATTTTGTCTCTAGAAGTGCACTGGTCAATTTAGTACCCTCGGAAGACACCTAGAAGAACTATAGAGTCTCCAACTCTCAATGCCCCATAACTAGACATCATAGATTCTCCTAACAATCGTACTGAGGTCAATAGTCCTTTGACCCTTAGATTGCGAATATATCGTTTTACGCAAACTACGAAGAGTTTGTTCATACAAATCTACATTTGTCTCTTCGTAAGTTGTTAAGTTTGTTTATGGACTAAAGACTAATGTTTTATCATAAAGCTTCAAACAGACAAGGAAGAATGAATGAACGTTTCCACTTTTTATTAATGAATAAGCAATTACAAGCAAGAGTCTTCGTGAGACTTTATTACATCAAATGTACAAAATAAAGACTACAACTCTTCTTGTGGGCACCATTGACAACAACATGAGCTACTAAGTTTCATGGACGCCTATTCAGGCTATAACTAGATACGAATGCATGAGCCCGATCCGATCAAGACAACCTTTGTCACTGATCGACGCCTCTACTGCTACAAGGTCATGCCTTTTGGCCTTAAAAACGCAAGAGCTACTTACCAACGATTGGTAAACCGGATCTTCGCAGACCTAATCGGCAAGACTATGGAAGTATATGTGGACAACATGCTCGTTAAGAGCCTACCGGCTACTTATCACGTAGGCAACCTAAGGGAGATGTTCTTAATCTTCCGTCGGTACAAAATGAAGCTCATCCCCTACAAATGCGTATTCGGGTTGAGTCCGGGAAGTTCCTAAGCTACATCGTCAGGCAGCGAGGAATCAAAGCGAACCCCGAGAAAATCAAGGGACTCCTTGACATGAAATCTCTGCGGCGTGTCAAGGAAGTCCAAAGTCTGACCGGTCGGATTGCCGCCCTCTCGCGTTTTGTGGCTAAAGCAACCGACAAGTGTCAACTGTTCTTCAAGGCTATAAAGAAGACGGACAGCTTTGTATGGACGGTCGAGTGCGAGAAGGCCTTTCGAGAAATGAAGGCCTACTTTGGGACACCTACGTTCCTCTCCAAACTGAAGGAAGGCGAGACGCTCTATGTCTACCTCACCGTCTCCGAATGAGCCGTAAGCGTTGTGTTAGTCCACGAAGAGGATAAGGTCCAATGGCCTATCTTCTACGTGAGCAAAGCCTTACTCGACGCCGAAACGCGTTACACAGAGATAGAGAAACTCTCTCTCGCTCTCCTCGTAGCTGCTAAAACGCTATGTCCCTACTTCCAGGCTCACCCTATCGCTGTCCAACAAGGCACCCCATCAGTAAAGCTCTTCAAAAGGGAACATCGACTCGCATGGCGATCTGGTCCCAAGAATTGAGCGAGTACGGAATCGAGTTCCACCCGAGACCGGTAATAAAGGCTCAAGCCCTAGCCGATTTCGTGGCAGAATTCTCCTATACTTCCGATATGGGAAGAGCAGAAGATGACTCGACCGACGACTTGTCGGCTTGAAAGAGAAAGGTCGACCCTACGTGTCCCATCTGGGAATTACACGTAGACGGAGCATCCAATGCCCAAGGAGCTGGTGCGGGCGTAATTTTAACCAATCCCGAACGGGAGAAGTTACACTACGCCCTCCACTACGGATTCCAAGCCTCCAACAATGAGGCCGAGTACGAAGCCATCATTGTGGGACTAGAGCTCGCTCAAAAGCTCAACGTACAGAACTTACGAATACACTACGACTCGCAGTTGATCGTGAATCCGGTTAAGGGCGACTACATCGCCAAAGAACCTAACATGATCGCCTACTGGCAAAAAAAAATGCCAAGCTAGATGCCTTTTCTTGGTTTGAGATAATATAGATCCCCAGAGAAGAGAACACCGAGGCTGATGCTCTCGCTCGCCTCAGGTCTGATATCACCGAAGACGGGTTAGGAACTATCCCGGTCGAGTCTTTCTCGCGACCATCCGTCTCATGTGATGGGGTTGGAACGATTGAGAGCACCGCTCATCCGACTTGGATGACTCCCCTTACGGACTTCTTGCGAAGAGGGGCACTTCCTGAAGACCGCAAAGAAGCCGAAAGGCTGAAAGCCCTCACATCTAAATATGTGTTGAGAGGCGAAGCCCTATACAAGCGCGGGTACTCTACCCTGCTGCTTCTATGCCTCGCGTCAAGTCGACCAAGGTCCTCCGCGAACTTCACGAGAGCATCTGTGGGAACCACTCCACTAGGAGATCCCTCGCGCTCAAAGCACTCCGACAAGGGTAATTCTAGCCCACGATGAAGAAAGACGCGTACAACTGGGCGAGAAAGTGCGACAAGTGTCAACGTTTGTCTAACGTTCCACGACAACTGCCATCTCCCCTGGGTATCATCGTCGTACCACGTCCCTTCGCAAAATGGGGCGTGGACATCATCGGCAAGCTTCCCAAAGCTCCGAGACAATACGAATACACCATCGTCGTTATCGACTACTTCACTAAGTGGGTCGAAGTTGAGCCTCTAGCCAGAATGACCAAGGCCAACACGACGAACTTTATCTAGAAGTCCGTCATATGCCGCCATGGCATTCCCGCATCGATTGTGACCGACAATGGGGCACAATTCGACGATGCCCGGGTTCGAGAGCACTCGCTCATTCTCTCAGTGGCATTGTTCCGCGCTTATCCGTGCCCAACTAGGGATCAGTAAGACATTCTCGTCCCCGCAACACCCACAGGCTAATGGCCAAGTGGAAGCCGTCAACAAGACGATAAAAAGAAACCTCAAGAAAAAGCTCGAGGCCAAAAAGGGCGCCTGGGCTGAGGAGCTGCCATTCATCTTATGGGCCTACCGAACGACTCTTCGAAACGCCACCGGAGAGACTCCTTTTTCCCTAGCCTTTGGGGTTGAGGCAGTGGTCCTCGTGGAAATTGAGGTTGCCACTTATTGATTCGACACTTTCGATGAGAAAGAAAACGACGAGGCCATGCACCTCGAACTGGATCTAATCAACGAGAAATGATCAGAGGCTCTCACCCGACTCGCCGCGCAAAAGTGAATGGTCGAGAAATACTACAACACCAAAGTCAAGAGGCGAATCTTCACTGTCGGCAGCCTCCTACTCAAGCGCGTGTTCCAAAACACCCAAGTACAAGGCGCCGAAGTCCTGGGGCCGAATTGGGAAGGACCGTATAGAGTTCGCCAAGTCATACATGACAGAACCTATTACATCGAACATACGGACGGGACCCCGATCCGACATCCTTGGAACGCCGAACACTTGAGGCAATACTACCAGTGACAACGGCTCCCCCATTTATTGCTTTGATCTCCCGACCATGTGCCAATGTTTGAGGATGTAATCTATTCGCAAAAAATAATGAAGTTTGAGGTTTTTTCTTTTCAAAAATCCGCTTTATTAAGTTTTTAGTCAGCATGGCATGACCTGTACACTAAAAACTTGGGGGGCTAGTGAGTCTTGCGATGTACACTCTAAAATACACGGCCCAAAAAACAAAACCTTAAGCCCCCTGCACACACACGGGAACACGGGCTTAGGAAGCTCCAGACCCCGACGGCCCTTCGAGCATACGGGGTTGAGTGAAGTCGTCGTCCTAAGTCGACGCCCATTCGGTTGCCGATTGGCACGAAGTGAGAATCGCCAAATACACGCTAAGTCCCCCACACATACACGGGGATACAGGCTTAAGAAGCCCGAACCCCGACGGCCCTTCGAGCAAACGGGTTCGAGTGAAATCGTCGGCCTTCCCGGCGTACCCCTTTCATCCAGGCTTAAGTCCCCCATGGGGATACAGACTTAAGAAGCTCGGACCCCGACGGCCCTTCGTGCATACGGGTTCGAGTGAAACCGTCGGCCTCCCGGTGTGCCGTAAGTCGCGTAAAGGTGCAGGTGAAAGTCGTCACCCCAGACGCATGTAAGTCGCATAAAGGCGCTTCCTCAAACCCTAAAACGGCCAAATTTGAGCCATACACATTCGGTCGTCAATGGCACGAAACACACAGGGTTTGAGTAAAATCGCCGGCCTAACCCGACGTGCCATATGTCACGTAAAGGCGCAGGTAAAGGCGGCAGGGCTACTCCCTCCGCCACCCACATACGTTCGGTCGCCTGTGGCAGGAACCCAAAGTCGCCGGCCTAACCCGGCGCAACACATACGTTCGGTCGCCTATGGCACGAACCCAACGTCGCCGGCCTAACTCGGCGATACACGTACGTTAGGTCGCCTATGGCACGAACCCAAAGTCGCCGGCCTAACTCGGCGCAACATACACGTTCGGTCGCCCCTGGCACGAACTCAAAGTCACCGGCCTAACCTGGCGCAACGTATACGTTTGGTCGCCTACGGTACGACACAAAGCCCACGGGCCATACCCAGCATCACACCTTCGGTCGCCAAATGGCACGAAGAAAAGTCGTTGCGCCACAACCACTCTCGGCATACTAAACCATCGGCCTAACCCGGCGTACCGACATTGCCGTCCAATACGGGTCGGTCAATCGCAGCGAGTTGTCCCTAGCAACGAATGTTGAACAAATGCTTGACTAGGCACGAACGCCTCCCTGCCTCGAATGCTAAACGACCACGAGTCACAACGCTAAACGAGAGGAGATTGAATCCCAACTAGGGAGGCGCATTTTCCAACACTATTGGCAAGGGTACAAAGTCCTTCAAGCCGTAACCGCTCACACAGAAGGCATACACGAGCAAAACCGCTCATAATGGGATAACATTCGACTTGAAGGCAATAAAAAATCTCATAAATAAAAAAGGAGCCACAGCTCTGAATCCAATAAAAATACGTGCTAGATACGACGGCACCGAAACAAAGAAAAATCCTGAAAAAAAAGAAAAGCAAAGCGCTAAACACACTCGCTATATAAATAAAGAAGAGCCACTTGGCTGGCTAAGCACCCTCGTCAAGTAGGGGAAACAAGGTGTTGAAGAAGTCGAAGGTGACCCTTCGGGCCTCTTTCTCGGTCACGGTTCCCTCCCGACACTCCACCGCTCCGGCTCGACGGGCCTCCTCGGCCCCTATTTCGTAGTCATCCTGCAAGTCGGACGCCCGTCGTTATGCCTCGGCAAGCTGGAAGGAAAGGCGGGCATTATCCTCTGCCGGAGAGTCGCGCGAACACGCGCTGCTTCACTCGAAGTAAGCTGACGGTGAGATGTCTCCAAGGTATCGGACCGGACGTCCAGCTATCTCTTGAGGTCGGCGACCTCGGTGCGAAAAATCTCCGCCGATCGGGATGCCACGTCGCAAGCTCGACGTTCTTTGCTCAGTACCCCCGCCATCTTCGCTACCGACATTTGGGCTCCATCGCATTAATCCCGGGCGATCTGGAGTTCCACCTTAGCCTCTCGAAGCTGGTCTCGAAGTGTCTCGAGCTCCGCCCCCGGGTGTGAGCCTCGATCGACCTGGGCCAGCATGGACTTCGCCCGAGCAAGCTCTTCTTAGGCGACCCCCAAGCGCCGAATGAAGTCATGCAAAATCCTGTCACTCTGCACAGCTCTTGCGTACGCCTGCGACGAAAAAAGCAAGGATTATAAAATAAACCTATGCTTATAAGAAAATCAATAAAAATACTAACCCTTTGAGCGTCGGTAACGCCTACCTGGAAGAGGCGATATCACTCTTTGACACCACGCCTTTCCACCAAGATAAGGAAGACTCCTCGAGGTGTCGAAAGCAATCGCCTCGGGACTCCATCTCCTCCAGTTCCACCGCCGAGTTCACCCTCTTGGACTCGGAACGCTCGTTAGAAGACACTGAGGCCGAAGTCCTCTTCAACGAGGCGCGAGGCTCTTGCTCAGTCGGGCAGGTAACCTCAGCACGATCTCATCTCGCTCTACGATCAGCAACCCTGGAGAGAATCTCCACCATCCTCTCGGGGTTTCGAGAAGCAGAAGCCAGCCTCCGAGCTCTCCTCTTAGCAGCTGCACTAGCTAAAACAACAAAAGGTCGGATTTCCGTTAACAAATGAATTTTAGGCCACAAATTACCTCAAGAAGCAGGGATAGTTGGCTGAACCTCGGGGCTAGGCGACCTGCCCGCCCGGCGCGCCTCCTCGGTGCCCGGAGCAAAGGGCGGGAACCACCGAGTAAGCGCCATCATCCCGGGAGAATGGAACCGCTCACCTGCCTTGCGGGCCTCTGACATCCCCGATATCTCCTTCACGAACGAGGGAAGCCTCCAGGTCCTCTCCAGGGGCCACCGAGCCCGACTCCAGGGGGTCATCGGAGTAAATCTCATCCAAGAACGATTTAGACGATACTATAGCAAGTTCGGCGCTCGGGGCCTCTAAGTCTGACGCCCAGGGAAGCCATGCGCATTCGATCACCTCATCCCGTTGTTTGAGCGAGGGGGTGTCGAAGGACGCCTCGCGGGAGACCAAATTAATCACCAGGCGTGACGAGCGCGGGTCTTGGGACCCTTCGCCCTCCCCTTCGATGCCACGCCCAGTGGATAGGCCACTCCCGGGCTCCGCCAGCTCGGCTACCGCCGAAGCGTTAGTCTCTAACTCCGCGAGCCACTGATCGGCCACACGAGAGTCTTCCTCGACATAGACAGGAATCCCATCGAGTTCCTCAAAGAGACCTTCGACCGCCCCCACTGGAAACTTGGGGAGGGCAGGAAAAGTCAACCTCGGGACCATCGACTTGGGAAAACAACTCACTCCCCGTTGAAGGGTGAAAAAATCGGCAAGCCCAAGGGAAATTTCAAACTCAAAGGAATTCTCCAACTTTCAAAGGCTGCTAGTGTGAGAAAAAGGGGAAACGGACCCTCCTATTTATAGGAGACGAAAGAGCAAACCCTGCTCCTTCCCACCCCCCCCCCCCCCCCCCTTGCGCGCATGATAGGCCCAGCCCATGCGCCGGCCACGCGCGCGCTGGCCCGCCGGCGTCATGCCGCGCGCGGGCCATGCCGTCCAACGGCCCGGCCCGACCCCATGGGTCCGACCAAACAAAAAAACAAGAGACCTCAACGCTCTCGGAAGTAAAAATTTACGACTCACAACTCGCGAGCCATAAAAACATGTCGGGCCGGTCAGGCTTCACCGGCCAAACCACCCGATGGGCCCCCGCCCACCGGGCCCGCGTGTACACTAGTACCACCGGTCCACTGGGCCCGCGCGCGAACCAGCGCCCCGACCGACCGGGCCAGCGCACGCACAAGCGCTCCGGCCCACCAGGCTCGCGCGCGCATCAGCGCCCTCGCCCCTCCGGCCCGCGCGTGCTCCCACGCACCGGCCCTCCGTCCCGCCCGCGCTCCTCGCACCCTTACCGTCCGGCCCGCTCGCACACTCGCGCCCACGGCCGCCTGACACGCGCGCTTACGCTCCCGGCCGTCCAACTCCCGCACGCACCTGCGCCCCCGACCCCCTGGCTGGGCACCTCTACTTCCTAGGCCGAGCGCCCTACTGCCTCGGCTCGGCGCCCCTGCGCCCCCGGCCCCCTGGTCGACACTCCTGCTACCTCAGCCAACCGCCCTACTGCCTCAGCCGTGCGCTCCTGCAGCCTCGGTCGAGTACCTTGCTATCTCGGCCGAGCGGTCCTACGCCCCCGGCCCCCTGGCCAGGCGCCCCTGCTAACTCGGCCAAGCGCTCATGCTGCCTCGGCCGAGCGCCTTGCTGCCTCGGCCGGGCGCTCCTACTGCCTCGGTCGAGCGCTCTGCTGCCTTAGCCGAGCATCCATACTACCTCAGCCATACTCCCCGCTCCTGTCCGGGTGTCACGCCTCGGGCGCCCTGTGCCCGTTCGGGCATCACGCCCCGCACGCTCCGCGCTTGTCCAGGCGTCACGTCCTGCGCGACCCGCGGCTGGTATTCCAAGGGGCTGGCCCAAGGCCTCCTCCAAATCTATAAATACCACCCTTGAGTGAAAGATGTGTGGGGTCGGAGGCCCGGTGCACGGATCCAACCCCGCTTCGCTACCTCTCGGTGCGTAAAGCGTCAAGTCGTGCGAGGGCGTCGCACAAAGGATGGGTCGGAGGTCCGGTGCGCGGATCCAACTTGTTGATGTTTCGCTACCTCTTGGCGCGCGAAACGTGGAGTCGTATGAGTGCGTCGTGCGAAAAATGTGTACCTGTTACCCTCATTAGCCCCCCGAGTTTCTTTTGTACACGTAGAGGAGACTAGAAATTATAATACTACAGGATAAAGGTTTTGAAGAGAAATGTAATCTAATTATCATATGAAAATAGTTGAAAATTACATTCCCAGGCCGTTGGCCTTACTTGAAATTTGAAATTGTCTATGCTAAAACCGGAAATAGGATGAAAACAACAAAACATAGGGAAATCGAGAACGGGCTTCTTATTGGTAATACTACCGTAGGTGCTCCGCGTTCCACGGGTGTGTGAACACGAGTCCCTCTAGGTTCTCGAGTTCGTACGTGCCGTTGTGAATGGCTCGGTGCACACGATATAGGCCTTCCCAAGTGGGGCCCAGAACTCCCGCTCCTT
Source organism: Urtica dioica subsp. dioica (assembly GCF_054948205.1). Taxonomy (NCBI): domain Eukaryota; kingdom Viridiplantae; phylum Streptophyta; class Magnoliopsida; order Rosales; family Urticaceae; genus Urtica; species Urtica dioica. The sequence continues at coordinate 7,677,024 of NC_142760.1, read as the reverse complement.
GCACCTTGGTGTTTTGGAACACCCTTCTAAGGACGAGGCTTCCGTCGGCGAACTTCCGCAGCTTGATCTTGTAATTGTAGTACTTCTCGACCTTTCTCTTCTGCGTGGCAAGGCGGGAGAGTGCGTCCGCCCTCTTCTCATCTATGAGGTCCAGCTTGAGTCTGATTGCTTCGTCGATGGCGGCTTCCTCATACTCCTCGATGCGCAAGGTTGGCAGCTTGGTCTCGACAGGTACCACGGCCTCGACGCCGAACGCGAGAGCGAAAGGGGTTTCGCCGGTCGCGTTTCGCACGGTGGTTCGATATGCCCACAAGACCATGGGAAGCTCGTCAGCTAAGCCCCCTTTCTTTCTTCCAGCTTCTTCTTCAGGTTCTCTTTGATTGTCTTGTTGACCGCCTCGACCTGACCGTTGGCTTGAGGATGGCGGGGAGAAGAGAAAGTCTCGTTGATGCCCAACTGTTCGCACATGTCCCGGAGGCTTGCATTGTCGAATTGCTTTCCGTTGTCGGTCACAATCGACGCGGGGATCCCGAAGCGGCAGACAATGCTCTTCCAGATGAAGCCCGTCGTGTTCGCCTCGGTGATCTTCACCAATGGTTCGGCCTCTACCCACTTTGTGAAGTAATCGATAGCCACGATCGCATGCTTGTACTGCCTCGGGGCCGTAGGCAGCTCACCGATGAGATCGATCTCCCATTTCGCGAAGGGTCGAGGCACAATAATCGGGAACAATGGGGCCGGTGCTTGGCGAGGGACGTGGGCGAACCTTTGGCATTTGTCGCATTTTTTGGCCCATTCGTGGGAGTCCTTTTTCAAGGTAGGCCAAAAATATCCTAGTCTTAGTAGCTTTAGTGCCAAAGATTGTCCGGCGACATGGTTTCCGCACACGCCTTCGTGCACCTCGCGGAGCGCTTTCTTTGCCTCGACTTTGGTTAGACATCGGAGAAGGGGCGTGGAGTATCCTCTCTTGAACAAGTTGTCTTCCCTCGTTGTATATTTCGGCGCCAAGCTTCTCAGCTTTCTGGCCTCTTCTCTGTCTTCGGGGATGACTCCTCGCTTGAGATACTCCAGGAGTGGCGTCATCCATGAGGGGGGGCGGAGCTGCGTCGACTACCCCTACGTCGCCTCTCGAGACGTAGGGTCGAGTTAACACTTCTATTGGGACGCTACCTTCCCCCTCCTCGTCTATCTCGGACACAAGGCATGCTAGGGCGTCGGCGTCAATGTTTGCCTCTCGGGGAACTTGGACTATCTCGAACCACGACAGGGCCTCCAGATTTTTCTGGGTCTTCGACAGATCTGCGATCATGTTAGGCTCTTTGGCTACGTAGTCGCCCTTGACCTGGTTCACAATCAACTGCGAGTCGCAGTGGATGCGCAGGTTTTGGACGCCTAGCTTGTTTGCCAATTCCAAGCCAACAATCAGAGCCTCGTACTCTGCCTCGTTGTTGGAACCCTTGAACTCGAATCGCAAGGCGTATCTCAGTTTTTCGCTGTCGGGGTTTGTGAGCACAACGCCGGCGCCAGCCCCCGGGCGTTTGACGCGCCATCCACGTGCAAGTCCCAGACCGGCCCTATCGGGTCGTTGGTCCTCTTCTTTGATGACCCGTCGTGGTCGTTGTCCTTGTCTTCCTCGTTCTCATTGCCTTTGCTGCCCTTGTCAGTTGGGGGTGCGCTTGTGAATTCGCCCTTGACCTGGTTCACAATCAACTGCGAGTCGCAGTGGATGCGCAGGTTTTGGACGCCTAGCTTGTTTGCCAATTCCAAGCCAACAATCAGAGCCTCGTACTCTGCCTCGTTGTTGGAACCCTTGAACTCGAACCGCAAGGCGTATCTCAGTTTTTCGCTGTCGGGGTTTGTGAGCACAACGCCGGCGCCAGCCCCCGGGCGTTTGACGCGCCATCCACGTGCAAGTCCCAGACCGGCCCTATCGGGTCGTTGGTCCTCTTCTTTGATGACCCGTCGTGGTCGTTGTCCTTGTCTTCCTCGTTCTCATTGCCTTTGCTGCCCTTGTCAGTTGGGGGTGCGCTTGTGAATTCGGCCACAAAGTCGGCGAGGGCTTGGCCTTTGATAGCGGTTCTCGATTAAAACTCGACCCCGTATTCGCCCAGCTCTTGGGACCATATGGCCATCCGAGACGAGGTCCCTTTTTGCAGGGCCTTCTCGATGGGGTGTCCCGTACGCACCACGATCGAGTGCGCTTGAAAGTAGGGGCGAAGTTTCCTCGCGCTCGTGACAAGGGCGATGGATAACTTCTCGATTTCTAGGTATCGAGTTTCGGCATCGAGAAGCGCCTTGCTAACATAGTAAACCGACCATTGCACCTTGTCTTCTTCGCATATCAGAACCGTGCTCATGGCCCTGTCGGTCACCGCGAGATAGATATACAAGGTCTTGCCGTCCTTTGGTTTTGCGACGAACGGGGGAGAGCTGAAGTAGGCCTTCATCTCGTGGAACGCCTCCTCGCATTCCTCAGTCCACACAAATCCGTCGGTCTTCTTCAGTGCCTTGAAAAATGGTTGGCACCTATCGGTTGCCTTGGAAACGAATCGCGTTAGAGCGGCGATCCTTCCCGTCAAGCTTTGTACTTCTTTCACTTTCCGTGGCAACGTTATCTCTAAGATCGCCCTAATCTTCTCGGGATTAGCCTCAATCCCGCGGCGGCTCATTATGTAGCCCAGGAATTTTCCAGACTCAACCCCAAAGGCGTATTTATTGGGGTTGAGCTTCATCTTGTAGCGCCGCAAGATTGTAAACATCTCCCTAAGGTCTCGAACGTGGTCGTGGGCCTTGACGGTTTTAACAAGCATATCGTCCACGGAAACCTCCATTGTTTTGCCAATTTGATTGGCGAACATTCGGTTCACCAACCTTTGATACGTTGCTCTCGCATTTTTTAGGCCAAAGGGCATGACCTTATGGCAGTAAAGTCTACGGTTCGTAACAAAGGTGGTCTTGATCTGATCTGGCTCGTGCATGCGGATCTGATTGTAGCCTGAGTAGGAGTCCATGAAGCTCAGTAACTCGTGGCCTACCGTGGCTTCCATGAGTTGCTCGATCCTCGGGAGAGGGAAGCTGTCTTTCGGGCAGGCCTTGTCGAGATCTTTGTAATCGATACAAATCTGCCACTTCCCGTTCGGCTTCTTAACCATAACGACATTGGACACCCACTTGGGGTGTTCCGCCTCCCTCATGAAGTCGGCGGTGAGAAGTTTGTCAACCTCTTCACCAATGGCTTGGTACCTCTCCCTACTGAGCGCCTGTCTCGGTTGGACGCGTTCGGTCATCCTCTTGTCATCGTTGAGTCGGTGGACCATTATCTTTGAACTCGCGGAGGAAGGCTGCGAGCTGGGTTCGGATTTCGGACCGGAGTTGGGCGCCTACCTTGACTACTTGTTCAGGCTTGGCATCGTCCAACATGACGGGAACGAGGTCGTCCGGTGTCTCCACCTTCCGACGCTCGACATCGTCCCTCTGATCTATTTCTCTGAAGGTGCCCCCTTCCCCTATCTTGCACGGGAGTTTGTCCCCGAGCTGGAAGATGGTGCTCACCATCTTTCCCTTTCCTTTCCCGTCCACGCCTTGGATGTAACAAATCCTTACCATTGATTGGTCTCCCAACATTATGGCAACTCCTCTCTCAGTCGGGAATTTCATCATCAAGTGTTAGGTGGACGTTATGGCCTTCAACCGATTGAGAGTCGGGCGGCCGATGATGATATTATATGCTGAGGGCTAGTCCACGACCAGGAATGACACGATGTGGGTGACCTCGATCCCCCCCGGTGTCCCGAAGCTGACCGGGAGGTCGAAGGTGCCCTCCGTCACGACCCTCTCCCCATAGAAGCCGAAGAGCGGGATCGAGATCGGAGTCGGTCTCATCCCGGATAGTTTCATCCTGTCCAGCGCCGACTTGAAGATTATGTCGGCGGAGCTGCCGTTGTCGATTGCTTTCTTCGGACGAGGTTGTTGGCGACCGGGGCCGAGACGACTATCGCGTCGTTGTGCGGGTGGAGAACTCGCACCACCTCTTGGCTGGTGAAGAACATGGACTCGAACGGGGCCGGAGGAGGAGCCTCGTGCATGTGGTTGATGTAGGGCTCTATCTTCCCTTGGGAGACTTCTCGTACGTACTTCTTCCTTTGCGTGCTCGAGTCTCCGAACTCTGGGCCGCCCATGATTGAGCCCACGACGTGCAGTTGTGAGCTTTCCGGTTCTTCGATTGCTGCTCGGTCCATAACGGTTACCGTCGCCGGACCTTTCCTTTCTTACCGCGGGCGCTCTCTGTGTGCCGCGGTCATCCCGATTGTTCTAAGGACGTAATCTTTCAATTTCCCGTCTTGAATTAGGGCCTCGATCTGACGCTTGAGCTGGTAACATACGGACGTCAGATACTCATGATCTTGGTGGTATTCACAGAACTTGCTTCGATCACGCTTCGCGGGATCCTTTGTGAGTGGAGCGGGGCTTCGTAGCTTGTCGCGGTGCAGAGCTAGGATCCGCTCTTGCGAAGTGTTCAGGGGCGTGAACGTCGAAAACTTTCGGAAGCTATCCACGTGCGGAGGCCTCGGCCGAGGGAGGGAACGACCGTTAGGGGCCTGGCCTCCCTTGTTCCTCCTCTTTCGAGGGTCGGGACGATCTCCGTCTTGATCGTCGCGACGACGACCACTGTGTCCCCCCGACTTCTGGCCGTCTCAGACGTCGAGGTAGTCCTCGATCCCCATGTAGGTGCGGGCTCTCGACATTAGCTCTGCCATGTCCCGCGGGACCTTTTCAACAATAGACTTGAGGAAATCGCTCGTGCGAGCTACCTCGGTGATCGCCGTGATGGCGTCCTTGTCGTCGAACCCTTCGACCTTGTGAGACTCCTCGGTGAAACGAGCGAGGTATTGTCTCAAGGTCTCGTCTCTCCCCTGTCGGATAGACAGGAGGTAGGTCTTTGATTTCTTTTGCGCCACGAGAGTGGCGAAACGAGCAAGGAAGGCTTCTCGAAGAGCCCGGAAGGACGAAATGCTCCACGGTCTCAAACTCCGGAACCATTCAAACCCTGACCCCGTGAGGGTCAGGCTGAAGGCCCGACACAGGGCGGCGTCTGTCTGTCCCTGCATCGTCATCCATGTCTCGTAGTGCTGGATGTGGAAGTTCGTGTCCGTCTGTCCGTCGTAGGGAGGGATGGACGGTAGCTTTAAATTCCCCACGCAAGGTTGCGCGAGGATTTGAGCGGTGAAGGGAGAGTATGACTCCTCGATCCCTCCATAAGGCCTTTGCCTCCCCGATTCCCTCATCTCAATGATTTGATTCTGGAGGCTTTGAATCATTGTCACCATGTCGAGCCCGTTAGCAGGGTTGACTTCCGGGACCGCGGGAGTCACCTGTTGGCACTCGTTGGACGCTTGGTCCCCGGCATTGGCCTGAGGTCGGCCAAGAGTTGTGGTGGGGAGCGCGTCCCTCCAAGAGTTGAGCCTTTGGCGGAGATCCTCCCCTCGGGAGTTTCTTTGCGCTGTCAGGCGCTCTCTAAGGTCGCCCTTGGCCGGATTGTCCAGCGAGCGCTTCGGCTATCGGCCCCATCGTCCACTAGGGCCGCTCTCTCCTCGGCGAGGGGTCGTGTCCGGCCGCCTCTTGAGACCGAGGGGGCGAGTCCCCGGGAGTGTGACCGTGCCTGTTGTCACGTCGGGTGCGACGGTCCGGCCAGAGCGCCATTCGACCTCTCGGGCCGTGAATGGGCGAGGCTTGGGTTGCCTCGTCGGTTCTCAACTCCCCCGCATAGTCGGGGTCGGAGTCGTCTCGGACGGACCTATCCTCGATGTCGTAGCCGAGGAGGTTGACGATGAGCATTCCATCGACGTCGGGATGGTCTAGGAGCTCCGCGAGCCTCCATGCCGTGTCCTCTCGGAGCGCGACCTCGGGGTCGTTCACCGGGTCTTAGGGCTGGCTCTCGTTATCACGAGGTTGCCCTTCAAGACGGTGCGCGAGGCATCGGAGACCGTACCTCGAGCTCGTCGCTCGGGTGCCTGCGGAGGTAGCGGGAATGTGACTCATCTTTCGAGAGTCGTAGATGCAGTAAGAAAGAGGATTGGAAGGGAGAGCGTCGCCAAGGTTGGGAGATCCCCTCCATCTAGCGCCAAAATGTTGTTGCTCGTTTTCGGTCAACGATTTAGGAACCGGAAGTAGTTAGGCCTAAGGCCGGACCAAGTGGCCTCGCTCCGGTTCGAGCGTGTCGGACTTGGTATCCCAAGTCGTCCCTTAGCTGTTGGTGATGTTTATCTCGTCCGAACACCTAAAAAGATAAGGAAAGAGGTGTGAACTATAAAGGGAAAACAGAGGGGGTACCTCTGTTTACCTCTCCGACGCTCAACATTAGTAGGATTGAGGTGGAATATTGAGGGTTTAAGTGTTTAGAGGCCAAAGATGAGCGAAACATGCGAGTTATGAGTTCGGCAGCGTTTCGGGCCTCAAAATTGGGTTACCTGTCTCGTAGGGTCGAGTCTCGCATTGATAGGTGACCAAGGGGCGTTTTGAAGGCCCCTTGGCCGAGTGAAGTTGAGTCGGACATCGGCCGAGTGAGACTCGGTCGGCCGATGGCCGAGCGAGATGTTGATCGTCGGGAGAGGATTCACTCGGCCATTGGCCGATTGAACTGTTGGGCCGCCAGGAGGCTTCATTCGGCCTTTGGCCTAGTGAACTTGTTGGGCCAGCAGGGAATTCACTCGGCCATTGGCCGAGTGAACCTGATGGGCCGGCTGAGGGTTCGCTCGGCCATTGGCTCAGTGAATCTTGATGGGCCGGGGGAGATTCACTCGGCCGTTGGCCGAGTGAGCATGATGGGCCGGCTGAGGGTTCACCCGGCCATTGGCCGAGTGAATCTTGATGGGTCGGCTGAGATTCACTCGGCCATTGGCCGAGTGAGCATGATGGGCCGGCTGAGGGTTCACTCGGCCATTGGCCGAGTGAATCTTGATGGGACGACTGGAATTCACTCGGCCATTGGCCGAATGAGCATGATGGGCCGGCTGAGACTCACTCGGCCATTGGCCGAGTTAATTGCTTGGGCCGGCCAATGGCCGAGTGAACTGGGCCGGCCATCGGCCGGGTGAGCTCGTCCGGCCGCCCAAAACGTCGATCGCGTCATCGGACCTCGTCGGGCCGATAGCAGTGCGTATTCGAGATCTTGCCAAAGAATCCTACTCTCTTGGCAAATCTATGACCGATGAAGATCTATGCAGGAAAACCCTGAGAGCTTTAAGCCCAAAATTCAAAATGAAGATCACGGCAATAGAAGAATTCCATGACCTTAAAACTCTAAAGTTTGATGAACTTATGGGTTCCCTCATGACCTTCGAGCTTTCTCTTCCCAAGATGGAGAAGAAACACAAAGCAAAGGCCCCCAAAAGCACTATTAATGATTAGAAGGAGCAGGTATACTCTGATTCTGATAAGGAAATAGATGATACTATTGCCATGCTTGCCAAAAACTATAGCAGGGTTATGAAGAGATTCAACCAGATGACTGGGAAGAATGTTGTTGGAATTGATCTAGGGTTAAGAAAAAGTTTAACGCTTCGGGTAAGTGGCGGAATTTAAAATTTTTCTTTAAAACTAGTAAAACGATTTTACTAACCTAGACAAAGAACAAGTACATGTAAATAAAACTATTATGAGCATAAAATAATTTACTAACTTTGAGAAGCTTGAACGTTGATGAGCCTTCGGGAGGTTGAAACATTTTTCTCCCCTCGCAGCACGTCTCTCTTCTGTCCTCGGGAACTCGAGCAACCACGACAGTTTCTATCACAAGAATCACTCGAGGGAAAAGGAATTAGTGAGTGGGCACTTTTAAACACGACGACTCGAGAACAAGTCTCAAAGTTGAAGAGCTAAAATTACTAGGTCAAATGTGGACCTAGGTGCCAAAACAAAAACGAAAGCAAACTAGAGAGAGAGAGAGGAAAAGTCGGCCACCACAAGGTCTAGAGAGAGAAGCTCTCAATCTATAACTTAGGATGAATGAAATGTGAAGAATGAGGGCTCTATTTATAGGAGAGGTCTCACCTTCAATAAGGTAGTTTCCTCTTCTATAGAATATCACATATTCATGAGCCAAATTTTCTCTTCTTCCTTTTATTTCACACGGCCAAGAGGATCCAAGCAAATCCTTGGATTTGTTTCCTCTTTTATTTGCTTCTCCCTTGACTTGCTTGGCCGAAAATCCTCCTTCCTCTTTGAGGAAATTTGTTTCCTCTTTTTCTTTTGGCAAGTATCTTGATACATTTATGCACAAAATAATCTCCCTTTCTTTCTTTGAGTTGGGCGGCCAAAGCTCTCTAGAAGGAGCTTCTAGAAGCTTCTTCATTTGTTCAAGACAACATGAGAAAGGCCCATTAAGAATTTTCAATAAAACTCTTATTAAATGAAATTAATCAACAAGGCCCAATGAACACATCATGGCCGAGTGACTTAGTTCATCATATGTCCAAAAAGACAAAAATACCCTTTTGACAATTTTCGTAAAACTTGTCTCGTTCTTGTTTTGACTTAGCTACTAGTTTAACTATTCCTACTCGATATGATTAGTGATACTGACCTCATGGATCCAAATGAACAAAGCTTGAGCTAAATACTTGGACTCAAAAGTTCACAAACCTTTTCCAAGTTTAGCTTAATGTCAACTGACTCCACTAAAGAGTTGACACTGAAAATCTCTCGGTTCAAATGAATTTATTTTCTACTCAAGAATTCAACCTAATTGTAGTGAGTGGATCCACTGAATATTATCTATGTTTACCCTTCATGAATATCATCAGCTAGTCGGGATTTACAAAATTACCATTTTTCCCTTCTAGCTGTTATTTCCCCAACTCCTTTGTAGTTTGTGAATAAGTTAGAAACAATGTATTGACGAGGAGCTAACAAGTCACATTGTTTCATCCAAAAGAGTAAAGACTCAATTTGGACACTGGCCAGTTCATTTATTCACATTCCAAGGAACAAAGCATGATGTGATATATATTGCATTTCAGTAATCATGTACATGAATTCCATATCTTTGAGAACTTCACAAAGTTACTCATGACATATTCACAACTTAGTACTTCACCAATAGGTTCTGCTCAGAATCACGTAGTGAGTCCGAATTCTGACTTTCTCAAATGAGAATACTTAAGCTGTGGAATGGCATGTCTCATTTCAGGATTAAGGTAAGCATGATGCAATTCATACGTAGTGACTTCGAGACATAAGAGGTTAAATGGTTTGTTTTTATCTTGTCTATAGAATCGCACTGGTCAATGCAGTACCTTCGGAAGATACCTAGAAGAACTATAGAGTCTCCAACTCTCAATGCCCCTTAACTATACATCATAGATTCTTCTAACAATCGTAGTGAGGTCAATAGTCCTTTGACCCTTAGATTGCGAATATATCGTTTTTAGCAAACCATGAAGAGTTAGTTCATGCAAATCTACATTTGTCTCTTCATGTATTGTTAGGTTTGTTTATGTAATTAATGAAAGCAATTACAAGCAAGAGTCTTCGTGAGACTTTATTATATCAAATGTACAAAAGTAAAGACTACAACTCTTCTTGTGGGCACCATTGACAACAAACTCCCAATTGACTCAAAGAAGATGTGTGTAGTCCTTCATGCCTAATCCCTCTCGACGTTGGTCGAAGACCTTATTGGCTAGGGTCTTGGTGAATGGATCCGCCATAGATCTACTTCACTTCCACGTCTCCGCGCTGCACGATCTCTCGAATCAAATGGTATTTCCTATCAATTTGTTTAGAGCGCCTATGGCTTCGAGTTCCTTTGAGTTAGCGACAGCCCCACTATTATCACAATAAAGGGTCATGGGCTCGTCGACGTTTGGAACATATTCCAAAAACTTATGGAATTTTCTAAGCCATACAGCCTCTTTGGATGCTTCACAAGAAGCCACATATTCTGCTTCCATTGTGGAGTCACCAATGCAAGATTGCTTAATACTTCTCCACACAATAGCAACACCATTGAGGATGAACACAGATCCTGAATTGGATTTCCTGGAATACTTATCCACTTGAAAATCGGAGTCAGTATATCCCATCATCGTCAGTACCTGAGTATGTAAGCATCAAGTTCCTAGTTCTTCGAAGATACTTGAGAACATGCTTAACAGCAACCCAGTGCTCGGGTCCATGGTTGGATTGGAAACGGCTAACTACACCAACTGTGAAACAGATGTCAGGTCTAGTGCAAAGCATAGCATACACGAGACTTACTACGCCTGAGGCGTAAGGAATTTTTCTCATGTCCTCAATCTCTTATGCAGTCTTGGGAGACTGGTCCTTAGAGAGTGAGACTCCATGCCTAAAGGGTGTTTGGTCCTTCTTGGAGTCTTGCATCGAGAAGCGATCCATCACCTTATCAATATATGATGCTTGAGAGAGCAACAGGGTCCGGTTTTTCCGATCTCGAAAGATTTGGATCCCCAGAATGTACGCGGCTTCTCCTAGATCTTTCATATCAAATTGCTTTACCAGCCAGACATTAACCTCAGATAATTTACCCACATCGTTACCTATGAGTAATATATCATCGACATATAGTACCAGGAACACAACTTTACCTTTGTGCATTAACTTGTAAATGCACGGCTCATCTATTGACTGCTCAAAGCCAAAGTTGTTCACAGTTTCATCGAATCTAATATTCCATGACCTAGATGCTTGCTTTAATCCATAAATGGACTTAAGCAAGTCACAAACCTTGGTCTCTTGACCTTCTTCCACGAAACCGTCTGGTTGAGCCATGTAAATGCGATCATCCAGATTGCCATTCAGGAAGTCCGTCTTGACATCCATTTTTTAGAGCTCATAATCGAGAGCTGCAGCTATAGATAGAAGTATGCGGATGGATTTAAGCATCGCGACTGGCGAAAATGTTTCTTCATAGTCAATCCCTTCTTGTTGGGTATAACCCTTAGCCACTAGTCGTGCTTTGAACGTCTCGACGTTCCCATCAGGACCTTTTTTCTTCTTGTATATCCACTTACACCCTACGGGTTTAATCCCTTCAGGAAGGTCTACAAGTTTCCAGACTTTGTTGACATACATCGAGTGCATTTCAACTTTCATGGCGTCAAGCCAAAGGTTTGATTCAGAACAAGCCATTGCTTGGCTATAGGAAACAGGGTCATCCACGTCAGAGACGGCTACAAGAGTGTCACCATAGGACATCTACCTGTTAGGCTTTTGAGTAGCCCTCCCAGTACGTCGAAGTACTACTTGACGAGATTCTGATGAGTTAGGTTGTGTTTTAGTTGGGGTAAGAACAGTTCTTACAGATGAGGTAGAAGCTTCCCCACCCAACTTTTCTTCAAGCACAATTTTGCTTCTAGGTTTTGCATCCTTCATAAAATCCTTCTCAAGGAAACAAGCATTCGTGCTAACAAAAGTCTTATCGTCCTCGAGACTATAGAATGTGAAACGTTTGGTTTCCTTTGGATATCCAATGAACAGACACAATTCTGACCTACTAGCCAACTTGCTAGTCTTTTGCCTCATCACGTGTGCAGGGCAACCCCAAATTTTAATGCGGCCAAGATTTACTTTACGGCCAGTCCATCGTTCATAAGGAGTACTAGGAACCGTTTTAGACGGAACTTGGTTCAGAATGTAAGCGGCTGTTTCGAGGGCATATCCCCAAAAGGAAAGAAAAAGTGATGAGTAACTCATCATTGATCTAACCATCTCCATAAGAGTTCGGTTTCTTCTCTCTGACACTCCGTTTTGTTGAGGTGTGCCAGGTGCGGTAAGTTAAGAAGCGATACCTTCTTCTTTAAGAAAGTCATCGAACTCTCCAAATATATACCCAGCACCTCGATCGGATCGAAGGGTTTTGATAACTTTGCCAGTTTGCTTTTCCACTAAAGCCCTAAAGACCTTAAATACGTAAAAGGTCTTGGATTTGTGTTTGAGCAAATAGACAAAACCGTATCTTGAGTAATCATCAGTGAAGGTAACGAAGTATTCGTATCCTCCACATGCCTGTTGACTGAGCGGACCACATACATTAGAATGTACTAGTTCCAGCAACTCAGTGACTCTTCGACCCTTATCGGAGAAAGGTCGCTTAGTCATTTTTCCTTCTATGCAAGATTCACAAGTGGGTAGTGAACCTATTGCAAAGGCTTTGTATGGACCGTCCCTCACAAATCTCTTAATCCTGTCTTGACTAATATGACCAAGCCTTAAGTGCCAGAGATATGTTCAGTTTGTGAGATCGGAAGGATCAGAAATTTTGATCATTTTTGGCTCCCTAACTAGATCTTTATCTAATTTGGTGTCTAAAAGAGAAGATTGAGTGGGTAAATGTAATAAAGAGCATTCTTCATACATGCATCAGTGACAAAAGAATTATCAGGAAACGAAATACGAATTCCATTCTTAATGAACTTTTAATAATAATCTTGCTCAAGAAGACGAGCAACAGATATTAAGTTCTTTCCAAAAGAAGGAACAAAATAAACAATATTCAAGTTTAAAGTACGGTCTTCGAAAGACAGCATCACAGATCCCACAGTCTTCGCAAACACCAAGCTCCCATCACCCATTTGAAACAGAAGTCTCCATCTTCTAAGCTTTTGGTTTTCTTGAAACCAGTCAAGGAACAAAAAATATAGTTAGTAGCAGCGGAGTCAAGAATCCACGTTGATACATTATCAGTTACTAAGCATGCTTCGGTAATTAGTAAAATACTATGTTCCTTTGCTTTTAGATAGGCAGGACAGTTCTACTTCTCGGCCTTGTGAGGTCTCTTCTTAGATCCAGAGGCGGAGGCTTTGTGCTCAGTAGCATATGCCTCTCCTTGGTTCATCTTTCTCTTAGTGAGACCTTAAGCAGCGTGAATCTCCTTCATAAGCTTGGTAGCAGTGTATTCTAGCTTGTTCATAGAGTAGTTCAGCTTGAAGGTATCAAAATATTCGGGGAGAGTTTCCAAGATCATATCTATTTTGGTCTCCTCGTCAATCTCAGATCCTAGGATTTCCATCTCATTCAGGTAAACAATGATCAGCATCATATGGTCCCTGACAGGAGTCCCAGCCTTCATGCGACAGTTCATAAACTGTCAGACTGCTTGTTGCCTTGCTTGACACCTTTGCCCTCCAAACATCTCAAGGAGATTGTAGAGCATGTCGGCGGAAGTCTCGATGTCACAATGTTGTTGTTGCAACATATTGTTCATAGATGCTAAGATATAGCACCTCACAATCTCATCGGATCGAAGCCAGGCCGCTAAGGCGTATTTGTCCTCTTGAGTCGAATCATCATTCGTTTGAGGAGGACAGGGGGTGGTGAGTACCCATTTGTGCTGGTTAACGGTATGGATGATATTGAGGTTAGGTTTTGAATCTACGCAGTTTTTGTTTTCGAGTTTGTTTGAGGAAAGGATAATCGAGAGATGGTTGAGAGACATGTTGCTTAATAAGTTGAAACAAGTTTATGATTTAGTCTTTGGTTTGGGATTTACGTTTGTTTAAGACTTGATAAAATCCAAAGGTGTTATAAACCAAACGATAATTTACTCCCTCAATAGAAGGCCACAAAAAATCTCCATTTATAAGTAAATGACACATCATTAATGCTTAGTAAAGATGTCAATACACCAATTTTGACTAGCCACCTTTTAAATTTGATTGATCGCTCACATCCTTTCGCAGAGCCTCAAGGGAGGATTACTAGGGATTGAGCCTAAGTGTGCAACCAACCACTTAGTCCAAAAGATCAACTTTGAAAAAATAATCCCCCAAGAGGAGGCCTTGTCTTCATCGTCTCACTCTCGGACGTAGCTCATTGAGCAATGATCGAAGCAAAAACGCCATAGAGTACTCCCATTGAAGAGAGGGTCAGAAGAGTGACTCTTAGTCTCACGTTAATTGCTTCTTTCATTAATGTTGGGGATCGTGGGTTACAAACAATAAGTATAACCCTCCCACTTAGTTTTTGGAGTTAGTACATCGACTCTTATAAGTTCGGAAACGGATTTCCTAGTTCTAGAGCGATAGAGCGAACAACTAGAAAAGAATCTTAGAGGTTCATGTTCAGAGCAGTGTTAGTGCATAAAGGCACAAGGTACATACTCGGATCTTTTCCTATTTTCTATTCGGGGAAAGTGCATGAGGGAAGTGTGAACTTCAACTCACTCGAACACTTGAAAGTTTGAGATTACACATCTTTCTTTTTCGGCTTGTCTATGAAGAGACCTCCCACTCAAATTTTCAAGAGCATATAGATTTTGAACAAATTTGATATAGATATAGTTTTGACAACATTTTGAAAACTTATTTGATTTGGATGACAAAATATTTTTAATTTTGAAAATAAAAACGGTTTTTCAAAATTCAAACTACTTTTGTAAAAATTCAATTTCAATTAAAATTTCAAAAATCAAAACATTTTAATCTTTCACATTATGTTTATAATCTTATAAAAAAAAACATTTTTTCTCAAGAAAATTTTCTCATTAGAGTTCTATAACTCATGGTAGTGGGGCTTAAAATCCGGATTTCTAAAAAAACTGGACTTTCGGAACAGCCGCGCACCTCGGAGTAAAATCGGCATAAATGGTGGCTCCAATGAAGTTTTGACCCGAAACCAATTGAATTGGAAAGAGGACAAACAGACCTTTAAGTTTATTCAAGAATCATTAAATTTGAAATTTTGAGCTGAGAGTTCTGCCACCTTTACTGCGGATTTTCTCGAGCTCGAAGAAAACTGGAAATAATTAAAGGTGGGACTTTGAGTGCGAAAAAAGAATCGAGTGTAACGGAACGTTTTAGGAAGTTTTTGTTGTCGCACGAAAATGAACAACGATTAAATACCTCGGGCGGTTCGATCCAAGGCCGGACCAAGTGATCCCGCCCGGGCCAAAAATGGGAGCTCGTAGACCGAGTTGCACCCTCCAAACCCTGAGGTGTGTTTTAGGGGGTGTGACCGTGCCAAAGGTTGGCTGCCTATGTACCCTTTAGTCGGGATCAGGTCAGAACGTAGTTCAATTTGTGTATTGGGTGGCTATCTTGGGCTCGGAGGCTTTGTGAATCCAAGGCTTTAGAGTAGGACCCGGCTCGTAGCTTCTAGTGAAGGCTTTAGAGGGGTCGCGTGCTCGTAGCTCGGAGTTCTAGCTCAAGGGCCAAGAAGCAGGAGGGCAGTATGTTCTACAGAGGCTCGGGTCGCAGAAGAGGAGCGCGCTCCCTCTCGTGGAGGGGGGTCCTTGACTTTCTGAGCCGAGGGAGGAGGATTGCGCGCTCATGGAATGTCACAAGAGCACGAAAGAATTCTCAAGAGGAGAGAAGTATTGTTCTTGAAAATGTATCAATTCAATTGGGAATCGATTGATCGTCTTTTTTCCCCTCCCCTAGGGGGGGTATTTATAGTATTTGAGGAAAGCCTTGGGCCGACCCCTTGAGGCCCACCGGGTGGCCAGGAGCGAGGCGCGCGAAGCCTCACGCTCAAGAGGGCGCAGGGCGCGCGGGACATGTCACCTGGATGGGCGCGGGGCGTGCCAGGCGCGGGACTTGGCCGGGCGCGGCGTGCCCGGCAGCCGGCGTGTCCGGCCGGGGTGGCAAGAATGCTCGGCCGAGATGGCCGAGGTGGCCGAGGTGGAAAGGACGCTCGGCCGAGGTGGCAAAGACGTCCGGCCGAGGTGGCCGAGCTGGCGAAGGCGCTCGGCCGAGGCGGCCGAGCTGGCGAAGGCGCTCGACCGAGGTGGCCGAGGCGGCAGGGTCACCCGGCTGAGGCAGCAGGGGCGCTCGGCCGGGGCGCCGAGGAGCACGCAGGCCGGGAGGCCGGGGCGCGCGGGAGTGTGCGCGCGGGCCGGGAGGCCGGGGCGCAGGAGTGCGCGTGCAGGCCGGGAGGCCGGGGCGTAAGGTGCGCGCGAGCCAGGCCCGATAGGGCCGGGGGCTTCAGGGCCGGGGGCGCAGGTGCGCGCGCGCCTGCCGTGCCGGGCCGTGGGTGTGTCGGGGCGCTCGGGCCTGGTGGGCCGGGGCCCGTTGGGCTTCTGGCCGGCAAAGCCCGGCCGGCCTTGAATCGTTTTTGAATTTCCAGTGTTCCGAAAACGACCGGTAACATTAGCCCCCCAAGTTTACGGCTTACGGGACGTAAGTCGTGAACTTTAGAAAAGAAAAGGGCGTTGAGGTAATTTTACCTTCGATCACATGTGATCGTCCGCACGCATATCTTTTGTGGCCGGACCCCTGGGGGCCGGATCAGTCCGGTCGGGCAGCAAGACCCGCGTGCGGCCTGGCGCTGGGGAATTGGCGCGCGCGCGAGGCCGGCCCGCGGGCCAGGCCTTGTGTTGCGCGCGCAGGGGGAAGGAGTAGGGTTTGCTCCTCCCCTTTATAAGTAGGAGAGTCCCCGCTCTCTCTGTTCACACTGGCGGCCTGTGGGTAATCGGAAAATTCCTTTGAATTTGAAATTTCCCCCGGGAGTTGACTTTTTTTCTTTTTCTTGATGGGGACTGAGCTTGTTTCCCATGTTGATGATCCCGAGGTTGACCCTACCTGCCCTCTCCCAAATTTTGGGGGGGGGGGGGCGGCCAAGGGTCCTTTTGAGGAACTCGACGGGATTCCCATCTTTGTCGAGGAAGACTCTGGCGCGGCCGACCAATGGCTCGCCGAGTTGAAGACCGATGCCGCGGCGATCGCCGAGCTGGCGGGGCCCGGGAGCGGCCCACCTACTAGGCGCGGCCCCGAAGGGGAGGACGAGGGGTCCAAGGACCCGCGTTCGTCAAGGCTGGTGATCAACCTGGTCTCCCGCGAGGCGTCCTTTGACGCCCCCCTGCTCGAGCAGCAAGGTGATGCAGTGGTGGGTGTCGAGCTCCCCCGGGCGTCTAACTTGGACGCCTCGGGTGTCGAGCTTGCGATAGTGCTGTCCGAATCTTTCTTGGACGAGATTTACTCTGACGATCCCCAAGGGTCGGGCTCGGAGGCTCTTGAGGAGGACTCGGAGGCTCCTCCCGCGTGAGGGAAGGAGAAACATGATGGCGAGGTGTTGGCGACGGCATGGCCAGCCCTCGAGTCCATGGAGGCTTCGGGCTACACTTATGCCCGATCGCTGGAGAGGACTCGCATGTACGGAGTAGGCGACTCTGTCGCCCCCATCGGCTTAGACTGCAAGGGAATCGATGCTGCGAGCACGCTCACTTCCCGAGTCTTCAGCACGCTTCGGGAGACGTATAACATCTCTCCCTTGGTGGGGTTGCTTAGACCCGCTCCCAAGGACATGCCCTCCCGCCCCAGGGACGGGTATGCGGCCGTGACGATCGGGAGTCTTGTCTGTTGGTTGCGTCTCCCGTTCCCCGCGATCGTCCAGCATATCTTAACCCGGCTAGGGGTCCATGCATGTCAGATGAGCCCGACATTCTATCGCATGTTGGCTACATGTTTCATGGAGTGGCACTGCCAGACGTAGCGTGCCATGACCGTGGACGACTTTCGTAACCTAGTCGCCGTCTTCCCGGCGCCGGGGCAGCCGGGATTCATATGGCCCGTGCTCGGGGCAATGTGAGGCTGGTCGAAGATTGCGACCCGCCTAGCCGCCGGGCATGGGTGTGGGTCACCTCGGACGCTTTTGGCGAGGCGCCCCTTCGCTTCGGTCGTCTGGCCGACTTTCCACCGGATGAGGGGGCAGCGGAGCTCCCCTTTGTGAGAGAAATCTCGGGGATGTCGGAGGCCCGCAAGGCTGGCGAGCGGTTCCGTTCCCCCGAGCTGATGGCGCTCACCGGGTGGTTCCCGCCCTTTGCTCCGGGCGAGCCGGCCCCCGAGTCCCGTGGCTCAATCAGTCGCTCCTGCTTCCCGAGGTATCTTTATGGTTTTGTAAAACCTTTTGTTTTGACAGGAACCCAACCTTTGTTGCTTTGTTTTGTGTAGCTGCAAAGAGGCGAGCTAGGAGGCTGGCCCTCGCTTCTCGGGACCCTGAGTCCATGGCGGAGATTCGCTCTAGGGTTGCCGACCGCAAGGCGAAGGGAGAGCGCGTCGAGACTGCCGGTCTAGTCGAACCGGAATCTCGGGCTTCTTTGAAGAGGGCTTCGACATCGGTACCTCCCGATGAGCGTTCCGAACCCAAGAGGGCGAACTCGACGGTGGAGCTGGAGGCGATAGAGGCCCGAGGGGATTGTTTTCGCCACCTCGAGGGATCCCCACTCTCTTGGTGGAAGGGCATGGTGTCGAAGGGCGATATTGCTTTCTTCCAGGCGGGGGTTACCTGTTGGGGAATCAAGTGGGTATCAGACACGAACAATCGCTCTGATACCACTTGTTGGGGAATCAAGTGGGTATCAGACACGAACAATCGCTCTGATACCACTTGTTGGTGGATCGAGCGCGCATCGGACACGAACGATCGCTCCGACGCGCCTCTTTTGAGATGATTCCACCATATAACCATATTAATGTGGAAAAATAATTAATTACGCTGATCATAAGCTAATTAAATAATGGTTATAATTAACAAGATCTAGTTATGTTTAATTAATTTAATTCATGAGAGCATATTTATCAAGCAACCGATTTGGACGAAAAACGAATACTTACGGTTTTTGGCTCACGAACTGAAAGCTTTCACAATCCGTCTTCGTCTTGAGTCGTCTTGATGAAGGACTCGAGGATGACACCTTAGTCTTCCGAAACGTAATCTCCGAGGCGAATAAGAAAGATGAGTGGGCACAGTCTTTATCTCACTAGATCACGAAACTAGGTGTTTCGAGATCTCGCTCTTATTTTACTAAGAATGGAAACGAATTTTCCGAGGGGAAGAGAAGTGAAGTGCTCGGCCAAGGTAGGCTAGAGAGCACGAAATTTTCACCAAAAATTACTTCAAATAATTGCTTATTTTTGCCTTCTCATGAACCCCTATTTATAGTAGTAAAAGGAGATATTCTTGGAATCTTCCAGAAAATTTTATTTCTTTTTATTGTGTTCACACTAGAGGATTTAATCTAGGCCCTTGGATCTCAACAAGTGAATCCTACTTTTTCTCTCATCCATCAGATCAATATCTATGGGATATTTAAATAGAGAATAATTTATTTAGTGAGATAATAAAGGAGAATATATTATTCTCCTAAATTTTCTCCTAAATATTCTCCTAAATATTCTCCTAAATACTCTCCTTTAAATAAGGAGAAAACATAGGAAAATATTTTATATTATTCTCTCTCCTTTGTTTAAACAACTAAAGAGAAAATATTGGTAAATACCAATATTGAAATTTCGAACTTGATGGCACACGGCCAAGGGGCTTTGCGCAAATTCCTAGTGCCAAAACCCTAATTCGAATTTTTCATGTGTGCAAGGCCCAATTTCTTAAAACCCAATTAATTATTTATTTACTTGGTCCAACAATAAACAAATAATTAATAATTTTTTATTTACTTGATCAAACAATAAATAAACAATTGTACCATAAATATTTATTTAATTCTGCGAATACCCGTTTTCCATAATTAATGCTGTCAATCACAATTACAGCAAGTGAGATTAATAATGATAAACATTATTATATGAAAGTTCTTATCCGCCTTTATCAGAGCCGAATCGGGGACTATGGTCCTAGTAATAGAAGCTTAACAAATCCGATGAAAAAGACGAAATAGTCCTTTCTCTTTTGTCCATCGATTCGTCTAATCTTGGTCAAATACTCCACCTTGTAAGCCAAGACTGAACTCTCCTTTATACTAGAATTATATTTACTCATCGTGACGAGTGTCCACTGATATAGTCAGTTCGTGATCAAGATCCTCCAGGTTCAACCCGTGTCAAGAGAAGTCAATTTTTCTGTTATACTTCCCTTGATACATATCAGCCCTAAGCATTGTTGCTTCCCCAGCGAAAGATTCTTTCGAACGTTACTTACTTCGAAAGTGCTAGCAATCTATCGGTTCTGGAATCAACCCTTAGGTGAGTGAACATTAACCTTCTTTCAGGAAGGCTGGATTCCGTATCTGTAAATCACTTCCCACTCGAATCATGCTCTGAGAAAACTCCCAAGACATAACCCAGTGTCCATGATCACTTCAGGATTTAGATCAAGTCTCACTGTGACCATCATAGTGACCTCGGTTAGTGTGTCGTAACGGTCCTTAAACGACACATCTACACCAAGACCTGTCCAGGTCGTACACTTACCACAAGTGTAGAATGCTCCCACATAGTGATCAGCCTTCACCCATGTGTTCCACATATATGACTTTAGATATAGCTTTCCAGGCGTATATCAGTCATCGACCATGTTTTAGCACACCGCCCGAACTCAGGTGCCCAGCACGTGACTCAGTTTAATACGGAGGCTATGGAAGATAGTTGTTATTGATTCTAATTATTTAGAACTCAACCCACTAATCATATAATGCTAATAAAGTAATCTTATTATCGAATTTAGTAATCATTTATTCATTATCTTCAAGTGGGCAATATTCCTAACAATCTCCCACTTTGACCAGAGAAGATAAGTTTCCTTCAGCCAATTTAATTCTTTGCCATCATTATAGATGGTTTAGACCTTGACCCAGGATTGAGATTCCCATCA
Source organism: Urtica dioica subsp. dioica (assembly GCF_054948205.1). Lineage (NCBI taxonomy): Eukaryota > Viridiplantae > Streptophyta > Magnoliopsida > Rosales > Urticaceae > Urtica > Urtica dioica. The sequence continues at coordinate 7,656,465 of NC_142760.1, read as the reverse complement.
TATGGATTCCCACTTTTATCTATACTCTATCATTCATGTCGATCTGACATATGTCCCATTTTCATATCATTCTAGTTCATGCATTTTTGCAAGTGTTCTTTGACTTACCATTTAAGGTCAATTCAAATTGTTCATAGTAAATAAATTTACTTTAGAACAAATTAACACTTTGCATACCTTTAGATTATACACCAGACTTTATATCTAAAGATAACAAGTCTCCCTATCAAGGTGTACATCCCTTTGGTGCCAAAACAGGTTGCACCATTGCATGGTTTGATCTCATCACCACTTACTATAGTGTGACTTATTGAACGTGTTTGAATAAGAACTTTATTGACCTATTTCCATTACTTGGTTATTTATAGTTCATCCTTGTATGTCGTGTTCATATTCAATATATACACAGGACTATAAGGATCTACTATATTTAAATAACTAAGTATCTCACTATTTCCAGAAATTACAGTGTTTACAACACATGTAGTTATTCTTGGAAATACGACATTGTCTAAGGTCTAATTATTAGTCCTTTTAACGACAATGTCAATAGCCTCAACATTGAGCTCATACCTTATATCAATAAGTATGTTTGAGACATAATGGAACGAGCATGGCGTTTCTAAATTTAATTTTAGAAACAGTTAGCTCAGTCAATTTACTTGTGTCATAATGGGGTCTAGAACTAAAATAGTAATGACTTTATTCATGACACTTGTTTTAGGAGCTATACTTATCGATCATTCTCAAAATATCGATTATAACAAACATCCATGTACAATCATGATTAGTTTGTTAAGCACTTAGGATCTACCTTTCATATTTCAAAAGGTTTAGTAGTATAACTATTTCGATCCATGTCTTTATGTTATTGGAACTTCATCCTCAAAGGACAGTTCATCTTCAATTTTGAAGATCCCTAATGAAGTGGTTTGTGGTATCAGAAAGAAGAGTATCATTTATGATAATGTCTCTCCTTAAGGGCTCAATCCCTTACCTTATAGCTTATAAAGCTTAAACCATTTCATTAATCCTTTTATAGACCTTTCTATTCCTTTAAGCTAATAGCTTAACAGGTAGATCTGTTAAATATGGGCTAATAACTTTCAGACAAGTTAGTATGATCGAGAATGATATCTCAAGATCATGTCTTTCCATTTACGGAAAGTTTATTGTTGATGAGAGTGACAAGGATCCATTCCAGGATGCTCCCACTAGGTTATTGATTTTCACGACAAGATAATTCAAAATTATCCTTCCTTTCAATTCATTGATTTATGTGGCAAGGTAATCATTGATTGCTCTTCCACTTTAATTATTGAATAATAGCATATACATTCCGGTTAAGGATGCCATCTTCAATGATGGGTTTAATCCTGTGAAGGATATTGCTATTTATCGAACAACAAGTGGCTAGATTTCATTAAAGAAAGCTCCCACTCTTTTATTGAACAATAGTGACTAGAATCCAATTAAGGATGCTCCCACTCAATAATATTGGTTATTTAGTGGCTAGGTTCCATTTATGGATGCTCCCACTATGTCAATGACTAAGAGTAGCTAGGTTCCAGCTAAGGATGCTCCTACTAGATTATTGAATTTTAGACTGGCTAGGTTCCAATTAAGGATGCTCCCACTCAATCAGTAAATCTAGAGTGACTAGGTTCCATTCAAGGATGCTCCCACTCAATCAATACGAATATTAGTGACTAGGTTCCAATTAAGGAAGCTCCCACTAATCATCAACACTAACTTTTAGTTGTGTCTCCTTTATTACTTATTATTCGCACAAGTCATTGTCGAATAATGATAATATTTATTTAGACGCTTTCAAAGCTCTAAATAGTTCTTAAACAATAAAACATATTCAACATAAGAATTTAATGAAGCAATAAAAGCTAATTAAATTCTAACAGAGATAATAACTTAGAAAATATTTATATTTATTTATTGTGCTTCCATATAGCATATGAACGGAAAAACGTGACCTTCATATTCTATATCTTTTTCATAAGGACATAAGCATTCATGCATATTCAAATATCATAAAAGCAATCAAGGCATTCAATAGAAGGAAATATTTAAAGACACAACCATGTGTTCATAAATAATGTAATAAAACATAAAGAAAGAAAGATTCATCCTTTCTGGAATAGCCATAAAGGCTACAGTCCAGAAAACCTCGGATTATTAAATGACACATCCCATGTTCAAAAAATAAATCCAAAGATGAAAGTAATAAAACTAGCAGGAAATTAGATCTTCAAACGGAGCATGAGCTTCTCTACAATTTGGGCTTGAATCCGACATTGTTCAGCAAGCTCGTCTACACACGTGTGCTCCATCAGATCTGCTCTGCAACAAGAGAAGAAGTATGCTCATGAATAATTATCCTCAAAACATTTTTAGGATATCTTTAATCATATGAATTTTAAGGTACAATACTAGCATTCTTCTTGTTTTTCTCAAGCTCAGCCAAGTACAAAGGACAATGCCTCTTCCAATGGCCTTCAGTGTTGAAGTGGTGACATTTACCAATGCTTTCTCGCTTCTTTTCTTTTCCTTTTCCACTTCTCTTGAAGTTCTTCCTTTCCTTCTTAGCGGGACCTTTCCCCTTCGAAGTATTCGAACGTGCCTTAGATGACTCAGCACCAGAAGTCAACATCTTCTTGGTTTTAGGCGAAGAACTCTTGTCAGCATAGAGAGCTGACCCTTTGTTCTTCCCATGTCGAGTGATAGACTCGAAAGTCTATAGTTCATTCAATAGCTGAGACAGTCCAAACGTCAACTTGTTCATGATGTAGTTGGACGTAAACTGTATAAAGTCACTCGAAAGGGAATTCAGGATTATTCCCACCTGAGTAACCTCATCCATCTGTGCCCCATGGAGTTCAGGTTCGGTGAAGTAGTTAGTCATCTTCATGATCCCTCACCGGAGTTCCCGCAGTCATCCTAGTGCTAGTGCACTTACGGGTGAGCTCAATGCGGGCTTGCTCGCTTTGCATCCCAAACATTTGTTGCAACGAGTCAAGGATCTCCACAGCGGTCTCCTTCCCTTCCATCTTAGTTCGCAACGCATCAGATATGCTTGCGAGCATGTAGGCCACCGCCTTGTTATTGGCAGTAGTCCACTTGTCATAGTCCTCCCTCAAGTTCTTGGAGGCACCATGAGCAGGAAGAGGAGGTCTGTCTTCAGTGAGGATAAAGCGAATGCTTTCACTCACAAGCACAATGTTGAGATTCGACTTCCACTTAGGGAAGTTATCTCTAGTCAGGACGTCTTTCGACAACAGGGCCATAATAGGGTTCGACATGATTACTAAAAACATAAAAAGCACATTTATTGGCAATACGAAAAGAAACAACTATCAATATAATTTAGGAAATAAAAACTATAATGCAAACATGCACGGGATAAAATACTAAACAAAAGAACCCAATTTTTATATTCCAAGGTAATTCGACTAATAGCCACAGTCCGTTTCACTCTGGTGACGTAACAGAGTGCACCTAGTGAAAATGAGAACCATCTCAGATTAGTGAGCAATCATAGTACATGCACCTTCATAACTATGCTCACTAACTACCAATTTTATAGGAATCTTTGGCCACATGAGCAACCACCGGTTGGTTCATGCATGAGTCAACCCAACATTTCAGTGAAAGAAATCTAGCTCATACGCACTAGCGTAACTAGTACACGCAGAGATCAACCCTCCCACCTATCGTTAGAGACACAACCTTGGTATTGGAATCAGAAAAGCCCTTCCGAATGGAACTGACCACCATGTTTAGAAAACCGCCGGTCACGAGGGGATCTTTCATCCTCACGGTGTTGTGTCAATGTTGGAGACCTACGACTTAATATACTTTCAGTATTTTAATTTTCCTAGCATTAACTTTAATCTAGGTGATCCACTCGAGTTAACTAAGTCATATTAAAAACTTGAGTGTTTCTAAGCTACCCTTAAAAACAGATGTTTCGATATAGCTTAGTGATTAGGAATTCGTGACATCTAGTCTTGATTATCCTAAAAGTATTCCATCACGGAAAAGCTCCCAGTAGAGAAGGTGAGACACTAGGTCTTCTTAAGTACCTCTCAGCTTAGCCTCTTATCGGCTTGGTGACAGAGCTCTCCGATCCGTTCAACTCATTCATTAATTAACTATCCTAATCCAATTAGACAATTTTAATGAATGAAAGCCCATGACAACCATTAACATACAATACATGATCTAAGTTATAGCATACAAGCATGGCATAGTAATTAAATAAACAAGCAAGAGCATGCAAGAATGGTTTGATTCGGATTGATCGTTTCCTATTTGATTCTATAAAGTAAATCAAGATGAGCCCAATCATATTGGCCCATGGATTCAATTGGGCCCATTCTTATGTCCCTTAGAAAAATAAATCAATATCAAATTATTTAATTTTTCTAATTTTTTTATTGAAAAAATTAATTAAGTAAGGGCCCATTCTAATGTCCCTTTTAAAATAAATCGATATCATAATAATTTATTTTGTAATGTTTTAAATAAAAAATCATTAGGGCTCAGCCGATATAGCTTTCCAGGCGTATATCAGTCATCGACCATGTTTTAGCACACCGCCCGAACTCAGGTGCCCAGCACGTGACTCAGTTTAATACGGAGGCTATGGAAGATAGTTGTTATTGATTCTAATTATTTAGAACTCAACCCACTAATCATATAATGCTAATAAAGTAATCTTATTATCGAATTTAGTAATCATTTATTCATTATCTTCAAGTGGGCAATATTCCTAACATTACCGACGCTCAGAGGGTCAGTATTTTGTTTGTTTCGTTATAAGCGTGGCTTTCAGTTTTAACCCTTGCTTCTTTGTCGTCGCAGGTGTATGTAAGGGCCGTGCGAATTGACAGGATTTTGCACGACTTCATCCAGCGCTTAGGGGCATCTCAGGAGGAGCTCGCCCGGACGAAGGCTAGGCTGGCTCAGGTCGAGCGAGGTTCGCACCCGTGGGCGGAGACCGAGACGCTTCGAGACCAGCTTCGTGAGGCCAGGGTGGAACTCCAGATCGCACAAGGCCAGCACGACGGAGCCCAACTGTCAGTGGCCAAGATGGCGAGCGAGCTCACCGAAGAACGGCGAGCTAGCGAGGTGGCGACCCGATCAGCGGATATTTTTCGCACTGAGGTTACCGACCTTCGGAGGCAACTGGATGCTCGATCCGATGCCTTGGAGACGTCGCACCGCCGGCTTACCTCGAGCGAAGCGGCGCGTGTAGGGCGAAGCGCGAGCGCGACTCTCTGGCGGAGGAAAACGCTCGACTCTCGTCCCAGCTTGCTGAAGCGGAGCGGAGAGCGTCCGAGTTGCAGGATGACTACGACATAGGGACCGAGGAATCCCGTCGTGCCGGAGCGGTGGAATGTCGAGACGCGACCGCGGCCGAAAACGAGTCCCGGGGGGTCACTTTTGACTTCTTCGACACCTTGTTCCCTCTGTTGGACGAGGGTGCTCCTTGAGCCGAGATGGCTTTCTTTTTCAGCGCGTATGTTTAGCGCTTTGTTTCTTTTCCTTTTCTAGGATTTATTTTTCACGCACTTTTGTTCAGCACGTGTTTATCAGAGCCGTGGCTCTTTTTATTTATGAGACACTTTTGTTGCTTTCATGTCGAATGCTATCTCATTTTCCGAGCAATTTTTACTCGCATGTGCCTTCTTTGTGGGCTATCGTGGCCCAGTGACTTCGCTTCGTGCCTTTCGGCGATCGAAGAGGTCGTACCGGGTAGTCCCCGGGGGCTTTGCATCCGTGCCATTGACGACTGGATGTGTAAGTCGCACCGGGTTGGGCCGGCGTCTTTTGGAGCCCGTGCTTTTAAGCGACCGAGCTTGCCGGGTTAGGCCGGCGTCTTCGAGCTCACGCTGCTTGAGCGACCGAGCTCGCCGGGTTAGGCCGACATCTTTTCTCGGACCCATAAGTCTGATGGGCCATTGGGGGCCCGAGCTTCTTAAGCCTTTGTCTCCCATGAGTGGGGGGCTTAAGGTTTTTTGTTTTTTTTTTGAAGAGTCGGCACGTGGAGTATAGTCGACTCGTAGACTCGGAGCTCGACTCGAAGAGTGAGCTCGTCTCGAGGAGGCGTAGATTCGGTGTGGGTAGTACCAGTCGGCTTGACGGACTCGGAGCTCGTCTCGAGGAGCGAGCTCGACTCGAGGAGCGAACTGGACTTAGGGAGCGAGCTCGAGTTCGACTCAAGGAGCGAACTCGACTTGAGGAGCGAACTGGGCACGAGGAGCGAGCTCGACTGGAGGAGCGAGCTCGACTCGAAGAGCGAACTTGAACTCGACTCAAGGAGTGAACTCGACTTGTGGAGCGAACTGGGCTCGAGGAGCGAGCTCGACTAGAGGAGCGAGCTCGACTCGAAGAGCGAACTTGAGCTCGACTCAAGGAGCGAACTCGACTTGAGGAGCGAACTTGGCTCGAGGAGCGAGCTCGACTGGAGGAGCGAGCTCGACTCGAAGAGCGAACTTGAGCTCGACTCAAGGAGCGAACTCGACTTGAGGAGTGAACTGGGCTCGAGGAGAGAGCTTGACTGTAGGAGCGAGCTCGACTCGAAGAGCGAACTTGAGCTCGACTCAAGGAGCGAACTCCACTTGAGGAGCGAACTGGGCTCGAGGAGCGAGCTCGACTGGAGGAGCGAGCTCGACTCGAAGAGCGAACTTGAGCTCGATTCAAGGAGCGAACTCGACTTGCGGAGTGAGCTTGACTGGAGGAGCGAGCTTGACTCGAAGAGCGACATGAGCGAGACTCAAGGAGCGAACTCGACTTGAGGAGCGAACTTGAGCTCGACTCAAGGAGCGAGCTCGACTTGAGGAGCGAACTGGAGCTCGACTCAAGGAGCGAGCTGGGCTCGAGGAGCGAGCTAGACTGGAGGAGCAAGCTTCACTCGAAGAGCGAACTTGAGCTCGACTCAAGGAGCGAACTCGACTTGAGGAGCGAACTGGGCTCGAGGAGCGAGCTCGACTGGAGGATCGAGCTCGACCCGAAGAGCGAACTTGAGCTCGACTCAAGGAGCGAACTCGACTTGAGGAGAGAGCTCGACTCAAGGAGAGAGCTCGACTTGAGGAGCGAGCTTGAATCTGGGAGCGAGTTTGACTCGAAGAGCGAACTTGAGCTCGACTCAAGGAGCGAACTCGACTTGAGGAGCGAATTGGGCTTGAGGAGCGAGATCGACTGGAGGAGCGAGCTTGACTCGGGGAGCGAGTTTGACTCGAAGAGCGAACTTGAGCTCGACTCAAGGAGCGAACTCGACTTGAGGAGCGAAATGGGCTTGAGGAGCGAGATCGACTGGAGGAGCGAGCTCGACTCGAAGAGCGAACTTGAGCTCGACTCAAGGAGCGAACTCGACTTGAGGAGCGAACTGGGCTCGCGGAGCGAGCTCGACTGGAGGAGCGAGCTCGACCCGAAGAGCGAACTTGAGCTCGACTCTAGGAGCGAACACGACTTGAGGAGAGAACTGGGCTCGAGGAGCGAGCTCGACTCGAAGAGCGAACTCGACTTGAGGACCAAGCTTGACTCGAGGAGCGAAGTCGACTCGAGGAGCGAATTCGACTCAAGGAGCGAGCTCGACTTGAGGAGCGAGCTCGACTCGAGGAGAGAACTCGACTCGAGGAGCGAACTTAAGCTCGACTCAAGGAGCGAGCTCGACTTGAGGAGCGAACTGGAGCTCGACTCAAGGAGCGAGCTGGGCTCGAGGAGCGAGCTCGACTTGAGGAGCGAGCTTCACTCGAAGAGCGAACTTGAGCTCGACTCAAGGAGCGAACTCGACTTGAGGAGCGAACTGGGCTCGAGGAGCGAGCTCGACTGGAGGATCGAGCTCGACCCGAAGAGCGAACTTGAGCTCGACTCAAGGAGCGAACTCGACTTGAGGAGTGAACTGGGCTCGAGGAGCGAGCTCGACTGGAGGAGAGAGCTCGACTCGAAGAGCGAACTTGAACTCGACTCAAGGAGCGAACTCGACTTGAGGAGCGAACTGGGCTCGAGGAGCGAGCTCGACTGGAGGAGCGAGCTCGACCCGAAGAGGGAACTTGAACTCGACTCAAGGAGCGAACTCGACTTGAGGAGCGAACTTGGCTCGAGGAGCGAGCTCGACTGGAGGAGCGAGCTCGACTTGAAGAGCGAACTTGAGCTCGACTCAAGGAGCGAACTCGACTTGAGGAGCGAACTTGGCTCGAGGAGCGAGCTCGACTGGAGGAGCGACCTCGACCCGAAGAGCGAACTTGAGCTCGATTCAAGGAGCGAACTCGACTTGAGGAGCGATTTTGGCTCGAGGAGCGAGCTCGACTCGAAGAGCGAACTTGAGCTCGACTCAAGGAGCGAACTCGACTTGAGGAGCGAACTTGAGCTCGACTCAAGGAGAGAGCTCGACTTGAGGAGCGAGTTTGACTCGAAGAGCGAACTTGAGCTCGACTCAAGGAGCGAACTCGACTTGAGGAGCGAATTGGGCTTGAGGAGCGAGATCGACTGGAGGAGCGAGCTCGACTCGAAGAGCGAACTTGAGCTCGACTCAAGGAGCGAACTCTACTTGAGGAGCGAAATGAGCTCGCGGAGCGAGCTCGACTGGTGGACCGAGCTCGACCCGAAGAGCGAACTTGAGCTCGACTCAAGGAGCGAACACGACTTGAGGAGAGAACTGGGCTCGAGGAGCGAGCTCGACTCAAGGAGCGAACTCGACTTGAGGACCAAGCTCGACTCGAGGAGCGAATTCGACTCGAGGAGCGAATTCGACTCAAGGAGCGAGCTCGACTTGAGGAGCGAGCTCGACTCGAGGAGCGAACTCGACTCGAGGAGCGAACTTGAGCTCGACTCAAGGAGCGAGCTCGACTCGAAGAGCGAACTTGAGCTCGACTCAAGGAGTGAACTCGACTTGAGGAGTGAACTGGGCTCGAGGAGCGAGCTCGATTCGAAGAGCGAACTTGAGCTCGACTCAAGGAGCGAACTCGACTTGAGGTGCGAACTGGGCTCGAGGAGCGAGCTCGACTGGAGGAGCGAGCTCGACTCGAAGAGCGAACTTGAGCTCGACTCAAGGAGCGAACTCAACTTGAGGAGCGAACTTGGCTCGAGGAGCGAATTGGACTCAAGCAGCGAGCTCGACTTGAGGAGCGAACTCGACCCGAAGAGCGAACTTGAGCTCGACTCAAGGAGCGAACTCGACTTGAGGAGCGAACTTGGCTCGAGGAGCGAGCTCGACTGGAGAAACGAGCTCGACTTGAGGAGCGAACTTGGCTCGAGGAGCGAGCTCGACTCGAAGAGCGAACTTGAGCTCGACTCAAGGAGCGAACTCGACTTGAGGAGCGAACTTGGCTCGAGGAGAGAGCTCGATTGGAGGAGCGAGCTCGACTCGAAGAGCGAACTTGAGCTCGATTCAAGGAGCGAACTCGACTTGAGGAGTGAACTGGGCTCGAGGAGCGAGCTCGACTCGATGAGCGAACTTGAGCTCGACTCAAGGAGCGAACTCGACTTGAGGTGCGAACTGGGCTCGAGGAGCGAGCTCGACTGGAGGAGCGAGCTCGACTCGAAGAGCGAAATTGAGCTCGACTCAAGGAGCGAACTCGACTTGATGAGCGAGCTCGACTCGAGGAGCGAACTCGACTCGAGGAGCGAATTGGACTCAAGCAGCGAGCTCGACTTGAGGAGCGAGCTCGACTCGAGGAGCGAACTCGACTCGAGGAGTGAATTGGACTCAAGCAGCGAGCTCGACTTGAGGAGCGAGCTCGACTCGAGGAGCGAACTCGACTTGAGGAGCGAGCTCGACTCGAGGAGCGAACTCGACTCGAGGAGCAAATTGGACTCAAGCAGCGAGCTCGACTTGAGGAGCGAGCTCGACTCGAGGAGCGAACTCGACTCGAGGAGCGAACTTGAGCTCGACTCAAGGAGCAGCTCGACTTGAGGAGCGAACTTGAGCTCGACTCAAGGAGCGAGCTGGGCTCGAAGAGCGAGCTCGACTGGAGGAGCGAGCTTGACTCGAAGAGCGAACTTGAGCTCGACTCAAGGAGCGAACTCGACTTGAGGAGAGAACTGGGCTCGAGGAGCGAGCTCGACTCAAGGAGCGAACTCGACTTGAGGACCAAGCTCGACTCGAGGAGCGAATTCGACTCGAGGAGCGAATTCGACTCAAGGAGCGAGCTCGACTTGAGGAGCGAGCTCGACTCGAGGAGCGAACTCGACTCGAGGAGCGAACTTGAGCTCGACTCAAGGAGCGAGCTCGACTCGAAGAGTGAACTTGAGCTCGACTCAAGGAGCGAACTCGACTTGAGGAGTGAACTGGGCTCGAGGAGCGAGCTCGATTCGAAGAGCGAACTTGAGCTCGACTCAAGGAGCGAACTAGACTTGAGGTGCGAACTGGGCTCGAGGAGCGAGCTCGACTGGACGAGCGAGCTCGACTCGAAGAGCGAACTTGAGCTCGACTCAAGGAGCGAACTCAACTTGAGGAGCGAGCTCGACTCGAGGAGCGAACTCGACTCGGGGAGCGAATTGGACTCAAGCAGCGAGCTCGACTTGAGGAGCGAACTCGACCCGAAGAGCGAACTTGAGCTCGACTCAAGGAGCGAACTCGACTTGAGGAGCGAACTTGGCTCGAGGAGCGAGCTCGACTGGAGGAGCGAGCTCGACTCGAAGAGCGAATTTGAGCTCGACTCAAGGAGCGAACTCGACTTGAGGAGCGAACTTGGCTCGAGGAACGAGCTCGACTGGAGGAGCGAGCTCGACTCGAAGAGCGAACTTGAGCTCGACTCAAGGAGCGAACTCGACTTGAGGAGTGAACTGGGCTCGAGGAGCGAGCTCGACTCGAAGAGCGAACTTGAGCTCGACTCAAGGAGCGAACTCGACTTGAGGTGCGAACTGGGCTCGAGGAGCGAGCTCGACTGGAGGAGCGAGCTCGACTCGAAGAGCGAACTTGAGCTCGACTCAAGGAGTGAACTCGACTTGAGGAGCGAGCTCGACTCGAGGAGCGAATTCGTCTCGAGGAGCGAATTGGACTCAAGCAGCGAACTCGACTTGAGGAGCGAGCTCGACTCGAGGAGCGAACTCGACTCGAGGAGCGAACTTGAGCTCGACTCAAGGAGCAGCTCGACTTAAGGAGCGAACTTGAGCTCGACTCAAGGAGCGAGCTGGGTTTGAAGAGCGAGCTCGACTGGAGGAGCGAGCTTGACTCGAAGAGCGAACTTGAGCTCGACTCTAGGAGCGAACTCGACTTGAGGATCGAACTGGGCTCGAGGAGCGAGATCGACTGGAGGAGCGAGCTCGACTCGAAGAGCGAACTTGAGCTCGACTCAAGGAGAGAACTCGACTTGAGGAGCGAACTGGGCTCGCGGAGCGTGCTCGACTGGAGGATCGAACTGGGCTCGAGGAGCGAGATCGACTGGAGGAGCGAGCTCGACTCGAAGAGCGAACTTGAGCTCGACTCAAGGAGAGAACTCGACTTGAGGAGCGAACTGGGCTCGCGGAGCGTGCTCGACTGGAGGAGCGAGCTCGACCCGAAGAGCGAACTTGAGCTCGACTCAAGGAGCGAACACGACTTGAGGAGAGAACTGGGCTCGAGGAGCGAGCTCGACTCGAAGAGCGAACTCGACTTGAGGACCAAGCTTGACTCGAGGAGCGAAGTCGACTCGAGGAGCGAATTCGACTCAAGGAGCGAGCTCGACTTGAGGAGCGAGCTCGACTCGAGGAGCGAACTAGACTCGAGGAGCGAACTTGAGCTCGACTCAAGGAGCGCGCTCGACTTGAGGAGCGAACTGGAGCTCGACTCAAGGAGCGAGCTGGGCTCGAGGAGCGAGCTCGACATGAGGAGCGAGCTTCACTCGAAGAGCGAACTTGAGCTCGACTCAAGGAGCGAACTCGACTTGAGGAGCGAAATGGGCTCGAGGAGCGAGCTCGACTGGAGGATCGAGCTCGACCCGAAGAGCGAACTTGAGCTCGACTCAAGGAGCGAACTCGACTTGAGGAGTGAACTGGGCTCGAGGAGCGAGCTCGACTGGAGGAGAGAGCTCGACTCGAAGAGCGAACTTGAACTCGACTCAAGGAGCGAACTCGACTTGAGGAGCGAACTGGGCTCGAGGAGCGAGCTCGACTGGAGGAGCGAGCTCGACCCGAAGAGGGAACTTGAACTCGACTCAAGGAGCGAACTCGACTTGAGGAGCGAACTTGGCTCGAGGAGCGAGCTCGACTGGAGGAGCGAGCTCGACTTGAAGAGCGAACTTGAGCTCGACTCAAGGAGCGAACTCGACTTGAGGAGCGAACTTGGCTCGAGGAGCGAGCTCGACTGGAGGAGCGAGCTCGACCCGAAGAGCGAACTTGAGCTCGACTCAAGGAGCGAACTCGATTTGAGGAGCGATTTTGGCTCGAGGAGCGAGCTCGACTCGAAGAGCGAACTTGAGCTCGACTCAAGGAGCGAACACGACTTGAGGAGCGAACTTGAGCTCGACTCAAGGAGAGAGCTCGACTTGAGGAGCGAGTTTGACTCGAAGAGCGAACTTGAGCTCGACTCAAGGAGCGAACTCGACTTGAGGAGAGAATTGGGCTTGAGGAGCGAGATCGACTGGAGGAGCGAGCTCGACTCGAAGAGCGAACTTGAGCTCGACTCAAGGAGCGAACTCTACTTGAGGAGCGAACTGAGCTCGCGGAGCGAGCTCGACTGGAGGACCGAGCTCGACCCGAAGAGCGAACTTGAGCTCGACTCAAGGAGCGAACACGACTTGAGGAGAGAACTGGGCTCGAGGAGCGAGCTCGACTCAAGGAGCGAACTCGACTTGAGGACCAAGCTCGACTCGAGGAGCGAATTCGACTCGAGGAGCGAATTCGACTCAAGGAGCGAGCTCGACTTGAGGAGCGAGCTCGACTCGAGGAGCGAACTCGACTCGAGGAGCGAACTTGAGCTCGACTCAAGGAGCGAGCTCGACTCGAAGAGCGAACTTGAGCTCGACTCAAGGAGCGAACTCGACTTGAGGAGTGAACTGGGCTCGAGGAGCGAGCTCGATTCGAAGAGCGAACTTGAGCTCGACTCAAGGAGCGAACTCGACTTGAGGTGCGAACTAGGCTCGAGGAGCGAGCTCGACTGGAGGAGCGAGCTCGACTCGAAGAGCGAACTTGAGCTCGACTCGAAGAGCGAACTTGAGCTCGACTCAAGGAGCGAACTCAACTTGAGGAGCGAGCTCGACTCGAGGAGCGAACTCGACTCGAGGAGCGAATTGGACTCAAGCAGCGAGCTCGACTTGAGGAGCGAACTCGACCCGAAGAGCGAACTTGAGCTCGACTCAAGGAGCGAACTCGACTTGAGGAGCGAACTTGGCTCGAGGAGCGAGCTCGACTGGAGGAGCGAGCTCGACTCGAAGAGCGAATTTGAGCTCGACTCAAGGAGCGAACTCGACTTGAGGAGCGAACTTGGCTCGAGGAGCGAGCTCGACTGGAGGAGCGAGCTCGACTAGAAGAGCGAACTTGAGCTCGACTCAAGGAGCGAACTCGACTTGAGGAGTGAACTGGGCTCGAGGAGCGAGCTCGACTCGAAGAGCGAACTTGAGCTCGACTCAAGGAGCGAACTCGACTTGAGGTGCGAACTGGGCTCGAGGAGCGAGCTCGACTGGAGGAGCGAGGTCGACTCGAAGAGCGAACTTGAGCTCGACTCAAGGAGTGAACTCGACTTGAGGAGCGAGCTCAACTCGAGGAGCGAACTCGTCTCGAGGAGCGAATTGGACTCAAGCAGCGAACTCGACTTGAGGAGCGAGCTCGACTCGAGGAGCGAACTCGACTCGAGGAGCGAACTTGAGCTCGACACAAGGAGCAGCTCGACTTGAGGAGCGAACTTGAGCTCGACTCAAGGAGCGAGCTGGGCTCGAAGAGCGAGCTCGACTGGAGGAGCGAGCTTGACTCGAAGAGCGAACTGGAGCTCGACTCAAGGAGCGAACTCGACTTGAGGAGCGAACTGGGCTCGAGGAGCGAGATCGACTGGAGGAGCGAGCTCGACTCGAAGAGCGAACTTGAGTTCGACTCAAGGAGCGAACTCGACTTGAGGAGCGAACTGGGCTCGCGGAGCGAGCTCGACTAGAGGAGCGAGCTCGACCCGAAGAGCGAACTTGAGCTCGACTCAAGGAGCGAACACGACTTGAGGAGAGATTTGGGCTCGAGGAGCGAGCTCGACTGGAGGAGCGAGCTCGACTCGAAGAGCGAACTTGAGCTCGACTCGAGGAGCGAACTCGACTTGAGGACTAAGCTCGACTCGAGGAGCGAATTCGACTCGAGGAGCGAATTGGACTCAAGGAGCGAGCTCGACTTGAGGAGCGAGCTCGACTCGAGGAGCGAACTCGACTCGAGGAGCGAACTTGAGCTCGACTCAAGGAGCGAGCTCGACTTGAGGAGCGAACTGGGCTCGAGGAGCGAGCTCGACTGGAGGATCGAGCTCGACCCGAAGAGCGAACTTGAGCTCGACTCAAGGAGCGAACTCGACTTGAGGAGCGAACTTGGCTTGAGGAGCGAGCTCGACTCGAAGAGCGAACTTCAGCTCGACTCAAGGAGCGAACTCGACTTGAGGAGCGAACTTGGCTCGAGGAGCGAGCTCGACTGGTGGAGCGAGCTCGACTCGAAGAGCGAACTTGAGCTCGACTCAAGGAGCGAACTCGACTTGAGGAGTGAACTGGGCTCGAGGAGCGAGCTCGACTCGATGAGCGAACTTGAGCTCGACTCAAGGAGCGAACTCGACTTGAGGTGCGAACTGGGCTCGAGGAGCGAGCTCGACTGGAGGAGCGAGCTCGACTCGAAGAGCGAACTTGAGCTCGACTCAAGGAGCGAACTCGACTTGATGAGCGAGCTCGACTCGAGGAGCGAACTCGACTCGAGGAGCGAATTGGACTCAAGCAGCGAGCTCGACTTGAGGAGCGAGCTCGACTCGAGGAGCGAACTCGACTCGAGGAGCGAATTGGACTCAAGCAGCGAGCTCGACTTGAGGAGCGAGCTCGACTCGAGGAGCGAACTCGACTCGAGGAGCAAATTGGACTCAAGCAGCGAGCTCGACTTGAGGAGCGAGCTCGACTCGAGGAGCGAACTCGACTCGAGGAGCGAACTTGAGCTCGACTCAAGGAGCAGCTCGACTTGAGGAGCGAACTTGAGCTCGACTCAAGGAGCGAGCTGGGCTCGAAGAGCGAGCTCGACTGGAGGAGCGAGCTTGACTCGAAGAGCGAACTTGAGCTCGACTCAAGGAGCGAATTCGACTTGAGGATCGAACTGGGCTCGAGGAGCGAGATCGACTGGAGGAGCGGGCTCGACTCGAAGAGCGAACTTGAGCTCGACTCAAGGAGAGAACTCGACTTGAGGAGCGAACTGGGCTCGCGGAGCGAGCTCGACTGGAGGAGCGAGCTCGACCCGAAGAGCGAACTTGAGCTCGACTCAAGGAGCGAACACGACTTGAGGAGAGAACTGGGCTCGAGGAGCGAGCTCGACTGGAGGAGCGAGCTCGACTCGAAGAGCGAGCTTGAGCTCGACTCAAGGAGCGAACTCGACTTGAGGACTAAGCTCGACTCGAGGAGCGAATTCGACTCGAGGAGCGAATTGGACTCAAGGAGCGAGCTCGACTTGAGGAGCTAGCTCAACTAGAGGAGCGAACTCGAGTCGAGGAGCGAACTTGAGCTCGACTCAAGGAGCGAGCTCGACTTGAGGAGCGAACTGGAGCTCGACTCAAGGAGCGAGCTGGGCTCGAGGAGCGAGCTCGACTGGAGGAGCGAGCTTCACTCGAAGAGCGAACTTGAGCTCGACTCAAGGAGCGAACTCGACTTGAGGAGCGAACTGGGCTCGAGGAGCGAGCTCGACTGGAGGAGCGAGCTCGACTCGAAGAGCGAACTTGAGCTCGACTCAAGGAGCGAACTCTACTTGAGGAGCGAACTGAGCTCGCGGAGCGAGCTCGACTGGAGGACCGAGCTCGACCCGAAGAGCGAACTTGAGCTCGACTCAAGGAGCGAACACGACTTGAGGAGAGAACTGGGCTCGAGGAGCGAGCTCGACTCAAGGAGCGAACTCGACTTGAGGACCAAGCTCGACTCGAGGAGCGAATTCGACTCGAGGAGCGAATTCGACTCAAGGAGCGAGCTCGACTTGAGGAGCGAGCTCGACTCGAGGAGCGAACTCGACTCGAGGAGCGAACTTGAGCTCGACTCAAGGAGCGAGCTCGACTCGAAGAGCGAACTTGAGCTCGACTCAAGGAGCGAACTCGACTTGAGGAGTGAACTGGGCTCGAGGAGCGAGCTCGATTCGAAGAGCGAACTTGAGCTCGACTCAAGGAGCGAACTCGACTTGAGGTGCGAACTAGGCTCGAGGAGCGAGCTCGACTGGAGGAGCGAGCTCGACTCGAAGAGCGAACTTGAGCTCGACTCGAAGAGCGAACTTGAGCTCGACTCAAGGAGCGAACTCAACTTGAGGAGCGAGCTCGACTCGAGGAGCGAACTCGACTCGAGGAGCGAATTGGACTCAAGCAGCGAGCTCGACTTGAGGAGCGAACTCGACCCGAAGAGCGAACTTGAGCTCGACTCAAGGAGCGAACTCGACTTGAGGAGCGAACTTGGCTCGAGGAGCGAGCTCGACTGGAGGAGCGAGCTCGACTCGAAGAGCGAATTTGAGCTCGACTCAAGGAGCGAACTCGACTTGAGGAGCGAACTTGGCTCGAGGAGCGAGCTCGACTGGAGGAGCGAGCTCGACTAGAAGAGCGAACTTGAGCTCGACTCAAGGAGCGAACTCGACTTGAGGAGTGAACTGGGCTCGAGGAGCGAGCTCGACTCGAAGAGCGAACTTGAGCTCGACTCAAGGAGCGAACTCGACTTGAGGTGCGAACTGGGCTCGAGGAGCGAGCTCGAGTGGAGGAGCGAGGTCGACTCGAAGAGCGAACTTGAGCTCGACTCAAGGAGTGAACTCGACTTGAGGAGCGAGCTCAACTCGAGGAGCGAACTCGTCTCGAGGAGCGAATTGGACTCAAGCAGCGAACTCGACTTGAGGAGCGAGCTCGACTCGAGGAGCGAACTCGACTCGAGGAGCGAACTTGAGCTCGACACAAGGAGCAGCTCGACTTGAGGAGCGAACTTGAGCTCGACTCAAGGAGCGAGCTGGGCTCGAAGAGCGAGCTCGACTGGAGGAGCGAGCTTGACTCGAAGAGCGAACTGGAGCTCGACTCAAGGAGCGAACTCGACTTGAGGAGCGAACTGGGCTCGAGGAGCGAGATCGACTGGAGGAGCGAGCTCGACTCGAAGAGCGAACTTGAGTTCGACTCAAGGAGCGAACTCGACTTGAGGAGCGAACTGGGCTCGCGGAGCGAGCTCGACTAGAGGAGCGAGCTCGACCCGAAGAGCGAACTTGAGCTCGACTCAAGGAGCGAACACGACTTGAGGAGAGATTTGGGCTCGAGGAGCGAGCTCGACTGGAGGAGCGAGCTCGACTCGAAGAGCGAACTTGAGCTCGACTCGAGGAGCGAACTCGACTTGAGGACTAAGCTCGACTCGAGGAGCGAATTCGACTCGAGGAGCGAATTGGACTCAAGGAGCGAGCTCGACTTGAGGAGCGAGCTCGACTCGAGGAGCGAACTCGACTCGAGGAGCGAACTTGAGCTCGACTCAAGGAGCGAGCTCGACTTGAGGAGCGAACTGGGCTCGAGGAGCGAGCTCGACTGGAGGATCGAGCTCGACCCGAAGAGCGAACTTGAGCTCGACTCAAGGAGCGAACTCGACTTGAGGAGCGAACTTGGCTTGAGGAGCGAGCTCGACTCGAAGAGCGAACTTCAGCTCGACTCAAGGAGCGAACTCGACTTGAGGAGCGAACTTGGCTCGAGGAGCGAGCTCGACTGGTGGAGCGAGCTCGACTCGAAGAGCGAACTTGAGCTCGACTCAAGGAGCGAACTCGACTTGAGGAGTGAACTGGGCTCGAGGAGCGAGCTCGACTCGATGAGCGAACTTGAGCTCGACTCAAGGAGCGAACTCGACTTGAGGTGCGAACTGGGCTCGAGGAGCGAGCTCGACTGGAGGAGCGAGCACGACTCGAAGAGCGAACTTGAGCTCGACTCAAGGAGCGAACTCGACTTGATGAGCGAGCTCGACTCGAGGAGCGAACTCGACTCGAGGAGCGAATTGGACTCAAGCAGCGAGCTCGACTTGAGGAGCGAGCTCGACTCGAGGAGCGAACTCGACTCGAGGAGCGAATTGGACTCAAGCAGCGAGCTCGACTTGAGGAGCGAGCTCGACTCGAGGAGCGAACTCGACTCGAGGAGCAAATTGGACTCAAGCAGCGAGCTCGACTTGAGGAGCGAGCTCGACTCGAGGAGCGAACTCGACTCGAGGAGCGAACTTGAGCTCGACTCAAGGAGCAGCTCGACTTGAGGAGCGAACTTGAGCTCGACTCAAGGAGCGAGCTGGGCTCGAAGAGCGAGCTCGACTGGAGGAGCGAGCTTGACTCGAAGAGCGAACTTGAGCTCGACTCAAGGAGCGAACTCGACTTGAGGATCGAACTGGGCTCGAGGAGCGAGATCGACTGGAGGAGCGGGCTCGACTCGAAGAGCGAACTTGAGCTCGACTCAAGGAGAGAACTCGACTTGAGGAGCGAACTGGGCTCGCGGAGCGAGCTCGACTGGAGGAGCGAGCTCGACCCGAAGAGCGAACTTGAGCTCGACTCAAGGAGCGAACACGACTTGAGGAGAGAACTGGGCTCGAGGAGCGAGCTCGACTGGAGGAGCGAGCTCGACTCGAAGAGCGAGCTTGAGCTCGACTCAAGGAGCGAACTCGACTTGAGGACTAAGCTCGACTCGAGGAGCGAATTCGACTCGAGGAGCGAATTGGACTCAAGGAGCGAGCTCGACTTGAGGAGCGAGCTCAACTAGAGGAGCGAACTCGAGTCGAGGAGCGAACTTGAGCTCGACTCAAGGAGCGAGCTCGACTTGAGGAGCGAACTGGAGCTCGACTCAAGGAGCGAGCTGGGCTCGAGGAGCGAGCTCGACTGGAGGAGCGAGCTTCACTCGAAGAGCGAACTTGAGCTCGACTCAAGGAGCGAACTCGACTTGAGGAGCGAACTGGGCTCGAGGAGCGAGCTCGACTGGAGGAGCGAGCTCGACTCGAAGAGCGAACTTGAACTCGACTCAAGGAGCGAACTCGACTTGAGGAGCGAACTGGGCTCGAGGAGCGAGCTCGACTGGAGGAGCGAGCTCCACCCGAAGAGCGAACTTGAGCTCGACTCAAGGAGCGAACTCGACTTGAGGAGTGAACTTGGCTCGAGGAGCGAGCTCGACTGGAGGAGCGAGCTCGACTCGACGAGCGAACTTGAGCTCGACTCAAGGAGGGAACTCGACTTGAGGTGCGAACTGGGCTCGAGGAGCGAGCTCGACTGGAGGAGCGAGCTCGACTCGAAGAGCGAACTTGACCTCGACTCAAGGAGCGAACTCGACTTGAGGAGCGAGCTCGACTCGAGGAGCGAACTCGACTCGAGGAGCGAACTTGAGCTCGACTCAAGGAGCAGCTCGACTTGAGGAGCGAACTTGAGCTCGACTCAAGGAGCGAGCTGGGCTCGAAGAGCAAGCTCGACTGGAGGAGCGAGCTTGACTCGAAGAGCGAACTTGAGCTCGACTCAAGGAGCGAACTCGACTTGAGGAGCGAACTGGGCTCGAGGAGCGAGATCGACTGGAGGAGCGAGCTCGACTCGAAGAGCGAACTTGAGCTCGACTCAAGGAGCGAACTCGACTTGAGGAGCGAACTGGGCTCGCGGAGCGAGCTCGACTGGAGGAGCGAGCTCGACCCGAAGAGCGAACTTGAGCTCGACTCAAGGAGCGAACACGACTTGAGGAGAGAACTGGGCTCGAGGAGCGAGCTCGACTGGAGGAGTGAGCTCGACTCGAAGAGCGAACTTGACCTCGACTCAAGGAGCGAACTCGACTTGAGGACTAAGCTCGACTCCAGGAGCGAATTCGACTCGAGGAACGAATTGGACTCAAGGAGCGAGCTCGACTCGAGGAGCGAGCTCGACTCGAGGAGCGAACTTGACTCGAGGAGCGAACTTAAGCTCGACTCAAGGAGCGAGCTCGACTTGAGGAGCGAACTGGAGCTCGACTCAAGGAGCGAGCTGGGCTCGAGGAGCGAGCTAGACTGGAGGAGCAAGCTTCACTCGAAGAGCGAACTTGAGCTCGACTCAAGGAGCGAACTCGACTTGAGGAGCGAACTGGGCTCGAGGAGCGAGCTCGACTCGAAGAGCGAACTCGAGCTCGACTCAAGCAGCGAACTCTACTTGAGGAGCGAACTGGGCTCGAGGAGCGAGCTCGACTGGAGGAGCGAGCTCGACCCGAAGAGCGAACTCGACTTGAGGAGCGAACTTGGCTCGAGGATCGAGCTCGACTGGAGGAGCGAGCTCGACTCGAAGAGCGAACTTGAGCTCGACTCAAGAAGCGAACTCGACTTGAGGAGCGAACTTGGCTCGAGGAGCGAGCTCGACTGGAGGAGCGAGCTCGACTCGAAGAGCGAACTTGAGCTCGACTCAAGGAGCGAACTCGACTTGAGGAGTGAACTGGGCTCGAGGAGCGAACTCGACTCGAAGAGCGAACTTGAGCTCGACTCAAGGAGCGAACTCGACTTGAGGTGCGAACTGGGCTCGAGGAGCGAGCTCGACTGGAGGAGCGAGCTCGACTCGAAGAGCAAACTTGAGGTCGACTCAAGGAGCGAACTCGACTTGAGGAGCGAGCTCGACTTGAGGAGCGAACTCGACTCGAGGAGCGAACTTGAGCTCGACTCAAGGAGCAGCTCGACTTGAGGAGCGAACTTGAGCTCGACTCAAGGAGCGAGCTGGGCTCGAAGAGCGAGCTCGACTGGAGGAGCGAGCTTGACTCGAAGAGCGAAATTGAGCTCGACTCAAGGAGCGAACTCGACTTGAGGAGCGAACTGGGCTCGAGGAGCGAGCTCGACTGGAGGACCGAGCTCGACCCGAAGAGCGAACTTGAGCTCGACTCAAGGAGCGAACTCGACTTGAGGAGCGAACTTGGCTCGAGGAGCGAGCTTGACTGGAGGAGCGAGCTCGACTCGAAGAGAGAACTTGAGCTCGACTCAAGGAGCGAACTCGACTTGAGGAGCGAACTTGGCTCGAGGAGCGAGCTCGACTGGAGGAGCGAGCTCGACTCGAAGAGCGAACTTGAGCTCGACTCAAGGAGCGAACTCGACTTGAGGAGCGAGCTCGACTCGAGGAGCGAACTCGACTTGAGGAGCGAGCTCGACTCGAGGAGCGAACTCGACTCGAGGAGCGAATTGGACTCAAGCAGCGAGCTCGACTCGAGGAGCGAACTCGACTCGAGGAGCGAACTTGAACTCGACTCAAGGAGCAGCTCGACTTGAGGAGCGAACTTGAGCTCGACTCAAGGAGCGAGCTGGGCTCGAAGACCGAGCTCGACTGGAGGAGCGAGCTTGACTCGAAGAGCGAACTTGAGCTCGACTCAAGGAGCGAACTCGACTTGAGGAGTGAACTGGGCTCGAGGAGCGAGATCGACTGGAGGAGCGAGCTCGACTCGAAGAGCGAACTTGAGCTCGACTCAAGGAGCGAACTCGACTTGAGGAGCGAACTGGGCTCGCGGAGCGAGCTCGACTAGAGGAGCGAGCTCGACCCGAAGAGCGAACTTGAGCTCGACTCAAGGAGCGAACACGACTTGAGGAGCGAACTTGGCTCGAGGAGCGAGCTCGACTGGAGGAGCGAGCTCGACTCGAAGAGCGAACTTGAGCTTGACTCAAGGAGCGAACTCGACTTGAGGAACGAACTGGGCTCGAGGAGCGAGCTCGACTCGAAGAGAGAACTTGAGCTCGACTCAAGGAGCGAACTAGACTTGAGGTGCGAACTGGGCTCGAGGAGCGAGCTCGACTGGAGGAGCGAGCTCGACTTGAGGAGCGAACTGGGCTCGAGGAGCGAGCTCGACTGGAGGAGCGAGCTCGACCCGAAGAGCGAACTTGAGCTCGACTCAAGGAGCGAACTCGACTTGAGGAGCGAACTTGGCTCAAGGAGCGAACTCGGCTCGAGGAGCGAACTCGACTTGAGGAGTGAACTGGGCTCGAGGAGCGAACTCGACTCGAAGAGCGAACTTGAGCTCGACTCAAGGAGCAAACTCGACTTTAGGTGCGAACTGGGCTCGAGGAGCGAGCTCGACTCGAAGAGCGAACTTGAGCTCGACTCAAGGAGCGAACTCGACTTGAGGAGCGAGCTCGACTTGAGGAGCGAACTCGACTCGAGGAGCGAACTTGAGCTCGACTCAAGGAGCAGCTCGACTTGAGGAGCGAACTTGAGCTCGACTCAAGGAGCGAGCTGGGCTCGAAGAGCGAGCTCGACTGGAGGAGCGAGCTTGACTCGAAGAGCGAAATTGAGCTCGACTCAAGGAGCGAACTCGACTTGAGGAGCGAACTGGGCTCGAGGAGCGAGCTCGACTGGAGGACCGAGCTCGACCCGAAGAGCGAACTTGAGCTCGACTCAAGGAGCGAACTCGACTTGAGGAGCGAACTTGGCTCGAGGAGCGAGCTCGACTGGAGGAGCGAGCTCGACTCGAAGAGCGAACTTGAGCTCGACTCAAGGAGCGAACTCGACTTGAGGAGCGAACTTGGCTCGAGGAGCGAGCTCGACTGGAGGAGCGAGCTCGACTCGAAGAGCGAACTTGAGCTCGACTCAAGGAGCGAACTCGACTTGAGGAGCGAACTTGGCTCGAGGAGCGAGCTCGACTGGAGGAGCGAGCTCGACTCAAAGAGCGAACTTGAGCTCGACTCAAGGAGCGAACTCGACTTGAGGAGTGAACTGGGCTCGAGGAGCGAGCTCGACTCGAAGAGAGAACTTGAGCTCGACTCAAGGAGCGAACTAGACTTGAGGTGCGAACTGGGCTCGAGGAGCGAGCTCGACTTGAGGAGCGAGCTCGACTCGAAGAGCGAACTTGAGCTCGACTCAAGGAGCGAACTCGACTTGAGGAGCGAGCTCGAATCGAGGAGCGAACTCGACTCGAGGAGCGAATTGGACTCAAGCAGCGAGCTCGACTCGAGGAGCGAACTCGACTCGAGGAGCGAACTTGAGCTCGACTCAAGGAGCAGCTCGACTTGAGGAGCGAACTTGAGCTCGACTCAAGGAGCGAGCTGGGCTCGAAGACCGAGCTCGACTGGAGGAGCGAGCTTGACTCGAAGAGCGAACTTGAGCTCGACTCAAGGAGCGAACTCGACTTGAGGAGCGAACTGGGCTCGAGGAGCGAGATCGACTGGAGGAGCGAGCTCGACTCGAAGAGCGAAATTGAGCTCGACTCAAGGAGCGAACTCGACTTGAGGAGCGAACTGGGCTCGAAGAGCGAGCTCGACTGGAGGAGCGAGCTCGACCCGAAGAGCGAACTTGAGCTCGACTCAAGGAGCGAACTCGACTTGAGGAGCGAACTTGGCTCGAGGAGCGAGCTCGACTGGAGGAGCGAGCTCGACTCGAAGAGCGAACTTGAGCTTGACTCAAGGAGCGAACTCGACTTGAGGAACGAACTGGGCTCGAGGAGCGAGCTCGACTCGAAGAGAGAACTTGAGCTCGACTCAAGGAGCGAACTAGACTTGAGGTGCGAACTGGGCTCGAGGAGCGAGCTCGACTGGAGGAGCGAGCTCGACTTGAGGAGCGAACTGGGCTCGAGGAGCGAGCTCGACTGGAGGAGCGAGCTCGACCCGAAGAGCGAACTTGAGCTCGACTCAAGGAGCGAACTCGACTTGAGGAGCGAACTTGGCTCAAGGAGCGAACTCGGCTCGAGGAGCGAACTCGACTTGAGGAGTGAACTGGGCTCGAGGAGCGAACTCGACTCGAAGAGCGAACTTGAGCTCGACTCAAGGAGCAAACTCGACTTTAGGTGCGAACTGGGCTCGAGGAGCGAGCTCGACTCGAAGAGCGAACTTGAGCTCGACTCAAGGAGCGAACTCGACTTGAGGAGCGAGCTCGACTTGAGGAGCGAACTCGACTCGAGGAGCGAACTTGAGCTCGACTCAAGGAGCAGCTCGACTTGAGGAGCGAACTTGAGCTCGACTCAAGGAGCGAGCTGGGCTCGAAGAGCGAGCTCGACTGGAGGAGCGAGCTTGACTCGAAGAGCGAAATTGAGCTCGACTCAAGGAGCGAACTCGACTTGAGGAGCGAACTGGGCTCGAGGAGCGAGCTCGACTGGAGGACCGAGCTCGACCCGAAGAGCGAACTTGAGCTCGACTCAAGGAGCGAACTCGACTTGAGGAGCGAACTTGGCTCGAGGAGCGAGCTCGACTGGAGGAGCGAGCTCGACTCGAAGAGCGAACTTGAGCTCGACTCAAGGAGCGAACTCGACTTGAGGAGCGAACTTGGCTCGAGGAGCGAGCTCGACTGGAGGAGCGAGCTCGACTCGAAGAGCGAACTTGAGCTCGACTCAAGGAGCGAACTCGACTTGAGGAGCGAACTTGGCTCGAGGAGCGAGCTCGACTGGAGGAGCGAGCTCGACTCGAAGAGCGAACTTGAGCTCGACTCAAGGAGCGAACTCGACTTGAGGAGTGAACTGGGCTCGAGGAGCGAGCTCGACTCGAAGAGAGAACTTGAGCTCGACTCAAGGAGCGAACTAGACTTGAGGTGCGAACTGGGCTCGAGGAGCGAGCTCGACTTGAGGAGCGAGCTCGACTCGAAGAGCGAACTTGAGCTCGACTCAAGGAGCGAACTCGACTTGAGGAGCGAGCTCGAATCGAGGAGCGAACTCGACTCGAGGAGCGAATTGGACTCAAGCAGCGAGCTCGACTCGAGGAGCGAACTCGACTCGAGGAGCGAACTTGAGCTCGACTCAAGGAGCAGCTCGACTTGAGGAGCGAACTTGAGCTCGACTCAAGGAGCGAGCTGGGCTCGAAGACCGAGCTCGACTGGAGGAGCGAGCTTGACTCGAAGAGCGAACTTGAGCTCGACTCAAGGAGCGAACTCGACTTGAGGAGCGAACTGGGCTCGAGGAGCGAGATCGACTGGAGGAGCGAGCTCGACTCGAAGAGCGAAATTGAGCTCGACTCAAGGAGCGAACTCGACTTGAGGAGCGAACTGGGCTCGAAGAGCGAGCTCGACTGGAGGAGCGAGCTCGACCCGAAGAGCGAACTTGAGCTCGACTCAAGGAGCGAACTCGACTTGAGGAGCGAACTTGGCTCGAGGAGCGAGCTCGACTGGAGGAGCGAGCTCGACTCGAAGAGCGAACTTGAGCTTGACTCAAGGAGCGAACTCGACTTGAGGAACGAACTGGGCTCGAGGAGCGAGCTCGACTCGAAGAGAGAACTTGAGCTCGACTCAAGGAGCGAACTAGACTTGAGGTGCGAACTGGGCTCGAGGAGCGAGCTCGACTGGAGGAGCGAGCTCGACTTGAGGAGCGAACTGGGCTCGAGGAGCGAGCTCGACTGGAGGAGCGAGCTCGACCCGAAGAGCGAACTTGAGCTCGACTCAAGGAGCGAACTCGACTTGAGGAGCGAACTTGGCTCAAGGAGCGAACTCGGCTCGAGGAGCGAACTCGACTTGAGGAGTGAACTGGGCTCGAGGAGCGAACTCGACTCGAAGAGCGAACTTGAGCTCGACTCAAGGAGCAAACTCGACTTTAGGTGCGAACTGGGCTCGAGGAGCGAGCTCGACTCGAAGAGCGAACTTGAGCTCGACTCAAGGAGCGAACTCGACTTGAGGAGCGAGCTCGACTTGAGGAGCGAACTCGACTCGAGGAGCGAACTTGAGCTCGACTCAAGGAGCAGCTCGACTTGAGGAGCGAACTTGAGCTCGACTCAAGGAGCGAGCTGGGCTCGAAGAGCGAGCTCGACTGGAGGAGCGAGCTTGACTCGAAGAGCGAAATTGAGCTCGACTCAAGGAGCGAACTCGACTTGAGGAGCGAACTGGGCTCGAGGAGCGAGCTCGACTGGAGGACCGAGCTCGACCCGAAGAGCGAACTTGAGCTCGACTCAAGGAGCGAACTCGACTTGAGGAGCGAACTTGGCTCGAGGAGCGAGCTCGACTGGAGGAGCGAGCTCGACTCGAAGAGCGAACTTGAGCTCGACTCAAGGAGCGAACTCGACTTGAGGAGCGAACTTGGCTCGAGGAGCGAGCTCGACTGGAGGAGCGAGCTCGACTCGAAGAGCGAACTTGAGCTCGACTCAAGGAGCGAACTCGACTTGAGGAGCGAACTTGGCTCGAGGAGCGAGCTCGACTGGAGGAGCGAGCTCGACTCGAAGAGCGAACTTGAGCTCGACTCAAGGAGCGAACTCGACTTGAGGAGTGAACTGGGCTCGAGGAGCGAGCTCGACTCGAAGAGAGAACTTGAGCTCGACTCAAGGAGCGAACTAGACTTGAGGTGCGAACTGGGCTCGAGGAGCGAGCTCGACTTGAGGAGCGAGCTCGACTCGAAGAGCGAACTTGAGCTCGACTCAAGGAGCGAACTCGACTTGAGGAGCGAGCTCGAATCGAGGAGCGAACTCGACTCGAGGAGCGAATTGGACTCAAGCAGCGAGCTCGACTCGAGGAGCGAACTCGACTCGAGGAGCGAACTTGAGCTCGACTCAAGGAGCAGCTCGACTTGAGGAGCGAACTTGAGCTCGACTCAAGGAGCGAGCTGGGCTCGAAGACCGAGCTCGACTGGAGGAGCGAGCTTGACTCGAAGAGCGAACTTGAGCTCGACTCAAGGAGCGAACTCGACTTGAGGAGCGAACTGGGCTCGAGGAGCGAGATCGACTGGAGGAGCGAGCTCGACTCGAAGAGCGAAATTGAGCTCGACTCAAGGAGCGAACTCGACTTGAGGAGCGAACTGGGCTCGAAGAGCGAGCTCGACTGGAGGAGCGAGCTCGACCCGAAGAGCGAACTTGAGCTCGACTCAAGGAGCGAACTCGACTTGAGGAGCGAACTTGGCTCGAGGAGCGAGCTCGACTGGAGGAGCGAGCTCGACTCGAAGAGCGAACTTGAGCTCGACTCAAGGAGCGAACTCGACTTGAGGAGCGAACTTGGCTCGAGGAGCGAGCTCGACTGGAGGAGCGAGCTCGACTCGAAGAGCGAACTTGAGCTCGACTCAAGGAGCGAACTCGACTTGAGGAGTGAACTGGGCTCGAGGAGCGAGCTCGACTCGAAGAGCGAACTTGAGCTCGACTCAAGGAGCGAACTCGACTTGAGGTGCGAACTGGGCTCGAGGAGCGAGCTCGACTGGAGGAGCGGGCTCGACTCAAAGAGCGAACTTGAGCTCGACTCAAGGTGCGAACTCGACTTGAGGAGCGAGCTCGACTCGAGGAGCGAACTTGAGCTCGACTCGAGGAGCGAACTCGACTCGAGGAGCGAACTTGAGCTCGACTCAAGGAGCGAGCTGGGCTCGAAGAGCGAGCTCGACTGGAGGAGCGAGCTTGACTCGAAGAGCGATGTTGAGCTCGACTCAAGGAGCGAACTCGACTTGAGGAGCGAACTGGGCTCGAGGAGCGAGATCGACTAGAGGAGCGAGCTCGACTCGAAGAGCGAACTTGAGCTCGACTCAAGGAGCGAACTCGACTTGAGGAGCGAACTGGGCTCGCGGAGCGAGCTCGACCCGAAGAGCGAACTTGAGCTCGACTCAAGGAGCGAACACGACTTGAGGAGAGAACTGGGCTCGAGGAGCTAGCTCGACTGGAGGAGTGAGCTCGACTCGAAGAGCGAACTTGAGCTCGACGCAAGGAGCGAACTCGACTTGAGGACTAAGCTCGACTCGAGGAGCGAATTTAACTCGAGGAGCGAATTGGACTCAAGGAGCGAGCTCGACTTGAGGAGCGAGCTCGACTCGAGGAGCGAACTCGACTCGAGGAGCGAACTTGAGCTCGAGTCAAGGAGCGAGCTCGACTTGAGGAGCGAACTGGAGCTCGACTTAAGGAGCGACCTGGGCTCGAGGAGCGAGCTCGACTGGAGGAGCGAGCTTCACTCGAAGAGCGAACTTGAGCTCGACTCAAGGAGCGAACTCGACTTGAGGAGCGAACTGCGCTCGAGGGGCGAGCTCGACAGGAGGAGCGAGCTCGACTCGAAGAGCGAACTTGAACTCGACTCAAGGAGCGAACTCGACTTGAGGAGCGAACTGGGCTCGAGGAGCGAGCTCGACTGGAGGAGCGAGCTCGACTCGAAGAGCGAACTTGAACTCGACTCAAGGAGCGAACTCGACTTGAGGAGCGAACTGGGCTCGAGGAGCGAGCTCGACTGGAGGAGCGAGCTCGACCCGAAGAGCGAACTTGAGCTCGACTCAAGGAGCGAACTCGACTTGTGGAGTGAACTTGGCTCGAGGAGCGAGCTCGACTGGAGTAGCGAGCTCGACTCGAAGAGCGAACTTGAGCTCGACTCAAGGAGCGAACTCGACTTGAGGTGCGAACTGGGCTCGAGGAGCGAGCTCGACTGGAGGAGCGAGCTCGACTCGAAGAGCGAACTTGAGCTCGACTCAAGGAGCGAACTCGACTTGAGGAGCGAGCTCGACTTGAGGAGCGAACTCGACTCGAGGAGCGAACTTGAGCTCGACTCAAGGAGCAGCTCGACTTGAGGAGCGAACTTGAGCTCGACTCAAGGAGCGAGCTGGGCTCGAAGAGCGAGCTCGACTGGAGGAGCGAGCTTGACTCGAAGAGCGAACTTGAGCTCGACTCAAGGAGCGAACTCGACTTGAGGAGCGAACTGGGCTCGAGGAGCGAGCTCGACTGGAGGAGCGAGCTCGACCCGAAGAGCGAACTTGAGCTCGACTCAAGGAGCGAACTCGACTTGAGGAGCGAACTTGGTTCGAGGAGCGAGCTCGACTGGAGGAGTGAGCTCGACTCGAAGAGCGAACTTGAGCTAGACTCAAGGAGCGAACTCGACTTGAGGAGCGAACTTGGCTCGAGGAGCGAGGTCGACTGGAGGAGCGAGCTCGACTCGAAGAGCGAACTTGAGCTCGACTCAAGGAGCGAACTCGACTCGAGGAGCGAACTTGAGCTCGACTCGAGGAGTGAACTCGACTCGAGGAGCGAACTTGAGCTCGACTCAAGGAGCAGCTCGACTTGAGGAGCGAACTTGAGCTCGACTCAAGGAGCGAGCTGGGTTCGAAGACCGAGCTCGACTGGAGGAGCGAGCTTGACTCGAAGAGCGAAGTTGAGCTCGACTCAAGGAGCGAACTCGACTTGAGGAGCGAACTGGGCTCGAGGAGCGAGATCGACTGGAGGAGCGAGCTCGACTCGAAGAGCGAACTTGAGCTCGACTCAAGGAGCGAACTCGACTTGAGGAGCGAACTGGGCTCGAGGAGCGAGCTCGACTGGAGGAGCAAGCTCGACCCGAAGAGCGAACTTGAGCTCGACTCAAGGAGAGAACTCGACTTGAGGAGCGAACTTCGCTCGAGGAACGAGCTCGACTGGAGGAGCGAGCTCGACTCGAAGAGCGAACTTGAGCTCGACTCAAGGAGCGAACTCGACTTGAGGAGCGAACTTGGCTCGAGGAGCGAGCTCGACTGGAGGAGCGAGCTCGACTCGAAGAGCGAACTTGAGCTGGACTCAAGGAGCGAACTCGACTTGAGGAGTGAACTGGGCTCGAGGAGCGAGCTCGACTCGAAGAGCGAACTTGAGCTCGACTCAAGGAGCGAACTCGACTTGAGGTGCGAACTGGGCTCAAGGAGCGAGCTCGACTGGAGGAGCGAGCTCGACTCGAAGAGCGAACTTGAGCTCGACTCAAGGAGCGAACTCGACTGGAGGAGCGAGCTTGACTCGAAGAGCGAACTTGAGCTCGACTCAAGGAGCGAACTCGACTTGAGGAGCGAACTGGGCTCGAGGAGCGAGATCGACTGGAGGAGCGAGCTCGACTCGAAGAGCGAACTTGAGCTCGACTCAAGGAGCGAACTCGACTTGAGGAGCGAACTGGGCTCGCGGAGCGAGCTCGACTGGAGGAGCGAGCTCGACCCGAAGAGCGAACTTGAGCTCGACTCAAGGAGCGAACACGACTTGAGGAGAGAACTGGGCTCGAGGAGCGAGCTCGACTGGAGTAGTGAGCTCGACTCGAAGAGCGAACTTGAGTTCGACTCAAGGAGCGAACTCGACTTGAGGACTAAGCTCGACTCGAGGAGCGAATTTGACTCGAGGAGCGAATTGGACTCAAGGAGCGAGCTCGACTTGAGGAGCGAGCTCGACTCGAGGAGCGAACTCGACTCGAGGAGCGAACTTGAGCTCGACTCAAGGAGCGAGCTCGAGCTCGACTTAAGGAGCGAGCTGGGCTCGAGGAGCGAGCTCGACTGGAGGAGCGAGCTTCACTCGAAGAGCGAACTTGAGCTCGACTCAAGGAGCGAACTCGACTTGAGGAGCGAACTGCGCTCGAGGAGCGAGCTCGACTGGAGGAGCGAGCTCAACTCGAAGAGCGAACTTGAACTCGACTCAAGGAGCGAACTCGACTTGAGGAGCGAACTGGGCTCGAGGAGCGAGCTCGACTGGAGGAGCGAGCTCGACCCGAAGAGTGAACTTGAGCTCGACTCAAGGAGCGAACTCGACTTGAGGAGCGAACTTGGCTCGAGGAGCGAGCTCGACTGGAGGAGTGAGCTCGACTCGAAGAGCGAACTTGAGCTAGACTCAAGGAGCGAACTCGACTTGAGGAGCGAACTTGGCTCGAGGAGCGAGGTCGACTGGAGGAGCGAGCTCGACTCGAAGAGCGAACTTGAGCTCGACTCAAGGAGCGAACTCGACTTGAGGAGTGAACTTGGCTCGAGGAGCGAGCTCGACTCGAAGAGCGAACTTGAGCTCGACTCAAGGAGCGAACTCGACTTGAGGTGCGAACTGGGCTCGAGGAGCGAGCTCGACTAGAGGAGCGAGCTCGACTCGAAGAGCGAACTTGAGCTCGACTCAAGGAGCGAACTCGACTTGAGGAGCGAGCTCGACTCGAGGAGCGAACTCGACTCGAGGAGCGAACTTGAGCTCGACTCGAGGAACAGCTCGACTTGAGGAGCGAACTTGAGCTCGACTCAAGGAGCGAGCTGGGCTCGAAGAGCGAGCTCGACTGGAGGAGCGAGCTTGACTCGAAGAGCGAACTTGAGCTCGACTCAAGGACCGAACTCGACTTGAGGAGCGAACTGGGCTCGAGGAGCGAGCTCGACTGGAGGAGCGAGCTCGACCCGAAGAGCGAACTTGAGCTCGACTCAAGGAGCGAACTCGACTTGAGGAGCGAACTGGGCTCGAGGAGCGAGCTCGACTTGAGGAGCGAGCTCGACTCGAAGAGCGAACTTGAACTCGACTCAAGGAGGGAACTCGACTTGAGGAGCGAACTGGGCTCGAGGAGCGAGCTCGACTGGAGGAGCGAGCTCGACCCGAAGAGCGAACTTGAGCTCTACTCAAGGAGCGAACTCGACTTGAGGAGCGAACTTGGCTCGAGGAGCGAGCTCGACTGGAGGAGCGAGCTAGACTCGAAGAGCGAACTTGAGCTCGACTCAAGGAGCGAGCTCAACTTGAGGAGCGAACTGGAGCTCGACTCAAGGAGCGAGCTGGGCTCGAGGAGCGAGCTCGACTGGAGGAGTGAGCTTGACTCGAAGAGCAAACTTGAGCTCGACTCAAGGAGCGAACTCGACTTGAGGAGCGAACTCGGCTCGAGGAGTGAGCTCGACTGGAGGAGCGAGCTCGACCCGAAGAGCAAACTTGAGCTCGACTCAAGGAGCGAACTCGACTTGAGGAGAGAACTAGGCTCGAGGAGCGAGCTCGACTCGAAGAGCGAACTTGAACTAACTCAAGGAGCGAACTCAACTTGAGGAGCGAACTGGGCTCGAGGAGCGAGCTCGACTAGAGGAGCGAGCTCGACCCGAAGAGCGAACTTGAGCTCGAATCAAGGAGCGAACTCGACTTGAGGAGCGAACTTGGCTCGAGGAGCGAGCTCGACTGGAGGAGCGAGCTCGACTCGAAGAGCGAACTTGAGCTCGACTCAAGGAGCGAGCTCGAGTTGAGGAGCGAACTGGAGCTCGACTCAAGGAGCGAGCTAGGCTCGAGGAGCGATCTCGACTGGAGGAGCGAGCTTGAGTTCGACTCAAGGAGCGAACTCCACTTGAGGAGTGAACTGGGCTCGAGGAGCGAGCTCGACTCGAAGAGCGAACTTGAGCTCGACTCAAGAAGCGAACTCGACTTGAGGAGCGAACTGGGCTGGAGGAACGAGCTCGATTCGAAGAGCGAACTTGAGCTCGACTCAAGGAGCGAACTCGACTTGAGGAGCGAGCTCGACTCGAGGAGCGAACTCGACGCAAGGAGCGAACTGGGCTCGAGGAGCGAGCTCGACTGGAGTAGCGAGCTCGACCCGAAGAGAGAACTTGAGCTCGACTCAAGGAGCGAACTGGGCTCGAGGAGCGAGCTCGACTGGAGGAGCGAGCTCGACTCGAAGAGCGAACTTGAACTCGACTCAAGGAACGAACTCGACTTGTGGAGCGAACTGGGCTCGAGGAGCGAACTCGACTCAAGGAACGAACTCGACTGGAGGAGCGAGCTCGACCCGAAGAGCGAACTTGAGCTCGACTCATGGAGCGAACTCGACTTGAGGAGCGAACTTAGCTCGAGGAGCGAGCTCGACTGGAGGAGCGAGCTCGACTCGAAGAGCGAACTCGACTTGAGGAGCCAACTTGGCTCGAGGAGCGAGCTCGACTGGATGAGCGAGCTCGACTCGAAGAGCGAACTTGAGTTCGACTCAAGGAGCGAACTCCACTTGAGGAGTGAACTGGGCTCGAGGAGCGAGCTCAACTCGAAGAGCGAACTTGAGCTTGACTCAAGGAGCGAACTCGACTTGAGGAGCGAACTGGGCTCGAGGAGCGAGCTCGACTGGAGGAGCGAGCTCGACTCGAAGAGCGAACTTGAGCTCGACTCAAGGAGCGAACTCGACTTGAGGAGCGAGCTCGACTCAAGGAGCGAACTCGACTTGAGGAGCGAACTGGGCTCGAGGAGCGAGCTCGACTGGAGGAGTGAGCTCGACCCGAAGAGCGAACTTGAGCTCGACTCAAGGAGCGAACTGTGCTCGAGGAGCGAGCTCGACTGTAGGAGCGAGCTCGACCCGAAGAGCGAACTTGAGCTCGACTCAAGGAGCGAACTCGACTTGAGGAGCGAACTGGGCTCGAGGAGCGAACTCGACTGGAGGAGCGAGCTCGACTCGAAGAGCGAACTTGAACTCGACTCAAGGAGCGAACTCGACTTGAGGAGCGAACTGGGCTGAAGGAACGAGCTCGATTCGAAGAGCGAACTTGAGCTCGACTCAAGGAGCGAACTCGACTTGAGGAGCGAGCTCGACTCGAGGAGCGAACTCGACTCGAGGAGCGAACTGGGCTCGAGGAGCGAGCTCGACTGGAGTAGCGAGCTCGACCCGAAGAGCGAACTTGAGCTCGACTCAAGGAGCGAACTGGGCTCGAGGAGCGAGCTCGACTGGAGGAGCGAGCTCGACTCGAAGAGCGAACTTGAACTCGACTCAAGGAACGAACTCGACTTGAGGAGCGAACTGGGCTCGAGGAGCGAGCTCGACTGGAGGAGCGAGCTCGACCCGAAGAGCGAACTTGAGCTCGACTCAATGAGCGAACTCGACTTGAGGAGCGAACTTAGCTCGAGGAGCGAGCTCGACTCGTAGAGCAAACTCGACTTGAGGAGCCAACTTGGCTCGAGGAGCGAGCTCGACTGGAGGAGCGAGCTCGAATCGAAGAACGAACTTGAGCTCGACTCAAGGAGCGAACTCGACTTGAGGAGCGAACTGGGCTCGAGGAGCGAGCTCGACTGGAGGATCGAGCTCGACCCGAAGAGCGAACTTGAGCTTGACTCAAGGAGCGAACTCGACTTGAGGAGCGAACTGGGCTCGAGGAGCGAGCTCAACTGGAGGAGCGAGCTCGACTCGAAGAGCGAACTTGAACTCAACTCAAGGAGCGAACTCGACTCGAGGAGCGAACTGGGCTCGAGGAGCGAGCTCGACTATAGGAGCGAGCTCTACCGGAAGAGCGAACTCGACTTGAGGAGCGAACTTGGCTCGAGGAGCGAGCTCGACTGGTGGAGCGAGCTCGACTCGAAGAGCGAACTTGAGCTCGACTCAAGGAGCGAACTCGACTTGAGGAGCGAAATTGGCTCGGGGAGCGAGCTCGACTGGAGGAGCGAGCTCGACTCGAAGAGCGCACTTGAGCTCGACTCAAGGAGCGAACTCGACTTGAGGAGCGAGCTCGACTCAAGGAGCGAACTCGACTCGAGGAGCGAATTGGACTCAAGCAGCGAGCTTGACTTGAGGAGCGAGCTCGACTCGAGGAGCGAACTCGACTCGAGGAGCGAACTTGAGCTCGACTCAAGGAGCAGCTCGACTTGAGGAACGAACTTGAGCTCGACTTAAGGAGCGAGCTGGGCTCGAAGAGCGAGCTCGACTGGAGGAGCGAGCTTGACTCGAAGAGCGAACTTGAGCTCGACTCAAGGAGCGAACTCGACTTGAGGAGCGAACTCGGCTCGAGGAGTGAGCTCGACTGGAGGAGCGAGCTCGATCCGAAGAGCAAACTTGAGCTCGACTCAAGGAGCGAACTCGACTTGAGGAGAGAACTAGGCTCGAGGAGCGAGCTCGACTGGAGGAGCGAGCTCGACTCGAAGAGCGAACTTGAACTCACTCAAGGAGCGAACTCGACTTGAGGAGCGAACTGGGCTCGAGGAGCGAGCTCGACTAGAGGAGCGAGCTCGACCCGAAGAGCGAACTTGAGCTCGAATCAAGGAGCGAACTCGACTTGAGGAGCGAACTTGGCTCGAGGAGCGAGCTCGACTGGAGGAGCGAGCTCACCTCGAAGAGCGAACTTGAGCTCGACTCAAGGAGCGAGCTCGAGTTGAGGAGCGAACTGGAGCTCGACTCAAGGAGCGAGCTGGGCTCGAGGAGCGATCTCGACTGGAGGAGCGAGCTTGAGTTCGACTCAAGGAGCGAACTCCACTTGAGGAGTGAACTGGGCTCGAGGAGCGAGCTCGACTCGAAGAGCGAACTTGAGCTCGACTCAAGGAGCGAACTCGACTTGAGGAGCGAACTGGGCTGGAGGAACGAGATCGATTCGAAGAGCGAACCTGAGGTCGACTCAAGGAGCGAACTCGACTTGAGGAGCGAGCTCGACTCGAGGAGCGAACTCAACTCAAGGAGCGAACTGGGCTCGAGGAGCGAGCTCGACTGGAGTAGCGAGCTCGACCCGAAGAGCGAACTTGAGCTCGACTCAAGGAGCGAACTGGGCTCGAGGAGCGAGCTCGACTGGAGGAGCGAGCTCGACTCGAAGAGCGAACTTGAACTCGACTCAAGGAACGAACTCGACTTGAGGAGCGAACTGGGGTTGAGGAGCGAGCTCGACTGGAGGAGCGAGTTCGACCCGAAGAGCGAACTTGAGCTCGACTCAAGGAGCGAACTCGACTTGAGGAGCGAACTTAGCTCGAGGAGCGAGCTCGACTGGAGGAGCGAGCTCGACTCGAAGAGCGAACTCGACTTGAGGAGCCAACTTGGCTCGAGGAGCGAGCTCGACTGGAGGAGCGAGCTCGACTCGAAGAGCGAACTTGAGTTCGACTCAAGGAGCGAACTCCACTTGAGGAGTGAACTGGGCTCGAGGAGCGAGCTCAACTCGAAGAGCGAACTTGAGCTTGACTCAAGGAGCGAACTGGACTTGAGGAGCGAACTGGGCTCGAGGAGCGAGCTCGACTGGAGGAGCGAGCTCGACTCGAAGAGCGAACTTGAGCTCGACTCAAGGAGCGAACTCGACTTGAGGAGCGAGCTCGACTCAAGGAGCGAACTCGACTTGAGGAGCGAACTGGGCTCGAGGAGCGAGCTCGACTGGAGGAGCGAGCTCGACCCAAAGAGCGAACTTGAGCTCGACTCAAGGAGCGAACTGGGCTCGAGGAGCGAGCTCGACTGTAGCAGCGAGCTCGACCCGAAGAGCGAACTTGAGCTCGACTCAAGGAGCGAACTCGACTTGAGGAGCGAACTGGGCTCGAGGAGCGAACTCGACTGGAGGAGCGAGCTCGACTCGAAGAGCGAACTTGAACTCGACTCAAGGAGCGAACTCGACTTGAGGAGCGAACTGGGCTCGAGGAGCGAGCTCGACCCGAAGAGCGAACTTGAGCTCGACTCAAGGAGCGAACTCGACTTGAGGAGCGAGCTCGACTCGAGGAGCGAACTCGACTCGAGGAGCGAGCTCGACTCGAAGAACGAACTTGAGCTCGACTCAAGGAGCGAACTCGACTTGAGGAGCGAACTGGGCTCGAGGAGCGAGCTCGACTGGAGGATCGAGCTCGACCCGAAGGGCGAACTTGAGCTTGACTCAAGGAGCGAACTTATTTCCTGGTTCAGCAAGAAGCAAAACTGCATATCCTTGTCCACAACTAAGTCTGAATACATTGCAGCTGGAAGCAATTGCACTCAGCTTCTCTGGATGAAACAGATGCTTGCTTAATATGGTGTCAAACAAGATATTATGACATTATTCTACGACAATATCATGCACATTGAAATCAAGCACCATTTCATTCGAGATTTGGTAGAAGATAAGAAGATCAAACTCGAATATATACACACTGAAAAACAACTCGCAGACATCTTTACAAAAGCCTTGGATGCTAGCCGATTTGAAAGTCTCAGGTCCTCCCTTGGATTATGTGTAATTGAACAATAGCAATTACTGAATTATGGAGGGGAGTTTGTTTGTATTTTTCGTCTTCTTTGGGTTAATTTGTCTCTGATTTATGCTATTGCATTATACATAAGTGTGTGTTCATGGCCCCATTTGTTTTGTTGGCTCATTCGACCTATTTGCCTGGCTAAAATGCCTTCTAAATCGAGTTTGGGCTTGAGCTCGACCGAGGCCCACTTAGTTGTACGGCGTAATTTTGATCATCTTCAGCTCATCAAACATGCAACTGACGATTTATTTCTCGAGGACGGCAGGGAAGTTACCTCTTTTTCAAATTTCGCTGAAGCTTTCTTTCCTGTTTTCTCGCCCTCCTCTCACATAATTTCTTTGAATTGGGTAACCAACTCTCCTTACGGTTATTTTTGTCGTAGTTATCACAGTTTTTCCTTCACTATGGTGGGTACAAGAAATGGCATAAGCACGATTGGGTCAGAAAAGAAAGAAAAGCCTAAGATAAAGATGAAGAATATCGCTAAGAAAGGGGCTGGGCTTGAGTCGGAAAGCAACAAGCACGGGGTCCGATTCGTGTAATACGACCTAGTAATCCCGCCGTTGGTAAGCCCGGAGGTGCCATTGCTGGGTCGTTAGCTTCACCTGTAAACCCTTCCTTTGTCGCCACGAGAAAGGCCATGATCAAGAAAGCTGCATTTTCGATCACCGACATCACAAGCGATGTCAGTTCCAGTAGCGCGTCTGAAAAGAGGGAGGATGTTAATGTCGTTGCCATGGAAGAAGCCCACACAAACTTCTCTCCTCTTGATATCCCTTACAAGATGGTTCAAGGTAATCCTGACTCCACTATTCCTTTTGAACCTGTTGAAGAGTACCCTAGGGACAGTGATGTTTTGGAATCTCTTCTTGATGAACAAGAACCCCCACATGATGATGTGATTGGGGGAATTGTGGGTCTGGGACAAGATGTTGTGAAGGATGTCCCGACTTCCTCTGCTCAAGTGATCAAGGACAAGACTGATGAAAGGGAAAATGTTGGAGATGATGTTCTTACCTCTCTAAAGGAGAAAGTTCAGCATGATGATAGCGTGTGTATTGCTACTCTTCTGTCTGAGAAAATGAAGAAGAAGAGAAAGATCATGGAGCAAAGTGAGACTGTTGCTCCTATCAAGGAAAAGAAAAAGAAGAGAAAGGTTAAGGTTGGACTGATCAAGAAGAGAGGGAAAGAACCTGCTATGGCATCTATGCCCGTTGCTGACGAGCTTATTAAGACTGAAGAAGAGGAACCTGTAATATCTCTTAGCATTGGGAACAAGAGATCTGTGGGACGTCAAAAACTTCCAAAGAATGTTCATGTTGCTCCCATGGACAGTGTCTCTTTTCACAAGGAAGACAGGGTTCTTAAGTGTGTATCACCATGCCATTTTTGCTGAGAAGGAACTGTCTGCTGAGGCTCAAAAGATTGATGTGGTCATGGAACTCTTGCATGATGCAGACTTGCTCAAGACCATCACCAACATTGGTGTGTACTACCCTACTTTGGTGAGAGAGTTCATTGTCAATCTATCCACTTCTTTTTATGCTCCTGATGACCCTGAGTATATGAAGGTATTTGTTAGAGGTCACTGTTTTGACTTCTCCTCTGATGCAATCAACAACTACCTTGGGAGGGGAAAGATAGTTACTGTAGACCGTGTTCCTTCCTTGGACACCATTGCCAAGGAAATTTTGGGAGATATGGAGAAGGTCTGGCCTTCCAAAGGAACAATGGCCTCCTCAGATTTGTGTGCTGTATCGGATTGGCATTGCAAATTGGGCTCCCTCCTCTCACGGCTCCAGTATCAAGTCTGAGCTCGCCTGTTTGATCTACCAAATAGGTACTCACTCCTCTTTTGATTTCGGTGTTTTTGTTGTTGATCACTTGGCGAAACATGCCAAGTCCTATGCCGTGAAGCTACCAATTGGGTCTCCTTTTCTCATAACCGGGGTTCTACTCAAACAAAACCCAAATATCTTGCGTAGCATAGATGTGGCAGGGAAACGGCCCAGTGTTCTTACCATCAGTTACAAGCTTTTCGAAGGGAAGCATGCTTGTGACCTTGTCAGACCATCTGTTGCGACATCTGTCGCCTCTGGTAGCACGATGAAGATGGGTCATGTTTCTGATAAAGTTCAAAGGAACATTTTGAAAGAGCTCAGCGAGGAGACTGACATCCTCAAGAAGACCAATGAGACCCTCTCTCGTAGGAAGTCCATATGTGAAGGTCTTGTTGCGACTTAACTATTTTTCCTGGTAATGATGATGCGCCTAATACTCAGCTTGGTCCAGACGATGATGCTATAGATACTGACATGATGAAGATAGTGAGGGGTCTGACAACAGTGGCTCAGATGGCCTAGCTGATGAGAGTGATGACGACTCTGCCCAAACTGCTGCCCACTAGTCCCCTTTGTCTATGGTCTGTAACCTTTGAACTTTCGTTTTTCTTGCTTGATTGATGTTGTGTGCTTCGGATGGACCTCTTTTACAGCTTTTATGTGTGTTTAACATCGGTTGCTTCTCTGGTTGTTCAAAGACTATGTTCAAACTTTGTTGTTTATTGGCATATCTCTGCTTGCTCCAGTTCTCTTTATCTTATCAGAATGTTTGTGTTCTCCTCCCTTTGTTTTTGGTTGGTTCTTGCCTTTGGTATGTTTTTGAGGCAATCAGGGGAGAGGCGTCATGAAGGCCATTTATTTTAACACCTTTTTTTGTTCATGACGCTTGGAGGAGAACTGCTATGGAAGTGCTTGCCTAAAAAGTAGCAAAAGGGGGAGATTGTTGTTACGGTATTTGTTGGCTTTAATTTTAGTGCAAAGAAAGATGTCGGTCTTCATGCTCCAGCTTCTGGTAAGGCATTCTTCAGTTTGTATTTATGGCAAGTTCCCGGTTTTAACAGATTGCCTCGCTAGTATCTTTATTGCGTGATATTCTTGTGAGAATGGGTAAGGAAACCCTATATACACTTCCAGGATTGTACAGCTGCTATAAAAGCCTTGCGCTTTCCCCTTAGCAGCCTTGACGCTTTTTCAAAATACTTAGAGCTCCTAGACGTGCAAGACCAGCGGATTGGGAGGCTTTGTGTTTACGTGATTGAAGACTCACGTGCGTTTGAAGACTGAAGTCATCCAAACATAGGTGTTTGCTCGAAGAGTGGAATTCAAGAGGATCTCAAATTCAGGGGGAGTCCCTTGTCTAGGTATTCACTCGTGGTAATAATTTCTAGGGGTTTGATTTTGTGTTGTAATCATATAAGACCTTGCTTGTATTATTGACTACTATATAGTGAAATCCTTTCCACTGGTAGAATGCCCCCAGACATAGGTGATATTGCACCCAACTAGGTAACCATATTGTGTGTCGTTTATTTATCTTACTATTTGTTGATTATCCATTATCAGTGTTTAAGCAAGTTGTCGGACATATTGTCAGCACATTCTATGCGACATCTTGTCTTTGTGACTAATCAGAATTTCAATGTCAAACCCCATTATGGCACTGTTATCAAAAGACGTCCTGATTGATGCGAACTTCTCGAAATGGAAGTCTAACCTGTATATTGTGCTGGTGAGTAAAAGCATTCGCTTTATCCACACTGAAGAGAGAGCTCCTTTTTCAACATCAGATTCATCCCGCTCGCAGAAGGATGATTTTGATAGGTGGACTGTGGCTAACAACAAAGACATGGGCTACATGCTCGCAAGCATATTTGATACGTTGTGAACAAAGTTGGAAGGAAAAGGAGTGTTGGAATTGATCTAGGGATAAGAAAAGATTTAACGCTTCGAGCAAGCGGCGGAATTTAAAAATTTTCCTTAAGACAAGTAAAACATTTTTACTAACCCAGACAAAGAGCAAGTATATATAAATTAAAACTATTACAGAACATTATTTATTTACTAACCTTTGTGAAGCTTGAACGTTGAGAGGCCTTAGGAAGGTTGAAACGTTCGTCTCCCCTCGCAGCACGTCTCTCTTCTTTCCTCGGGAACTCGAGCAACCACAAAAAGTTCTATCACATGAATCACTCGAGAAAGAAAGGAATTAGTGTGTGGGCAATTTTAAACACGACGACTCAAGAACAGGTCTAAGAGTCGAAGAGCTAAAACACTAGGTCAAATGTGGACCTAGGTGCCAAAACAAAAATGAAAAGAACTTAGAGAGAGAGAGGAGTTGGCGGCCACAAGGTCTAGAGAGAGAAGCTCTCAATCTCTAACTTATGTGTAATGAATAAAATGAAGGGAATGAGGGCTCTATTTATAGGAGAGGGTTCACCGTCGATAAGGTAGTTAACTCTTCTATAGAATATCACATATTCATGAGCAAAATATTGCCCTTATGTCCTTAGAGTCACACGGCCAAGCTTCCTTCTAGAAGCCTTGGATTTGTCTCCTTTTTTGTTCTCCCTTAGCCTTATTGGCCGAATTCCCTCTTTCCTCATGGAGCAAATTTGTTTCCTCTTTTTCTTTTGGCAAGTATCTTCGTACATCAATGCACAAAATAATCTCTCTTTTTCTAGCTATGTTGGGCGGCCAAGTCATCTAGAGTGGGCTTCTAGATGCTTCTTCATTTGTTCATGACAACATAAGAAAGGCCCATTAAGAATTTTCAAGTAAAATTCTATGAAATGAAATTAATCCACAAGGCCAAATAAACTTGTTATGGCCGAGTGATAATATGTTATCATATGACAATGTCAAAAAATTTATTGACATTCACTTCATCCTATGTCCAAAAAGACAAAAATACCCTTTAGACAATTTTCGTAAAACTTGTCTC
Organism: Urtica dioica subsp. dioica; assembly: GCF_054948205.1. Taxonomy (NCBI): domain Eukaryota; kingdom Viridiplantae; phylum Streptophyta; class Magnoliopsida; order Rosales; family Urticaceae; genus Urtica; species Urtica dioica. Next base: position 7,615,081 of record NC_142760.1, on the reverse strand, counting down.
GTTCTTGTTTTGACTTAGCTTCTAGTTTAACTATTCCTACTCGATATGATTTGTGACAATGACTTCATGGATCCAAATGAACAAAGCTTGTGCTAAAGTACTTGGACTCAAAAGTTCACAAACTTTTTCCAAGTCTAGCTTAATGTCAACTGACTCCACTAAAGAGTTGACACTAAAATCTCTCGGTTCAAATGAATCTATTTTCTACTCAAGAATTCAACTAAATTGTGATGAGTGGATCCACTGAATATTATATATGTCTACCCTTCATGAATATCATCAGCTAGTCAGAATTTACAAAAATACCTTTGTCGCTTGTGAATAAGTTAGAAACAATGTATTGACGAGGAGCTAACAAGTCACATTGATTCATCCAAAAAATTCATGACTCAATTTCGACACTAGCCAGTTCATTTATTCACATTCCAAGGAACAAAGCATGAGATGATATACATTGCATTTCAGCAATCTTGTACATGAATTCTATATCTATGAGAAATTCACAGAGTTACTCATGACATCTTCATAACTTAGTACTTCACCAATAGGTCTTTTAAGAATCACATAGTGAATCTGAACTCTGACTTTCTCAAATGAGAATACGTAAGCTATGAAATGGCATGTCTGATTTCAGGATTGAGGTAAGCATGATGCAATTCATACGTAGTGACCTCGAGACATAAGAGGTTAAATGGTTTGTTCATATATTATCTCTAGAAGTGCACTGGTCAATTCAGTACCTTCGGAAGATACCTAGAAGAACTATAGAGTCTCCAACTCTCAATGTCCTATAAACAGACATCATGGATTCTCCTAACAATCGTATTGAGGTCAATAGTCCTTTGACCCTTAGATTGCGAATATATCGTTTTAAGCAAACCATGAAGAGTTTGTTCATGCAAATCTACATTTGTCTCTTGATGTGTTGTTAGGCTTGTTTATGGACTAAAGACTAAGGTTTTATCATAAAACTTCACACAAGGAATAATGAATGAACGTTTCAACTTTTATTAATGAATAAGCAATTATAAGCAAGAGTCTTCGTGAGACTTTATTACATCAAATGTACAAAAGTAAAGACTGCAACTGTTCTTGTGGCCACCATTGACAACAAGGACCGGTCGGGAGGTGGCCGACCAGTGTACAAGAGGCATCTCCGGTGTCAGGAGGGCCGGCCTGGAGTCATGGATGGCCTGAGTCACCTAGATAGTGACGCACGCGGTTCGACCGGGGGCATGGCCGATCGAGGCATGGCCGACCGAATTACGTGACCGATCACGTTTGCATTCCATGGCCGTCATGTTTTCATCTTGAGTTACTTTTAAAGTCTTGAACTTCTTCAGTTCTCCTGACCTTCTTCATTCCTTAGCTCCTATAAAGTTGCGAGTCTTTCGCGTCGCTTGCGAGTTATGTGTCTCGTTTTGTTAAAATCGAGAGCGATGGCATAATCCAAAATGTTAAATATGAAAAAGAGATTGTGTAAAAAGATTCACACAATTGACTAAGAAAATAGAGATTTAAGGTAACGCTAGGAATATAATAGAGACCATACAAGGGACAACATATGTAACAACATAACTAACAACTTCCAATAATGGATGAGAATGAAACAAATTATGACAAATGATAAGACATTTGATGACAAGCACCTGGATCAAAGACCCATAAGATAAATGACATATCTCAATACTCAAAAATGACTCTTACGCAACCTTATAAGATGAGGCTGGCATGAAATGAGGCAGCGAGACAAGTTTTGTAGGTCGTTCTCAAAAAATTCGAAAATATTAAATTTTATGCGACTTGCATTTAATTCTAAATTCTAAGGCCCAACAGGTCGGGTCACTAAAACGCATCAAACGCCCACAAAGGCCAAGGCCCACTCAACAGAGGCCCATCGTGCTCATCAACAAATCAAAGCAAACCCTACCACGCAGTGAGGCACATAGCGCGCGAGGGCTTGGCGTGCCGCACCATCCCTTCAGCACGCCATGCCTATGCACCAAGGAATTCTCCAAGACGTGTCAAAATGGTGCAGAGCATGGCTGGTCGGATTACTGCTCTGACGCGCTTCTTGTTGAAAGCAGCAGACAACTGTCAACCGTTCTTAAAAAATCTAAAGAAGACGGACGGATTTGAGTGGACCGACGTCTGTGAGAAAGCCGTTTAAGAGATGAAGGCCTACCTAGGGTCACAACTAGGGCGAGATTCTTTACATCTATCTCGCCGTCTCTAAAAGAGCAGTAAGCATCGTTCTGATCCGTGAAGATGATAAGGTCCAATTGTCGATCTACTACGTGAGTAAGGCCCGACTTTACATTGAAACAAGCTACATCGAGATCGAAAAACATTCTCTAGCTCTCGTGATGGAAGCCAAAAAGTTGCACCCTTATCATAGAACTAGAGCCAACATGAAATCTCGACACCGAAAATCTGCGAATACACTGCAATTCACAGTTGATCGTAAACTAAGTTAAAGGTGACTTCACCTCCAAAGAACCCAACATGATCATCTAATTGGTGAAGACAAATTCCAAACTCGACACCTTTTCTTTGTTTGAGATCCTCCAGATCCCGAGAGAACAAAACTCTGAGGCTGACGCTCTTGCTCGCCTCGATTCCGACATCGATGAAGATGGATTAGGGACTGTCCTGATCAAGTCCCTGCTAAGACTGTCTGTATGCCGGGATAAGTTGGAATTAGACAAGATATGCCTCATCCAAATTAGATGAGCCTAATTACGAAATATCTGCGAAGAGGAGGACTCCCCGAAGACCGCGATGAAGCCAATAAATTGAGAGTCTTAGCGTGCAAGTACACGCTTCGAGATGACAAAATCTACAAGCACGGGTTCTCAACATCGCTGCTTTGATGACTCAACAGAGCCGAGTCGACCAAGGTCCTTCATGAAATCCATAAAGGCATCCGCGGAAACCACTCTGTCGGAGTTACCCTCGCATTCAAAGCACTCAAACAAAGATATTACTGGCATGTCATGAAGAAAGACGCATGTGAGTGGGCAAAGTGGTGCGACAAGTGCCAATGCTTCTCCGACATCCCAAGAATCTCACGTACCCCGCTAAGAAGTATCATCATTCCACGACCCTTTGCCAAATGGGGCATAGATATCATTGGCATGTTTTCGAGGGCGCCAAAGCAATACAAATATGCCATCGTCGCCATCAACTATTTTACCAAGTGTGTGGAAGACGAGCCATTGGCCAAAATCACCAAGGCAAACATGCTAAATTTCATCAAGAAGAACATGATCTGCTGATACGATATCCCTGCTTTGATTATGACCGACAATAATTCGATAGCACGAAAGTAATAGATATATGCGAGCAAGTAAAGATCAATAAGCCGTTCTCCTCGCCGTATCATCCACAAGAAAATGGCTAAGTCAAAGCACTCAACAAGATGATAAATAACAACCTTAAGAAGAATCTTGAAGACAAGAAAATCACCTAGTCCGAAGAGCTGCAATGCATCCTATGGGCTTACCAGACGACCGCTCGAAATTCCACTAAGGAAACCCTTTTCTCCCTTGCCTATAGGATCGAATTGTGGTGCCGATCGAAATAGAGATCCCTATATTCTATGTTGAGACTTTCAACGAGGAAAATAACGACAACGACATGCACCTAGAGTTGGACTTGATCGACGAAAAAAGGTCAAAGGAACTTACTCGCCTCTCTGCGCAAAAGCGCAAAGTCAATAAGTATTTTAACTCCAAAATCAAAAGTCGAACCTTCACCATTAGAAGCCTTGTACTCAAACGAGTATTCAAAACACCCAATTACAAGGTGCCAGTGTTCTCAACCCAAACTGGGATGTACCCTACAAAGTCCGCTAAGTAATCCACGACGGGACGTACTAAGGCGAATACACAAACGGGACCCAGATCCGTCACTCTTGGAATGTGGAACACTTGAGGCAGTACTACCAATAGCCAGCGCTTCCCCTCATGTTATTGCTATATTTTTCCAAAAATCAATATGGCTAACGAGCCAATGTTTTAGGATTTTAAATTTTTTGCAATATAAATAAAGTTTTTGGTTTTTCCTTTCAAAATATTTTATCAAATTTTTTCATTCATCAAAATAACGCTTGTAAACTCAAAAACTTGGGAGGCTAGTTACATAGGCAACGTGTAAGGAGATTGTTGTTGTTAGAAATCAAACCAAAGTAGTCACGACAACTTGGAAAATTAGAAGGATCGATTTAGATTTATAAATGGGCCTTAATTCTTCGTTGAGAAACCAAAACAAGAAAACTAGACGAATTTAATAATAAATAAAGGCAAGAAAAACTCAATGTAAACTAAGCTCAGGGTTGTTTTATTGTAATCACTCAAAGTAATACAGAGATTGGAATTGGAAGGCAAAGATTGCAAGATCGTAGAGTAAAAACGGGAATAAAGTAATGTTGGAATCGATCTAGGGTTTAAGAAAATAATTAACGCTTCGCTAAGCGGCGGAATTTTAAAAAATTTCTTTTACAAGTAAAAACGGTTTTTTTACTAACCTAGACAAAAGAACAAGTACACGTAATTAAAAACTATTATAAGCTAAGAAGTTTACTAACCTTTCTTGAAGCTTGATCTTTGAAAAGCTCTAAGAAAGTTGCAACGCTCGTCTCCCCTCGCAGCACGTCTCTCTTTCTTTCCTCTGCACCTCGAGCAACCACGAAAGTTTCTATCACTAAATCACTCGAGAGAAAAGGAATTAGTGAGTGGGCACTTTAAAACACTACGACTTAAGAACGAGTCTTGAAGTCGCAGAGCTAAACTCTAGGTCAAATGAGGACCTAGGTGCCAAGACAAAAATCGAAAATAAACTAGAGAGAGAGAGAGGGGAGTTCGGCCAAAGTTCTAGAGAGAGAGTCTCTCAAATCTCTTAAACTTGGATGAATGAAATGTGAGGAAATGAGGCTCCTATTTATAGGAGAGGTCTCACCTTCAATAAGGTAGTTTCCTCTTCTATAGAATATCACATATTCATGAGCCAATTTCCTCTTTTTCCCTTTGAGATACTCGGCCAACACAAGGCTTCTAGAAGCCTTGATTTGTTTCCTACTTTGTTTCATGCCTTCCTTTTTCTCAACTTGGCCGATTCCCCTATGCATCCCATATGCAAATTTGTTTCCTCTTTTTCTTTTGGCAAGTATCTTGATACATTTATGCACAAAATAATCTCTCCTATTTCTCTATAGGGTAGGCGCCCATATTGTCCAAAAAAAAGGCTTCTAGAAGCTTTTCCATTTATTCATGACAACATGAAAAAGGTCCATTAAGAATTTTCAATAAAATTCTTATGAAATGAAATTAATCCACAAGGCCCAATTAATCATATTATGACCGAGTGTTACTTGTCATCAAAGACCATGTCAAAAAATTTATTGACATTCATTTCATCCTATGTCTCAAAAGACAAAAATACCCTTTTGACAATTTCCGTTCTTGTTTTGACTTAGCTTCCAGTTTAACTATTCCTACTCGATGTGATTCGTGACAGTGACCTCATGGACCCAAATGAACAAAGCTTGAGCTAAACGCTTGGACTCAAAAGTTCACAAACCTTTTCCAAGTTTAGCTTAGTGCCAACTGACTCCACTAAAGAGTTGACACTGAAAATCTCTCGGTTCAAATGAATTTATTTTCTACTCAAGAATTGAACCTAATTATGATGAGCGGATCCACTGAATATTATCTATGTTTACCCTTCATGAATGTCATCAGCTAGTCGGGATTTACTAAATTACCATTTTACCCTTCTAGCTGTTATTTCCTCAACTCCTTTGTCGCTTGTGAATAAGTTAGAAACAATGTATTGACGAGGAGCTAACAAGTCACATTGTTTCATCCAAAAGAGTCAGGACTCAATTTGGACACTGGCCAGTTCATTTATTCACACTCCAAGGAACAAAGCATGAGGTGACATACATTGCATTTCAACAATCTTGTACATGAATTCCATATCTATGAGAACTTCACAAAGTTACTCATGACATTCTCACAACTTGGTACTTCACCATTAGGCCCTGTTCGGAATCACATAGTGAGTCCGAACTCTGACTTTCTCGAATGAGAATACTAAGGTGTGAAATGACATGTCTCATTTCAGGATTAAGGTAAGCATGATGCAATTCATACATAGTGACTTCGAGACATAAGAGGTTAAATGGTTTGTTCTTATCTTGTCTCTAGAAGTGCACTGATCAATTCAGTACCTTCGGAAGATACCTAGAAGAACTATAGAGTCTCCAACTCTCAATGCCCCATAACCAGACATCATAGATTCTCCTAACAATCATACTGAGGTCAATAGTCATTTGACCCTTAGATTGCGAATATATCGTTTTAAGCAAACTACGAAGAGTTTCTTCATGCAAATCTACATTTGTCTCTTCGTAAGTTGTTAAGTTTGTTTATGGACTAAAAGACTAAGGTTTTATCATAAAGCTTCAAACAAAGAAAGAATAAATGAACGTTTCAACTTTATTAATGAATGAATAGGCAATTACAAGCAAGAGTCTTCATGAGACTTTATTACATCAAATGTACAAAATAAAGATTACAACTCTTCTTGTGGGCACCATTGACAACAAACTCCCACTTGACTCAAAGAAGATGTGTGTAGTCTTTCATGCCTAATCCCTCACGATGTTGGTCGAAGACCTTATTCGCTAGGGCCTTGGTGAATGGATCTGCAAGGTTGTCCACCGTTGAGATCTTCTTCACTTCCACGTCTCCGCGCTGCACGATCTCTCGAATCAAATGGTATTTCCTCTCAATATGCTTAGAGCGCTTATGGCTTCTAGGTTCCTTTGAGTTAGCGACATCCCTACTATTATCACAATAAAGGGTCATGGGCTCGTCGACGTTTGGAACAACTTCCAAATACTTAAGGAATTTTCTAAGCCATACAACCTCTTTCGATGCTTCACAAGCAGCCACATATTCTGCTTCCATTGTGGAGTCAGCAATGCAAGATTGCTTAATACTTCTCCACACAAAAGCTCCACCATTAAGGATGAATACAGATCCCGAAGTGGATTTCCTGGAATCCTTATCCGCTTGAAAATCGGAGTCGGTATATCCCGTCATAGTCAGGTCAGTACCTGAGTATGTAAGCATCAAGTTCCTAGTTCTTCGAAGATACTTAAGAACATGCTTAACAGCAATCCAATGCTCGGGTCCAGGGTTGGATTGGAAACGGCTAACTACGCCAACGGTGAAACAGATGTCAGGTCTAGTGCAAATCATAGCATACATGAGGCTTCCTCCGGCAGAGGCGTAAGGAATTTTCTTCATGTCTTCAATCTCTTGTGCAGTCTTGGGAGACTGGTCCTTAGAGAGTGAAACTCCATGCCTAAAGGGTGTTTGGCCCTTCTTGGAGTCTTGCATCGAGAAGCGATCCATTACCTTATCAATATAAGATGCTTGAGAGAGCGACAGGGTCCGGTTTTTCCTATCTCGAAAGATTTGGATCCCCAGAATGTACGTGGCTTCTCCTAGATCCTTCATATCGAATTGCTTTGCCAGCCAGACCTTAACCTCAGATAACTTACCCACGTCATTACCAATGAGTAGTATATCATCGACATATAGCACCAGAAACACAACTTTGCCTTTGTGTAATAACTTGTAAACACAAGGCTCATCTATTGACTGTTCAAAGCCGAAGCTTTTCACAGTTTCATCGAATCTGATATTCCATGACCTAGATGCTTGCTTTAATCCATAAATGGACTTAAGCAACTCACAAACCTTGGTCTCTTGACCTTCTTCCACGAAACCGTCTGGTTGAGCCATGTAAATGCGCTCGTCAAGATTGTGTTGGAATCGATCTAGGGTTTAAGAAAAAGTTTAACGCTTCGTTAAGCGGCGAAATTTTAAAAATTTTCTTTTTAAGTAAAACTAGTTTTTACTAACCTAGACAAGAGCATATGCATGTAAATAAAAACTAATATGAGCTATAAAAGTTACTAACCTTTTTGATGCTTGAACGTTGATGAGCCTTTGGAAGGTTGGCAACGTTCGTCTCCCCTCGCAGCACGTCTCTCTTTTCTTTCCTCGGGAACTCGAGCAACCACGATAGTTTCTATCACTAAATCACTCGAAAAGAAGGAATTAGTGAGTGGGCACTTTTAAACACTACGACTTGAGAACGAGTCTCGAAGTCGCAGAGCTAAAGACTAGGTCGAGTGAGGACCTAGGTGCCAAGACAAGAGAAAACCGAAAATAAACTAGAGAGAGAGAGAAGAGGACTTCGGCCAAGTTCTAGAGAGAGAGTCTCTCAAATCTCTTAAACTTGGATGAATGAATTGTGAGGAAATGAGGCTCCTATTTATAGGAGAGGTCTCACCTTCAATAAGGTAGTTTCCTCTTCTATAGAATATCACATATTCATGAGCAAAATAACCCTTATTTCCCATTCCTCTTAGGCGCCCAAGGCAGCCTTCTAGAAGGCTAGGATTTGTTTCCTTTTTTGTTCCTTGGCTTGCCTATTAGTCTCTTGGCCGAAATTCCCCATGCTTGTGTGGGAAATTTGTTTCCTCTTTTTCTTTTGGCAAGTATCTAAATACATTTATGCACAAAATAAACTCTCTTTCCTTAGGTATGTTGGGCGCCCAACATGTCTCTAGAAGGAGCTTCTAGAAGCTTCTTCATTTATTCATGAGAACATGAAAAAGGCCCATTAAGAATTTTCAATAAAATTCTTATGAAATGAAATTAATTCACAAGGCCCAATGATCAAGTCATGGCCGAGTGAAACATGTCACAAAATGACCTTGTCAAAAAATTTATTGACATTCATTTCATCCTTTGTCTCAAAAGACAAAAATACCCTTTTAACTATTTTCGTTCTTGTTTTGGCTTAGCTTCCAGTTTAACTATTCCTATCGATGTGATTCGTGACAGTGACCTCATGGACCCAAATGAACAAAGCTTTAGCTAAACACTTGGACTCAAAAGTTCACAAACCTTTTCCAAGTTTAGCTTAATGCCAACTGACTCCACTAAAGAGCTGACACTGAAAATCTCTCGGTTCAAATGAATTTATTTTCTACTCAAGAATTCGACCTAATTATGATGAGCGGATCCACTGAATATTATCTATGTTTACCCTTCATGAATGTCATCAGCTAGTCGGGATTTACTAAATTACCATTTTACCCTTCTAGCTGTTATTTCCTCAACTCCTTTGTCGCTTGTGAATAAGTTAGAAACAATGTATTGACGAGGAGCTAACAAGTCACATTGTTTCATCCAAAAGAGTCAAGACTCAATTTGGACACTGGCCAGTTCATTTATTCACACTCCAAGGAACAAAGCATGAGGTGACATACATTGCATTTCAGCAATCTTGTACATGAATTCCATATCTATGAGAACTTCACAAAGTTACTCATGACAGACTCACAACTTAGTACTTCACCAATAGGCCTTGTTCGGAATCACATAGTGAGTCCGAACTTTGACTTTCTCAAATGAGAATACTAAGGTGTGAAATGGCATGTCTCATTTCAGGATTAAGGTAAGCATGATGCAATTCATACATAGTGACTTCGAGACATAAGAGGTTAAATGGTTTGTTCTTATCTTGTCTCTAGAAGTGCACTGGTCAATTCAGTACCTTCGGAAGATACCTAGAAGAACTATAGAGTTCCTAACTCTCAATGCCTCATAACCAGACATCATAGATTCTTCTAACAATCATACTGAGGTCAATAGTCCTTTGACCCTAAGATTGCGAATATATCGTTTTAAGCAAACTACGAAGAGTTTGTTCATGCAAATCTACATTTGTCTCTTCGTAAGTTGTTAAGTTTGTTTATGGACTAAAAGACTATGGTTTTATCATAAAGCTTCAGACAAGGAAGATTGAATGAACGTTTCAACTTTATTAATGAATGAATAGGCAATTACAAGCAAGAGTCTTCATGAGACTTTATTACATCAAATGTTCAAAATAAAGACTACAACTCTTCTTGTGGGCACCATTGACAACAGATTGCCATTCAGAAAGGCTGTCTTGACATCCATTTGCCAGATCTCATAGTCGAGAGCTGCAGCTATGGATAGGAGTATGCGGATGGATTTAAGCATCGCGACAGGCGAGAAGGTTTCTTCATAGTCAATCCCTTCTTGTTGGGTATAACCCTTCGCCACAAGTTGTGCTTTGAACGTCTCGACGTTCCCATCAGGACCCCTTTTCTTCTTGTATATCCACTTACACCCTACGGGTTTAATCCCTTCAGGAAGGTCTACAAGTTTCCAGACTTTGTTGACATACATCGAGTGCATTTCAACTTTCATGACGTCAAGCCAAAGGTTTGCTTCAGAACAAGCCATTGCTTGGCAATAGGAAACAGGATCATCCATGTCAGAGACGGCTACAAGAGAGTCTCCATAAGACATGTACCTGTCAGGTTTTTGAGTAGCCCTCCCACTACGTCGAAGTACTACTTGACGAGATTCTGATGAGTTAGGTTGTGTTTCAGTTGGGGTAAGAACAGTTCTTACAGATGAGGTAGAAGCTTCCTCACCCAACTTTTCTTCAAGCACAATTTTGCTTCTAGGTTTTGCATCCTTCATAAAGTCCTCCTCAAGGAAACGAGCATTCGTGGTAACGAAAGTCTTATCGTCCTCGGGACTATAGAAGATGAAACCCTTGGTTTCCTTTGGATATCCCACAAACAAGCACAATTCTGACCTACTAGCCAACTTGCTAGTCTTTTGCCTTAGCACGTGTGAAGGGCAACCCCAAATTCTGATGCGGCCAAGATTCACTTTACGGCCAGTCCATCGTTCATAAGGAGTACCAGGAACCGTTTTTGACGGAACTTAGTTCAGAATGTAAGCGGCTATTTCGAGGGCATATCCACAAAAGGAAATAGGGAGTGATGAGTAAGTCATCATTGATCTAACCATCTCCATAAGAGTTCGGTTTCTTCTCTCTGACACTCCGTTTTGTTGAGGTGTGCCAGGTGCGGTAAGCTGAGAAGCGATACCTTCTTCTTTAAGAAAGTCATCGAACTCTCCAGACATATACTCACCACCTCGATCAGATCGAAGGGTTTTGATCACTTTGCCAGTTTGCTTTTCCACTAAAGTCCTAAAGACCTTAAATACGTTAAAGGTCTCGGATTTGTGTTTGAGCAAATAGACAAAACCATATCGCGAGTAATCATCGGTGAAGGTAACGAAGTATTCGTATCCTCCACGTGCCTGTTGGCTGAGCGGACCACATACATCAGAATGTACTAGTTCCAGCAACTCAGTGGCTCTTCGACCCTTATCGGAGAAAGGTCGCTTAGTCATTTTTCCTTCTATGCAGGATTCACAAGTAGGTAGTGAACCTATTGCAGAGGCTTGGAGTGGACCGTCCCTCACAAGTCTCTTAATCCTATCTAGACTGATATGACCAAGTCTCAAGTGCCAGAGGTATGTTGATTTTGTTAGATCGGAGGATTCAGAAAGTTTGATCCTCTTTGGCTCCCTAATTAAATTGTTATCTATTTCGGTGTCTAAAAGAGAAGGTTGAGTGGGATAGATGTAAAAAAGACCGTTCTTCATACATGCATCAGTGACAAAAGAATTATAAAAAGAAATACGAATTCCTTTCTTTATAAACTTTAAATAATAATCTTGCTCGAAAAGTTGAGCAACAGATATTAGGTTTTTCCCAAAGGAAGGAACATAATAAACATTATTCAAATTTAAAGTTTGATCTTCAAAAGATAGCATCACGGATCCCACAGCCTTCGCAGACACCACGCTCCCATCACCCCACTTGAAGCAGAAGTCGCCATCCTCTAAGCTTTTGCTTTTCCTAAAACCAGTCATGGAGCAGCAAATATGGTTAGTAGCAGCGGAGTCAATAATCCACGATGATACATTATCAGCTACTAAACAAGCTTCAGTAACAAGTACAATACCTTTAACTTTGGTTTTGAGGTAGGCAGGACAGTTCCTACGCCAACGACCAGGCTCATTGGAGTGGTGGCACTTGTCTTTAGACTTGTCCACCTTCGGAGCCTTTGGCGCCTTCTTCTTCGTTTGAACCTTAGGTTTGCTCTTCTTCTCGGCATTGCGACGTCTCTTCTTAGATCCAGAGGTAGAGGCAGTAGCATGTACTTCTCCTTGAGCCCTCTTTTTCTTAGTGAGTGCCTCAGCGGTTTGAAGTTCCTTCATGAGCTCGGTAACAGTGTACTCTAGCTTGTTCATGGAATAATTCAACTTGAAGGTATCAAAGGTTTCGGGGAGAGTTTCCAAGATCATATCAATTTTAGTCTCCCCATCAATCTCAGATCCAAGGATCTCCATTTCGTTTAGATAGCTAATGATCAGCATCATATGATCTCTAACGGGAGTTCCAGCCTTCATACGACAGTTCATGAATTGTCGGACCGCTTGTTGCCTAGCTTGACGTCCTTGCCCTCCAAACATCTCATGGAGATTGTAGAGCATATCGGTGGCAGTTTCGTAATCATGATGTTGTTGTTGCAACACATTGTTCATCGATGCCAGAATGTAGCACCTCGCAATCTCATCGGATCGAAGCCAGGCCGCCAGGGCGTCTTTTTCCTCTTGCGTCGAATCTTCATTCGTTTGAGGATAGGGGGTGGTGAGAACCCATTTGTGCTTGTCGACAGTAAGGACTATGTCGAGGTTACGTTTCCAGTCGACGTAATTGTCGTTTTCGAGTTCGTTCGAGGAAAGGATGATCGAGAGAAGGTTGAGAGACATGTTGCTTATTTAAGTTGAAACAAGTTTATGATTAGTCTTTGGTTTAGGATTTAAGTTTTATTAAGACTTTTATAAAATCCAAAGGTGTTATAAACCAAACGATAATTTACTCCCTCAAGAGAAGGCCGCAAAAATCTCCTTTTATAAGTAAATGACACATCATTAATGCTTAGCCAAGATGTCAATACATCAATTTTGACTAGCCACCTTTTAAATTGGTTTGATCACTCACATCCTTTCGCAGAGCCTCAAGGGAGGATTACTAGGGATTGAGCCTAAGTGTGCAACCAACCACTTAGTCCAAAAGGTCAACTTTGAAAAACAATCCCCCAAGGGGAGGCCTTGCCATCATCGTCTCACTCTCGGACGTAGCCCATTCACAATGATCGAAGCAAAAACGCCTTGGAGTACTCTTAGTCCCACGTTTAATTGCTTCTTTCATTAGTGTTGGGGATCGTGGGTTACAAACAACAAATATAACCCTCCCACTTAGTTTTTGGAGTTGGTTCATCGACTCTTATAAGTTCGGAAACAGATTTCCTAGTTAAAGAGCAACAGAGCGGACAACTAGAAGAGAATCCTAGATCGACATGTTCAGAGCAGTATTAGTGCATAAAGGCACAAGGTACATACTCGATCTTTTCCTATTTTCTATTTCGGGAAAGTGCATGAGGGAAGTCTGAACTTCAACTCATTCGAACACTTGAAAGTTTGAGATTACACATTTTTTATTTTTCGGCTTGTCTACAAGGAGACCTCCCACTCAAATTTTCAAGAGCATATAGATTTTGAACATATGTGATATAGATATAGTTTTGAAAACATTTTGAAAATTTATTTGATTTGGATGACAAAATATTTTCAAGTTTGAAAGTGAAAACAGTTTTTCAAAATTCAAACTAGTTTTGTAAAAATTCAATTTCAATTAAACTTTCAAAAATCAAAACATTTTAATCTTACACATCATGTTTATAATCATATGAAAAAAAAAAATTTGCTCAAGAAAATTTTCTCATTAGAGTTCTATAACTCATGGTAGTGGGGTTTGAAAATCCGGATTTCTAAAAAACTGGAGTTTCAGCACAGCCGCGCACCTCGGAGTAAAATCGCCATATCTGGCGGCTCCGATGTCCTTTTGAGCCAAAACCGGTGGCATTGGACAGAGGACAGACAGAGATTTAATTTGATTCAAGAATAATTAAATTTCGTTTTCTGAGCAGAGAGTTATGCCACCTTTAATGCGGGTTTACTCCAGCTCGAAGAAAAAGAAATAATTAAAGCTTGGTCCTTTTTAGGTGCGAAAAAGAATCGAGTGTAACGGAACGTTTTATGAAGGTTGTTAAAGCTTTTATTTGTGTTTTATTAGCAAGGTAATAACAAGGCATAAAAGAAATAACAACAAGCATAAAACGATTCAAGTAAAAATAAGAAACTAGCAAGACAATATAACTAGTCACAAAATTTTACTCGAAATTTCTCAAACCTTTAAAACACGTTTTTCAATATAAAAAATTAAAAACTTTTAGAACTGATTCTAATGTGTTTTAAAAACATCCCAAACTCATAGAAAATCAACATGATTTTTAATTTAAAGGCAAGAGCAATAAATTAAAAAAAAATCTAAGATAACAATTCTAACTTGTCACAAAATTAGTAAACTTTTAAAAACGATTTTCAAGCTCATATTTTTAAATACATGTACATGCTAATCTTTTACCATAGCTCTGATACCATTTATTGGAATCGATCTAGGGTTTAAGAAAATAATTAACGCTTCGGTAAGCGGCGGAATTTTAAAAATTTTATTTTACAAGTAAAAACGGTTTTTTTACTAACCTAGACAAAAGAGCAAGTACACGTAATTAAAAACTATTATAAGCTATGAAGTTTACTAACCTTTCTTGAAGCTTGATCTTTGAGAAGCTCTAAGAAAGTTGCAACGCTCGTCTCCCCTCGCAGCACGTCTCTCTTTCTTTCCTCTGCACCTCGAGCAACCACGAAAGTTTCTATCACTAAATCACTCGAGAGAAAAGGAATTAGTGAGTGGGCACTTTTAAACACTACGACTTAAGAACGAGTCTTGAAGTCGCAGAGCTAAACTCTAGGTCAAATGAGGACCTAGGTGCCAAGACAAAAATCGAAAATAAACTAGAGAGAGAGAGAGGGGAGTTCGGCCAAAGTTCTAGAGAGAGAGTCTCTCAAATCTCTTAAACTTGGATGAATGAAATGTGAGGAAATGAGGCTCCTATTTATAGGAGAGGTCTCACCTTCAATAAGGTAGTTTCCTCTTCTATAGAATATCACATATTCATGAGCCAATTTCCTCTTTTTCCCTTTGAGATACTCGGCCAACACAAGGCTTCTAGAAGCCTTGATTTGTTTCCTACTTTGTTTCATGCCTTCCTTTTTCTCAACTTGGCCGATTCCCCTATGCATCCCATATGCAAATTTGTTTCCTCTTTTTCTTTTGTCAAGTATCTTGATACATTTATGCACAAAATAATCTCTCCTATTTCTCTATAGGGTAGGCGCCCATATTGTCCAAAAAAAAGGCTTCTAGAAGCTTTTCCATTTATTCATGACAACATGAAAAAGGTCCATTAAGAATTTTCAATAAAATTCTTATGAAATGAAATTAATCCACAAGGCCCAATTAATCATATTATGACCGAGTGTTACTTGTCATCAAAGACCATGTCAAAAAATTTATTGACATTCATTTCATCCTATGTCTCAAAAGACAAAAATACCCTTTTGACAATTTCCGTTCTTGTTTTGACTTAGCTTCCAGTTTAACTATTCCTACTCGATGTGATTCGTGACAGTGACCTCATGGACCCAAATGAACAAAGCTTGAGCTAAACGCTTGGACTCAAAAGTTCACAAACCTTTTCCAAGTTTAGCTTAGTGCCAACTGACTCCACTAAAGAGTTGACACTGAAAATCTCTCGGTTCAAATGAATTTATTTTCTACTCAAGAATTCAACCTAATTATGATGAGCGGATCCACTGAATATTATCTATGTTTACCCTTCATGAATGTCATCAGCTAGTCGAGATTTACTAAATTACCATTTTACCCTTCTAGCTGTTATTTCCTCAACTCCTTTGTCGCTTGTGAATAAGTTAGAAACAATGTATTGACGAGGAGCTAACAAGTCTCATTGTTTCATCCAAAAGAGTCAGGACTCAATTTGGACACTGGCCAGTTCATTTATTCACACTCCAAGGAACAAAGCATGAGGTGACATACATTGCATTTCAACAATCTTGTACATGAATTCCATATCTATGAGAACTTCACAAAGTTACTCATGACATTCTCACAACTTAGTACTTCACCAATAGGCCCTGTTCGGAATCACATAGTGAGTCCGAACTATGACTTTCTCAAATGTGAATACTAAGGTGTGAAATGACATGTCTCATTTCAGGATTAAGGTAAGCATGATGCAATTCATACATAGTGACTTCGAGACATAAGAGGTTAAATGGTTTGTTCTTATCTTGTCTCTAGAAGTGCACTGGTCAATTCAGTACCTTCGGAAGATACCTAGAAGAACTATAGAGACTCCAACTCTCAATGCCCCATAACCAGACATCATGAATTCTCCTAACAATCATACTGAGGTCAATAGTCCTTTGACCCTTAGATTGCGAATATATCGTTTTAAGCAAACTACGAAGAGTTTGTTCATGCAAATCTACATTTGTCTCTTCGTAAGTTGTTAAGTTTGTTTATGGACTAAAAGACTAAGGTTTTATCATAAAGCTTCAAACAAAGAAAGAATGAATGAACGTTTCAACTTTATTAATGAATGAATAGGCAATTACAAGTAAGAGTCTTCATGAGACTTTATTACATCAAATGTACAAAATAAAGATTACAACTCTTCTTGTGGGCACCATTGACAACAAGTAACGTGTCCGCATAGACTTTATTATCTTATATTTATAGTACTAGAGGTGAGGTCGCGAGCTCCGGGTTACGGGTGACACGTCATATGTCAGTTGGAGCTCACTACTACGTCTCCGGACACCTGTCGTTTGAAGACTTATTTTTATGGGGAGCGGTTACGGATCGTCTGGGCTGACTGGTTCGTAGAGCGGTTATCTTGAACTGATATTTGAATCTTCTATCGGGGATGCGCCGTTCTTCGACATGTCATCACGAACAAGTGGGTTTGGGCCCAATTTTCTTGTATTGGACCGAATCTCTCTCTTGTTATCTTGAGGACGAAGTCCAATATCAACAGATATCCTCAGGAAAACACGTTCCAACAAAACATAAGCTTAAATCTTAACCCGAACACAAACGGGAATAAAGACTTAAATCACCGTACAATGGTTCACCATAAGACGCCACCGCGGCGCGCTGTAAGACATCATAGAGATGAAGGCAAAGTCACCATACATTGTATGGAATTATACCCTTATTTATGTGTATTTTTTTTTAGAATTTGGGATTCATGACCGGCCCAGAGAAATTCGTAGGCCTCCGTCTGCCGGCGTTCATCCAAGAGAATCCTTAAAGTCGTTTTCTCTTGGTGTCATCCTTCATTGACCGTATGTCATCATTAGGTATGTGCGAAATTGTGTGTATTTGTCCATTCTCGGTGGAATTTTAATTCGGTGTTCTTGTGTGAATATCAGTGTGGGTATGTATCTAAAAATTTTATGTGTGTGTGTGTGAAGCTATGTGCTTCCTAAGTCTCTTGTTGCTGTTCTCGTCCTTAATCGACCGTAATCATCCTCGTTAAGTATGTGTTTGTCTATGTTTCTCTGTGAACTTTGAATTTTGTGTCTGTTAATAGGTGGATGTGTTTGTCTCTCTGATATTTGAATCTTCTATCGAGCTGGCGCCGTTCCTCGGATCTCTTGTTGTCCTCGTTGGTGTCTTGCCACCGGTTATCTACGTCGGTAAGTTCTGTGCATTTTAGTTTATAATGTTTTTGTTATTTTTTTATTGTATGTGTTTTTTGTGCATTTGTGGTTGTACTTACATATGTGTATTTGTTCTTCTGAATATGCATTTGTGTGTGTTTGCTAATTTCAGCCGTGTATTATGCCGCGTCCCGAAATTCATACCTATGTGAAGCTTCCTCTATTTGATCGTTGTTTTCGCTCAATCATACTCTCTCTCTCTTTCTATCTCTCTCTCGCCTGATCACTAAAGGTATGTGTATGTGCTTGTTTGTTTCTTTATTTGATTATGGGCTGATTCAAATTTCAATGTTATGTTGATGAATATTTCATCAATACACAATTGTTGTATTTTTTTTTTCTTTTTTTAAGGAGATTATTGTTTTGCTTAGTCATAAAGGGTTGTTGAATTGAAAATGATCACATGATCATAAACTTTGTAATGGTTGTAATCTTGTAGAGTTAAAATTCAAAATATAAAAAAGTTGACATTGCAGTATTATTGTTTGTAGTTTATTTTTTTAAAGAAAAAACTAGTGATAGTTTAGTAAGAAAAAATCAAGAACATCGTTGGAAAAATCTATTGGAAAACATACTTGCAACTTTGTTGGACACTCTTGGTACGAGCTGAGACACAGATAAAGGAGGACTCGACTTGAAAGAGATGGGAATACGAGTAGAGCAACATTTCAAAGAAGAAATGGTCGGTTTGTGAAGCCTCAAGCTACTTTTTGATACCCTTGGAGAGACGTGCCCTTCAATAAGTTTTTGAAGACCGTAAGTTATCCCGATGGAGTGGCTGAAAACATTAGTAAAAACGTTGAAGAAGAACACGGAAAGATTTCCAATCTAAAGATCCATGACTGTTACATGTTAATGCAAAAGATGTTACCCATTGGCATTCGTCCATTCTTACGGGGTGAAATTTTGGATACTCTACTTGATGTTACCCATTGACATCATCTCAGATCGTAACGGTCGTTTCACTTCAAAACTTTTGGAGAAACATGCAAAAGGCGATGGGTTCGCAACTAAAGTCTAGTACCGCTTCTCATCCCCTAACGGATGGGCAATCTAAAAGGACTATGCAAACCTTAGAGGACATGCTAAGGGCTTGTGTCATGGATATTGGTGGGAGTTTGAACAAAATATTTCCACTCATTGAGTTCTCCTACAACAACGGCTACCAAGTATCAATCGGTGTTGCTCCTTATAAAGCACTTTGTGGGAGAAAGTATCGATCTCCAGTTCATTAGTTTGAAACTGGAGAGAATAGTCTCGAGAAGACAGATTTTATTCGAGACACAACAGAGGCTATCAAGAAGATCCGACATATGATGAGAACTGCCCAAAGCCGACATAAGAGCTATGTGGATGTGAGGAGGAGACCACTGGAGTTTCAAGTGGGAGCGTCGGTATTCCTAAAAATGGTACCTCTCGAGATACATTGGTCCTTTCGAGATCACTAATCGAATCGAAAGTAGCTTACCGTTTAACATTGAATCTCGAATTAGCATCAGTTCATAATGTGTTTCACGTCTCGATGCTCAAAAAGTATCTACCTGACTCAATGCACGACTTAATCCAAGAGTCCATGGAAGTACATAAAGATTTGACGTATGAAAAAAAGTCGATCCAGATTCTCGATCGTGAAGAGAAAATTTTGAGGAAAAAAGTGATTTCCATTTGTAAAAGTGCTATGGCGGAATCACAAGATAGAATAAGCTACTTGGGAGCGAAAAGAATACATAAGATCGCGATATCCCAATCTTTTCAGAGAATGTTAATATGTCGAAGTAAGAGTCTTACGTTTTTCTCGTTTTTCTCAATAATTTTCGGGATGAAAATTTTAATAAATTGATGAGATTGTGAAATCTCAAATTTTAAGCTTAATTAAAAAAGCTAAAATATTTGTGTTCGAATGACATTAGTATTTTTTTTTTTAACAAAGTAGTAGTGAATGATTTATTTATGTAGTAGTTTTTTATGTTTTATTTTTTTATGTGTGCTTTAGTGTGTTTATGAATTTTAATATACTCTTTAGAATACAAATTTTGGATATATATATTGTATATGTTGTCGGTCGTTTTCGGAAAACCCGAGATACCGAGAAGGTACGTCGCTCAAAGGGCCGATGGTTAGGCTGGAGGTCCTGAAGAGCGGCAAGCCACCAAACCCTCGTCCAAACTCTTGACTCCTTGAGTCGAGCTTAGCCCCTCGAGTTGAGACTTGAGTCGGTTCCTCGAGTCGGTCTCCTTGAATCGAGCTTCGCTCCTCGAGATGAGCCTCGAGTCGGTCTCCTCGAGTCGAGCTTCACTCCTCGAGTCGAGCCTCGAGTCGGTCTCCTCGAGTCGAGCTTCACTCCTCGAGTCGGTCTCCTCGAGTCAAGCTTCGCTCCTCGAGTCGAGCATCGACTCGAGTCCTATCCTTCGAACAAACATTTGTGTCATAAAACCGAAATACCAAGCCCACAATAGCTCAACGGGCCCGGAAGCGAGACGATCGCGAAAAGCCCGCAAAGACGAAGCCCAGCGCGCGCCGCGCTGGCAGGGCCGCGCGCCGCGCTGGCAGGGCCGCGCGCCGCGCGTTGAGAAGCGCTGCTCGGGCGCCATGGGTCGCGCGCCGCGCCCGGCCAAGGCCGCGCCACGCGCTGAGCGGCGCAGAACGTGCGCCGCGGGTTGTGAGCCGCGCATGGTGCGCCGCTGCTCCTTTGTGCGCCTCCTCTTGAAAAGGGGCGCGTTCCTAGTCCCACATGGACGCAAAAGGACCCCCTTAGGGTCCCCAAACACCTATATAAACCCCCTCCCATTGAGGGGAAGTGGGATCCCTTCATCTCCTATCGATACGCTCGATTTCTCACTCCTCTCTGCTTCTTTTGATGCCATTTTTGGCCTGAAGCATTCTCACAAGTCTCTCTCGTTCTCAGAGGTTCCGAAGCACTCACGGGAACTTCCCGGACGTCGCTCCCTCTGACCGAACGCCCCCCGGTGCTCAAGCACGGCCCTAGGGTTCTCGACTAGAGTTCCCCTTTGCGCGTCTAATACGCTAGACGCGCACGCGATCTCCGAAGTTCTGAGACGCAGCCGAGAACCCCTCGTGCCTCGTCTCCTTCGTCGAGTACGCTTCTCCACCAAGGTTCTACGCCTCATACTGCGTCTTACACGCCTGAACTACGTTCTGACCTGATCCCACGCACGGGTACGTAGGCAGCCGACAGCCAAGGCATGGTCACCCCTCCTCCTAACCCCTTTCCTCTCCCGAGAGGCGGGTTGATCGGAGAAAACCTAGCTCGAGACTATCGAGTTCACACTCTTGGCCCGGGTGCGATCACTTGGTCCGGCCTTGGATCGAACCGCCCGAGGTTTTCAATAGTTGTTCATTTTCGTGCGACAACATTTTGGCGCTAGAAGGAGGGGACTTCCCGACCTGTTCAGCCCGAAATCCCTTATGTTCATCTTCTTCTTTTCTTCTACAAACTCAACTTTCTCGAACTTGAGAAAAGATGAGTAGCCAACCACCCGTACGTTCTGAGGGCGTCAACAACCCCGATAACGTCACTGGGACCAAAAAATACTTCTTGCGCTCCCAAGCGCATGGTGATGAAGAGTCGCTCCACGAAGAGAGCTCGACCCGCTCACCATCCCCATCTCCTGATAGCAGGGACAACCGCATCATGGAGTTGGAGGAGAGTATCCGCCGACTAAAGGCGAGTAACACAAGGTACCACAGCCGACTGGCTGCGAAGCAACCTGTGCGTGACACGGTAATCCCCAACGGGGATCCCGAGAACCTCAACAAGGAAAGCCGCGACCGCGACCCTGATTACGAGGGTACTGGTGAGTCGGATGATATCGAGACTTCTCTCACGAAGGACGGGGGACTCCCCGCCGTGTTTGAAGCCGGTCCATCGAATCCCTTACCCCGAACGGGCGACGCGCCGGTAGCTTCTCAAGAGGGGAATTCCCGACGTTCAGCCCTCGACCGTCTAGGTCCGAGGGAGAATGTTGCGGAAAGTCAGGGCACGCGGAGAGCGTGCCGTCGCAGGCGAAGCTTGCGCCTCTGTACGACCAGCCCTGACCTTAGGGACCGCCTCACTGCTCAACGCATTGGGCGTGGCAATGATCTGAGAGAGCGGCTAAGCTCTAGACCCAACATCCCGCTGGCAGCCCCAACTAAAGAGAACCGCCGCGCAGGTCAAGGGTCTAACGAGAGGCTACAGGTGACTCCTCCCGAACAAGGGGTTACTCCAACGACCGGTCTCGATGTGGTCACTATGATCCACAACCTTCGAAATGAGGTACGAGATCTCCGAGAATACGGAATAGGTGGAAGCACCTATGGGGTCGTTGAGGAGAATTCCTCGCCTTTCACGGCTCAGATATTGGCTGAGATTTGTACGGGGAATTTCAAACTCCCGAACCTCACTCCCTATGATGGGAAAGCAGACCCCGCTTACCACATCCAGCACTATGAAACCTGGATGACAA
The DNA here is from genome assembly GCF_054948205.1 of Urtica dioica subsp. dioica. Taxonomy (NCBI): domain Eukaryota; kingdom Viridiplantae; phylum Streptophyta; class Magnoliopsida; order Rosales; family Urticaceae; genus Urtica; species Urtica dioica. Next base: position 7,592,913 of record NC_142760.1, on the reverse strand, counting down.
TGCAAGGTGTTTCTCATGGCGCCATGTGCCAAGTTTTTAGTTTAACCCTCGCAGGACCCGGTTTTGAGTGGTTCAAAAACTTAAGGCCAGGAAGCATCCATTCATTCAAAGACCTGAAGGACATGTTCCTGGCACGGTTCGCTACATCTATGGTCCAGAAGAAGACCAAGATGTACCTGTGGTCAATCAGGCAAGAGAGTGGCGAGTCTCTTAGATGATACCTCGCCCGATTCACTGAAGAGTCGAACAAGGTTGACCGCTTTGATGACGGTGACGCAATTGCCGCTATCATAGAAGGCCTGCGCACCAGTGACTTCCTTAAGTCAATCGTCGGCCGTGTCCCTTCGACCATGGCCGAGTTAATGACTCGGGCTAAGACCTTCATGGGAGTCGAAGATTACCTCGACGGCCGCAAGAGTAACAATCAAAGATCTCGACGTCGGGAAGAACCTAGCCACGAGCAAAACGAACCTCGTAAAAGGCGAAACAAGGGGAACCAGGTCTCTAATAACCAACCCCCTATACCCCAGAAGCCGCGACTTGTGGAAAGCTTCAAAGGATACTCATCGTTCACGCCGATGAACACGGTGCCAGAACGGATCCTGGCTCTGGCACGTGACAAGTTCACACCCCCGGCTCCAATGAAAAAGGATCCCGCGACTCGCGATCGATCCAGATATTGTGAGTTCCACAGGGAATACGGTCATTTGACCTCGGAATGCTACAACCTTAAAAGGCAAATCGAGGCTTTGATCCAACGGGGTGAGCTGAAAGAGTTTGTGTTGCGCATGATTAGCGCTGCGGGCCCCACTACGAAGGGAGGAGGAACAGCCGCTTCTGTCGACCGAACCGCGGCTGCCACCAACGCCAATCCACAGCTCCACGTGGTGACCACCATATTGGGAGGACCATAAGATGGAGATTCGGCCCGACAACGGAAGAAATTCCTTAGGGCCGTAACTCGGGAAGACGCTGCTATGCACGTTAACTTCACGTATGAAGAACCTCCGTCCATGCCTCACGAGACGATGTATTTCACCAATGAAGAGGCCAAGCGAGTTGTGCACCCACACAATGACGCAATCGTGCTCAAGGCCCAAGTGGCCAATAATTTGGTGAAAAGGGTTCTCATCGACAACGGCAGCGCTGCCGACATAATTTTCAAGTCCACCCTAGAGCGCATGAAGCTCGGGGGGCTGCGCCCGAGTCCGACCCAAACACCTCTGTTTGGGTTCACTGGGGAAAAGGTTATGACCGAGGGCATCATCGACCTGCCGGTCACCTTTGGGACCCCTGGAGGAATTGAGGCCGTTCACATGGTCCTATTCCTAGTGGTCGATCAGGAGTCGCCCTATAACTTAATCATCAGGCGACCCACGTTGAACCAGCTAAGGGCAATCACTTCCACGTATCACCTACTGGTGAAATTCCCCACCAAAGAGGGAATTGGCATTATGGACGGAGACCAATCCCAAGCCAGAATATGCTATGTGCAAGGAGTCGATGGTAAATCCGCGGGAAAAACAGTCAACACAATCTTCCAACTGGAAGACGATTACCCATGCGACCCAAGGGACGCAAGGAAGTTCGGAGAACTTGACCCCCGGGATGAAGTCGAAAGACTCAAGGTGGAAACCTCTGATGATCTTGTGCCAATCGTCCTGGACGAATCTAAGCCTGATCAGGTTGTAAAGGTCGGCACCCGACTTCCATTCGCCGTCAAAACTCAGCTCACTGCCTTCCTCCGGGAATTCAAGGATGTTTTTGCATGGACTCATGCGGACATGCCTGGAATTGATCCCGAGGTAATAGTGCATCGATTGAACGACGACCCAAAGGTCGCCGAAAAGGTACAGGCTAGACGAACGTTCAACCCAGAACGATACCTGGCCATAAATGAAGACGTCGAGAAACTCCTCACCGCAAACTTCATCTGAGAGGCTAAGTACCCCAAGTGGGTCGCCAACGTGGTAATGGTGAAAAAGCCTAATGGGAAGTGGCAAATTTGTATAGACTACAAAGATCTTAACAAAGCCTGCCCTAAGGATTGCTTTCCACTCCCGCGTATCGAACAACTGGTGGACGCCATGGCTGGCCATGAACTTCTCAGCCTCATGGACGCCTATTCGGGGTACAACCAAATTCGGATGCACGAGCCCGATCAAATCAAGACAACCTTTGTCACCGATCGAGGTCTCTATTGTTATAAGGTCATGCCTTTCGGCCTTAAGAACGCGGGAGCAACATACCAGCGCTTGGTAAATCGGATCTTCGCCGATCAAATCGGCAAGACAATGGAAGTGTACGTGGACGACATGCTCGTTAAAAGCCTACTGGCAACCAATCACGTACACGACCTAAGGGAGATGTTCATGATCCTCCACCGATACAAAATGAAACTCAATCCCAACAAATGTGTGTTCGGGGTTGAATCCGGATAATTCCTTGGATACATCGTCAGCCGACGAGGGATAGAGGCGAATCCCGAAAAAATCAAGGCACTCCTTGAAATGAAGTCTCCAAGACGAGTCAAAGAGGTGCAAAGCCTGACCGGTCGGATTGCCGCTCTGACACGCTTTGTGTCTAAAGCCACCGACAAGTGTCAACCGTTCTTCAAAGCTCTAAAGAAAAAGGACGGCTATGAGTGGACGGACGAATGCGAAGATGCCTCCCAAGAAATGAAGGCTTACTTTGGGTCCCCACCATTCCTCTCTAAACCAAGAGAGGGCGAGATGCTATACGTATATCTCGCCGCCTCAGAGAGAGCTGTAAGTGCTGTTCTTGTCCGCGAAGAAGACAAGGTCAAGTGGCCGGTCTACTACGTGAGCAAACCCTTACTTGACGCGGAAACGCGCTACAACGAGATAGAGAAACTTTCTCTGGCTCTCATAACGGCAGCTAAGAAGCTACGACCGTATTTCCAAGCTCACCCAATCATGGTGCGAACCGAACATCCGATCGGTAAGGCTCTACAAAAGGGAACATCGACTCGCATGGCGATCTGGTCCCAAGAATTGAGCGAGTACGGAATCGAGTTCCACCCAAGAGCGGCTATAAAGGGGCAGGCCTTAGCCGATTTTGTGGCAGAATTCTCCTATACTCCCGATATGGGAAGAGCAGAAAATGATCTAAACGAGGACGCATTAACTCGGAAAAGAAAGGTTGACCCGACGGGTCCCATCTGGGAATTGTACGTAGACGGAGCATCTAATGCTCGGGGGGCTAGCGCTGGAATAATCCTAATTAACCCCGATGGGGAAAAGTTGCGTTACGCCCTACACTACGGCTTCCAGGCCTCCAACAATGAAGCCGAATATGAGGCGCTCATTGTGGGGGTAGAACTGGCACGGAAGCTTGGTTCTCATAACCTGCGAATACACTGCGACTCGCAGTTGATCGTGAACCAGGTTAAAGGGGATTACACTGCCAAGGAGCCTAACATGGTTGCATACTTGGCCATGACAAACTCCAAACTCGATGCTTTCTCTTGGTTCGAGATCCACCAAATCCCGAGAGAACAAAATTCAGAGGCTGACGCACTTGCTCACCTCGGATCTGGCATTGACGAAGACGGATTGGGGACCGTACCCATTGAATTTCTCCCACGGCCATCCGTCTCCCGAGATGAAATCGGGACCATAGAGGTGGCATCTCAGCCCACTTGGATGGACTCAATTGTCGAATTTCTGCAAAGAGGGGAACTCCCCGAAGACCGCAAAGAAGCCGATAAGCTGAGGGCCTTAGCATCCAAATACACAATCCGAGAAGGCGTACTCTACAAGCGCGGCTACTCAACGCCGCTGCTCCGATGTCTCAATAGCGTTGAGTCGACTAAAGTCCTCTGCGAAATTCATGAGGGCATCTGTGGGAACCACGCCGCTGGAACTTCCCTTGCGCTCAAAGCGCTTAAGCAAGGCTATTTCTGGCCTACCATGAAGCGGGATGCTTGCGAATGGGTAAGGCGCTGCGACAAATGCCAGCGCTTCGCGGAAATTCCGCGACAGCCTCTGACCCCATTAAGCAGCATCGTTGTCCCACGTCCCTTTGCTAAATGGGGCGTGGACATCATTGGCAAGCTCCCTAGAGCACCAAGGCAATACGAATATGCCATTATCGCCATTGACTACTTCACTAAGTGGGTAGAGGCCGAACCGCTTGCCAGAATAACTGAAGCAAACACGACAAACTTCATCTGGAAAAGCATCATATGCAGGCACGGTATCCCCGCCTCGATTGTGACCGACAACGGAGCACAATTCGACAACGCGCGAGTAAGAGATATCTGCGATCAACTGAAGATCAGCAAGACCTTCTCATCGCCGCGTCATCCTCAGGCCAATGGCCAGGTCGAAGCGGTGAACAAGACTATCAAGAGCAACCTGAAAAAGAAGCTCGAAGACAGGAAAGGCGCCTGGGCCGAGGAATTGTCATTCTTCCTATGGGCGTACAGGAAAACCGCGCGAAACGCCACCGGCGAAACACCGTTCTCCCTCGCATACGGGATCGAGGCTGTGGTTCCAATCGAAACCAAGATACCCACGTTCCGAGTCGATACGTTCGACGAAGCGAACAACGATGAGGCCATGCGCCTGGAGCTGGATTTGATCGACGAAAAGAGATCAGAAGCATTTAGACGCCTCGCCGCACAGAAGCGCAAGGTCGAAAGATACTACAACTCCAAGATCAAAAGACTAACCTTTGCCGTCGGAAGCCTTGTACTCAGACGAGTGTTCCAGAATACACAAGTCCAAGGCGCCGGCGTCCTAGGCCCGAACTACGAAGGTCCATATAGAGTCCAAAAAATCATTCACGACGGGACATACTACATCGAGCACACAGACGGAACTCCGATTCGCCACCCGTGGAATGCGGAACACTTGAGGCAGTACTACCAGTAGCTAGCGTTCCCCACGTTTTTATCGCTTTTATTTCCTATTTTCAATAAAGCCGACGAGACAATGTTTTAGGATTTTAAATTTCTCGCAAATTTTTCGCAAACGTAATAAAACTCAAGTTTTCTGTTTCAAATTTCGCTTTGTGCAAGTTTTCCGGTTATCAAAAATTAACTTATAACCCAAAAACTTGGGGGGGCTAGCAATGGTAAGGAAACCATCAAAAGAACACGCTCCACCAAAAAATTTATAAGACGCCTACATGGCGCACGTAAGACGCCTACATGGCGCAACCCAAGACGCCTACATGCCGCACGTAAGACGCCTACATGACGCAACCCAAGACGCCTACATGGCGCACTTAAGACACCTACATGGCGCATCTAAGACGCCTACATGGCGCAACCTAAGACGCCTACATGGCGCAACCAAGTCATCCCTCGAGACGCAACCAAGACGCCTACATGGCGCACCTAAGACGCCTACATGGCGCAACCAAGTCGCCTCTCGAGACGCGCCTATGACGCCTACATGGCGCACCTAAGACGCCTACATGGCGCAACCTAAGACGCCTACATGGCGCACGTAAGACGCCTACATGGCGCACGTAAGACGCCTACATGGCGCAACCTAAGACGCCTACATGGCGCACGTAAGACGCCTACATGGCGCACGTAAGACTCCTACATGGCGCACTTAAGACGCCTACATGGCGCACGTAAGACGCCTACATGGCGCAACCTAAGACGCCTACATGGCGCAATCAAGTCGTCCCTGAGACGCAACTAAGACGCCTACATGGCGCACCTAAGACGCCTACATGGCGCACGTAAGACGCCTACATGGCGAAACCAAGTCGTCCCTGAGACGCAACCAAGACGCCTACATGGCGCACCTAAGACGCCTACATGGCGCAACCAAGTCGCCTCTCGAGACGCGCCTATGACGCCTACATGGCGCACCTAAGACGCCTACATGGCGCAACCAAGTCGTCCCTGAGACGCACTCAAGACGCCTACATGCGCAACCTAAGATGCCTACATGGCGCAACTAAGACGCCTACATGGCGCACTAAGACGCCTACATGGCACACTTAAGATGCCTACATGGCGCAACCTAAGACGCCTACATGGCGCACCTAAGACGCCTACATGGCGCAACCAAGTCGCCTCTCGAGACGCGCCTATGACGCCTACATGGCGCACCTAAGACGCCTACATGGCGCAACCAAGTCGTCCCTGAGACGCACTCAAGACGCCTACATGCGCAACCTAAGATGCCTACATGGCGCAACTAAGACGCCTACATGGCGCACTAAGACGCCTACATGGCACACTTAAGATGCCTACATGGCGCAACCTAAGACGCCTACATGGCGCAACCAAGTCGTCCCTGAGACGCACTTAAGACGCCTACATGGCGCAACCTAAGATGCCTACATGGCGCACTAAGCATGGCTGACTCACAGTTGAAAAAACTTACGGAACGCAAACCATCCAAAAGATTGGCGCGTCCGAATTGAGATCCTGCTGAGATGAAAGAACTAGCAAGACCGTTGACGCAAAACTTGCTTATCAAAACATGCCATGACAAATGAATGAGCAAAAACGTTCATAAAAACAAATAACTTCTCAGAAAAGAAAAGGGCAACTGCCTCAAAATCCTACAAAATCCTAGAAAGCATGCGCTAAGACATGTGCGCGGAAGGGAAAAATCCTAGTAAGCAAGCGCTAAAACAAGTGTGTTGAATGGAAAAACCTAAAAAAGAGCGTGCGCTAAACACTTGCTCGAGAAAAATAATAAAGAAAAAATGTCACTCGGCGGGATCGGCCCCGTCGAGTGGTGGGAACAACGAGTCGAAGAAGTGGAATGTGACCCCCCGAGAAACATTCTCGGTAGCTGTGGCGTACCGACACTTCACCGCCGCCGCATGTCTTGCCTCCTCGACCCCAACATCGAAGTCGTCTTGAAGGTCGGACGCGAGCTGTTCCATCGCAGCCTTCTCCGCGGTGACCCGAACCACCTCCTCCGCCAAGGAGTTGCGCTCGCGCTCCGCTCGAACACGGGCAGCCTCGCTCGATGTAAGCTGGCCCTGGAGAATGCCAACTTCTTCTGTGCGCGATTCCAACTGGCGTCGAAGGTCCCGTGCCTCGCTCCGGAAGACCTCCGTCGATCGAGTTGCCACCTCGAGAGCTTGACGCTCCGTCGTTAGCTTCTCAGCCATCTTCGCCACCGCCGCCTGAGCACGGTCGCACTTGCCGCGGGTAACTCCCAATTCCACGCGAGCCTCTTGAAGCTGCCCGCGGAGACTCGCAAACTCCGCCTTTGAGTGAGAACCTCGATCGGCGTGGGCCAGCTGAGACTTCGCTTGAGCAAGCTCCTCCTGGGCACGGCTCATCCTCCTGATGAGGTCTTGAAGGATATTCTTGTTGTCAATGGTGCCCACAAAAAGAGTTGTAATATTTATATTGTACATTTGATGTAATAAAGTCTCATGAAGACTCTTGCTTGTAATTGCCTATTCATTCATTAATAAAGTTGAAACGTTCAATCATTCTTTCTTTGTTTGAAGATTTATGATAAAACCTTAGTCTTTTAGTCCATAAACAAACTAAACAACTTACGAAGAGACAAATGTAGATTTGCATGAACAAACTCTTCGTAGTTTGCTTAAAACGATATATTCGCAATCTTAGGGTCAAAGGACTATTGACCTCAGTACGATTGTTAGAAGAATCTATGATGTCTGGTTATGAGACATTGAGAGTTGGAGACTCTATAGTTCTTCTAGGTATCTTCTGAAGGTACTGAATTGACCAGTGCACTTCTAGAGACAAGATAAGAACAAACCATTTAACCTCTTATGTCTCGAAGTCACTATGTATGAATTGCATCATGCTTACCTTAATCCTGAAATGAGACATGTCATTTCACACCTTAGTATTCTCATTTGAGAAAGTCAGAGTTTGGACTCACTACGTGATTCCGAACAGGGCCTATTGGTGAAGTACTAAGTTGTGAGTATGTCATGAGTAACTTTGTGAAGTTCTCATAGATATGGAATTCATGTACAATATTGCTGAAATGCAATGCATGTCACCTCATGCTTTGTTCCTTGGAGTGTGAATAAATGAACTGGCCAGTGTCCAAATTGAGTCCTGACTCTTTTGGATGAAACAATGTGACTTGTTAGCTCCTCGTCAATACATTGTTTCTAACTTATTCACAAGCGACAAAGGAGTTGAGGAAATAACAGCTAGAAGGGTAAAATGGTATTTTAGTAAATCCCGACTAGCTGATGACATTCATGAAGGGTAAACATAGATAATATTCAGTGGATCCGCTCATCATAATTAGGTCGAATTCTTGAGTAGAAAATAAATTCATTTGAACCGAGAGATTTTCAGTGTCAGCTCTTTAGTGGAGTCAGTTGGCATTAATCTAAACTTGGAAAAGGTTTGTGAACTTTTGAGTCCAAGTGTTTAGCTCAAGCTTTGTTCATTTGGGTCCATGAGGTCACTGTCACGAATCACATCGATAGGAATAGTTAAACTGGAAGCTAAGTCAAAACAAGAACGAAAATAATTAAAAGGGTATTTTTGTCTTTTGAGACAAAGGATGAAATGGATGTCAATAAATTTTGACAAGTTCATTTGATGACTTAATGTCACTCGGCCATGACTTGATCATTGGGCCTCGTGAATTAATTTCATTTCATAAGAGTTTCATTGAAAATTCTTAATGGGCCTTTTTCATGTTCTCATGAATAAATGAAGAAGCTTCTAGAAGCTCCTTCTAGAGACATGTTGGGCGCCTACCCTATAGAGAAATAGGAGAGTTTATTTTGTGCATAAATGTATTTAGATACTTGCCAAAAGAAAAAGAGGAAACAAATTTGCATAAGGATGCGTAAGGAACTTCGGCCATGTTGAGAGAAAAGGCAAGCCTTGAACAAAATAGGAAACAAATCAAGGGAAAATTCTAGAAGCCTTGTGTTGGCCGAGTGTCTCAAAGGGAAAAGAGGAAATTGGCTCATGAATATGTGATATTCTATAGAAGAGGAAACTACCTTATTGAAGGTGAGACCTCTCCTATAAATAGGAGCCTCATTTCCTCACAATTCAATATCATCCAAGTTTAAGAGATTTGAGAGACTCTCTCTCTCTAGAACTTGTGGCCGAAAATCCTCTCTCTCTCTCTAGTTTATTTTCGATTTTTCTTGTCTTGGCACCTAGGTCCTCACTCGACCTAGTGTTTAGCTCTTCGACTTCAAGACTCGTTCTTAAGTCGTAGTGTTTAAAAGTGCCCACTCAATAATTCCTTTATTTCGAGTGATTTAGTGATAGAAACTTTCGTGGTTGCTCGAGGTGCCGAGGAAAGAAAGAGAGACGTGCTGCGAGGGGAGACGAGCGTTGCAAACTTTCCAAAAGCTTCTTCAAAGTTCAAGCTTCAAGAAAGGTTAGTAAACTTCTAGCTCATATTAGTTTTTAATTACATGTACTTGCTCTTTGTCTAGGTTAGTAAAAACTGTTTTTACTTGTAAAGAAATTTTTTAAAATTTCGCCGCTTCCCGAAGCGTGTAATCTTTTTCTTCAACCCTAGATCAATTCCAACAAATGGTATCAGAGCTATGGTCAAAGAGATGCATGTACATGTTTTTAAAATTATGAGCTTGAAAATCGTTTTCGAAAGTTTACTAATTTTGTAACAAGTTAGAATTGTAATCTTAGATTTTTTTTTTAATTTATTGCTCTTGCCTTTAAATTAAAAACCATGTTGATTTTCTATGAGTTTGGGATGTTTTTAAAACACATTAGAATCAGTTCTAAAAGTTTTTAATTTTTTATATTGAAAAACGTGTTTTAAAGGTTTGAGAAATTTCGAGTAAAATTTTGTGACTAGTTTTGTTATCTTGCTAGTTTCTTATTTTTACTTGAATCGTTTTATGCTTGTTGTTATTTATTTTATGCCTTGTTATTACCTTGCTAATAAAACACAAATAAAAGCTTTAACAACCTTCATAAAACGTTCCGTTACACTCGAGTCTTTTTCGCACCTAAAAAGGACCGAACTTTAATTATTTCTTTTTCTTCGAGCTGGAGTAAACCCGCATTAAAAGTGGCATAACTCTCTGCTCAGAAATATAAATTTAATTATTCTTAAATCAAATTAAAGCTCTGTCTGTCCTCTATCCAATGCCACCGGTTTCGGCTCAAAAGGACATCGGAGCCGCCAGATATGGCGATTTTACTTCGAGGTGCGCGGCTGTTCCGAAACTCCAGTTTTTTAGAATTCCGGATTTTCAAACCCCACTACCATGAGTTATAGAACTCTAATGAGAAAATTTTCTTGAGCAAAAATGTTTTTTATATGATTATAAACATGATGTGTAAGATTAAAATGTTTTTATTTTTGAAAGTTTAATTGAAATTGAATTTTTACAAAACTAGTTTGAATTTTGAAAAACCGTTTTCACTTTCAAACTTGAAAATGCTTTGTCATCCAAATCAAATAAGTTTTCAAAATGTTTTCAAAACTATATCTATATCACATATGTTCAAAATCTATATGCTCTTGAAAATTTGAGTGGGAGGTCTCTTTGTAGACAAGCCGAAAAATAAAAAGATGTGTAATCTCAAACTTTCAAGTGTTCGAGTGAGTTGAAGTTCACACTTCCCTCATGCACTTTCCCGAATGTACCTTGTGCCTTTATTCACTAATACTACTCTGAACATGTCGATCTAGGATTCTCTTCTAGTTGTCCGCTATGTCGCTCTCTAACTAGGAAATTTGTTTCCGAACTTATAAGAGTCGATGAACCAACTCCAAAAACTAAGTGGGAGGGTTATACTTGTTGTTTGTAACCCACGATCCCCAACACTAATGAAAGAAGTAATTAACGTGGGACTAAGAGCCGCTCTTGCGACCCTCACTTAAATGGGAGTACTCCAAGGCGTTATTGCTTCGATCATTGCTCAATGAGCTACGTCCGAGAGTGAGACGATGATGGCAAGGCCTCCCCTTGGGGGATTGTTTTTCAAAGTTGACCTTTTGGACTAAGTGGTTGGTTGCACACTTAGGCTCAATCCCTAGTAATCCTCCCTTGAGGCTCTGCGAAAGGATGTGAGTAATCAAACCAATTTAAAAGGTGGCTAGTCAAAATAGATGTATTGACATCTTGGCTTAGCATTAATGATGTGTCATTTACTTATAAAAGGAGATTTTTTGCGGCCTTCTCTTGAGGGAGTAAATTATCGTTTGGTTTATAACACCTTTGGATTTTATAAAAGTCTTAATAAAACTTAAATCCTAAACCAAAGACTAATCATAAACTTGTTTCAACTTATATAGGCAATATGTCTCTCAACTCTCTCTATCTTTCTTTCCTCGATCAAACTCGAAAACGAAAACTACGTAGATTCGAAACGTAACCTCGACATAAAACCTACCGTTAACAAGCACAAATGGGTACTCACCACCCCGTGTCCTCCTCTGACGAATGATGATTCAACTCAAGAGGACAATGACGCCTTAGCGGCCAGGCTTCGATCCGATGAGATTGTGAGGTGCTATATCTTGGCATCTATGAACAATATGCTGAAAGAGCAACATCGTGACATCGAGACTGCCGCTAACATGCTCTACAATCTCCTTGAGATGTTTGGAGGGCAAAGGCGTCAAACAAGGCTACAAGCAGTCCGACAGTTTATGAACTGTCATATGCAGGCTAGGACTCCTGTTGGAGACTTCATGATACTGATCATTAGTTTTCTGAATAAAATGGAAATCCTAGGATCTGAGATTGATGGGAAGAATATCATAGATATGATCTTAGAAACTCTCCCCGCATCTCTTGATACCTCCAAGATGAACTACTTCATAAACAAGCTAGAGTACACTGTTACCAAGCTTATGAAGGGACTTCACACTGATGTAGGTCTCACTAAGAGAAAGAGGAATCAAGGAGAGGCACATGCTACTGAGCAAAAAGCCTCCGCCTCTGGAACTAAGAACAGACCTTACAAAGCCGATAAAAAGAACTGTCCTGCCTATCTCAAAGCAAAGGAACATAGTATTGTACTAGTTACCGAAGCATGCTTAGTAGCTAATAATGTATCAACGTGGATTCTTGACTCCGCTGCTACTAACCATATTTGTTGTTCCTTGAATGGTTTCAAGAAAACCAAAAGCTTAGAGGAAGGCGAGTTCTGTTTCAAATGGGGTGATGGGAGCCTGGTGTCCGCAAAGGCTGTGGGATCCGTGACGCTGTCTTTTGAAGACCGCACTTTAAACTTAAATAATGTTTATTTTGTTCCTACCTTTGGGAAGAACTTAATATCTGTTGCTCGTCTTCGTGAGCAAGATTATTGTTTAAAGTTCATTAAGAATGGAATTCGTATTTCGTTTCCTGATAATTCTTTTGTCACTGATGCATGTATGAAGAATGCTCTTTTCTACATCTATCCCACTAAACCTTCTCTTTTAGACACCGAAGTAGATAATGATCTAATTAGGGAGCCAAAGAGGATCAAACTTTCTGAATCCTCCGATCTAACAAAAACAACATACCTCTGGCACTTAAGACTTGGTCATATCAGTCTAGATAGGATTAAGAGACTTGTGAGGGATGGTCCACTCCAAGCCTCTGCAATAGGTTCACTACCTCTTTGTGAATCCTGCATAGAAGGAAAAATGACTAAGCGACCTTTCTCCGATAAGGGTCGAAGAGCCACTGAGTTGCTGGAACTGATACATTCTGATGTATGTGGTCCGCTCAGCCAACAGGCACGTGGAGGATACGAATACTTCGTTACCTTCACCGATGATTACTCACGATATGGGTTTGTCTATTTGCTCAAACACAAATCCGAGACCTTTAACGTATTTAAGGTCTTTAGGGCTTTAGTGGAAAAGCAAACTGGCAAAGTGATCAAAACCGTTCGATCTGATCGAGGTGGTGAGTATATGTCTGGAGAGTTCGATGACTTTCTTAAAGAAGAAGGTATCGCTTCTCAGCTTACCGCACCTGGCACACCTCAACAAAACGGAGTGTCAGAGAGAAGAAACCGAACTCTTATGGAGATGGTTAGATCAATGATGAGTTACTCATCACTCCCGCTTTCCTTTTGGGGATATGCCCTTGAAACAGCCGCCGATATTCTGAACCAAGTTCCGTCCAAAACGGTTCCTGGTACTCCTTATGAACGATGGACTGGCCGTAAAGTGAATCTTAGCCGCATCCGAATTTGGCGTTGCCCTGCACACGTGCTGAGGCAAAAGACTAGCAAGTTGGCTAGTAGGTCAGAATTGTGTTGTCAATGATGCCCACAAGAAGAATAGTAGTGTCTATTTATGTACATTTGATGTCATATAGTCTTACGAAGACTCTTGCTTGTAATTGCTTATTCATTAATAAAAAGTTGAAACGTTCATTCATTCTTTCTTTGTTTGAAGCTTTATGATAAAACCTTAGTCTTTTAGTCCATAAACAAACTTAATAACTTACGAAGAGACAAATGTAGATTTGCATGAACAAACTCTTCGTAGTTTGCTTAAAACGATATATTCGCAATCTTAGGGTCAAAGGACTATTGACCTCAGTATGATTGTTAGAAGAATCTATGATGTCTGGTTATGAGGCATTGAGAGTTGGGGACTCTATAGTTCTTCTAGGTATCTTCCGAAGGTACTGAATTGACCAGTGCACTTCTAGAGACAATATAAGAACAAACCATTTAACCTCTCATGTCTCGAAGTCACTATGTATGAATTGCATCATGCTTACCTTAATCCTGAAATGAGACATGCCATTTCACACCTTAGTATTCTCATTTGAGAAAGTCAAAGTTCGGACTCACTTTGTGATTCCGAACAAGGCCTATTGGTGAAGTACTAAGTTGTGAGTCTGTCATGAGTAACTTTGTGAAGTTCTCATAGATATGGAATTCATGTACAAGATTGCTGAAATGCAATGTATGTCACCTCATGCTTTGTTCCTTGGAGTGTGAATAAATGAACTGGCCAGTGTCCAAATTGAGTCCTGACTCTTTTGGATGAAACAATGTGACTTGTTAGCTCCTCGTCAATACATTGTTTCTAACTTATTCACAAGCGACAAAGGAGTTGAGGAAATAACAGCTAGAAGGGTAAAATGGTAATTTAGTAAATCCCGACTAGCTGATGACATTCATGAAGGGTAAGCATAGATAATATTCAGTGGATCCGCTCATCATAATTCGGTCGAATTCTTGAGTAGAAAATAAATTCATTTGAACCGAGAGATTTTCAGTGTCAGCTCTTTAGTGGAGTCAGTTGGCATTAAGCTAAACTTGGAAAAGGTTTGTGAACTTTTGAGTCCAAGTTTTTAGCTCAAGCTTTGTTCATTTGGGTCCATGAGGTCACTGTCACGAATCACATCGATAGGAATAGTTAAACTGGAAGCTAAGTCAAAACAAGAACGAAAATAGTCAAAAGGGTATTTTTGTCTTTTGAGACATATGATGAAATGAATGTCAATAAATTTTTTGACGAGTTCATTTGATGACTTAATGTCACTCGGCCATAACTTGATTATTGGGCCTTGTGAATTAATTTCATTTCATAAGAATTTTATTGAAAATTCTTAATGGGCTTTTCTCATGTTGTCATGAACAAATGAAGAAGCTTCTAGAAGCTCCTTCTAGATGAGAGTTGGGCGCCCAAAATACCCAAGAGAAAGAGTTTATTTTGTGCATAAATGTATTTAGATACTTGCCAAAAGAAAAAGAGGAAACAAATTTTGCATATGGGATGCATAAAGAATCGGCCATGTTGAGAGAAAAGGCAAGCCTTGAACAAAATAGGAAACAAATCAAGGCTTCTAGAAGCCCTAGCTTGGCCGAGTGTCTCAATAGGAAAGAGAGGAATTTGGCTCATGAATATGTGATATTCCATAGAAGAGGAAACTACCTTATTGAAGGTGAGACCTCTCCTATAAATAGGAGCCTCATTTCCTCACATTTCATTCATCCTAAGTTTAAGAGATTGAGAGACTCTCTCTCTAGAACTTGGCCGAAAATCCTCTCTCTCTCTCTCTAGTTTATTTTAGATTTTTTCTTGTCTTGGCACCTAGGTCCTCATTTGACCTAGAGTTTAGCTCTGCGACTTCAAGACTCGTTCTTAAGTCGTAGTGTTTAAAAGTGCCCACTCACTAATTCCTTTTCTCTCGAGTGATTTAGTGATAGAAACTTTCGTGGTTGCTCGAGGTGCAGAGGAAAGAAAGAGAGACGTGCTGCGAGGGGAGACGAGCGTTGCGAACTTTCCAAAAGCTTCTTCAAAGTTCAAGCTTCAAGAAAGGTTAGTAAACTCTTAGCTCATATTGGTTTTTAATTACATGTACTTGCACTTGTCTAGGTTAGTAAAAACTGTTTTACTTGTAAAAGAAAATTTTTAAAATTCCGCCGCTTACCGAAGCGTTAATTATTTTCTCAAACCCTAGATCGATTCCAACAAATTGTGCCTGTTTGTGGGATATCCAAAGGAAACCAAGGGTTTTACTTTCTATAGTCCCGAGGACGATAAGACTTTCGTTACCATGAATGCTCGTTTCCTTGAGGAGGACTTTATGAAGGATGCAAAACCTAGAAGCAAAATTGTGCTTGAAGAAAAGTTGGGTGAGGAAGCTTCTACCTCATCTGTAAGAACTGTTCTTACCCCAACTGAAACACAACCTAACTCATCAGAATCTCGTCAAGTAGTACTTCGACGTAGTGGGAGGGCTACTCAAAAGCCTGACAGGTACATGTCTTATGGAGACTCTCTTGTAGCCGTCTCTGACATGGATGATCATGTTTCCTATAGCCAAGCGATGGCTTGTTCTGAATCAAACCTTTGGCTTGACGCCATGAAAGTTGAAATGCACTCGATGTATGTCAACAATGTCTGGAAACTTGTAGACCTTCCTGAAGGGATTAAACCCATAGGGTGTAAGTAGATATACAAGAAGAAAAGGGGTCCTGATGGGAACGTCGAGACGTTCAAAGCACGACTTGTGGCGAAGGGTTATACCCAACAAGAAGGGATTGACTATGAAGAAACCTTCTCGCCAGTCGCGATGCTTAAATCCATCCGCATACTCATATCCATAGCTGCAGCTCTCGACTATGAGATCTGGCAAATGGATGTCAAGACAGCCTTTCTGAATGGCAATCTTGACGAGCGCATTTACATGGCTCAACCAGACGGTTTCGTGGAAAAAGGTCAAGATACCAAGGTTTGTGAGTTACTTAAGTCCATTTATGGATTAAAGCAAGCATCTAGGTCATGGAATATTAGATTCGATGAAACTGTAAAGAGCTTTGGCTTTGAACAGTCAATAGATGAGCCTTGTGTTTACAAGTTAATACACGAAGGTAAAGTTGTGTTTCTGGTACTATATGTCGATGATATACTACTCATTGGTAATGACGTGGGTAAGTTATCTGAGGTTAAGGTCTGGCTGGCAAAGCAATTCGATATGAAGGATCTAGGAGAAGCCGCATACATTCTGGGGATCTAAATCTTTCGAGATAGGAAAAACCGGACCTTGTCGCTCTCTCAAGCATCTTATATTGATAAGGTGATGGATCGCTTCTCGATGCAAGACTCCAAGAAGGGCCAAACACCCTTTAGGTATGGAGTTTCACTCTCTAAGGACCAGTCTCCCAAGACTGCACAAGAGATTGAAGACATGAGGAAAATTCCTTACGCCTCTGCCGTAGGAAGCCTCTTGTATGCTATGCTTTGCACTAGACCTGATATATGTTTCGCCGTTGGCGTAGTTAGCCGTTTCCAATCGAACCCTGGATCCGAGCACTGGATTGCTGTTAAGCATGTTCTTAAGTATCTTCGAAGAACTAGGAACTTGATGTTTACATACTCAGGTACTGACCTGACTATGACGGGATATACCGACTCCGATTTTCAAGCGGATAAGGATTCCAGGAAATCCACTTCGGGATCTGTGTTCATCCTTAATGGTGGAGCTGTTGTGTGGAGAAGTATTAAGCAATCTTGCATTGCTGACTCCACAATGGAAGCAGAATATGTGGCTGCTTGTGAGTTATAGTTATGCTCGCTCAAGTTAGCTCATTCTATATATATCTGCTTATGTTTTGTGAGTTATAGTTATTCTCGCTGAGCGTTAGCTCATTCTATATATATTCGTCTGTGTTGTAGGTAAACAATTTTTGAACAAATGAGAACGGTGGACTAGCGGCGGCGATAGTGAGAAGGTTGAGTTATGGTTGCCATTCACGAAAATAAAATATTTTCGCTTAGCTTTCAGTTTTAAATAATCAAACCCAAGGTTTTATTTATATCGTTTTAAGTTATGTATTTTAGGATCCTTTCAATTTCGAAAAAGGTTACGATTTTATTGATGGGGTTATCTATAGTCGTATTTTGAGTTTAAATGCTTGTTTATGCAATTGCTACGTTTGAGTTATTTATTATATCGAGTTATGAATTAAGCGTTTTATTGTTAAGTTGTGAGTTTCAAATTTGCATCTCTTAAGTTATGTTTAAAAAAAATTTCTCAATTTTTCTAAATAAAGTTTAGAAGTAAGATAAGTAAGACGGTCTATAAAGTCGGGTCGTCACAGTAAACCTGAAAGGATTTATCCTCACTCTTCTTTACTATCATGGTGCACATAGTCTTACAGTACTTGCCATGAGAAGCTATATTGGGCGGGCCATGTCCATTTTGATGGATTTTTTAGTTGAAAGGTATCTTGGACGTTTAAAGCCATACGTTCGGAATAGATCACGTCCAAAGGGTTTAATTGCAGAAGGTTATGTCGTGACAGAGGCATTTAGCTTGTTCTCAATACCTTAACAACGTGGATAGGCCAGAGCGTTACAAAGATAAATCAGTTATATAGACTCGAGTGTGCACGCTTGAATTATTCAAGTCAGATGGTCGAGGACTTGGGAAGAAAAATTACACGTCTTTATCTCCCGCACTTCATACAAAAGCATGGTGGTTTTGTCTTAATAATTGTCCAGAAGTCCAACCATACATTAAGTAAATCTTTTACATCACCTAATTTCTCCACATTTAGTATCACATAATGACATTGAATAAGTCATGTAAATTTCTTGTAGAGAATATAAACCTAATTTGGAGAGAAAGGGCACTTCCTCTTAATTAGAATATGAAAGGTATACAACCATATACATGATTAATCACAATTAGCTATGTGAATGGTATATAACCACATTTCCACATTTTGTTTAGAACAGATAAACAACTTGCCTACAATCAGTGATAAATTATTTCCCTCGCAAATGGCCCGCTTCGCCGTAAAGCGTCTTATAGTAGTTGTGTTGTGAATGGTGTAAAATTTTTGGTGAAAACACAAGATGATAGAAGAAATACTCAAAACTCTGGTGGTTTAGTCCCAGGAGCATTACGAGAAGTTGAAGATGATTATTATGGATTTTTGGAAGATTCCATCCACTTAAGGTTTATAAAGAATTATACCTCTTTCTTTTCAAATGCAAGTGGTTTGACACAAATCCGAATGGGAATGATGCATTCTTTGACCGAAGAAACGTAAGTGTGTACACTTCAAAAAGTTTTCGTATAAAGAAAATCTAGTAATTAGATGAGCATTGAGCGCTTTACTCATAGGAATTTATGGGATATTCCATAAGCGGAGGCATATGAAGTAACCACTCGAGAGAACGAGACTGACGTGTTCGGGAATGTAATCAAAATCAATCATGATGTTGATTTAGATGAGTTGACAAGTCATCGAGACAACGTGTGTGGTTAAGATAAGAAGTTTACTTTATTATCATTTATGATTAGAGGGTTGTTTTGTAAAGAGAATCAATAACAACTAAGTTCTGGCGGTGAGCTAAAACGTAGTCGATGATTGATATACATGCATGGATAGCTATATCTAAAATCATATATGTGGAACACAGGTGAAGGTTGATCACTTGGTGGGAGCATTCTATACTTTTGGTAAGTGAACGGCTAGGATAGACTTTGGTTGTTGATGTGTCATTTAAGTACCGTTACGTTACACTAACGAGGGTCGCTATGATGGTCACAGTGAGACTTAATCTATATCCTAAAGTGATAATGGAATTCTACATCATATTACCGAATTCTTTGACTCATTCGTTAAAGGCTACAATTATGCTGGGACAATTATGTATTGGGAGTTCGGGATATGATCTGAGCGGAATATGATTCACAAATACGGAATCCAGCCTTCCTAAAAGAAGGTCAATGTTCACTCACCTGCGGGTTGATTCTAGAACCGATTGATTGTGCACACTTTCGTAGTAAGTACGTATAAAAGAGTCTTTCACTAGGGAAGCAACGGTGCTTAGGGCTCATATGTATCAAGAAGAGCATAACAGAATAATTAATCTTTCTCGATACGGGTTGAACATGGAGGATTTTGATCACGTACTGAAAATATCAGTGGACGCTCTTACGATGAGTAAAATATAATGCTAGTAATAAGAAGAGTGCAGTCTTGGATTATTTTGTAGAGTATCCCCAAGATTGACGAAACGATTGAAAAAGAGTAAGGATTGTTTCGTCTTTTTATCGGATTGTTGTGAGCTTCTGTTACTAGATCCGTAGTCCTCGATTCGGCTTTGAGAAAGATGGATAAAAATTCTCTTGTAATAATAAAGATTATTTGTTACTATCTCACGAGCGTAAATTGTCTAGCAGCATTCATTCACAAATTTGTCTATTTGCGAAATTAAATATTTGTTGTGAAATTAATTATTCAGTGTTGAATCAAGCAAATAATATTATTGAATTTTAATTTGGGCCTTATGGACACTGTAAAATACGAAAATTCCTTTGCCCATGACCCTATGGTAGGCACCTACTATGGATATTAATTATCCAATATTCTCTCTTTTATTAGTTGCTGGATTTGTGGAAAAGAAATCAGGTAACTAAATAAATAAGAGAGAGAATAATAATGGTTGAGATATTATCTATCCATTAAATAAGAAAATAAGATATTTTCATTTATTCTCTCTCATAATTATTTCCTAATATTTAGGAGAATAATAATGGTAGAAATATTCTCACCATTAAATAAGGAAATAAGATATTGTCATCATTATTCTCATATATCTAGATTCCTTAAATATATGAGAAATTAAGGAAATATAATATCCTAGATTCTGATTGGATAGATGAGATAAAAAGTAGGATTTGTAGTCATGATCCAATGGTTCATGCTTAACTACAAAATAAGATAGAATATATGAGAATAAAATATATATATAGGAGCTTCCTAGAATATCTCAATTCTACAACTATAAATAAGGGTCAAGGTTCGCCCATCACATTCTAAGTATGGACGAATTTCTTCTCTCTCTCTCTCTCCCTCAGAATTCGTGATTCCAATCCCAAAAAATACAACATGACCTGAATCTCTAAATCAGAGTCGTCGTGAAATGACGAGTGAGCCCCCACTATTTCTTCTTATTCCATCCGGAGATGATGTTTCGAAAGATTACATTATCATCTCTGGAGATTCAAACAACAAGTGTCCTATCGTCATTCTCGAAATGAAGATCGGAGCTAAAGCTAGAAGATCGAGTTATTGGAGTTCAGAACGAGATCTTGAAGAACTCGATTGAAGTGTTAGTAGCAGATTGCCAAACATGTAAGTAATTTGAAAACTCATCTTTTAATCGGTTGCTTGAATCGCTCTCTCAAATCTAGCTCTATTTTATTCAAATCTACAAATCTAGATTTAGTTTATATAATCTTATAAAAAAAATTAGCATGTTAGCATAATTATTTATTTTTCACAACGGTGTTATAGGGATGTCTAATTCTCAACAACGTGAAGGGCCAACTAGCAAACAGAAGCATATTGAAACACACTCATGCGTCTTCTAATTAGGATATTATCGACAATGACCCATATGTAGATGAATATCTACAATATTCTAATGACGAAAATGACGATGAAGATGAAAATGTTGACTTAAGCGACGATGAAGTTGATGTAGATACTAAATCTCTATATTATTTTATAACTATTATTATTTTAATATGTTATGATGTTTGATTTTTAGGACTTTGTCATGGCTACTAGTGCAACTGATGCTGTCGGAGGTAGTGGATGTGGTTATGGTGGACCTTCACGAGATCCTGTGCGCGATTACGGTATAGATCGAGTTGATACCAGAGTGACAACTGAGAAAACAAAACGTCTTAAACACAAGAACCAATGATTTAAATGCCGGCGAATTTCCTGGATTTTCGCCGGGAAATTCGTTTCCGGTGGGTCAACGGCCGACGACAACCATATGTGTCGTTTCTCCGTTTTATGTCGTTCGAAATGCCGGGAAACGACATGCCGTTTCGGTCGAACGTTTTCGTCGTTTTTCGTTAACACAACAGTATAAAAAGCTTCCATTATTCCAGATCTGTCGGCGAGTATCGAACGAAAAAAAAAAAAAAAAAAAAAAAAAAAAAAAAAAAAAAAACCGGGTTGAGTGAAGAAGGGATCTGTCGGCGAGACTAAATCTCCGGCGAAAGTCGAAGAGGTAGGACAAGCGAACGAGCTCTGGATCGAGCGAGTCACCACGACCTGTGCCATTGTTCGAGACTGGGATGAAGCTTCGATGAGAGAGAGAGAGAGCGACAATGGAGGTGTGAGAGAGAGAGAGTGTATGTTCTGGCTCTGCAAAAAAAAAAAAAAAAAAAAACACCAAATATGACGTGGCTTTGTATACATTTTTTATTTGCTATAAATGGTTTATGGGAAATGAATGTCATTAATAGTTTTGGGCTCCCCAGGCCATGATCATTCAGAGTTAAGACATGAAATATGGTTTTAATGCTAATAAAATTTAAATTTCAAGAGAATTATGAGTTCAAAAATAATTTATGGTAGTTGGGACTCAGGAATTATAAAAAATTGAGTAATAATAAAAAACAAAATATGGGTATTAAACCCAAAACATTATTATACATATTACTCTCAACAAAAAAATAAATTATCAATACGTATAAATACGTACTAAATCTATAGATATTATATATAATATATTTTTCAAGTTTAAAAATTCAAAAGATACATATATATATATAATTATGTATTATCTTTTTAATATATTTTGCCACATTATTTCCGTTCGGTTTTCCGTCGGCACGTCGGTTTTCCATGGAAAACGGCATTTCACTTGCCCTTTTCCACAATTTTTCCGTTGGGTTTTCCATCGGCATGACGATTTTCCGTAAATCAGGAGGCTCGAAACGGCAACGAAAACGGCATTTTTTTTCCTTGACAAGAACATACGTATAGGAGAACCGAGAATATTAGGTTTTTTTTTTAAATGTCTTTATATTTTTGTATGACTTAATAATGTGTGTTTTTTATATAGTTAAAGGTTTAGGCAATATCGTTCAAGTAGTAACTTGCGATATTGCGAGAAGAAGAAGCAAGCAATTTCGCGTGAGACTGGTGATGCTTCTGCAAAAATTCCCGCCACACGTGATGAACATATGCCAAAGATCGTACACGGCGGAGAAATGTCATTTAGTACACAAGTTGGGATAACAGTGCGGGAAAAGTGTCCTCTCAACGTGCACAAATGGGCTAAGGTACCGTCTATTTCCGAAAATGTGCCAAATTTTCGGCAGTATGCATACTTCAACTTAATATCAAGAAAAATTTATTCAATTAAATATTATTGACAATTATTATTTCAGTTATGCGGATATTTCATTATATGGATTTTGAAGATATGGGATTCATGAGGATAGTCGAGCACCAGCCTCAGAATTCTTGGCGCTCTTACCGCATTGATTTGCGACGAATCTATGTGACATGCTTGGAGGACAGAGAGACAGTTGATGAGATTAGAACTAAGCAACGTTAGATTTTCCCCTTCAGAGAAACTAAGAATGCCATGTAGATTATTGGCAAAAGAAACATTTCAGGTAATATAATTTAATAATAATCGTAACTTTAATTATTTTCTAATATTTTTAAAAATAATTGCAAGCATACTCTGAAAAGATGAAACAGAATCGTAGTAAGTAGATGTTTCCTAGTAATCATGGTGGGAAGTCGTTAGTAGACCATCGTCTTAGTCAGGTAATAATATCAATGTTTTAATCGATTTAAATAATAAAATATTTTAAATATTGTTTTTTAAATATCTAGTTTGATCCCGAGACAAACAAAGCAATCGGTCTGATTGAATGTTTTAGACCCACGCATTATAGAGCCAGGAAGCGGAAGCAGAAAATGAATATGTAAGTTAAAATTACAATTATTTATGTTAATAAAAATGAGTAATACGTAAAGTAAACACATATTTTTTATGTAGGCCAGTTACTTGAGATGTGTGACAACTTATCGACTCCAGCTTCTGCTTCGAGAGAGTCATCCCCAGATGTAGCCGTAATTAAGGATCAAGTCACTCGTCACATTCAAAAGTGTAGCGCGGCTTTGACACCGGGTTTGGACGGGCTTGTAGACAAAAAGACATGGGGGCGGGAACATCATCGAGGTCATGTGTGCGGAAAGTGAATGAGGCACTAAGGAAGGAACTTAATCAATTCTAGTCTTTTATGATAAAGAAGTTTGGTAATGCGTTTGATACCGCGAACGACGATGGTGATAAGTAGTTTTAATTTAAATAGAACTTTGTTAAACATGTTTCATCTTATGTACTTAAAGAATTTTAAATACAAGTTTGTATCTCAATAAAATTATTTCATTATAAATTTTGTATCTTAATTTAAACTTTCAGTCTTTCCATTCCCCATTTTATACTACTCATGAAATAATTAAATAAATTGACTTTGCAACACACACACACACGCACACACACACATATATTAATATATATATATATATATATATATATATATATATATATATATATATATATCTGTCGTGCAAAGTTTCTTGCAAAATTGCGCCAAACAATTTCGTGACACATATTCGGTCACAGAAGTAGACGGTTCACGCGAATATATCAGCTAAATGCATGACAATGTTTTTGTCGTGCATAACCTTTGCGCAATTGTTAATGCACGACAGAAATATTTTGTGCGACAGAAAATTCTGTTGCGCGAAACCGTTATTTTTGTAGTGCATGTATTCATATGTATCATCGACAAGTATGAGAGTTGCGATGTTGAGGGTCTAATTGTGATATTCATTGTTTCATGCCAAAGATGAAAATTACTCTATAAGAATCTATTATTAGTCGGTTTATGAAATTACTTGGTCATGGTTGGATTATGAGCTGTCATAGATATGGAACTCAAACAATATTGCTCAAATACAACGTATATCACTTTATGTTTTGTGCTTTTATAGTCTAAATAAACCTACTAGGCTTAGGTATTCAATTTCGAGTATTCATTGAATAAATCATTGTAATATGGTAGCTCTATTCCACAAAGAAACTTATTCACAACACCACAGTAGCTGAAGAAAATAATGATAAAAATGGTCAAATGGTAACTTTATAATTCTTATTTAGTTAATGAAATTCACGAAACATTGAAAGATATTCAATGGATCCCAGTATATTAAAGTAGCACTAAATAAAGTATAAAACTAAAACATATGAACTGAGAGATTTTCAGAGTCAATTCTTTACTAGTGTTAATTGACATTATGAGTGGACATGGAAAATTTTTATGAATCTTTGAGTCCAATGATTCAATCTTAGCTTTGTTCATAGGGTCTATAAGGTCTTTCAATCTTAAATGTGTGCTAAATTCTTATTGGTTCATTCTTTTTCACAATGATTGAAGTCCAAGTCTTCTATTTATCGATGGAGCAAGGAACACATGTACAGTGTTTTGGGGCTATAAATAGCACATAAATCCGAGATTAACACTCTACAATTCAATCCCTTTATTTTCGAATTAAACCTCCATCTATCTTTATTGACACTTGGTCTTCTGTTGCATATCCAAGTGTACATTTGACTAAGAAAATTGATTTATAGTCGCTTCATTCACTTGTGTCTACTCACAAGTTTTATACCCTTTTTTTTTATCATAGGTATAACCTCTTTTGTGGCACATTATCTCAAAGCTGTGTTAAAAAAATAAATAGGCTTCTCACCGTTAACGCACGTTACAAGAGGTTGGTGTTTTTTGTTTTTTTTTTTTTTTTTTTTTTTTTTTTTTTTTTTTTTTTTTTTTTTATTTACATATAACTATGCACATTGCTTGAGTTTCATTTAACTAGGTTTTTGAATAACAAAAAAAAAATTAAAAATTTAAATTCCAACTTAATAAGTTATAGGATTTTAGACGCAAGGAAATTCGTGTCTAAATCTCTCAAAGTCGCGTCTATTTAAGTAATAGATGCAAGTTCAGACGCGACTATAGTCGTGACAAGTCGCATCTGATTTTAGAAGCGATATCTCGCGTCTATATCTCCAATTTTTCGCTGCCACAAATACTACCCGCCTTTTGGCGGGAGATATACAGACGCGACTTCTTGTGTTTGTAGATTTTTGTAAAATTTCACAGACACTACTAGTCGCGTCTAAAAATATACCTGCCATAAAGCGTCAATTGTTTAGACGCGAGTAATTGCGTCAAAATCTCTGTTTGTTATTTTAAATTAATTTGTATATATTATTTTTTGAATTAATTTAAATTATTCGAAAATACATATAAATTAATAAATATGATATCATAAATGTTGTAAATATCTCATAAAAAAATAATATAAACGTCATACATATGTCATACGATATTCATCTAATATACATAAGAAAATAATACAAAATATCTTAAAAGTCATGTATATAAGACGCATATCTACGTCTCGGAGGTCGCCCTCATACAGGTCCCGCTCCTTTCCGTGCTCCCGATCCTCTGCCCTTCGAGCTCCCTTTTGTTGTTGTTTTCCTTTTACCCTTCTGAGCGGGACGTGTCACTGATGGTGGTTCAGGAGTAGTCTGAGTCGGACGTGTCACTGATGGTGGCTCTAGAATCGTCTGAGAAGATGTCTACGGTGAATGCATGCTTGTCTGCGTAGGAGTCTGTTGTGAGGTAGCCCCACTCCCTGGCTGAGTCGACGGACAGAACTGTGATACCATATGCGCTACGTCAAGAGGTAAGACTGGAATCCGCATACCAGGAATGCCTGCAGCTTGAAGGTTTATGAGGAGCTCTCCTAAGAAACTCGACATTGATATCAATATTCCTGGCAGTCCTTGTGAAGCAGAAGAAGAAGCCTGATTATCGTCGATCTGCTGTGAATTGATAGTCGATTCTCTCGGGACAACCGAGCTAATCCTCGGAAGATGATCAGACCTGGTCCCGAGAACCTCATGCATCTCATATCACTCCATGCCTCAAAGTCTTCTTGTAAACTTTGGTCAGTGGCCTGTCGCCTTTGCTCGTCGACGAGCACTTGCATCCTACCCTATACACGTTAAAAATCTAAATTTAAATTTGTTAAATAAATTTTATCAAGTAATTTTTTAAAAAAACTTACATATGCCATCTAGCTCTCCGTCGAGGTCCACGCACCCTTCTTGGTATAGACCTTCTGATAGTTTCTAAGCAGGGTGTCCGGACTGCCATGCTCGTCTTTCTAAAACTTCACAAGGAAATAAATCAAATAATGAAAATGATTTTAAAGTATAGCAAAACAACTTACGTTCTTATGGCGAAGGGCATTGAAAGACACTGTCTCTAGCAGGCTAACACTTTTCTTCTTTGCTCGATTCGCAGAGTTTCGAGCACTCTTTGCGTACATTAATACAAACATATATATTTAGTAAAAACAAAAAATCGTTACAAAAATATATAAGTTAGGAAACAAACCTTGTACTCTGTTGTCTCAAAAAGATCCAACACCTTTACCCAAGCTTGGGCATTCACACCCAAAGGAGGGTTGTTCATTGCGTACTCTCAATCTTTGCCACATTTTTTCCTATAGTGAATTCCGCATTTTGCCTTCACATTCCGTAGGCATTTTTTAGCTTCAGCGATGATAGCCTGATCAATTCTTACTCGTCCATCATATAATCGGTTTCTTCATTCTTTTTCGGCTGGAAAAAAGCATCGTAGTTCGGGTAATAGTGCCCCAACTCTTTTGGTTTGCCCATCTTGGCTCTCTCAGAGGTCACGCCGGTAATAATTCCGTGCTTCTTGGTCGGTGGCATCATGTCGTCATGGCCTCTATCATCGCAGAAATGGGGCAGATCATCTCAACCGCTACATCCCACTCACATAGTCATCGACATATCTATACGTTTAAAAACAAAACAAAATGTTAGAAACAATAAAATTACAATAATTTAATTTTGAAGTATAAATCTAAGAAAACATAATTACTTATTCATCGTCAGTATATACATAATCTATGTCATCGAAGTCTAAATCATCATCCACATCATCAATACGATCAACATTGCGATCAAAGAAAACATCACGGACAAGTTCTTCGTCATCTATAAAATTGTCGTCCTCTACAATGATGTTTTCTTCAATGATAACATCATCGATCACAAGCTCTGGCAAAGCTGTGTCATGACATATAGACAATTGCTCGAAATCCGTTGGTTGAACAAATAATTGAGACGTGGATCGATCTTCAATATCGAGAATATCCCACACATGACGATGATGACTTTCCTCAATGACGTCCCATTACGAATCATTATGCAAATCTTTAAGATAAAAAAGTTGTCGGGCTTGAGTCGCCAATATGAATGGCTCGTCTTGGTACCATTTTTTCTCCACATAAACACTTGTAGTTCCAAAAATCTCGTCTTTATGTATTCGTTTCTTACGATCATTGTTTTCGAACCATTGACATTTGAACACTATGAAACGACAACTATTAGTATATCGGGAATATCCCCACATGACGATGATGACTTTCCTCAATGACGTCCCATTGCGAATCATTATGCAAATCTTTAAGATAAAAAAGTTGTCGGGCTTGAGTCGCCAATATGAATGGCTCGTCTTGGTACCATTTTTTCTCCACATAAACACTTGTAGTTCCAAAAATCTCGTCTTTATGTATTCGTTTCTTACGATCATTGTTTTCGAACCATTGACATTTGAACACTATGAAACGACAACTATTAGTATATCGGGAATATCCCCACATGACGATGATGACTTTCCTCAATGACGTCCCATTGCGAATCATTATGCAAATCTTTAAGATAAAAAAGTTGTCGGGCTTGAGTCGCCAATATGAATGGCTCGTCTTGGTACCATTTTTTCTCCACATAAACACTTGTAGTTCCAAAAATCTCGTCTTTATGTATTCGTTTCTTACGATCATTGTTTTCGAACCATTGACATTTGAACACTATGAAATGACAACTATTAGTATAGTTCATCACGATGACATCTTCCATTTTTCCGTAAAAATCATGACCGTCAACTGATATTACTCTGACGCCGCTGTTTTGAGTAGTCCGACTGTCGTCGCGAAGACAAGTCACAAAATTAATCCCATTGACCTAACAATTTGGATATATTTGACATGTGGAATGTGGTCTCATAGCTAATGCGTACAACTCATTCGACACGTGAGAGCCCATGTCTCTAAGTTCAAAAATCTAACGCATGAAACAACAAACTAATTAGAAGAAATTATTCATTGAATGATGTAGTATTACACAAGAACAAATACCCTTTTCTGAAACCAGTCTTTGAATTCTTTTCTATGAGCCTTAGGTCGACCTTCTGCTATCATCAGTTCTTCGTGTTCACTTATAATTCCACCAAATGTTACATGTGGTACAAAAGACAGTTACACTATTTGAAAATATTACTTACATCATATACTGATCCACTTCAAGATAATTTCTCAAGATGCACCAATCTATTTGTTGGTTGGTCTTCTCATCCAATCGCTTTCCAGTCATCTTTCCATAAGGGTGAAACTTATGCGATTGAAAAATTGTAAGCTCACGTTCTGCTTCCACATCCGTTCGGTTAAAATGAGCATTGACATCTATTAGATACCTTAAACAAAATGTCAAAGCTTCTTCTACACCATACGCATCGGCAATAGAGCCCTCGGGATTCGCTCTATTTCTCACAAAATGATTTAGCATTCCAAGATATCTCTCAAATGGGTACATCCACCTCATATGCACAGGTCTTCCATTCAATGCTTCTTCAAGTAGATGTATTTTCAAGTACACCATGATGCTAAATAATGCGAGAGAAAATATGCATTTCCAACTTACACAAGATCACTATGATGTCATTTTGCGCTTTCTCAATAGTAGAAACTTGCAACGTTCTGTCCCTCATGAGTTTAAAAACTTGCAAAGTTCAGCAATAGTCTCTCGCACAGGTTTTGAAAAAAATGGACGAATACCAAGAGCCAACAATTGCTGCATGATGACGTGACAATCATGAGATTTCAAACCTGTCAATTTCCCGTCTAGGGTAACATTTTTGGCCAAGTTGAAGCATATCCGTCGGGGAACTTGACAGACTTAAGGAAACTTGTAAAATGCTTTCTCTCATCTTCTGTTAGCGTGAATGACGCCAGCGGCTTTACCCAATGATCTCCTACTTTCTTCAAGTTCAAATCACTCTATATCTTCAAGTCCTTCAAATTCATTCTCGATTTCACAGTGTCTTTATTTTTCCCATCGATACTAAGCAAAGTTCCCAAAAGATTCTCACAAACATTCTTCTCGATGTGCATCACGTCTAGGTTGTGTTTCAATTGCAATTCTAATCAATATGGCAACTCGTAGAAAATACTTTTTTTACTCCAATTCAACTGGTTTGGCGAGGTTTGCGCTTCTTCCTCCAAACTCAGGGTGCTTGCTTGGTATTGTCCGAGGAACGTATAACAACTGCTCAAGTATGTTACGTGTGCTTAACTTCTTCAGGGAATTCCCTTTTCTAGGTGCGAATTTGGTAGTGTTCGCTCTTTCTCATCGAGTGCTTCGATGGCAGGTATCGACGGTGGTCATAATAGATAATCTTGCTTCTAACACTGAGTGCTGGCGTGTCTTTATTGCACGTGGGGCAAGCTAAATACCCTTGTTAACTTCATCCCAATAAACTACTTCGTGCTGGGAAATGGTTAATCGTCCAGAGTACTGCGGCGCGCATTGTGAATACCATACTGGTGGCCCTATTTGTAATCTGACACCTTGCCACAACTCGTTTAGCTCTTCAACAAGCAATTGAAGGAAAACGTCCATGTCTTTTCCCGGTGACTTGCGACCTGGAATGAGCATCGGCAACATCATGTACTCCGATTTCATGCACAATCAAGGCGGCAGGTTATATGCAGTCAAGACCAGAGACCACATACTGTACGGCCCCTTTGACCTTCACCTACTTTCTTTGCAAATAGGACAATAGTTTGCCTTTTCCTCGCCTTTCCAAAATACGGCACAATCATTGACGCAAACGTCGATCATCTCGTAGCGCATGCCAAAACGTTTCAGCTTCGCCTTTGCCTTATAGTGCTTTTAAGGAATTCGATTTCCGTTCAGATGAGACTTCTTCAATAGCTGAAGAAGCTAAGTGAACGACTTGTTTTTCCACTGGTTCGTGACTTTGATGTGCGACACCAAAAATGATAAAGACGAAAACTCTTTGCACCCAAGGTACAGCTCTGCTTCAAGCTCGGTGAACAGGTCCTCTTATTGCTCTTGTTCTCGTTCTTCTCTCGGGGTCGGATCATACTCTGGTTCGTATTCATCATGATCTATGATATCATGCAAAGCGTCATTCAACCCTCCATCACCACTTTCATCAATGTTCTCGTTGTCTTCTATGACCTCTGGAATTATTGGTTCCCCATGATGAAATCATTGTTTGTAGTTCGGTGAAAACCCTCGGATGTACAAGTCGGTTTCAACATCGTCGATGGTCTGATACTTCACGTTTTTGCAAGTTTTGCATGGACGCTTGAATTTTCCATTTACCAATTGCTGGTGTGCAAGTCGTATAAACTCTACTACACAATTTCGAAACTCCAAACTCACACGATTATTCTCATAAATCCATTCACGATTTGGATTCGACATTTCGCTGATTAAAAATTCAGAGATAGTTATTTTTTTATAACTTAAAATTAGAATGTAATTAATTCTACCGAAAATTTGGTATGGTATACTGTTATATTATTGACTAATCAAAACCTGCAAATTTAATTATTTAATCACAAATAACAATCTTTAACTACTAACTACATAAATTGAGTCCCCGTGGCTCGGTCAAAACAGCTCAACAAGTTTCAACAATTTAATTTTTAACAATTATCCAATTTAAATTCGTAATTACTATTTAGTAAACCTAACACAATTTAATACATAATTTAATTCTTAACTCAAATCAAAGCCAAAAAATATGACCAACAATTTAATTTACTGAACAAATACTATTCACTTATCAAATTAGGAGGATCGAGTGTTTCGAGACAATATCGAGTATCTCGTGACAACTACGTACGAAAACGATGAATAATAACTACGTACGGCAACAATGAATGACGAACACTAATCTGCAAAGAGTATATACATGTGAATATGGTTAGTTACGTTGGTTAATTGACTGAATGGTCCCCAGGTACATATAGTGTACTTCCTCAGCAATACAGAGTTTGTTTTCAGTATCAATAACTTATATGATGGTTCATGCCTGTTTTCAGCACTTGATCTAGTATAGAAGTCATGGTTATAATTTTTGACATTATTAATCATATAAAGACACGTTGTCAATAAAGAAAGAGATCAGCACAGGAGAAGCTATATATAGTTGATTGTGTCTTTTTTTAGCATTACTGCAGTTCATTAAAAAGAAAACCAAACCAGTGCATTGCAATTAAAATATAAAATAAATAGCGGTGTAAAATATAAAACCAAACCAGCCAGACATAATTTACGAACATGTATAACAGAGCGATATAAGCACTCAATACGCTTTTTTTTTTTTTACGAATATAACAGAGCGATTAGAACTTGGAATTATACATAATTCGATATCAGAAACGTAAAAGAATTCTAATAGAGAGATCGGATCTTTAGAAGGCAAAACCATGATTGATCACCAAAAGAACGAGATCATAGCAATACATAACACTGTAATCAAACTAACCACATATACAATTCATATTAGAGAGATCAAACTAACCACATTTGCACGCGCGAAGAACGAGAATCATAGCAATTCATAACAGAAAGATTAAATCCATGATTGATAAAGGAAGCTAAATCATTAGCCAACCACAACAACGAAGATAAAAAAAAATAATAGGAATTTATATCCGCTCATCAGACAGATCAAATCCAATATTGAACAAAAAAAAAGAGATAATTTACGGTGAAAGATTGTACCTGAGGATTGGCCGATTTCTGGACGGGTTCTGTGAGAACGATCGATTGGCGGATTTCTCGAGCGGCGGAACGGACGCGGTGGACCCGATGGCGAACCTGAGACTTCTACGAACCAGGTCATCGACTTCTGAGACAGAACGAGAGAGTGAGGGAGTGAGCGACACAGATAGAAGGAGAGAGATCGACTCACCTCAACGAGCGGTGGAGCGGCGGCCGGAATCGCGCGGATAAGAAATTTTGGATTTTTATGAATCGCCGGACTTGGGTTGTGAGTGAAACCTGGGTTTGGAACGAGGGAGTGAGAGAGTGTCAGAGGTAGAGAGAAACAAGATAGACACTCACCAAAATCCACGGCGGCGCCGATATGCCCGTCAATTTCTGGGACAAAGCATCGTACAGACTAGAAAACTTGGGAGAGTGGTAACGCGTGAGAGGTTTAAATTTAGGTTATGAGTTATTATTTATAAAATAAGCCGAAAATTCATTAATCAGTTGTGTCTATTTCTTTTTCAACCTACAGACACGACTATACCCTACAGACGCAATTAGCCTCGTCTAAATCTTTAACACAAAAAAAAAATGGAGGCATGTATTTCTCTTTTATCTCCCCCAATTTTATATAGACGCGACTTTTTATTTTTGACCAAACAAATTTAATAAATTGCGGGATAAATGTCGCGGGCAAAATTTTGGTGACATTTTGTATCAGATGCGACAACTCGCGTCTGTAATACTAAGAGTTGTGTCTGCATAGACATGACTAGTCGCATATGAAAGTTGTCGTGTCTGAAGCTTCACTTTGTAGTAATGTTATGTAAAAAAAAATTCTAAACTTAATATCATTTCCAACCAAAAAAAAAAATGTTATTTAAGATTTTTATATTTTGTATTCTTGATGACAATATGCAATGATGCCTTCGATCGAGATATAGGGGAAGCTTATGGCATTGACTTTGCTAATTTGGCATGATCGAGACATTTTTATATATCAATGTAAAAAATTGTATTGAAAGGGGCTAGCTCAGTGGTAATCACCCGCACCCTCTCAATTATGGAGAGATGAGTTTTAGTCACAATAAAAGAAAAAACAATATAATCAAACAAAAATTAGTAAAAATTCAGTAGCTAATCTACATAGTTAAGAAAGAAAAAAAAAATAGTGATGGCACTATCATGTTGAATGTGTGAATGGAAATTCGTTTTTGGCGTGACTTTGAGTCAAAATTGTTTTCCCAACAAATTCTGATTCTCTTCTTTAGAATGTTAGGGATTAGATGCCATACAATTTGTGCCATTTAATTTTATGTGACGTGCTTAACAAATGCAATCTTTGGGGGAAAACTAAAAAGACTTTTGACTAACGAAGGACATACCCCACTGTTCCAAAATGTCATTTTATGGATAAATTTTCACATATGACGCAACGACGGAAGTCAGGATCACACGGACTCGACAGATCGTAATTATGAAAGGGCCCGGCCCAATATATATCCAGGCCTTAAGCCTTAGTATGCATCATTTGCGATTAAAAAAAAAAAACAAATTATAATAATACATTCCTCAAATCATTCCATTTAATATTGGAAAAATTGTACAAAACAGTCATTTGAAATTTATTGTTTAGTAAAATAACAAAAGTTTCAAATTTTTACCAAAATATCCAAATTTATATTTTCAAAAATATTTTGACAGCTAAAATTAAATTTCTTTGACGATTATTATAAGCAAAATAAATAATTGTCTATAAAATTTTATATTTTAGATGTTTATTATAAGCAATATTAAAATTTTTGACGATTATCTAATGATTTTATGACAAACATGCAAAAGAAATAAAAATTGAAATTAATATACACATACATACACATACACATACACATATACACACACACATATATATATATATGTAGCCTCCTAAATATATTACATAACATTTGCATAATTACACGGTATTTGGGAATCATAATAGAAGAGAGGTAACACATATATATCTGTATACACTACTACAAATACTGTTTTCCGGTGCGGAAGATATTCGGGTGCGACTTTTCGCACCCAAAAGTCGCACCAAATAAGGTTTTCAGGTGCGACTTTTCGCACCCAAAACTCAAACAAGCATTTGAAAATTTTCGCTGATTTTTTTAACTTTGGGTGCGACTTTTCGCACCCAAAAGTCTATCAAAACTATTTGGTGCGACATAGTCGTACCCATAGGCTGAAAACATTTTAGCGGCCAACTTTCCCCTCTTTTTTGTAAAAATATCATTGGGTGCAGAAGTCGCACTCAATGATATCATTGGGTGCAGAAGTCGCACCCAATGATATCATTGGGTGCGGAAAATCGTAATAGAAGAGAGGTACATGTATATTACATAATTTTATATTTTTTTTAACTTCAATCTCCTTTATAAAGCCTCCTAGATATATTACATAACATTTACACGGTATAACTACACCTTGTGAATCATAATAGAAGAGAGGTACATGTATGATAATTATTTTCAATTTTATGTCAAATATCTTGCTTTTTTTCTTTCCCATTAAGTATTCATTCAAGCTTTCGTTCCAAGTATAAAACAGTGTAAGCATATATTTGCTAATTTTTTATATAAGAGAAAATATCAATAGTATCATTTCAATTTAATCGAAATGTGCGATTTATACCATCAGTTTTTAGAAATATCAAACATATCCTTTCAGTTTAATATAAATGGCATATGTCTCCCCTAAAAATATGTTATATTTCAAATACCACCCTTTTCGTTTATTTTTTTTTTACAAAATAATTTGAATTCTACAAAATACCCTTAATGAAATAATTTTTTATTTTCTATATTATATATAAAAAATTTAAATTAAAAAATTTCTTCATAAAAAGTTAAGGATTTTTATTTATGAGAGAAGTTTTTTTTTTTAATAAAATAGTATATAAATATTTATTCTATTAGGGGTATTTTGGAGAATTCAAATTATTTTTTGTAAAAAAATAAACAAAAAGGGTGGTATTTGAAATATAACATATTTTTAGGGGAGATATATGTCATTTATATTAAACTGAAAGGATATGTCTGATATTTCTAAAAACTGGAGGTATAAATCGCGCATTTCGATTAAACTGATGGGATACAGTTGATATTTTCCCTTTATATAAAGTGGACGAATCTAATGTTGGGAATATTGCCCACTTGAAGATAATGAATAAATGATTACTAAATTCGATAATAAGATTACTTTATCAGCATTATATGATTAGTAGGTTGATTTCAAAACAATTAGAATCAATAACAACTGTCTTCCATGCTGGGCACTGGAATATTGCCCTCCGTATTAAACTGAGTCACGTGCTGGGCACCTGAGTTCGGGCGGTGAGCTAAAATGAGGTCGATGACTAATATACGCCTGGAAAGCTATATCTAAAGTCATATATGTGGAACACATAGGTGAAGGCTGATCACTATGTGGGAGCATTCTACACTTGTGGTAAGTGTACGACTTCGACAGGTCTTGGCTGTAGATCTGTCGTTTAAGGACCGTTACGACACACTAACCGAGGCCGCTATGATGGTCACAGTGAGACTTAATCTGAATCCTGAAGTGATCATGGACACCGGGTCATGTAACTGAGCTCTTTGACTCATTCGCTAAAAGACTATCCATGCTAATCATAGCTTATGTCTTGGGAGCCTCTCAGAGCATGATTCGAGTGGGAAGTGATTTACAGATACGGAATCCAGCCTTCCTGAAAGAAGGTTAATGTTCACTCACCTAAGGGTTGATTCCAGAACCGATAGATTTCTAGCACTTTCGATGTAAGTAACGTTCGAAAGAATCTTTCGCTGGGGAAACAACAATGCTTAGGGCTAAATATGTATCAAGAGAAATATAACGGAAAAATTGACTTCTCTTGACACGGGTTGAACCTGGAGGATCTTGATCACGAACTGACTATATCAGTTGACACTCATCACGATGAGTAAATATAATTCTAGTATTAAAGGAGAGTTCATTCTTGGCTTACAAAGTGGAGTATTTGACCAAGATTAGACGAATCGATGGAAAAAGGGAAATGATTTTTCGTCTTTTTCATCGGATTTGTTAAGCTTCTATTACTAGGTCAATAGTCCCCGATTCGGCTCTGATAAAGGCGGATAAGAACTTTTGTATAATAATGTTTATCATTATTAATCTCACTTGCTGTAATTGTGATTGACAGCATTAATTCTGGAAAACGGGTATTCGCAGAATTAAATAAATATTTATGATAGAGTTGTTTATTTATTGTTGGATCAAGTAAATAATCAATTATTAATTATTTTTTTGTTGTTGGACCAAGTAAATAAATAATTGATTGGGTTTTAAGCAATTGGGCCCTGCACAAAATATGAAAATCGGATTTGGGAATTTTGGCATAAGAGTTGCGCAAATTTGCCTTGGCCGTGTGCCTAAAATCCGACTTTTATGATATTGGTATTTACCAATATTTTCTCTTTAGTTGTTTAAATAAAGGAGAGAAAATAATATAAGATATTGTCTTTTATTCTCTCATTATTTAAAGGAAAGTATTTAGGAGAATATATTTAAAGGAAAATAATATATTCTCCTTTATTATATCACTAAATAAAATATTCTCTATTTAAATAGAGAATAATATCACATAGATATTGATCTGATGGATGAGAGAAAAAGTAAGATTCACTTGTTGAGATCCAATGGCCTAGATTAAATCCTCTAGTGTGAACACAATAAAAGGAAATAATATATTTTGGAAGGTTCCATGAATATCTCCTTTTACTACTATAAATAGGGGTTCATGAGAAGACAAAAACAAGAAGGATTTTGACCTAATAATTTCGTGGCTCTACCTCTTGGCCGTGCGAAATTTTCTGCCTCTCCCCCTCGGAAATTCGTTTCCATTCTTAGTAAAATAAGAGCGAGATTTGAAACACCACGTTTCTCATCTAGTGAGATAAAGACTGTGCCCACTCATCTTTCTTATTCGTCTCGGAGATTACGTTTCGGAAGACTAAGGTGTCATCCTCGATTCCTTCATCAAGACGACGCAAGGAGTACGCGATTGGTTTAGGGGCGTTCTGTAGCTGAACCGAAAATCAATGTAAGTATTCGTTTTTTTTTAAATCGGTATCTTGATAAATATGCTCTTGTGAATTAAATTAATTAAACATAACTAGATCTTGTTAATTATAACCATAATTTAATTAGCTTATGATCAGCGTAATTAATTATTTTTCCGCATTAATATGGTTATATGGGAGAATCATCTTCAACGAATGGTATCAGAGCGATTTTTTGTGTCTGATACGCGCTTGATTCCCCAACAAGTGGTCTTAGAGCTAGATGTTATGATTAATTAATCGGTTCGTTCATGTAATTAATTTAATTATGGTTTGAATGAAATTATATGTGGATGTGAGTTTCATGCAAATCAATAAATGATATGTAGATTATGATTCGTGGTTTGATCGTAGAATATTTGATTCTCGCTTTTCTAGATTTTTTTTGTAAACTCGAAATTCAAAGGGTATAGGCTTTATGTAATTATTATTGTTATTATTGTTGTAATCCGATGGTGCGACGTTCTTGATCACGACGATCGGCGAGAGACGAGACGGACACACAACGAAGAAGCATGATGGACGAAGAAAGCGTCAACGACTACGCCACAAGAAAACTTGTCACAAAATTTTGTGACAAGTCTCGGCCGTCCTCTTCGTGCCGGGCCGCGCCCTCGTGGCGGCGGCGGTCCGGTGCAGCCTCAAGTCTAATCTTGACCTAGGTCAAGATTAGAGGATTCGTCCGGGCCTCAGCCCGGAAACCCTAATGTGCCCACGGGCCCACTCATTAAAAAAAAAATTTACCGAAAAAAAAAAAAGTTTTTAAATGTTTTATTTAATTAATTGTAGGGGCTGAGCCCTAATGATTTTTATTTAAAACATTACAAAATAAATTATTATGATATTGATTTATTTTAAATGGGACATTGGAATGAGCCTTGCTTAATTAATTTTTTCGATAAAAAAAATTAGAAAAATCAAATAATTTGATATTGATTTATTTTTCTAAAGGACGTAAGAATGGGCCCAATTGAATCCATGGGCCAATATGATTGGGCTCATCTTGATTTACTTTATAGAATCAAATAGGAAACGATCAATCCGAATCAAACCATTCTTGCATGCTCTTGCTTGTTTATTTAATTACTATGCCATGCTTGTATGCTATAACTTAGATCATGTATCGTATGTTAATGGTTGTCATGGGCTTTCATTCATTAAAATTGTCTAATTGGATTAGGATGGTTAATTAATGAATGAGTTGAACGAGTCGGAGAGCTTTGTCACCAAGCGGATGAGAGGCTAAGCTGAGAGGTTCTTAAGAAGACCTAGTGTCTCACCTCCTCTACTGGGAGCTTTTCCGTGATGGAATACTATTAGGATAATCAAGACTAGATGTCACGAATTCTTAATCACTAAGCTATATCGAAACATAAGGGTAGCTTAGAAACACTCGAGTTTTTAATATGACTTAGTTAACTCGAGTGGATCATCTAGATTAAAGTTACACTACTACAAATTAACATATTGGGTGCGGAAGGGTATTAGGTGCGACATGTCGCACCTAAATGTCACACCTAAGCACATATTCGGTGCGACATGTCGCACCAGATAGTCCTCCAAGCGACTAAAAATTTCGCTGATTATTAGTGGTATTCGGTGCGACAAAGTCGCACCTAATATGAAATTGTCGCACCTAATACCTTTAGGTGCGACAATTGTCTCATTGTCGCACTCAAAGGGTTTTAAATTTAAATTTTTCGCCGAATCCCGCCGATTTTTTTTATCATATTGGGTGCGACATTGTCGCACCCAATATGATTATTAGGTGCGACAGTGTCGCACCTAATAGATTTTGGGGTTTTAATCACCGAGTTTTCTCCTTTTTCACACATTCTCACTCTCTCTCTCTCTCTCAACGGTCTCTCTCTCAGCCAGACCTCACTCCGCCGTCCCTCAATGCCGTCGGCCCTCCCCGCTCCGTCGTTGCCTCCCTGGTACGTCCCCCTCTCTCTGTCTCATTGGCCGTCTCTCACTCTCTCTCTCTCTCATCGTCTCACTTTGTCTCTCTCTGCCAGCCAGCCCCGCCGCCGTCCCTCCCCGCTCCGCCGCTGCCGGTCCACTCTCTCTATCTCACTG
Source organism: Urtica dioica subsp. dioica (assembly GCF_054948205.1). NCBI lineage: Eukaryota > Viridiplantae > Streptophyta > Magnoliopsida > Rosales > Urticaceae > Urtica > Urtica dioica. The sequence goes on along the minus strand of NC_142760.1, from coordinate 7,553,462 downwards.
GTCATCTCTCACTCTGTCTCTCTCTCCCAACCTGCCTCGCCGCCGCCTGGACCAGCCACCACCCCGCCGCCCGTCGCCTGGACCAGCCCCCGCACCGCCCGCCCCATCGCCACCTGGACTAGCCCCCACGCCGCCACCCCATTGCCGCCTGGACCAGCCACCGCCCCGCCGCCCCATTGCTGCCTGGACCAGCCCTCGCGCCGCCGCCCCGCAGCCTGGATCAGCCTCCTCGCCCCGTCGCTGATTTTGTAATTTTTTTTTAATTTAAAAAACATATTCGGTCCGACATTGTCGCACCTGAAAATGTCGCACCTAAAGGTATGACTATTAGGTGCGACATGTCGCACCTAATGCCTTTTGCTACGGGTTATCCGGTGCGACGCCGTCGCACCTAATAAACTATTAGGTGCGACTTTTGGGGTATTCGGTGCGACATCCGTCGCACCGGATGACGATTTTTGTCCTAGTGTTAATGCTAGAAAAATTAAAATACTGAAAGTATATTGAGTCGTAAGGTCTCCAGCATTGACACAACACCGTGAGGATGAAAGATCTCCTCGTGACCGGCGGTTTTCTAAACATGGTGGTCGGTTCCATTCGGAAGGGCTTTTCTGATTCCAATACCAAGGTTGTGTCTCTGACGATAGTTGGGAGGGTTGATCTATGTGTGTACTAGTTATGCTAGTGCGTATGAGCTAGATTTCTTTCACTGAAATGTTGGGTTGACTCATGCATGAACCAACCGGTGGTTGCTCATGTGGCCAAAGATTCTTATAAAATTGGTAGTTAGTGAGCATAGTTATGAAGGTACATGTACTATGATTGCTCACTAATCTGAGATGGTTCTCATTTTCACTAGATGCACTTCGTTACGTCACCAGAGTGAAACGGACTGTGGCTATTAGTCGAATTACCTTGGAATATAAAAACTGGGTTCTTTTGATTAGTATTTTATCCCGTGCATGTTTGCATTATAGTTTTTATTTCCTAAATTATATTGATGGTTGTTACTTTTCATATTGCTAATAAATGTACTTTTATGTTTTTAGTAATCATGTCGAACCCTATTATGGCCCTGTTGTCGAAATACGTCCTGACTGGAGATAACTTCCATAAGTGGAAGTCGAATCTCAACATTGTGCTTGTGAGTGAAAGCATTCGCTTTATCCTCACTGAAGACAGACTTCCTCTTCCTGCTCATGGTGCCTCCAAGAACTTGAGGGAAGACTATGACAAGTGGACTACTGCCAATAACAAGGTGGTGGCCTACATGCTCGCAAGCATATCTGATGCATTGCGAACTAAGATGGAAGGGATGGAGACCGCTGTAGAGATCCTTGACTCGTTTCAACAAATGTTTGGGATGCAAAGCGAGCAAACCCGCATTGAGCTCACCCGTAAGTGCACTAGCACTAGGATGACTGCGGGAACTCCGGTGAGGGATCATGTCATGAAGATGACTAACTACTTCACCGAAGCTGAACTCCATGGGGCACAGATGGATGAGGTTACTCAGGTGGGAATAATCCTGAATTCCCTTTCGAGTGACTTCATACAGTTTACGTCCAACTACATCATGAACAAGTTGACGTATGGACTGTCTCAGCTGTTGAATGAACTACAGAATTTCGAGTCTATCACTGAACATGGGAAGAACAAAGGGTCGGCTCTCTATGCTGACAAGAGTTCTTCGCATAAAACCAAGAAGAAGTTGACTTTTGATGCTCAGTCATCTAAGGCACGCCCGAATACTTCAAAGGGGAAAGGTCCCGCTAAGAAGGAAAGGAAGAACTTCAAGAGAAGTGGAAAAGGAAAAGAGGCATTGTCCTTTGTACTTGGCTAAGCTTGAGAAAAACAAGAAGAATGCTGGTATGGTACCTTAAAATTCATGATTAAAGATATCCTAAAAATTTTTTGAGGATAATTATTCATGAGCATACTTATTTTCTTGTTGTAGAGCAGATCTGATGGAGCACACGTGTGTAGACGAGCTTGCTGAACAATGTCGGATTCAAGCCCGAATTTTAGAGAAGCTCATGCTCCGTTTGAAGATCTAATTTCCCACTAATTTTATTACTTTCATTTTTGGATTTATTTTTGAACATGAGATGTGTCATTTAATAATCCGAGGTTTTCTGGAATGTAGCCTTTATGGTTATTCCTGATAGGATGAATCTTTTTTCTTTATGTTTTATTACATTATTTATGAACACATGGTTGTGTCTTTAAATATTTCCATCTATAATTGAATGCCTTGATTGCTTTTATGATATTTGAATATGCATGAATGCTTATGTCCTTATGAAAAAGGTATAGAATATGAAGGTCACTTTTTTTTTCCGTTCGTATGCTATATAGAAGCACAATAAATAAATATAAATATTATCTAAGTTATTATCTCTGTTAGAATTTAATTAGCTTTTATTGCTTCATTAAATTCTTATGTTGAATATGTTTCATTGTTTAAGAACTATTTAGAGCTTTGAAAGCGTCTAAATAATTATTACCATCATTCGACAATGACTTGTGCGAATAATAAGTAATAAAGGAGACACAACTAAAAGTTAGTGTTGATGATGAATTAAATTAGTGGGAGCTTCCTTAATTGGAACCTAGTCACTAATATTCGTATTGATTGAGTGAGAGCATCCTTAAATGGAACCTAGCCACTAAATAACCAATATTATTGAGTGGGGGCATCCTTAATTAGATTCTAGTCACTATTGTTCAATAAAAGAGTGGGAGCTTTCTTTAATGAAATCTAGCCACTTGTTGTTCAATGAATAGCAACATCCTTCATAGGATTAAACCCATCATTGAAGATGGCATCCTTAACCGGAATGTATATGCTATTATTCAATAATTAAAGTGGAAGAGTAATTAATGATTATCTTGCAACATAAATCAATGAACTGAAAGGAAGGATAATTTTGAATTATCTTGTCGTTAAAATCAATAACCTAGTGAGAGCATCCTAGAATGGATCCTTGTCACTCTCATCAACAATAAACTTTCCTTAAATGGAAAGACATGATCTTGAGATATCACTCTCGATCAAACTAACTTGTCTGAAAGTTATTAGCTCATATTTAATAGATCTACCTGTTAAGCTATTAGCTTAAAGGAATAGAGAGATCTATAAAAAGGATTAATGAAATGGTTTAAGCTTTAATAAGCTATAAGGTAAGGGATTGAGCCCTTAAGGACAGACACTATCATCAATGATGCTCTTCTTTCTGATACCACGAACCACTTCATTTGGGATCTTCAAAATTGAAGATGTACTGTCCTTTGAGGATGAAGTTCCAATAACATAAAGACATGGATCGAAGTAGTTATACTACTAAAACTTTTGAAATATGAAAGGTAGATCCTAAGTACTTAACAAACTGATCATGATTGTACATGGATGTTTGTTATAATCAATATTTTGAGAATGATCAATAAGTGTAACTCCTAAACAAGTGTCATGAATAAAGTCATTACTATTATAGTTCTAGACCTCATTATGACACAAGTAAATTGACTGAGCTAACTGTTTCTAAAATTAAATTTAGAAACGACATGCTCGTTCCATAATGTCTCAAACATACTTATTGACATAAGGTATGAGCTCAATGTTGAGGCTAATGATGGCAAAAAATTAAATTGGCTGAAGAAAACTTATCTTCTCTGGTCAAAGTGGGAGATCGCTGGGAATATTGCCCACTTGAAGATAATGAATAAATGATTACTAAATTCGATAATAAGATTACTTTATTAGCATTATATGATTAGTGGGTTGATTTCTAAACAATTAGAATCAATAAAAACTATCTTCCATAGCCTCCGTATCTAACTGAGTCACGTGCTGGGCACCTGAGTTCGGGCGGTGTGCTAAAACATGGTCGATGACTGATATACGCCTGGAAAGCTATATCTAAAGTCATATATGTGGAACACATAGGTGAAGGCTGATCATTATGTGGGAGCATTCTACACTTGTGGTAAGTGTACGACTTCAACAGGTCTTGGCTGTAGATCTGTCGTTTAAGGACCGTTATGACACACTAACCGAGGCCGCTATGATGGTCACAGTGAGACTTAATCTGAATCCTGAAGTGATCATGGACACCGGGTCATGTTACTGAGCTCTTTGACTCATTCGCTAAAAGACTATCCATGCTAATCATAGCTTATGTCTTGGGAGCCTCTCAGAGCATGATTCGAGTGGGAAGTGATTTACAAATACGGAATCCAGCTTTCCTGAAAGAAGGTTAATGTTCACTCACCTAAGGGTTGATTCCAGAAGCGATAGATTGCTAGCACTTTCGAAGTAAGTAACGTTCGAAAGAATCTTTCGCTGGGGAAACAACAATGCTTAGGGCTAATATGTATCAAGAGAAATATAACGGAAAAATTGACTTCTCTTGACTATATCAGTTGACACTCGTCACGATGAGTAAATATAATTCTAGTATTAAAGGAGAGTTCATTCTTGGCTTACAAAGTGGAGTATTTGACCAAGATTAGACGAATCGATGGAAAAAGGGAAATGATATTTCGTCTTTTTCATCGGATTTGTTAAGCTTCTATTACTAGGTCAATAGTCCCCGATTCGGCTCTGATAAAGGCGTATAAGAACTTTTGTATAGTAATGTTTATCATTATTAATCTCACTTGCTGTAATTGTGATTGACATCATTAATTCTGGAAAACGGGTATTCGCATAATTAAATAAATATTTATGGTAGAATTGTTTATTTACTGTTGGATCAAGTAAATAATCAATTATTAATTATTTGTTTATTGTTGGACCAAGTAAATAAATAATTGATTGGATTTTAAGCAATTGGGCCTTGCACAAAATATGAAAATCGGATTTGGGAATTTTGGCATGGGAGTTGCGCAGATTTGCCTTGACCGTGTGCCTAAAATCCGACTTTTATGATATTGGTATTTACCAATATTTTCTCTTTAGTTGTTTAAATAAAGGAGAGAAAATAATATAAGATATTGTCTTGTATTCTCTCATTATTTAAAGGAAAATATTTAGGAGAATATATGAGAATATATTTAAAGGAAAATAATATATTCTCCTTTATTATCTCACTAAATAAAATATTCTCTATTTAAATAGAGAATAATATCCCATAGATATTGATCTGATGGATGAGAGAAAAAGTAGGATTCACTTGTTGAGATCCAATGGCCTAGATTATATTCTGGAATAATAAAATGATACTCTAGTGTGAACACAATAAAATGAAATAATATATTCTGGAAGTTTCCATGAATATCTCATTTTTACTACTATAAATATGGGGTTCATGAGAAGGCAAAAACAAGAAGGATTTTGACCTAATAATTTCGTGGCTCTCTCTCTTGGCCGTGCGAAATTTTCTGCCTCTCCCCCTCGAAAATTCGTTTCCATTCTTAGTAAAATAAGAGCGAGATTTGAAACACCACGTTTCTCATCTAGTGAGATAAAGACTGTGCCCACTTATCTTTCTTATTCGTCTCGGAGATTACGTTTCGGAAGACTAAGGTGTCATCGTCGAGTCCTTCATCAAGACGACGCAAGGAGTACGCGATTGGTTTATGGGCGTTCTGTAGCTGAACTAAAAATCAATGTAAGTATTCGTTTTTTTGAAATAGGTTGCTTGATAAATCACTACTACAAATTTGGTTTTCTGATGCGCATGACTATCAGGTGAGACTAGTCGCACTTAAAAGTCGCATCTAAATGACTTTCGGGTGCGACTAGTCGCACCAGATTGTCAACCCGAAGTATAAAAAATTTCTCTAAATTTTTTTTTGCTTTTGAGTATCGTGTGCGACTAGTCGCATCTGATATTTTAAAATTACTATCAGGTGCGACTTTCTGATTGTTTAAAATTTTAACCGAGCCAATTCTCCCCCTCATTTTTTCATTCAGTTTTAAAAACAAAAACTACTCTCTCTCGTAGAAGAAGAAGAGAGAACCAAGAGGGAGGGAAAGAGAGATCGAGCGAGAGAGAGATGATAAGAGAGCGAGAGAGCGAGACTGAGAAGGGGAGAGACCGAGGGAGAGGACGCACGAACACCAGATGATAAGAGAACAAGGAAAAAAAACGCAGAAGAGAGAGGTAGAGGGAGATCAGAAATGAAAGAGAGAGAGAGAGCTCGGGAAAGAAGAAACGAAGACCGGATCTTGGTTTCGAGGTAAGTGTACGTTCGTCATCTTCTCCATCTTGTCTACTTCTTTGCTCTTCATCTTCAAAACCCATACATGAAGATCAAGGGTTTGAATCTCTTTCTTTTTCTCTCTCTTGGTTTTGTTGTCCTTGAAGCTTCTCGGAGTGGTACAAGGTCGAAGGAGAAGGATTTAAGCTCGTATTACCATCTTCAATTCAAGGTGAGGAATTGATTTTTTTCCCAAATTTTGAATCCGAAAATTAGGGTTCTTATTTTTGAATTGGGGCTTTCCTTCTCCGAGCTGTTTTGATGTGTTTTTTATGTGATTGGACTCGAATTCTTGGTGGTTGTACTTGGATTAATGATGAGTTGTGATGATTTCTCGAATTTTCGTTTGATTTGATAAACTGTTTGAAGAGCCTCTGTAAACGGACGTAGACAGTCCGATATGGTCTGAGATAATTTTTGTGGATATTTTTCATGGATATTAGACTGTATGAGCTTTCTAAAATGACCAAGAACATGTAAATCCATGGAGTATTGAATGAGTTATGAATTTCCAAAGTTTGTGTTTCGCAGCAGTAAAACGGGATTTCCAGAATTGTAACAGTTAATTACGGGCTGTTTTTGAGATAGCTATTCTTGTCGTATATATGCTTGTAATATCTCGTTAGAAAGCTACATGAGTCTACTTTCATTTTCCGCTAGAATCAATCGATTTCAAGTTTTGTAGCTCGAGTTATGATGGCTTAAGCGCTAGTGGGTCAGGCTTTCGGGAATCAATCGATTTTGATTTTTTTCGCCGTGCGCTCGCCTCGTCCCGAGTCTCTGCAGGTTAGTGTTTAGTTTAGAATTTGTGATTAGTTTGTGAAATTGTGAAATAGTAATATGTTTAGTTTAGTTTAGTTTGTGAAATTGTGAAATTGTAATTAGTTTAGTTTGTGATATACTAATATGTTTAGGTTAATGTTTAGTTTAAATTTGTTTTTGTTTTAATTAGTTTTTATATATTGTAATTTATCAATTAGGAATTGTAATTAGTTAATGAAATTAAAATTAAGATTAATAATTGTAATAATGTAATAATGTGATTAGTTTATCAATTAGGAATTGTAATTAGTTAATTGATTAGTAATTGTAATAATGTGATTAGTTTAAATTTGTTTTTGTTTTAATTAGTTTTGATATATTGTAATTTATCAATTAGGAATTGTAATTAGTTAATGAAATTAAAATTAAGATATATTGTAATTTATCAATTAGGAATATAATGAAATTAGTTTTGATTAGTTTTAATATGCTGATTATATATTGTAATATATAATCAGCATATTAATTTTTTTTTAAAAGATAAAGAGCATCACCTGATAGTCAAGACTTTCAGGTGCGACTAGTCGCACCTAATAGTATAAGACTTTCAGGTGCGACTTGTCGCACCTGATAATCAAGAGGATTATCAGGTGCGGACTTTCGGGTGCGACTTTGTCGCATCTAAAATCGCACCTGAAAGTACTTTCAGGTGCGACTTTTGCACTTTCAGGTGCGAAAAAAGTCGCACCTGATGCTATATTTTGTACTAGTGAATATGCTCTCGTGAATTAAATTAATTAAACATAACTAGATCTTGTTAATTATAACCATAATTTAATTAGCTTATGATCAGCGTAATTAATTATTTTTCCGCATTAATATGGTTATATGGAAGAATCATCATCAACGAGTGGTATCAGAGCGGTTGTTCGTGTCTGATACGCGCTTGATTCCCCAACATCTAAATAGTGAGCTTTTGTTTGTCCAAACTTTAACGCCCAAACCTAGGGTAATGATTATCCTTTTGAGTAGCAATTTTGATAATTTGAACCAAAATATAATTACATTTTTAGATATTTTTATTTGCAACTGTAGATATGAAAGTATACAGTTGTTATAAACTGTAGATTTACAAGTCTACAGTTAATAACAATTGTAGATATATAAATTTACAGTAATTAATAAAAGTCCAAAAACATAATTGCTACTATTTTAGTCCAAAATATCATCATTTCACCAAACCTCACTGAAAAATTCTCACAATTAAAAATATAGGATTTTTTTTCTTCTTCAATATGATGGGGCATTAGCCAATTGCCTGTCTCACTTAAAAGTTGGGCCGGCCCGGATGAAAAGGCAAACTAGATATTCTAAAACTTCTAAAAAAAATGATAGGAAAGTCCACTAAAAATCAATATACACCAACAATCTAAATGTGCTTAAATTCACTAAAATTCAAATGAATTACATATTATGAATTTAATAAAAGAATGAATACAAATATTCATGAACGATTATCATATAAAAAAATAAAAACAACTACAAATAATAGAGAATTCAACAAATTTAAGCATATTATTATTTCATTTAACGAGTTTAAAATCGCTATCAACTGTTTGAAAAAATCTAACTAGATATCATTAAAGTAATAACACAAAATAATAGAGAGAAGAAATAAAAAGGGTTTAGGAGTCAGTTCAATCGCCACGCAACAATTGTTCATGCTCCGATCGTCGTCCTCAACTATGCCGCTCCTTTGTGATCGTGAATTATTGATGCGGCTTCCTGATATTGACTAACAGCAACAACCTAAAATCAAGCTTTAAAGAAGATCGGCTTTGAAAAATCATGACATTTGTCACTGTAAACTTTCATTAGAAAATTTACAATAGTACACAGTGTTATTACAAACCAACATGTTTAAGATAGTTGATGTTTTAAATCTTTTCAAAAATAATATTTTTCTAAATTTTAAACAATTATTTGGTATTATTTTCCTTATACATGAAACTGTAAACAGTATAATGTTAATTTGAGCCCAAAACAATAAACTATTTTTTTTTTTAAATCGTAAACATGAAAAAAAAAACTATTATTTACTACTTACAAAACATTATCTTCACAATAAAAATTATAAACACTTTATTCTTGCAATTAATTTAAAAAATCAACTATCGCGGAAATTTTTTTCAATTTAATTTAAGTAAATGTTACCATCCTATCCTGGGTCTCACGCACTTTATGTGCAATTCAATTATGGGAACTTCAAAAAATATTGTTTTATATGTGTAAAATTTCTAAAAGAGTAGCTATTTTAAATCTTTTTAAAAATAACATTCTTTTTTCTAACGGTAATAACAGTATATATGTAAACAATTTTTTTTTTTTTACAACAAAAAACTGTAAACATAAGAACAAAAGACTTTAAACTTAAAATTACAGTTTTGTAATAAAACTTTGAATACGTTATTATTCAGATAATGTAATGAAAACAGGTACCATAAGTGAAATGTGAGCTTTTGAATGAAGAAACGCTCAATATTGCATTTGTGAAGCAACATTGTGTAATATTGTGATTGGTGAAAATAGTCGAAAGTAATCATTTTTCGTTACTTTTTTAATATTAGCCGCTCAACTTTCTAATTTTCATAAATAATCATTTTTAATAACAGTTAACTATATTTGAATAGTAGTTAATAAGATTTCAATAGTTGTTGACCAGATTTCAATAATAGTTAATCATATTTTAATAGTTGTTGACCATATTTCAATAATTATTGACTATATTTTAATAATTTTTAACTATATTTTAATAATACTTAATCAGATTTCAATAATAGTTTACCAAATTTCAATAACAATTAAACATATTTTAATAGTTGTTGACCAGATTTAAAAAATTGGTAATCAGATTTCAATAATTGTTTACTAAATTTCTGAAACATAAGGATATTTTTGTCCCAAAAAAAGAGAAACAGTTACTAGCGAAATGTTTTGAAAATATAAGTGAAATATGAAAAGTGACGCATGCTTTAAGTTAATTATGAAATTTTTCTTGTGATTATGGCATTATTATGAACGTTCGCTTGTGAATTAGTCGAGCTTGTATACTATGCTTTGACTAGACCTTCCTCTTCTAGGCTTCTAACTCTTTTGGGAAAATAACGCATATATATCCTGCGTTTTAGTGAAATGCTGACTTTAACCTTTAGTGTTAAATAATGCCGAATTCATACTATCTGTTTAACTAAAATGACGAAATTATACCCTGAAATGGATCACAGTGTCACACATCTCCATTTCATTGATATTAACTCTTATATAAAAAAAACGAATCAAATTCAAACAAATACTCTTAACTTTCAAATTCCCAATTTTGAAATAAAAATAGCCTTAAATTGAAATTAAATAATTAAATTCGTATCTCCCAATAGATGACTTAATTCTTTGTAGGAATTGCAACTATGAATCTTGAATTCTATTCGAATCTGTGATTTTAACGACTACCAAATATCGATTTTTACTCCTCTGTCTTTTTCTATGTTTTTCGCGACTAAGATATTATTGTTTATTTTCTAGTTTTTAAATAAATTACATATATGGCGCAAATGTAGTAAAAGTCAATAAAAATTCAATAGAAGAAAATTTGCGGCAATTTTAGGGTATAATTTCGTCATTTTTATTAAACATAAGGTATGAACTCGATATTTTTGAAAACCAAAGATTAAACTCGACATTTCACTAAAACACAAGGTATATATGTGACTTGATATTTAAATGGAAAAATCGCGAAACTCATAGCCTAGGGTTCGAGAAAAAAAATTGGAAAAAAATCAAATTATTTATGAAAATAATGTATCTTTATACTTAAAATCACGTTTAATTAGTAACGATAATTAACATAAATTAACTAATGATTCAGCCGCTAAAAATAAAAAATCTTTAAAAAAATTAGGGCATATTAACAATAATTAACACAAATTAACTGCCGATTGAGAAAAATCTAAAACTATACAAAACAAGATATATTAACGGTAATTAACAAAAATTAAATGATGATTCAAAAGCTAAAAATCTAAACCAATTTAAAAATTAGGTATATTAACGTTTATTAACCAAATTTTATTGCCGATTCAGAGAGGAAAAGACATGAGCGAGAGGGAGAGAGTCCACATAGTGAACCCTATTAATAGTTGTTACAAATTATTAACTAAACGCGATTTAAAAAAAATTAAAATTATTGTCGATGATCTTTGCGCCGATCTTCGAACACTTACTCTAGCCCCCATCTTCATCTTCAGTTATGTGTCCTACAACAAGCACTCCACCGAAACAACAAGGACATCAAAAGCCCGAATTTTCCAAACCTAGATCGGATAAAAATACTATTTTTGTCTAAAATCATCAAAGGCTCGTGACATAGTCACGAGGTTGTTTTTGTTGGGCTATTTCCACTCAAATATCTCTTCTGATTTGCAAAATTTCGACTTCGTTCCTGTACTATAGGAGAGAGAGAGAGAGAGAGAGAGAGAGAGAGAGAGAGAGAGAGAGAGAGAGAGAGAAAGCGATTTTGGAGAGAGAGAATGAGAGAAATTCAAAAAAGAGAGAAAGTGAGGTCTTGTTAATTAATGGGATTTCAATAATAAATTGGGTATTTTTTTAATTTTGAAAATATTATTTTATTAATTCATAAAAATAAGGGTAATGAAGTATAAAAAAAAAATTGTCACATAAGCATAATGCCTATTAAAAAAACGTTGGCTAAAATGAAATTCACACGTTTCAAGTGGTTTAGTTGGTTGCAACTCTCTTATTTGAATGCCATTCATAGCAATATACATGCTTTATTTAAAACCCATTCAAATATTTTTAGTTCATCGAAACACATTTTGTTCTGGTAAAATTACGATCTTATTCTTAGTCAACTTCAAAGAAAAATTGCTCCATCACCATAGACAATATTGTTGCGATATTTTTGCACACGCAAGTGCAAGTGTCTCCCGAGTAATACAGATAAGTAAGTACAAATTCGAACCTACGAGGACTAAGCTTAATTAATAATTAAATTAATTAGAACCGAATTAAACTTAAAAATGGAAAGGAAGGATTATCACTAATTAAAACAAGAAATAAAGGAAGCAAAAAGAAGATGGTTTACGATTATGCGAATGTAAGGACTATGATTTCACAAGTCTATTCGATGGTTTGAATTCACGTAAATAATGCACAATTTAAACATTCACACTTTTCTAGTCTCGTTCACAATAATAATATCACTAAATCTCTCTCGAGGTACATCGATCTCAATTCCTAAAAACAAACCAAGCATTAAACACAGGATCGCTTAAACGACTCAGTAACAACCTAGTTATCTCTAGCCTAGGAATGTACTATAATAATGTAATTCAAAAACACAATCCACCTAATCTTTCTTAAGCATAAATTCAATATAAAATTCATGAACGAGGTAGCTAATCACATTTAAGCATTAAGAACATAATTAAATTAAGCAGAATAATATATAACAAATAAATACTTCAATAAAATGAATTTGAATACATAACTATGTTCAAGACTCGCTACACCATAGCCCTTAAGGGGATTAGTTCATGGCATCGAGAGGAACAGAAACAAAAAATAAAATAAAATAAAATAAAACAATGAAAACTAAGTTGAAACAAAGCATACATAAAAGGGAGTTCCAAGGAATAGAGATAGAAGGGAAAACGCTTAATCGCGGTTATCAATCGAGACGAACGATGGTCTTCTTCTCTGGTTGCCTTTTCTCTCCCAACTAGCAAAACAACATAAGAAAAACTAAAAATAAGATCTAAAAACTTTTCAGGTTACAAGAGCTGATCATATAGGTTTCTTGCTAATTTTCAGAGTGATAAGTCATTAAAACTGATCCGATGGCTAATCGCGATTAAAAATTCATTAATTTCTTGTTTTTCTGATGAGACCTCGCGGCACACAGAAGGGGGGATCGCGGCTCGAGGGGCAACTGCGCGACATGAAGGAAGCTGTGCGCGGCGTGCTTCGAAGCTTTCGGGAAGAACGTAGAGCGCATATCATTCGGAGACTTTGGCGACAATTGTGCTGACACCTCGCGGCGCGCGAATAGGGGCTCGCGACCCAAGCGCATATCGTTCAGTGATTTGCGCAACGCTCCGTGCGGCATGGGGAAAAGGGGTACGCGGTGCTCGGCTTTAAAGAGTTTACCACATTGCTCCATTTTAACTCGTTTCAACTCCCGATTGATTCGTTTTGTTGGGGTATGACTCCAAAGAGCTTATAGAGGCTCTTTTACTCTTTTGAACATGTTAATCATTATAATCATTCTAAAACCATCAAAAACACCCAAGAACTATCTAAATTCAAGAGAAATAGGAGTTTAACGCATATGAAACACACTTATCACACATCCGAGAGAGAGAGAGAGAGAGAGAGAGAGAGAGAGAGATGATATTCAGATTCATAATTATATAAGTTATTAGTTCAACGAGGTTACTTTCCATTTTCAACCAAGGTAGTTTAAACCCATTGGCCTAGGGTTTGACAAAGGTTTCATGATAGAAAGTTAAAAGGCAAAAAGTTTGGAATAATCAAGGAGACAAATGGATAGATAGAGATTGAGATAAAGATAGAGAGCGATATTGATTTGGGCAACTCGACGTCGATGTTGTTGGAATTGATCTAGGGTTTAAGAAAAAGTTTAACGCTTCGGGTAAGCGGCGGAATTTAAAAAATTTCTTTCAAACAAGTAAAACGATTTTACTAACCTAGACAAAGAGCAAGTACATGTAAATAAAACTATTGTGAGCATTAAAAATTTAGTAACCTTTTTAGAAGCTTGAACGTTGATGAGCCTTCGGAAGGTTGAAAACGTTCGTCTCCCCTCGCAGCACGTCTCTCTTATTTCCTCGGGAACTCGAGCAACCACGAAAGTTTCTATCACAAGAATCACTCGAGAAATAAAGGAATTAGTGTGTGGGCACTTTGAAACACGACGACTCAAGAACAAGTATAAGAGTCGAAGAGCTAAAACACTAGGTCGAATGTGGACCTAGGTGCCAAAACAAAAACCGAAAATAACTAGAGAGAGAGAGAGGAGATCGGCCACAAGGTCTAGAGAGAGAAGCTCTCAATCTCTAACTTATGTGGAATGACTAGAATGAGAGGAATGAGGTCTCTATTTATAGGGGAGGGATTACCTTCATAAAGGTAGTTTCCTCTTCTCTATAGAATATCATATATTCATGAGCAAATCTTATTTCCTCTTTTCTACCCATGTTGGACGTTCATGACATGTCATGCAAGTCCTTGGATTTGTTTCCTCATTTGTTCTCTCTTAGTTGGCCGAAAATGCACTTTCCTTCTAGAGGAAATTTGTTTCCTCTTTTTCTTTTGGCAAGTATCTTCATACATTAATGCACAAAATAAACTCCCTTTCCCACTATGGCATGAACGAAATTAAGCCTTATTTTCCTTGGGTTGGACGAAAATTTAACTTCTAGAAGGAGCTTCTAGATGTTTCTTCATTTGTTCATGACAACATAAGAAAAACCCATTAAGAATTTTCAAGTAAAGTTCTATGAAATGAAATCAATCCTCAAGGCCCAAATTCTTTAAGTTGGCCGTGTGATTTAAATTTCATTTGTCATCATATGACAATGTCAAAAAATTTATTGACATTCATTTCGTCCTATGTCTAAAAAGACAAAAATACCCTTTAGACAATTTTCACAAAACTTGTCTCGTTCTTGTTTTGACTTAGCTGCTAGTTTAACTATTCCTACTCAATATAATTTGTGACAGTGACCTCATGGATCCAAATGAACAAAGCTTGAGCTAAACACTTGGACTCAAAAGTTTACAAACCTTTTCTAAGTTTAGCTTAATGTCAACTAACTCCACTAAAGAGTTGACACTTAAAATCTCTCGGTTCAAATGAATTTATTTTCTACTCAAGAATTCACCTAATTATAATGAGCGGATCCACTGAATATTATCTATGTTTACCCTTCATGAATGTCATCAGCTAGTCGGGATTTACTAAATTACCATTTTACCCTTCTAGCTGTTATTTCCTCAACTCCTTTGTCGCTTGTGAATAAGTTAGAAACAATGTATTGACGAGGAGCTAACAAGTCACATTGTTTCATCCAAAAGAGTCGGGACTCAATTTGGACACTGGCCAGTTCATTTATTCACATTCCAAGGAATAAAGCATGATGTGATATACATTGCATTTCAGCAATCTTGTACATGAATTCCATATCTATGAGAACTTCACAAAGTTACTCATGACATCTTCATAACTTAGTACTTCACCAATAGGTCTTGTTCGGAATCACATAGTGAGTCCGAACTCTGACTTTCTCAAATGAGAATACGTAAGCTGTGAAATGGCATGTCTCATTTCAAGATTAAGGTAAGCACGATGCAATTCATACGTAGTGACTTCGAGACATAAGAGGTTAATTGGTTTATTCTTATTTTGTCTCTAGAAGTGCACTGGTCAATTCAGTACCTTCGAAAGATACCTAGAAGAACTATAGAGTCTCCAACTCTCAATGCCCCATAACCAGACATCATAGATTCTCCTAACAATCGTACTGAGGTCAATAGTTCTTTGACCCTTAGATTGCGAATATATCGTTTTAAGCAAACTACGAAGAGTTTGTTCATGCAAATCTATATTTGTCTCTTCGTAAGTTGTTAAGTTTGTTTATGGACTAAAGACTAATGTTTTATCATAAAGCTTCAAACAGACAAAGAAGAATGAATGAACGTTTCAACTTTTTATTAAATGAAAAAGCAATTACAAGCAAGAGTCTTCGTGAGACTTTATTACATCAAATGTACAAAATAAAGACTACAACTCTTCTTGTGGGCATCATTGGCAACAGATGTACAGCTGATGACGAGACTATTCAAAAGAGATATAAAAAAGTATGAGACTCTGCAAGGCAACAAAAATGGTGAGGGATGCAATGCAAACGTTAACATCTCTCTCTCTTTTGCAAGGGTTGCGTTTGTGATGTGACAAGAGCAGGACACCAAACAAATTCAGTCACTCGAGACTTGCAAAGAAGTAGCAAGATTTTCGAAAGGGTATTGGATAAATGGAAAGTAATGAACTATGTTAATTTTGGGCATGATACAAAAATCAATTAGCGTATTTTTAGTTCTTAATCAAATAATCAATCAAAATTGCATATGATTATATTATATTATATTCCATTGTCAAGTGAGCGAACATTTACTCTTTTTAAGGGGAGCTGATTTCCATATCCGTAAATATCTTTCCCCATAGATTATATCACAGACTCCCAAAACATAAATGTCTAAGTATCGCTCTAGCGATAATGAATGAATAAAAGAGCCTCAATATATGACCTTAAATTCTATGATCGCTTCAGGATTTATATCAATTTCTACTGTGACTATCACAATGATTTTTATAATGTGTCATAATGGCTCCATGGGATACAAAATTGAGAAGTTCTCTTCCCAATTAAAATATGAGGATCACCAAGCTCAAGCACGGCTCTGCATGACATAACCGACCGGCGGCAGAGCGTATATGTGGTGGACTTGGCCTTGTCTGGGCTCCAAACCCTTTACAAAATTGAGTTACCCTTGGGAATCCAAAAGTTTGAACACAAATTAGCTTTATAATCTCACTCATTTGTCCACTCTCATTCCATGTGAGATTCTTGCATATTTCACTTCCTTCACACAACTAATGTGTTCACACAATTATTGTGTTTCTTTAAAGCTACTTTGAGCATCAATTTATCATTTATTATTATTCTGATTTTGGGAAACTAATAATTGATATTATAGCTCTTTTCGTAAGGTATAAGAATACGTTTAATTTATTCAATTATGTTGAGTGGACTCAACTCAAATCTTCGTAAAAAATCAGCAGCTCACACAATATAGATGCTCTTTATTATCCAATGAGGAAATGATGACAAAAAGCCCAATGTTTACGGGTTGTGACACTTAAATACCCATTCTGTAAAAGTGGTGGAAAAAGTATCCAAGGTCAAAAAAAATTCCCTTCGTTACAACCTCTATTTTTAAATTGGATGTTAAAACAAGTGTCAACAACTTATAATATTGACAACTTTTTTTAATTTTATTTTATTTTAATATTAAAAATCAACACCCTCTCTCTCTCTTAACACGTTGCAAAAAAAAAAAATCGTTATCATCATCTCCATTTGCAAAAAAAAAAAATTCAATTAGTCAAAAATGGATTCCTTCACTCGAAGACATCCACTCACTCTCACTTTGAATATCCAACAACAAAAATCGAAGATTCCTCTTAAGTTTCCCACTCACTCTCACGGAAAAATTCAAAATCGATGAAGAAGAGCAAGAATCCAAAATCCACCTATCCGAAATCAATGTCAGCGATGGCTTTGATTAACGTCATTTTCTTTGAAATTGCATCGAGAAAATCTCCACCTATCCCAACGTCGACATCCATGGCACGCACACGGCGGAGACTACTGTTGGGTCGCACGCGCGGAGAGGAATGAGGTGCGGCTGAGGAACGGTGCTTCATGGACGGTGACGGTGACGGTGTTGGCGGGGTTGGCGAGAGGGAAGCAATGACGAGGCAAGACTCTCCTCAAGAGCAATGTGTCCATCAGGACTCTAATCCGTGGAGATTCTATGGTAGTGCTTCATCGCCATCAGCGCATCGAAGCTATATCGTTCCCGTTCTCCGCCACGAAATTCCCTCTGTTGAAAGGACGACACTGAATCTTGATGGTTCCCAATGGATACACCATCGCCCCAACACTAAATCTTTGTCATTTTATTCCCGTCAAACTGACCCAATTGGATGAACAACCAAATCCAGAAATTGAGTGATACAATACAAATTTATATAAAATTGGATCCAATTATATACGAGAAAGATACAGAGGAAGAAGAAAAATAAAAGAGAAAATGACACATATATTCCTTGTGTTTTAGTGAAATGTCGAGTTTAACATTTGGTTTTCAAAAATGTCGAGACCATACCCTCTGTTGAACTAAAATGATGAAATTATACCCTGAAATAGATAATAGTGCCACAAATCTTCTTTTTATTGACTTTTAATTGACGTTAACTATAATATTTATATGTAAACACCAATTATCTTTATTCATTCGCGTCATATATGTATTTTATTTAAAAAACTAAAAAAATAAACAACAGTCTCTTAATCGTGAAGAACGCAAAAAGAGGCAAAAGGGTAAAAAACGACAGTTGATAGTCACCAAAATTACATATTTGAACAGAGAACCCATGATTTAGAGTTGCAATTTGAACACAGAATGAAGTCACCTCTTGGGAGATATGAATTTTATTATTTAATTTCAATTTAAGACTACTTTTATTTCAAAATTGGAAATTTGGAAGTTAGGATAGTGTTTTGAATTTGATTCGGTTTTTCTTATATAAGAGTTAATATAAATGAAAGAGGGATTTGTGACACTGTTATCCATTTCAGGGTATAATTTCGTCATTTTAGTTAAACAGAGGGTATGATCTCGACATTTTTGAAAACCAAAGGTTAAAGTCGACATTTCACTAAAACACATGGTATATATGTGTTATTTTCCCAAAATAATAAAATGCTAATGAATAATATTTTTAGAGAAAAATAGTGTACAAATAAGAGAGAGATAGAGTGTTTAAATTTAATATTAATTTAAAACATAATTAAAAGTATTTATTTATTTTGATAATTTTGGAAAAAAAAATCAGATATTGACACATGTATTAACATCCAATTTAACAACAGAGGTTTTAACGGAGCAAAATTTTGACCTTGAGTATTTTTTCCACCACCTTTAAAGAATGAGTTTTTAAGTGTTGCTACCTGTAAACATTGATTCTTTTTGCCGCCATTTATTCTTATCCAATTATATAAACTTTATTCCAACAACCGGCTTAATTGCTGAAGTCCATTTTTTAATCGAACAATAAATATCAAAATGAATAAGATAGACTTTTTTTTATCAGTAAAGATAATAGATAGAAGCTAAAAGTACTGTTTTCTGTAGAATTATTGTATTTTAATTAACCTTACATGTTTTAGACATATACTTCTAGTATTTTAGTTTCTCTAAATCATTTTCACTCTTATTTTCGTTTTGACTTTGTTTATATATAGCAAAGGACAACTAATGTGAAAATATAACGAACTCCACCCATTACAAAAGGGCCTTTTGAAGTTGTTTAATCAACGTCCAAATAATTTAGGAGTTGGAAGATCATGTGCAGTTGGTTAATTAATGCTAATACTCAATTAATTTTTTGGGTAATTAATTGTTGATTTTAATTCAGAATCTTTAATGGTATTACTTGGAATAATTAAAATAAAACTTCTTGTTGATTATATTAGGCACATGTGAGAACGCATTGCCACGTTACAGATATAATAAAACAAATACAGGAATACGAATATGGCAGATGGTAGTTGAATAGTAGAGATTTAACAAAAAAAGTCCCCTCGAAAGAATGACACCCAGTTTGTCTATTTACAGCTCTCCATTTTATCAAAAAATTTCAAAATTAATTTTCCGGCTGACTAAAATGCCTCCTATGTCTACGTCTTAACTAACAACAACTATTTTGACATTTGCTCTTTAACTAAAAAATAGGAGGTTCATATGTCATTCATAAGTTCATGTGCGAACAAAATTATTTAAAACGTTTTAGGCCAACAGTATGGACACAAAAATGACAATGTCACTTATTTTGTACTACAATTCATAAAGTGCTTGTTGCATACAGACATGGGTATATAGCATCTAGCGGTTAACGAATCATAGTAATGACATGCTACGCTTATTGTTTATTTTAGATTACTTACGAATTATTTGAAACCACCAGGGGGACCCTCTCGTGCAGAGAGAGAGAGAGAGAGAGAGAGAGAGAGATATTGTCTCGTCACCCTTCGGATCCTTTGGCTTGTTATTTTACACCATTAATCCCTTATCCAACTCCGGCCTATACACCCATTTTTGGGTTACATCATAACAATATATGATGAATCTAGAATCTACTAGAGGGGGGCTAATATGAAAATAGAATCTCGCAGGCAGAGGTGTAATTATCTTTAAAAATAAATTTGAAGGAAAAAAAGCCTAAATAATAGTAAATCCACATTAGGAATAAGTTGTAGACGCGATAATGGCCCCGTTTGGCATATCTTTGCTTTTAAAAAAAATTCTTTTAGATTCAGTTTTTGAATAAAACTGTTTTTTTCAAAAACTGACAAGTTGTTTGGTAAACTGTTTATAAAACAGTTGTTGCTGGTAACAAAAACTGATTTAACGTTTGGTAAAATAAATATATTATAGTAAAAAGACTAAAATAGACATGTTCTTAATAATTATTAATATGCTTATTTATATACATATATATGAATAATATTTTGTACGAGGATATTACAGTAATTTATATACCAAACTTAAAAACATTTTTTCTAAAAGTTAAGAATCCTAACTTTTCCATCTCATGTACAAAATCTAAAATCGCTTTTGAAGTTTTTTGTAAAAACAGTTTTACCAAACACTAGATAATCAGTTTAGTTTTTCCTAAAAACAAAAACAGGGCTTTTTAATTTGAACCAAACGCAGCCAATATCCTCTGTTTTAGAACTATAAAACAAATTCTCAGTTTTTGACTAAATGACAAAAAACGTCATCATATTTTCTTTTTTTATTATTTAAAAGCTCTTATATTCAAATTTAAAATAAAAAAATGATTTTGATACAAATATTATTAAACTCATGTCATTTTATTAAAATCAATTAAATTTCAAAATTTGATAGTTCTATTACTAAATTAATTGTGCACAAAACTATAATTTCGTGACGAATCGATCACGAAACACAAAATTTCGTCATAGCTCGGTCACAAAAGTCTATTTCATGAACGATTTTAAAAATTTGTGTCTAATCGATCATGAACTAAGAAAACCTTCACGAGCTGATACTTTTGTTAAAAAAAATTATTCGTTCTCATAATTTTATTTAATATAAGCATAAAAGTTTTTGTTGATTTCGATAAAGTGACACGAATTTAGTAATATTTGTGTCAAAACCCCGATAAAAATGTTATACAAATATATTTTTTATGGAGAAAATTCATAACATCATATTTATAATTAACAACTTCTAATAACTTAAAATTTTGTCAGACTTTTATTTAAAATATTTTCAAAGTAGAAAATAAACATAATAAATTACGCAAGCCTTACAAATATATATGGATAAAATAGCTAAAATAAACATCCCTAATAAATCAGAAGGACGTAGCAGTTAAGGTCCAAAAGAGGCTTAAGTTCCCCTTCAAATTTTATATTATTTCTACATTTTTTTTTTCAAATTTATTTATTTTCTCTTATTTTTACCCTGAAATTTTACAAATTAGCTCCCTTGAAAAATTTCACTTTAGCTCCCCCTAAGTTTATAGGTTATTAAGTATAAATATAATGTAACTTTGCTGCTGATGTCGCTTTTGAAACTCATCAATCACGAAGAGAACAAACTGTGTGGTTCGATTTATTTAAGTGGATCTATAAAAAACGTCATATATGAAACAAGATAGACAATTAAAAAGAAATTGTCTTCAACAACCAACTTGTAAGCAAACAGTTTTATGAATTGGTCGATATGAAGTACAGTTTCTCGAGTACAAAAATGTTAAGAAGAATTGAGTACGATAGTAAGAAAAGTGGTCCTAAATCTTCTCTCAAGTAGGGAAGATTTATACTTGGGCGAGATGCGAAATCCTTGGAGATATGTGCTGGCGACTTCGTCTTTCATTGCCTCATCTGCTGCCACATCGCCTTCTCGTTTGAATAGGCTTGGAAGCAATCGTCAACTCTCCGACTTTTATAGGCATGCTCACATCTCTCACTATAACTTCGACTTCGTCGTGACCTGTTGCGGAAGTAGCCTGCGCTCGACAATGAATTTGGGCCTGGCCAAA
This sequence comes from Urtica dioica subsp. dioica, assembly GCF_054948205.1. NCBI lineage: Eukaryota > Viridiplantae > Streptophyta > Magnoliopsida > Rosales > Urticaceae > Urtica > Urtica dioica. Next base: position 7,531,483 of record NC_142760.1, on the reverse strand, counting down.
ATGACTTCTTTATTTTACACGATAATAATGAATAAAACGTTAATTATATATCGTTTATTATTTATTTAATTTATTTTGTGCAAATGGGCCTTTCGATGTCGGCCCGTAATCAAGTTTGTAAATGAGCCAAACTCTACCCCACGATCAGCCCCTAGTATATTTAATATCAGGAGAACATTAAATATACTAAAGAGCAAAAGGTTGAAATCGTCCGAAACGTTTGGCGGGAATCTAATGTTTCGAAGTACTAAATTTGTGCGGTTTTTTTTTTACACCTGTCGCGTAGCTACATTGCCACGAAATCGAAATCGAATCGATTTTGGCGCGTCGGTTGGTGTTTTTTTTTCATGCAATCAAAGGGATACGATTTTATTTGATTTGATTTTAATAATGAAATTTTTTTCGGGAAATGGGTTTTAACTGCCCAATAGAAAAGATTCTGAAGGGTCATTTTAACAAGGGAAAATAACTCGTTATATTCAGTAGACGAAGAAAATCTAGGTTAGTCCGTCTAATCGTTTTACATTGTTATTTTTTCTCTCTAGCGAACTAAGAGATTTCTTGACTTTGGTTGTATATTCTTTTGAGTTCGGTTTGAGTTCGTAGGAAATCTTATCAGTTCACCTGGTGTTCTACATCTTTAATTTTAGCTCGTCAAAAATTAGAATCCCAGAACCTGTTGTCAATGGTGTCCACAAGAAGAGTAGTAGTCTTTACTTATGTGCATTGGATGAAATAAAGTCTCACGAAGACTCTGGGTTGTAACTACTGAATCATTAATAAAAGTTGAAACGATCATTCATTCTTCCTTGTCTGTTTGAAGTTTTATGATAATCTATAGTCTTTAGTACTTAAACAAACCTAACAACATATAGATTTGCATGAACAAGCTCTTCATCGTTTGCTTAAAACAGCATATTCACAATCTAATGATCAAAGGACTATTGATCTCAGTACGATTGTTAGGAGAATCAATGATGTTTGGTTATGGGACATTGAGAATTGGACACTCTATAGTTTTTCTTGGTATCTTCTGAAGGTACTGAATTGACCAGTGCACTTTTAGAGACAATAAGAACAAACCATTTAACCTCTTATGTCTCGAAGTCACTACGTATGAATTGCATCAAACTTACCTCAATCCTGAAATGAGACATGTCATTTCATAGCTTACGTATTCTCATTTCAGAAAGTCAGAGTTCGGATTCACTATGTGATTCTGAACAAGATCTATTGGTGAAGTACTAAGTTATGAAGATGTCATGAGTAACTTTGTGAAGATCTCATAGATATGGAATTGATGAACAAGATTGCTGAAATGCAATGTATATCACCTCATGCTTTATTCTTTGGAATGTGAATAAATGAACTAGCCAGTGTCCAAATTGAGTCATGACTCAATTTGGATGAATCAATTGTTGTCAATGGTGCCCACAAGAAGAGTTGTAGTCTTTATTTTGTACATTTGATGTAATAAAGTATCACGAAGACTCTTTCTTGTAATTGCTTATTCATTAATAAAAGTTGAAACGTTCATTCATTCTACCTTGTCTGTTTGAAGCTTTATGATAAAACCTTAATCTTTAGTCCATAAACAAACTTAACAACTTACGAAGAGACAAATATAGATTTGCATGAACAAACTCTTCGTAGTTTGCTTAAAACAATATATTCGCAATCTAATGGTCAAATGACTATTGACCCGAGTACGATTGTTAGGAGAATCTATGATGTCTGGTTATGAGACATTGAGAGTTGGAGACACTATAGTTCTTCTAGTATCTTCCGAAGGTACTGAATTGATCAGTGTACTTCTAGAGACAATATAAGAACAAACCATTTAACCTCTTATGTCTCGAAGTCACTACGTATGAATTGCATCGTACTTACCTTAATCCTGAAATGAGACATGTCATTTCAAAGCTTACGTACTCTCATTTGAGAAAGTCAGAGTTCGGACTCACTATGTGATTCTAAATTGTTGCAGCTCAATTGGTAACAGGAAGTCTCACCCAATTGGTAACCGAATTCCGGAAAAGCACTACGAGACAAAGGCGAAGCTGAAGCGTTTCGGCATGGGATACGATATGATCGACGCGTGCATCAACGATTGTGTGTTATTTCGAAAAGATCTCGAGAAAGCTGAAGTGTGCCCAATTTGCAATTAGAGCAGATGGAAGCCAACCGGGAAGAATGTATCACAAAAGATGTTACGATACTTTCCCTTGAAAGATTGATTGAAGCGATTGTACGCTTCTCGACACACGTCGCTTGAGATGCAGTGGCACGAACGAGATCGCGTCAAAGAAGAAGGCGTTTTGCGACATACTGCGGATGGTTCGACGTGGAAGAATCTAGATGAGAGATACCCAAATTTCGCTGCAGAGCCTCGTAACAAAGCAATGTATATCACCTCATGCTTTGTTCCTTAGAATGTGAATAAATGAACTCCCCAATGTCCAAATTGAGTCTTGACTCTTTTGGATGAAACAATGTGACTTGTTAGCTCCTCGTCAATACATTGTTTCTGACTTATTCACAAGCGACAAAGGAGTTGAGGAAATAACAGCTAGAAGGGTAAAATGGTAATTTTGTAAATCCCAACTAGCTGATGATATTCATGAAGGGAAAACATAGATAATATTCAATGGATCCATTCATTACAATTAGGTTGAATTCTTGAGTAGAATTCTTTAGTGGAGTCAGTTGGCATTAAGCTGAAATTGGAAAAGGTTTGTGAACTTTTGAGTTCAAGTATTCAGCTCAAGCTTTGTTCATTTGGATCCATGATGTCACTGTCACAACTCACATCGAGTAGGAATAGTTAAACTAGAAGCTAAGTCAAATTAAGAACGAGACAAGTTTTACGAAAATTATCAAAAAGGGTAATTTTATCTTTTTGGATATAGCATGAAATGAATGTCAATAAATTTTTTGACATGGTCATATGATGACTTAAATCACTTGACCATGATGTGTTCATTGGGCCTTGTGAATTAATTTCATTTCATAGAATTTTACTTGAAAATTCTTAATGGGCTTTTCTTATGTTGTCATGAACAAGTAAAGAAAAATCTATAAAGCCTTTCTAGAAGGCTTTTGGCCGTCCAACCCAAGGGAATGGGAGACTAAATTTCATGCAGTCCTAGTGTGAAAGAGAGTTTATTTTGTGCATTAATGTATGAAGATACTTGCCAAAAGAAAAAGAGGAAACAAATTTACGCTATGAGGAAGGAGGGAAATCGGCCAAGGCTAGGGGGGAAGCAATAGAGGAAACAAATCCAAGCCTTCTAGAAGATGTATTGGCCGTGTGACTCTAAGGGAGAAAGAAGGAATATTTGCTCATGAATATGTGATATTCTATAGAAGAGGAAACTACCTTATTGAAGGTGAAACCTCTCCTATAAATAGAGCCCCCATTCTTCACATTTCATTCATCCAAAGTTTTAGAGATTGAGAGATTCTCTCTGTACCTTGGCCGAACTCCTCTCTTTCTCTCTGTATGTCTAGTTTTCTTTCATTTTTGTTTTGGCACCTAGGTCCTCATTTGACCTAGCGTTTTAGCTCTTCGACTTTGAGACTTGTTCTCGAGTCGTCGTGTTTAAAAGTGCCCACTCACTAATTCCTTTTCTCTCGAGTGATTCTTGTGATATAAACTATCGTGGTTGCTCGAGTTGCCGAGGAAAGAAGAGAGACGTGCTGCAAGGGAAACGAACGTTTTCAACCTTCCGAAGGCTCATCAACGTTCAAGCTGCTAAAAAGGTTAGTAAATTTTTAATGCTCATAATAGTTTTTATTTACATGTACTTACTCTTTGTCTAGGTTAGTAAAATCGTTTTACTCGTTTTGAAAGAAAAATTTTAAATTCCGCCGCTTGCTCGAAACGTTAAACTTTTTCTTAAACCCTAGATCAATTCCAACAAATGGTATCAGACCTATGGTCAAAGATATGCATGTACATGTAATTAAAATTATGAGCTTGAAAATCGTTTTCGAAAGTTTACTAATTTTGTGACAAGTTAGAATTGTTTTCTTAGATTTTTTTTTTAATTTATTACTATTGCCTTTAAATTAAAAATCTTGTTGATTTTCTATGATTTTGGGATGTTATTAAAACACATTAGCATCTGTTATAAATTTTTTTTTAATTTTTCATATTAAAAAAGCGTGTTTTTAAGTTTGAGAAAATTTCTAGTAAATTTTGTGACTAGTTTTCTTGTCTTACTAGTTTCTTTTATTTGCTTGAATCGTTTTATGCTTGTTGTTATTTCTTTTATACCATGTTATTACCATGTTAATAAAACACAAATAAAAGCCTTAACAACTTCCTAAAACGTTCTGTTACACTCGATTCTTTTTACGCACTCAAAGACCGAACTTTAATTAATTCTGTTTTCTTCGAGCTGGAGTTAAACCCACAGTAAAAGTGCATCAACTCTCTGCTCAAAATTCTAAATTTAATGATTATTAAATCAAATTAAAGGTCTATCTATCCTCTTTCTAATGCCACTGTTTTTAGGTCAAAAGGACATAGGAGCCGTCAGTTATGGCGATTTTAATCCGAGGTGCGTGGCTGTTCTGAAAGTCCAGTTTTTTAGAAATCCGGACTTTTAGCCCCACTACCATGAGTTATAGAACTCTAATGAGAGAAAAAATGTTTTTTTTATAAGATTATAAACATAATGTGAATGATTAAAATGTTTTGATTTTTGGAAGTTTAATTGAAATTGAATGTTTACAAAACTAGTTTGAATTTTGAAAAAACCGTTTTCATTTTCAAACTTGAAAATATTTTGTCATCCAAATCAAATAAGTTTTCAAAATGTTTTCAATACTATATCTATATCACATATGTTCAAAATCTATATGCTCTTGAAAATTTGATTGGGAGGTCTCTTTGTAGACAAGCCGAAAAATAAAAAGATGTGTAATCTCAAACTTTCAAGTGTTCGAGTGAGTTGAAGTTCACACTTCCCTCATGCACTTTTCCCGAATAGAAAATAGGAAAAGATCCGAGTATTTACCTTGTGCCTTTATGCACTAACACTACTCTGAACATGAACCTCTAGGATTCTTTTCTAGTTGTCCGCTATATCGCTCTATAACTAGGAAATCCATTTTCGAACTTATAAGAGTCGATGTACCAACTCCAAAAACTAAGTGAGAGTATTATACTCGTTGTTTGTAACCCACGATCCCCAACACTAATGAAAGAAGTTTGAGATTACACATCTTTTTTATTTTTCAGCTTGTCTAGAAGGAGACCTCCCACTCAAATTTTCAAGAGCATATAGATTTTGAACATATGTGATATAGATATAGTTTTGAAAACATTTTGAAAACTTATTTGATTTGGATGACAAAATATTTTCAAGTTTGAAAATGAAAACGGTTTTTCAAAATTCAAACTAGTTTTGTAAAAATTCAATTTCAATTAAACTTTCAAAAATCAAAACATTTTAATCTTTCACATCATGTTTATAATCTTATGAAAAACATTTTGTCTCAAGAAAAGTTTCTCATTAGAGCTCCATGAGTTATAGAACTCTAACGAGAAAATTTTCTTGAGCAAAATTGTTTTTCATAAGAGGATAAACATAATGTGAAAGATTAAAATGTTTTTATTTTTGAAAAATTTACTTGAATCGATTTTTTTACAAAACTAGCTTGAATTTTGAAAAACCGTTTTCACTTTCAAACTTGAAAATATTTTGTCATCCAAATCAAATAAGTTTTCAAAATATTTTCTCTGATGAGAGTCACTCTCGTGGCCCTCTCTTAAATGAGAGTACTCAACGGCGCTTTTCTCTGATCATTGCTCAATGAGCTACGTCCGAGAGTAAGACAATGAGACAAGGTCTCCCCTCGGTGGATTGTTTTTCAAAGTCAATCTTTTGGACTAAGTGGTTGGTTACACACTTAGACTCCATCCCTAGTAATCCTCCCTCGAGGCCCTGTGAAAGGATGTGAGTGATCAAATTTTTTTATAAGGTGGCTAGTCAAATATGATGTATTGAAATCATAGCTATGTATTAATGATGAGCCATTTACTTATGAAATGAGACTCGTTGCGGCCTGCCCTCAAAGGAGTAAAGTGTTATTTCGTTCATAACACCTTTGGATTTTTTTGTCTTGTTCATCCTAAAAACTTTAAAAAACTTAAATCCTAAACCAAAAGACTAATCATAAACTTGTTTCAACTTTTCAGCAGATGTCTCTCAACCCTCTCTCAATCATCCTTTCCTCAAACAAACTCGAAAACTACGTTGTTTAGAAACGTAACATTGACATCATCCTTACCGTTAACAAGAACAAATGGGTACTCACCACCCCGTGTCCTCCTTAAACGAATGATGATTCGACTCAAGAGGACAAAGACGTCTTGGCAGTCTGGCTCCGATACGATGAGATTTCGAGGTGCTATATCTTAGCATCAATGAACAATGTGTTGCATCAACAGTATCATGATATTGAGACTGCCGCCAACATGCTCCAAATATCCATGAGATGTTTGGAGGGAAAATGGTAATTTTGTAAACATAGATAATATTTAGTGGATCCACTCATCACAATTAAGTTGAATTCTTGAGTAGAAAAAAAATTCATTTGAACCGAGAGATTCTCAATGTCAACACTTTAGTGTAGTCAGTTGATATTAAGCTAAACTTGGAAAAGGTTTGTGAACTTTTGAGTCCAAGTACGTTAGCTCAAGCTTTGTTCATTTGGATCCATGAGGTCACTGTCACAAGTCATATCGAGTAGGAATAGTTAAACTACAAGCTAAATCAAAACCAGAACTAGACAAGTTTTACGAAAATTGTCTAAAGGGTATTTTTGTCTTTTTGGACATGTGATGAAATGAATGTCAATACATGAGTTTTTTTTACATTGTCATATGATGACAAGCTATTGATCCACACGGCCAAGTCGAAGTATTTGGACCTTGAGGATTAATTTCATTTCATGGAATTTTAGTCGAAAATTCTTAACGGGCTTTTCTTATGTTGTCATGAACAAATGAAGAAAAATCTAGAAACACCTTCTAGAAGCCCATTTCCCCGTCCAACATAGCAAATAAAGAAAGACCAATTTTGTGCATTGATGTATGAAGATACTTGCACTATTACAAATTAACATATTGGGTGCGGAAGGGTATTAGGTGCGACATGTCGCACCTAATAGTCGCACCTAAGCCCATATTAGGTGCGACATGTCGCACCCGATACTCAACCAGATAACTAAAAAGTTCGCTATTGTTTAGTGGTATCCGGTGCGACAATGTCGCACCGGATATGTTTTTTGTCGCACCTAATACGTTCAGGTGCGACTGAGTCGCACCAAATACCATTAGGTGCGACTACTATGGCACCTAATAGTTTTAAAATTTAAAGTTGTCAGACATATTCCCCCGAAATTTTTCGGGTTTGGGATTTCATATCCGGTGCGACATGCGGTGCGACATGTCGCACCTAATAGTATTAGGGGTTTAAAACCCCCAGACGCGTTCTTCTTCTTCCTCGCCCAAAATTTCCTTCGGCCTTAACGATTTTCTCCTAAAATTTTCGCCCAAACGCCGTCCTTTGCCGAAGCTGCCCCACCGCCCTCCCGCCCAACCTCGCCGTCCTCCTCCAAGGTACGTCTCTCTCTCTCTCTCTCTCTCTCTCTCTCTCTCTCTCTCTCTCTATCTCTCTCTCCCCATCTCTCTTTCAATCTCACTGAGCTCTCTCTCTCCATGGCCGACCAGTTTGTGCCGCCCCGCCACCGTGACCAGCCCGCCGCCCCGCTGCCCCACCGCCCTCCCGCCCCGCCGCCCGCGACCCCCACTCCGGCGCCGTGACCAGCCTCGCGTCCAGCCCCGCCACGCGTGACCAGCCCCGCGTCTAGCCCCGCCACACGTTACCAGCGCCGTGACCAGCCCCGCGTCCTGTCCTGCCCTGCGTCCAGCCCCGCTGCTCCACCGCCCTCCCGCCCCGCTGCCCGTGCCCGACCTCGCCGCAGCTTGGTCACTCGCAGCCCCCCGCCGTAACTCGTTGCCTCTTCATCGCCTCGGAAAAGGTTAGTTATTTTAATAATATCTAATATATTAGATTAGATTGATTAAGTTGATTACTATGTTAGATTAGATTAATTAAGTTGATTACTTTTAATAATATGTAATATGTTAGATTAGATTAATTAAGTTGATTACTTTTAATAATATGTAATATGTTAGATTAGATTAATTAAGTTGATTACTTTTAATAATATGTAATATGTTAGATTATATTAATTAAGTTAAAATTAACATATTAAATTAATTAGTAACATGTTTAGTGTAATTTAATGTAACATGTTTAGTGTAATTTGATTGCAATTTGTTGAATTAGTAACATGTTAAATTTAATTTAAACTTATTGAAAATTTATTGCGACTGAGCCACAGAGGCTCGGTTTAGTATTTAATATGTTAATAGGATAGACCTGGTTGGTTATATATGTGTTTTTTTTTAAATTGCAGATTTTGGTTAATCAATATTTTAGGGGAAACTCTGCCGAATTTCGGTAGAATAATAACTATTTGTAATATAACAAATTCTAACCATTTTTTCAAATTAATACATATTTTTCACAATTTCTCTTTCACTCTCACTAATTCGCTCTCGAATCTTTCAAATGTTAACGAGTCATTCTCAATTTCCTAACAATTCATCACTCTCAATTTCATAACAATTCACTTTAAATTTCAAATATTCACTCTCAATTTTACCTCTCAATGTCAATAATTCACTCTTACAAAATGAATTCTAACGATTCATTTTTATCTCCCAATTTCCCGTCTCATTCCGAAGAATGTCAAATCCAAGTAGGGACTGGATTACTGAGAACAATCAGTTGAGTTTGCAATATAAAACAGGGGTTAACGAGTTTATCCGCGTTGCAAGCAAACTCCCGAACGAAAACGGTCATTATCGTTGTCCTTGTAAGTCTTGCAATAACGTGAGATGTCTGGACATCAAGGTCATAAAGAATCACATTTTGAACAAGGGGTTTACTCCGAGATACACCGAATGGTATCATCACGGCGAACGTCATGTGCTTACCCAAGTAGAAGATGCCAGCGAGACTAACCAAAGAGGAGTTGGTGGATTGCACGATGCTCTCCATGATATAATGGATCACGAGGACTTCGACGATTTTACGGATCCGACTCCGAGTGAAGTGCGTGCAGATGAGCAAGTGGAAGACTTGTTCGTCGAGTTGGAAGCAGAATTATACCCTGGATGCAAAGAGTTTTCATTTTTGTCGTTCTTGGTTTCGTTGATGCACATCAAAGTCACGAACCATTGGACGAAAAAGTCGTTGACAGAATTGTTGCAGCTCAATTGGTAACAGGAAGTCTCACCCAATTGGTAACCGAATTCCGGAAAAACACTACGAGACAAAGGCGAAGCTGAAGCGTTTCGGCATGGGATACGATATGATCGACGCGTGCATCAACGATTGTGTGTTATTTCGAAAAGATCTCGAGAAAGCTGAAGTGTGCCCAATTTGCAATTAGAGCAGATGGAAGCCAACCGGGAAGAATGTATCACAAAAGATGTTACGATACTTTCCCTTGAAAGATCGATTGAAGCGATTGTACGCTTCTCGACACACGTCGCTTGAGATGCAGTGGCACGAACGAGATCGCGTCAAAGAAGAAGGCGTTTTGCGACATACTGCGGATGGTTCGACGTGGAAGAATCTAGATGAGAGATACCTAAATTTCGCTGCAGAGCCTCGTAACGTACGTCTGGGACTAGCTTCTGATGGGTTCAACACGTTTGGGGAAATTAGTCTAGCGTATAGTATGTGGCCCGTGGTACTAACTGCGTACAACTTGCCACCTTGGTTGTGCATGAAAAAAGAGAACTTGATGCTGACGCTTTTGATACCTGGACCGAGCTCACCTGGAAAAGACATGGACGTGTTTTTAGAACCACTAGTTGAAGAGCTGAAAGAATTGTGGGATATTGGATTCCAAGTGCGAGACGGGGCGAACGATGAAGTGTTTCGGTTGCGTGTCGCGCTTCTATGGACGATAAACGACTTTCCGGCTCGATCGTATTTGTCGGGATGGAGTGGCCAAAGGTATCTTGCTTGCCCCACGTGCAACATTGAGACGACATCTATGAAAATTAGAAACAGGATTGTCTACTATGACCATCGTCGATTCTTGCCTACGCCTCACCGATTGAGGAAAAGCACTGATCACTACGTAAATCGTCACGAGATACGCCTGAAACCTGTCAAGTTGACTGCACAAGACATACTCGATCAGTTGACTAGTGTTTCTTCCACGACAATTGGAAAAAATATCGATAAACGAAAACGTGCTGAGTGTGAATTGAATTGGACCAAAAAGAGCATCTTCTATAAGTTGTCTTACTGATCAGAATTGGAGTTGAAGCGCAACATGGACGTCATGCATATAGAGAAGAACGTGTGCGAGAATCTTCTCGGGACGATGCTCAGCTTGGAAAAGAAGAACTACGATACGGAGAAGTCGAGATTTGACTTGATGGACTTGAAAATCAAGTCTTCTCTGCACTTGAGACAACAAAGGAATGGGTGGTACAAACCGCCAGCAGCGTAAACGTTAACGCTTGAGCAGAGACACCGGTTTACCGAGTTCCTCCAATCTGCTAAATTCTCAGACGGGCTCGCTGGAAATTTGAAGAAAAATGTAACTGCTGACGAGAAGCTCACAGGGTTGAAGTCGCACGATTGTCACGTGATCATGCAGAGGCTGTTGGCTGATGGTATTCGCCCTTTTGTACCAAAACCGATAGAAGAGACGATCTCCGAGCTCTGCAACTTTTTCAAGTTGATCAGTTCTAGAACCCTGAGAGTGGACGATCTCGAAAAAGCGCAAGATTCAATCATTGAGATATTGTGTAAGCTTGAGATGATATTTCCGCCAGCTTTTTTCACGATCATGGTTCACGTGGCAATTCATCTACCAGATGAAGCGTTGTGTGGCGGTCTGGTGCATATGCGATGGATGTACCCAATTGAGAGATACCTTGGAACGTTAAAACAATTTGTCAGAAATAGAGCTAGACCCGAAGGCTCCATTGCGGAAGTGTACGTTGTAGAAGAGGCATTGACATTTGTTGCAAGGTATCTGAAAACTGTCGATGAAGTTCAAGTGCGGGAACTTAGTGTTTTCCGGTCTGAAAACTGTGTGCCTTACGGGATGATGAAACCGATAGTTTTAGACGACGACCAAAAAGAGAAGACGGAGTGGTACATTTTTACCAATTGTCCAGAAATCGATCCGTATTTGATGTAAGGGAATCTTTCATTTAAATATGTATATTATGTAGCTCATTGATTTACATCTAATTACGTAATGTTAACAGTGAGCATTTGAAACTTATACAAAATAACTCTGAAGCGGGAACTGCAGATTCTGATCTCGAAGCAATGCACAAAAAAGAATTCAAAATTTGGTTTGCGAAAAAGGTAAACTGAAAGGATTCATTTGCTGAAAGCATACTAAAATTCCTAATGACATCATCTTAATTTGCATATTCCAGATTTATGCCATGAAAGTTAGTGGTTCCGATGTGTCTGAAGAACTTTACGCATTGTCTATGGGATCTATGCAAATTGCTCATCAGTATTCGAGTTGCTTTGTGAATGGCGTGAAGTTCATCACTCGTCGTCGTGATAACCAACGAATCACCCAGAATAGCGGTGTTTGTGTGCCCGTGAACGACTTCAACTTTTACGGTCGAATGGAAGACGTAATCGTGCTGAACTATACACATAACTGTCGTGTCGTACTGTTCAAATGCATATGGTATGGTGACAAGTACAATGCAGGACGTATAGTGCACGTTGATAAGACCACCGGAGCAACGAGTTCGTATACCGCCAAAGAGTGGTTTACAGAAGAGCCGTTTATACTCGCGACTCAAGCGAAGCAAGTGTTTTACATCCAAGATCTCGTTAAGGGTCGCGAATGGGAAATCGTTCAGGAATGCAATCAACGTGGGATATGAGACATTCCTGAAGTTGATCCGACCACTTCAGCATCAATTCCATTGACAATAGAATTGTCAAATATTGACCGTCTTAATCATCGACACGAAACCGCTACGGCCGAGCTTGTTACTGTCGTTGAAGATGATGAAGAAGTGGATGAAGAAGATGAGGCGCATGCCATTTTTGAGGGAGACGATGTTGATGTCGATACTAACATTACATCGAGTGACAACGATAAATGACTAACACCATGTAATAACCATAGTTGTCGAATAGTAATTAAATAGTAAAAATACTAACTAGAATTAATTTTGCAGGATGTCTACTTCAGGTCAGGACCCATCAGGAGGAGAGCATGACCCCCTGCAGATGCCGAGGAAGAAGCGGGGACCAACGACTGGCCTCGTTTCTACGAGAGCTGTTGTTGTAACCCCTGGAGCGAACACAGTTCGCTACGATCAGATTGCGCATGCGTTCTACCAAGATGTCAGGGAGCAAAATCCGTTGATTGGGACGTTCCAAAACCGATTAGGAAACCTGATCAAGAGTACCATTCCAGTCGACCTCCCAGACTGGAATCATGTGCCTGCGCAGAGTGTGGCGGCTCTTATGACTTCGATTCATAACGAGTATCGCTTCGTTTATGAACATCCAAACAGTGGCGAGCTTGTGCATGCAGATCCTATTCGCAACGAGATTGATATAGCTATCATTCGCGATGCGAAGAGGATGCGACGTGGCCAGAAGTCGAGGTTGTCGCAGCTCTTCTTCAAGACATTTTGCGGGAGTAAGGATCTCGCTAAAAACGAAACTCCCGAAGGCTATAACCAAGAAGCCTGGTTGAAAGCAATAGAGACGTTCGACTCGCCGGAGCATAAGGTATGACTTGAACTTCCGATGGTTATTTGAAATTGGTTGCCGAGATGCGAGCTCAGATGGATGCCTAACAAGACGAGCTGCAGGAGATGCGGCAACAAATCGCCTTCCTCAGCCAGATGCACAACCAGCCTCCCACGACTCCCCGGCCTCCGCATGCACCGCAACCAGGTGGGACTGATCAGCAGACGCCAGGTTCCACGCCGGGTTCTACGCCTGGTTCTATGGATTTCTTGCGAGACCGTCCTTACGGAAGCGGCGGAGCGAGCGGCAGCACGTCAGGAAGCGGTGGACGAGGACGCGGAAGCGGTTCCCGAAGTTCTGCCAACTTATTCGGTAGAGGGAATTCTACTATCGATAAGTTTTATAGGAAAAAAATTAGGAATTTATTTTTTCGCTTTTTTAGAATGAATTTGTATTTTTAATTAAGAATTCTATTTTCAGAATATTATTTCTAATTAATTTAGAATTTTGTTAATTAATTTTTATTTAATTCTAAATGAATTTTGATTTAATTTTCTAATTCTGTAATTTTTTTTAATTAAAAAAACATATTCAGTGCGACATTGTCGCACCGAATATAATGGCGGGAACGGCATTAGGTGCGACAATGTCGCACCCGATATTAATTTACCTGCCAATTTTATTAAATTTGGTAGGAAAAAAGCTTGGGCATTTGGTGCGACATGTTGCACCTGAAAGTATCGCACCTAAAGGTGTACTTATTAGGTGCGACATGTCGCACCTAATGCCTTTAGCGACGGGTTTTTTGGTGCGACTCTGTCGCACCTAAAGTCCCACCTAATAAACTTTTAGGTGCGACATATGAAGTATTCGGTGCGACAATCGTCGCACCGGATGACGTTTTTTGTCCTAGTGTTGCCAAAAGAAAAAGAGGAAACTAGGGTGGGTTGTCAATGGTGCCCACAAGAAGAGTTGTAGTCTTTATTTTGTACATTTGATGTAATAAAGTATCATGAAGACTCTTGCTTGTAATTGCTTATTCATTAATAATAGTTGAAACGTTCATTCATTCTACCTTGTCTGTTTGAAGCTTTATGATAAAACCTTAGTCTTTAGTCCATAAACAAACTTAACAACTTACGAAGAGACAAATGTAGATTTGCATGAACAAACTCTTTGTAGTTTGCTTAAAACAATATATTCGCAATCTAATGGTCAAATGACTATTGACCTGAGTACGATTGTTAGGAGAATCTACGATGTCTGGTTATGAGACATTGAGAGTTGGAGACACTATAGTTCTTCTAGGTATCTTCCGAAGGTACTGAATTGACCAGTGTACTTCTAGAGACAATATAAGAACAAACCATTTAACCTCTTATGTCTCGAAGTCACTACGTATGAATTGCATCGTACTTACCTTAATCCTGAAATGAGACATGTCATTTCACAGCTTACGTACTCTCATTTGAGAAAGTCAGAGTTCGGACTCACTATGTGATTCTAAACATGACCTATTGGTGAAGTACTAAGTTGTGAAGATGTCATGAGTAACTTTGTGAAGTTCTCATAGATATGGAGTTCATGTACAAGATTGCTGATATGCAATGCATATCAGCTCATGCTTTGTTCCTTAGAATGTGAATAAATGAACTGGCCAGGGTCCAAATTGAGTCTTGACTTTTTTGGATAAAACAATGTGACTTGTTAGCTCCTCGTCAATACATTGTTTCTAACTTATTCACAAACGACAAAGGAGTTGAGGAAGTAACAGCTAGAAGGGTAAAATGGTAATTTTGTAAATCCCGACTAGCTGATGATATTTATGAAGGGTAAACATAGATAATATTCAATGGATCCACTCATTACAATTAGGTTAAATTCTTGAGTAGAAAATAAATTCATTTGAATCGAGAAATTTTCAGTGTCAACTATTTGGGGGAGTCACTTGACATTAAGCTAAAATTGGAAAAAAGTTTGTGAACTTTTGAGTCCAAGTTTTTAGCTCAAGCTTTATTCATTTTGATCCATGAGGTCACTGTCACAAATCATATCGAGTAGGAATAGTTAAACTAGAAGCTAAGTCAAAACAAGAACGAGACAAGTTTTACGAAAATTGTCGAAAGGGTAATTTTGTCTTTTGGGACATGGCATGAAATGAATGTCAATAAATTTTTTGACATGGTCATATGATGACTTAAATCTCTCGGCCATGATGTGTTAATTGGGCCTTGTGAATTAATTTCATTTCATAGAATTTTACTTGAAAATTCCTAATGGGCTTTTCTTATGTTGTCACGAACAAGTAAAGAAAAATCTAGAAAGGCTTTCTCGAAGCCTTTTGGCCGTCCAACCCAAGGGAATGGTAGATAAAATTTCGTGCAGCCCTAGTGTGAAAGAAAGTCTATTTTGTGTATTAATGTATGAAGATACTTGCCACAAGAAAAAGAAGAAACAAATTTCCTGTATGAGGAAAGAGGGAATCGGCCAAGGCAAGGAGAAGGCAAGCAAAAGAGGAAACAATTTTGCTTCTAGAAGACCTCTCTTGGCCGCCCAAATGAGAAAGGGAAATAAGGCAATTTTGGTCATGAATATGTGATATTCTATAGAAGAGGAAAGGTAAAGCCTCCTCCTATAAATAGGGGCCTTATTCTTCTCATTTCATTCGTTCCAAGTTTTAGAGATTTGAGAGCTTCTCTCTCTAGCTTGGCCGCCCCTCCCTTCTTCTCTTTCTAAGTTTTTTCGTTTTTGTTTTGGCACCTAGGTCCATATTTGACCTAGCATTTTTAGCTCTTCGACTTTAAGACTTGTTCTTGAGTCGTCGTGTTTAAAAGTGCCCACTCACTAATTGCTTTTCTCTCGGGTGATTCTTGTGATAGAAACTGTCGTGTTTATAATGCTCATAATAGTTTTATTTACGTGTACTTGCTCTTTGTCTAAGTTAGTAAAATCGTTTTACTTGTCAAAAGAAAATTTTTAAAATTCTGCCGCTTACCTGAAGCGTTAAACTTTTCGTTAAACCCTAGATCAATTCCAAGAGGGTGGAAGGCGAACAATAGGCAAGAGAGAAGCAAAACAAAAGAGTAAACAAACCCAAGGCTTCTAGAAGTAAGCTTGGCCGTGTGACTTAAAGGGAGGAAGGGCAATATTTGCTCATGAATATGTGATATTCTATAGAAGAGGAAACTACCTTGTTGAAGGTAATCCATCTCCTGTAAATAGGGCCCTCATTCTCATTGTTTCTCATCCCACACAATTTAGAGATTGAGAGCTTATCTCTCTAGACATTGTGTCCGCCCAGTTCTTTCTCTCTCTCTCTCTCTCTCTCTCTCTCTCTCTCTCTAACTCTTTTCGTCTTTGTTTTGGCACCTAGGTCCATATTTGACCTAGCGTTTGTTTTAGCTCTTCGATTCTAAGACTTGTTCTTGAGTCTTCGTGTTTAAAAGTGCCCACACACTTATTCCTTCTTACCTCGAGTGATTCATGTGATAGAAAATTTCGTGGTTACTCGAGTTCTCGAAGAACGAAAAAGACGAGCTCCATGGGGAAACGAGCGATTCAACCTCCACAAGGTTCTCAACGATCAAGCTTCATAAAGGTTAGTAAACGTGTAATCTCTTTTAGATAGTATTAATAATAACATGTGCTTGCTCTTTGTCTAGGTTAGTAAAATCGTTTTACTTGTTTAAAAGAAATTTTTTATTTTCCGCCGCTTGCTCGAAGCGTTAAATCTTTTCTTAACCCTAGATCAATTCCAACAGAAACTATGTCAGACCCAGAGCCCAACTCAAAATCTTAATCTAGGGTTCCATATGGGAACGGTGATATTCCCACACTTTCTCTGTTACTTTCGATGACTTGATATCTTATCGTAAGAAGTTCCATATCCCTTTGGAGATTTACCTTCTATACCTCCCCAGGGGCGGCGATGGATGCAATCATTGTCAGCTTCTGTTGTGTCTACGAAATATTTTTTGAAAAATGAGGCCTCAGATTTTTTATTCTATCTCTTCTCCTAGATTACCTTAGGGTTTTTAAGATCACCATCCCCAAGATGTGCCCAAATTTTGTTTGAATGGTGGTTGGGCTCATCACCCTCTCGATCGAATGGGGAGTCAACTTTGCAGTGATGGATTTAGTCCGTCTCTGTGTGGTCAAGGAAAATTCATAGCTTGACCCTTGTTGCTTCTATATGTCTAAATCTCCAAACAAAGGGGTTTTACGAAATATCCATGGGACGGATACTGACTCGGGTAGAAGATACTTTTATTTTTCCCTTAACAAGCATTCCTTGAGGGTTCACGCCAGTTCATTCTTGGCGACCTGAGCTTACGTCCCTGGTACAAATCAGTGTGTATCGCTAGGATTTGTAGGTTATTTTTATTTTGATATGGACGGTAACTCTTTTCTTTACGTTTTAGAGAGAGTTTGCGCTCCCAACGTCGACGGTGAGTTCCACAACAAGCTTGCAAAGCTCAGAAAGGGTCAAGTTGAGTGAACTGACTTTGGATCTGTCAGGTACATTGCAGTAGGACTTTGGCCGACTCCTCTCCTTCCCGATATCAAAGAAGAAGAACAAGAAGAAAAAGCTGAGCTCGACCTTATTCTCGTAAAATATATATATATATATATATATATATATATTCTTTATATTATTATTTTTCTTAAACTTTTTGAGTTCGTTGCATAGGGGTAGGTGACAACATGAATTTTCAAGTTAGCGCCCATGTAGACAGAAGGAAGAACAAAGCTATGGCGGCCTTGGCTTTGGAGGCTACTCCGATCGAGGTGGCAGGGAAGCAAGCGTCCATCGAAGTTACGCACGCTTTCGTTAAGGCATCAATCCCCATAGTGAAAGTGGACTCAGAGAAGGTCTCCCAGGTGAAAGAGACAAATGATGCAGGGGGGGACAAAGTCACCTCAAGAGAAAGGATCTCGGGACTCGATGACCTCGTGGCCAATGTGGAGCGCGCTACTAAAGGCGTTGCGGCCACGTAGGCACCATCGAAGAGGACTTCAGATGTTGAGGCCTCCGGGACTTCCGAACAAGAGTCTCGAGGGAAGAACAAGAGGAAAAATAATGACAAGAAGAGAGCCCCGATCAAGATTGTCAAGGAAGAGAAAAAGGAAGAGGAAGACAAAGCAGAAAAGCTCATCTAAAAGAAGAAAGGTAAGGCAACCGGCGATAGCAAAGGTGGCCAAACCTTGTGTTGTTGCACCAAAATGAATAACTATTTATAGATTTATAGCGTTTAAATAATATGTATTTAAGATAGAATATTTTGTAATTATAGTTAGAATATTTAGCCTTAATAGCCGCATATTAGTTTCCTATTTCTTAGTTAGGAAGTTATTTTCTTTTCCCTATAAATGTAGATGCTGTATGGCCTTTATTGATATACAAAAATTACCTTCTCCAATTCCTTCATGGTATCAGAGCATCAGGTTCCAATGGAGACCGATAGCCCTAATTCTTCTTCCCAAACACAAAACTCCTCTAATCCACAAAACAGCTCGATGGCAAACCATCCATCATCTATCTATTCGTCTATGCTCATTACAAGTCATAGATTGAATGGAAAGAATTATTTGGAATGGTCTCAATCCGTCAAGCTAGTCATAGATGGAAGAGGACAGCTGGGATATCTAACCGGAGAAGTCAAAGAGAAGAAAATTGATGAGGACGGCTACAGTACATGGAGATCGGAGAACTCATTGGTGACAACATGGCTTCTCAACTCTATGGATGCATCAATCGCCAAGCCTCACATGTTCATGAAGACTGCAAAAGAAGTGTGAGACTCCATCAAGGAGACATATTCGGATCTTGAGAATTCTTCTCAGATCTTCGAATTAAAAACCATACTTTGGCAGTCTAAACAAGGTGATAGAGATGTCACTACTTATTATAATGAAATGGTAGCTCTCTGGCAGGAATTGGACCAGTGTCACGACGATGAGTGGGAGAGTCCAAAGGATTTGGCTAGGCACAAAAAGAGGGAGGAGAATGACAGAGTCTACATGTTTCTAGCAGGAGTCAATAGAGACCTTGATGATGTGAAGGGAAGAGTTCTTGGGAAAAAGGCTCTGCCCTCAATCCGAGAGGTGTTCTCAGAAATCAGGCTGGAAGAAAGCAGGAGGAGGACGATGAACAGCAGCTCGGGACAGAAGAGTGAAGTTGAAGATTCATCGGCCATGTTTGTCAAAGGTGATGAGAAGAGGAAGCCATGGTGTGATCACTGTAAGAAGCCGTGGCATACGAGGGAGACTTGCTGGAAGCTTCATGGGAAACCACCAGGAGCTGGAAGAAGAAACAGGAGAAAGCCTTTCAAACTGCCGTGACCGATTCTCAACAGGGGAAGCAAGTCAATTCCAACCAGCCTTCATTCACAACGGAACAGATAGAGCAGCTCCTTCTCCTTCTAACCGCCCAGAAAAATCTCAACCAAGATACTCCCTCGTGTTCCTATGCCCAGAATGGTAAAATCACCTCATATTTTTGTTCCGAAAATTCACAAAATTCCTGGGTTATCGATTCAGGTGCAACAGACCACATGACCTCAATTTCAAAGCTCTACTGCTCATATAAACCATGTGCAGGAGACAAAAAAGTCAAAGTGGCTGATGGCACTTTTCTGCTATAGCCGGAATAGGAAATGTTAAAATTTCTGATTCCATTGATCTCTCTAAAGTCTTACATGTTCCTAATTTATCCTGTAACCTTGCCTCAGTCAGTAAACTAACCAAAGAGCTTCAGTGTTGTGCTAAATTCTATCCTTCCTATTGCATTTTTCAGGATCTGGCATCGGGGAAGACGATTGGCAGTGCTAGAGAGGAAGGTGGACTATATGTCTTTGATTTGGAAACTGAATCGAATAAAAGAGGTCAAAGAAATGCTTGCTTGCAAACTATTTCTTTTTTTTTAATGAATCTGAGCTGTATTTGCTACATTATAGACTAGGACATCCTAGTTTTTATTATTTGAAAAAATTATTTCCGAAATTATTTCTCAATAAAGATCCTTCTTCATTTCAATGTGATATGTGTGCTCTTGCTAAACACCATAGAAATTCATATGTTCCTCATAACTACAAACCTACTAGTCCTTTCACTCTTATACATAGTGATATTTGGGGTGCCTCTAGAGTACCTAAAATTAAAGGAAAAAGGTGGTTTCTAACAATTATTGATGACCATACAAGATTAACATGGGTGTTTTTATTAAAAGACAAATCGGAAGTTGAAAATATTTTCAAAAATTTCTTTACTATGGTTCAAACTCAATTCAATACCAATATTAAAATGGTAAGAAGTGACAATGGCCGTGAGTACTTTTCCAAAAGCTTAAATCAATTTTTTGCTGAAAAAGGAGTAATTCATCAAAGTTCATACATAAATACACCGGCTCAGAATGGAATTGCTGAGAGGAAAAATAGACATTTACTTGAAATAACTCGTGCTATTATGTTTTCTACAAATATTCCAAAATACTTATGGGGAGATGCTGTTTTACATGCTACATATCTAATCAATAGAATGCCTTCGAAAACTTTAGGATTTAAAACTCCTATTGCTGTTTTTCAAGAGTTCTTTCCAACAAATAGATTAATTAGCAATCTGCCCTTAAAAATCTTTGGATGCACTGTTTTTATAAAAAACCCGAGTATATCTGCAAGTAAATTTGATCCTAGAGGTGTAAAATGTGTTTTCTTAGGAATTTCTTCAACTCAAAAAGGTTATAAATGTTTTAATCCAACAACAAAAAAGATGTTTATAACAATGGACACTAGTTTTGTTGAAAATCAACCTTTTTTTAATAAACATCTTCAGGGGGAGAATTTAATTGAAGATGTTGATTTGGAAGAAAATGATTTGGATTTTCTCAAAATTAATCTAGACGAAAATCTGGATAAAAATGAAGGAAATCTGGAAAATCTGGATAAAGATGAAGGAAATCTGAAGAGAAAGGATAATAACATTGTTTTTCTTGAAAATAATCTTGACGAAAATCTGGATAAAAATCAGGTAATTCATGAGATTGCTCCTACGGAAATAGAATTATAAAATAATAATGAGGAAAATACAATCAGAACAAAGCAAAAAGAGGGACAAATAAGTAGATTCTTTGGCAAAATTTATGAAAAAAGGGTTCCAAATCAAAGACAAGAGGAAATCTCTGATCAAGCACTTGACCATGAGTCAGACTCGGTGGCAGCTAATGAAGAAGGTAATATTTCCATTGATCTAGAATTACCTATAGCTCTCAGAAAAGAAAAGAGATCATGTGCCAAATATCCTATCTCAAACTATGTTTCTTATTCCAATCTATCATCATCCTTTGCGGCCTTTACCTCTAGTGTCTCCTCTATCTCTATTCCTTCAACCATACAGGAAGCTCTATCTAGACCCGAGTGGAAAACAGCTGTTCTGGAAGAGATGAATGCTCTTGAAAAGAATCAGACATGGAAGATTGTAGAGCTGCCCAAAGACAAACCAACAGTGGGATGTAGATGGGTGTTCACTGCAAAGTTCAAGGCTAATGGGATGCTAGAAAGATATAAGGCAAGACTGGTTGCCAAAGGTTATACTCAGACCTATGGGATTGACTACACCGAGACCTTTGCCCCAGTTGCAAAACTAAATACTGTAAGAATCCTCTTATCTCTAGCTGTGAACCAGGATTGGCCTCTTCATCAACTAGATGTAAAAAATGCGTTTTTAAATGGAAAGCTTGAAGAAGAGGTCTACATGAGCCCTCCTCCGGGGTTTGAAAACAGTTTCAGTTCCAAGGTGTGCAAATTGGAAAAGGCGCTATATGGGCTCTAACAATCTCCGAGGGCATGGTTTGACAGGTTCACACAGTTTGTGAAGAAGCAGGGGTACACGCAAGCTCAAGCCGATCATACTCTCTTCATGAAGTTCTCAATTAAGGGGGAGATTTCTATCTTAATTGTTTATGTAGATGATATCATCCTCACAGGAGACTATCATGAAGAAAGTAAAAGGTTGAAGAAGATGCTAGCTCATGAGTTTGAAGTTAAAGATCTGGGAGAGTTGAAATACTTTCTTGCCATGGAGATAGCTCGGTCCAAGGCAGGGATTGTTGTCTCGCAGCGAAAATATGTTTTAGACCTACTTCAAGAAACAGGAATGAGTGCGTGCAAGCCAGCTGATACACCTATTGATCCGAATATAAAATTAGGTGGTATCCCGGATGGTGTTCCAGTCAACGTCCAGCAGTATCAGAGATTGGTGGGAAGGTTGATTTATTTGGCACATACCAGACCCGACATAGCCTTTGCAGTAAGTCTGGTCAGCCAGTTCATGCACTGTCCCTACGAACAACACCTTGAGGTTGCATATCGAATCCTACGTTATTTGAAGAGCTGTCCGGGAAAGGGACTACTCTTCAAAAAGGGGAGCAACAGAATTGTAGAGGCCTTCACAGATGCAGACTATGCTGGGTCTGTTACAGACCGGAGATCCACTGCCGGGTATTGCACCTATGTGTGGGGAAATTTGGTGACATGGAGGAGCAAAAAGCAGAATGTAGTAGCTCGGAGTAGCGCAGAATCAGAGTTTCGTGCCATGGCTAATGGAATTTGTGAGCTGCTGTGGATAAAAAGGGTAATGACAGAATTGAAGACGCAGATAGAGTTGCCAATGAAGTTATACTGTGATAACAAGGCTGCCATTAGTATTGCTCATAACCCGGTACAACATGATCGCACCAAGCATATTGAGGTGGACCGACACTTCATTAAGGAGAATATAGAAGCTGGAATTGTGTGTACACCGTTTGTCTCCACAAAGGATCAAACAACAGATATTTTGACCAAGGGCCTATTTAGACCAGTTTTTGAATTACTTGTAAGCAAGTTAGGAATGTATGATATAATACATGCCAACTTGAGGGGGAGTGTAGATTTATAGCGTTTAAATAATATGTATTTAAGATAGAATATTGTGTAATTATAGTTAGAATATTTAGCCTTAATAGCCGCATATTAGTTTCCTATTTCTTAGTTAGGAAGTTATTTTCTTTTCCCTATAAATGTAGATGTCGTATGGCCTTTATTGATATACAAAAATTACCTTCTCCAATTCCTTCACTATTAAAAGTTTCGGGCGGTTCGACCCAAGGCCGGACCAAGTGGCCGCACCCGAGCCAAAGGTTTGAACTCGAAAGTCTCGAGCTGGGTCTTCTCCAGTCGGAGGGCTTCCCAGAGGAGAGAAGGGGTGAATAGGAGGAGTGACCATGCCTTTTGTGTAGGCTGCCTATGTACACGTGTGTGGGATCAGGTCAGAACGTAGTTCACGACGTATATAACGCAGTATGACGCGCGGAGCCTGGAGGGTGTGCTCGACAGAGGAGACAGAGCGCAGAGGAGTCCTCGGCGACGTCTCAGAACTCTGGGATCGAGTGACCCGAGAGAGAACGTGTGCTTTCTCTCGTTTGGATATGCGGGAGACTCTAAGTCAAGAGTTCCTTTTCATGGCGGAGATTCCAGACGCGTAGGTGATTTCCAGTCACGAAGGTAGCCTAAAGAGAAAAGTCAATTCTTCATTGACTATTCGTAATACTTTAAGTTATGCTTTAAACGATTTCTTAAATAATAAAAAATTAATAAAAATATTTGTCTTAATATATTTGCAATGAGATCAACCATAACTGCTGAATATTTTCATGAGATTTTGTTGCTCTCACTCTCTTCATATATATAATATATAACTGTATAATATTATATATAAAAGGCTTTGACGTACACACTTGCACAAAGATCTAAATTAAGAAGGCATATATTATTCCTTGCCTTTATATCATATTCTTGTATTCATTTATCTTGTTGGTTATGTTCGTTTGTTTGACTGCGTTGGATACCATTTGGCTCAAGTCTCTTACCGGCTGGATGGAGAGCTAAAAATGGTTCCTCTGGTGGGTTACACGAAGGCTGCCGAGAAATGGTCTGGAAAGTGGTCCGCCTTGCGGAGGTGGCAGCAATCCTTCTAGGCCGAGTTGTGCTTTCCGAGGTACTTCCTTTGATTGTCTGGGGGGTGAATCCCGGTTGAGAGATCGAATATGAGCTGACTTCACCAACCGAGGTTACATGTAGTCCAGTTAAGTTCAGGCGGGTTCCTGGTGGAAGGGTCCCGCTTGTCTGCATAACCGTGACCACGCTCACAACCGATCCTTTTGCCACGATTTTACCCTCTTCCGGATGTTGACTAGAGGCGGGCGGAGAGGGAGTGGTCATGTTGTCCACGAAGGCATGGAGGATATTTGCTTCCTCATGATGGTTGAATTTTTTGTTCAACATATCCTGAATCACCGTATTCCCCGGAGGTATCTCGGCACCCGATTCGTAGAGATCAAAAGATGTAGTTATTTTTTTGTCGAGCTTAACTCGTTTTAATTTGAGGTTGGTCTTTCTAAAATATTCCCATAGACGGCGCCAAATTGTTAATGTAGTTTTCGAGTCTCAACAATCATAAAGAAAACAAAAGGGAAAAACTGTGTGTTTGGTTCGATTTACTTAAGTGGATCTCGGAAAAACGTCATATGAAAAACAAGGAAGACAATTAAAAATAAATTGTCTGCAACATCAAACTTGTAAGAAAACGGTTTTATTAATTGGTCGATCTAAAGTATAGTTATGAATTGAATCAGCGAACTCCAGAGTACAAAAATGTTAAGAAGAACGGAGTACAATAGTATGAAAAGTGGTCCTAAATCTTCTCGGGTGGAGAAGATTTATACTTGGACGAGATGCAAAATCTTCGGAGATACGTGTTGGCGATTTCATCTTTCGTTGCTTCATATGCTGCCATGTCGCCTCTCGTTTGAATGGACTTGGGAGAAATCGTCAACTCTACGAGTTTATAGGCGAGATCGCATCACTCACTCTGCTTTCATCTTCGTCGTGATCTAAGCAGAATTCGCCTGAGGTCGTTAATGAATTTGGGCCTCAAATGACTTCTTTATTTTATACGATAATGATAAATAAAATTCGATAATTAAATATCGTTTCTTAATTATTTAATTTATTTTGTGCAACTGGGCTTTTTCGATGGCGACCCAAGTTTGTAAATTGGTCAAATTCTACTCTCAGTATCAAAAAGTGAATACAATAGATGACTTTTATATACGATGGAAGGTAATCTAGAAGATATTATTGCGTTATTTAGACTAAGGTTTTAGTGATATTTTATCTAGTTAAAAATGTTAAGATTAAGTAGCTTGTTGAAGTATAAATATGGGTACAAATTTTTTTTTCTTTTATGTAATGTTATTAAAAAAATTAATTGCTTATTCCTTTTTTTATTAGTTTTTCTTATACTTTTTTATACTAAATACATAAAGCGAGAAACTCTGGAGAACTTTATCCATAGTAAGTATGGCTTCAAATAACATGCAATCTCGAGCGAGTGTGAGAAAAATGACATTTAAAATAATAAGGTTACAACAGTGCTCTATCTTTATTTTACACTTAAAATATGTATTGGTTTGGTAAAAAAAAATGTATATTTAATGAGATACAATAAACTACAACTAAAATCGAAAAATGGTTTCATTAGCGGTCAGCGAACCGCTGATAAGTTGGAATCCACAAGACCGCTGATATGCATCAAAGCTCAATGAAAATGGGACGAACGCGTCCAAATGTCGCGCCATTAGTCATATATATTGCTAAAAAAAGGGGATAAGATATGGGCTAAGTTTGGGTCTAATGGGGCTTTAGCAACCCAACGAGAAACTATAAATACTAATTTTACAAACACAAAAAGGGTTGTAAGATTTTAATAGATTTATTTATTTATTTATTTGAAATATCGACTTTAGAAAAACTCTCAGTTCAGAGACCATTTATAAAAGAGAAATTTCAATTTGTGGACCTCAAAAGTCTCAAAATATTAAGACTAGACCCATTAGTTTAATAATATCCAAAATTGAACTTCTGACCCGTTTGCGGACAAAAATACCCTTCCAGCCAATATAACCTATATTTCATTGATTCTCTCTCATTCTCTTCTCAAATATCTCATTCTCTCCTCATTTTCGGTCTCCAATTGGTTGAATTCGATAAAAATAAATAAAAAAAAATAAAAAATTGGTTAGTTTGCTTCTTTATTCATCTTTTATAGATTTAGTGATATATTTTGAGGAAAATCAAATAACTAGATAGATTCAGGTTAATATTCTAGAATTTTACGTTATTTCTAATGAAATCCGATAGTTTAGGATGAAATGCAACAACATTTTCCGATGAATTTCAAGGATAAATAAGGCTAATTTCCGATAGGTTGTAAAATTCATATGAAATCCGATAATATCCGATTAAATCCGATGAAATCCGACCAATTCCGATGACATCCGACAATTTCTGATAGATTTTGATTAGATCCGATTATTTTCTTATTTTAATGTATTTTTTGGTATTCTATGCAGTTTATGTGTTGTTTAACAGCACGTGGGAGATAAAAGAACACTTATGGGTGTTCAAAAATGCGATAACATTTCCTATCGAAGTTCAGAAAGACATGACCATCATTGCGTTAGTGGATAAGGTGTACAAGAAAATAGATATAGACATTTTCAAGTTTGACTTAAAAATTGAAGTTCCATATGCAATGGGTATGATTCCGATGGAGTTTGCTATGTTGAAGGACGATGGTGACGTTTACACTAAGCATAAAAATAATAAAAGATTTCCACTTTGTGTAAGCGTGGTATCGAAAGAAATCATAGCGTCAAGTGCATATTGAGGAGTTGGTAAAGGAAAAAATGTGATGAATGAAGAAGTGTCTCGTGTTGAACACAACAAGAGATGGAATAATCTTATTATCAACGAGCGACACAATGTTTTTATCATCAACAACCGACAAGATGTTCTTATGTTCAACAATCGACAAGATGTTCCTATCATCCATCAACACAATGGTATCGAAGATGAGTTGTATAAGGGTGATGATGTATACAGACGTTACATAGATGACTACCACAACAATGAAAGAGATGATGAACTAAATAGTGATAGAGGTGAAGAACACAACAGTGACAACGGTGTGTAACATTTTACAGTACCCTCGGGACATTGTCAACCAACACGTGAGCCTCCTATAGTAGTATCACCAACGCATTGCGTGCCTTATTCATGAAAGCCCCTGAGTTCACTACCAATGATGTTGACAAGGAAGAATCTAGTGAAGGTCCAATTCTATCTCCAAATTCTTCCACAGGTAATATAAATGAGATGTACTTAAATTTGCAAATGAAATATGTTACGTTATCAAAATTTTAACCGCTGAATATAATAGGTAGCACAATATATATATATATATATATATATATATATATATATATATATATATATATATATCTCTTGGGAAGGAGTTTGAGTCCAAGAAATAATTGACGCAAGAGATCCACATATATGCTCTTAAAAATAATTTCGAATTTAGAGTGAAATCTTCTTCGAAAATGAGATGGTATATCATATGCAAAAATGATAGTTGCACTTGGAAGCTGAGGGGTGTTGTGCAATTGTCTTATATGTGGCAGATTACGTCTTACGAGAGTAGACACTCTTGCTCGTGTGTGGTTCGAACAAAAGGCCATAGAGGAGATGCACCTTGGGTTATTGGTCACATCTTTAAAGATAAGTATATTATTAGCTCTATGCCTGAGTATTCGGTTCATAACGTTAGAGAGGAAGTGAAGACAAGATGGGGTGTTAGCATATCGTACTTGAAGGTTTGGAGAACCAAGGAGAAAGCTATTTCATACATAAGGGGTGTGCCAGAAGATTCTTATCAGAAGTTACCATCTTAGCTATACATGTTGGAGCAAAAGAATCCTGGGACATTGACTGGTTTTATGAAAGATTGCGACAAATTCATGTACGCGTTTTTTTTCTATTGGGGCGTGCCCTAGAGGATTCAAGTCATGTCGTCTGGTCATATCATCGGACGACTTATTTTTTAAGATAGAATATGGTGGACAGTTGCTCTGCGCAATTTCTATGGCTGTGAATTCGCAGTTGTATCCACTTGCATTTAGGGTCGTAGACAGCGAGTGTCATGCTTTGTGGATTTGGTTTTTGAGAAAGTTGAGAGAAGCTATAGGTGAAGACGTACAAAATTTGGCGTTCATATCCGTTCGACATGTTAGCATCATAGATGGTGTCAAAGTAGTGTGCTCTGATATCCTTCACGGAGCATGTTACCTTTAATTAAAACTAAATGTCAAACATAAATTCAAGACTGATCATTGTGGCATTGAACTCATGGCCGTCGCTTATGCATTCAATAAGCATTCGAGGCAGTTGAGACGGAAAGATGTCAAGATGGCAAAGTATCTTGAGGAAGTCGGTTTTGATCAGTGGGCCAAAACATTATTTATTGGAAAACGGTAAAACTAAAACTCTACCTTTGTTATTAGATTTTTTTCAAGAATTTTATAACTTTGTTAATGTGTCATTGTTTTGTATGTACTAGGTACAATATAATGACAATAATGCATAAAGCTATAACAATAAGATGATGAATGTTAAAATGTTTTTCATTACCACGTTGCTTGAGTTCATTCGATTCAGTCTTCAAACTTGGTTTTTCGATCGAATGGAAATGGCTAGGAAATGCAATACAAAATTGACCAAAAATTTTCAAGACGATCTCGGCCATTTAAACGAAAAGGCACGGTACGTCACGGCGTACAGACTCGATCTGTATGAATGTCATGTCAAAGATAAGATGTGATTTTGATGTAGATTTGTTGGAAAATACATGCACTTCCAGACTACCACTTCTACTTGGAATCTCGTGCGAACATGCCATCGCATCTTCACAACATCGAAATGTCGACGTTTATTCCTTGTGCAGTCCTTTCTATCTGAAGGAGACATGGATTGAGATATATAAGGAATCCAGATATCATGTTGGGAATGAAGACTAGTGGAATGTTCCGTATGAGATAAAAAAAATATGATGGTTGCTGTAACAGTTGAAAAGAAACAAGCCGGCTTGCCGAAGAAAAGTAAACATGGAAGGCTAAGAGTCAATCAATACCCGTCTCAAGGCGAAAAAAATTGTTATTCGCCGAAAATGTGACAAATGTGGTAGTATGGACCATAACAGGAGGAAATGCGCTTGGAGGGATTGAGAACTTTGTATTTTTTTTTCTTTTATGAAGTTTATAACTTTTTTTTTATGAAGTTTAGTACTTTCGATTTCGTTTTTTTTAATGAAGTTTAGAACTTTTGATTTTTTTTTATGATGTTTAGAACTTTGTATTTTGTATTTTTATGTTTACAACTTTGATTTTGTTTCTATTATGATGTTTAGAACATTGTATTTTTTTTTAATTATGATGTCTAAAACTTTGTATTTTTGTTTACATATCATGTCTAAAACATTTCCAAAACAACAAAATCAAAACAACGCATTACATTTCTAGACACAACAAACTACAATTTTTTGATATGTCACATCCCAAACATTTTCAATATGTCACATCCCAAACATTTTCAAAAGAAAAAAAAATAAAGAAGATAACGCATCATGGAGTTGGAATTGATATAGGGTTAAGAAAATATTTAACGCTTCGAGCAAGAGGTGGAAAATAAATTTTTTTTTTAAACAAGTAAAAACGATTTTACTAACCTAGACAAACAGTAAGCACATGTTATTATTAAAACTATCTAAAAGCGATTACACGTTTACTAACCTTTATGAAGC
The DNA here is from genome assembly GCF_054948205.1 of Urtica dioica subsp. dioica. NCBI lineage: Eukaryota > Viridiplantae > Streptophyta > Magnoliopsida > Rosales > Urticaceae > Urtica > Urtica dioica. The sequence continues at coordinate 7,501,898 of NC_142760.1, read as the reverse complement.
TTGATAGTTGAGAAGCTTGTGGAGGTTGAATCGCTCGTCTCTCCACGCAGCTCGTCTTTCTTCGTTCTTCGGGAACTCGAGTAACCACAAAAGTTTCTATCACATAAATCACTCGAGGTAAGAAGGAATTAGTGTAAGGGCACTTTTAAACACAACGACTCAAGAAAAAGTCTTAGAGTCGAAGAGCTAAAACAAACGCTAGCTCAAATGTTGACCTAGGTGGGTGGGGGGGGGGGGGGGGGGGGGGGGGGGAAGGTATAGAGAGAGAAGCTCTCAATCTCTAAATTGTGTGAGATGAGAAACAATGAGAATGATGGCTCTATTTATAGGAGAAGGATTACCTTCAAAAATGTAGTTTCCTCTTCTATAGAATATCACATATTCATGAGCAAATATTGCCTCTCTCTCCCTTATGTCACATGGCCATAATGCCTTCTAGAAGGCCATGGATTTGTTTCTCTTTAGTCTTGCTATCTCCTTGCCTTGTGTTGGCCGAAATCTCTCCTTCCTTGTAGAGAAAATTCGTTTCCTCTTTTTCTTTTGGCAAGTATCTTCATACATCAATGCACAAAATAATCTCTCTTTTTCTCCTTGGGTTAGGCGTGTGAAATTCATCTAGAAGGAGCTTCTAGATGTTTCTTCATTTGTTCATGACAACATAAGAAAAGCCCATTAAGAATTTTCAAGTAAAATTCTATGAAATGAAATTAATCCTCAAGGCCCAAATTCATGAACTTCGCCGTATGGTTTAATTGCTTTGTCACCATATGACAATGTCAAAAAAACTTATTTATTGACATTCATTTCAACACATGTCCAAAAAGACAAAAATACCCTTTAGCCAATTTTGTAAAACTTGTCTAGTTCTTGTTTTGACTTATCTTATAGTTTAACTAATCCTACTCGAAATGACTTGTGACAGTGACCTCATAGATCTAAATGAACAAATCTTGAGCTAACATACTTGGACTCAAAATTTCACAAACCTTTTACAAGTTTAGCTTAATGTCAACTGACTTCACTAAAGAGTTGACACTGAGAATCTCTCTGTTCAAATGAATTTATTTTCTACTCAAGAATTCAACTTAATTGTGATGAATGGATCCAGTGAATATTAACTATATTTACCCTTCATGAATATCATCAGCTAGACGAGATTTACAAAATTACCATTTTACCATTTCTAGCTATTATTTCCTCAATTCCTTTGTCGCTTGCGAATAAGTTAGAAACAATGTATTGACGAGTAGCTAACAAGTCACATTATTTCATCCAAAAGAGTCATGACTCAATTTGGACACTAGCCAGTTCATTTATTCACATTCCAAGGAACAAAGCATGAGGTGATAAACATTGCATTTCAGCAATCTTGTACATGAATTCCATATCTATGAGATCTTCAGAAAGTTACTCATGACATCTTCATAACTTAGTACTTCACCAATAGGTCCTGTTCAGAATCGCATAGTGAATCCGAACTCTGACTTTCTCAAATGAGAATACGTAAGCTATGAAATGACATGTCTCATTTCAAGATTGGGTAAGCATGATGCAATTCATACGTAGTGACTTCGAGACATAAGAGGTTAAATGGTTTGTTCTTGTTCTGTTTCTAAAAGTGCACTGGTCAATTCAGTACCTTTGGAAGATACCTAGAAGAACTATAGAGCCTCCAACTCTCTATGCCCCATAACCAGACATCATAGATTCTCCTAACAATCGTAATGAGATCAATAGTCCTTTGATCCTTAGATTCCGAATATATTGTTTTAAGCAAACCATGAAGAGTTTGTTCATGTAAATCTACATTTGTCTATTCATGTGTTGTTAGGTTTGTTTAAGGACTAAATACTATAGATTATCATAAAGCTTCAAATAGAAAAGGAAGAATGAATGAATGTTTCAACTTTTATTAATGATTCAGCAGTTACAAGCAAGAATCTTCGTGAGACTTTATTACATCAAATGTACATAAGTAAAGACTACTACTCTTCTTGTGGGCACCATTGACGACACATGGCATCTCCTCCTGATAGAATAAGTCGGTAGACCATTTCTTCCTGAACGTTCGGAGTGAAATGATTGATAAATAAACTAATAATCGATTAACAAATAAGTTAATAATTGATTAAAAATAAACTAAAATTTCATTAAAAAAAATATACCTAATATTTTATTAATTAAATAAACTTATATTTCATTAAAAATATACCTGTTATTTGATTAATTGAATACACTAATAATTGATTAATAAATAAACTAATAAGATATTAATAAATAAACTAAAAATTGATTAATAAATAAACTAATAATTCATTAAAAAAATATAGCTGACGAAGAACTCGTGGAGTATCTAAAACATGTTCTTCATCGTCGTCTTCCTCACCCCACAACTCCTCCTCTTCGTCCTCTTTGGCATGTCTGAGTACGCCGGCTTCTTTCGCCGTTGACTCTACTAGGTCAATCTCTTCCTCAATATTACGTGTCTCAACTACGTCATCGCCTTCTATCAAATAGAAGATTGATTGAGTTGCATCTCTAGCAACTCAAAAACGTCTGTTCTCCGATCTGTGGTCTCAACATTTGAAGAACGCCCAACTACAACACAAAACACATTTATAAATATTATTATGTTAGAGACGTTAAGGTATTTAAGTTCAAAGTAATTACCGTTTTTTAACTAAAATCTTCTCGATGTCTTTTTAGGATGACAACTCGGGTGCTGGACCACGAATGCATCCTTGGTACTCGAACACCGGCATTTTTTTCGAACTGTTGACCAATCTCTGGGATAGCCTCGTACGCCTAGTACTTAACGACATGCAAATTTCTCGACAACGAATATTTGGCCTCCTTTTGGACAACATTCTTCTTCCCACATTTATTCTAAAATCTGTCGTATAGTGTGATAAATTCACCGAGAACGACAATAGAGTCTTGGCCCAGGTGATGTTTCCCCAAGGCAGACTATAGAAGAACGACAAATTTTCAACCGTATAAAGGTATTTATCGTTGAAGGTTTTGTTGCGTTCAAGACTGAGGAGATATCCCATGACAAATACAAACCAAGCTTGTAAGCATCGTCCGGATCTTGACAAGTCTTGAACGCATGTATCAAGAGGTCAAACTTGGCATTTGACATGCCGTTCAAGTAATCACTTATGAGCCTATCGCTCTTTTGCTCATCATGTTCAGACAGTCAAGCCGTTTATCAAAGCGTACTCGAGCCGTCCAAACTTCACACTTTTATTTTTCAATCCAAAATGTATCTTCCCCCTTTTCGTTGGATCAATCTTATGAAGAAGAAGACATTATATGAGTATTGGAGAAAAGTTGAGTGTGCTTCCCTAAAAAAATTGCTCGAACGGAGTCTATGCAAGCCGATCAATTAGACCAAGATCGGTAAATTTTTCTTTCCCCAACTTCAAGTAACCCAACCCACCATATTTGATTTTTCCCGCAAAGTGGTCCTCACAGAGGAATGTCAACTTGTCCAAAATATAACAAAACACTAATTTATAAGTAAATTTGTCCTAAAAAAATAAATCAATTTTTTTTCAAAACCATCGGAAAGTATCGGATTTTATCTACAAGCATCGGAACTCATCGGATTTCATCTTAAAGCCTCTGGATTCCTCGGAATCTATCCGAACTCATCGGAGTCATCAGAACCCATCGAATTTTATCCGAATCCATCGAAAATCCAAGTTCATCGGAACCCATCAAATTTTATCTGCATCTATCGATTTATTTTTAATGAATCTCATGAGATTCTATCCGAATCCATCGGATTTCATCGTAAAATTGTCCTAAATTTCTAAACCCTAACTTTTGAAAAGCTTCTAAATCCGATTCAAATCATCAAACACTAACAAATCATCACTCTAATCACTATTTTTCCACACCAATAAAAATATGAAACGAAATATTCTAACTTTGTTCGTCATTTTGAGCTATGGAATCTTGAACTCGGATTTGAGCTTGAAGAACCTTGAATGCCGGACTTAGAGGATGGTAGCTCATCGAAATCACTCGGAGACACTTGGAATCGGTCGGATTTGGTCGGTTAGAGGGAGAGAGAGATGAAGAGTGTAAGTGGAATGAGAGAGAAAGAGAGAGATTGAAGGATTTATTTGATTTTAGGGGTATTTTTGACCTAAAATATGTCAAAAGTCCAAGTTTTTATATTATTGAATTAATAGGTCTAATCGTGATATTTTGAGATCTATAAAATAAAATTTCTCTTATAAAATTAATGCTAAAATCGATTTTTAAATGAAAGGAGCTTGGCAGTTCACTTCATTGCACCTGTATGGAAAGAAGAAAAAAGATTCATTATGTAAATGATTCGGTGACGGGTATTTATTAAGGTATTAGTTAATGGGAATATGCAAAACCGACCTCTACCGAAACGGTACAAATACGTATAGGAACTTCCTTCTTACTTGCCAACCATAAATGAGATAGGAGAGGAATTAATGACGGGATTTCTTCTCGCTCCAGCTGGGCAAGCTTTGCCGTTTTGGTGGCGACACAAGAAAATACACACATAACCATACCATTCATATTTTCCTTTCTTAAATTAAGGGATGAGATTATCGGATCAGGCTCTTAATTAATTTCATAACACAAATTAATGAAAATTAAATAAATGAGAGAGATTGAGAGACAGAGAGAGAGAGAGAATAAAATAAACAATTACGAGTATCTAACAATTAGGGAGATAATACAATGCTCACATTATTTAAGGATTTTAATTGAGATAAAATAGCTGTGGATGAGCTTTTGGGCTATATATAAGTAGAGAGGTGCATTCAGTCTCTGTGTCTATGTGAAGTCAAGTCTTCAAAGGTTGTCTTGTAAGTTGTAACGAGTCTTTACTTTTTAAGTGTTTTTAACTCTTTCTCTCTCTCTCTCTCTCTCTCCCCCTATGTTCTGTACAAGTCTCTCCTTTTATCTGGGACTTCCTATTTCAAACACTTGATATTCTGGGGGTTCTAGTTATATTGTTGCAAGAATTTGGAAACTGAAAAATCTTCCAAATAAATAAACCAGAATACCACACACACAAAAAGGGAAATTTTTTCACTATTCACTTTCTTTTCTCCCTTTACTTACACTTTTGGAGGCTTGTCTTGAAAAGGGAATATAAATTATGGGGGCTCCTTTGTCAGATTGGCCATGGCAGAACTTGGGAATTTACAAGGTAACCTACAGATTCTAGTATAACATAAATAAGGGTTTATTTAGTTATTAATTTTTGTGTGTCTGCGTGTTTTTTTTTAACAGTATTTGGTTCTTGGACCTCTGTTTGCAAAAGCCTTGGACTCACTAATACATGAAGAGCTCCCAAATCAATCATGGTGTGTCTATGCTGTGATGATATACCTTTTTAGGTGTTTTATATATCAAATGTGGAGTTCCTATTGTAACATGCTATTCCTAACAAGAAATAAGAGGATTCTCCAAAGGGGTGTTGATTTCAAGCAGATTGACAATGAATGGGACTGGTAATTCTACATAGATATTCCATTTTTGTAATCACAATATTTGTATATGGGGGTGACGAGATCATTATATTTTGGTTTTTCAGGGACAATTTCTTGATTCTTCAGGCTATTTTGTCTTCCATTGCTCTCTTTGCCTTTCCGTATCTTCAGAACCTTCCGTTGTGGAATTTCAAGGGTCTTATGGCGGTTTTAATTCTTCATGTGGGAGTTTCTGAGCCATTGTATTATTGGGTTCATAAGTTGATTCACAACAACGAATATATCTTCACTAATTATCACTCTCTCCACCATTCTTCTCCGGTTCCTCAGCCTTTTACAGGTACATCAATATATCTTTTAATAATTAAAGAAAATGGTAATTTAATTAGTTAATCCCATTATAAAATCTAGTCACTCGTTAGACATTCTAGATTCTACAGCCATTGGGATTGATTTTTTTTTTTTTTTTTTTTTTTTGTGTACAGTCGTTGAATATCTTTTCATTATCTTAAAAAAAAAATATTGGTCAAGAAACGTGACGTCGTTATCCCTTCTGTCCCTAAAAAAAAGTCAATGCAATGAAGTGTGGAGAGATTATATACTAACAATTTTCATTTTCAAAATAAAGTGAAATTATATTATGCCATATTAAATTTATGGTAAAATGAGATGTTCCTTCCAATAAAGTCCATTTAAAAAAAAAAAAATTTGAGTTCCGGAAGCAACTATAAAAATTTATTAATTAGGAATTAAATACCAAAATAATATATCTTATTAGTATTTAACTTTTTAAATAAATATGTTGTTGCAGCTGGCCATGGTACACTATTGGAGCACTTGGTTTTAAGCGTGGTCCTTGGAATCCCAATTATTGGCGCTTCTCTGATGGGATTTGGATCTATAAGCATGATATGTGGTTACGTTTTAATTTTTGATTTCCTACGATGCTTGGGACATAGCAATGTCGAAATTATTTCCCACAAGATTTTTGACAAGTTACCGTTTCTCAAATATCTACTATACACACCCACGTAAGTAATCTTTTCCAAACACGTCACGTTTCTTTGAGCCATTAAACCCACATGACCGTTTTTTAAGTATTTCTTTTTCGGCGAAAAATATAATTAGGTGAGTCTCGTTGGCTTAATTTGTGTTTGAAATAGAGTAAATGGCCAATCTTTAAACACGCAACATAACAAAACTATGCCTTGAAAAGCGGAAAGTCTCGAAATGTATTTTTCAGGTTGTTGTGGAAATATTTGGCAAATGGTTTTTATTTATTAATTTTGTGTGTGCCAATTGGATGACTAAATCATATATGGTTGGGCAGTGATTCTTAATTGGAAAAATGGCATGAACTAGCCAATTCAAACTATGACTTTTGCAAAATAGCCATAGTTTCATTAGGTTAACCAAAATAGCCATCACTCTCATCCCTGGACTAAATTAATCCTGCCTGGATTAAATTTAATCCCGATATTTTGTGTGGATTAAATTTAATCCTGCCTGGATTAATAATCGCAGCTTGGCTATTTTGCTTATACTTGATAAACTTTGGCTATTTTGCAAATCCTTAAGTTCTATTTGGCCATTTAGCCGTTTGACCCTTCTTAATTTCATAAAGCTATTACAGTACAACACCCGAATTATATTATTTTGGTGGGGACATTACCCGAATTAAATTAAATTTTCTTTGTAAAAATAAATAAAACTCTTTATTTTATTTTTTTTTTCAAATTTTAGTTCATTGACTACTCACTCATCATCAGTGTATCCAACTGCAAATTTAAGGACTAATTTTGATGAAATAAGTAAGTTAGACCCACCGTTTTAATTATAAAATAAATAAGTTAGACCGCCAATCTTGATGGAGACAATTTACTTTCAGTGACCATATATACATATTACTACTTTCCTTTTCTAAACTTTATTAGCGTATTTTTCTTATTTTGGCTGCAGATACCACAGCTTACATCATACAGAAATGGGCACAAATTTCTGTCTCTTTATGCCTCTTTTCGATGCGCTGGGAAAAACATTAAACACGAGATCATGGGAGTTACACAAATATATGAGTTCAAAAGCAGGTGGGTCACAAAACCACTTCTCAAATTGAACAATATATATATATATATATATATATATATATATATATATATATACTGAGAGAATTGTTCTCAACTCAATTATCTATGTAGCTCAAATTAAGTTATTTATGCCATGTTATAATGTTATTAACTCATTTTCAAGCATTATAACGCGATATTAAAAGATAGGCGATGATGTGTTATACTTTAATTGGAGGGACATAGAATGAGATTAGAGTCGCCCAAAAATAAAAGAAATTGTATCATGTCATTTTGTATAGTAAGCAATTTGATGGCATTAAAAAAATTAGCATTTTTTCCATGCAGGTAAAAACGGAAAAGTGCCGGATTTTGTGTTCTTGGCCCACGTCGTGGATGTGACACAATCCCTTCACGTGTGCTTTGTGTTTAGGAGCTTCGCGTCGTTGCCGTACTCGATAAGATTCTTCTTGATCCCGATGGTTCCGGGGGCTTTCCTCTTCATGTTGGGGATGTGGATTTGGTCCAAGGTTTTTCTGGTCTCTTTCTATACTCTCCGTAATCGGCTACATCAAACTTGGGTCGTGCCACGATACGGGTTTCAGGTGTGTTCGCACTCACACAATTTATAAACTAATTAAATAAATTAAGGTTATGATATGTTAATAATTATTTAAATTTAGAGAGATTATTACTACTTTTTTATCATCAAATCAAGCATGCATGTAGTGATACCTAGCATAGTCTAAACTTTAGAGATTGTGAGTTCAATCTTCACCGGCAACAAAGCTATCATTCAAAAAAAAATGTAAGCATGTAGTATCTATCTAAAAAAATGTATTTCTTTTTAAAAAATGTATTTTTTGAAAAGTTAAAATCCTTTAAACTTGTAAGTTTTGATATGACAAATTTGATAGATTATTCAATTTTTGTCTATATGTTTCTATATATATCTTTTCCACGTGTGGTTTTCCTAATAGAAAAATCCCACGTACTATTTTTTTTTTCTTATTTTTTTACGAGAATTTTACTGAGCCAAATTTTAAGTAATTAGGGATTTATAAGCTTAGTTTGTTGCCCTTGCAAATGGAATGGGACAGATGCTAGTATAACTATTAAATTTACAATAATGTTTTGAAGCACCTGATTCGGTCTATACAGTTAAACATTAAGGACCACTTACAATCTTTATTCACGCTGACACTTTCATACTTCAGAAAAGATGGTGACTATATTAATGTTAGAAGTTACATTTTTTCTAATTTTCATAACTTGTGCAAATGTGTAACTTATTTTTCAATTTTTTTTTAATAACTTCGTTGGGACAGTACTTCTTGCCATTTGCAACTGAAGGCATAAACAAGCAAATAGAGCAGGCCATTCTTAGGGCTGATAAGTTGGGGATTAAGGTCATAAGCTTGGCTGCATTAAACAAGGTTTGTCCGTTTATCATATTTTATATTTATTTTTGTGATTTCCTGTATTGTGACATGCATATTTCTTTGCTTAATAATATATACTATATATAGGACACTATAGTTTTCAAATTTTAATAGTTCTATAGGCATGAAATAATATCTGATCTGGTTTGGGTTGGGTTGTTGTTGGGCGTTAATATATATTAATAACCAAAGACCTAATGAAATCGCCATCAGTTACTCGTACCGTCCACCATTTAAAAAAAATAAAATCAATAAATTGTTTTGGGGACCTCTCTAGCTAATCTCTTTAGGAGTTATGATCCGTTCACTGGTATTTCACAGAATTCTGATCTCTGACTCCGATTATACACTGTTTTTGTTCTTACTTTATTGAAAACTTCTAATGTCTTTATAAGCTAGAGTTTTAAATATATTTAGCCAAAAGTTTGAAGGAATTCAATAACGTAGGTAGAAACTTTATTGACGTACTCAATAAGTATTTGTTTGAAGGAGAGAGAGAGAGAGAGAGAGAGAGAGAGAGAGAGAGAGATAGAGAGATCTATTAAAGAATTAAATAGATTTTGGAAGAAGATCAACGCCAATGTTTTTCCCTCTTAAAATATTGCTGCTAATTTAGGGAGAGGGTCTATTTTGAGAAAATATACCTCTCTTGATAAAAAAAAAATTATTACACGAAATAGTCTTTTGAAATTAATTGCTTAAATAAAGTTACATTTTGTAAATTTTTAGCAAAATAAATAAAGTTAAAATTGCATATAAAGATATTTACAAAGTAAATAGAAATATTGACATTGATACATGTATAATTAAATTATATACAATAATAATAAAAAAAAATGATTGTATTATGTGTGGTAAAAAAAAAGTGTTATGCATTAATTTAACCGATTTTAAATATTCGTTTCAAACAATGGATTCTGACATATAATTTTTATACGCTGAAGATTATGGGCAGCTACCAATATTTGGGGTGCATATGATGGCCATTATATTTAAAATTAGCAGTAGATCTGTACGATATGGAACAGAAAACTGCTGTAGATTTTTTTTTTTTTTTTGTCTGAAATAAATACAGTTGGATTTAACAAAATATCTGAGAGACCAAAAAAACATGCATAACTCACACTCATTTCTCCTCCATACACTCTCGCTGACATATAAGTATTAAAAATGATATCACTTCGCAATACGTACAATGTTCTTTCGTTGTCACGTTCACAATAACAAGCCTAATATATTTCACTAAAAAACTCTACACCAATAGTAAGGGAAAAAAAAAAAAAAAAACTCCACACCATATCACTTACATACCTTCTTCACATGCAAGAATGCATGTATTGGTTGAGAACTAAACGATCGTCCACATTTGTTATTCACCTTTTTTTTTTCCGTGATCTGGTTTAATGTGTCTTTTGTACATCGTGGGTCCTAAAAAAAAGACCTCCACAATTTTCCCTAGTCAGGAGTGTAGTAAACATGTAATTTGCACAAAATAAAGGGAATGCTTTTTACTACTTATAACTACTTTATCATTGATGAATTTGATTATTTGTAATTATTATTATAATTATAATAATTACTGAGAGGCATTACATAGGCATTCATATAACTAACTAACTTCCTGAAGAGCATTCTAGACTATTATATAGGAATATAGGATGTTACTCGCTTGATTTAAAATCATGATTTAAGATTTTAAAACTTTTATAGTTCGATATATCAAATTAGTTTGATTTTTATTCAAATAACTTTTTAATTTTAAGGTGACGTAGCTAAATAGTTAATATAAAGTTATGAATTTGCAAAATAGCCAATGTTTGTCTTAATTTAGTAAAATAGTCAAAATGTGCAATAATCTGGTTTTAAAAAAAAAATTTGACTACCAGATTAATTTTTTTTAGAGTGATAGATTACTTATAATAATTGTCAAAATTTTTAATTTTGACTGTCGAAAAAAATTTGAAAACGTAAATTTGATTACTTTACTGAAAAGTTGAAACTTTGGCTATTTTGCTAATGCGTAAGTTTCAAATGGCTATTTTGTACGATTTGGAATTAAATGAATGTTTTCTTTTATAACTACAATCAATAATTTAACGTTCGAGTATCATCTTATAAGCTTTATCATGTAGTTTTCAACTCCATCCCATATTTCTACAGTACTTTACTTTATAAATATATTTAAATTCAAGATTCTGAAAAAAAAATATAAATGAATAGAAGGCGAATATAAATTTTTTTTTTCGAAGAGAATCCATGGATAATATATATTTATGTAATAGATAGAGTAGTTCTGAATTAGAGTTACAATACTTTTTTGTTGGTATATATACAATTTTAAGCATAAAGGTAGCTCCTAAACTTCTATTTCTGTTCGTCGAAGGATGTTTTGGAGCTTTGGGTTAGTAATGCTTACCTTGCTAATTTACTTTTACCTCCATAGTTTCTACTGATTAATATTAATGTTAATTATTGTTTATTTATCTGTTATCAGTGGATACACTAAAAATAATAAAAATCTAACATTTTTTTTTTCTGAAATTTTGCAAGGACGACCAAAGATTAAATCACAACGAATTAGTTTTGAAATGTCCCTGTTCCTTATAAATCGTGGCACCAGTAAATTGGTTATTAAATTTCTTTGAGGACTTTATCAAGTTTGGTACAATTACTGTGAACAAAATTATATCATAGTTTCTCTCTTCAATCGTTACGTCCTGATAAATATCAGTATAGTACAGATATAGATGTACAAGTATACATTGACAAAAGGTCAAATGGTACTACTAGACAACATATATCTAGCTATATAGCGGACCACCGGTTATTATCATTGATTCATTTCATTATTTTGGTAAGTAATATTTAACGCGTTTATATAAAATCAGAATGAATCTCTGAATGGTGGTGGAACCCTTTTCGTGGACAAGCATCCGGACCTTAAAATCAGAGTCGTCCATGGAAACACTTTGACCGCCGCAGTGATTTTGAACGAAATCCCGAAGGATGTGAAAGAGGTGTTCCTAACCGGAGCCACTTCTAAGCTCGGAAGAGCCATTGCGCTTTATCTCTGCCGTCGAAAAATCCGTGTTCTTGTGAGTATACCTTAGCATTTTTTTATTAGTTATTATTATTATATGAATGAAATTGTCACCTACTTGACCGATGGGAAGAAAATTCTTATTAGAAGTTTGTTTTCGCATTTTAAGGTAATTTGATACACAAAAGCAGTTCATCTTTCTAACAATTTTTAAGTCTTCATATTTGTTTTCGTGGCAAAGATGTCATGTAATTTTTCGTAGTTTGTAAAGACAATTATAATTAATTAGGTATCATAATTCTATGAATACTTAAAAGACCGTTTCTGATTTTGTGTGTGTGTGTGTGTGTGAACATAGTCACATGTTCTCCTCAAACTTTTAAGGACAGAGATATTTGAGTAGTTGAATTTTATTTTTGTGTGAAGCGATATATGCATTAAATTGATTGTGTGGCTTAAGTCAATTACATTCACACACTGAATTTACATGTATGCATAAAGAGATAAGAGAATTGCTGAACAAATAGCGATGCCTGTTTTTTTTTTTTTTTTTTTTTTTTTTTTTTTTTTTATCATTATTGGACTGATCAGATTCTGATTATGTGGGTCACGGGGTAGTAATACAAGACGGGTCTGATCTGAAATGCGTTTATGTCAATGTTGATATGTGCACATGCACATGCACGTACATATCGATCTCTGTGCATGTTCTTAAATTTACAGCGATTCAAATTTTCAGATGTTGACGCTATCAAGCGAAAGGTTTCAAAAGATACAAAAGGAAGCTCCTGCGGATTGCCAAACCTACCTTGTTCAAGTCACAAAATACCAAGCAGCACAACATTGCAAGGTATAATACTAATATCTACTATACAGCTTACCATAGTAGTAAATCTGCTTGATATTATTTACCCCAAAAGTTAGACCTTTATGCTTAATGGTCCAAAGGAGTTAATGGGTTAGTGTGAGAAAGAGACATCTTCATCAAATTCGCACATTTTTTTGGGCCATCTCACAGGTCCCACGTGGATTTGCGTATTTATTTTTGACAGGCTTAGATTTTAACGAAATAGGTTAATTTGTTATATTCACACGTGTGATGTGACTATAAATTTTACGTTATTATTTACTTTTACTGTAACTGAATGGCATATGTTTTTGGTCACAAATTGTGTAGACATGGATCGTTGGCAAGTGGATAACTCCTAGAGAGCAAAGTTGGGCTCCATCAGGGACACATTTTCATCAATTTGTTGTCCCTCCAATCTTTTCCTTCAGAAGAGACTGCACTTATGGTGACCTGGCAGCCATGAGGCTACCGGAAGACGTTGAAGAGCTAGGCTCTTGTGAGGTAATTGCTTTTTTCTTCAACAAAATCTTTTGTGTGCCTACTTAATTTCTAAGTTAATAACTTGCTAAAACTTAACATATCGTGTATCTATTTTACATTTTTTTTTTTCTCATTTTCATCACAATTCTTTTCATCTTCGAATTAGTTGCGCTAGGATTAGAATTTTCAGTGGTCGATATCGTAGAAGTAATTCGAAAATTCTAATCCTAGCGCAACTAATTCGAAAATGAAAAGAATTGGGATGAAAATGATTTGAAAATGAGAGAAAAATATGGGTTTTTTGAATCAGGGATATTTTGGTCCAAAATGTGTCCAAAAGTCCATATTTAGATATTTTTAAATATTAGAGTCTAATCTTGATATTTAATGGCTTATTAAGCCCAATTAATGAAATTTCTCTTTACAATTGTGCTCTTGTTGACTAGTGAATATGGTCAAAGCATTTTGACCGGTTAATATTAACCGGATAATCTGATTTACTTACCAATTTTTCTGGTAAATAAAAGAAAAAAAAACTGTTAATTCAGTCATAGAAAAGGGAAAAAATCACAAAAGCAATTTTTCAAGCACGCTGCTTTTGAGATATAATCCAAAAACGGTTATCAGAAACAATTACCACAAGCCACCTTTAATATCTTGCAAGCCTTTTGACTGGTTAAAGCAGTTATTATTCGAGCCAGCCTTTATTATTTGGAAAAATGGTATGAAGAATCCAATTCAAACTATGACTTTTGCAAAATAGTCATAGTTTCATTAGGTATAGCAAAATAGCCAATTGAGAGTACTGCGACTTTTAATCATGTCTCGATTAATTTTAATCCAGCCTTCATTAAACTTATATTCTGTCTTTATAGTTCGTTGGGATTAAATTTAATCCAGCCTAGATTAATCTTACTTTGGCTAGTTTACTTATAGTTGACAAACTATGACTATTTTATGACATTGAGCTATTTAATTAATTGATTGAATTTTTTTGTTTCTTTGAAACATAAATACTTTGGATTATAGTACACAATGGACAGAGGCGTAGTACATGCATGCCACGCCGGAGGAGTGGTTCATGCGCTCGAAGGTTGGAGTCACCATGAGGTTGGAGCACTCGATGTTGACCGAATCGATGTTGTGTGGAACGCTGCCCTAAAACATGGCTTGAAACCGGTTTCGACCAACAAAATAACAAGTTCTGTTATGCAGGACTGATTTTCTTTACGGCAATGCATGGAAGCTGGATAATTTCTTCTTGCCGTTTACGTTCCATTTTTCTTTTCTTACACTTAATTTGCTTCTACCAAAAAAAAAAAACATGGGAAGCAAGTTGCGTGGGTATGATAAAAATAATTTGATCGTATTAGTGCTTCCCATAAATGTACTTGAGTCGATTCAAGCTTAATACGAAAAGCGATGTCGTAGGATATCTTTTTCTTTTTTGAAGCAAAAATTCCCACATATGTATGTGTTATACGTCCATGCTGTAAACAGAAAGCTACCAGGTAATGTTTAAAATAAAAGTTTAACTTTGCTGGTACAAGCGTTTGACAATCTTCCTGAATTTGATAACACCGATGATTAAACATCTAAAGGAAAAGTAGTTGGTCACAATGAATATGCTTGGTGTAAGAGAGAATCATCTCTTTGCTAACCGAAAGCTGAGCCTAGCTGCATTCATTTATGATTTTTTAAACTAAATTGTCAAATAAGTGAACTAACTTGGCTCTTTAAATTTGATTTGAATAAAATCACTTACAAGCATGGGTGTCTAAACAGGATTCGTTAAAATGGTCCAGTTCAATTTTTTAAAACCGTCTAAAATTACTCTGGCCGGTACAAATATTAACACCCGGATAAGATCTGCTTGGGCTAGTACTAATTTTTTTTTATTTTTTTTTTATTTATTATTTTTTACTTTGCTGCGTTAATTTGAATTTTATAATTTAAGTTGAATATACTAATCGTTAGCATGTTTATATAAAGACTTATAAGAACTTAATTCCTACATTATGACATCCTCAATATTTTAAGACCAAAATTTAATAAGTCGAATTTAATCTAAAAATATGACTTTTTTTATATGAGTTTGTACAAAAATACCCTTAATGAAATATCCTTATATTTTTCTTTTGTTTTTACTTTTGTTATTTACTTAATGGTAACAAAATTAAGCTTAGAGATCACTTTCGTTCGGTTGCGAAGTTAAAAAAATAATAATAAAAATAACCAGAATAAAATGGTTTGAAAAATCTGGAAATCGTTTGAAGATTTATTAACATTTTGTCTTTCTTCAAACGGTTCTGGAAAATTATTTGAAGATTTATTGATATCGTTTTCAATAAATTTTTTGGACATCAATAAATCTTCAAATAATTTTGACGAAAATATACTGACATCCGGAAAATTTATTAAGGATGTTAATCTTCAAATACTTTTCCAGAACCTTTTGAAGATTTATTGAAATTCAAGTCAATAAAAAGACAAAATGTAAATAAATCTTCAAACGATTTCAAAATTTTTCAAACCAATATATATATATATATATATATATATATATATATATATATATATGTATGTATGTATATATATATATATATATATATGTGTGTGTGTGTGTGTGTGTATGTATGTATTCCAGATTTAAAAAAAAAAAATCGCTTTCTTTCCATTAAATAAATAAATAAATAAGTAAATACAAAAATAAAATAAATAATGTTTCAATAAGAGTATTTTTGTACAAAGTAGTTAAATTTTTAAGGCGGTTGGTCTGATTTAATTTTTTTCTTACTTAGCCCACTCCAGTTTTGCATACCGTTTATAATTGTATGAGGATTATTCCTAAACTATAACCATCTCAATACTTTACGACAAAAATCCAATAAGTCAAAATTAATCCAAAAGTATGACTTCCATATACATGTAAGTACAAAAATACCCTTGATAAAAATCCTTTTGTTTTATTTTGTATATAATTTTCTTATTTACTTAATGGCCACAAAAGCAAAGTTAGAGTTCATTTGTCGTTTGGTATGTGAAGTTAAAAAGATGGAAAATTTGAAAATCTGAAAAGAAAAAAAAATTAAATAAATCTTCAAACGAATTTCCAGAATCGTTTGAAGATCAATGTCAATAAAAAAAATGTATATAAATCTTCAAACGAATTTCAAGATTCTTCAAAAAAAAATTTCTTTCAGTTTTCCCAAATTATAAGGTATATACGAGGCTTTTGAAGAAGTGGGATCTTGAAACACATTGATATGTACATAAATCTCTCTCTCTCTCTCTCTCTCTCTCTCTCTCTCTCTCTCTCTCTCTCTCTCTCTCTCTCTCTCTCTCTCTCTCTCGCTTCCACATCAATTCCTCTTCTTCTTCTTCTTCTTCTTCTTCTTCTTCTTCTTCTTCTTCTTCTTCTTCTTCTTCTTCTTCTTCTTCTCTATCCAAAATGACAAAACCCTAAAGTTAAATCCATGAAAAATAAATCTAAATCCTCGCCGGTAAGTAAAGAGATGCTCGAAACGAGATTGATTTCGGATGTGAAGTTGTTAATTTTCGTTTAGTTTGCTTGAATAAATTTTTTTTTTCTTCAGATTTTTTAGGTTTTCAAAAAAAAAATTGTAATATCGACAATGTCAATAAATCAGATAGATTATTAACGATAGGGTAAATAAGCTAGACAGACGAAATATAAAAGAAAAAACATATTTTATTGAGGGTAGTTTTGTACCAATAAATATAAAGAAGTCATATTTTTGAGTTAATTTTGACATATTGGATTTTGGTCCAAAAGTATTCATGATGTCATAATTTAGGAATAATCCCAAATTGTATTGGTGTAATTTGGGACCATTTTGAGACTGATTTGAACTGTGCATACTCGTACGTATTGTTTTAATTAAGGCTTGTATTTTTGTCGTCCATGTTATCTTGTTGAGCTCATTAATATTTGGCCCAAGCGGTTTTTCAAATATGGATCTTCTCTTCCATTAACATAGATATAAGAGGCAAAGCCTCTTCCATCTTTAACCACAGGCCGTCACGTGGCGTCGCCATATGGCGACACGTGGCGGCCCTAATTTTTTTTTTTTTTTAGGTTATATATTTTTTTTCTTTTGCCTTTTGCCTTTCGGTTTTCTTTTTTTTTTTTTTTCAATTTTGATTTTTTTTTCTTCCAAATATCAATATATTTTGTATAATTGTTTTTATGTATATTATAATCATAATTACTGATACTATATCAATAACATATATTATCATTTATTTTTTTTCCGATCTTTAATTTTTTTTTCCTCTCGCATGAATATATTTTGTATATATTTTTATTTCAACTTGAATCTTGGTGCCGCCAGGCAGCGACACGTGGAAGCCATTTTTTTCTCTTCCGATATTGATTTTTTTTAGTTCCGATTTTGATTTTTTTTTGCTTTCCAATTTTGATTTTTTTTATAATTTTTTTATGTATATTATAATCATAGTTACTAATACTATATTATACTATATCAATAACATATATTATCATTTATTTTTTTTCCGACCTTTAATTTTTTTTCCCTCTCTCATCAATATATTTTGTACATATTTTTATTTCAACTTGAATCTTGGTGTCGCCAAGCAGCGACACGTGGAAGCCATTTTTTTCTCCTTCCGATTTTGATTTTTTTTTAACTTCCGATTTTGATTGTTTTTTGCTTTCCAATTTTGATTTTTTTCCCCTTCTAAACATCAATATATTTTGTATAATTTTTTTTATGTATGTTAATTTTTTTTCCTCCCTCTCTAATCAATATATTTTGTATAATTTTTTTTGTATATTATAATCATAATTACTAATATTATATTATACTATACCAATAACGTAGGTTATTTTGAGTATATTTTTTAATATATGTTATTATTGTTATTATATATATTCTTGGAAAAACTATGTGGTATTAATATTACACGTAGATTTTATATTTTATTGTTTGATGTATAATACACTTTTGCAATTTAACATAACAATATTTATTATTAATATAAATATAAGAATTTTTTTCTTTCTATTTCTTTATATATATATTTTTTAATTTCTTTTATCAAAATGTAACTTCAACTTTTACTTATCTAAACTTTTTTTGCCCATAATACTTCTAAGAAATCTGACAGATAGAAAAAAATGCAGTATTTTAAAAACTTTTGAATCGTAAAAGAGTTTTTTTCTATTTTGTTTTTATTTTTTAAACATCATTGACAACGATTTTCCTAGATTTAATTTAATAAAATTAAAAGTCTTCAACTTATTTTATTTTCTTTATTTTTATTTCCCACTTTTTTTAAGAGAACAATAATAATTTTGCTGACTCGCGCATCGCGCGTTTATTCAACTAGTAAAGTCAATAAAACGTTTTGGGAAACTACTAGATTTTTAAAGTAACCTTTCTGAAATATCGATTGTTTCATTTTCATTTAAAATAGTGTTTTTCAAACTGTAAACACTCATTGGGATAGTTTTTTTTTTTAAGTGAATCTCTAAATTATAATAAAAAGTTAAATACAGCTCAATACAGTAAACAAATTAAACAATTTGTCAACATCACGAAAAATATGTTTATAACTTTAAGAAAAAAATAATACTATTTTCGCAATAAAAAATTTAGACATATTATTTTGCAATAAATTTTAAAAACGCACTGTTACAATTTGTACAAAGTTGTAGTTCTCGATTATATAAATTAGGTACGTGCCTGCTGGATGCACGTATAATAAACTTTAATACAAATTTATTGTACTCATTCTTACTTTGAAACACATATAGTTCGATTTTGTACAAGTAAATGCTGAAATCTTATAATTTGTAATGTTTGTGACGTGATACTCGTCGCGAGGAAACACGATTTCCAGCGGAAGGGATCGTTTTCTCCACAAGTACTTTGATGACTGCGTGACCCAACGCTTAGAGAGACTCAAACTTTGGAATAATGAAGACGCCACAAACAAGCTCGTTTGATAATTCGGGGATAGAATGAAACCACGATCAGATGCAAAAGACCGATTGATAAGTCAGTTTGAACGCCACAAGACTCGTCTTGATATGCTCGATAAAAGTTCATAGAGAAGACTCATTTTTTTTTAATAAAAATCTGGATTCTTTTCTCATTAAATGAAGAGGAATTTATAGGCATAAAACTACCCTTCATGCTAGGAAAACCAAAAGCCGCATTTAAAATCAATAACACAAAAAAAATGTAATTAAAACCCCTCTAAGGGATCAAACCACATAATGAAACTCTTAAACCCAATAAATACAACATTTTACATTCAGCCTATTAATAAAACGAAAATAAACATTTACCAATTGTTTCAGCCCATTAAAAACCAACAATTTAAGCTGAAACGACTTAAGATGCCCAAAAGTTATGTCCATTTATAATCAGATGAAAAATAAAATATTTTGGCTTCTTAATAATCTCTTCAATTACTTAGATAATGAATTAAGCAATTTGCTTCCAGAAGTGTAGACAGCACATGCGAAGATTTATACTTTTTCAATTCATCTTGGCTTAAACCATTAAACCATGAAAGTCTTCATTGAAGTCTTGAACTCTTATATTTTGGAATTGGCTCGTTAACATGTCTTAGTTTTGAAGCTATTCTTATCATATCATATTCTCTCTCTTGGAGAAGATTCGTCCTCAAATCTTGCATGTTGTTAATTGCAGCGATTGAGAATATCTTGAACTCCTTTTTGATTGAGACGAAATTACTTCATCCTCCAGCCTCTTATTCTCTTCAAAATCATTACCGAGTCTGACAATTCTAAGTTTATTGGAATAGGCTCTTTATTTATCGTAGTCACATACTCCTTCTCTGTGGGCTTTTTCATTTCTTTGATAACTTCAGCATGCTGAACACTTTCTTCCTTGTCTTGTTGTTGAGTCGGTTCTTCAAACATGGTTTAGATGTTTCCATAAAAAAGGGTTATATAGGTATATAGCCATGCGACCATAGAGGTTTTGGTTTTATCCAACCTTTTGTTAATTTTCTGTTAATAGCCACAGCAATCTATTTACAACATGTTAAAAGACGTGAATAATCTCAAATAACCCCAGCCAAATTCTCGCCCATTATTTTCAGCCTATTAATTTTTATTGGAAAAAAATATTCGGTCATAACTACTCACACAAATTGAGGGAGGATTTAAAACTCAATAAATACACATTAAACAAAGTTTCTCTCTCTCCCCTCTCATTCAACTGTTACTTCTACACAGATCTCTCTCTCTCTCTCTCTCTCTCTCTCTCTCTCTCTCTCTCCAGCATGTGAAATCAAACCCAAATCAGTTTCTCACCCTCTCCTCTTTTCCAGATCTGTGACAAGGGCAAGTGTAAACGAGGATTTGAAGGTTTCGAGCTAGTACATGCGGTAGAGGATCGACATGGGCGTGGCGAGAGCGATTCAAACCAAAAGAAAGAAGAATTTCTCAGCGATTAGATGTTTGGATGTGATTTTGAACTGCTGTGTGTATTTCGATCTGATCGATTTAATTGATTTTGATGTGATTTGAACTCTTGTGCGTATATTGGAATTCAGCCTTTTAAGTATTTGGTGTGAGATTTTATTTATTATTTGGTATTAAATGTTGTAGATTGCTATCACAGAGGTACATCGATGAACGATTTGAGATTTTAGTAAATAGCTTTTTCGCTTTGCTCTGCTTTTGCTCATCAGATTTTGGTTCTTGAACCTTGAGGTCTTGCAAAAGGCCAGAAAAGATGGATTAATGGTTGTTATTTACTGGTTGTTTTTCATTGTATATTAATACTTGTTGTATTCAATTCTGTGATCCTCTTACTAACCTATCCACAAGTATGCAGGCCCAAAGTTCAGGGTTGATAGGTTCGCTAAAACCAAATTGCTAATGGGTCTGTATATATGCTAATAAGAAATGGCCCTTTTTTTGGTCAATTTGATCCAGTATTGTAAATACGACGTTGATTTACAGTTAATACCAACTGTTTCATCGTAAATGCGTTGTAAATACAAAGCATATTTACAATACTGGTTGTAATGTTTCTTCAATTTGATCTAATCTCTTCACAAGCTTTGTTGTTTCTTTTGAAACCAAATCCTATATTTTACTCAAAAGCTTATCGAAATCCATTTTCTTTTAATAAGTCTATCAACAACTACTCATAAAAACCTGAGAGAAATCTGCGCTCTGGTACCGAATGACGTGTTACTCGTCGCAAGGAAACACGATTTCTAGCCGAAAGGATCGTTTTCTCCACAAGTTTGGTGACTCTGCGATCCAACGCCTAGAGAGATGCGAACCTGTGAATAATGAAGACGCGACAAACGATGGTGAAAGCTCGTTTTATAAGTCAGGGATTGAATGACGTCACGATCGGATGCGAAAGACCGATAGATAAGTCATTTTGAACGCCAAAAGACTTATCTTGATAAGTCGATAAAATTTCATATATAACTCACGAGAATGCTCTCATTTTTTTTTATCAAAATCTGGATTCTTTTATCATGAAAATGAAGAGAAAATTATAGGCATGAAATAACCCTTCATGCTAGGAAAACCAGAAAGCCGCATTTAAAATCATTAACACAAATAAAAAATGTTATTAAAAACCCATAAGTCATCAAACCATATAATGACACATCGTAAACCCTATAAATACAACATTTTTCATTTAGCCTACTAATAAAACGAAAATAAACATTTGCCAATTATTTCAGCCCATTAAAAGCCACTAATTTAAGCTGAAACAACTAAAAAAAGCCCAAAAGTCATGCTCATTTATAGTCTGATGAATAGTAAAAGAAATTCGGCTTCTTAACCATATCTTCAATTGGTTAGATGATGAATTCATAATTTTGCTTCCAGAAGTGTAAATCAGCCCATGCTAAAGTTTATACTTTTTCCATTCATTTTGGCTTAAACCATGAAGGTCTTCATTGAAGTCTTGAACTCCTGTATTTGAAATTGGCTCATTGACATGTATTGGTTTTGACGTTACTCTTATCATAACAATTTGTCTATATAGTTCGATTAAATATACAGTATTTAATCCATTTAGGAAGGTCACTTAATTACCCTTCATGAATTTCACTTACTAGATCAACACGCGTAAAATTACTATTTCAATGGCTAACACGTGTTTTGGCAAGGGATATGGAAAAGCTTATTAGTGGCTACAAAGATTTTCCCAAAATCAATCGAAACAATATGTTGGACAAAAATATTAACAAATTCAGGAGAGAGAAAAATTGTTGTATAATTTTACCTTTTCTTTTATTTTATTTTCATGTTACCCTTCTATTTGACTATTTTCCTCTATTTTCTTTCTGTTCCTTGTTTTCTCCTTATCACTTTCAAACTCAAAATACCGATCGACATTGATATATCACACTGAAGAAGATGATTAAAAGTACCGGCGAGGCTGCCATAAGCTGAGATTTGTTTGACGATTTTTTAGATGTATGTCAACAAATGACATGATTTATTGACATATATGTCAACAATTGACAACAAATGATATGATTTGTTGACATAGATGCCAACAATTGATACAATTTAGCGACATATATGTTAACAAATGACACGATTATATATATATATATATATATATATATATATATATATATATATATATATATATTTATGTAGCCGTAATGTGACATTTGAGGAAAGCTATACCTTCAACTCCACCATCTTTCTTGTCTTTCTATTTTTTCTTAATAGTATCAGACACATAGATACACTTATCACATATTTGTAGAATAATTTGAATAAGTCCACAAAGAAAAATATAGTGTAGATATGTAATCTCAGAAGCATATACAAACACATATATACACTTCATTTGAAATACACATTACATTTTATAGTATTAACAAACCCACAATTCACATTTCCATGGCAATGCAAGGAAAAAAAAGGAATAGCCCCTCTCGCGGAAATAGTAGAGGCGCCACAGCCAGCTCTTCCAGCGATGCTGAGCCTTCACTGCAACTGACCGTTCATCGCAATTAAGCCTCTTGATTGATATGATAGCTTGAACTAATAGAATAAAATGAATTGATAGCTCTAATTAAAATTATGTGGAATTAAATAGCAAGTCTATTTATGTTTAACTGACCATGTAAGAAATTTTTGGTTTGAATGGAATTAACGCGATTTCTCGATTTTGAAAGTTTAAGATGGTATACATAGTTCTCTCTTCATCTAAATTCTCATGAAAACAATTAATTCGATGATGTAAATTCCTAAACAAAAGTTTCAATAAAACAAATAATCTGAATGTTTGAGGGTTAAAACATGTCTCACACTAATGAAACAAGAGAGTGAAGCAAACAAGAAAGTGGATGGAAAGTTTGCAGCTGAAGGTTTAAACATGTCTCACTCATTGTTGCCCTTAATCTTCTACCTTTAATGGGGAATTTCTCAAATACTTGGTGGGCAAGCACATATGGATAAGCAAAGGAGCCTTTGCTCAACAGCCTCAGCCAACTCGAACCCCCGAGCATCGTGTGATATATATATATATATATATATATATATATATATATATATATATATATATATGTTATTGATTTATATGTCTTGGCAAGATGTCTTGCAACATGCTCCATAATATGTTGAGACATCTTGGCCGCTGTTTGTAAGATCTATTATTTTGGGATGTTTCAAGTTTTACCAAGATTATACACAGAAGACCTTCTACAAATATTTTGTATGCGTGAATGGGAATGCAAACCGTATTTCGACTTACAGAGATGTTGACAACTATAAAAGAAACCTTTTGTCCTTGGTGATCTTTGACGCACTTATTCACACAATTAGTGTTCTTAGACGTGTAAGACTGGCATACTAAGAAACTGGTTGTGTGGTGTATGTGGTGTATTCTCTAAGCGTTATTACTGTTTCATTGAGTGTTAGAGTCTTGTATCGGTCTGTAATTTGTGATTGTGTATTCGCGGTTGTTGACATTAAGATAAACAAACAATTGGGGAGTGTTTGTGTGGAAGTGATGGGGGGCTCGAATTCTGGGAGAGACTGAGTTGAATTTCACGGGTAGTAACAGGAAAAAGGCATTGAAGTGGGTGTTGGAACCGATCTAGGGTTTAAGAAAATAATTAACGCTTCGGTAAGCGGCGGAATTTTAAAAATTTTCTTTTATAAGTAAAAACAGTTTTTTACTAACCTAGACAAGGAGCAAGTACATGTAATTAAAACTAATATGGGCTAAGAAGTTTACTAACCTTTCTTGAAGCTTGATCTTTGAGAAGCTCTTAGAAAGTTGCAACGCTCGTCTCCCCTCGCAGCACGTCTCTCTTTCTTTCCTCGGCACCTCGAGCAACCACGAAAGTTTCTATAACTAAATCACTCGAAATAAAGGAATTAGTGAGTGAGCACTTTTAAACACTACGACTTAAGAAAAAGTCTTGAAGTCGCAGAGCTAAACACTAGGTCGAGTGAGGACCTAGGTGCCAAAACAAGAAAAATCGAAAATAAACTAGAGAGAGAGAGAGGAGTTTCGGCCAAAGTTCTAGAGAGAGAGTCTCTCAAATATCTTAAACTTGGATGAATGAAATGTGTGGAATGAGGCTCCTATTTATAGGTGAGGCTTTACCTTCAATAAGGTAGTTTCCTCTTCTATAGAATATCACATATTCATGAGCAAAAATCCCTTATTTCCCATTCCATTTTGGGCGCCCAAGGCAGCCTCCTAGAGGCTTGGATTTGTTTCCTTTTTTGTTCCTTGGCTTGCCTTTTTCTCACTTGGCCGAAATTCCTACAAGCATGTGTGGGAAATTTGTTTCCTCTTTTTCTTTTGGCAAGTATCTTGATACATTTATGCACAAAATAATCTCTCCTATTTCTCTATAGGGTAGGCGCCCATATTATCTAGAAAAGGCTTCTAGAATTTTCTTCACTTCTTCATGACAACATAAGAAAATGCCCATTTAGAATTTTCAATAAAATTCTTATGAAATGAAATTAATTCACAAGGCCCAATGATCAAGTCATGGCCGAGTGACATTAAGTCATCAAATGAACTTGTCAAAAAATTTATTGACATTCATTTCATCATTTGTCTCAAAAGACAGAAATACTCTTTTGACTATTTTCGTTCTTGTTTTGACTTAGCTTCCAGTTTAACTATTCCTATCGATGTGATTCGTGACAGTGACCTCATGGACCCAAATGAACAAAGCTTGAGCTAAACACTTGGACTCAAAAGTTCACAAACTTTTTCCAAGTTTAGCTTAATGCCAACTGACTCCACTAAAGAGTTGACACTGAAAATCTCTCGGTTCAAATGAATTTATTTTCTACTCAAGAATTCACCTAATTATAATGAGCGGATCCACTGAATATTATCTATGTTTACCCTTCATGAATGCCATCAGCTAGTCGGGATTTACTAAATTACCATTTTACCCTTCTAGCTGTTATTTCCTCAACTCTTTTGTCGCTTGTGAATAAGTTAGAAACAATGTATATGACGAGGAGCTAACAAGTCACATTGTTTCATCCAAAAGAGTCAGGACTCAATTTGGACACTGGCCAGTTCATTTATTCACACTCCAAGGAACAAAGCATGATGTGACATACATTGCGTTTAAGCAATCTTGTACATGAATTCCATATCTATGAGATCTTCACAAAGTTACTCATGACATTCTCACAACTTAGTACTTCACCAATAGGCCCTGTTCGGAATCACATAGTGAGTCCGAACTCTGACTTTCTCAAATGAGAATACTAAGGTGTGAAATGGCATGTCTCATTTCAGGATTAAGGTAAGCATGATGCAATTCATACATAGTGACTTCGAGACATAAGAGGTTAAATGGTTTGTTCTTATATTGTCTCTAGAAGTGCACTGGTCAATTCAGTACCTTTGGAAGATACCTAGAAGAACTATAGAGTCCCCAACTCTCAATGCCTCATAACCAGACATCATAGATTCTTCTAACAATCATACTGAGGTCAATAGTCCTTTGACCCTAAGATTGCGAATATATCGTTTTAAGCAAACTACGAAGAGTTTGTTCATGCAAATCTACATTTGTCTCTTCGTAAGTTGTTAAGTTTGTTTATGGACTAAAAGACTAAGGTTTTATCATAACGCTTCAAACAAACAAAGAAAGAATGAATGAACGTTTCAACTTTATCAATGAATAAGCAATTACAAGCAAGAGTCTTCGTAAGACTATATTACATCAAATGTACAGAAATAGACACTACTACTCTTCTTGTGGGCACCATTGACAACAAACTCCCACTTGACTCAAAGAAGATGTGAGTAGTCCTTTATGCCTAATCCCTCTCGATGTTGGTCGAAGACCATGTTCGCTAGGGCCTTGGTGAATGGATCTGCTAGAGATCTACTTCACCTCCACGTCTCCGCGCTGCACGATCTCTCGAATCAAATGGTATTTCCTCTCAATATGTTTAGAGCGCTTATGGCTTCTAGGTTCCTTTGAGTTAGCGACAGCCCCACTATTATCACAATAAAGGGTCATGGGCTCGTCGACGTTTGGAACAACTTCCAAATACTTAAGGAATTTTCTAAGCCATACAGCCTCTTTGGATGCTTAACAAGTAGCCACATATTCTGCTTCCATTGTGGAGTCAGCAATGCAAGATTGCTTAATACTCCTCCACACGACAGCTCCACCATTAAGGATGAACACAGATCCCGAAGTGGATTTCCTGGAATCCTTATCCGCTTGAAAATCGGAGTCGGTATATCCCGTCATAGTCAGGTCAGTACCTGAGTATGTAAGCATCAAGTTCCTAGTTCTTCGAAGATACTTAAGAACATGCTTAACAGTAATCTAGTGCTCAGGTCCAGGGTTGGATTGGAAACGACTAACTACGCCAACGGTGAAACAGATGTCAGGTCTAGTGCAAAGCATAGCATACATAAGGCTTCCTACGGTAGAGGCGTAAGGAATCTTCCTCATGTCTTCAATCTCTTGTGCAGTCTTGGGAGACTGGTCCTTAGAGAGTGAAACTCCATGCCTAAAGGGTGTTTGGCCCTTCTTGGAGTCTTGCATCGAGAAGCGATCCATAACCTTATCAATATAAGATGCTTGAGAGAGCGACAGAGTCCGGTTCTTCCTATCTCGAAAGATTTGGATCCCCAGAATGTACGCGGCTTCTCCTAGATCCTTCATATCGAATTGCTTTGCTAACTAGACCTTAACCTCAGATAATTTAACCACGTCATTACCAATGAGTAATATATCATCGACATATAGTACCAGAAACACAACTTTGCCTTCGTGTATTAACTTGTAAACACAGGGCTCATCTATTGACTGTTCAAAGCCGAAGCTCTTTACAGTTTCATCGAATCTAATATTCCATGACCTAGATGCTTGCTTTAGTCCATAAATGGACTTGAGCAACTCACAAACCTTGGTCTCTAGACCTTTTTCCACGAAACCGTCTGGTTGAACCATATAAATGCGCTCGTCAAGATTGCCATTCAGGAAGGCTGTCTTGACATCCATTTGCCATATCTCATAGTCGAGAGCTGCAGCTATGGATAAGAGTATGCGGATGGATTTAAGCATCGCGACTGGCGAGAAGGTTTCTTCATAGTCAATCCATTCTTGTTGGGTATAACCCTTCTCCACAAGTCGTGCTTTTAACGTCTCGACGTTCCCATCAGGACCCATTTTCTTCTTGTATATCCACTTACACCCTACGGGTTTAATCCCTTCAGGAAGGTCTACAAGTTTCCAGACTTTGTTGACATACATCGAGTGCATTTAAACTTTCATGGCGTCAAGCCAAAGGTTTGATTCAGAACAAGCCATCGCTTGGCTATAGGAAACAGGGTCATCCATGTCGGAGACGGCTACGAGAGAGTCTCCATAAGACATGTACCTGTCAGGCTTTTGAACAGCCCTCCCACTACGTCGAAGTACTACTTGACGAGATTCTGGTGAGTTAGGTTGTGTTTCAGTTGGGGTAAGAACAGTTCTTACAGATGAGGTAGAAGCTTCCTCACCCAACTTTTCTTCAAGCACAATTTTGCTTTTAGGTTTCGCATCCTTCATAAAGTCCTCCTCAAGGAAACGAGCATTCGTGCTAACGAAAGTCTTATCGT
The DNA here is from genome assembly GCF_054948205.1 of Urtica dioica subsp. dioica. NCBI lineage: Eukaryota > Viridiplantae > Streptophyta > Magnoliopsida > Rosales > Urticaceae > Urtica > Urtica dioica. The sequence goes on along the minus strand of NC_142760.1, from coordinate 7,473,403 downwards.
CCCCGGGACTATAGAAAGTAAAACCTTTGGTTTCCTTTGGATATCCCACAAACAGGCACAATTCTGACCTACTAGCCAAATTGCTAGTCTTTTGCCTTAGCACATGTGCAGGGCAACCCTAAATTCGGATGTGGCCAAAACTAACTTTACGGCCAGTCCATCGTTTATAAAGAGTACCAGGAACCGTTTTGGACGGAACTTGGTTCAGAATATAACCGGCTGTTTCGAGGGCATATCCCCAAAAGGAAAGAGGGAGTGATGAGTAACTCATCATTGATCTAACCATCTCCATAATAGTTCGGTTCCTTCTCTCTGACACTCCGTTTTGTTGAGGTGTGCCAGGTGCGGTAAGCTGAGAAGCGATACCTTCTTCTTTAAGAAAGTCATCGAACTCTCCAGACATATACTCACCACCTCAATCGGACCGAAGGGTTTTGATCACTTTGCCAGTTTGCTTTTCCACTAAAGCCCTAAAGACCTTAAATACGTTAAAGGTCTCGGATTTGTGTTTGAGCAAATTGACAAACCCATATCTTGAGTAATCATCAGTGAAGGTAACGAAGTATTCGTATCCTCCACGTGCCTGTTGGTTGAGTGGACCACATACATCAGAATGTACTAGTTCCAGCAACTCAGTGGCTCTTCGACCCTTATCGGAGAAAGGTCGCTTAGTCATTTTTCCTTCTATGCAGGATTCACAAGTAGGTAGTGAACCTATTGCAGAGGCTTGAAGTGGACCATCCCTCACAAGTCTCTTAATCCTATCTAGACTGATATGACCAAGCCTTAAGTGCCATAGGTGTGTTGATTTTGTTAGATCGGAGGATTCAGAAAGTTTGATCCTCTTTGGCTCCCTAATTAGATCGTCATGTATTTCGGTGTCTAAAAGAGAAGGTTTAGTGGGATAGATGTAGAAAAGAGCATTCTTCATACATGCGTCAGTGACAAAAGAATTATCAGGAAACGAAATACGAATTCCATTCTTAATGAACTTTAAACAATAATCTTGCTCACGAAGACGAGCAACGGATATTAAGTTCTTACCAAAGGTAGGAACAAAATAAACATTATTCAAGTTTAGAGTGCGGTCTTCAAAAGACAGCGTCACGGATCCCACATCCTTCGCGGACACCAGGCTCCCATCACCCCATTTAAAACAGAATCGCCTTCCTCTATGCTTTTGGTTTTCTTGAAACCATTCAAGGAACAACAAATATGGTTAGTAGCAGCGGAGTCAAGAATCCACGTTGATACATTATCAGCTACTAAGCATGCTTCAGTAACTAGTACAATATTATGTTCCTTCACTTTGAGATAGGCAGGACAGTTCTTTTTATCGGCCTTGTGAGGTCTCTTCTTAGTTCCAGAGGCGGAGGCTTTTTGCTCAGTAGCATGTGCCTCTCCTTGATTCCTCTTTCTCTTAGTGAGACCTACATCAGTATGAAGTTCCTTCATAAGCTTGGTAACAGTGTACTCTAGCTTGTTTATGGAGTAGTTCATCTTGGAGGTATCAAGAGATGCGGGGAGAGTTTCTATGATCATATCTATGACATTCTTCCCATCAATCTCAGATCCTAGGATTTCCATTTTATTTAGAAAGCTAATGATCAGTATCATGAAGTCTCCAACAGGAGTCCTAGCCTGCATATGACAGTTCATAAACTGTCGGACTGCTTGTAGCCTTGTTTGACGCCTTTGCCCTCCAAACATCTCAAGGAGATTGTAGAGCATGTCAGCGGCAGTCTCGATGTCACGATGTTTCTCTTTCAGCATATTGTTCATAGATGCCAAGATATAGCACCTCACAATCTCATCGGATCGAAGCCAGGCCGCTAAGGCGTCATTGTGCTCTTGAGTTGAATCATCATTCGTCAGAGGAGGACACGGGGTGGTGAGTACCCATTTGTGCTTGTTAACGGTAGGTATTATGTCGAGGTTACGTTTCAAATCTACGTAGTTTTCATTTTCGAGTTTGATCGAGGAAAGAAAGATCGAGAGATGTTTGAGAGACATATTGCCTATATAAGTTGAAACAAGTTTATGATTAGTCTTTGGTTTAGGATTTAAGTTTGTTTAAGACTTTGATTAAATCCAAAGGTGTTATAAACTAAACGATAATTTACTCCCTCAAGAGAAGGCCGCAAAAAATCTCCATTTATAAGTAAATGACACATCATTAATGCTTAGCCAAGATGTCAATACATCAACTTTGACTAGCCACCTTGTAAATTGGTTTGATCACTCACATCCTTTCGCAGGGCCTCGAGGGAGGATTACTAGGGATTGAGTCTAAGTGTGCAACCAACCACTTAGTCCAAAAGGTCAACTTTTAAAAGCAATCCCCCAAGGGGAGGCCTTGTCATCATCGTCTCACACTCGAACGTAGCTCATTGAGCAATGATCAGAGCAAAGCGCCCTTGAGTACTCTCATTTAAGAGAGGGCCACGAGGGTGACTCTTAGTCCAGCGACACTTGCACTTTTCATTAGTGTTGGGGATCGTGGGTTACAAACAACAAGTATAACCCTCCCACTTAGTTTTTGGAGTTGGTTCATCGACTCTTATAAGTTCGGAAACAGATTTCCTAGTCAGAGAGCGACAGAGCGGACAACTAGAAGAGAATCCTAGATCGACATGTTCAGAGTAGTATTAGTGCATAAAGGCACAAGGTACATACTCGATCTTTTCCTATTTTCTATTTCGGGAAAGTGCGTGAGGGAAGTGTGAACTTCAACTCACTCGAACACTTGAAAGTTTGAGATTACACATCTTTTTATTTTTCGGCTTTGTCTACAAAGAGACCTCCCACTCAAATTTTCAAGAGCATATAGATTTTGAACATATGTGATATAGATATAGTTTTGAAAACATTTTGAAAACTTATTTGATTTGGATGACAAAATATTTTCAAGTTTGAAAACGAAAACGATTTTTCAAAATTCAAACTAGTTTTTGTAAAAACTCAATTTCAATTAATCTTTCAAAAATCAAAACCTTTTAATCTTACACATCATGTTTATAATCATATGAAAAACATTTTTGCTCAAGAAAATTTTCTCATTAGAGTTCTATAACTCATGGTAGTGGGGTTGAAAATCCGGAATTCTAAAAAAACTGGAGTTTCAGCACAGCCGCGCACCTCGGAGTAAAATCACCATAACTGGCGGCTCCAATGTCCTTTTAACCCGAAACTGGTGGCATTGGACAGAAGACAGAGAGAGCTTTAATTTGATTTAAGAATCATTAAATTTAGATTTCTGAGCAGAGAGTTATGCCACTTTTACTGAGGCTTTCATTCCAGCTCGAAGAAAAATAAATAATTAAAGTTCGGTGCGAAAAAGAATCTAGTGTAACGGAATGTTTTAGGATGTTGTTTAAAGCTTTTATTTGTGTTTTATTAGCAAGGTAATAACATGATATAAAAGAAAAAACAACACGCATAAAACGATTCAAGTAAATAAAAGAAACTAGCAAGACAATATAACTAGTCACAAAATTTACTCGAAAATTCTCAAACCTTAAAAACACGTTTTTTAATATAAAAAATTAAAAAATTTTAGAACTGATTCTAATGTGTTTTAATATCATCCCAAACTCATAGAAAATCAACATGATTTTTAATTTAAAGACAAGAGCAATAAATTAAAAAAAAATATAAGATTACAATTCTAACTTGTCACAAAATTAGTAAACTTTCAAAAACGATTTTCAGGCTCATAATTTTAAATACATGTACATGCATATCTTTGACCATAGCTCTGATACCATTTGTTGGAACCGATCTAGGGTTTAAGAAAATAATTAACGCTTCGGTAAGCGGCGGAATTTTAAAAAATTTCTTTTATAAGTAAAAACAGTTTTTACTAACCTAGACAAGGAGCAAGTACATGTAATTAAAACTAATATGGGCTAAGAAGTTTACTAACCTTTCATGAAGCTTGATCTTTGAGAAGCTCTTAGAAAGTTGCAACGCTCGTCTCCCCTCGCAGCACGTCTCTCTTTCTTTCCTCGGCACCTCGAGCAACCACGAAAGTTTCTATCACTAAATCACTCGAAATAAAGGAATTAGTGAGTGGGCACTTTTAAACACTACGACTTAAGAACAAGTCTTGAAGTCGCAGAGCTAAACACTAGGTCGAGTGAGGACCTAGGTGCCAAAACAAGAAAAATCGAAAATAAACTAGAGAGAGAGAGAGAGGAGTTTCGGCCAAAGTTCTAGAGAGAGAGTCTCTCAAATATCTTAAACTTGGATGAATGAAATGTGTGGAATGAGGCTCCTATTTATAGGTGAGGCTTTACCTTCAATAAGGTAGTTTCCTCTTCTATAGAATATCACATATTCATGAGCAAAAATCCCTTATTTCCCATTCCATTTTGGGCGCCCAAGGCAGCCTCCTAGAGGCTTGGATTTGTTTCCTTTTTTGTTCCTTGGCTTGCCTTTTTCTCACTTGGCCGAAATTCCTACAAGCATGTGTGGGAAATTTGTTTCCTCTTTTTCTTTTGGCAAGTATCTTGATACATTTATGCACAAAATAATCTCTCCTATTTCTCTATAGGGTAGGCGCCCATATTGTCTAGAAAAGGCTTCTAGAATTTTCTTCACTTGTTCATGACAACATAAGAAAATGTCCATTTAGAATTTTCAATAAAATTCTTATGAAATGAAATTAATTCACAAGGCCCAATGATCAAGTCATGGCCGAGTGACATTAAGTCATCAAATGAACTTGTCAAAAAATTTATTGACATTCATTTCATCATTTGTCTCAAAAGACAGAAATACCCTTTTGACTATTTTCGTTCTTGTTTTGACTTAGCTTCCAGTTTAACTATTCCTATCGATGTGATTCGTGAAAGTGACCTCATGGACCCAAATGAACAAAGCTTGAGCTAAACACTTGGACTCAAAAGTTCACAAACTTTTTCCAAGTTTAGCTTAATGCCAACTGACTCCACTAAAGAGTTGACACTGAAAATCTCTCGGTTCAAATGAATTTATTTTCTACTCAAGAATTCACCTAATTATAATGAGCGGATCCACTGAATATTATCTATGTTTACCCTTCATGAATGTCATCAGCTAGTCGGGATTTACTAAATTACCATTTTACCCTTCTAGCTGTTATTTCCTCAACTCCTTTGTCGCTTGTGAATAAGTTAGAAACAATGTATATGACGAGGAGCTAACAAGTCACATTGTTTCATCCAAAAGAGTCATGACTCAATTTGGACACTGGCCAGTTCATTTATTCACACTCCAAGGAACAAAGCATGAGGTGACATACATTGCATTTCAGCAATCTTGTACATGAATTCCATATCTATGAGAACTTCACAAAGTTACTCATGACAGACTCACAACTTAGTACCTCACCAATAGGCCTTGTTCGGAATCACATAGTGAGTCTGAACTTTGACTTTCTCAAATGAGAATACTAAGGTGTGAAATGGCATGTCTCATTTCAGGATTAAGGTAAGCATGATGCAATTCATACATAGTGACTTCGAGACATAAGAGGTTAAATGGTTTGTTCTTATATTGTCTCTAGAAGTGCACTGGTCAATTCAGTACCTTTGGAAGATACCTAGAAGAACTATAGAGTCCCCAACTCTCAATGCCTCATAACCAGACATCATAGATTCTTCTAACAATCATACTGAGGTCAATAGTCCTTTGACCCTAAGATTGCGAATATATCGTTTTAAGCAAACTACGAAGAGTTTGTTCATGCAAATCTACATTTGTCTCTTCGTAAGTTGTTAAGTTTGTTTATGGACTAAAAGACTAAGGTTTTATCATAAAGCTTCAAACAAACAAAGAAAGAATGAATGAACGTTTCAACTTTATTAATGAATAAGCAATTACAAGCAAGAGTCTTCGTAAGACTTTATTACATCAAATGTACACAAATAGACACTACTAGTCTTCTTGTGGGCACCATTGACAACAGTGGGTGTCATTCATATAAGACCGTTTTTTACTATTGACTACTTTTCATATAGTAAATTTTCTTTTCACTACGTAAATGCTCTCTCAGAGTAGGTGACGTTGCACCAAACTAAGTTACCATTGTTTGTGTCATTTACTTTACGCAGTACTTTATATTATCTATCTATTTAATCGGAACAGATTATCACACACATTAACTCTACATTATGTGCGAAGTCTTGTCTATGACAAAACATAATTTCACTATATATAGTCAATACACGCACTCAAACAAATTCGTTAAAAAATAGCTAAGTCAAAGAACGACTCACTTCAGACATACTAGCCGTGAACTCTGTTGAGCTTTTGGATTCCAAGTAGAAATACCTAACATCCAAATATTTGGTGAGGTTTCCATATTATATCGGCGCTGATTATGGAGAAGGGCAACCATAATCAATGATAGATGTGTTATGTAATTTCCAACTGATATGCAACCCTTGGAAGTTGAATTCTCTCTAATATCTCATCAAATTTCAAAACCCAGATTTCCTATTCTTTTCCGAGACCAAAATACAAAAGTTTTGGGTAGAGAAACTTAAGTATAGGATTTTTTTTTTTTTTTTTGGAACTGGGAGGGTACGAGTGGAGATTTGGCATTTTTTTTAAAAGGAAGTGATAAGAGTATCTTAAATTACTAAACATGTCATATGAGATAGTTGTTCAACCATTGGTTATGACAACCAGTTAAATAACTAATTTTTTTATACACGATCAATAAAACAAACTATCAAAGGTAATTAATGACACGAAGATTTGGTAACTTTGTGTGGTGGTAAAATACCTACTGAGGGCGACTAATACGTTCGGTGGTGAAAAATAATCTACTAATTCTCAATCAAAGGTACAAGGACTTAGGTTTGCATACTTTCTCTCAAATGCCTAACTTATTAGATCTATTTGCGCGACATGACATATGTGACGTAACTAACCCAAGTCTTGAACAACTTCTTGTTGTTGTCTTGAACAACTTTAAAAATTATTTTTCCAAATTTAAGACCAGCAGAGAGGAACAATATCATAATTGGTTCTTTTTCAAGATTTCTCAACGAGGTGACATATTTGGGAAAAAAACTGGGATTTTTAGAAGGCTTATGGGAATTTATGGGAACCCAGTTAGGATGTAACGAGGATTCACGTGGGAGCTTATCCAAAGAATTTACGGCCTATCCCGTGGGTTATGGCTTTCTGGAGAGAATTTCAATGAGATTATTTTTTATAACTTTGAGAAAACAAAGAGGGATGCATAAAGGTGTCAGGTATGATGGATGCTTTTTTTGGAAGCGCTCGATTATAAACTAGATAATATTGGGTGTTGAGGCAATTCGGTTACTTGAAAATAGGAGATGGGGGAGGTGTCACGAATGAGGAGCATGAATGGTGTGTGGCTGATAAAGAGCGAGCAAAGACTTTTCGGACAGCCTGTTGGCATTGGTGCCCACAAGAAGAGTAGTAGTCATAACTTATATACATTTGATGTGATAAAGTCTTACAAAGACTCTTGCTTGTGACTGCTGAGTAATTAATAAAGAGTTGAAACTTTCATTCATTCTTTCTTGTTTGTTTGGAGCTTTATGATTAACCTTAGTCTTTAGTCCTTAAACAAACCTAACAATAAATGAAGAGTCAAATACAGATTTACATGAACAAACTCTTCATGGTTTGCTTAAAACAACATATTCACAGTCTAAGGATCAAAGGGCTATTGATTTTTAGTATTATTGTTAGGAGAACCTATAATGTTTGGTTATGAGACATAGAGAGTTGGAGACTCTATAGTTCTTCCTAGGTATCTTCTGAATATATTGAATTGACCAGTGTACTTCTAAAGACTTTGTAAGAACAAACCATTTAACCTCTTCTTTCTCCAAGTCACTATGTATGAATTGCATCATGCTTACCTCAATCCTGAAATGAGACATGTAATTTCATAGCTTATGTACTCTCATTTGAGAAAATCAGAGCTCTAGATTCACTATGTGATATAGACAAGACCTATTGATGAAATACTAAGTTATGAAGATGTCATGAACAACTTTGTGAATATCTCATAGATATGAAATTCATGTACAAGATTGCGGAAATGCAATGTATATCACCTCATGTTTTGTTCCTTGGAATGTGAATAAATGAACTGGTCAATGTCCAAATTGAGTCATGAATTTTTTTGGATGAATCAATGTGACTTGTTAGCTCCTCGTCAATACATTGTTTCTAACTTATTCACAAGTGACAAAGAAGTCGAGGAAATAACAACTAGAAGGGTAAAATGGTAATTTTCAGAAGTTCTATCTAGTTGATGATATTCATGAAGGGTAAACATAGATAATATTCAATGGATCCACTCATCACAATTAAGTAGAATTTTGAGTAGAAAATATATTCATTTGAACCGAGAGATTTTCAGTGTCAACTCTTTAGTGGAGTCACTTGACATTAAGCTAGAACTTGAAAAAAGTTTGTGTACTTTTGTGTCCAAGCATGCTAGTTCAAGCTTTGTTCATTTGGATCCATGAGGTCACTACCACAAGTAATTAGAGTAGGATTTGTTAAACTAGTAGCTAAGTCAAAACAAGTTCAAGTGTTGAGCTAGACGAATTTTACGAAAATCGTCTAAAGGGTAATTTTGTCCATAAGGACATAAGATGGTATAAATGTCAAAATAAGATTTTGGAAATTGTCATATGATGACAATTTAATAAGTCCACACGGCCATGTATGAAGAATTGGGCCTTCAGGATTGAATTTAATTTTATGGAATTTTATGTTAAAATTCTACATGGGCTTTTCTTGTATTGTCATGAACAAATAAAGAAACATCTAGAAGCATGTTCTAGAAGCAAATTTCGTCCACCATCATAAAAGAAAGAGGGAAATTATTTTGTGCATTGATATATGAATATACTTACCAAAAGAAAAAAGAGGAAACAAATTTGTAGCATGATGATACATGTTGGACGGCCAAGAAAGGAAAATGGGAAACAAATTTCCAACCTTGGTATTTTGATAGGAATGGAAAATAAATATTGTGCTCATGAATATGTGATATCCAATAGAAAAGAGGAAACTACCTATTCAAAGCAATCCCTCCTCCTATAAATACCACACCTCATTCACAATATTGAAAAAAAAACAAGTTTATGAGATTGAGAGCTTCTCTCTCTAGACTTGGCCACCCACCCTCTCTCTCTCTCTCTCTCTCTCTCTCTCTCTCTCTCTCTCTTCCAAATATATTGACATATTGTGGGAGATGTTGTTGTTGTCAATGGTGCCCACAAGAAGAGTAGTAGTGTCTATTTACGTACATTTGATGTCATATAGTCTTACGAAGACTCTTGCTTGTAATTGCTTATTCATTAATAAAAAGTTGAAACGTTCATTCATTCTTTCTTTGTTTGAAGCTTTATGATAAAACCTTAGTCTTTTAGTCCATAAACAAACTTAACAACTTACGAAGAGACAAATGTAGATTTGCATGAACAAACTCTTCGTAGTTTGCTTAAAACGATATATTCGCAATCTTAGGGTCAAAGGACTATTGACCTCAGTATGATTGTTAGAAGAATCTATGATGTCTGGTTATGAGGCATTGAGAGTTGGGGACTCTATAGTTCTTCTAGGTATCTTCCAAAGGTACTGAATTGACCAGTGCACTTCTAGAGACAATATAAGAACAAACCATTTAACCTCTTATGTCTCGAAGTCACTATGTATGAATTGCATCATGCTTACCTTAATCCTGAAATGAGACATGCCATTTCACACCTTAGTATTCTCATTTGAGAAAGTCAAAGTTCAGACTCACTATGTGATTCCGAACAAGGCCTATTGGTGAGGTACTAAGTTGTGAGTCTGTCATGAGTAACTTTGTGAAGTTCTCATAGATATGGAATTCATGTACAAGATTGCTGAAATGCAATGTATGTCACCTCATGCTTTGTTCCTTGGAGTGTGAATAAATGAACTGGCCAGTGTCCAAATTGAGTCCTGACTCTTTTGGATGAAACAATGTGACTTGTTAGCTCCTCGTCAATACATTGTTTCTAACTTATTCACAAGCGACAAAGGAGTTGAGGAAATAACAGCTAGAAGGGTAAAATGGTAATTTAGTAAATCCCGACTAGCTGATGACATTCATGAAGGGTAAACATAGATAATATTCAGTGGATCCGCTCATCATAATTAGGTTGAATTCTTGAGTAGAAAATAAATTCATTTGAACCGAGAGATTTTCAGTGTCAACTCTTTAGTGGAGTCAGTTGGCATTAAGCTAAACTTGGAAAAGGTTTGTGAACTTTTGAGTCCAAGTGTTTAGCTCAAGCTTTGTTCATTTGGGTCCATGAGGTCACTGTCACGAATCACATCGAGTAGGAATAGTTAAACTGAAAGCTAAGTCAAAACAAGAACGAGACAGTTTTACGAAAATTGTCAAAAGGATATTTTTGTCCTTTTGGACATAGGACGAAATGAATGTCAATAAATTTTTTTGACAAGGTCATTTGATGACAAATGAAACTTAAAACACTCAGCCATTAATAGTTTATTGGGCCTTGAGGATTAATTTCATTTCATAGAATTTTACTTGAAAATTCTTAATGGGCTTTTCTTATGTTGTCATGAACAAATGAAGAAACATCTAGAAGCTCCTTCTAGAAGCTCAAATTTCGTCCAACCCAAGGAAAATAAGGCTGAATTTCGTTCATGCCATAGTGGGAAAGAGAGTTTATTTTGTGCATTGATGTATGAAGATACTTGCCAAAAGAAAAAGAGGAAACAAATTTCCTTAAGAAGGAAAGTGCATTTTCGGCCAACTAAGAGGAAATCAAATGAGGAAACAAATCCTAAGCCTTCATGAGGCATGTTGGACGTGCAAGGCAATAGGAAAAGAGGAAACTACCTTTTGAAGGTAATCCTCCTCCTATAAATAGGAGCATCATTCCTCACATTTCATTTATCCAAGTTTAAGAGATTTGAGAGACTCTCTCTCTAGAACTTTGGCCGAACTCCTCTCTCTCTCTCTAGTTTATTTTCGATTTTGATTTGGCAACTAGGTCCTCATTTGACCTAGAGTTTAGCTCTGCGACTTCAAGACTCGTTCTTAAGTCGTAGTGTTTAAAAGTGCCCACTCACTAATTCCTTTTCTTTCGAGTGATTTAGTGATAGAAACTTTCGTGGTTGCTCGAGGTGCCGAGGAAAGAAAGAGGGACGTGCTGCGAGGGGAGACGAGCGTTGCAACTTTCTAAGAGCTTCTCAAAGATCAAGCTTCAAGAAAGGTTAGTAAACTTCTAGCTCATATTGGTTTTTAATTACATGTACTTGCACTTGTCTAGGTTAGTAAAAACTGTTTTACTTGTAAAAGAAAATTTTTAAAATTCTGCCGCTTACCGAAGCGTTAATTATTTTCTCAAACCCTAGATCGATTCCAACAGTTGTGACTTAGATGTCTTGGTAGTTCTCAATGACAACCTCGAGCTTGGGTCCTAAATGACACTGTGGTTACCTTGATTATATAGATCAAGATCCCAAAAGGGTGAAAAGACTTTAGGCTGATTAGTTTGGGCACCATGACATACATAATAATTTATAGGTGCATCAAAAATAAGTTGAGAGAGTCTAGGTGAGTTTTATTTCGGAGAATCAAGGTGACTTTGTGGGAGGACTATAAATCTTTGATAATATGATTATTGGCTTTGAGGGGATCCAAATGATTCGGCGAGGTAGGTTATAGAATGAGAAGTGCGGGGCCTTGAAGCTCAATATGTAAAAAGTCTATGATCAGGTCGAATGTGATTATATTGAAGTCATGATGCTTCCAACAGGATATGACAAAAAGTGGGTAGTGTTGAAGTGTGTCCGATCAATGCGTTTCTCTTTTAAAATAAATTGAACTTTGACTGGTAATGTAACCCCACAACGCGGTCTATGTCAAGGTGATCCCATTTTTATTTTTCTCTTATTTTTTTATCGCAAGGGCTTTCGGCATTGTTCCAAAGGGTGCAATAGGTCAAAACCATTATAGGATTGTGATTTGGGGATCTAGGTGTCTTCGTCTCTAACTTGTTCTTTATGAATGATAGATTGATTTCTTTTCAACCCAAATTAGAGGAGAGCCAAGAAGTGAAGTTGAGTCTTTGGGCCTAAGAGCGGACCTCTAGCCAAGTTCTCAACTACGATAAGTCTGTGGTGTGTTTTAGACTAGACATCAAGAAAAAGCTGGAAGAATATCTTGCACGTTCGCTTAGGGTACGGTTCATAAGAGTCCCGATCATACATGGGATAGCGTTGATGACATCATAATGATAATCCATGGACGTAGAATGAGATGATATGAGATTAGTCAAATATATACTATAAGAAGTAATATCTTTAGGAAGTAGCCTTATGGAATAAGACACTTATTTTATCCCTTAATTTTAGCCAATAAAAGCGCACCATTTCTCCCCTTTGGCGCAACATTCCTCGCTAAAACACATCAACCTCTTATGATATAATCGCCACATAATCCTCTTCTCATAAGAAAAAGCCAAAGGGGAACTGATTATGCATTCATGCCGAGGAAGCGATTAAGACACTCCTGAAGAGAAGTCAGACCTCTTTGTCTGTTCCACCAAGTAAATAAGAGTCCTGAGAAACCAATATCATAAAGTACGCACTGTGAAATCACCTCACTACTATATTTTGTTGGCTTCTACAATGGTAGAAACCTTCTACAATGGTTATTTATTGTTGTAGAAGCCTCCGTTGAAGAAGTTATACAATGATACAGGTATCGTCGTAGAATGTTTTAGATTCTACAATGGTACACGTACTACTATAGAAGCTTCTACAATGATAAAAATACAAAATCTGAATATCTCGCCGTATCGACATCTATTTCTCACTGTTGCGAGATGTTCTATAATGATTATTTGTAACGTTGTAGAAAGTCTCGCTGCAGCGAGAATTATATGTTGTTGCACCGAGTTGGACAAGAGGTTTACACGTCACTTTTTAATAGAGCGACGTGAATTGTGTGTTTTTTTTTCACAAATCTCAACACATAAGGAATAACAATCAACAGATGCTATGTTTGCAATGGAAAGATAAGATAATGAAAGCACAAAGTGGTTTGCAATAGAGAGATAAGATAATGAAAGTAAGCAATCTTGCCCTTGGAAGCAGATGATGCTTCAATCGTTTTATGGGAGCTTCTGCAGATGGCTTGAATGCCCTGCGTCATTACCACCGCCAAAGGGCCATCGACTCTCTGTCCACTTGCCTCTTGTACTCCTGCATCCTCTCGTTTAGAGCCGCCTTCTCGTAATTCAACCTCTCTCGACTGTTGTTCATAAGTTAGCATATGAACAACAATCATCACAACCATTGCCTTTACCTCTCTCTTTATTCAAAGCCAAAAAGAGCTTAAACCATAATTAAAAAAAAAACACCAACCATTGGCTAAGTTTAAACATATACAAACCTGATGATATGGCTCCATTTGATGCAGCAACTCATATCCCTATACACCACATTGACAGTAGAATAAATCAACCCCTACTCAGTTGGAGGAGTGTACTGAAGATTTACCAACAAAACCAGCAAAAAATTATTACAACTATATAATTTTAACCATGAACTCGATTATTTGCACTGTGGTATTATGTACCTATTTAGCCTGACCTAGAGTTCAATAGAAGTAAAAAAAAAATTAAAAAAAATCTCTATAATACATGTCAAGAAGTTAAAAAAACTACTACTAATTCCTAATGTAGGTTAACACTACTAGAGTTACATTTCATACTTTCATAAACGAAAAACGAAAAACAAAAAACAAAACAAAAATCATAATAGCAGACCATAAGGATATATTTGGTGCTTCGGGAGTACTGAATATAAATATCTATTCACTTTTGAGAAAAATGACTCGCATACTCAGGAGCATCGTACCACCGAGTTGAGACATAATCCTTCAAGAAAATAAAATATTTAGGGCATGGTGGCTTAAAGGCCCTTTTGAAACATAAATAAGATGAAAAGCCATTAAATTCCTCTACCTTCACCAAAAGAAAGGGAGGTAAGAGAAAATTTTAGAAATTCAGGGCAAGTTGAAAGTTGTAACTCGAGGTCCAAAAAATAGTTGAAGGGGCATCATTGGAAGCGACTTGAGCGAGCCCAAAATCACATATCTTGAGCTTGCAACTCAAATTTACTCCCACAAATTTCTTCCCTATAAGCTCGAATTCGTTATTAATAATAAAAAATCAATGAAATCCGAAATCTTTATTTTTGAAGTTGAAGGAAAAAAATGAGAAAGAAATGAGATTAACCTTGGACAAGCAAGAGCTTCAACTCCAGCCAACGATCGATGACCTAATCTTGGAGCTCTTCATCTCGATCCGTGCCTCAGACAGATTCGTCCATCGCGCTCTACCGCGATCCAGCTGCCCGTGCCAATCCGACCCGGATCTTGTCTATCAATTCAACACATGATAGATTGCAAATCAAAATGAATAAAGAGGAAACGGCAGCATAAATACACATTGTTTAAGACTAGATGCTCTTAACTACATTTTCGTCTTTTTGACGAAAAAAATACATTATGTTAATATTTGGTTGTGCCGTTACTACCAGTTAAAAATGGACGGTCCTGATTGAATTTATAATTAAAAACCTATTTACTTGTTTTTTTATATCTGTTTAGTTTTAATAATATTCATTTTATTCAATTAAAAGAGAAAATGGAATAAATTATTTATTAATTAAATATATATTCGATAGAAGAGGCCTCGATAGAACCCTATTTTCCCAAGTCCTCAATCTCTAATTTCAAATCGCAAATGGCTGAAGAAGAGCATGAAAACGATGGCAAAGAGGATTTCATACTCCATGAGGAAGAGTATGACGACAATGGAGAACATGAGATAGACCTTCAAAACACAACACATCCTCAACAATGGTGGTCGGCCGTGAATGATTCTTGTAACACTGTCTACGATAGCGAGGAATATTCGGATGGGTCATGGAATGAGAGCGACTTGGATAGTTTGTGTAGTGACGACAATGTTCAAACAAGGAGGGTCAAGAGAAGAAACGAGTTCAACACAAGGTCAAGATTTGACGGTTTCAAGCTCAAAATAGGTATGGAATTCCCAACCATGTCTCATCTGAGAAATATGCTGAAAGAATTTTTCATTCAGAATGATAGAGGTTTTCAGTATGCATTCAACGATAGTAACAGAGTTTGAGCAAAGTGTCGAGGCAAAGGTTGTAAGTGGGTTCTATATGCGAGGGTTAAGAATTCCGATTTCAAAACAGTAAGGATTAATATTCTTATAGAGGAGCACGTTTGTGGAACTTTTTTTGATAACCCGCTCGTGAGAAGCGAGTGGTTAGCAAAGAATTTCTTGGAACCCAAACATGGATTATAAGAGCTTCAAGAGCATGGTGTGTGCACAAAAATTCAGCAATGTGTCCAAGGAGAAGTTCTATAGAGCAAAGAAAAAGGCTATACTAGTGTTGGAGGGGTCGGTGAAGGATCAATATGTAATTCTAGAGGATTACTATAAGCAATTGACATCCACTAACCCAGGTATAGAATTGAGATTGTTTGGAATATATTATTATGTTTTATTTGTTTTGAATGTTTAAAATGTTTCAGATTATTAGGCTTATTTGTTTTGAATTGTGATTTAATATAGGTACAACTGCATTATTGAAGACTACTCTCGATCACGGTAAGAGGGTGTTCGAGAGAGTGTTCATATGCTCAAAGCATGCAAATGGAACTGATCCGAATAATTTCCAATTTCTGATAGCCTTTGCAGTGGTTGAGATAGAAAATACAGAGACCTGGACGTAGTTCATGAAGCTGCTGCATGAGGATCTTGAAGTTCAGAATGAAGCTAGGTGCACAATGATGAGTGATAGGCAAGAAGGACTGTAGAAAGTTCTAAGTGATGTTTTTCCTAGGGCTGAGATATGCTTCTGTGTGAGACATTTCCACACTAACTTCAAGAATGACCATAGTGGGCTTTTGTTGAAGCAAATTCTATTGTCTTGTGCATGAGCTACAACAACCGTCGAGTTTGATCAAAGGATGAAGTTACTTGAAGTTGAGGATGTAAAGGCTCATGAGTGGCTGCTGAAGAAGAACCCCAAAGAGTGGAGCAAATCACAATTCAGAACATCAGTGAAGTGTGATATGCTTCTCAACGATCTATGCGAAAGCTTCAACTCCGCGATTCTGGTTGCACGAGACAAACCGATAGTCACACTCCTTGAGACTATCAGATTTTGGTTGAAGTGACTTCAGGTTCGCAACAAAATGACGTGATGTTCAAAAGTGGCAACACCAAGTTGGCAAGCGGATATGGGGGCTCGTTGAGAAACACAAAAACATTGCACGATATTGCCGGTCTACATTAGTAGATATTGGAAATTTATTTTTGATACATTAGCAGACATTGGAAATTTATATTTGATTATTGGATTGCGTGATACATTAGACTTTATTGGAAATTTACTTCAGATAAGGCAAAATTCCAGGTTACCTTCATTGACGCTGAGTCATTTCTGGTTGACTTGAGGGCCATGGAATGCACTTGTCGAGGTTTTCAATCAAGTGGCATTTCTTGCCCTCATGCTTTAGCTTGTATTTGGGCATCCAGACTAGATCCTAAGGACTACACTGATGAATGGTATAAAAAAGAAGCATTCAATTCGGCATACAATGAGATTATAGAGCCAATGAACAGCCCGGACAAATGGCCAACGCCTGGAAAAATCCATTTTTTCTACCTCTTGAGATAGGTTTACCGGGCAGACCAAAGAAGAAGAGGAACAAAGCCAATGACGAGCCACCACCAGGTTTTCCTGGCTATCCCATGCTAAGAAGCATTCTCAGAAAGGACATGTAAATCGATGCAGTAAATGTGGTCAACCAGAACATTCTAGAATAACGTGCAAGAATGCAACAATGGAGAAGGTAATTAATTGACTTGATAAAAAATTTAAATTAACTGTTATTTCTCTTAACAAATCCATATACATATTGTAGGTAAACCAGCCAAAGAACAGAGGAAGGCCACCGAAGACAGTGAAGAGAGATACGCGAAGGCAACGACAAAAAGCCAATTCCAACGCTTCTCAAGCAAGTTCAAGCCATGAAGTTTCCAGCCAACTATCTGAAATCATTAAGTATAGGACGTAGATATAGTACTCAGACCTGTTTTGATAACACTATGAATCTGTAGGTAATCGTTAGTTTTAATGTATATGGTCAATTTTTTGAAGTTCTCTTGTAGGTAAGAACCAATTTTTGCCAACCGACTATTTTGGAAGTGCTCTTGTACGTAAGAGCCAATTTTTGGCAATAGACTATTTTGGAAGTGCTCTTGTTTGCACAGACTCTAAATGTATATGAATATCAATATCAGGATCATATGAATATTTTGATATGAACACACTCTTCATTACCCAATTATAGGTTCATTACATGATCATAATCCACAAAACTTACTCAAGCCACATAATTGGTAACTACCATTATTACAAAATCAGTACAGAATTTCAATACTCAGACTTTTACAAAACAGACACACACACACACTTAGTTTTTTTTACCATTACAGGTTCATTAGACCAACATCACACTCGGACTCAACCTAATACAAAGTCAGAATTGCAGTAGAACAATAAGTAGAGGAATCACACAATAAGAATTACAATAAGTCCAACAGTAACCACTTGTAGCTTCCAAACCTTGGATCAAAGTGCATGAGTCTCACACTCTAGCTTGTTCTTCTTAGTGATCAGTCCGGAAATCACATCCTTGGATCTCGCACACATTTCAGGATCTTTCCAAATGAAAAAATTGCACCCGCCTTCATTCTGTGTACGAGAAAAACAAAGAAGACTAAGAAAATAAACTTTGATACACATATTAATTCAACAAACGACATGTATCACTCACCTCTTTCCTACATTAGGTAAAGAATCCTCTCCCAGGATTCTCGATGGTCCACGACAACCACTCAACCAACGGGAAGCCACACTCACAACACGACCACCGTAAGTCCTGCTCTTCCAATGACTATTCCGTGAGTTGAAGACGAAGAAGAGTAATGATATGAAGAATAACGCAACACGAGTAGGAAGAAGAATTGTGGATGAAGAATCACATATCTAGGGTTTTCAATTGGGGATTTGATTTCAATCGGCTTAAATGTCTAATAAATATCACAATTCGAATTTTTGTTTTTAAAATTCAATAAACTCAATAAATATTAGACTTAATTTGAGTTTTAAAAATTCAATATCTTATTTTAGAAGATGACGACATGATGTGTACTTCCGTGAGCATTTAACACTCTTAATAGTAATGGCACAACCAAATATTAACATGAGGTATTGCTGTAAAAAAAAAGAAAGAAAAGAAAAGGTAATTAAGTACATCTAGTCTTAAACAATGTGTATTTATGCTGCCATTTCCTCATAAATAAATAAGCATAGAGATATATGGTGACAACATAAATAAACATGCGTTCTGTATGGAAAAAATAAAATATAATGACACCAGAAATAAAACAAACTCTTCTTGGTATCTTCTATTAAGAATCTATCCAAAATGCCATACCGTAAATGCTAGGATATAGTAACAACAAAGGCAAACAAATATTAACAATGAAAGGGTATCCAAAATGAAATGCATGCCTTCATTTTTGTTTGTTGGTGTCAACGGTAGGGCGGCGCAAAAAAACCGTAAAAACCGTAAACCGGACCGGACCGGGGATTTTTAAACCGCCGGTCCGGTTTAAAACGGTTTTTTTTTCCCCGGTCCGGTCCGGTCCGGTTTACTCAATGTAAACGGTCCGGTCCGGTTTTTTTAAAAAAAACCGTTAAACCGGACCGGACCGGTTTATTTATAAAAAAAATTAAAAAAAAATTAAAAAAAATTAATTGATGTCCAATTAGCCAAATTAAGCATTTATGCATGTATTTAACTCCCAAATATGACTATATGTTTGTGTTTTGGTGGAAAATTAATGATTTTTTTTTAAAAAATTATGTTAAACGGTTCAAAACGGTCCAACGGTCCAAAACGGTCCGGTCCGGTCCGGTCTAAACGGTTCAAAACGGTCCAAACGGTTCAAAACGGTCCGGTCCGGTCTAAATGATTTAAAACGGTCCGGTCCGGTCCGGTTTATACAGTTTTTTGGTCCGGTCCGGTTTGGGTTTTTTTGAACCGTTTTGAACGGTCCGGTCCGGTTTTTTGGCCGGTTTTGGACCGGACCGGACCGTGCACAGGCCTAGTCAACGGTTCGGAACCTGCACACTCAGTTATCCCCAAAATTAAATCGTAACTCGGACCCAAATCTGTGTAGTTGAGAGGGAAAATTAACCATGTAACTAAATACAACAACAAATCAAACTATTTCAACGAAAATCAACAGCAAACAAGCTTCAATAAGAATGAGTTTTTTTTTTTCATTACGTTGGATAAGGTCGAATCCTTCATCTTCTTTGATTTCAATCTCGCTCCTCTGTTTAGTGGCATTGAAGGTCGAGAGAGAGAGAGAGAGAGAGAGAGAGAGAGAGAGAGAGAGAGAGAATGGTACTAAGCTTCGTGTCGGAGGGGCGGATGACCATGATAGAAAGAAAAAATGAAAAAGAAATTATAGGGTTACAAGGTTGTGGAAGGTTAAGGAAATGACGGAACCATTGGCGAACAGCGAGCCGGTGGCGATGGAACCGAGGCAAATGAAGGATGGTAGTGATGGCAAGCTGTTGAAGAAGAAGAAGGACGACTAATCGTCGCGTCAACCATTCGCGTTGAGAGAGACAAAGAAAAAATGTTTTATAAGGAATGAAAATACAATATTGATAAATATTAATTAAATCATTCTTTCATTTTACACAACAGTACACTTGTACCGTTATGCAAACCTTGTTGCCACGGCGACAAATTAAGCTTTTAACTTCGGATGGCCTAGTCGCAGCTAAATGATCATTAGATGTGACTAGTAGCATCCAAAAGAGTCATAAGAATGCATTAAATTTTTGCTCATTTAAGTGGGTATATTGACCATTGGATGCAACTCGCATCCAATGGTTGTGAAGTAATTGGAGGAGACTTCCAAAAGCCAAAATTTCAAGCGGGGTTAAATTCTCTCATTTTTCGTTCAATTATTGACGTGGCATTATTTTAGTTTTTTAATTTTTAATTATCATTGGATGCGACTTGCCATTTATTTTTAGCTTTCGGATGTGACTAGTCGGATCCAATGATCCAAAAAGATGCGACTTGTCGCATCCAATTTCTAGGTTATTTTTATTTAAAGCCAGCTTCTTCTTCGTCTTCCTCATCCGCCGCTTTCACTCTTCTTTGTTTTTTTTCTCTCTTCTCCGACCTCAATATCTCATAGCACCATCACCGCCACCTCGCTTCTATCCCTTTGATCTACATCTTTTCTCTGACAACAACCTCTCACTCTCCGCCTCTCACCTCTCCGACCAGCCCAAATTCGACGACAACCACGACTAGCCGGCGAACACCACCAGGCGAGCGCCACAACCTCTAAATAGTTATCTACCACGTTGTGCTCAATCTCCCACCTCTCCGACCCACACAAATCCGACGACCACCACGCACAAATGGGCGAGCACCAACTCTCAGGTAAATTCTCTATATCTCTCTAACTCTCTCTCGAAATAGCTCTCTCCGGCTCTGTCTCTCCCCCTCTCTCTCTATGTGTATATGTGTGTGCCTCAGCCTCTGTCCAGCGTCATTGCGTCCAAGACCGGCTTGGGTACGACCAGCCGAGCAAGGCCGAGTCAGCCGCTGATCAACGCCACGGCGGAGTCCATCTCCAAGCTCATATCTCTCAAATCCAACGCCTTCCCCAAAACTCCTAAACAACTCAGTGACGATTAGAAACGCTCGACGTCAGGGTTTGGGTCCTCTATGCCTTCCCCGAGTCCTTTGCGCCACTGAGCACCACCACAGCAGCAATTTCGCGACCAGCAAAGGCTCTGGGCTGTCCCTCTCCCACTCCGATGTCGGGGTCAATCGAGTCAAAGCTCAAGAGCAAGCCAGGGAAAGAGCCTCCAAAGATTGCCCGCCAAAATAACTATAACATTGGATGCAACTTGTCGCATCCAATACTCTGCCCGCCAAAACGCGGGAAAGACTAGTTGCATCCAAAAGGTTCCCGCGTTTTGGTGGGAGCAGAATTGGATGCGACAAGTCGCATCTAATAGTCTATTATCTCGCAAAAAAAATGGCGGAATAGCTTTGGATGCGATAATGGATGCGACTTTGTCGCATCCAAAAATCTGGACTTTAGGAAGCGATTAATCGCATCCAGGGTCAACATATGCGGATTATTGGATGCGACTTCCAATATCGCATCCAATTTAACCATTGGATACGACTTTTTGACTTTTGGATGCGACAAAAGTCGCATCCAGAAGTACTTTATGTCTTAGTGTGCAGTGAAATTTTGCACTCGCTACAGCGAGATTATACAACTGTATATTATATCATTGTATAACGTTCAAATTTGGATATTTTATATAACGTGACAAATGTATCATTGTAATATATATATATATATATATATATATATATATATATATATATATATATTCAATATTCTACAACGGCACAACTGTACCGTAGTAGAAAGTCCAATATTCTACAACGGCATAATTATATCGTTGTAAAAACTCGAGCTTCTATAACGACGGCTATTTGTATCATTATAAAAGCTCGACTGTGGTGCCTTGCGAAAAATTATTCATCAAGTATTGGTGTCTACTAGCACAATCGTCTTTTTTCCGCGTCGTTTAGAATGTCGTTGGGGTCTTTTCCGCATAACTTAACGCTCATATAATCCAAAACAATGCGGCGCGAAAATCCCAAAACTAACACAGAGATTTGAGTTAGCACCATAAAGACCCGTAAATATTTGAAGCAATACGGCGTATATGTCATAGTATTTTCTTCTTGTTTCATTATATACTCTTGGTACGTTAAGCATATCCAAAATACTTAATAATATTTAATATCTAATTAAGTCTGTTTATATAAGCCATTATAATAATAAAATTATAATTAGTAGTTTGGACTGGAGTAATAATTACCTCATTTGTATGGTAAATAAGCTTATTTATTAAAGCTAATTAAAAACACATCTTTTTTTTTTTTGCTCATTGCTGTTTGTTCAAGTAGAAACAGAAGGAAAAAAACTCTGCAACGGATAGTTTTGACCGAGGATCACCACGTGTCCTATCCTCAACGACGACACGAAAACAGGACACGACACGACATCAAGCTCGAAGCTGCCACCAAGTGCCACGAGTCGAAAAAGAACACGACCGCGACACTTCACACGTGACCGTCAAAATTTGGGTTTTGCATTTTTTTCACCCCAAGAAACCCACCTCGTTGTCTCCCAAGTGTTCGTGTTCAAACAAACCAGGAAAATAACACACAAAAATGGCATTTCTAGAGAAGAGAGTGTTGCTCGGTGTTCAGAACAAGAAAGTGCCCAAGAAACCCAAGAAGAAGATTGCAAAGAAGAAACGTTTTATCGAGAAAGTCGTTGACTATCTCATATCTGATTCTTACTTGTTCGCTCAACTTGTTCCTCCATCAAAATTTCGCTCCCTGAAAGGTATATATATTCATCAAAAAAAAAGAAAAAGAGAGAGAAAGGTATATATATACATATAATAATTATATATATACTATTGCTTTACTTGTTTTAAACTCTATCTTGTATAAACCTTAATTATATTTTTTGTTTATTTATTCGCAGGTGTACAAGTAATAAAAAGAGATAATAAGGAGAGCGAGAAAAGTCTGGTGAAGAAAATTGGCGACTATTTGATGTCCAATTCTTATTTGTACTCTCCTTTGGTTGTAGTTCCTTCCAAGTCATCTAACATGCCATCTAAAGGTTAAATATTTTCTTCTATTTAATCTGTACAAATATGCGTAAATTTGTCTGTAAATAAAAATAAGAAAATTAACACTTTGTTTAATTACATCAAAACTAGTGATTTATTTTAGCAAAAAGTTATACGAATTACCCTTTGAAATTAATGAATCAGCGAAATAACCCAAATTGTAAGTGTTTAGGAAAATAGTCGAACTTATTTTGTCCATATTTTTGACCGTCAATAATTTTTTTTGGGCCTTGTATATAAATAATTTTGTTTCATAGTGTATATAAGCAATTGAAAGTTGTATATATGTACATCTCGTATTTTAATAAGCTTTATGAGTTATCCAGCAATTATTTTTTAATAGTATGCATAAGCAATTGAAAAATTGCTGGATAAATCATAAGGCTTACTAAAATACGAGATTTACATATTAGCAATTGAAAGCTGTATATATGATGTACATCTGGTATTTCAAAGATCCGTTTCAATAAGCCATATAACTAGAATAACTTTTATTATTGTAATCAATGAGCCTTATGATTTTATCCAGCAATCTCAACAGTTTGGAGTAGCTTAATGATCCATTTATTTGCGTATGCTAATTTTAATTCTCTCGAGCAAGATTCAGTTGTAGAAAAGAAGGTGTGTTAGTAATAAGGAAAGCAAAAAGAGTAAGTTTTAGCCTCGATGATGTATCAGAATATAATGGTATTCGCAATTAGGCGACCTGAAATATGAGATTGTTGCCCAAGTATAAAAAAGAAAAAAGAAAAAAGAAAAAAGAAAAAATCAATTCTACCTCCTCCTATTTGTTTTGCTCGAGTAATATTAGCTGACCAATCGGGGAAAAAAAATATTATGAAAGCAAAATATACCTTGCAAATTACTTTTCTCTTGATATGATCAACTAAAATAAAATAAAGCAAAATGTTGTTCGTGATGATCTTTAAAACATTTAATCTGCTTCCTGCTCTTCAATATTAGAAGCTCAACTGCACATCAAAAGAGTCGCAAGCGCGGGAACCACTGCGAGGAAATCGATTTTGTCGGAGACGACGAATATTTGGCGAAGGGAAGAGCTTTTAATGGACGATTAAACAAAAACAGCCTCGCCGCAGAGAACATGAAGCACACTTTTGATATATTAGGTAAGGAGATCATTTTCAATTTCATTACACTAAAAGAAAAAAACCTTTTAGCGTATTTGAGTGTTACTAAAACACTCTTGAAATTTAGAGTATTTAACAACCATAACAGAAATGACAAATACGCACTTATTTCATTTGTTTCTTCACAGAGAAGGGAATGCTAAACTCGCAGAAAAGGAAGCGCTTTTGACCATTGAACACTCGGGGGCGTATTTGTGTAAATTATGGGTTATAGAGGTCATTTAAATAATTATTGCTATGTTCTTATGGTGGCAGCTTTTTGCGTATTTGTGTCTACAATATATATGCACGTCTATATATGTAGAAAATATATGAGAAGTTATTCTGTTGAACCTTTGTTAAATAATTGTGTAATGTGTTTCATCCCAAGCTAGAAACGCAGATTAGAGTTGATCCCTAATAATCTATCATTACTGTTTCAAATGCACGACAATAACAGTTTGTAATATATTCCAGGTCTACTCATGTTGTTTCTACTTCATTTAATACTAAAGCTATTCCCAGAAATCTCGTTACAAGGCCCATATATTGAAAGTTACCAGTAGCAAGGCGTAATCCACGTCTTACGTTTGGCCCACGTGTTTATGTAATTTATTTGAAGTTGGAATTACTTCTAGTATCCGTTTTTTATGTAATTTATGGCACAATTATTACGAAAATCGTTTTTTTAAGTAGTAAATCCTCGCTTTTATTTTAATATTTTTAATTTAAGTTGTAAACCCCCTCTTTTTTTATGTTTACAATTTTTTAAAATGAATATGTTTACAGTTTTAGACTTCATTTAATTTTTTTTACTGTTTACCATGTATTTTAGAAAGAAAATAAATTTTTTACCATTCGAGAAATAGTTATTTCTGAAGGATTTGAAATAACAGCTAGTTTTGAAATGCGAGTTAAAAAGTGTTATTATTTCTGCAATTTCCCGTTTATTCTATAAAGGCATTAAAAATGGAGCAAACATAATATCTTTTTATTTATTTATAATATAATTACGAAATATGAATTAAATATACATAATGATTAAATCATTTTGAAAATTATATGTGATTACTAGGAACATTGATTAATTATTTAAAAATGTATCGTACAAGCCCAATCCGGAGTCCACGCGACCACGCATCCTCAAATGACTATTCGTCTATTGTAATTTCATGTAAATTAAGAGCAGTTCTATGGAAAAATGGTGGTTCAAGTCACTCTTCTTTTTCGGGGTATTAGAATCCAGGTGTGGGCTAAGTAAATCAATAAAGTCTCGGTGATCCTATAGAAAAAACCAACATAAATGAAGAGCTCAGAGACCAGAAATGGGAATGGCCACATCTATTACTCATTTCAATTTTTAATGATTTGAACCAAAATATGAAGATTTTTGTTTTGGATACTTTTACTAGTTGCTTTAGTGAGCAAATACATATTTGCTCTTGATTTTAGTTTTTGTTTTGAAAATATCCATTAAATAAAATAATCAGTTAATATTTGAAAATATCGTGAAACCCATTCATCTTCTCTAAAACCCATTTCGCGCTCTCTCTCCTCTCTCCTCCGACTCTTGCTCTCTCTAAAACCCTTAGCCACGTCGCTGAAATCCCCATAGAAACCGTCACCCACGTCACTAATCTCTCACCCACGTTGGTCAATAAAACCCCCAGGATCGTTGCTAATCTTCATTTTTCTTTCAAATCTTTTTTCAAACCCTAAAATTGCTCCCAATCGCAGAACATGACGAAGAAAGGCGCCCCGGTTCGCAAGAATCCCAAGATGACAAAGAAAGGTCCGACGCCGCAGAAGAAAAGACTTTCTCCAGCAAAGAAGGCTCCCCCAAAGAAGCCAACAATGTCTCGTCGACTGAAGAAAACAAAACCGGTCATTGAATCGCCGACGATAAATTCAGATGAGACATCTACATTTGAGCTCCAGAAGCGAAAATCAACTGTAAATGAGGTACATGTTGATGGCATGCAAAGCTGAGTTTGAGTTATTATTTATGTGATTGTAGAATTCTTTGATCTACATTTTTTTGGAATTGTAGACATTCATAGCTATAAATGAGGTGCATTATTTATGTTTTGAAAACTTAATAGATTATAATTTATGTAATTGTAGACATT
The DNA here is from genome assembly GCF_054948205.1 of Urtica dioica subsp. dioica. Classification (NCBI taxonomy): domain Eukaryota; kingdom Viridiplantae; phylum Streptophyta; class Magnoliopsida; order Rosales; family Urticaceae; genus Urtica; species Urtica dioica. The sequence continues at coordinate 7,447,209 of NC_142760.1, read as the reverse complement.
TATAGCTATAGTCACTAGAATTGTAGATGTTTATGTCTACATTTCTTAACACCATTTTGTTGTTGTAGACTTTTATTTTTGACATCTAGAATTTCTGGAATTGTAGACTTGTGAATGTAGCCATTTTTATGAACTGTAGATATAAATGGCTACAATCACAAGAATTGTAGATGTAAAAGTCTACAATTCCAGATATTGTAGACGTAAAAGTCTACAATTCCAGAAATTGTAGACGTAAAAGTCTAAAATTCCAGAAATTGTAGACACAAAAGTCTACAATTCTACAAATTCTAGACTATTTGTTGTATGAGGACTGTTTGTGTAGAGTTTCATGTTTTTTTCTTGACATATGCAGGGGTTTGTCAGATTTTTCCCTGAAGAAGAGATTGTTGACCATAATTTCAGCTTCTTCGGGGAGTTGGACAAGTTTGAGGAGACAATGGACGTCTCCCGAGGAGAAGAAGCTGTTTAACTCAACCTGTTCCGGCCAATTCATTGACCAACCAAAAATACCAAATCATCTAAGATAATTAATCACCTGTTGATGAGGGTGGGTGATTTCGACGGGGTCGAGGCATATGACGCACTCTACATAGAGATTGGTGGAGGCCCAAGAGCTTTTACAACAAAGCAACTCACGGAGATTACAGGTCTTCGCTACGTCGATGATTACACCTATTGTGATTATTCGACTGATGTCGAGGGTAGTCTGTACAAGGAAATCTTCCTTAGTGGCGTAGTGAAGAATCGTGTAGTGCTTTTGTCGATGCTGACGAAAAGCAAATCTTGGGGGGACAGTCAATAGCGCCTGAAGTTGTTGCTTCACTTTTTGACAAACATTCTCCTCACCGCTCCTGCTCACACCCCGATCCAGAACATGTCTTGGACCATGCTGGTGGAAGACTTGGATGAATTTAACAAGCATCCATGGGGGAACGTTGCTTGGAATTTCTTCCACGCATATGCGAGGAAGTATGTTCTCAAGATGGCCTTCAAGGCCGAGTCTAAGCAGAAAATCAACTTCCCCGATTTTCTCTACCCTCTTCAAGTTTGGGCCTATGAGTGCCTGCCTACGTTGACCGACCTTAAGCTTTGCCAAAAAAGTGTCCGAAACCGTCGAACCACTTATGCAGCAGTGGAAAACTTCAGCTCATGTCTTGGAGTCAAGACTGAATAAGATAAATTTCCAAGATACACATTCCAACCAGTTGGTGATGAGGTTGAGGATATTCCAAGATAAATTTCCAAGGTGAAACAGGTCGATGCCTTCGCGTCCACCTCCACCCCGCGGTCCAGCAACGATGATGCACGGGTTAGTACTTATACATCTACAATCACCACAATCGTAGACATTGAAGTCTACAATTGGTTATGATTATGGACTACAATGTCTACATTCTATACAATTGTAGACATATATGTCTACATTCACTACCAATTGTAGACTTCAATGTCTACATTCACCACGATTGTAGAGATATATGTCTACAATCACTACCAATTGTATACAAATTTTTTTAATATATTGTACATTATCTAACCTTACAAACCCAAGTTAAGCTCTTTAAGCTTGAGGATTCAATCCTTGAACTGAAGCCGGAGTGGACAGCGTTTAAGGCGGCCTACGACGACTTCAAGAACAAGATAAGGGGAATGGTCAAAGCTATGTCGGCGAAGACTGTTCCACAGTCGGAGAAGAAGACTGATCCCAAGGAACAAGTGAAACCGAAACTGAGACAGTGAGTGAGACGGAGACTGAGTCTTTTGGTGATGGCAAGCCAGACAGCAAGCCAGATGCTGCCACACCAGTGAACGACACAGTCGTTCACCATACTGAGAGCTCGTATGAAACTGACTCTGATGAATCATCGGAGACATATAATAAAGAGGAGAAACAAGAAGAAAAAGACACAGTAAATTACTGAAATTGTAAACATACATGTCTACAATTACTACGATTGTAGACATACATGCTACAATTATTGAAATTGTAGACATACATGCCTACAATTGTTGAAATTGTAGACATACAATAATTGTAGACGTAATTGTAGACTTTTCAATATACAATTACTAATATTGTAGACTGTTTGTATAGACCAAGGAGGACAAGAAAGAGGTAGAGAAGAAGAAATATGCCGAAGAAGAGAAGGCAGAAGAGAAGGAGAAGAAAGATGCCGAGCAGGAGAAGGCAGAAGAAGAAGAAAACAAAGATGACGGCGACAAGCCCGAAGACAACAAAGGTGACAAGCCCAGAGACAACAACAGGGACAAGCCCAGAGACAATGACAGGGACACTTCCGGAGATAATGACGGGGACACTCTCGGAGACAATGACGGAGGAAAGATCACCAGAGACAAGTCCGGAGGAGAGAACACCAGAGACAAGTCCGGAGAAAAAAAACATGAGAGAAGAAGAAAGAAGAAGAGAAGAAGCCCGAAGACCAAGTTGCAGCAGAAGATTATGTCCTTCCGAGTTTTTCTGAAACGGAATCAGAAAAAAGAGAAAGGTTGGACAATAAAGAAAACTTCTTAAGGAAGAGGCATGGGATGACAGTCAACCATGGTTTTATGGCACGGTTCCAGAAGGCAAAACTCGAGCCCAAGTTGAAGAAGAGTTGTATGCGACAAAGATTTGGCAGAGGAACATATTCTCATTGAGGACTCTCAAGTTGAGGATGCGTTGTGCTCGGCAAAGAAGTTGGCAGAACATATTCTCATTGAGGACTCTCAAGTTGAGGATGAGTTGTGTATCATCAAGAAGCTGGGAGAGAAAAAAAATTCTCATTGTTGACTCACCTAAAAAAATGAGAAGTAGAGTGCCTCTAAAAAGGTACATTTATATATAAATTGTAGACATTTATACGTAAATTGTAGACTTATACATAAATTGTAGACATTAATATAGAAATTGTTGACATTAATACATGTATTGTAGATATCTAGACATAAATTGTAGACGTCTAAGAAATTGTAGATATGTATGTTTACAATTTAGAATAGTGTAGATAGATTGTTGACATAGTTATTTGTTTGATTTGTACAGGTTTACACACCAACTTCGATGCCACGAGTATACGTTAAGTTCACAAAAGATCAAAACGACTCGGAAAGATCCCGATATTTTGTATTTTCATTATGTCAACCGCTGAAGAGACTATGATCATGGAAAATTGGATTGGGGTTGGGTTTCGTAAAAATAACAAATCGTTTTTCACCCGGTGCCGCAGTTTACACGAGCAAGACCTTCTTCTATAGCCTCTGGACATCGGCAGCATGCTAAGTGACGAGGTAAGTCTGTAATTATATAGTATACATTGTAGCCATTTATGTAATTATATAGAATTGTAGACTTATATGTCTACATTTATGTAATTGTACACATATATGTCTGCAATTCTATAACTGTAGACTTATATGTCTACGATTCTACAACTGTAGATGCACCAATAAGGATGAGCTTAATTGGCAGAAGGAAACCCGCATCATGGACTACATTACCGCTGATATTGAGTGTACACTCTATGCATGGTCGTGGGTGGACGTTGATTATATCCACGTGCCCTGTTGTATCAAGGCGTTGTCCCATTGGATCCTTGTGGTAATTCAACTCAAGTTACAAAAGCTAACGGTCTGTGACTCCATGTCTAAGAGCAAAATAAGCCACAAAATCGTCAAGACACACGTGCTCAGAATCGCTGAAATCATCCAGATTGAACAACTATTGTCATGTATGTTTAGGAATTAAAGAAGTAAAAAAAATACATAAATTACTGAAATTGTAACTTTTCATTCAACCATTAATATACTCACAAGTTCCAAAAAGACATAATTAGTCATTGATTAGTTCCAAAAAAAACATATAATTAGTCATTCAACTATAATTAGTTCCAAAAAGACATACAACTATAATAATTCATCCATTCTTCTCGGATAAAGGAACTGGACTATTGCATGTAGTCCGATTGTGACCAACTTCTCCACATCGCGAACACTTCCTACAAATAGGCTCTTCCCCTTGAGAAGGTATCTGTCTCTTCTTCGGTCTACCAGCAGTGCGTGATCTGTGTGTCGGAGGCTGAATTACAAAATTCGCGACCTCGGGGGGAATAGTCCACGTGTGAATATTACCATGACGATGGTGGACACCTACATAACTTGCCCTCCAATATTCTGGACTATAGTATGGAAAAATATAGCCCTCAACCGAAAGGTTACAATGTCCACACGCAGCAATACCATGAGCACATATGAAACTGTCAAGTTGAAATTCCTGACACGAGCATTTTTAATGTAAATTCACAGCCCACGTGTTCCCTCTTGGTCACGTACCTCAAACTCAAGGTATGATGATGGCCTCACCTACAATGGAAGAATAATAAGATTCAGTCATGTAAATGTAGACATATGACTAAAATTGTAGACATTAATGTCTACAATCACTACCAATTATAGACATCAATGTCTACATATTGGAATTGATCTAGGGTTTAAGAAAAAGTTTAACGCTTTGCTAAGCGGCGGAATTTTAAAAATTTTCTTTTTCAAGTAAAACAGTTTTTACTAACCTAGACATAGAGCAAGCACATGTAAATAAAACTAATATGAACATAATAAATTTACTAACCTCTTTAGAAGCTTGAACGTTGATGAGCCTTCGGAAGGTTGAAAACGTTTGTCTCCCTCGCAGCACGTCTCTCTTTCTTTCCTCGGCAACTCGAGCAACCACGAAAGTTTCTATCACTAAATAACTCGAAATAAAAGGAATTAGTGTGTGGGCACTTTTAAACACTACGACTTAAGAACGAGTCTTGAAGTCGCAGAGCTAAACACTAGGTCAAATGAGGACCTAGGTGCCAAGACAATACAAACGAAATTGAATAGAGAGAGAGAGGAGAGGGGCGGCCAAGTCTAGAGAGAGAAGCTCTCAATCTCTAAAACTTGAGATGAATAAAATGTGTGGAATGAGGCTCCTATTTATAGGAGAGGTCTCACCTTCAATAAGGTAGTTTCCTCTTCTATAGAATATCACATGTTCATGAGCAAATATTGCCCATTTCCCTCTTATTCCACACGGCCAAGGCAGCCTTCTAGAAGGCTTGGATTTGTTTCCTTTTTTTTGTTCCTTACCTTGCCTTTTTCTCACTTGGCCGAAATTCCTATTGCCATGCATAGGAAATTTGTTTCCTCTTTTTCTTTTGGCAAGTATCTTGATACATTTATGCACAAAATATTCTCTCTTTCTCTTGGGTAGTAGGCGCCCAACATATCTCTAGAAGGAGCTTCTAGAAGCTTCTTCATTTGTTCATGACAACATGAGAAAGACCCATTAAGAATTTTCAATAAAATTCTTATGAAATGAAATTAATCCACAAGGCCCAATGAAACTAATTTGGCCGAGTGACATTAAGTCATCAAATGACCTTGTCAAAAAATTTATTGACATTCATTTCATGCTATGTCTCAAAAGACAAAAATACCCTTTTGACAATTTTCGTTCTTGTTTTGACTTAGCTTCCAGTTTAACTATTCTTACTCGATGTGATTCGTGACAGTGACCTCATGGATCCAAATGAACAAAGCTTGAGCTAAATACTTGGACTCAAAAAGTTCACAAACCTTTTCGAAGTTTAGCTTAATGTCAACTGACTCCACTAAAGAGTTGACACTGAAAATCTCTCGGTTCAAATGAATTTATTTTCTACTCAAGAATTCAACCTAATTGTAATGAGTGGATCCACAGAATATTATCAGTGTTTACCCTTCATGAATATCATCAGCTAGTCGGGATTTACAAAATTACCATTTTACCCTTCTAGCTGTTATTTCCTCACCTCCTTTGTCGCTTGTGAAGAAGTTAGAAACAATGCATTGACGAGGAGCTAACAAGTCACATTGTTTCATCCAAAAGAGTCAGGACTCAATTTGAACACTGGCCAGTTCATTTATTCACACTCCAAGGAACAAAGCATGAGGTGATATACATTGCATTTCAGCAATTTTGTACATGAATTCCATATCTATGAGAACTTCACAAAGTTACTCATGACATTCTCACAACTTAGTACTTCACCAAGAGGCCTTGTTCGGAATCACATAGTGAGTCCGAACTCTGACTTTTTCAGATGAGAATACGTAACCTGTGAAATGGCATGTCTCATTTCAGGATTAAGGTAAGCACGATGCAATTCATACGTAGTGACTTCAAGACATAAGAGGTTAAATGGTTTGTTCTTATCTTGTCTCTAGAAGTGCACTGGTCAATTCAGTACCTTCGAAAGATACCTAGAAGAACTATAGAGTCTCCAACTCTCAATGCCTCATAACCAGACATCATAGATTCTTCTAACAATCATACTGAGGTCAATAGTCCTTTGACCCTTAGATTGCGAATATATCGTTTTAAGCAAACTATGAAGAGATTGTTCATGCAAATCTACATTTGTCTCTTCGTAAGTTGTTAAGTTTGTTTATGGACTAAAAGACTAAGGTTTTATCATAAAGCTTCAGACAAGGAAGATTGAATGAACGTTTCAACTTTTATCAATATATAAGCAGTTACAAGCAAGAGTCTTCGTAAGACTATATGACATCAAATGTACATAAATACACACTACAACTCTTCTTGTGGGCACCATTGACAACAAACTCCCACTTGACTCAAAGAAGATGTGTGTAGTTCTTCATGCCTAATCCATCTCGATGTTGGTCGAAGACCTTGTTCGCCAGGGCCTTGGTGAATGGATATGCTAGAGATCTACTTCACCTCCACGTCTCCGCGCTGCACGATCTCTCGGATCAAATGGTATTACCTCTCAATATGGTTAGAGCGCTTATGGCTTCGAGGTTCCTTTGAGTTAGCGACAGCCCCACTATTATCACAATAAAGGGTCATGGGCTCGTCGACGTTTGGAACGACTTCCAAATACTTAAGGAATTTTCTAAGACATACAACCTGTTTGGATGCTTCACAACCAGCCACATATTCTGCTTCCATTGTGGAGTCAGCAATGCAAGATTGCTTAATACTCCTCCACACGACAGCTCCACCATTAAGGATGAACACAGATCCCGAAGTGGATTTCCTGGAATCCTTGTCCGCTTGAAAATTGGAGTCGGTATATCCCGTCATAGTCAGGTCAGTACCTGAGTATGTAAGCATCAAGTTCCTAGTTCTTCGAAGATACTTAAGAACATGCTTAACAACAATCCAGTGCTCGGGTCTAGGGTGGGATTAGAAACGGCTAACTACGCCAACAGCGAAACAGATGTCAGGTCTAGTGCAAAGCATAGCATACATGAGGCTTCCTACGGCAGAGGCGTAAGGAATCTTCCTCATGTCTTCAATCTCTTGTGCAGTCTTGGGAGACTGGTCCTTAGAGAGTGAAACTCCATGCCTAAAGGGTGTTTGACCCTTCTTGGAGTCTTGCATCGAGAAGCGATCCATCACCTTATCAATATAAGATGCTTGAGAAAGCGACAGGGTCCGATTTTTCCTATCTCGAAAGATTTGGATCCCCAGAATGTATGCGGCTTCTCCTAGATTCTTTATGTCGAATTGCTTTGCTAACCAGACCTTAACCTCAGATAACTTACCCACGTCATTACCAATGAGTAGTATATCATCGACATATAGTACCAGAAACACAACTTTGCCTTCGTGTATTAACTTGTAAACACAAGGCTCATCTATTGACTGTTCAAAGGCGAAGCTCTTTACAGTTTCATCGAATATAATATTCCATGACATAGATGCTTTCTTTAATCCACAAATGGACTTAAGCAACTCACAAACCTTGGTCTCTTGACCTTCTTCCACGAAACCGTCTGGTTGAGCCATGTAAATGCGCTCGTCAAGATTACCATTCAGGAAGGCTGTCTTGACATCCATTTGCCAGATCTCATAGTCGAGAGCTGCAGCTATGGATAGGAGTATGCGGATGGATTTAAGCATCGGGACTGGCGAGAAGGTTTCTTCATAGTCAATCCCTTCTTGTTGGGTATAACCCTTCGCCACAAGTCGTGCTTTGAACGTTTCGACGTTCCCATCAGGACCCCTTTTCTTCTTGTATATCCACTTACACCTTACGGGTTTAATCCCTTCAGGAAGGTCTACAAGTTTCCAGACTTTGTTGACATACATCGAGTGCATTTCAACTTTCATGGCGTCGAGCCAAAGGTTTGATTCAGAACAAGCCATCGCTTGGCTATAGGAAACAGGATCATCCATGTCAGAGACGGCTACGAGAGAGTCTCCATAGGACATGTACCTGTCAGGCTTTTGAGTAGCTCTCCCACTACGTCGAAGTACTACTTGACGAGATTCTGATGAGTTAGGTTGTGTTTCAGTTGGGGTAAGAACAGTTCTTACAGATGAGGTTGAATCTTCCTCACCCAACTTTTCTTCAAGAACAATTTTGCTTCTAGGTTTTGCATCCTTCATAGAGTCCACCTCAAGGAAACGAGCATTCGTGCTAACGAAAGTCTTATCGTCCTCGGGACTATAGAAAGTAAAACCTTTGGTTTCCTTTGGATATCCAACGAACAGACACAATTCTGATCTACTAGCCAACTTGCTAGTCTTTTGCCTTAGCACGTGTGCGGGGCAACCCTAAATTTTGATGCGGCCAAGATTCACTTTACGGCCAGTCCATCGTTCATAGGGAGTACCAGGAACTGTCTTGGATGGAACTGGGTTCAGAATATAAGCGGCTGTTTCGAGGGCATATCCCCAAAAGGAAAGAGGGAGTGATGAGTAACTAATCATTGATCTAACCATCTCCATAAGAGTTCGGTTTCTTCTCTCTGACACTCCGTTTTATTGAGGTGTGCCAGGTGCGGTAAGCTGAGAAGCGATACCTTCTTCTTTACGAAAGTCATCGAACTCTCCAGACATATACTCACCACCTCGATCAGATCGAAGGGTTTTGATCACTTTGCCAGTTTGCTTTTCCACTAAAGCCCTAAAGACCTTAAATACGTTAAAGGTCTCGGATTTGTGTTTGAGCAAATAGAAAAAACCATATCGCGAGTAAGCATTGGTGAAGGTAACGAAGTATTCGTATCCTCCACGTGCCTGTTGGCTGAGCGGACCACATACATCAGAATGTATTAGTTCCAGCAACTTAGTGGCTCTTCGACCCTTATCGGAGAAAGGGCGCTTAGTCATTTTTCCTTCTATGCAGGATTCACAAGTAGGTAGTGAACCTATTGCAGAGGCTTGGAGTGGACCGGCCCTCACAAGTCTCTTAATCCTATCTAGACTGATGTGACCAAGTCTTAAGTGCCATAGGTGTGTTTATTTTGTTAGATCAGAGGATTCAGAAAGTTTGATCCTCTTTGGCTCCCTAATTAGATCATTATCTATTTCGGTGTCTAAAAGAGAAGGTTGAGTGGGATAGATGTAGAAAAGAGCATTCTTCATACATGCATTAGTGACAAAAGAATTATCATGAAACGAAATACGAATTCCATTCTTAATGAACTTTAAACAATAATCTTGCTCAAGAAGACGAGCAACGGATATTAAGTTCTTCCCAAAGCTAGGAACAAAATAAACATTATTCAAGTTTAAAGTGCGGTCTTCAAAAGACAGCGTCACGGATCCCACAGCCTTCGCAGACACCAGGCTCCCATCACCCCGTTTGAAACAGAACTCGCCTTCCTCTAAGCTTTTGGTATCTTGAAACCATTCAAAGAACAACAAATATGGTTAGTAGCAGCAGAGTCAAGAATCCGCTTCGGTAACTAGTACAATACTATGTTCCTTTGCTTTGAGACAGTTCTTTTTATCGGCCTTGTAAGGTCTCTTCTTAGTTCTAGAGGCGGAGGCTTTTTGCTCAGTAGCATGTGCCTCTCCTTGATTCCTCTTTCTCTTAGTGAGACCTATAGTAGTATGAAGCTCCTTTATAAGCTTGGTAACAGTGTACTCTAGCTTGTTTATGGAGTAGTTCATCTTGGAGGTATCAAGAGATGCGGGGAGAGTTTCTAAGATCATATCTATGACATTCTTCCCATTAATCTCAGATCCTAGGATTTCCATTTTATTTAGAAAACTAATGATTAGTATCATAAAGTCTTCAACAGGAGTCCTAGCCTTCATGTGACAGTTCATAAACTGTCGGACTGCTTGTTGCCTTGCTTTACGCCTTTGCCCTCCAAACATCTCATGGAGATTGTTGAGCATGTCGGCGGCAGTCTCGATTTCACGATGTTGTTGTTGTAACACATTGTTCATTGATGCTAAGAAATAGCACCTCACAATCTCATCGGAGCAGAGTCAGGCCGCCAAGGCGTCTTTGTCCTCTTGAGTCGAATCATTATTCGTCAGAGGAGGACACATGGTGGTGAGTATCCTTTTGTGCTTGTTAATGGTAAGGATGATATCGAGGTTATGTTGTTGGAATCGATCTAGGGTTTAAGAAAAAGATTAAACGCTTCGGGAAGCGGCGGAATTTTAAAAAATTTCTTTTCAAGTAAAAACAGTTTTTACTAACCTAGACAAAGAGCATGTACATGTAAATAAAAACTAATATGAGCTATTAAAGTTACTAACCTTTCTTGAAGCTTGAACCTTGTAGAAGCTTTTGGAAAGTTGCAACGCCCGTCTCCCCTCGCAGCACGTCTCTCTTTCTTTCCTCGGCACCTCGAGCAACCACGAAAGTTTCTATCACTAAATCACTCGAAAAGAAGGAATCAGTGAGTGGGCACTTTTAAACACTACGACTTGAGAACGAGTCTCGAAGTCGCAGAGCTAAACACTAGGTCGAGTGAGGACCTAGGTGCCAAGACAAGAAAATAATCGAAAATAAACTAGAGAGAGAGAGAGAGGATTTTCGGCCAAAGTTCTAGAGAGAGAGTCTCTCAAATCTCTTAAACTTGGATGAATGAAAATGAGAAGAATGAGGCTCCTATTTATAGGAGAGGTCTCACCTTCAATAAGGTAGTTTCCTCTTCTATAAAATGAGCCAATTTCCTCTTTCTTTTCCTTGAGGAGCTCGGCCAAAATAGACTTCATTAAGTCTTGGAATAGTTTCCTATTTTGTTCCATGCCTTGCCTTGTCTCTCTCTTGGCCGAATTCCATATAGCATCCTCATGCAAATTTGTTTCCTCTTTTTCTTTTGGCAAGTATCTTACATTTATGCACAAAATATTCTCTCTTGGTTGGGTATGTTGGGCGCCTATGTCCTTCTAGAATGGGCTTCTAGAAGCTTTTCCATTTGTTCATGACAACATGAAAAAGGCCCAATAAGAATTTTCAATAAAATTCTTATGAAATGAAATTAATTCACAAGGCCCAATGATCAAGTCATGGCCGAGTGAAACATGTCATAAAATGACCTTGTCAAAAATTTATTGACATTCATTTCATCGTTTGTCTCAAAAGACAAAAATACCCTTTTCACTATTTTCGTTCTTGTTTTGACTTAGCTTCTAGTTTAACTATTCCTATCGATGTGATTCGTGACAGTGACCTCATGGACCCAAATGAACAAAGCTTTAGTTAAACACTTGGACTCAAAAGTTCACAAACCTTTTCCAAGTTTAGCTTAATGCCAACTGACTCCACTAAAGAGCTGACACTGAAAATCTCTCGGTTCAAATGAATTTATTTTCTACTCAAGAATTCACCTAATTGTAATGAGCGGATCCACTGAATATTATCTATGTTTACCCTTCATGAATGTCATCAGTTAGTCGGGATTTACTAAATTACCATTTTACCCTTCTAGCTGTTATTTCCTCAACTCCTTTGTCGCTTGTGAATAAGTTAGAAACAATGTATTGACGAGGAGCTAACAAGTCACATTGTTTCATCCAAAAGAGTCAGGACTCAATTTGGACACTGGCCAGTTCATTTATTCACACTCCAAGGAACAAAGCATGAGGTGACATACATTGCATTTCAGCAATCTTGTACATGAATTCCATATCTATGAGAACTTCACATAGTTACTCATGACAGACTCACAACTTAGTACTTCACCAATAGGCCTTGTTCGGAATCACATAGTGAGTCCGAACTTTGACTTTCTCAAATGAGAATACTAAGGTGTGAAATGCCATGTCTCATTTCAGGATTAAGGTAAGCATGATGCAATTCATACATAGTGACTTCGAGACATAAGAGGTTAAATGGTTTGTTCTTATATTGTCTCTAGAAGTGCACCGGTCAATTCAGTACCTTCGGAAGATACCTAGAAGAACTATAGAGTCTCCAACTCTCAATGCCTCATAACCAGACATCATAGATTCTTCTAACAATCATACTGAGGTCAATAGTCCTTTAACCCTAAGATTGCGAATATATCGTTTTAAGCAAACTACGAAGAGTTTGTTCATGCAAATCTACATTTGTCTCTTCGTAAGTTGTTTAGTATGTTTATGGACTAAAAGACTATGGTTTTATCATAAAGCTTCAGACAAGGAAGTTTGAATGAACGTTTCAACTTTATTAATGAATGAATAGGCAATTACAAGCAAGAGTCTTCATGAGACTTTATTACATCAAATGTTCAAAATAAAGACTACAACTCTTCTTGTGGGCACCATTGACAACAAACTCCCACTTGACTCAAAGAAGGTGTGTGTAGTCCTTCATGCCTAATCCCTCACGATGTTGGTCGAAGACCTTGTTCGCTAGGGCCTTGGTGAATGGATCTGCGAGGTTGTCCACCGTTGAGATCTTCTTCACTTCCACGTCTCCGCGCTGCACGATCTCTCGAATCAAATGGTATTTCCTCTCAATATGCTTAGAGCGCTTATGGCTTCTAGGTTCCTTTGAGTTCGCGACAACCCCACTATTATCACAATAAAGGGTCATGGGCTCGTCGACGTTTGGAACAACTTCCAAATACTTAAGGAATTTTCTAAGCCATACAGCCACTTTGGATGCTTCACAAGCAGCCACATATTCTGCTTCCATTGTGGAGTCAGCAATGCAAGATTGCTTAATACTTCTCCACACAACAGCTCCACCATTAAGGATGAACACATATCCTGATGTAGATTTCCTGGAATCCTTATCCGCTTGAAAATCGGAGTCGGTATATCCCGTCATAGTCAGGTCAGTACCTGAGTATGTAAGCATCAAGTTCCTAGTTCTTCGAAGATACTTAAGAACATGCTTAACAGCAATCCAGTGCTCGGGTCCAAGGTTGGATTGGAAACGGCTAACTACGCCAACGGCGAAACAGATGTCAGGTCTAGTGCAAAGCATAGCATACATAAGGCTTCCTACGGCAGAGGCGTAAGGAATTTTCCTCATGTCTTCAATCTCTTGTGCAGTCTTGGGAGACTGGTCCTTAGAGAGTGAAACTCCATGCCTAAAGGGTGTTTGACCCCTCTTGCAGTCTTGCATCGAGAAGCGATCCATCACCTTATCAATATAAGATGCTTGAGAGAGCGACAGGGTCCGGTTTTTCCTATCTCGAAAGATTTGGATCCCCAGAATGTACGCGGCTTCTCCTAGATCCTTCATATCGAATTGCTTTGCTAGCCAGACCTTAACCTCAGATAACTTACCCACGTCATTACCAATGAGTAGTATATCATCGACATATAGTACCAGAAACACAACTTTGCCTTCGTGTATTAACTTGTAAACACAAGGCTCATCTATTGAATGTTCAAAGCCGAAGCTCTTTACAGTTTCATCGAATCTAATATTCCATGACCTAGATGCTTGCTTTAGTCCATAAATGGATTTAAGCAACTCACAAACCTTGGTCTCTTGACCTTTATCCACGAAACCGTCTGGTTGAGCCATGTAAATGTGCTCGTCAAGATTGCCATTCAGAAAGGCTGTCTTGACATCCATTTGCCAGATCTCATAGTCGAGAGCTGCAGCTATGGATAGGAGTATGCGGATGGATTTAAGCATCGCGACTGGCGAGAAGTTTTCTTCATAGTCAATCCCTTCTTGTTGGGTATAACCCTTTGCCACAAGTCGTGCTTTGAACGTCTCGACGTTCCCATCAGGACCCCTTTTCTTCTTGTATATCCACTTACACCCTACGGGTTTAATCCCTTCAGGAAGGTCTACAAGTTTCCAGACTTTGTTGACATACATCGAGTGCATTTCAACTTTCATGGCGTCAAGCCAAAGGTTTGATTCAGAACAAGCCATCGCTTGGCTATAGGAAACAGGGTCATCCATGTCGGAGACGGCTACAAGAGAGTCTCCATAAGACATGTAGCTGTCTGGCTTTTGAGTAGCCCTCCCACTACGTCGAAGTACTACTTGACGAGATTCTGATGAGTTATGTTGTGTTTCAGTTGGGGTAAGAACAGTTCTTACAGACGAGGTAGAAGCTTCCTCACCCAACTTTTCTTCAAGCACAATTTTGCTTCTAGGTTTCGCATCCTTCATAAAGTCCTCCTCAAGGAAACGAGCATTCGTGCTAACGAAAGTCTTATCGTCCTCGGGACTATAGAAAGTAAAACCTTTGGTTTCCTTCGGATATCCTACAAACAGGCACAATTCTGACCTACTAGCCAACTTGCTAGTCTTTTGCCTCAGCACGTGTGCAGGGCAACCCCAAATTCGGATGCGGCCAAGATTCACTTTACGGCCAGTCCATCGTTCATAAGGAGTACTAGGAACTGTTTTGGACGGAACTTGGTTCAGAATGTAGGCGGCTGTTTCGAGGGCATATCCCCAAAAGGAAAGCGGGAGTGATGAGTAACTCATCATCGATCTAACCATCTCCATAAGAGTTCGGTTTCTTCTCTCTGACACTCCGTTTTGTTGAGGTGTGCCAGGTGCGGTAAGCTGAGAAGCGATACCTTCTTCTTTAAGAAAGTCATCGAACTCTCCAGACATATACTCACCACCTCGATCAGATCGAAGGGTTTTGATCACTTTGCCAGTTTGCTTTTCCACTAAAGCCCTAAAGACCTTAAATACGTTAAAGGTCTCGGATTTGTGTTTAAGCAAATAGACAAACCCATATCTTGAGTAATCATCAGTGAAGGTAACGAAGTATTCGTATCCTCCACGTGCCTGTTGGTTGAGCGGACCACATACATCAGAATGTATTAGTTCCAGCAACTCAGTGGCTCTTCGACCCTTATCGGAGAAAGGGCGCTTAGTCATTTTTCCTTCTATGCAGGATTCACAAGTAAGTGAACCTATTGCAGAGGCTTGGAGTGGACCATCCCTCACAAGTCTCTTAATCCTATCTAGACTGATATGACCAAGTCTTAAGTGCCAGAGGTATGTTGATTTTGTTAGATCAGAGGATTCAGAAAGTTTGATCCTCTTTGGCTCCCTAATTAGATCGTTATCTATTTCGGTGTGTAAAAGAGAAGGTTGAGTGGGATAGATGTAAAAAATACCATTCTTCATACATGCATCAGTGACGAAAGAATTAGAAAAAGAAATGCGAATTCCATTCTTTATAAACTTTAAATAATAATCTTGCTCGAAAAGTTGAGCAACAGATACTAGGTTTTTCCCAAAGGAAGGAACATAATAAACATTATTCAAATTTAAAGTTCGATCTTCAAAAGATAGCGTCACGGATCCCACAGCCTTCGCAGACACCACGCTCTCATCACCCCACTTGAAGCAGAAGTCGCCATCCTCTAAGCTTTTGCTTTTCCTAAAACCAGTCAAGGAGCAGCAAATATGGTTAGTAGCAGCGGAGTCAATAATCCACGATGATACATTATCAGCTACTAAACAGGCTTCAGTAACAAGTACAATACCTTTTGCTTTGGTTTTGAGGTAGGCGGGACAGTTCCTACGCCAGTGACCAGGCTCGTTGCAGTGGTGGCACTTGTCGTTAGACTTGTCCACCTTTGGAGCCTTTGGCGCCTTCTTCTTCGTTTGAACCTTAGGTTGGTTCTTCTTCTCGGCATTGCGAGGTCTCTTCTTAGATCCAGAGGTCGAGGCAGTAGCATGTACTTCTCCTTGAGCCCTCTTTTTCTTAGTGAGTGCCTCAGCGGTTTGAAGTTCCTTCATGAGCTCGGTAACAGTGTACTCTAGCTTGTTCATGGAATAATTCAACTTGAAGGTATCAAAGGTTTCGGGGAGAGTTTCCAAGATCATATCTATTTTAGTCTCCCCATCAATCTCAGATCCAAGAATCTCCATCTCGTTGAGATAGCTAATGATCAGCATCATATGATCTCTAACGGGAGTTCCAGCCTTCATACGACAGTTCATGAATTGTCGGACCGCTTGTTGCCTAGCTTGACGTCCTTGCCCTCCAAACATCTCATGGAGATTGTAGAGCATATCGGTGGCAGTTTCGTAATCACGATGTTGTTGTTGCAACACATTGTTCATCGATGCCAAAATATAGCATCTCGCAATCTCATCGGATCGAAGCCAGGCCGCCAGGACGTCTTTCTCCTCTTGCGTCGAATCATCATTCGTTTGAGGACATGGGGTGGTGAGAACCCATTTGTGCTTGTCGACAGTAAGGACTATGTCGAGGTTACGTTTCCAGTCGACGTAATTGTCGCCTTCGAGTTTATTCGAGGAAAGAATTGTAGAGAGAGGGTTGAGAGACATATTGCCTATAAAAGTTGAAACAAGTTTATGATTAGTCTTTGGTTTAGGATTTAAGTTTCATTAAGACTTTTGTAAAATCCAAAGGTGTTATAAACTAAACGATAATTTACTCCCTCAAGAGAAGGCCGCAAAAAATCTCCATTTATAAGTAAATGACACATCATTAATGCTAAGCCAAGATGTCAGTACATCATTTTGACTAGCCACCTTGTAAATTGGTTTGATCACTCACATCCTTTCGCAGAGCCTCAAGGGAGGATACTAGGGATTGAGCCTAAGCGTGCAACCAACCACTTAGTCCAAAAGATCAGCTTTGAAAAACAATCCCCCAAGGGGAGGCCTTGCCATCATTGCATCACTCTCGGACGTAGCTCATTGAGCAATGATCGAAGCAATGACGCCTTGGAGTACTCACATTTAAGTGAGGGTCGCAAGAGCGGCTCTTAGTCCCACGTTATTGCATCTTTCACTAGTGTTGGGGATCGCGGGTTACAAACAACGAATATAACCCTCCCACTTAGTTTTTGGAGTTGGTTCATCGACTCTTATAATTTCGGAAACAAATTTCCTAGTTAGAGAGCGACAGAGCGAACAACTAGAAGAGAATCCTAGATCGACATGTTCAGAGCAGTATTAGTGCATAAAGGCACAAGGTACATACTCGATCTTTTCCTATTTTCTATTTCGGGAAAGTGCGTGAGGGAAGTGTGAACTTCAACTCACTCGAACACTTGAAAGTTTGAGATTACACATCTTTTTATTTTTCAGCTTGTCTACAAGGAGACCTCCCACTCAAATTTTCAAGAGCATATAGATTTTGAACATATGTGATATAGATATAGTTTTGAAAACATTTTGAAAACTTATTTGATTTGGATGACAAAATATTTTCAAGTTTGAAAGTGAAAACGGTTTTTCAAAATTCAAACTAGTTTTGTAAAAATTCAATTTCAATTAATCTTTCAAAAATCAAAACTTTTAATCTTTACACATCATGTTTATAATCATATAAAAAACATTTTTTCTCAAGAAAGTTTTCTCATTAGAGTTCTATAACTCATGGTAGTGGGGTTTGAAAATCCGGATTTCTAAAAAACTGGAGTTTCAGACAGCCGCGCACCTCGGAGTAAAATCGCCATATCTGGCGGCTCCGATGTCCTTTTGAGCCGAAACCGGTGGCATTGGACAGAGGCCAGACAGAGCTTTAATTTGATTCAAGAATCATTAAATTTCGATTTCTGAGCAGAGAGGTATGCCACTTTTAATGCGGGTTTACTCCAGCTCGAAGAAAAAGAAATAAATTAAAGCTTGGTCCTACTTAGGTGCGAAAAAGAATCAAGTGTAACGGAACGTTTTAAGATGTTGTTTAAAGCTTTTATTTGTGTTTTAGTAGCAAGGTAATAACAAGGCATAAAAGAAATAACAACAAGCATAAAACGATTCAAGTAAAAATAAGAAACTAGCAAGATAACAAAACTAGTCACAAAATTTTACTCGAAAATTCTCAAACCTTTAAAACACGTTTTTCAATATAAAAAATTAAAAACTTTTAGAACTGATTCTAATGTGTTTTAACATCATCCCAAACTCATAGAAAATCAACATGGTTTTTAATTTAAAGGTATGAGCAATAAATTAAAAAAAATCTAAGATTACAATTCTAACTTGTCACAAAATTAGTAAACTTTCGAAAACGATTTTCAAGCTCATAATTTAAAAACATGCACATGCATTCCTTTGACCATAGCTCTGATACCATTTGTTGGAATCGATCTAGGGTTTAAGAAAAAGTTTAACGCTTCGTTAGCGGCGGAATTTTAAAAATTTTATTTTTAAGTAAAACTAGTTTTTACTAACCTAGACAAGAGCATGTACATGTAAATAAAAACTAATATGAGCTATTAAAGTTACTAACCTTTCTTGAAGCTTGAACCTTGTAGAAGCTTTTGGAAAGTTGCAACGCTCGTCTCCCCTCGCAGAACGTCTCTCTTTCTTTCCTCGGCACCTCGTGCAACCACGAAAGTTTCTATCACTAAATCACTCGAAAAGAAGGAATCAGTGAGTGGGCACTTTTAAACACTACGACTTGAGAACGAGTCTCGAAGTCGCAGAGCTAAACACTAGGTCGAGTGAGGACCTAGGTGCCAAGACAAGAAATAATCGAAAATAAACTAGAGAGAGAGAGAGAGGATTTTCGGCCAAAGTTCTAGAGAGAGAGTCTCTCAAATCTCTTAAACTTGGATGAATGAAAATGAGAAGAATGAGGCTCCTATTTATAGGAGAGGTCTCACCTTCAATAAGGTAGTTTCCTCTTCTATAAAATGAGCCAATTTCCTCTTTCTTTTCCTTGAGGAGCTCGGCCAAAATAGACTTCATTAAGTCTTGGAATAGTTTCCTATTTTGTTCCATGCCTTGCCTTGTCTCTCTCTTGGCCGAATTCCATATAGCATCCTCATGCAAATTTGTTTCCTCTTTTTCTTTTGGCAAGTATCTTGATACATTTATGCACAAAATATTCTCTCTTGGTTGGGTATGTTGGGCGCCTATGTCCTTCTAGAATGGGCTTCTAGAAGCTTTTCCATTTGTTCATGACAACATGAAAAAGGCCCAATAAGAATTTTCAATAAAATTCTTATGAAATGAAATTAATTCACAAGGCCCAATGATCAAGTCATGGCCGAGTGAAACATGTCATAAAATGACCTTGTCAAAAATTTATTGACATTCATTTCATCGTTTGTCTCAAAAGACAAAAATACCTTTTTCACTATTTTCGTTCTTGTTTTGACTTAGCTTCCAGTTTAACTATTCCTATCGATGTGATTCGTGACAGTGACCTCATGGACCCAAATGAACAAAGCTTTAGCTAAACACTTGGACTCAAAAGTTCACAAACCTTTTCCAAGTTTAGCTTAATGCCAACTGACTCCACTAAAGAGCTGACACTGAAAATCTCTCGGTTCAAATGAATTTATTTTCTACTCAAGAATTCACCTAATTGTAATGAGCGGATCCACTGAATATTATCTATGTTTACCCTTCATGAATGTCATCAGTTAGTCGGGATTTACTAAATTACCATTTTACCCTTCTAGCTGTTATTTCCTCAACTCCTTTGTCGCTTGTGAATAAGTTAGAAACAATGTATTGACGAGGAGCTAACAAGTCACATTGTTTCATCCAAAAGAGTCAGGACTCAATTTGGACACTGGCCAGTTCATTTATTCACACTCCAAGGAACAAAGCATGAGGTGACATACATTGCATTTCAGCAATCTTGTACATGAATTCCATATCTATGAGAACTTCACAAAGTTACTCATGACAAACTCACAACTTAGTACTTCACCAATAGGCCTTGTTCGGAATCACATAGTGAGTCCGAACTTTGACTTTCTCAAATGAGAATACTAAGGTGTGAAATGCCATGTCTCATTTCAGGATTAAGGTAAGCATGATGCAATTCATACATAGTGACTTCGAGACATAAGAGGTTAAATGGTTTGTTCTTATATTGTCTCTAGAAGTGCACCGGTCAATTCAGTACCTTCGGAAGATACCTAGAAGAACTATAGAGTCTCCAACTCTCAATGCCTCATAACCAGACATCATAGATTCTTCTAACAATCATACTGAGGTCAATAGTCCTTTAACCCTAAGATTGCGAATATATCGTTTTAAGCAAACTACGAAGAGTTTGTTCATGCAAATCTACATTTGTCTCTTCGTAAGTTGTTTAGTTTGTTTATGGACTAAAAGACTATGGTTTTATCATAAAGCTTCAGACAAGGAAGTTTGAATGAACGTTTCAACTTTATTAATGAATGAATTGGCAATTACAAGCAATAGTCTTCATGAGACTTTATTACATCAAATGTTCAAAATAAAGACTACAACTCTTCTTGTGGGCACCATTGACAACATATGTTTCGAATATACGTAATTTTTGTTTTCGAGTTTGTTCGAGGAAAGGATGAACTGTTGGAATCGATCTAGGGTTTAAGAAAATAATTAACACTTCGGTAAGCGGCGGAATTTTAAAAATTTTCTTTTACAAGTAAAAACGGTTTTTACTAACCTAGACAAGAGAGCAAGTACACGTAATTAAAAACTAACATGAGCTAAGAAATTTACTATCCTTTCTTGAAGCTTGAACTTTGAAGAAGATTTTGGAAAGTTTGCAACGCTCGTCTCCCTTCGCAGCACGTCTCTCTTTCTTTCCTCGGCACCTCGAGCAACCACGAAAGTTTTCATCACTAAATCACTCGAAATAAAGGAATTAGTGAGTGGGCACTTTTAAACACTACGACTTAAGAACGAGTCTTGAAGTCGCAGAGCTAAACACTAGGTCGAGTGAGGACCTAGGTGCCAAAACAAGAAAAATCGAAAATAAACTAGAGAGAGAGAGAAGAGGGGCGGCAACCACAAGTTCTAGAGAGAGAAGCTCTCAATCTCTAACTTATGTGGAATGAGAAAAATGAGAAGAATGAGGCTCCTATTTATAGGAGAGGTCTTACCTTCAATAAGGTAGTTTCCTCTTCTATAGAATATCACATATTCATGAGCCAATTTCCCTTTTTCTTTAATGACGCACACGGCCAAGACTTGCCAAGCAAGTCCTTGGATTTGTTTCCTCTTTTATTTGCTTCTCTCTTGACCCTTATGGCCGAAATTCCCTTATGCCATGCATAGGAAATTTGTTTCCTCTTTTACTTTTGGCAAGTATCTAAATACATTTATGCACAAAATAAACTCTCTTTCATCTTGGGTAGTAGGCGCCCAAATCTTCTAGAAAGGCTTCTAGAATTTTCTTCACTTGTTCATGACAACATAAGAAAAGACCCATTTAGAATTTTCAATAAAATTCTTATGAAATGAAATTAATCCACAAGGCCCAATTAATCTTATTATGGCTGAATGTTACTTGTCATCAAATGACCATGTCAAAAAAATTTATTGACATTCATTTCATCATATGTCTCAAAAGACAAAAATACCCTTTTGACAATTTTCGTTCTTGTTTTGACTTAGCTTCCAGTTTAACTATTCCTATCGATGTGATTCGTGACAGTGACCTCATGGACCCAAATGAACAAGGCTTGAGCTCAACACTTGGACTCAAAATTTCACAAACCTTTTCCAAGTTTAGCTTAATGCCAACTGACTCCACTAAAGAGTTGACACTGAAAATCTCTCGGTTCAAATGAATTTATTTTCTACTCAAGAATTCACCTAATTATGATGAGCGGATCCACTGAATATTATCTATGTTTACCCTTCATGAATGTCATCAGCTAGTCGGGATTTACTAAATTACCATTTTACCCTTCTAGCTGTTCTTTCCTCAACTCCTTTGTCGCTTGTGAATAAGTTAGAAACAATGTATTGACGAGGAGCTAACAAGTCACATTGTTTCGTCCAAAAGAGTCAGGACTCAATTTGGACACTGGCCAGTTCATTTATTCACACTCCAAGGAACAAAGCATGAGGTGACATACATTGCATTTCAGCAATCTTGTACATGAATTCCATATCTATGAGAACTTCACAAAGTTACTCATGACATTCTCACAACTTAGTACTTCACCAATAGGCCCTGTTCGGAATCACATAGTGAGTCCGAACTCTGACTTTCTCAAATGAGAATACTAAGCTGTGAAATGGCATGTCTCATTTCAGGATTAACGTAAGCATGATGCAATTCATACATAGTGACTTCGAGACATAAGAGGTTAAATGGTTTGTTCTTATCTTGTCTCTAGAAGTGCACTGGTCAATTCAGTACCTTCGAAAGATACGTAGAAGAACTATAGAGTCCCCAACTCTCAATGCCTCATAACCAGACATCATAGATTCTTCTAACAATCATACTGAGGTCAATAGTCCTTTGACCCTAAGATTGCGAATATATCGTTTTAAGCAAACTACGAAGAGTTTGTTCATGCAAATCTACATTTGTCTCTTCGTAAGTTGTTAAGTTTGTTTATGGACTAAAAGACTAAGGTTTTATCATAAAGCTTCAAACAAAGAAAGAATGAATGAACGTTTCAACTTTATATTAATGAATAAGCAATTACAAGCAAGAGTCTTCGTAAGATTATATGACATCAAATGTACATAAATAGACACTACTACTCTTCTTGTGGGCACCATTGTCAACATGAACGAGAGAAAGTTGAGACACATATTGCCTATATAAGTTGAAATAAGTTTATGATTAGTCTTTGGTTTAGGATTTAAGTTTGTTTATGACTTGATAAAATCCAAAGGTGTTATAAAGCAAACGATAATTTACTCCCTCAAGAGAAGGCCGCAAAAAATCTCCATTTATAAGTAAATGACACATCATTAATGCTTAGCCAAGATGTCAACACATCAATTTTGACTAGCCACCTTTTAAATTGGTTTGATCACTCATATCCTTTCGCAGAGCGTCAAGGGAGGATTACTAGGGATTGAGCCTAAGTGTGCAACCAAGCACTTAGTCTAAAAGATCAACTTTGAAAAACAATCCCCCAAGGGGAGGCCTTCTCATCATCGTCTCATTCTCGGACGTAGCTCATTGAGCAATGATCGAAGCAAAAACGCCTTGGAGTACTCCCATTTAAGAAAGGGTCGCAAGAGCGACTCTTAGTCCCACGTTAATTGCTTCTTTCATTAGTGTTGGGGATCTGTGTTACAAACAACAAATATAATTCTCCCACTTAGTTTTGGAAGTTGGTACATCGACTCTTATAAGTTCGGAAACGGTTTTCCTAGTTATAGAGCGATAGACCGGACAAATAGAAAAGAATCCTAGATTTTCATGTTCAGAGTAGTGTTAGTGCATAAAGGTACAAAGGGACATACTCGGATATTTTCCTATTTTCTATTTCGGGAATGTGCATGAGGGAAGTGTGAACTTCAACTCACTCAAACACTTGAAAGTTTGAGATTACACATCTTTTTATTTTTCGGCTTGTCTACAAGGAGACCTCCCACTCATATTTTCAAGAGCATATAGATTTTGAACATATGTGATATAGATATAGTTTTGAAAACATTTTGAAAACTGATTTGGATGAAAAAATATTTTCAAGTTTGAAAATGAAAACGGTTTTTCAAGATTCAAACTAGTTTTGTAAAAATTCAATTTCAATTAAACTTTCAAAAATCAAAATATTTTAATATTACACATCATGTTTATAATCTTATGAAAAACATTTTTGCTCAAGAAATTTTTCTCATTAGAGTTCTATAACTCATGGTAGTGGGGCTGAAAATCCGGAATTCTAAAAAACTGGACTTTCGGAACAGCCGCGCACCTCGTAGTAAACTCGCCATAACTGGCGGCTCCGATGTCCTTTTGACCTGAAACTGATGGCATTAGACAGAGGACAGACAGAGCTTTAATTTGATTTGAGAATCATTAGATTTCGATTTCTGAGGAGAGAGTTATACCACTTTTACTGCGGGTTTTATTCCAGCTCGAAGAAAAAGAAATAATTAAAGCTTGGTCCTTTTAGGTGCGAAAAAGAATCGAGTGTAACGGAACGTTTGAGGACGTTGTTAAAGCTTTTATTTGTGTTTTATTAGCAGGGTAATAACATGGTCTAAAAGAAATAACAACATGCATAAAACGATTCAAGTAAATAAAAGAAACTAGTAAGACAAGAAAACTAGTCACAAAATTTACTCGAAATTTCTCAAACCTTTAAAACACGTTTTTCAATATAAAAAATTAAAAACTTTTAGAACTGATTCGAATGTGTTTTAATAACATCCCAAACTCATAGAAAATCAACATGATTTTAATTTAAAGGCATGAGCGATAAATTAAAAAAATCTAAGAAAACAATTCTAACTTGTCACAAAATTAGTAAACTTTCGAAAACAATTTTCAAGCTCACATTTTTTAAATACATGTACATGCATATCTTTGACCATAGCTCTGATACCATTTGTTGGAATTGATCTAGGGTTTAAGAAAAAGTTTAACGCTTCGTTAAGTGGCGGAATTTTAAAAATTTTCTTTTTCAAGTAAAACAGTTTTTACTAACCTAGACAAAGAGCAAGCACATGTAAATAAAACTAATATGAACATGATAAATTTACTAATCTCTTTAGAAGCTTGAACGTTGATGAGCCTTCGGAAGGTTGAAAACATTCGTCTCCCTCGCAGCAAGTCTCTCTTTCTTTCCACGGCAACTCGAGCAACTACGAAAGTTTCTATCACTAAATCACTCGAAATAAAAGGAATTAGTGTGTGGGCACTTTTAAACACTATGACTTAAGAACGAGTCTTGAAGTCGCAGAGCTAAACACTAGGTCAAATGAGGACATAGGTGCCAAAACAATAAAAACGAAATTGAATAGAGAGAGAGAGAGGAGAGGGGCGGCCAAGTCTAGAGAGAGAAGCTCTCAATCTCTAAAACTTGGGATGAATAAAATGTGTGGAATGAGGCTCCTATTTGTAGGAGAGGTCTCACCTTCAATAAGGTAGTTTCCTCTTCTATAGAATATCACATATTCATGAGCAAATATTGCCTACTTCCCTCTTATTCCACACGGCCAAGGCAGCCTTCTAGAAGGCTTGGATTTGTTTCCTTTTTTTTGTTCCTTGCCTTGCCATTTTCTCACTTGGCCGAAATTCCTATTGCCATGCATAGGAAATTTGTTTCCTCTTTTTCTTTTGGCAAGTATCTTGATACATTTATGCACAAAATATTCTCTCTTTCTCTTGGGTAGTAGGCGCCCAACATGTCTCTAGAAGGAGCTTCTAGACTTCTTCATTTGTTCATGACAACATGAGAAAGGCCCATTAAGAATTTTCAATAAAATTCTTATGAAATGAAATTAATCCACAAGGCCCGATGAAACTAATTTGGCCGAGTGACATTAAGTCATCAAATGACCTTGTCAAAAAATTTATTGACATTCATTTCATGCTATGTCTCAAAAGATAAAAATATCCTTTTGACAATTTTCGTTCTTGTTTTGACTTAGCTTCCAGTTTAACTATTCCTACTCGATGTGATTCGCGACAGTGACCTCATGGATCCAAATGAACAAAGCTTGAGCTAAATACTTGGACTCAAAAAGTTCACAAACCTTTTCCAAGTTTAGCTTAATGTAAACTGACTCCACTAAAGAGTTGACACTGAAAATCTCTCGGTTCAAATGAATTTATTTTCTACTCAAGAATTCAACCTAATTGTAATGAGTGGATCCACAGAATATTATCAGTGTTTACCCATCATGACTATCATCAGCTAGTCGGGATTTACAAAATTACCCTTTTACCCTTCTAGCTGTTATTTCCTCAACTCTTTTGTCGCTTGTGAATAAGTTAGAAACAATGCATTGACGAGGAGCTAACAAGTCACATTGTTTCATTCAAAAGAGTCAGGACTCAATTTGGACACTGGCCAGTTCATTTATTCACACTCCAAGGAACAAAGCATGAGGTGATATACATTGCATTTCAGCAATCTTGTACATGAATTCCATATCTATGAGAACTTCACATAGTTACTCATGACATTCTGACAACTTAGTACTTCACCAATAGGCCCTTTTCGGAATCACATTGTGAGTCCGAACTCTGACTTTCTCAAATGAGAATACGTAAGCTGTGAAATGGCATGTCTCATTTCAGGATTAAGGTAAGCACGATGCAATTCATACGTAGTGACTTCGAGACATAAGAGGTTAAATGGTTTGTTCTTATCTTGTCTCTAGAAGTGCACTGGTCAATTCAGTACCTTCGGAAGATACCTAGAAGAACTATAGAGTCTCCAACTCTCAATGCCTCATAACCAGACATCATAGATTCTTCTAACAATCATACTGAGGTCAATAGTCCTTTGACCCTTAGTTTGCGAATATATCGTTTTAAGCAAACTACGAAGAGATTGTTCATGCAAATCTACATTTGTCTCTTCGTAAGTTGTTAAGTTTGTTTATGGACTAAAAGACTAAGATTTTATCATAAAGCTTCAGACAAGGAAGATTGAATGAACGTTTCAACTTTTATCAATAAATAAGCAATTACAAGCAAGAGTCTTCGTAAGACTATATGACATCAAATGTACATAAATACACACTACAACTCTTCTTGTGGGAACCATTGACAACACTACAATCACTACTAATTGTAGACACCAATGTCTATAATAACTACTAATTGTGGAAATCAATGTCTACAATCGCTACCAATTGTAGACATCAATTGTAGACGTCAATGTCTATAATTTGTATACAATTGTAGGCATTGATGTCTACAATCACCACAATTGTAGACATCAATGTCTACAATCACCACAATTGTAGAGATCAATGTCTACAATTGTACACAAATTCGCCAATCAGCTTCCTTCCGCCTACGGGTTTACTTGCTCGTTGACTCGCACAAATTGTAGACATTGACGTCTACAGATGTGGTGATTGTAGACGTCAATGTCTATAGTTCGAACACAGTACGAAATAAAAAAAAAAAAAGATCAACATACCGGCATTCCACAAGCTATAACATAGTTAGTCTCTAGTTTCTTATGGACCTCAGTGGTCAGTTGAGTTGTTGTTTTTCCTACTATCTCTCTACATTTGTGATACCATCCTAGACTTCTTTCCCGCAACCAGTCGAACAACTTCGAAATAGGAAACTCTCTAGGCTTAACGTTGAATGCATTCAATGACTCCACATTGTTGTTCGTCATGATCTCCTACCTGTTTTCACAAAAACAAGATCGTGCCCACCTTTGATACCTAAGCTCCTTCTCCAGTTATGGGCGTATTGCGGATTTCTAGAGTTCAACATACACATGTACTTCTCAAATTCCGGTTGAGTGTACGCTTTTGATGTGGCGTAAAATTTCCACTTTATTTGCTTTGTTATGCTCCCTTTGAATGTGGTCTTCAAGTTATCAAGGAGATGATGTATGCAAAAACCATGTTCACGGGTTGGAAACACCTCCTTGACTGCATTAACTATTCCTTGGTGCCTATCAGATACAATTAGAGTATGCTCCCTGTTACCGGTCGTTTTCGGAACACCGGAAATTCAAAAACAATTCGATGTCGGCCGGGCTTTGCCGGCCGGAAGCCCAACGGGCCCCGGCCCACCAGGCCCGAAGACCCCGACGCGCCCACGGCCCGGCACAGCCGGTGCGCGCGCACCTGCGCCCCCGGCCCTGAGGCCCCCGGCCCAATGGGCCTCGGCGCGCCCTATCGCGCCTGGCTCACGCGCACTCCGCGCCCCGGCCTCCCGGCCCGCGCGCACCTCGACACCCCGGCCGAGCGCCCCTGCTGCCTCAGTCGGGTGTCCCTGCCACCTCGGCCACCTCGGTCGAGCGCCTTCGCCAGCTTGGCCACCTCGGTCGAGCGCCTTCGCCAGCTCGGCCACCTCGGTCGAGCACCTTCGCCAGCTCAGCCGCTTCGGCCGAGCGTCTTCGTCAGCTCGGCCACCTCGGTCGAGCGCCTTCGCCAGCTCGGCCACCTCGTCCGAGAATCTTCGTCAGCTCGGCCACCCCAGTCGAGCGTTCTTTCCACCTCGGCCGAGCGTTCTTGCCACCTCGGCCGGGCACGCCCACTGCCGGGCACGCCGCGCCCGGCCAAGTGCCGCGCCTGGCGCGGCTCGCGCCCGTCCAGGCGATATGTCCCACGCGCCCTGCGCCCTCTTAGGCGTGAGGCCTCGCGCACCTCGCTCCCGGCCACCCGGTAGGCCTCTCTCCACAACTATAAATACCCCCCCCCTTGGGGAAGGAAAAAACACCCCGTTTTTTACACAACTTACATCCTGGTTGATGCCAACAACACTTCTCCTCTCTCGAGAACTCTCTCTCGCCCTCTTGTGACATTTCCAAGAGCGCGCACTCCTCCTCCCTCGGCTCAGAAAGTCAAGGACCCCCCTCCACGAGAGGGAGCGCGCTTCTCTTCTGCGACCCGAGCCTCTGCAGTACATACTGCCCTCCTGCTTCTTGGCCCTTGAGCTAGAACTCCGAACTACGAGCACGCGACCCCTCTAAAGCCTTCACTAGAAGCTACGAGCTGGGTCCTACTCTAAAGCCTTGGATTCACAAAGCCTCCGAGCCCAAGATAGCCTCCCCACACAAATTGAACTACGTTCTGACCTGATCCCTACTAAAGGGTACGTAGGCAGCCAACCTTTGGCACGGTCACATCCCCCCCAAAACACACCTCAGGGTTTAGAGGGTGCAGCTCGGTCTACGGGCTCCCGTTTTTGGCCCAGGTGCGATCACTTGGTCCGGCCTTGGATCGAACCGCCCGAGGTATTTAATCATTGTTCATTTTCGTGCGATAACATTTTGGCGCTAGAAGGAGGGGACTTCCCGACTTACACAGCCCGAAATCCCTTCTACAGTTCGACCCCTTTCTCCTCGACTAGAGAAAGACATGAGCGGTCAACCACCCGTTCGTTCTGAGGGTGTGAACAACCCTGAAAACGCAACCGCGGTGAAGAAATACTTCCTGCGCTCTCGAGCGCAAGGCGATGAGGAGTCTCTCAACGACGAAAGCCCCACTCCCTCGCCCCCTCCTCTTCAGGACAGTCGGGACGACCGCATCCTTGAGATGGAGGAGAAAATCCGCCAGCTGAAGATAGCCAATGCAAGGTACAACCGCCAACTGGCGGGTAAGGCTCCTGCATACGGCTCCCCCCATGGGGAATCTGAGGACCTCATGGACGAGGGACATGATTATGACCCCGACTATGAAGGCTTGGAAATTTCGGCGGACGTTGAGACTTCTCTCACCATGGACGGGGAACGCCCTGTTGAGATCGAAGCCAGTCCGTCGAAAACAAAAGCAATACCGGTCTCCTCTCAAGAAGAGACCTCCCGACGTTCAGCCCATGACCGACTCGGTCAAAGAGGCAATGTCAGGGAAGGTACAACAACTCGACGGGTACGACGCGTGGCTCGAAGCTCACACCCCTATACCACCGGGCCGGATCTTAGAGATCGACTGACCGCCCAACGGAACAACCGTGGCGAGGACCTCCGAGAGAGGTTGAGCGCTCGTAAGGGTCACAACCCTACGGCCCCAATCAATGGGGACCCTCGCACGGCTCAAGGGTCGAACGAAAGGCGACAGGTGACTCCTCCTGAACAAGGAGCGACCCCCAACACTGGCCTCGACGTCGTCACCATGATTCACAATCTTCGTAACGAGGTGCGTGACCTGCGTGAAGGCGGCTTGGCCGGTGATACATACGGGGTCGTGGAAGAACATTCCTCTCCCTTCACCGCCCAAATCTTTGCAAAGGTGTGCACGGGAAACTTCAAACTCCCGAATCTCCCTCCATACAATGGGAAATCTGATCCCACGTATCACATCCAACATTACGAGACTTGGATGACGATGCAGGGCGTCTCACCTGTGGCTCTATGCCAAGCTTTTAGTCTTACCCTCACCGGACCCGGTTTCGAGTGGTTTAAGAATCTAAGACCGGGGAGCGTCCAATCGTTCAAAGACCTGAAGGACATGTTCCTGGCACGATTTGCTACGTCCATGGTCCAAAAGAAGACCAAGATGTACTTATGGTTGATCAGGCAAGAGAATAACGAGTCCTTGAGAGTATCTCACTCGATTCACCACAGAATCAAACAAGGTCGACCGCTTTGACGATAGTGACGCGATTACAACCATCATCGAGGGCTTGCGCACTGGAGACTTCCTAAAGTCCGTCGTCGGCAGAGTCCCTTCTACGATGGCCGAGTTAATGAACCGAGCCAAAACCTTTATGGGGGTAGAAGATTACCTCGACGGCCGCAGGAGCAGCAACCAAATCTCCCGCCGTCGGGACGAGTCCGGCAACGAGCCTGACAATCCCCGTAAGAGGATAAACAAGGGAGGTCAAGCTTCCGATAGCCGACCCCCTACATCTCAAAAGCCGCGTCTCGCGAGCAATTTCAGAGACTACTCGGGTTACACTCCCTTGAACGCCCCGGTAGAGCAAATCTACGCTGTGGCGCGTGATAAGTTCGTCGCTCCGGCTCCAATAAGGGGCAACCCCGCGTCTCGCGACCGGTCCCGCTATTGCGAGTTCCACCGGGATTACGGTCACACGACCGCTCAGTGCTTCCATCTTAGGAAACAAATTGAGACGTTAATCCAGAAGGGAGAACTCAAAGAGTTTGTCCTTCGCTTGGTAGGAGCGGCAGCCCCCACCGACAACAGGCCACATCCTGAAAAAGGTGGAGGGACCAACCCAAACACCGACCGCACGGCGGTCGCAGCTACGGCTGATGCGCAACTCCACGTCGTCACCACCATACTAGGTGACTTGCAAGACGGGGACTCGGCCCGGCAAAGGAAAAAGCTCCTCAGAGCTGCCTCCCATGAAGGCCTTGCCGGGCAGGTTAACCTCACCTACGAGGAACCTCCGTCCGTACCTTACGAGACGATACAATTCACCAACGAAGAGGCCAAGAGAGTTGTGCACTCGCACAATGACGCTATAGTCCTTAAGGCCCAGGTGGCCAACAACTTGGTAAAAAGAGTTCTTATTGATAACGGCAGCGCGACCGCTATAATTTATAAGACCACCCTCGAGCGCATGAAGCTCGGGGGGCTCCGCCCTGTCCCAACTCAGACACCCCTGTTTGGGTTCACAGGAGAAAAGGTCATGACTGAAGGAATCATTGATTTATCAGTCACCTTCGGAACTGCCGGAGGCATCGAAGTCGTTCACATGGTCCCCTTTCTTGTGGTCGACCAGGAGTCGCCCTACAATGTTATAATTGGGCGACACACGTTGAACAGACTAAGGGCTATCACGTCCACGTATCACCTGCTAGTGAAATTCCCCACCGAAGAGGGAATTGGCATCATGGCCGGTGATCAAACCCAAGCGAGGATATGCTACGTCCAAGGCGTGGACGGCAAGCCCGCTGAAAAAAGGGTTAACACGATCTACCAACTGGAAGACGACTACCCGTGTGATCAAAAAGACGCACGGCAACTCGGAGAATTAGACCCCCGCGACGATATCGAGAGGTTGAAAGTTGACACCCCCGATGATCTCACTTCGATCATTCTCGACGAAGCTAAACCTGACCAGGTAGTAAAGATCGGTGCACAACTCCCTCTCGCCATCAAAACTCAACTCGCGTCCTTCCTTCGGGAGTTAAAGGATGTCTTTGCATGGACACATGCAGACATGCCCGGCATACACCCCGATGTGATTGTGCACCGATTGAATGACGAGAAAACCATCGCTGAAAAGGTACAAGCTAGACGTACGTTCAACCCCGAACGGTACCTAGCAATAAACGAGGAAGTCGAAAAACTTCTCTCCGCTGGTTTCATCCGAGAAGCCAAGTACCCAAAGTGGGTGGCCAATGTGGTCATGGTCAAAAAGCCCAACGGGAAGTGGCGCATTTGCATAGATTACAAAGATCTCAACAAAGCCTGCACGAAGGATTGCTTTCCACTCCCACGCATCGAACAACTGGTCGACGCCACGGCAGGACATGAACTCCTAAGTTTCATGGACGCCTACTCGGGCTATAACCAGATACGAATGCACGAGCCCGATCAGATCAAGACAACCTTTGTCACTGATCGCGGCCTCTACTGCTACAAGGTCATGCCTTTCGGCCTTAAGAATGCAAGAGCTACTTACCAACGTTTGGTAAACCGGATCTTTGCTGACCTAATCGACAAGACCATGGAAGTATACGTGGACGACATGCTCGTTAAAAGCCTGTTGGCTACCAACCACGTAGACAACCTGAGGGAGATGTTCTTAATCCTCCGCCGGTACAAAATGAAGCTCAACCCCAACAAATGTGTGTTCGGGGTCGAGTCCGGGAAGTTCCTAGGCTACATAGTTAGCCGTCGAGGTATCGAAGCGAACCCCGAGAAAATCAAGGCCCTCCTTGACATGAAATCCCCGCGACGTGTCAAGGAAGTCCAAAGTCTGACCGGTCGGATTGCCGCCCTAGCGCGTTTTGTGGCCAGAGCAACAGACAAATGTCAACCGTTCTTCAAAGCAATTAAGAAGACGGACGGCTTTGAATGGACGGACGAGTGCGAAAAGGCCTTCCAAGAAATGAAGGCCTACTTCGGGAAACCTCCGTTCCTCTCCAAGCCAAAAGAAGGCGAGACGCTTTACATCTACCTCGCCGTCACCGAACGGGCTGTGAGCGCTGTGCTGATCCGTGAAGAAAATAGGGCTCAATGGCCCATCTTCTACATAAGCAAAGCCCTACTTGACGCCGAAACGCGTTATACAGAGATAGAGAAGCTCTCTCTTGCTCTCCTCGTAGCCGCCAAAAAGCTACGCCCATACTTCCAGGCTCACCCAATCGTTGTCCGGACCGGGCACCCAATCGGTAAGGCTCTTCAAAAGGGAACATCGACTCGCATGGCGATTTGTTCCCAAGAATTGAGCGAGTACGGGATTGAGTTTCATCCGCGCCCGGCAATAAAGGCTCAAGCCTTAGCTGATTTCATGGCAGAATTCTCCTACACTCCCGACATGGGAAGAGCAGAAGACAGCTCGACCGACAACTTGTCGGCTCGAAAGAGAAAGGTCGACCCTACGGGTCCCATCTGGGAACTACACGTGGACGGAGCATCTAATGCCCAAGGAGCAGGTGCCGGCGTGATTCTGACAAACCCCGACCGGGAAAAGTTACGCTACGCCCTCCACTACGGATTCCAGGCCTCCAACAATGAGGCCGAGTACGAAGCCCTCATCGTAGGTCTAGAGCTCGCTCAGAAGCTCGACGTATAGAATTTACGAATACACTGTGACTCGCAGTTAATCGTAAATCAGGTTAATGGCGACTACGTTGCCAAAGAACCTAACATGATCGCCTACTTGGCAAAGGCAAATGCCAAGCTAGATGCCTTCTCCTGGTTCGAGATCGTCCAGATCCCACGAGAAGAGAACTCCGAGGCTGACGCCTTAGCTCGCCTCGGATCCGGTATCGCCGAAGACGGGTTGGGAACCATCCCAATCGAGTCTCTCTCGCGACCATCCGTCTCACGTGACGAGGTAGGAACGATTGAGAGCGCCGCTCATCCAACTTGGATGACCCCGCTTACAGACTTCTTGCGAATAGGGGTACTTCCCGAAGACCGCAAAGAAGCCGAAAGGCTAAAAGCCCTCTCATCCAAATACGTGTTGAGAGGCGAAACCTTATACAAGCACGGGTATTCAACCCCGCTGCTCCGATGTCTCAACAGCGTCGAGTCGACCAAGGTCCTCCGCGAGATCCACGAAGGCCTCTGCGGAAACCACGCCGCTGGAAGGTACCTCGCGCTCAAAGCGCTTCGACAAGGCTATTTCTGGCCAACGATGAAAAAAGACGCTTACGACTGGGCGAGAAAGTGCGACAAGTGTCAACGTTTTTCCAACGTTCCACGACAGCCGCCATCTCCCCTAAGTAGCATCGTTGTTCCATGCCCCTTCGCAAAATGGGGCGTAGATATTATCGGCAAGCTTCCCAAAGCTCTGAGACAATACGAATACGCCATCGTCGCTATCGACTACTTCACCAAGTGGGTCGAAGCCGAGCCTCTGGCCAGGATCACTGAGGCCAACACTACGAACTTCATCTGGAAGTCCATAATATGTCGCCACGGCATCCCCGCGTCAATCGTGACCGATAACGGCGCGCAGTTCGACAACGCGAGGGTTAGAGAGATCTGCGCCCAACTAGGGATAAGCAAGACATTCTTATCCCCGCGACATCCACAAGCTAATGGCCAAGTGGAAGCCGTCAACAAGACGATTAAGAGCAACCTCAAGAAAAAGCTCGAAGCCAAAAAAGGAGCCTGGGCT
Source organism: Urtica dioica subsp. dioica (assembly GCF_054948205.1). Lineage (NCBI taxonomy): Eukaryota > Viridiplantae > Streptophyta > Magnoliopsida > Rosales > Urticaceae > Urtica > Urtica dioica. Next base: position 7,412,892 of record NC_142760.1, on the reverse strand, counting down.
GAAGAACTGCCTTTCATCCTATGGACCTATCGAACGACTGTTCGAAACGCCACCAGAGAGACCCCCTTCTCCCTAGCTTTTGGGGTTGAAGCGGTGGTCCCCGTGGAATTAGAAGTCCCCACCTATCGGGTTGACACTTTCGACGAAAAAGAAAATGAGGAAGCCATGCGCCTCGAACTGAATCTAATCGACGAGAAAAGATCCGAGGCTCTCACCAGACTCAGCTGCACAAAAACGAAAGGTCGAGAGATACTACAACGCCAAAGTCAAAAGGCGGATCTTCGCCGTCAGTAGCCTTGTACTCAGACGCGTGTTCCAGAACATCCAAGTGCAAGGCGCCGGAGTCCTAGGCCCAAATTGGGAAGGACCGTATAGAGTCCGACAAGTCATACACGACGGGACCTACTACATCGAGCACATGGACGGAACTCCAATCCGGCACCCGTGGAACGCCGAACACTTGAGGCAGTACCACCAGTGATCAAGTCCCCCCCATTATTGCTCTGTTTTCCCTTATTCAATAAAGGCCTATGTGCCACTGTCCAAGGATGTTACATGTTAGCAAAAATAAATAAAAAATCAAGTTTGCGGTCTCTATTACCCACTTTAAAAAACAAAAAAAAAGTTTTTAGTCATCATGGCACGGCCTGTAAACTAAAAACTTGGGGGGCTAAGGGGTCCTACGGCGTACAAGAATTCAAAAAAAAAAGGGTAACTCGGCGAGCTTGGTCGCTTACCAGAGCAAGCTCAACGAGGCCAGCATCGAGTCGAGCTCGCTCCTCAAGCCCAGTCCGCTCCTCAAGTCGAGTTCGCTCCTTGGGTCGAGCTCAAGTTCGCTCTTTGAGTCGAGCTCGCTCCTGCAGTCGAGCTCGCTCCTCGAGCCCAGTCCGTTCCTCAAGTCGAGTTCGCTCCTTGGGTCGAGCTCAAATTCGCTCTTTGAGTCGAGCTCGCTCCTCCAGTCGAGCTCGCTCATCAAGTCGAGTTCGCTCCTTGAGTCGAGCTCAAGTTCGCTCTTCGAGTCGAGCTCGCTCCTCCAGTCGAGCTCGCTCCACGAGCTCAAGTTCGCTCCTCAAGTCGAGTCCGCTCCTTGAGTCGAGCTTAAGTTCGCTCTTCGAGTCGAGCTCGCTCCTCCAGTGGAGCTCGCTCCTGGAGCTCAAGTCCGCTCCTCAAGTCGAGTTCGCTCCTTGAGTAGAGCTCAAGTTCGCTCTTCGAGTCGAGCTCGCTCCTCCAGTCGAGCTCGCTCCTCGAGCTAAAGTTCGCTCCTCAAGTCGAGTTCGCTCCTTGAGTAAAGCTCAAGTTCGCTCTTTGAGTCGAGCTCGCTCCTCCAATCGAGCTCGCTCTTCGAGCACAAGTTCACTCCTCAAGTCGAGATTCGCTCCTTGAGTCGAGCTCAAGTTCGCTCTTTGAGTCGAGCTCGCTCCTCTAGTCGAGCTCGCTCCTCGAGCCCAGTCCGCTCCTTAAGTCGAGTTCGCTCCTTGGGTCGAGCTCAAGTTCACTCTTTGAGTCGAACTCGCTCCTCCAGTCGAGCTCGCTCCTCGAGTGCAAGTTCGCTCCTCAAGTCGAGTTCGCTCCTTGAGTCAAGCTCAAGTTCGCTCTTCGAGTCGAGCTCGCTCCTCCAGCCGAGCTCGCTCCTCGAGCGCAAGTTCGCTCCTCAAGTCGAGTTCGCTCCTTGAGTCGAGCTCAAGTTCGCTCTTCAAGTCGAGCTCGCTCCTCCAGTCGAGCTCGCTCCTCGAGCTCAGTTCGCTCCTCAAGTCGAGTTTGCTCCTTGAGTCGAGCTCAAGTTCGCTCTTCAAGTCGAGCTCGCTCCTCCAGTCGAGCTCGCTCCTCGAGCTCAAGTTCGCTCCTCAAGTCGAGTTCGCTCCTTGAGTCGAGCTCAAGTTCGCTCTTCGAGTCGAGCTCGCTCCTCTAGCTTAAGTTCGCTCCTCAAGTCGAGTTCGCTCCTTGAGTCGAGCTCAAGTTCGCTCTTTGAGTCGAGCTCGCTCCTCCAGTCGAGCTCGCTCCTCGAGCTCAAGTTCGCTCCTCAAGTCAAGTTCGCTCCTTGAGTCGAGCTCAAGTTCGCTCTTCGAGTCGAGCTCGCTCCTCCAGTCGAGGTCGCTCCTCGAGCTCAAGTTCACTCCTCAAGTCGAGTTCGCTCCTTCAGTCGAGCTCAAGTTCGCTCTTCGAGTCAAGCTCGCTCCTCCAGCTTAAGTTCGCTCCTCAAGTCGAGTTCGCTCCTTGAGTCGAGCTCAAGTTCGCTCTTTGAGTCGAGCTCGCTCCTCCAGTCGAGCTTGCTCCTCGAGCGCAAGTTCGTTCCTCAAGTCGAGTTCGCTCCTTGAGTCGAGCTCAAGTTCGCTCTTCGAGTCGAGCTCGCTCCTCCAGTCGAGCTCGCTCCTCGAGCTCAAGTTCGCTCCTCAAGTCGAGTTCGCTCCTTGAGTCGAGCTCAAGTTCGCTCTTCGAGTCGAGCTCGTTCCTCCAGTCAAGCTCGCTCCTCGAGCTCAAGTTCGCTCCTCAAGTCATGTTCGCTCCTTGAGTCGAGCTCAAGTTCGCTCTTCAAGTCGAGCTCGCTCCTCCAGTCGAGCTCGCTCCTCGAGCTCAGTTTGCTCCTCAAGTCGAGTTTGCTCCTTGAGTCGAGCTCAAGTTCGCTCTTCGAGTCGAGCTCGCTCCTCCAGTCGAGCTCGCTCCTCGAGCTCAAGTTCGCTCCTCAAGTTAAGTTCGCTCCTTGAGTCGAGCTCAAGTCCGCTCTTCGTGTCGAGCTCGCTCCTCCAGTCGAGCTCGCTCCTCGAGCTCAAGTTCGCTCCTCAAGTCGAGTTCGCTCCTTGAGTCGAGCTCAAGTCCGCTCTTCGTGTCGAGCTCGCTCCTCCAGTCGAGCTCGCTCCTCGAGCTCAAGTTCGCTCCTCAAGTCGAGTTCGCTCCTTGAGTCGAGCTCAAGTTCGCTCTTCGAGTTGAGCTCGCTCCTCCAGTCGAGCTCGCTCCTAGAGCTTAAGTTCGCTCCTCAAGTCGAGTTCGCTCCTTGAATCTAGCTCAAGTTCGCTCCTCAAGTCGAGTTCGCTCCTTGAGTCGAGCTCAAGTTCGCTCTTCGAGTCGAGTTCGCTCCTTGAGTCGAGCTCAAGTTCTCTCTTCGAGTCGAGCTCGCTCCTCCAGTCGAGCTCGCTCCTCGAGCTCAAGTTCGCCCGTCGAGTCGAGCTCGCCCCTCAAATCGAGCTCGCTTCTTAAGTCTAGCTCGCTCCTCGAATTGAGCTCGCCCTTGAGTCAAGCCCCGAGTCTACGAGTCGATTGATACTCCTCGTGTCGACTCTTCAAAAAAAAAAGACGCCGGCCTAACCCGGCGCGACCGCTTTCGCTCACCCCAGGGTGAACGGGCCCAAAAGACGTCCGGCTAACTCGACGCACAAGGCCTAAGTCCTCCACGGGGGCACAAACTTAGGAAGGTCGGACCCCGACGGCCCTTCATGCATACGGGTTCGAGTAAAACGTCGGCCTTCCCGACGTGCCGTAAGACGCGTAAAGGCGCAGGTGAAAGACGTCTTCCGAGACGCATGTAAGTTGCGTAAAGGCGCTGCCTCAAATCCGAAAAGGCCAAATTTGAGCCAAACTAAGGTTCGCTAGCCTTAGGGCACGAACACCGAAAGACGCCGGCCTAACCCGGCGCATGTGGTTTGAGTAAAAGATGCCGGCCTAACCCGGCGCAACCGCGTTCGCTCACTCCAGGGTGAGCGAGCCCAAAAGACGTCGGCCTAACCCGACGCATCCGCGTTTGCTCACTCCAGGGTGAGCGAGCCCAAAAAGACGTCGGCCTAACCCGATGCACCCGCGTTCGCTCACTCTAGGGTGAGCGGGCCCCAAAAAAAAGACGCCGGCCTAACTCGGCGCACCTATGTTCCGACACTCAAGGGTGCGAACACCTAAAAAGACGCCGGCCTAACCCGGCGCACCTATGTTCCGACGCTTAAGGGCGCGAACACCTAAAAAGACGCCGGCCTAACCCGGCGCACCTATGTCCCGACGCTCAAGGGCGCGAACACCGAAAAAGACGCCGGCCTAACCCGGCGCACCTATGTTCCGACGCTCCAGGGCGCGAACACTAAAAAGACGTCGGCCTAAACCCGACGCAAAGCGCGTTCGCTTGCTTCAGGGCACGAACCCAAAGGCCCCGGCTTAAACCGGCGAGCTCGGTCGCTCAAACAGCGCGAGCTCAAAGACGCCAGCCTAACCCGGCGAGCTCGGTCGCTCAAGCAGCGCAAACTCGAAAACACCGGCCTAACCCGGCGAGCTCGGTTGCTCAAACAGCGCGAGCTCGAAAACGCCGGCCTAACCCGGCGAGCTCGGTCGCTTAAAAGCACGGGCTCCAAAAGACGCCGGCCCAACCTGGCGCGACTTACTCGTCCAGTCGCCAATGGCACAGATGCAAAGCCCCCGGGGACTACCCGGCACGACCTCTTCGATCGCCGAAAGGCGCGAAGCAAAGTCACTGGGCCACGATAAGCCCACAAAGAAGGCACATGCGAGTAAAAAAGCGCTCGAAAAATGAGATATGCATTCAACATGAAAGCAACAAAAGTGTCTCATAAATAAAAAGAGCCAAGGCTCTTATAAACACGTGCTGAACGAAAAGTGCGTAAAAAAATAAATAAAATCCTAGAAATAGGAAGAAAAAGCAAAGCGCTAAACATGCGCTGTAAAAAAAAAAAGAAAAAAAAAAGCCACTCGGCTCAAGGAGCACCCTCGTCCAACAAAGGGAACAAGGTGTCGAAGAAGTCGAAATTGACCCCCCGAGCCTCGTTCTCGGCCGCGGTCGCGTCTCGACATTCCACCGCTCCGACACGACGGGCTTCCTCGGTCCCTATGTCGTAGTCATCCTGCAAGTCGGACGCTCTCCGCTCCGCTTCAGCAATCCGGGACGAGAGTCGAGCGTTTTCCTTCGCTAGAGAGTCGCGCTCGCGCTCCGCCCTAACTCGCGCCGCCTCGCTCGAAGTAAGCTGGTGGTGCGACGTCTCTAAGGCGTCGGATCGAGAGTCCAACTGCCTCCGAAGGTCGGTAACCTCAGTGCGAAAAATCTCCACTGATCGGGTTGCCACCTCGCAAGCTCGCCGCTCTTCGGTGAGCCGCCCGCCATCTTGGCCACTGACAGTTGGGCTCCGTCGCGCTGGCCTTGTGCGATCTGGAGTTCCACCCTGGCCTCATGGAGCTGGTCTCGAAGCGTCTCGGTCTCCGCCCCTGGGTGCGAACCTCGCTCGACCTGAGCCAACCTAGCCTTCGTCCGGGCGAGCTCCTCCTGGGATGCCCCTAAGCGCCGGATGAAGTCATGCAAAATCCTGTCGCTTCGCACGGCCCTTGCATACGCCTGCGACGACAAAGAAGCAAAGGTTAAAACTAAAAACCTACGCTTACAATAAAAGCAGAAGTACTGACCCTCTGAGCGTCGGTAACACCCGCCTGGAAGAAGGCGATGTCACCCTTCGACACCACGCCCTTCCACCAGGATAGTGGGGATCCCTCGAGGTGGCGAAAACAGTCCCCTTGGGCCTCTATCACCTCCAGCTCCACCACCGAGTTCGCCTTCTTGGGTTCGGAACGCTCATCGGGAGGTACCGATGTCGAAGCCCTCTTCAAAGAAGCCCGAGACTCCGGTTCGACTAGACCGGCGGGCTCGACGAGCTCGCCCTTTGCCTTGCGGTCAGCAACCCTAGAGCGAATCTCCGCCATTGACTCGGGGTCCCGAGTAGCAAGGGTCTGCCTCCTAGCTCGCCTCATCGCAGCTACACAAAACAAAGTGACAAAGGTCAGGTTCCTGTCAAAACAACAAGTTTTGCAAAACCATAAAGATACCTCGGGAAGCAGGAGCGGCTGATTGAGCCACGGGACTCGGGGGCCTGCTCGCCCGGAGCGCCTCCTCGGTGCCCGGAGCAAAGGGCGGGAACCACCCGGTGAGCGCCATCAGCTCGGGAGAACGGAACCGCTCGCCAGCCTTGCGGGCTTCCGACATCCCCGATATTTCTCTCACAAAGGGGAGCTCCGCTGCCCCCTCGTCCGCTGGAAAGTCGGTCATGCGGCCGAAGTGAAGGGGCGCCTCGCCAAAAGCGTCCGAGGTGACCCATACCCACGCTCGGTGGCTAGGCGGGTCACAATCTTCGACCAGCCTCACGTTGCCCCGGGCACGGGCCATATGGAATCCCGGCTGCCCCGGCGCCGGGAAGACGGCGACCAGGTTACGGAAGTCATCCACGGTCATGGCATGCTGCGTCTGGCAGTGCCACTCTATGAAGCATGTGGCCAACAGGCGATAGAACGCCGGGCTCATCTGACATGCATGGACCCCGAGCCGGGTCAAGATCTGCTGGACGATCGCGGGGAACGGGAGACGCAACCCGCAGACAAGACTCCCGATCGTCACGGCCGCATACCCGTCCCTGGGGCGGGAGGGCCTGTCCTCGGGGGCAGGTCTAAGCAACCCCACCAAGGGAGGGATGTTATACCCCTCCCGAAGCGTGCCGAAGACTCGGGAAGTGAGCGTGCTCGCAGCGTCGATTCCCTTGCAGTCTAAGCCGACGGGGGCAACAGAGTCGCCTACTCCGTACATACGAGTCCTCTCCAGCGATCGGGCGTAGGTGTAACCCGAAGCCTCCACGGACTCCAGGGCCGGCCATACCGTCGCCAACACCTCGCCATCATGTTTCTCCTCACCCCTCGGGGGAGGAACCTCCGAGTCCTCCTCAGGAGCCTCCGAGCCCGACCCTTGGGGATCATCGGAGTAAATCTCGTCCAAGAAAGACTCGGACGGCACAATCGCAAGCTCGACACCCGAGGCGTCCAAGTTAGACGCCCAGGGGAGCTCGGCACTCACCACCGCTTCACCCCGCTGCTTGAGCAGGGGGGCGTCAAAGGACGCCTCGTGGGAGACTAGGTTGATCACCAACCTTGACAAACGCGGGCCCTCGGGCCCCTCGTCCTCCCCTTCGGGGCCGCACCTGGTAGGTGGGCCGCTCCTGGGCCCCGCCAGCTCGGCGATCGCCGCGGCATCGGTCTCCAACTCCGCGAGCCATTGGTCGGCCGCGCCAGAGTCTTCCTCGACGAAGATGGGAATCCCGTCGAGCTCCTCAAAGGGACCCTTGGCCGCCCTCCCGAGATTTGGGAGAGGGCAGGTAGGGTCGACCTCGGGATCATCAACACGGGGAACAAGCTCACTCCCCATCAAGAAAAAGAAAAGAAAAAAAAGAGAAGGTCAACTGCCCGGGGGAAATTTCAAAGTCAAAAGAACTTTTCCGATCACCCGCAGGCCGCCAGTATGAACAAAAGAGAGCGGGAGCTCTCCTATTTATATAGAGGAAGGAGCAAACCCTACTCATCCCCCCTGCGCGCGCGACACAAGGCCCGGCCCGCGGGCCGGCCTCGCGCGCGTGCCAGTCCCCCAGCGCCAGGCCGCGCACGGGTCTTGCGACCCGACCGGCCCGGTCCGGCCCCCAGGGGTCCGACCACAAGAGATATGCGTGCGGACGATCACATGTGATCGAAGGTAAAAATACCTCAACGCCCTTCTCTTTTCTAAAAGTTCACGACTTACGTCCCGTAAGCCGTAAACTTGGGGGGCTAATGTTACCGGTCCTTTTCGGAACACCAGAAATTCAAAACAATTCGATGCCGGCCGGGCTTTGCCGGCCGGAAGCCCAACGGGCCCCGGCCCACCAGGCCCGAACGCCCCGACGCGCCCACGGCCCGGCACGGATCGTCAAGCTCTTGCTTCAACGTGGCTATACAGTCAAAGCCTCTGTTCGCGACCCAAGTAATTGCTTTTCCTTTTTTCTTTTTTGTGATTATTCAAGAAAATTAATATGTGGCTGTGAAATGTGTATATTGCTTTTTAGATTCTGGGTTCTATTTTATTTGGTTGTTTTGTCATTTGTGTGCTGCTCATGAGTATATCATACACCACACTAAACCCTTTAGATTTGGCACTAATTAAAAAACCCATGAATCTAAATCAAGACCCAACATTTTGCTTGGAATCGTAGTCTAATCTAAAAGAAATTGTGGACAATAATCTAAAACAGATGATCCGAAGAAAACCCATCACTTGATGTCACTTGAAGGAGCTAAAGAGAGGCTTCAACTGTTCAAAACTGACTTATTGGAAGAAGGCTCTTTTGACTCTCTCATTCATGGCTGTCAGTGCATTTTTCACACCGCCTCTCCGATTATTTTCTCAGTCGCAAACCCACAGGTTTGGCTCGGTAGAGGATTATTATCATTAATTTGCACAATGTCCATTTCTATTTTGTCTTCTATTTGTGTGGTTGAAATCATTACTGATAATATTTCAAGGAGAGCTAATAGGCCCGACTCTGAAAGGAACGCTTAACATTCTCAAATCGGTCGCGAAAATATTGTCAATGGTGCCCACAAGAAGAGTTGTAGCCTTTATATTGTACATTTGATGTAATAAAGTCTCATGAAGACTCTTGCTTGTAATTTCTTATTCATTAATAAAAAGTTGAAACGTTCATTCATTCCTCCTTGTCTGTTTGAAGCTTTATGATAAAACATTAGTCCTTAGTCCATAAACAAACTAAACAACTTACAAAGAGACAAATGTAGATTTGCATGAATAAACTCTTAGTAGTTTGCTTAAAACGATATATTCGCAATCTAAGGGTCAAAGGACTATTGACCTCAGTATGATTGTTAGAAGAATCTAAGATGTCTGGTTATGAGGCATTGAGAGTTGGAGACTCTATAGTTCTTTTAGGTATCTTCCGAAGGTACTGAATTGACCAGTGCACTTCTAGAGACAAGATAAGAACAAACCATTTAACCTCTTATGTCTCGAAGTCACTACGTCTGAATTGCATCGTGCTTACCTTAATCCTGAAATGAGACATGTCATTTCACACCTTACGTATTCTCATTTGAGAAAGTCAGAGTTCGGACTCACTATGTGATTCCGAACAAGGCCTATTGGTGAAATACTAAGTTGTGAGAATGTCATGAGTAACTTTGTGAAGTTCTCATAGATATGGAATTCGTGTACAAGATTGCTGAAATGCAATGTATATCACCTCATGCTTTGTTCCTTGGAATGTTTATAAATGAACTGGCCAGTGTCCAAATTGAGTCTTGACTCCTTTGGATGAAACAATGTGACTTGTTAGCTCCTCGTCAATACATTGTTTCTAACTTATTCACAAGCTACAAAGCAGTTGAGGAAATAACAGCTAGAAGGGTAAAATGGTAATTTTGTAAATCCCGACTAGCTGATGATATTCATGAAGGGTGAACATAGATAATATTCAGTGGATCCGCTCATCATAATTTGGTTGAATTTTTTAGTAGAAAATAAATTCATTTGAACCGAGAGATTTTGAATGTCAACTCTTTAGTTGAGTCAGTTGGCATTAAGCTAAACTTGGAAAAGGTTTGTGAACTTTTGAGTCCAAGTGTTTAGCTCAAGCTTTGTTCATTTGGATCCATGAGGTCACTGTCACGAATCACATCGAGTAGGAATAGTTAAACTAGAAGCTAAGTCAAAACAAAAACGAGACAAGTTTTAAGAAAATTGTCAAAAGGGTATTTTTGTCCTTTTGGACATATGATTAAATGAATGTCAATAAATTTTTTTGACAAGGTCATTTGATGCCTTAATGTCACTCGGCCAAATTAGATTAATTGGACCTTGTGGATTAATTTCATTTCATAAGAATTTTATTGAAAATTATTAATGGGCCTTTCTCATGTTGTCATGAACAAATGAAGAAGCTTCTAGAAGCTCCTTCTAGAGTGAAATATGCGCCCAACATACCCAAAGAAAGAGAGAATATTTTGTGCATGAATGTATGAAGATACTTGCCAAAAGAAAAAGAGGAAACAAATTTCCTCAAAGAGGCAAGAGGGAATTCGGCCACATGGGTCAATGGAGAAGCAAATAAAAGAGGAAACAAATCCAAGGACTTGCTTGGATCCTCTTGGGCGTGTGCCTCATGAAAGAAAAGGGGAAATTGGCTCATGAATATGTCATATTCTATAGAAGAGGAAACTACCTTATTGTAGGTGAAACCTCTCCTATAAATAGGAGCCTCATTCCACACATTCCATTCATCCAAAGTTTTAGAGATTGAGAGCTTCTCTCTCTAGACTTGGCCGCCCCTCTCTTCTCTCTCTCTATTCAATTTTGTTTTTATTGTTTTGGCACCTAGGTCCTCATTTGACCTAGTGTTTAGCTCTGCAACTTCAATTCTCGTTCTTAAGTCGTAGTGTTTAAAAAGTGCCCACACACTAATTCCTTTTCTCTCGAGTGATTTAGTAATAGAAACTTTCGTGGTTGCTCGAGTTGCCAAGGAAAGAAGAGAGACGTGCTGCGAGGGGAGACGAACGTTGCAACCTTTTCCAAAAGCTTCTCAACGTTCAAGCTTCGAAAAAGGTTAGTAATCTTTTATGCTCATATTAGTTTTTATTTACATGTGTTTGCTCTTTGTCTAGGTTAGTAAAAACTGTTTTACTTGTAAAACAAAATTTTTAAAATTCCGCCGCTTACCGAAGCGTTAAACTTTTTCTTAAACCCTAGATCAATTCCAACAGAAAAATCCATCGATAAAGAGAGTGCTCTTAACGTCTTCTCTAGCTACGATTGCAGTCAATGGAAGGCCATTGTCCCCGAAAACGACGGTCGATGAGTCTTGTGGTGCATTGCTCGTCTAAGTAGTCATTGTATCCTGGGAGGCTTTCGCTCAAGAAATGCAGCACCCGTGAGAGAGCGATAAAAAGCTTCAAGGAAACCGTCAAACGGGCCTAGAAAATTTCCTTCCGACTTCCTTTTTCATTTCCTCTTCCGGTTTATATATTTTACATTTTCTTGCTTCTGTCTTTATTTTTGTATCAATATTTTATAATATTGCTAACAATCTTGAAGCTTTTTTTTTTTATCTAAAGACAGCCTATGAGGAAGAGAAGAATATTTTTTAATGTTGTTTCTTTTCCGGTTTTGGTTTTTAAAGGTTACTAATTTTCTTGATTTCTTTTTGTAGAAAATGACCGTGAACGACACGAGTAACTTGAATGCTAAGGGGAGCCTCACCGAAAATTCCTCCGCGGTGAACACCCCGACCCACTTGATGGTTGGTCAAATTTCATTGACCTTGGGTCAAGACTCGATGGCAGCTATGGCTGGGAGCGGACCTGCGGGTCTTATCCAACCAATGGCTTCAATGGTCATGAATGGTTCAAGCGGTTCCGCGGCACATGTGCCATCATATCGGCCGTGAAGCCCGAGAAGTTCACGGGGTTGAACTTCAAGCGTTCGCAACAAAAGATGTTGTTCTACTTGACAACGTTCGGTCTTGCGTGGTTCTTGCAAGAAAGAAACCGATCGTGATGTGCTAATGGCATTTAGCGCATGGAGGGATTCCGACTACTTGTGTCGGAATTCCGTGATGAATAGTCTCAACGACTCGCTGTATAATGTGTATAGATCCAAATGCTCCTCCAAAAAACTTGCTGGATAACCATGGATTTAGAATGGTTTCAGAGTCTCAAAAACTTGTAATTTCTACAAATGGAATGTATGTGGGCAAGGGCTATGTCAAGAATGGCATGGTCAAAATGAATGTAATGGCCATCAAGGCCAAAGAAATGAATGAAAATAATTCTTCTGATCATATGATTGAGTCGTCTAATTTATGGCATGGTAGACTAGGTCATGTGAATTATGACACGTTGAGAAAATTGATTAATTCGGAGTGTATTCCAAAGTTTAATATTGACTCAAATAATAAATGTGAAATTTGTGTTGAAGCAAAGCTAACGAGAACATCCTTTCATAGTGTTGAAAGAAGTAATGAATCTCTCGACTTAATCCATACCTATTTATGTGATTTAAAGTTCATGCCAACAAGAGGTGGTAATAAATATTTTGTGACTTTCATTAAAAGCAAAGATGAGGCTATTGAGAAATATGCCATGTACAAATTGGAAGTTGAGAATCAACTTAATAAGAAGATTAAGAAAGTGCAAAGTGATCGAGGAGGTGAATATGTTGACCCGTTTGGTGCCTTTTGTGCTCAACATGGAATTATTCACGAAGTCACTCCACCTTATTCTCCTCAATCGAACGGTGTTGCCGAACGTAAGAATCGCACTCTCAAGGAGATGATAAACGCAATGTTGATAGGTTCTGGGTTACCCCAAGAAATGTTGGAGGAAGCAATCTTGTCTGCAAATTACCTTTTGAATAAGATACCCCGAAAAAAGGAGGATAAGTCTCCGTCTGAGTTATTTAAAGGAAGGAGACCTTCCTATAAATATTTGCGAATGTGGAGGTGTTTGGCCAAAGTAATGGGTCCTCCTCCAAAGAAAATGAAGATATGACCAAAAACTGTAGATTGTGTCTTTATTGGATATGCACAACATAGTAATGCATATCGATTCCTTGTGTATGAATCGAAAAACCCCGATATCCACAAACATTCAATTATGAAATCTTAAAATGCTACGTTCTTTGAACACATGTTTCCTTATAAGTCTAAGCAAGATGAACCTAGTTCATCAAACCAATTTCTTGACGATATTGAGGAAATAACTCAAGAAAATGATGACGAGTCGGAGGACGAGATAGAGTCCGAGGGACTTAGATGAAGCAAACGAGCAAGGGTAGAAAAATCATTCGGTTATGATTTTATGACCTATATGCTAGAGGCTCCATCTCAAACTTACAAGGAGGCTGTAAACTCCGTTGATAGTCACTTATGGAAAGATGCCATAAGAAGTGAGATAGAGTCTATCTTGCAAAATCATACTTAAGAGTTGGTTGATCTTCCTCCTGGAAGGAAAACACTTGGTTCAAGATGGATCTTCACGAGGAAGATGAAAGTCGATGGTACTATTGATAAGTACAAGTCAAGACTTGTAATCAAAGGATATAGACAACAAGAAGGGTTGGACTACTTTGATACATATTCTCCCATGACGAGAATAACATCCATAAGATTGATTATTGCATTTGCTGCATTACGAAATTTATAAATTCATCAAATTGATGTAAAAACTGATTTCCTTAATGGAGATCTCGAAGAAAAGATTTATATGACTCAACCCGAGGATTGTATTGCTCGTGGACAAGAAAGGAAAGCGTGTAAATTGCTAAAGCCACTTTATGGTCTTAAACAAGCCCCAAAGCAATGGCATGGGAAATTTGACAATATGATGATGTCAAATGGATTTAAAATCAACTAGTGTGATAAATGTATGTATATTAAATTCACTGATCACGGTTATGTGATTTTATGTTTATATGTTGATGACATGCTTATTGTGGGTAGCAATAATCGCATGGTTCATTCCACGAAAGATATCTTGAACTCAAGGTTCGATATGAAAGATTTAGGACTTGCCGATGATGTAATCTCGGGGATTAAGATTACTCGTTTGGATAATGGAATTATCATAGATTAATCATGTTGGAATAGATCTAGGATTACGAAAAGATTATCGCTTCTAGCAAGCGGTAGAATATAAAAATTTCTTTAGAACAAGTAAAACGATTTTACTACATAGACAAAGTGCATGAACATGTAATTTCTAAAATAAAAACTATTAAGAGTTTTCACTCGGTACCAACCTTGATTGAAGCTTGAGCATTGAGAAGCTTTCTAAAAGGTTGAATCGCTCGTCTCCCCACTAAGCATGTCTCCTTCAAGTCTTCTTAAATCTGAGCAACCACGAACGTTTCTATCACTAGAGTCTTTCGAGTTTGGTTAGGATTTATTTTGTGGGCACTTTTAAACACTATGACTCAAGAACTTGTCTTTGAGCCAAAGAGCTAAAACAAAACGCTAGGTCTAATGAGGACCTAGGTGCCAAAACAAACAAGCAAGAAGAGAGAGAGAGAGAGAGAGAGAGAGAGAGAGAGAGAGAGAGAGAGAGAGGTGGGAGAGGGGGAGGGGTCGACCAAGGCTAGAGAAAGAGGGTCCAAAAATTGCACTCTTTCACTGTGAATGAGGTGTGGTATTTAGAGGAGAAGGGTATGCCTTGAAAAAGAGTTTCCTCTTTTTTATTGAATATCACATATTCATGAGCAAATCCCTTGTTTCCTATTCGCCATTTGTTCTATTCATACCATCTTATGTCCTAATGGACAAAATTACCCTTTAGACAATTTTTGTAAAACTTGTCTAGTTCAACATTTGAACTTGTTTTGACTTAGCTTCTAGTTTAACTAATCTTACTCTAATGACTTGTGACAGTGACCTCATGGATCCAAATGAACAAAGCTTGAGCTAACATACTTGGACACAAAAGTTCATACACCTTTTTCAAGTTCTACCTTAATGTCAACTGACTCTACTAAAGAGTTTGACATTGAAAATATGTCGGTTCAAATCACTAGTACAAATAAACCTTTCTGGTGCGGAAGGGCATTAGGAGCGACTTGTCGCACCTAAAAGCACCTAATTAGGCATCAGGTGCGACTAGTCGCACCCCAAAGGGCTCCAAAAATGAAAAACATTTCGCTGATTTTAAGTGGTATTGGGTGCGACTAGTCGCACCCAATAGTTTTAAAAAATTTCAGGTGCGACTAGTCGCACCTGAAAGTCTAAAAAAAATTTGGCGCTCAACTTCTCCCCCTCATTTTTTCCATTTGTCTGACGTGGAATTAATTTTTAGATTCTTTTTTTATTTACTTTCAGGTGCATGATTACTAGGGTTAGTTAATAAACTCAGCTTCGTCTTCTTCATCTTCTTCACTTCTTCACAGCCTCTCTCTCTCAAACTCCGACTCTCCATCCCTCTCTCCTTCCCTCTGCGACTCTCCCTCCATCTCTCCCTCCCTCTGCGACTCTCCCTCTCTCTCGCCCTCCCTCTGCGACTCTCTTTCTCTCTCTCCCTCTCTCTTCTCCGAGCCTTCTCCGACGTCCAAGTCCACGCGCCGCTCTTCTCAGACCGGTCCTCTCCTTTGCGCCGATCCTCCGCGCCGCTCCTCTCCTCCGCATCTGTCCTCTCCTCCGCCTTCGCTCCTCCGCGCCGGTCCGATCTCCTCCGCCTAAGGTATAATATTTTTTTGTGTATATATATATATATATATTAATAATTAGTATTATATATATATATATGAAGAAAAAAAAATTTAAATGGTGTAGTATGTTTTAATTAGTAATTTAGTATGTTTTAATTAGCATATATAATTAGTGTTATTAATTATTAATTAGTTTTAATTAGTAATTTAGTATGTTTAGTTTCAAATTCTATATATGTGTTTAGTATGTTTAGTAGTTTAGTATTTACGTTTCAAATCAAATAAATTGTTAGTATGTTTAGTTTGATTTTGATTGTTAACATGTATTAATTAATGTAATTATAGTTGTTAATATATATAGTATTTATAATTAGTTTAGTAACATGTATTAATTAATGTAATTATAATTGTTAATATATATATATAGTGTTTATAATTAGTTTAGTAATATGCTTAGGTTAATGTTTAGTTGAAATTAATTGTAATTGTAAAAGTTTAGATTAAATATTATTTTGAAATTGAAATTGTAATGGAAATCAAATTGGTTAATAAGTTGTTAGTTTAGTTAACTAATTAATTTATAGTTTAATTGGTAACACTTTGTACTTAATAATGAAATTGGTTATGTAACTAATTTTAAATTTTAAATGTTAGTTTAATTAAGATTTTTTTTTTAAGAAATAGTTTAATTAAGATTATTGGTTAATTGTTTAAACTATTTTATTAGATTAGTTGTTTATGATAATGTAATTAATTAATTACTGAGTGATTATTTTATAGTTTTCATTGATAAAATATTGTGACCGAGCCACGGAGGCTCGGTTTAGGACTTAGTTAATTAATATGATAGTTTCTGGATGGATTTTAAATGTTTTTAAAGTACTTTGCAGGTTTTTGGTTTAGCAATATTATAGGTGAAACTCTGCCAAAATTTCGGTAGAGTTTTGAACCAATTAGAATCGAAATCCACTAGAAACAGTCCATTTTAAAAAACAATCCATTTTCCAGGATTGTTTCCAGGATTTTGAGGCGCATCTTTCCCACAATTTCTACAATCCATTTTTAAAAAAATAAGATACCTTCCACATTCTCTCTCTCATTCCTTCTATTTATTTGTAAATTTTTTTTCCAAAATAAATTGGGTATCAGGTGCGACTAGCCGCACCCAATACTTTGGCGGGAATGGTATTGGGCGGGAATGGTATTGGGTGCGACTAGCCGCACCCAATACTATGGCGGAAAGAGTATTGGGTGCGACTAGTCGCACCCAATAAGATGGCGGGAAGAGTATTGGGTGCGACTAGTCGCACCCAAAAGTCAAATTCCCTCCTTATTCTTAAGTTCCCACGGAAAAAAATAGGTCCGACTTCAGGTGCGATAAGTCGCACCTAATAGTGTCGCACCCAATAGTATTAGCTGCGGACTTTTAGGTGCGACTTAGTCGCACCTAAAGTCGCACCCAACAATACTATCGGGTGCGACTTTGTGGGCATCAGGTGCGACTTTTGTCGCACCTGATGCCCATATTTGTAGTAGTGAATGAATATATTTTCTACTCAAAATTCTACTTAATTTTGATGAGTGGATCCATTGAATATTATCAATGTTTACCCTTCATGAATATCATCAAGTAATATCATCAACTAGATGGGATTTATAAAATTACCATTTTACCCTTCTAGTTGTTATTTCCTCAACTCCTTTGTCGCTTGTGAATAAGTTAGAAAGTATTGACGAGGAGCTAACAAGTCACATTGATTCATCCAAAAAAGTCATGACTTAATTTTGACACTGGCTAGTTCATTTATTCACATTCCAAGGAACAAAGCATGAGGTGATATACATTGCATTTGAGCAATCTTGTACATGAATTCCATATCTATGAGATCTTCACAAAGTTGTTCGTGATATCTTCATACTTAGTACTTCACCAATAAGTCTTGTCTATATCACATAAAGAATCTAGTGTTGTCAATAGTGCCCACAAGAAGAGTTGTAGTGTGTATTTATGTGCATTTGATGTCATATAGTCTTACGAAGACTCTTGCTTGTAACTGCTTATTTATTAATAAAAGTTGAAACGTTCATTCAATCTTCCTTGTCTGAAGCTTTATGATAAAACCTTAGTCTTTTAGTCCATAAACAAACTTAACAACTTACGAAGAGACAAATGTAGATTTGCATGAACAAACTCTTCGTAGTTTGCTTTAAACGATACATTCGCAATCTAAGGGTCAAAGGACTATTGACCTCAGTATGATTGTTAGGAGAATCTATGATGTCTGGTTATGAGGCATTGATAGTTGGAGACTCTATAGTTCTTCTAGGTATCTTCCGAAGGTACTGAATTGACCAGTGCACTTCTAGAGACAAAATAAGAACAAACCATTTCACCTCTTATGTCTCGAAGTCACTACGTATGAATTGCATCGTGCTTACCTTAATCCTGAATAATGTATTGTATTGTACTAGTTACCGAAGCATGCTTAGTAGCTGATAATGTATCAACGTGGATTCTTGACTCCGCTGCTACTAACCATATTTGTTGTTCCTTGAATGGTTTCAAGAAAACCAAAAGCTTAGAGGAAGGCGAGTTCTGTTTCAAATGGGGTGATGGGAGCCTGGTGTCCGCGAAGGCTATGGGACCCGTGACGCTGTCTTTTGAAGACCGCACTTTAAACTTGAATAATGTTTATTTTGTTCCTACCTTTGGGAAGAACTTAATATCCGTTGCTCGTCTTCTTGAGCAAGATTATTGTTTAAAGTTCATTAAGAATGGAATTCGTATTTCGTTTCCTGATAATTCTTTTGTCACTGACGCATGTATGAAGAATGCTCATTTTTACATTTATCCCACTCAACCTTCCATTTTAGACACCGAAATAGATAATGATCTAATTAGGGAGCCAAAGAGGATCAAACTTTCTGAATCCTCCGATCTAACAAAATCAACATACCTATGGCACTTAAGACTTGGTCATATCAGTCTACATAGGATTACGAGATTTGTGAGGGATGGTGTAAGGACGAGCTTTTGCGTCACTCGTATTTGGAGATTTGGAATTTATTAACGAGTTTCCGTTGTTACAACTAAATTCCCGAGTGAATTATACTTCAATGGATTTATCGAATTAATTTTAAATATGTTAAGGTTATGAGGAATCTCGGAATAAATAAAGGAATTATCGAATTTATCTCGATTAATAAATTATTTCCGATGAAACATTCCGGAAATTAATTTAAGAAATAAATTCTCAAGGACGAGAATTAATTCCGAGAAAACCTTAATTAAATAATTAAATAATTATATGAAAAAGATATAGTTGTAACAATTTATGGGACCCATTTGAAAGAAAATTAAAGAAGAGGGGTTAGATGGTGAATAAGAGGATAAGTTTTGCCTTACCACGTCATCAAAGAAATGGGATTTTATCTTAAGTGATGTATATCACTTGGACGTGTAAAGCAAAACCCATTTGGCCTCTTTGTTTTCACCAACACGAGAGAAAGGAAACAAGGATAACATATTGGTTTGAGAATAAGAGGATAAGTTTGAGTGCCACGTCACTAAGGATTTGGAATCTTTTTACAAGTTATTTATATCACTTGGACGGCCAAAATGTACCAGCCCACGCGAAAAAAAAAGAAGAAGAAGAAGAGAGCACAGGAGAGAGAGAGAGCCGTGAGAGTGAGAAAGAGGAAGAGAGCGAGAGAGCGAGACGAGGGTGAGCTCGCGAAGGGGACGCTCGGCCGACAGACACCAAGCTCGAGCGCCACCCACGCGCGGCTGAGAAGGAACCAGCGCCGCCGCGAGCAAGCCGAGGACGCCGGAGCAGAGAAACTCGCCGGAGAAGAAGGAGAGAGGGACGGCGACGGAGAAGGTAAGCTCGATTTTGAACTTATCTTCCTCTATGGTTCGGATTTGAGGAAAATCATAGAGTTAGGGTTTGGAGATTTGGGGCTTTTGTTGAAATTAGCTTGAATCTCTTGTGTTATGCCCGATTATTCTTGGTTGAGTGTTGGATTGAAGGATAATTGCTTGATTTCGGGATTTATGAGATTGTTTGTCTTGGATTTTTTTGGATGAGGTTGGATTTGAAATTGTTTCAGCCGTGTGTTTGAGATTGGTGTGGGTTGTTATTGATTTTTGTGACATGATTCCTTGGTTGATATGGCCGTGATATTGAAATCAAGAATCTGAGAAGGTTGGGTTTGAATTTTGTGGTTGGCCGTGTGCGTGTAAGGCTGTTTTGATATTGTTGTTTGGATTCGTTAATTTGGCCGGTAAGCTTTATTTTGTGTGCGAGTTATTGTCGAGAGTTAGGCTCGGTTTTAAGTGGACGGAACAGGGCTCGGGGCAGCGGCACTAGATGGCGAGGCAGCGCGGACTTGGAAGGTTCGGGCCTCGGCCCGGGGACTTGAGACGTCTCCGATTAGTTAAGGCGAGTCGGGGTTTGTCCCGAGTCTCGACTCGTGCTAGTTACGAATCTTTAATTAATATGTTATTATGTTTATGGTAAAGTTCGTTTCAATATAATTAGTAAAGAAAAATAAATTATTATGTTATCGTTATAAACTCGTTGATTATTTAAGTAACTACTTAATATCCTTATTTAAGATATGTACTAAAAATCGAGTTCGACTATAAGCTCGACTCTTTTAATTTTGAAAAAGAATATCAACGAGAAATATTTTATTTACGTAAGAAAATAGAAATAAAAGAAAGGTTCGACTACGAACCGAGGGTTCGGTTATTTCATAAACATTTTATTAAATCGAACCCAAAATTATTTGCAATATGGTTAGACATTTAAAATAAACGACTTGGTTTATTTTAAATGAAAGGTTTTTACGTTATGTATTTCATTTCTCAAATGGTTATAACTTGTCAATAAAAGAGACAAGTCAAAGATATTTTCTAGAACATATTTGAAAAGTATCGTTTTGAGTTATTTTCATATAACTTACATATGCTATAGATTGTTAGTAATAACTTCTATATACGTTCTTTTCTCTTAGTTTCGACCCTCGGGAACCTATTCTAAGCAGTGGGCTTTACCCAGTCAGAAGAATAGGTGGTCGAATAGTGTAGAACGTTCCTTAGCTTAGATTAGAAAAGCGATGTCAAGGCCTTATTTTTAGGCGTCGATTCTTTTCTGTATCTCTGTTTTGTCTTCGTGTATTCTCTGTTTCTCGTGTGTGAGACACTCTGAGTAGCGTGAATAGGAGGACGTTTTGAATACGTTCCTTGTGAGCTTTCTTTCCAGTAGAAGTATGTACGTTAGTGTATCGAGGGATGAGATACTAAGTACGCTCGACGTTCGATCTTTCTCTTCCATAGATAAGTCCAGATAGCTATAAGGATTAGCAACGAGCAGAAAGCTTACGTGGACTGGGTTACGTGAAGTTAAGAAGAACCCTTTTGTTTGGAAGAGAAGATTTCAGGATTCGTGAGAATCGTTATCCAGGTAAGTGGATTTTAGGCACCTACAATATCAAGAAATATTATATATATCTATATATATACATATATTGTACGTGCATTATTTATTTTTATGTGCTTCTAGTAAGCAAGATTAAGATAAGCCAAAAGATAAGTCACTATCAAGATTAAGGGCTTTAAGCCACTAACGAATTGGAAAACGGAATTAGTCCGGCTAACAAGAATGGCTAGAGGTAACTAGGAACCCGAGCCTTTGCTATGTGTTTAGTTAGCCACCCTCCAGAGATCCAGTCTTAGTGAACTAGATTATGAGAGACTGAAGTTAAAGCTCGTAATCAAAAGCGAGAATATTATGATAGGATCTTTGGGAGTCGCATCTCAAGATCTTATAAGTCACGAGTTAATAAGCGAAAAGAATATATGTTAAGATCGGGATTAAACCCGAATTAATCAGTCTCTCATGTTAGGTTAATTAAAGAGAAAACATATAATGGTACCGCCTCCGACATATACCCCATAGACGGGGATTAGGCAGGAGATTGTGCACCCTCCTGTCTGGCGCCAATAAGACATGTGTCGTGCGGATATCATTAAGGGATCCCGAGCAGAAAATGTATTGTATGATGGGAATTGCCGGGACCTAAGCTGGCATATTCTCAAGTAAGAGGAGTTACCGGGACCTAAGCTGGTAATTCCATAGATTATGATGAAAGTATGTTATGATGTGAATCACCGGGACCTAAGCTGGTGAATTCTTAAGTAAGGGGAATATCTCGGGACCTAAGCTGAGTTATTCCTAAGTAAGATGAATCTATCGGGACCTAAGCCGATTGATTCTTAAGAAAGGTGAATCTATCGGGACCTAAGCCGATTGATTCTTAAGTAAGGTGGATTTATCGGGACCTAAGCCGATACTTCCGCAAGTTATGATAAGATATGAATTGTATGATATGTATTGCTTATGTGTTATGGGCACGATGCATTAGTTATATAGATATCCGCTTACTGAGTCTTTCGACTCACAGTTATTATCTTGATATTGTAGATAAAGGCAAAGCTAAAGAAGATTAAGCAGAGCATCAGCAAAAGCCGGTAAGTAAGTAGGCGTGTGTATGTACGGCTGCCGACCTGTGGCTAAGTCAAGGGCGAATGAGTCTGTTTTGTTTTTAAAAGACGAGTCTTTTGTTTATAAAGTTTTGAATAGTATGTTTTAAGAAAAACGAAAAAATTCGCCCATATTTTTGAGACGTTTATATAAATCTTTTAAAAGTTTTTCTAGAAAATGTTTTCCGGAAGCGCTTCCGCCAAAGTTTTTATGAATTTTATTTATGTCAAGTAAGATACGAAGATCTCTGCCGCGGCTCGCGGGTCGTGACAGATGGTCCACTCCAAGCCTCTGCAATAGGTTCACTACCTACTTGTGAATCCTGCATAGAAGGAAAAATGACTAAGCGACCTTTCTCTGATAAGGGTCGAAGAGCCACTGAGCTGCTGGAACTAGTACATTCTGATGTATGTAGTCCGCTTAGTCAACAGGCACGTGGTGGATACGAATACTTCGTTACATTCACTGATGATTACTCGCGATATGGTTTTTTTTATTTGCTAAAACACAAATCCGAGACCTTTAACGTATTTAAGGTGTTTAGGACTTTAGTGGAAAAGCAAACTGGCAAAGTGATCAAAACTCTTCGATCTGATCGAGGTGGTGAGTATATGTCTGGAGAGTTCGATGACTTTCTTAAAGAAGAATGTATCGCTTCTCAACTTACCGCACCTGGCACACCTCAACAAAACGGAGTGTCAGAGAGAAGGAACCGAACTCTTATGGAGATGGTTAGATCAATGATGAGTTACATTCTGAACCAAGTTCCGTCTAAAACAGTTCCTGGTACTCCCTCTTTCCTTTTGGGGATATGCCCTCGAAACAGCCGCTTACATTATGAACCAAGTTCCGTCTAAAACGGTTCCTGGTACTCCTTATGAAAGATGGACTGGCCGTAAAGTAAGTTTGGGCCACATCCGAATTTGGGGTTGCCCTGCACATGTGCTAAGGCAAAAGACTAGCAAGTTGGCTAGTAGGTCAGAATTGTGCTTGTTTGTGGGACATCCAAAGGGAACCAAGGGTTTCATCTTCTATAGTCCCGAGGACGATAAGACTTTCGTAAGCACGAATGCTCATTTCCTTGAGGAGGACTTTATGAAGGATGCAAAACCTAGAAGCAAAATTGTGCTTGAAGAAAAGTTGGGTGAGGAAGCTTCTACCTCATCTGTAAGAACTATTCTTACCCCAACTGAAACACAACCTAACTCATCAGAATCTCGTCAAGTAGTACTTCGACGTAGTGGGAGGGCTACTAAAAAGCCTGACAGGTACATGTCTTATGGAGACTCTCTCGTAGCCGTCTCCGACATGGATGATCCTGTTTCCTATAGCCAAGCGATGGCTTGTTCTGAATCAAACCTTTGGCTTGACACCATGAAAGTTGAAATGCACTCGATGTATATCAACAAAGTATGTAAACTTGTAGACCTTCCTGAAGGGATTAAACCCGTAGGGTGTAAGTGGATATACAAGAAGAAAAAAGGGTCCTGATGGGAACGTTGAGACGTTCAAAGCACGACTTGTGGCAAAGGGTTATACCCAATAAGAAGGGATTGACTATGAACGAACCTTCTCGCCAGTCGCGATGCTTAAATCCATCCGCATACTCCTATCCAGTCGCGATGCCGTCTGGTTGAGCCATGTAAATGGGCTCGTCAAGATTTCCATTCAGAAAGGCTGTCTTAACGAGCCCATTTACATGGCTCAACCAGACGGTTTCGTGGAAGAAGGTCAAGAGACCAAGGTTTGTGAGTTACTTAAGTCCATTTATGGACTAAAGCAAGCATCTAGGTCATGGAATATTAGATTCGATGAAACTGTGAAAAGCTTCGGCTTTGAACAGTCAATAGATGAGCCTTGTGTTTATAAGTTAATACACAAAGGCAAAGTTGTGTTTCTGGTGCTATATGTCGATGATATACTACCCATTGGTAATGACGTGGGTAAGTTATCTGAGGTTAAGGTCTGGCTGGCAAACCAATTCGAAATGAAGGATTTAGGAGAAGCCGCGTACATTCTGGGGATCCAAATCTTTCGAGATAGGAAAAACCGGACCCTGTCGCTCTCTCAAGCATCTTATATTGATAAGGTGATGGATCGCTTCTCGATGCAAGACTCCAAGAAGGGCCAAACACCCTTTAGGCATGGAGTCTCACTCTCTAAGGACCAGTCTCCCAAGACTGCACAAGAGATTGAAGACATGAGGAAAATTCCTTACGCCTCTGCCGTAGGAAGCCTCATGTATGCTATGCTTTGCACTAGACCTGACATCTGTTTCGCCGTTGGCGTAGTTAGCCGTTTCCAATCCAACAATGGACCCGAGCACTGGATTGCTGTTAAGCATGTTCTTAAGTATCTTCGAAGAACTAGGAACTTGATGCTTACATACTCAGGTACTGACCTGACTATGACGGGATATACCGACTCCGATTTTAAAGCGGATAAGGATTCCATGAAATCTACTTCGGGATCTGTGTTCATCCTTAATGGTGGAGCTGTTGTGTGGAGGAGTATTAAGCAATCTTGCATTACTGACTCCACAATGGAAGCAGAATATGTGGCTGCTTGTGAAGCATCCAAAGAGGCTATATGGCTTAGAAAATTCCTTAAGTATTTGGAAGTTGTTCCAAAAGTCGACGAGCCCATCACCCTTTCTTGTGATAATAGTGGGGCTGTTGCTAACTCAAAGGAACCTCGAAGCCATAAGCGCTCTAAGCATATTAAGAGGAAATACCATTTGATTCGAGAGATCGCGCAGCGCGGAGACGTGGAGGTGAAGTAGATCTCTGGCAGATCCATTCACCAAGGCCCTAGCGAACAAGGTCTTCGACCAACATCGAGAGGGATTAGGCATGAACGACTACACACATCTTATTTGAGTCAAGTGGGAGTTTGTTGTCAATGGTGCCCACAAGAAGAGTTGTAGTGTGTATTTATGTGCATTTGATGTCATATAGTCTTACGAAGACTCTTGCCTGTAACTGCTTATTTTTTAATAAAAGTTGAAACGTTCATTCAATCTTCCTTGTCTGAAGCTTTATGATAAAACCTTAGTCTTTTAGTCCATAAACAAACTTAACAACTTACGAAGAGACAAATGTAGATTTGCATGAACAAACTCTTCGTAGTTTGCTTTAAACGATACATTCGCAATCTAAGGGTCAATGGACTATTGACCTCAGTATGATTGTTAGGAGAATCTATGATGTCTGGTTATGAGGCATTGAGAGTTGGAGACTCTATAGTTTTTCTAGGTATCTTCCGAAGGTACTGAATTGACCAGTGCACTTCTAGCGACAAGATAAGAACAAACCATTTAACCTCTTATGTCTCGAAGTCACTACGTATGAATTGCATCGTGCTTACCTTAATCCTGAAATGAGACATGTCATTTCACACCTTAGTATTCTCATTTGAGAAAGTTAGAGTTCGGACTCACTATGTGATTCCGAACAAGGCCTATTGGTGAAGTACTAAGTTGTGAGAATGTCATGAGTAACTTTGTGAAGTTCTCATAGATATGGAATTCATGTACAAGATTGCTGAAATGCAATGTATATCACCTCATGCTTTGTTCCTTAGAGTGTGAATGAATGAACTGGCCAGTGTCCAAATTGAGTCTTGACTCTTTTGTATGAAACAATGTGACTTGTTAGCTCCTCGTCAATACATTGTTTCTAACTTATTCACAAGCGACAAAGAAGTTGAGGAAATAACAGCTAGAAGGGTAAACTGGTAATTTTGTAAATCCCGACTAGCTGATGATATTCATGAAGGGTAAACACTGATAATATTCTGTGGATCCACTCATTACAATTAGGTTGAATTCTTGAGAAGAAAATAAATTCATTTGAACCGAGAGATTTTCAGTGTCAACTCTTTAGTGGAGTCAGTTGACATTAAGCTAAACTTGGAAAAGGTTTGTGAACTTTTGAGTCCAAGTATTTAGCTCAAGCTTTGTTCATTTGGACCCATGAGGTCACTGTCACGAATCACATCGAATAGGAATAGTTAAACTGGAAGCTAAGTCAAAACAAGAACGAAAATTGTCGAAAGGGTAATTTTGTCTTTTTTGACATGGCATGAAATGAATGTCAATAAATTTTTTGACATTGTCATATGATGACATATTATATCACACGGCCATAACATGTTTATTGGGCCTTGTGAATTAATTTCATTTCATAGAATTTTACTTGAAAATTCTTAATGGGCTTTTCTTATGTTGTCATGAACAATTAAAGAAAAACCTAGAAAGCCTTTTTAGAAGGCTTTTGGCCGTCCAACCAAAGTGAATGGGAGACCAAATTTCGTGCAGCCCTTAGTGTGAAAGAGAGATTATTTTGTGCATTAATGTATGAAGATACTTGCCAAAAGAAAAAGAGGAAACAAATTTCCTATACAAGGCATGGGAAATTTCGGCCAAGTAGAGAAAAAGGGAAGCCAAATAAAAGAGGAAACAAATCCTAGGACTTTCTTGGCAAGTCTTTGCCACCCAAATGAAGGAGAAGAAAAGGAAATTGGCTCATGAATATGTGATATTCTATAGAAGAGGAAACTACCTTATTGAAGGTGAGACCTCTCCTATAAATAGGAGCCTCATTCTTCTCATTTTTCTTATTCCACATAAGTTAGAGATTGAGAGCCTCTCTCTCTAGAACTTGTGGCCGCCCCTCTCCTCTCTCTCTCTCTAGTCAATTTTGTTTTATTGTTTTCGCACCTAGGTCCTCATTTGACCTAGAGTTTAGCTCTGCGACTTCAAGACTCGTTCTTAAGTCGTAGTGTTTAAAAGTGCCTACTCACTGATTCCTTTTATTTCGAGTGATTTAGTGATAGAAACTTTCGTGGTTGCTCGAGTCGCCGAGGAAAGAAAGAGAGACGTGCTGCGAGGGAGACGAGCGTTGCAAACTTTCCAAAAGCTTCTCAAAGTTCAAGCTTCAAGAAAGGTTAGTAAACTTCTATGCTCATTATAGTTTTTATTTATATGTACTTGCTCTTTGTCTAGGTTAGTAAAAACAATTTTTACTTGAAAAGAAAATTTTTAAAATTCCGCCGCTTAACAAAGCGTTAAACTTTTTCTTAAACCCTAGATCAATTCCAACATCTAGAACTCTAACTTTCTCAAATGAGAATATGTAAGCTATGAAATGACATTTCTCATTTCATGATTAAGGTAAGCATGATGCAATTCATACATAGTGACTTCGAGACATAAGATGTTAAATGGTTTGTTCTTCTACTATCTCTAGAAGTGCACTGGTCATTTCAGTATCTTTAGAAGATACCTAAGAAGAACTATATAGTCTTCAACTCTCTATGTCCCATAATCAGACATCATAGGTTCTCCTAACAAACATACTGAGATCAATAGTCATTTTATCCTTAGATTGTGAATATATTGTTGTAAGCAAACAATGAAGAGTTCTTTCATGCAAATCTATATTTGACTCTTCATTTTTTGTTAGGTTTGTTTAAAGACTAAAGTTTATCATAAAGCTTCAAACAGACAAGGAAGAATGAATGAAAGTTTCAACTCTTTATTCATTATTCAGCAGTTACAAGCAATAGTCTTCGTGAGACTTATTATATCAAATGCATATAAGTAATCTACTCTTGTTGTGGACATCACGGCAAAAAACTCCCACTTGACTCAAAGAAGATGTGAGTAGTCCTTCATGCCCAGTCCCTCCCGATGTTGGTCGAAGACCTTGCTGGCTAAACCTTGGTGAATAGATCTGCTAGGTTATCCACCATCGAGATCTTCTTCACTTCCACATCTCCGCGCTGCACGGTCTCTCAAATCAAATGGTATTTCCTCTCAATGTGCTTAGAGCGCTTACGGCTTCGAGGTTCCTTTGAGTTAGCGACAGCCCCACAATTATCACAATAAGTGTCATGGGCTCGTCGACTTTTGTAACGACTTCCAAATACGTAAGGAATTTTTTAAGCCACACAGCCTCTTTTTACGCTTCACAAGCAAACACATATTTTGCTTCCATGGTAGAGTTAGCAATGCAAGATTGGTTGATACTCCTCCAAACAACAGATCCGCCATTTAGGATGAACACAGATCCTGAAGTGGATTTCTTGGAATCCTTATCCGCCTGAAAATCGGAGTCGGTATATCCCGTCATTGTCAGATCAGTACCTGAATATGAAAACATCAAGTTCCTAGTTCTCCTAAGATACTTAAGAACATGCTTAATAGCAATCCAGTGCTCGGGTCTAGGATTGGACTGAAAGCGGCTTACTACGTCAACTGCGAAACAAATATCTGGTCTAGTACAAAGCATAGCATGTTGTCAATGGTGCCCACAAGAAGAGTAGTAGTGTCTATTTATGTACATTTGATGTCATATAGTCTTACGAAGACTCTTGCTTGTAATTGCTTATTCATTAATAAAAAGTTGAAACGTTCATTCAATCTTCCTTGTTTGAAGCTTTATGATAAAACCCTGGTCTTTTAGTCCATAAACAAACCTAACAACTTACGAAGAGACAAATGTAGATTTGCATGAACAAACTCTTCGTAGTTTGCTTAAAACGATATATTCGCAATCTTAGGGTCAAAGGACTATTGACCTCAGTATGATTGTTAGAAGAATCTATGATGTCTGGTTATGAGGCATTGAGAGTTGGAGACTCTATAGTTCTTCTAGGTATCTTCCGAAGGTACTGAATTGACCAGTGCACTTCTAGAGACAATATAAGAACAAACCATTTAACCTTTTATGTCTCGAAGTCACTATGTATGAATTGCATCATGCTTACCTTAATCCTGAAATGAGACATGCCATTTCACACCTTGGTATTCTCATTTGAGAAAGTCAGAGTTCGGACTCACTATGTCATTCCGAACAGGGCCTATTGGTGAAATACTAAGTTGTGAGTATGTCATGAGTAACTTTGTGAAGTTCTCATAGATATGGAATTCATGTACAAGATTGCTGAAATGCAATGTATGTCACCTCATGCTTTGTTCCTTGGAGTGTGAATAAATGAACTGGCCAGTGTCCAAATTGAGTCCTGACTCTTTTGGATGAAACAATGTGACTTGTTAGCTCCTCGTCAATACATTGTTTCTAACTTATTCACAAGCGACAAAGGAGTTGAGGAAATAACAGCTAGAAGGGTAAAATGGTAATTTAGTAAATCCCGACTAGCTGATGACATTCATGAAGGGTAAACATAGATAATATTCAGTGGATCCGCTCATCATAATTAGGTCGAATTCTTGAGTAGAAAATAAATTCATTTGAACCGAGAGATTTTCAGTGTCAGCTCTTTAGTGGAGTCAGTTGACATTAAGCTAAACTTGGAAAAGGTTTGTGAACTTTTGCGTCCAAGTGTTTAGCTCAAGCTTTGTTCATTTGGGTCCATGAGGTCACTGTCACGAATCACATCGATAGGAATAGTTAAACTGGAAGCTAAGTCAAAACAAGAACGAAAATTGTCGAAAGGGTATTTTTGTCTTTTGAGACATAAAGATGAAATGGATGTCAATAAATTTTGACAAGTTCATTTGATGACTTAATAATACTCGGCCATGACTTGATCATTGGGCCTTGTGAATTAATTTCATTTCATAAGAATTTTATTGAAAATTCTTAATGGGCCTTTCACATGTTGTCATGAACAAATGAAGAAGCTTCTAGAAGCTCTTTCTAGATGTGAAATGGGCGCCCAAATACCCAAGGGAAAGAGAAATTATTTTGTGCATAAATGTATCAAGATACTTGCCAAAAGAAAAAGAGGAAACAAATTTCCTCTATGAGGAAAGCATAAGTTCGGCCAACACAAGGGAAAGAGAGAGACAAACTAAATGAGGAAACAAATCCAAGGCTTATTGAAGCACATGTTGGACGTGCAAAGCAAGGGAAAAAGAGGAAATAAGATTTCCTCATAAAGGCTTGGAAAATAAGAGGAAACTACTTCTTTCCAAGGCCAACCCTTCTCCTATAAATAGGACCCTCATTCCTCTCATTCTATTCATTCAACATAAGTTAGAGATTGAGAGACTATCTCTCTAGACATTGTTGGCCGAAAATCCTCTCTCTCTCTCTCTAGTTTATTTTCGATTTTTTCTTGTCTTGGCACCTAGGTCCTCACTCGACCTAGTGTTTAGCTCTGCGACTTCGAGACTCGTTCTTAAGTCGTAGTGTTTAAAAGTGCCCACTCACTGATTCCTTCTTTTCGAGTGATTTAGTGATAGAAACTTTCGTGGTTGCTCGAGGTGCAGAGGAAAGAAAGAGAGACGTGCTGCGAGGGGAGACGAGCGTTGCAACTTTCCAAAAGCTTCTACAAGGTTCAAGCTTCAAGAAAGGTTAGTGAACTTCATAACTCATATTGGTTTTTAATTACATGTACTTGCACTTGTCTAGGTTAGTAAAAACTAGTTTTACTTAAAAAGAAAATTTTTAAAATTCCGCCGCTTAACGAAGCGTTAAACTTTTTCTTAAACCCTAGATCGATTCCAACATAGCATACATGAGACTTCCTACGGCTGAGGCGTAAGGAATCTTTCTAATGTCTTCTATCTCTTGTGCATCTTGGGAGACTGGTCCTTAGAGAGTAAGACTCCATGCCTAAAGGGTGTTTGACCCTTCTTGGAGTCTTTCATCGAGAAGCGATCCATCACCTTAGCAATATAAGATGCTTGAGAGAGCGATAGAGTCCGGTTCTTCCGATCTCGAAAGATCTGAATCCCCGGGATGTACGCGGCTTCTCCTAGATCCTTCATATCGGATTGTTTTGATAGCCAGATTGTAACCTCAGATAACATACCCACGTCATTACCTATGAGTAATATATCATCGACATACAATACCAGAAACACAAGTTTGCCCTCGTGTATTAACTTGTAAACACAAGGCTCATCTATCGACTACTCAAAACCGAAGCTCTTCACAGTTTCATCGAATCTAATATTCCATGATCTAGATACTTGCTTTAATCCATAAATGGACTTAAGTAACTCACAAACCTTGATCTCTTGACATTCTTTCAAGAAACCGTTTGGTTGAGTCAAGATTGTCATTCATAAAGGCAGTCTTAACATCCATTTGCTAGATCTCATAATCGAGAGCTGCAGCTATGGATAGAAGTATACAGATGGATTTAATCATCGCGGCTGGCGAGAAGGTATCTTCATAGTCAATACCTTCCTTTTGGGTATAACACTTAGCCACTAGTCGTGCTTTGAACGTCTCAACGCTCCCATCCGAACCCCTTTTCTTCTTGTATATCAACTTACACCCTACAGGTTTAATCCCTTCCGGAAGGTCTACAAGTTTCCAAACTTAGTTGATGTTCATCGAGTATATTTCAACTTTCATGGCGTCGAGCCAAAGGTTTGATTTAGAACCAGCCATTGTTTGGCTGTAGGAAACAGGATCATCCATGTCAGAGATTGCTACGAGAGTATCTCCGTAAGACATGTACCTGTCAGGCTTTTGAGAAGCCCTCCCACTACGTCGAAGTACTACCTGATGAGATTCTGATGAGTTTGGTTATGTTTAAGTTAAGGTAAGAACAGTTCTTATAGATGTGGTAGAAGTTTCCTCACCTAACTTTTCTTCAAGCACAATTTTGCTTCTAGGTTTTACATCTTTCATAAAGTCCTCCTCAAGGAAACGAGCATTTGTGCTAACAAACATTTTGTTGTCTTCGAGACTAGAACGTAAAACCTTTGATTTCCTTCGGATATCCAACAAACAGACATAATTCTTACCTGATAGCTAACTTGCTAGTCTTTTGCCTTAGCAGATGTGCATGGGGACCCCAAAATTCTGATGTGCCCTAGATTTACTTTACGAGCAGTCCATCATTCATAAGGAGTACCAAGAACCATTTTAGACAAGACTTGGTTAAGAATGTAAGCTGCTGTTTCGAGGGCATATCCCCAAAAGGAAAGAGGGAGTGTGTTGTCAATGGTGCCTACAAGAAGAGTCGTAGTCTTTGTTGTCAATGGTGCCCACAAGAAGAGTTGTAATCCTTATATTGTACATTTGATGTAATAAAGTCTCATGAAGACTCTTGCTTGTAATTGCTTATTCAATAATAAAAGTTGAAACGTTCATTCATTCTTCCGTGTCTGTTTGAAGCTTTATGATAAAACATTAGTCTTTAGTCCATAAACAAACTAAACAACTTACGAAGAGACAAATGTAGATTTGCATGAACAAACTCTTCTTAGTTTGCTTAAAACAATATATTCGCAATCTAAGGATCAAAGGACTATTGACCTCAATATGATTGTTAGGAGAATCTATGATGTCTGGTTATGGGGCATTGAGAGTTGGAGACTCTATAGTTCTTCTAGGTATCTTCCGAAGGTACTGAATTGACCAGTGCACTTCTAGAGACAAAAGAAGAACAAACCATTTAACCTTTTATGTCTCGAAGTCACTACATATGAATTGCATCGTGCTTACCTTAATCTTGAAATGAGACATGCCATTTCACACCTTACGTATTCTCATTTGAGAAAGTCAGAGTTCGGACTCACTATGTGATTCCGAACAAGGCCTATTGGTGAAGTACTAAGTTTTGAGAATGTCATGAGTAACTTTGTGAAGTTCTCATAGATATGGAATTCATGTACAAGATTGCTGAAATGCAATGTATATCACCTCATGCTTTGTTCCTTGGAATGTGAATAAATGAACTGGCCAGTGTCCAAATTGAGTCCTGACTCTTTTGGATGAAACAATGTGACTTGTTAGCTCCTCGTCAATACATTGTTTCTGACTTATTCACAAGCGACAAAGGAG
This sequence comes from Urtica dioica subsp. dioica, assembly GCF_054948205.1. NCBI lineage: Eukaryota > Viridiplantae > Streptophyta > Magnoliopsida > Rosales > Urticaceae > Urtica > Urtica dioica. Next base: position 7,380,598 of record NC_142760.1, on the reverse strand, counting down.
TTGAGGAAATAACAGCTAGAAGGGTAAAATGGTAATATTGTAAATCCCGACTAGCTGATGATATTCATGAAATTTTCTTATTTACCCTTCACTTTAAATTTTCTTATTTGGCTCTCTCTCTCTTCGCATCAATCCCCATAAAGTATGACTCTCTCATCTCTCTCTCTCTCTCTAATCGCGTCAGTGGTTTCTCTCTCTCGTTCTCTCGTTCCCGCCAATATTCCTCTCTCTTTCTCTTTCTCCTTCTGGACCCCAGCTCTCTTTCTCGCACCAGCTCTCTTTCTCACCGTCGGGGTCTAAAACCAGAGGACCCAAACGACCTCCTGAGAACCCTACTATCTCTTTCTCGTCGTCGGTCTCTTTAAAACTCGAATACTCAAACGCCCACGAGATGTGATATTAGATGTCAACAATTGACGTCAACTGTTGACATTATATGTCAACAACTGTCGATGTCAACAGTTGCATCAACTTTTGACATTAGATGTCAACAATTATCGTCAACTGCTGACATTAGATGTCAACAGTTGACATCTAATGTCAACAATTGACATCAAATGTCAACAGTTGACATCAATTATTGACATCGAATGGATGAATTTAAATTTAGTTCTTCACTTAGGCATTCAATTCACAACATTACAGATATATAAAACATAGTGTAAATAGACATATTAAGCAGTTCCAGGCTTTCAAGTCATACAAAAACCCATACACACATATAAATATTAAGAAGTTTCAGGCATTCAAGTCATACAAAACCCCATACACAAATATAAATATTAAGAAGTTTCAGGCATTCAAGTTAATGGTCATTTCTTGTTAATCCTCATCCTCCTATAGAAGAGAAGTTTCTCTCTTTAGCTTTTCAGCATAAACAGTCGTGTCCCCATGGGCACGACTTCCATAAAATCTCCCATTTTGTTCAATTTAGTTTCCCAGTCGTCTCCGAAGACTTCTTTCATAACACTTTCGACACTGATGATCAAATGCAATCCAGGCTCACTAGAAAAAGTATCCAAATACCATTTGTACTCAGCCTGGTTCATTTAGAACTCCGTGAGTTGTGCATCCATTGACTACAATTTTACTAACCAAAACTTAAAAATCACAACTAATATCACAAAAAAATTAACAAAAAATCAACTTTGATTGGCATAAAAAATGTACCTCATTTTTAAAACATTTTCTCTTTCGGGGCTCGAAGTCGTCAGAGCTTATTGCTGGAGATTCAAGGGAGTGTTTTTTTTTTACATTTCTGCGTTTTTTTTTACAATATTAGAGTCAACAACGTTTATTATTTGTTGATTTCAGATGTCAACAGTTGACGTCAATTGTTGATATCTAATGTCAACAACTGATAAACTCTGTAGAGTTTAGACGTCAATTTCTCTCATCAGTTCTTGATATTAGATGTCAAAAGTTGACGTCCATTGTTGACATCTAATGTCAACAACTTATGAACTCTAAAGATTCTTAACAACTCAAACAATATTCTAAAATTTTAACCACAAAATTTAGGAAAAAAGCGAAACGAACCTTGTGCGCAACCTTGGGTCTGGTGGGCGTTTGGGTCCTCGGGTTTTAGAGAGCTGGTACGAGAAAGAGAGTTGATTCTTGGGCTCCTGGGTTTCTTGGGTCTGTTGGCTTTGGGATAAATAAAGAGAAAGAGAAAGACCGAGAGAGAGATCGGGAAAAAACGGTCCGACGAGGGGATAGAGAGAACGAGAGAGTGAGAGAAAGAGAGGAGAGAGAGAGAGAGAGATGGGAAGAGAGAACGAGAAATAGAAGAGAGAGAGAGAGAGAGAGAGAGAGAAACCAGACTGACATAATGGGGACTGACGCGAAGAGAGAGAGAGAGAGAGAGAGAGAGAGAGAGAGAGAGATTGCCAAATAAGAAAATTTAAAGTGAAGGGTAAATTGGTAGTTTTACGCAGGGGTTAGTGATATAGGTGTCTAAATCAGGATTTTGGTGGAAAATAGGAAAAAAATATTAAATAGGTAGTAGTTGTGACAATTTCCCTTAAGTAAAATATATATGTAGGGCATGAACATTTTGTTTTGGGAAATTGCCACATCTACTATCAAATCACTTAATTTTTCCAATTTCCCACTAAAATCATAATTTGACCACAAATGCCACTAACTCAAATGTACAACTACCATTTAACCATCAACTTCAATTTTTCTTACAACTCACACCAACTCTCTCCATATCCTTTTAATCCATGACTCACTCTCTCCTTCCGTCTCTCTCTTTCTCTTTCTCGTACCAGCTCTCTAAAACCCGAGGACCCAAACACCCACAAGACCCAAACGCCGACGAGATCCAAACGCCAAACTCAAAACTCCAGATTTAGTCCAAGACCTAGTCGCGCACAAGGTTTGTTTCGTTTTTTCCCTAAATTTTGTGGTTAAAATTTTAGGATATTGTTTGGGTTAAGAATCTTCAAAGATCATCAGTTGTTGAAATTAGATGTCAACAATGGACGTCAACTGTTGACATCTAATGTCAACAACTGATGAGAGAAATTGACGTCTAAACTCTATAGTTGTTGACATTAGATGTCAACAATGGACGTCAACTGTTGACATTTAATGTCAACAGCTTATGACAGAAATTGACGTCTAAACTCTACAGAGTTCAACAGTTGTTGACATTAGATGTCAACAATGGACGTCAATTGTTGACATGTAATGTCAACAATTGATGAGAGAAATTGACGTCTAAACTCTACAGAATTCATCAGTTGTTGACATTAGATGTCAACAATGGACGTCAACTGTTGACATCTGAAATCAACAAATAACGAACATTGTTGACTCTAATATTGTCAAAAAAATACAGAAATGTAAAAAAAAAACACTCCATTGAATCTTCGGCGTCAAGCTCTGACGACTTCGAGCCCCGAAAGAGAAAATATTCTAAAAAATGAGGTACATTTTGATGTTAAGCAAAGTTGATTTTTGGTTATTATTTTTTTTATTGTAGACATTCATACCTATAAATGTAGACAACTAATAAAATTGTAGTCAATAGATGTTAATAAGCCAAGCGGATCGGAACTCGGTGATGCACAACTCATGGAGTTCCAAATGAGTCGGGCTGAGTACATATGGTACTTGGATACTTTTTGTAGTGAGACTGAATCAAGTCCGATCATGTGTCTCGAAAGGGTTATGAAAGAAATCCTCGGAGACGACTAGGAGACTTAGTTGAAGAGAAATGGAGATTTTATATAAGTCATGCCCAAGGGGACACGACTGTTTATGTTGAAAATCTAGAGAGATGAACTCCTCTACTATAGGAGGATGATGATTAACAAAAAATGACTCTGATGATGAATTCCTCACGCCATGAGTTTAAACTTCGTAATATTTATATTTGTGTATGTATTTTTGTATGTAATGTTGTGAATTGAATGCCTAAGTGAAGAACTACATTTAAATTCATCCATTAGATGTCAACACACTAGGACAAAAAACGTTATCTGGTGCGACATGTCGCACCTAATTTGTGCTTAGGTGCGACATGTCGCACCTAATACCCTTCCGCACCCAATATGTTAATTTGTAGTAGTGACAATTGATGTCAACAGTTGACATCAATTGTTGACATCTAATGTCAACAATTGACATCAATTGTTGACATCTAATGTCAACAATTGACATCAATTGTTTAGTTCCCTCACAACTAATGGAGAACAATAAGAAATTACAAACAATTATAGACATCAATTGTTCAATAAAGTAAAAAATCAACAGTCGTTATTACAAACAGTGTGAAATCACAAATTAAGTTTAAAATCAAATCAAGAAGTCTATTATTGAGTCGACAAAGGAGTAGCACTATTGCATGTTTGACGATTGTGGCCTATTGGCCCGCAACGTGTACACTTGTGCCTAATAACATCCTCTCCTTGAGAGGGTTTTCTTCTCTTTTTCGGCCTACCGGCGGCACGTGCTTTGTGTTGAGACGGAAGAACTATGATATTCTCCACCTCGAGGGGAATATTCCAACTCGAAATGCCGCCATGAGGATGGTGTACAGCTGCATAGGTTGCCCGCAAATACTTCATAGAATAGAACTCGGAAATATAGTTCTTAACTTGACGGTTGCGAACTCGACAAGCTGCGATTGCATGTGGACAAATGAAATTATGAGCCTGCCATCGCCGACAAGAGCATGTCCTTTCTTCTAAATTTACAGCATATATGATCCCTTCTCTATCTACAACTTCAAACTCGTCGACTGAAGATGACCTCACCTAGTCGATAACAAATTGTTGACATTAGAAGTCAACTGTTGACGTCAACAGTTGACATTAGATGTCAACAATGGACGTCAATTGTTGACATCTAATATCAACAGTTGACGTCAATTGTTGACTTCTGATGTCAACTGTTGACGTCAACAGTTGACATTAGAAGTCAACAATCGACATCTATTGTTGACTTCTAATGTCAACTGTTGACATCTGATATGCATACATACATGTCTGAAATCACAATTCTAAATAAAGTAGAGATTGAAAACACTTACCTCCATTCGAACAGCGTATGAAATGTACTTCTCAACTCTAGCCTGGTATTCTTTCGTCAGAAGCATTTATGTTTTTGCCGCCGCGTCTCGAAGTTCATAAAACCATTTCATACTTCTCTCACTCATCCAATCCATCAACTTTGAAAATGGAAACTGTCTGAATTTAACATTTAATGCATTCAATGCCTTCGCGTTGTTGTTTGTCATGATATTGTACCTTTTTATCCTGAACATACACCTTGTCCACCTTTGGTACCCGACATCATTGGCCAAGTATCAGCGTATTTCGGGATTTTCGGCGTATTTCTACTTCGTAAAATTTCCTGATTTTCATCAGTTGTTGACATTAGATGTCAACAGTTGACGTCCATTGTTGACATCTAATGTCAACAACTAATGAACTCTGAAGATTCTTAACATACCCACACAATATCCTAAAATTTTAACCACAAAATTTAAGGAAAAAGCGAAACGAACCTTGTGCGCGACTTGGTCTTGGACTAAATCTGGAGTTTTGAGTTTTGCGTTTGGATCTCGTCGGCTTTTGGGTCTCGTGGGCGTTTAGGTCCTCGGGTTTTAGAGAGCTGGTGCGAGAAAGAGAGCTGGTCCTCGGGCTCTTGGGTTTCTTGGTTTTGGTGGATTTGGGGTAAAGAAAGAGAAAGAGAAAGAGAGAGAGAGATCGGGAAAAAAACAGTCCGACGAGGGGACAGAGAGAACGGGAAGAGAGAAGAGAGAGTGAGAAAAAGAGATAGATCGACGGGAAGAGAGAACGTGAAAGAGAAGAGAGAGAGATAGATTGACGGGAAGAGAGAGTAAGCAACCAGACTGACGCAAAGGGAGAGAGAGAGCCAATAATATATAGTGTTGGTGCGATTGTAAAAATGTAAGAAGTGAAGGGTAAATGGGTAGTTTTGCATAGGTGTTAGCGGTATTGGTGTCCAATTTAGGCTTTTGGTGGAAAATAGGAAAAAAGTTATTAGATTGTGGCAATTTTCCTTTTGTTTTTTGGTTTATGCGGAGATTAGAGTTATATTGATTTTGGTTTATGAGGTGTAAATAAGAGAGTAAGGTTTTTTTTTTAATTCAGAGAGTTTCCAAAGGTAACACGGTTTTTATGCTGGTGAAAAAAAATATTACGGTAATAAGTGATTTACAATATTATGAGAATTTACTCCAACAATTTCTAGAATATTGACAACCTCATACATTCGACGTCGCTCGACCCCTGAAAACCAAAATCATATCATTTCTAACCACAAATTTCATTTCGTGACCTAAATTAAGCGAAAATCAAGGTAAAGAGAGATCGGAAAATGACCTAGCTGAGTCGCGGACCGATCGTCTTCGCATCTCCTCGGTCGTACAGCTTCAAGAAACTTGCGAAACATGAACAACAAAAAAGTGAATATCGATTCAGAATCAAAACAAGGAAATCAAAAAATCGAAACTCACTTTGTACACAGAACTCTGAGCGATTTTTCGTTGTGTCGATAAGCGCTGGGTCTAGCGGAATTGGATTCGCGAGAAAGCACAAAAGACATCAAGAGAGAGAGAGAGAGTTGAAAATGTGAAGAAGAAGAAGAAGAAGAAGAAGAGGATTGTTTGTTTGGTGGACAACAAGAATCACCACCACCATAACACCGGAAAAGACAACAAAGCCCCCCTTCCCCCCACCTCCGTCTGAATCCGCCCAGAGGAAACAACAGGTGCTGGAGGTGCTCAATTGGATAATCCGTGAGCGGGGGAGGGTGGCGGCGGCGGAGGAGGAGGCACGGGTGGAGGCGGCGATGGCGAGGCTACCGTCAGAGGAGCGCCACGTCAGTGTGGCAGAGACGGTGGAGACGGAGGAGGAGGCAGCGGCGGAGCCGATGTCGAAGGACATGAAGGGGATCGAGGAGGAGGAGAAGCGTGGGGGCTAGAAGGGCGTGGTCGCGACGCAGCGGTGGGGGACGGCGGGTCTGGTAGGGTTTCCGCCGTAGAGGAAGATTACTGGCTGGATTGGGAAGTCTCTGTCCATGGCGGGACTGAGAATTTTGTTGAGAATTCTAGCGTAAGAGAAAAACAGTGAATTCAATTTGTTTAATTTTTATTGAGAAATTGCCACAACTACTACCAAAACAATAATTTTTTTCAATTTCCCACCAAAACCATAATTTGGCCAAAAATGCCACTAACTCAAATGTACAACTACCATTTTACTCTCCACTTAAATTTTTTCTTACAACCCACACCAACTCTCCATATCCCGCTCATATCTCACATTAATCCATGACTATTTCTCTCCCTCTCTCTCTCTCTATCTCTCTCTCTCTCTCTCTCTCTTTCTCTCTCTCTCTTCTCTCTCTCTCTCTCTCTCTCTCTCTCTCTCTCTCTCTCTCTCTCTCTCTCTCGCATCAGTCTTATCTCTCCTCCTTCTTATTCTCTCGTTCCCGTCAATCTATCTCTTCCTCTCACTCTCTCTTCTCTCTTCCCGATCTCTCTATCTTTCTCTTTCTCTTTCTCTTTCTTTACCCCAAAGCCACCAGACCCAAGAAACCCAGGAGCCCGAGGACCAACTCTCTAAAACCCGAGGACCCAAACGCCGACGAGACCCAAACGCCGACGAGACCCAAACGCCGACGAGATCCAAATGCCAAACTCGAAACTCCATATTTAGTCCAAGATCAGGTAGCGCACAAGGTTTGTTTTGCTTTTTAGGATATTGTGTGGGTATGTTAAGAATCTTCAGAGTTCATCAGTTGTTTGGGTATGTTAAGAATCTTCAGAGTTCATCAGTTGTTTAGGATATTGTTTGGGATATTGTTTGGATGAACTTTATGGTTAAGATTTTAGGATATTGTTTGGGTATGTTAAGAATATACAGAGTTCATCAGTTGTTTAGGATATTGTTTGGGATATTGTTTGGATGAACTTTGTGGTTAAGACTTTAGGATATTGTTTGGGTATGTTAAGAATCTACAGAGTTCATCAGTTGTTGACATTAGATGTCAACAACTGATGAGAGAAATTGACTTCAAAACTCTACAGAGTTCATCAGTTGTTGACATTTGATGTCAACAATTGACGTCCATTGTTGACATCTAATGTCAACAACTGATGAACTCTGTAGAGTTTTGTAATACACAAACTTTTGCTTCGCTCGACTTGTGAATTTGAATAAAATAAACGAGTTTTATTTTGAATCAAATTCTTGTTGCACATGAGACGTCCTTAAATTTTAAATATCTTGGAGAAAAAAAACAATAATAATCATAAATGTATTTAAGGTCGATGGAATTTCGGAATAAGGATATTCGAGTAACCTCGATATTAACTTCCGAATAAATTTATTCGGAACGTACTCGGAGACTTAAAATCTCAAGAGTGAAAATAAATTCCGAAATCCCTTAAATATATTTAAAATAACGGGAATTAATAAGAAATTCTCGGTTATTTTTCATGATTATTTTTTTTAAATTAAGGACGAGTTTGAGAGGATTTATTTGGAAAGGATTAAAGTGCAACAAATTGAGGGACGAGAGTGAAAGAAAAAGATTTTTGAGGGGTGGTTTCAAGAGACGTGTGGCTCAATGAGAAGATGCCACGTGGCGTTCTTATCCCCTTCTTTTTCTCCACTCACATTCGGCCACCTCACCTTCTCTCTCTTCTCTTTCTTTCTTCTTCACGTGCTATATCTTCTCTTCTTCTCCTTCTTCACGCGTTGTACCTGCAAGAGTAATAAAGAAGAAAAAAAAATTGACAACAACAACCACCGAGTCTCTCTCTCTCCTGCCGACCAACCACATCACCACCCCTTCATCCTCGTTCTTCTTCTTCCCCGCTCACCATCCTCGTGCGCCATCAACTCGAGCCTCGAGCTCCGTGCGCGCGCGCCTCGCTGAGGAAAGAAGAAGCGCCGTGAGTCCCGGGAGCTCCGGTGAGTGTCTCCGACGAGGAAAAGAGGAAGTTGACGGGTTGGGTAGCTCATTTCTTCCAGCGAGGTAAGGATTCTTCCATGGCTGATTTGAAGATTTTGGAGATTAGGGTTTTGAGAAGTTTGATTTGGGGCTTTTTGATCCGAGCTAAAATCAGTGGAATTGATGGGTTTTATTTGGTTTTTGGACTTGGTTAATGATGTTCCTAGCTCGGATTTGTGTAATTGAGTCGATTTTGAATGATTTGAGGATTTTGAGCTCGCTGTGAACAGCCTCTGTAAATTGACGTGGGCAGTTTGGTACCGATTTAACTTGGATTTGTTGATATTTTTCTTGGATAATAGACGTCATGAGGTTTCTAAAATGACCAAGAACATGTAAATCCGTTGAGAATTGAGTGAGTTATGAATTTTTGAAAACAGGGTATTGAAGCTGGAATTATGAACGTGAGTTTGAAATATTTTTGGCCATGTGTTGCCTTTGGCTGTGAGCATTCTTTTGTTTGGCCGTGAGACTTGTTTGGCTATGTAATTTGCTTTGGTTGTTTTGTGATGTTGAGATATTCTAGTTTGTTAGGGATTTTGAGACGTGAGAATTGAATTTGAAATGTGGATTTAATGACAAGTCTAAGAATTTTGTGACTAGTTAGTTGGATTCGTGTTTGGTCGTGTGACTTGTTTGGGTTCGGGTTTTTGAGTCGAGATGTCGGATTTGGAATTTTGGAAATTGATAAGAGTTTAGATTTAAGGAAGTAACTCGTTATCGAATTCCGAACCGACTCAAATCTAATCCCGACACTGGACCCTATATTTTTCAAGTAATTTTGAATCCAATAACTAACGGACTTTCAACCTCGGATGCTAGTTCTTTAGACGTTTCGACAAGCGTCAAGTATCTCAGAGAACGTGAAAAGCAAGACATCGCCAGAGGTCGTCGAGCTTCTATCACAGTATTCCAGGTAAGTGTGGAGACATAAGTCAACTACTTACCAAGGGAATAATCCTGTTTACGTGCATTTACGTGTTAATAATAAAAGAGTAGGAAAAGCCTTAAAAGACACAAACACCAAAGATTAAGGCTTCGGCCACTCTTTTTGGAAAATTTAGTTGGGTTTATACCCATAGGTTCAAATGCTAACTTGAACCAGCCACGTTGCTACTTTGATGTAGTTAGATCCCTCTGCTAACCATAGAGTTTAGCTAGATCTGAGGTGACAGGATAGCATGTTGGACTCTCGGATTCGAGCCGAGGGTAGAAGTACCGGGAGTCATATTCCGAGTCTTCAACTTAAAACACTAACGAGCATAAAAGTAAAATGATAATTCTTTCGGGATTTAACCCGAGTCGCTCTCCTGTAAGTAGCATAGGTGTGTACTCTGAGTACTACAGAGTACCCGAACCCTAAAGAATTGATGTGTCGATGGTACCAAAAGGAAATGAACCCTGACGGGCTATGAGGGCCTGGGGGATGACGCTGAGTACTCATATCTCGGGGAGTCGACCAAGAGTCGTACCCGACTTTGTTGCCAGGCTATGAAGGCCTGAAGAGCGGGGAGTCGACCAAGAGTCGTACCCGACTTTGTTGCCAGGCTATGAAGGCCTGAAGACCTTGACGGGCTATGAGGGCCTGGGGGTGGCGTCGACGTCGAATGAAGTGGTACCATTAGTGGATCCCAGATAGATGTTAAAACTCTTAGGCCGCCGGACTACTACTGCTCGAAGTCTAAGGCTGGTCTCTTGTCGTTCTGAAGGTTATAGCGGGGGATGTGTGTAACCCTAAAGACGACAAGTATTAGTTAGAGTATGCGCGCATCAGTCATGCTCTAGAACTTGTTAGATTTGCATCATTGCATTCTTATGTGCCTGTTTGCACGTCATATGTTATCACATGGCATTAGTCGCTTTTATTTTTCTAGGATAGACTCCCACTTACTGAGTCAATCGACTCATAGTTTTATGACCCTTTGTAATGTAGAGAAGGGCAAGGCGCCGATGTGAATAAGGAAGTCGTAGATGAAGACCAGACGTGTATCTCTTGACCTTTGGGCTAATGGGAACTCATCCGGGTTCAAATCCTTCTATAATAATATCTATATTTTGCTAAACCCCTTTCGTAAACTATGATCCCCAAACTATCCCTTGTATATATACTTAAAATTAGGGAGCTTGTGTATAAATAAGAGTCGCTATAAGGCTCTAATTCCTAAAGTTAAACAACGAAAAATTTACCCAGGTTTTCGTATAACCACTTATAGTACTTATATATGATCGTGTTATGTTTAATATAAGTATTATGGTTATTATGTTGATTTGATTCTGTTTCCGCTGATATGAGATATATTGTTATATATTGATGTTAAAATCTGAGACGTAACCCCACCGTCTCGGCCCGTGAGCCGCCGACGAGAGGTCGCGGGTCGTGACAGGTTTTGTGGTATCAGAGCCCAGGTTTAGCCTTTTCTGTAGACTTGAGATACACGTTTCCGGTACGAATTGTGGGATCATGGTGAGCTTAATGTTGCCTTGTTTGTTGATAGGACGCATGTAGTTAGTAGCAGCGTCAAGATTACTTTTTTTTTTAAACCCGTCTTGACTAAGCCTCGGAGAAGGCTAGTCTCTTTTTGGGAGTCTAGATTTGTATAGATAGCGTTAGTTGCCATGTGACGTGTAAAGAGTAAATGCATGAATGCATGTTGCATATATCTTTTGACTTGATGTAGATATGAGAAATGTTTGTGAAATGTCGTTTTGAGTTTGGATCGTGTGTTGAACTGGTTTCTTTTCTCGCATTCTCGATGTTGTGACTTGGATTTAAACCGTGCCCTCTTCCATGTATAGAATTGAGCAGGCATGGGCCCTAGACGAAACCCGTCTAATGCCGAGAATGTTACAGCGGCGGATCTCACGGAGATTAGACGCGCGCTGGAGAGACAAGCTGCCGACGCGACCCAGAGAGATGAGATGAATCAGAGGTTCGCCCAGCAGCTAGAGGAACAGAACTGCACGATCGCTGGAATCTTAACGAGGCTGAATGCGCCGCCTCAACAGCACCCAGTGCCTCCAGTTCCAGGAGAACGACTAGATAATCCACTGCCAGTGCCTATGGATCCTCTTGAGGAGCTCAACTTCCATATTCCTGACGTCGTTCCTCCTGTGAGCGAGCCGGTATACGAGAGGTTTCGTAAGCAGAAGCCTCCGACGTTTGATGGCCATGTTGATCCAGCTGCAGCTGAGAACTGGGTAAAGAAGATGCAGCAGATCTTCAATTACATGCAGCTGTCTGATAACGAGAGAGTAGCTTGCACTGTGAATGAACTGGAGGATGAGGCTAGGGGCTGGTGGGAAGTGGTGGCGTCGTCTGAGGATGTCCACTCAATGACGTGGGTCCATTTCCTCAATCTGTTCCATGGGAAATACCTGAGTGAAGCTAACCTGTCGAACAAGGTGCGCGAGTTTATGAGCCTACAACAAGGTTCAATGTCAGTATCAGAATATACGACAAAGTTCGACACGTTAGCAAGGTTCGCTCCTTCCCTAGTAGCTACTGATCAGGCTAGGAAGATGAAGTACATGCATGGGCTCAACGTGGATATCGTGAGCCAAGTGGATAGCGGCGATGATGGACCTCGCTCTTATGCCAACGCCGTGCAAAGAGCTTTGCGGATTGCTGGTTGGCGCGAGCGTGATCGAACTCCTGCACCGAAACCAATTGTTGCAACACCTTCTGAAGCTGCTGGCCCAAAGCAGAGTGAATCAAGGAAAAGATTCAGATCCCAGTCAGGATGGGAGAGTCGGCCGCAGTGAGGAGACGGAATGAGGTCCTAGCAAGGCTCGAGTTATCGACCTCAGGGAAGTTCTGGAAACCGATCACAGTCGGTGAACCGGTACAGAGGCCGTGAAGATAGCGGACGGTCAGGGCCGCCTAGTTAAAAGCCTAGGACCTCTGGAAGCAATCAGCCGCCCGTGTGCCGAAGGTGTGGCAGATCGCACGAGGGAGAGTGTTATGCTCGTGCGCTGGTATGTTTCAAATGCGGGAAAGAGGGTCATCTGTCTCGGGTATGTGAGAATCCAAAAGTAAAGACCCATGCACCCAAAGAGCAGCCGAGAGCCAATGCCAGGGTCTTCTCCATCCGTGAAGATGATGTGCGAGCAGGGTCGTCCACCGTTGTCACAGGTCAGATTTTCGTGGATTCCTTCTCTGCATATACATTGATAGATTCAGGAGCCACGCATTCATTCATCGCATCTAGGAAGTCTGGTCAGTTAGCTGAGTATCAGAAGGAATTCTCGTACCCGTTCGTCACGGCTACGCCTTCTGGGGAAAAGTACCAGTCATTATACTGGTATAGAGATGTGTCAATCCAAGTTCATGATCGGATAATGAAAGCAGACTTGATAGAATTGGAAATGGTGGACTATGACGTAATCCTTGGAATGGATTGGTTAAGTACCCACCATGCAATCATAGATTGCGAAAAGAAGTCGGTTCTATTCCAGAACCCAGGACTTGGACCGCTGCACTTCCAAGGTTCCTCTCGGAAACCGAGTTTTCCGATCGTATCGGCGCTGAAGGCCATGAAGATGATGCATCAGGGATGCGCTGGTTACCTTGCAAGCGTGGTAGACGTCACGAAGACGGTCAAGCCGCAGCTACAGGAGATTCCAGTTGCTAGAGATTTCCCTGATATTTTTCCCGAAGATCTTCCAGGGCCACCTCCTGATCGAGAAGTTGAGTTCAACATAGAACTCATTCCAGGCACAGCTCCGATATCGAAAGCTCCATATCGTATGGCTCCAGCGGAATTGAAAGAACTGAAGACGCAGCTACAAGAGTTGCTTGACAAAGGGTTCATACGACCAAGCCATTCGCCTTGGGGAGCACCAGTCTTGTTTGTTAAGAAAGCAGATGGTTCTCTACGGCTCTGTATTGACTACCGTGGATTGAACCAAGTAACGATCAAGAACAAGTATCCGTTGCCGCGGATCGACGATCTTTTTGATCAACCGTCAGGGGCGACAGTGTTCTCGAAGATTGACTTGCGTTCGGGATACCATCAGCTGAAGGTTCGAGATGAAGACATCCCGAAAACTGCTTTCCGTACTCGATATGGTCATTACGAGTTCTTAGTTATGTCGTTTGGATTGACTAACGCGCCGGCAGCATTCATGAACCTGATGAACCGAGTATTTGAGGACTTTCTGGATAAGTTCGTGATCGTGTTCATCGACGACATTCTAATCTACTCGAAAACTAACGAAGAGCATGAGTAGCATCTGGAGCTAGCGCTAAGAAGGCTGAGGGAAAAGCAACTATACGCCAAGTTCTCGAAGTGTGAATTTTGGCTGGAGCGTGTAGTATTCCTTGGTCATGTTGTCAGTAGCGCTGGTATCATGGTAGATCCTGCTAAAGTGGAAGCCGTGAGGCAGTGGAGTCAGCCAAAGACAGTCACTGAAATAAGAAGTTTCTTGGGTCTTGCTGGCTACTATAGGAAGTTTGTGGAAGGATTCTCTAAGTTGGCCATGCCCCTAACCTAACTAACCCGTAAAGGACAGAAGTTCCTTTGGACCGAGACCTGTGAGAAGAGCTTCCAAGAGCTCAAGAACAGGCTGACAACCGCTCCAGTGCTCACCATTCCACAAGGAGTCGATGGATTCGCTATTTACTGCGACGCGTCTAAGCAAGCTTTGGGCGCTGTTTTGATGCAACATGGAAAGGTCATCGCTTATGCCTCGCGACAGCTGAAGGATTACGAGACCAGGTATCCTACCCATGATCTAGAGCTTGCTGCTGTAGTGTTTGCACTCAAGATATGGCGACACTACCTGTACGGAGTCCATTGTGACATCTATACAGACCACAAAACGTTAAAGTATCTCTTCACTCAGAAGGAGTTGAATATGCGCCAAGGACGTTGGATGGAACTCCTGAATGATTATGACTTTGATTTACATTATCATCCTGGTAAGGCAAATAAAGTCGCAGATGCGCTTAGCCGGAAATCTGTAGCGTCCTTAGCAAGTTTGGTTGAAACATCTCTTCAACTAAAGGATGATGTTCAGCAGCTAGAACTTCAGTTGATCACTGGGAGATTAGCTGCTCTCAGCGTACGTCCGATGTTGCTGGAACAGATCAAAGATGGTCAGTACGCAGACGAATATCTTCTTGGGAAGATGTTTGAGGCTCAAAATGGTAAAGAAGGTGACTTCAAGTTGGATGAGAACGAGGTTCTAAGGTGCAATGGAAGAGTTTGTGTACCATCCAACGAGGAAGTCAGAAAGCAATTGATGGTACAAGCTCACGGGACACCCTATTCGGTACATCCAGATGTGACAAAGATGTATCAAGACTTGAAAAAGGTATATTGGTGGCCAGGAATGAAGAGAGATGTAGCTGAGTTTGTTCAGAAGTGCCTAACTTGTCAACAAGTTAAGGCAGAGCATCAAAAACCAGCTGGACTACTACAACCACTTGAGATTCCACAGTGGAAGTGGGAGCAGATAACGATGGATTTTGTGTCAGGTTTGCCAAAAACCACAGCTGGTCATGACTCAGTCTGGGTCATTGTCGACAGGTTGACCAAATCAGCTCATTTTCTGTCCATCAAGACTACTCACACCGTGGATAAACTAGCTGAACTCTACATCAAAGAGATTGTCCGTCTACATGGAGTTCCTAGCTCAATCGTCTCTGACCGTGATGCTCGTTTTACGTCTAAATTTTGGAAGAGTGTACAACAACATTTGGGGACGCGATTGAAATTCAGCACTGCCTTTCATCCCCAAACCGACGGCCAAAGTGAACGTACGATCCAAGTGTTAGAAGATATGCTCCGAGCGTGTGTTTTGGAATTCCACGGCTCATGGAGTCGTTATCTTCCCTTGGTAGAGTTCTCGTACAATAATAGTTACCAAGCGACAATTGGGATGGCACCCTATGAAGCTCTTTATGGGCGAAAGTGTCGCTCTCCAGTTCATTGGGATGAAGCTGGTGAGAGCGAGTTCATCGGACCTGAATTGCTCGAGCAGACCACCGAAGCGATCAAGAAAATTCAAGCCCGGATGAAGACAGCACAAAGTCGTCAAAAGAGCTACGCAGATAAGCGTAGAAGACCTCTAGAGTTTGAGGCAGGAGAGAAAGTCTTTTTGAAAGTCTCTCCGATGCGTGGTGTCATGAGATTCGGGAAGAAAGGAAAGCTCAACCCGAGATATGTTGGACCTTTTGAAATTCTAGAACGAGTAGGCAAGGCAGCGTATCGCCTAGCCCTACCGCCGTCTATGTCCAACCTTCATGATGTGTTTCACGTATCGATGTTGCGGAAATACATGTCTGATCCTTCACATGTACTTCAAGATCAAGAGGTTGAAATTTTGCCTGACATCAGATATGAAGAACCAGCTGTTGCAATCCTAGATCGCTAAGAGAAAGTCTTGAGGAATAAGACTATACCTCTAGTCAAAGTACTGTGGAAGAAACACTCCGCAGAAGAAGCTACTTGGGAGCTTGAGAGCGAAATGCAAAAGAAATACCCTGCCTTGTTCTAAGTTTCGAGGACGAAACTCTTCTAAGGGGGTAGAGATTGTAATACACAAACTTTTGCAACGCTCGACTTGTGAATTTGAATAAAATAAACGAGTTTTATTTTGAATCAAATTCTTGTTGCACATGAGACGTCCTTAAATTTTAAATATCTTGGAGAAAAAAAACAATAATAATCATAAATGTATTTAAGGTCGATGGAATTTCGGAATAAGGATATTCGAGTAACCTCGATATTAACTTCCGAATAAATTTATTCGGAACGTACTCGGAGACTTAAAATCTCAGGAGTGAAAATAAATTCCGAAATCCCTTAAATATATTTAAAATAACGGGAATTAATAAGAAATTCTCGGTTATTTTTTATGATTATTTTTTTACAATTAAGGACGAGTTTGAGAGGATTTATTTGGAAAGGATTAAAGTGCAACAAATTGAGGGACGAGAGTGAAAGAAAAAGATTTTTGAGGAGTGGTTTCAAGAGACGTGTGGCTCAATGAGAAGATGCCACGTGGCGTTCTTATCCCCTTCTTTTTCTCCACTCTCATTCGGCCACCTCACCTTCTCTCTCTTCTCTTTCTTTCTTCTTCACGTGCTATATCTTCTCTTTTTCTCCTTCTTCACGCGTTGTACCTGCAAGAGTAATAAAGAAGAAAAAAAAATTGACAACAACAACCACCGAGTCTCTCTCTCTCCGGCCGACCAACCACATCACCACCCCTTCATCCTCGTTCTTCTTCTTCCCCGCTCACCATCCTCGTGCGCCATCAACTCGAGCCTCGAGCTCCGTGCGCGCGCGCCTCGCTGAGGAAAGAAGAAGCGCCGTGAGTCCCGGGAGCTCCGGTGAGTGTCTCCGACGAGGAAAAGAGGAAGTTGACGGGTTGGGTAGCTCATTTCTTCCAGCGAGGTAAGGATTCTTCCATGGCTGATTTGAAGATTTTGGAGATTAGGGTTTTGAGAAGTTTGATTTGGGGCTTTTTGATCCGAGCTAAAATCAGTGGAATTGATGGGTTTTATTTGGTTTTTGGACTTGGTTAATGATGTTCCTAGCTCGGATTTGTGTAATTGAGTCGATTTTGAATGATTTGAGGATTTTGAGCTCGCTGTGAACAGCCTCTGTAAATTGACGTGGGCAGTTTGGTACCGATTTAACTTGGATTTGTTGATATTTTTCTTGGATAATAGACGTCATGAGGTTTCTAAAATGACCAAGAACATGTAAATCCGTTGAGAATTGAGTGAGTTATGAATTTTTGAAAACAGGGTATTGAAGCTGGAATTATGAATGTGAGTTTGAAATATTTTTGGCCATGTGTGTGCCTTTGGCCGTGAGCATTCTTTTGTTTGGCCGTGAGACTTGTTTGGCTAGGTAATTTGCTTTGGTTGTTTTGTGATGTTGAGATATTCTAGTTTGTTAGGGATTTTGAGACGTGAGAATTGAATTTGAAATGTGGATTTAATGACAAGTCTAAGAATTTTGTGACTAGTTAGTTGGATTCGTGTTTGGTCGTGTGACTTGTTTGGGTTCGGGTTTTTGAGTCGAGATGTCGGATTTGGAATTTTGGAAATTGATAAGAGTTTAGATTTAAGGAAGTAACTCGTTATCGAATTCCGAACCGACTCAAATCTAATCCCGACACTGGACCCTATATTTTTCAAGTAATTTTGAATCCAATAACTAACGGACTTTCAACCTCGGATGCTAGTTCCTTAGACGTTTCGACAAGCGTCAAGTATCTCAGAGAACGTGAAAAGCAAGACATCGCCAGAGGTCGTCGAGCTTCTATCACAATATTCCAGGTAAGTGTGGAGACATAAGTCAACTACTTACCAAGGGAATAATCCTGTTTACGTGCATTTACGTGTTAATAATAAAAGAGTAGGAAAAGCCTTAAAAGACACAAACACCAAAGATTAAGGCTTCGGCCACTCTTTTTGGAAAATTTAGTTGGGTTTATACCCATAGGTTCAAATGCTAACTTGAACCAGCCACGTTGCTACTTTGATGTAGTTAGATCCCTCTGCTAACCATAGAGTTTAGCTAGATCTGAGGTGACAGGAGAGCATGTTGGACTCTCGGATTCGAGCCGAGGGTAGAAGTACCGGGAGTCATATTCCGAGTCTTCAACTTAAAACACTAACGAGCATAAAAGTAAAATGATAATTCTTTCGGGATTTAACCCGAGTCGCTCTCCTGTAAGTAGCATAGGTGTGTACTCTGAGTACTAAAGAGTACCCGAACCCTAAAGAATTGATGTGTCGATGGTACCAAAAGGAAATGAACCCTGACGGGCTATGAGGGCCTGGGGGATGACGCTGAGTACTCATATCTCGGGGAGTCGACCAATAGTCGTACCCGACTTTGTTGCCAGGCTATGAAGGCCTGAAGAGCGGGGAGTCGACCAAGAGTCGTACCCGACTTTGTTGCCAGGCTATGAAGGCCTGAAGACCTTGACGGGCTATGAGGGCCTGGGGGTGGCGTCCACGTCGAATGAAGTGGTACCATTAGTGGATCCCAGACAGATGTTAAAACTCTTGGGCCGCCGGACGACTGCTGCTCGAAGTCTAAGGCTGGTCTCTTGTCGTTCTGAAGGTTATAGCGGGGGATGTGTGTAACCCTAAAGACGACAAGTATTAGTTAGAGTATGCGCGCATCAGTCATGCTCTAGAACTTGTTAGATTTGCATCATTGCATTCTTATGTGCCTGTTTGCACGTCACATGTTATCACATGGCATTAGTCGCTTTTATTTTTCTAGGATAGACTCCCACTTACTGAGTCAATCGACTCATAGTTTTATGACCCTTTGTAATGTAGAGAAGGGCAAGGCGCCGATGTGAATAAGGAAGTCGTAGATGAAGACCAGACGTGTATCTCTTGACCTTTGGGCTAATGGGAACTCATCCGGGTTCAAATCCTTCTATAATAATATCTATATTTTGCTGAACCCCTTTCGTAAACTATGATCCCCAAACTATCCCTTGTATATATACTTAAAATTAGGGAGCTTGTGTATAAATAAGAGTCGCTATAAGGCTCTAATTCCTAAAGTTAAACAACGAAAAATTTACCCAGGTTTTCGTATAACCACTTATAGTACTTATATATGATCGTGTTATGTTTAATATAAGTATTATGGTTATTATGTTGATTTGATTCTGTTTCCGCTGATATGAGATATATTGTTATATATTGATGTTGAAATCTGAGACGTAACCCCACCGTCTCGGCCCGTGAGCCGCCGACGAGAGGTCGCTGGTCGTGACAAGTTTAGATGTCAATTTCTCTCAACAGTTGTTGACATTAGATGTCAACAATTGACGTCAATTGTTGACATCTAATGTCAACAATTGGTGAACTCTGTAGAGTTTAGATGTCAATTTCTCTCATCAGTTGTTGACATTAGATGTCAACAATGGACGTCCATTGTTGACATCTAATGTCAACAACTGATGAACTCTGTAGAGTTTAGATGTCAAGTTCTCTCATCAGTTTTTGACATTAGATGTCAATAATGGACGTCAACTTTTGACATCTGAAATCAACAAATAATGAACGTTGTTGATACTAATATGTAGAAATGTCAGAAAAACACTCCATTGAATCTCTGGTGACAACCTATGACGACTTCGAGCCCCGAAAGAGAAAATGTTCTAAAAATGAGGTACATTTTGATGCCAAGCAAAGCTGATTTTCGGTTACTATTTTTTATGATTGTAGACATTCATACCTATAGTTGTAGACAATTACTAAAATTGTAGTCAATTGATGTTAATAAGGCAAGCAGGTCGGAACTCGGTGATGCACAACTCACAGAGTTTCAAATGAGCCAAGCTGAGTACATATGGTACTTGGATACTTTTTGTAGTGAGATTGAATCGGGTCTGATCATCTGTCTCGAAAGGGTTATGAAAGAAATCATCGGAGACGACTGGGAGACTCAGTTGAAGGAAAAATGAGATTTTATGGAAGTCGTGCCCAAGGGGACACGACTGTTTATGCTGAAAACCCAGAGAGAGGAACTTCTCTATTATAGGAGGATGATGATCAACAAGAAATGACTCTGACGATGAGTTCCACACATCATTGGTCTAAATTTCGTAATATTTATATTTGTGTATGGGTTTTTGTATGACTTGAATGCCTGAAACTGCTTAATATGTCTATTTAGACTATGTCCCTTTTATATATATGTAATGTTTTGAATTGCATGCCTAAGTGAAGAACTAAATTTAAATTCATCCACTAGATGTCAACAGTTGACATCAATTGTTAACATCTAATGTCAACAATTGACATCAATTGTTTAGTTCCCTCGCAACTAATTGAGAACAATAAGAAATCACAAACAATTGTTGACATCGGATGTCAACAATAGACGTCAACTGTTGACATCTAGATGTCAACAGTTGACGTCTATTGTTGACATCCGATGTCAACAGTTGACGTCTATTGTTGACTTTAGATGTCTAAAATCTGCATACAAGTCGGAGATTACAAATAATTTTCTCAATAAACTAAGAAATCAACAAGAGTCACTACTGAAATGGTGAAAATAAAAAAGAAGTCTGAAATTATTGCGTGGACAAATGAGTAGCACTATTGCATGTTTGACGATTCTGGCCAATTTGCCCGCAACGCATACACTTACGCCTAATAATGTCCTCACCTTGAGAGGGTATTCTTCTCTTTTTGGGCCTACCGGCGGCACGTGCTTTGTGTTGAGGCGGAAGAACTTTGATATTCTCCACCTCGGGGGGAATATTCCAACTCGAAATGTCGTCATGAGGATGAGGTACACCTGCGTAGGTTGCCTGCAAATACTCCGTAGAGTAGAACTCGCAAATACGGTTATGTACTCGACATGCTGCGATTGCACGTGGACAAATAAAATTATGAGCCTGCCATCGCCGACATAAGCATGTCCTCTCTTCTAAATTAACAGCATATACAATCCCCTCTCTATCTACGACCTCAAACTCGTCGACTGAAGATGGCCCCACCTAGTAAAAAACATAACTTCATCAAAATCTTGAACAAAACATGAAACATACAACAATTGTAGACTTTACCTCCATTCGAAAAGCGTATGCAATGTACTTGTCTGCTTTGGCTTGGTATACTTTTGTCAGGAGCGTGTTTGTTTTTGCCGCAGTGTCTCGACGTTCATAAAACAATTTCATACTTCTCTCTCTCAGCCAATCCATCAACTTCGAAATTGGAAATTGTCTGACTTTTACATTTAATGCATTCAATGCTTCCGCGTTGTTGTTCGTCATGATACCGTACCTCTTTCTCCTGAACATGCATCATGCCCACCTTTGATACCCGACATCATTAGCTAAGTATCGTCGTATTTTGGGGTTTTCAACGTCCAACATAACCATGATGTTTTCAATGGTGCCCACAAGAAGAGTTGTAGTCTTTATTTTGTACATTTGATGTAATAAAGTCTCATGAAGACTCTTGCCTGTAATTGCTTATTCATTAATAAAAGTTGAAACGTTCATTCATTCTTCCGTGTCTGTTTGAAGCTTTATGATAAAACATTAGTCTTTAGTCCATAAACAAACTAAACAACTTACGAAGAGACAAATTTAGATTTGCATGAACAAACTCTTTGTAGTTTGCTTAAAACGATATATTCGCAATCTAAGGGTCAAAGGACTATTGACCCCAGTATGTGTTGGAATCGATCTGGGGTTTAAGAAAATAATAAACGCTTCGGTAAGCGGCGGAAATTTAAAAAATTTCTTTTTCAAGTAAAACAGTTTTTACTAACCTAGACAAAGTGCAAGTACATGTAATTAAAAACTAATATGAGCTAAGAAGTTTACTAACCTTTCTTGAAGCTTGATCTTTGAGAAGCTCTTAGAAAGTTGCAACGCTCGTCTCCCCTCGCAGCATGTCTCTCTTTCTTTCCTCGACACCTCGAGCAACCACGAAAGTTTCTATCACTAAATCACTCGAAATAAAGGAATTAGTGAGTGGACACTTTTAAACACTACGACTTAAGAACGCGTCTTGAAGTCGCAGAGCTAAACACTAGGTCGAGTGAGGACCTAGGTGCCAAAACAAGAAAAATCGAAAATAAACTAGAGAGAGAGAGAAGAGGGGCGGCAACCACAAGTTCTAGAGAGAGAAGCTCTCAATCTCTAACTTATGTGGAATGAGAAAAATGAGAAGAATGAGGCTCTTATTTATAGGAGAGGTCTTACCTTCAATAAGGTAGTTTCCTCTTCTATAGAATATCACATATTCATGAGCCAATTTCCTCTTTTCCTCTATGATGCACTCGGCCAAGGTGGGCTTCATTAAGCCTTGGATTTGTTTACTTTTTTGTTCCTTGCCTTGCTTCTTTCTTGTGTTGGGCGCCTACCTCATTTCCCTTAGGGGAAATTTGTTTCCTCTTTTTCTTTTGGCAAGTATCTTGATAAATTTATGCACAAAATATTCTCTCTTGTCTCTTGGGTGGTGGGCGCCTAAAACAGTTCTAGAAAGGCCTTCTAGAAGCTTTTCCACTTGTTCATGACAACATGAAAAAGGCCCATTAAGAATTTTCAATAAAATTCTTATGAAATGAAATTAATTCACAAGGCCCAATAATCAAGTCATGGCCGAGTGACATTAAGTCATCAAATGAACTTGTCAAAAAATTTATTTACATTCATTTCATCCTATGTCTCAAAAGACAAAAATACCCTTTCGACAATTTTCGTTCTTGTTTTGACTTAGCTTCCAGTTTAACTATTCCTATCGATGTGATTCGTGACAGTGACCTCATGGACCCAAATGAACAAAGCTTGAGCTAAACACTTGGACTCAAAAGTTCACAAACCTTTTCCAAGTTTAGCTTAATGCCAACTGACTCCACTAAAGAGTTCACACTGAAAATCTCTCGGTTCAAATGAATTTATTTTCTACTCAAGAATTCAACCTAATTATGATGAGCGGATCCATTGAATATTATATATGTTTACCCTTCATGAATGTCATCAGCTAGTCAGGATTTACAAAATTACCATTTTACCCTTCTAGCTGTTATTTCCTCAACTCCTTTGTCGCTTGTGAATAAGTTAGAAACAATGTATTGACGAGGAGCTAAAAAGTCACATTGTTTCATCCAAAAGAGTCAGGACTCAATTTGGACACTGGCCAGTTCATTTATTCACACTCCAAGGAACAAAGCATGAGGTGACATACATTGCATTTCAGCAATCTTGTACATGAATTCCATATCTATGAGAACTTCACAAAGTTACTCATGACATTCTCACAACTTAGTACTTCACCAATAGGCCCTGTTCGGAATCACATAGTGAGTCCGAACTCTGACTTTCTCAAATGAGAATACTAAGCTATGAAATGGCATGTCTCATTTCAGGATTAAGGTAAGCATGATGCAATTGTTCTTATATTGTCTCTAGAAGTGCACTGGTCAATTCAGTACCTTCAGAAGATACCTAGAAGAACTATAGAGTCTCTAACTCTCAATGCCTCATAACCAGACATCATAGATTCTTCTAACAATCGTACTGAGGTCAATAGTCCTTTGACCCTAAGATTGCGAATATATCGTTTTAACCAAACTACGAAGAGTTTGTTCATGCAAATCTACATTTGTCTCTTCGTAAGTTGTTAAGTTTGTTTATAGACTAAAAGACTAAGGTTTATCATAAAGCTTCAAACAAAGAAAGAATGAATGAACGTTTCAACTTTATTATTAAATGAATAGGCAATTACAAGCAAGAGTCTTCATGAGACTTTATTACATCAAATGTACAAAATAAAGACTACAACTCTTCTTGTGGTCACCATTGACAACAATATGATTGTTAGAAGAATCTATGATGTCTGGTGATGAGGCATTGAGAGTTGGAGACTCTATAGTTCTTCTAGGTATCTTCCGATGGTACTGAATTGACCAGTGCACTTCAAGAGACAAGATAAGAACAAACAATTTAACCTCTTATGTCTCGAAGTCACTACGTATGAATTGCATCGTGCTTACCTTAATCCTGAAATGAGACATGCTATTTCACACCTTACGTATTCTCATTTGCGAAAGTCAGAGTTCGGACTCACTATGTGATTCCGAACAAGGCCTATTGGTGAAGTACTAAGTTGTGAGAATGTCATGAGTATGTGAAGTTCTCATAGATATGGAATTCATGGACTTTATTGCTAAATGAACTGGCCAGTGTCCAAATTGAGTCTTGACTCTTTTGGATGAAACAATGTGACTTGTTAGTTCCTCGTCAATACATTGTTTCTAACTTATTCACAAGCGTCGAAGGAGTTGAGGAAATAACAGCTAGAAAGGTAAAATGGTAATTTTGTAAATCCCAACTAGCTGATGATATTCATGAAGGGTAAACACTGATAATATTATGTGGATCCGCTCATTACAATTAGCTTGAATTCTTGAGTAGAAAATAAATTCATTTGAACGGAGAGATTTTCAGTGTCAACTCTTTAGTGGAGTCAGTGGACATTAAGTTAAACTTGGAAAAGGTTTGTGAACTTTTGAGTCCAAGTATTTTAGCTCAAGCTTTGTTCATTTGGATCCATGAGGTCACTGTCACGAATCACATCGAGTAGCAATAGTTAAACTGGAAGCTAAGTCAAAACAAGAACGAAAATTGTCAAAATGGTATTTTTGTCTTTTGAGACATAGGATGAAATGAATGTAAATAAATTTTTTGACATGGTCATTTGATGACTCAATAACACTCGGCCATGACTTGATCATTGGGCCTTGTGGATTAATTTCATTTCATAAGAATTTTATTGAAAATTCTTAATGGGCCTTTTTCATGTATCATGATACTTGCCAAAAGAAAAAGAGGAAACAAATTTCCAACACATGTACTAAGGGAATCGGCAAAGTAGACAAAAAGGCAAGGCAAGGAACAAAAAGGAAACAAATCCAAGCCTTCTAGAAGGCTGCCTTGGCCGTGTGGAATAAGAGGGTAATGGGCAATATTTGCTCATGAATATGTGATATTCTATAGAAGAGGAAACTACCTTATTGAAGGTAAGACCTCTCCTATAAATAGGAGCCTCATTCCACACATTTCATTCATCCCAAGTTCTAGAGATTTGAGAGCTTCTCTCTCTAACTTGGTCGATCCTCTCTCTCTCTCTATTCAATTTCGTTTTATTGTTTTGGCACCTAGGTCCTCATTTGACCTAGAGTTTAGCTCTGCGACTTCAAGACTCATTCTTAAGTCGTAGTGTTTAAAAGTGCCCACTCACTAATTCCTTTTTCCTCGAGTGATTTAGTGATAGAAACCTTCGTGGTTGCTCGAGTTAACGAGGAAAGGAAGAGAGACGTGCTGCGAGGGAGACGAATGTTTTCAACCTTCCGAAGGCTCATCAACGTTCAAGCGTCTAAAAAGGTTAGTAAACTTCTATGCTCATATTAGCTTTTATTTACATGTGCTTGCTCTTTGTCTAGGTTAGTAAAAACGTTTTACTTGTGAAAAGAAAATTTTTAAAATTCCGCCGCTTACCGAAGCGTTAAACTTTTTCTTAAACCCTAGATCAATTCCAACAAATGGTATCAGAGCTATGGTCAAAGATATGCATGTACATGTATTTAAAAATATGAGCTTGAAAATAGTTTTCGAAAGTTTACTAATTTTGTGACAAGTTAGAATTGTTTTCTTAGATTTTTTTTAATTTATTGTTCTTGCCTTTAAATTAAAAATCATGTTGTTTTTCTATGAGTTTGGGATGATATTAAAACACATTAGAATCAGTTCTAAGAGTTTTTAATTTTTTATATTAAAAATCGTGTTTTTAAGTTTGAGAAAATTTCGAGTAAATTTTGTGACTAGTTTTCTTGTCTTACTAGTTTCTTTTATTTACTTGAATCGTTTTATGCATGTTGTTATTTCTTTTATACCATGTTATTACCTTGCTAATAAAACACAAATAAAAGCTTTAACAACATCCTAAAACGTTTGGTTACACTCGATACTTTTTCGCACCTAAAAAGGACCTAGCTTTAATTATTTCTTTTTCTTCGAGCTGGAGTAAAACCCGCAGTAAAAGTGGCATAACTCTCTGCTCAGAAATCGAAATTTAATGATTCTTGAATCAAATTAAAGCTTTGTCTGTCCTCTGTCCAGTTTTTTAGAATTCCGGATTTTCAATTTTTTAGAATTCCGGATTTTCAATTTTTTAGAATTCCGGATTATGATGATTTTACTCCGAGGTGATTTTACTCCGAGGTGCGCGGCTGTTCCGAAAGTCCAGTTTTATAGAATTCCGGATTTTCAGCCCCACTACCATGAGTTATAGAACTCTAATGAGAAAATTTTCTTGAGCAAAAATGTTTTTCATAAGATTATAAACATGATGTGTAAGATTAAAATGTTTTGATTTTTGAAAGTTTAATTGAAATTGAATTTTTACAAAACTAGTTTGAATTTTGAAAAACCGTTTTCGTTTTCAAACTTGAAAATTTTTGTCATCCAAATCAAATTAGTTTTCAAAATGTTTTCAAAACTATATCTATATCACATATGTTCAAAATCTATATGCTCTTGAAAATTTAAGTGGGAGGTCTCCTTGTAGACAAGCCGAAAAATAAAAAGATGCGTAATCTCAAACTTTCAAGTGTTCGAGTGAGTTGAAGTTCACACTTCCCTCATGCACTTTCCCGAAATAGAAAATAGGAAAAGATCCGAGTATGTCCCTTGTGCCTTTATGCACTAACACTGCTCTGAACATGAAGATCTAGGATTCTCTTCTAGTTGTCCGCTCTGTCGCTCTCTAACTATGAAATCTGTTTCCGAACTTATAAGAGTCGATGAACCAACTCCAAAAACTAATCGGGATGGTTATATTTGTTGTTTGTAACCCACGATCCCCAACAGTAACGAAAGAAGCAATTAACGTGGGACTAAGAGCCGCTCTTGCGACCCTCTCTTAAATGGGAGTACTCCATGGCGTTTTTGCTTTGATCATTGCTCAATGAGCTACGTCCGAGAGTGAGACGATGATGACAAGGCCTCCCATTGGGCGATTGTTTTTCAAAGTTGACCTTTTGGACTAAGTGGATGGTTGCACACTTAGTGAGAATCCCTAGTAATCCTCATTTGAGGCTCTGCGAAAGGATGTGAGTGATCAAACCAATTTAAAAGGTGGCTAGTCAAAATTGATGTATTGACATCTTGGCTAAGCATTAATGATGTGTCATTTACTTAGAAATGAAGATTTTTTGCGGCCTTCTCTTGTGAGATCTTTTGGTTTATAACACCTTTGGATTTTATCAAGTCTTAAATAAACTTAAATCCTAAACCAAAGACTAATCATAAACTTGTTTCAACTTAATTAAGCAACATGTCTCTCAACCATCTCTCAATCATCCTTTCCTCGAACAAACTCGAAAACAAAAACTACGTAGATTCGAAACATAACCTCGATATCATCCTTACCGTTAACAAGCACAAATGGGTACTCACCACCCCGTGTCCTCCTCAAACGAATGACGATTCGACTCAAGAGGACAAAGACTCCTTGGCGGCCTGGCTCTGGTCCGATGAGATTGTGAGGTGCTATATCTTAGCATCAATGAACAATGTGTTGCAACAACAACATCGTGACATCGAGACTGCCACCGACATGCTCAACAATCTCCAAGAGATGTTTGGAGGGCAAAGGCGTCAAGCAAGGCAACAAGCAGTCCGACAGTTTATGAACTGTCATATGAAGGCTAGGACTTCTG
The DNA here is from genome assembly GCF_054948205.1 of Urtica dioica subsp. dioica. Taxonomy (NCBI): domain Eukaryota; kingdom Viridiplantae; phylum Streptophyta; class Magnoliopsida; order Rosales; family Urticaceae; genus Urtica; species Urtica dioica. The sequence goes on along the minus strand of NC_142760.1, from coordinate 7,352,867 downwards.
TTGGAGACTTTATGATACTGATCATTAGTTTTCTGAATAAAATGGAAATCCTAGGATCTGAGATTAATGGGAAGAATGTCATAGATATGATATTAGAAACTCTCCCTGCATCTCTTGATACCTTCATGCTGAGCTACTCCATGAACAAGCTAGAGTACACTGTTACCAAGCTTACGAAGGAGCTTCACACTGCTGAAGATCTTACTGAGAAAAAAAGGAATCAAGGAGAGGCACATGCTACTTAGCAAAAAGCCTCCTCCTTTGGATCTAAGAAGAGACCTCAAAAGGCCAAGAAAAAGAACTGTCATACCTATCTCAAAGCAAAGGAACATAGTATTGTACTAGTTACCGAAGCATGCTTAGTAGTTGATAATGTATCAACGTGGATTCTTGACTCCGCTGCTACTAACCATATTTGTTGTTCCTTGAATGGTTTCAAGAAAACCAAAAGCTTAGAGGAAGGCGAGTTCTGTTTCAAATGGGGTGATGGGAGCCTAGTGTCTGCAAAGGCTGTGGGATTCGTGACGCTGTCTTTTGAAGACCGCACTTTAAACTTGAATAATGTTTATTTTGTTCCTACCTTTGGGAAGAACTTAATATACGTTGCTCGTCTTCTTGAGCAAGATTATTGGTTAAAGTTCATTAAGAATGGAATTCGTATTCCGTTTCATGATAATTCTTTAGTCACTGATGCATGTATGAAGAATGCTCTTTTCTACATCTATCCTACTCAACCTTCCCTTTTAGACACCGAAATAGATAACGATATAATTAGGGAGCCAAAGAGGATCAAACTTTCTGAATCCTCCGATCTAACAAAATCAACATACCTCTGGCACTTGAGACTTTGTCATATCAGTCTAGATAGGATTAAGAGACTTGTGAGGGACGGTCCACTCCAAGCCTCTGCAATAGGTTCACTACCTACTTGTGAATCCTGCATAGAAGGAAAAATGACTAAGCGACTTTTCTCCGATAAGGGTCGAAGAGCCACTGAGTTGCTGGAACTAGTACATTCTGATGTATGTGGTCCGCTCAGCCAACAGCCACGTGGAGGATACGAATACTTCGTTACCTTCACCGATGATTACTCACGATATGGTTTTGTCTATTTGCTCAAACACAAATCCGAGACCTTTAACGTATTTAAGGTCTTTAGGGCTTTAGTGGAAAAGCAAACTGGCAAAGTGATCAAAACCCTTCGATCTGATCGAGGTGGTGAGTATATGTCTGGAGAGTTCGATGACTTTCTTAAAGAAGAAGGTATCGCTTCTCAGCTTACCGCACCTGGCACACCTCAACAAAACGGAGTGTCAGAGAGAAGGAACCGAATTCTTATGGAGATGGTTAGATCAATGATGAGTTACTCATCACTCCCTCTTTCCTTTTAGGGATATGCCCTCGAAACAGCCGCTTACATTATGAACCAAGTTCCGTCTAAAACGGTTCCTGGTACTCCTTATGAAAGATGGACTGGCCGTAAAGTAAGTTTGGGCCACATCCGAATTTGGGGTTGCCCTGTACATGTGCTAAGGCAAAAGACTAGCAAGCTGGCTAGTAGGTCAGAATTGTGCTTGCTTGTGGGATATCCAAAGGAAACCAAGGGTTTCATCTTCTATAGTCCCGAGGACGATAAGACTTTCGTTAGCACGAATGCTCGTTTCCTTGAGGAGGACTTTATGAAGGATGCAAAACCTAGAAGCAAAATTGTGCTTGAAGAAAAGTTGGGTGAGGAAGCTTCTACCTCATCTGTAAGAACTGTTCTTACCCCAACTGAAACACAACCTAACTCATCAAAATCTCGTCAAGTAATACTTCGACGTAGTGAGAGGGCTACTCAAAAGCCTGACAGGTACATGTCTTATGGAGACTCTCGTAGCTGTCTCTGACATGGATGATCCTGTTTCCTATAGCCAAGCGATGGCTTGTTCTGAATCAAACTTTTGGCTTGACGCCATGAAAGTTGAAATGCGCTCGATGTATGTCAATGAAGTCTGGAAACTTGTAGACATTCCTGAAGGGATTAAACCTGTAGGGTGTAAGTGGATATACAAGAAGAAAATGGGTCCTGATGGGAACGTCGAGACGTTCAAAGCACGACTTGTGGCGAAGGGTTATACCCAACAAGAAGTGATTGACTATGAAGAAACCTTCTCGCCAATCGTGATGCTTAAATCCATCCGCATACTCCTATCCATAGCTGCAGCTCTCGACTATGAGATCTGGCAAATGGATGTCAAGACAGCCTTTCTGAATGGCAATCTTGACGAGCGCATTTACATGGCTCAACGAGACGGTTTCGTGGAAGAAGGTCAAGAGACCAAGGTTTGTGAGTTACTTAAGTCCATTTATGGATTAAAGCAAGCATCTAGGTCATGGAATATTAGATTCGATGAAACTGTAAAGAGCTTTGGCTTTGAACAGTCAATAGATGAGCCTTGTGTTTACAAGTTAATACACGAAGGCAAAGTTGTGTTTCTGGTGCTATATGTCGATGATATACTACTCATTGGTAATGACGTGGGTAAGTTATCTGAGGTTACGGTCTGGCTAGTAAAGCAATTCGATATGAAGGATCTAGGAGAAGCCGCGTACATTCTGGGGATCCAAATATTTCGAGATAGGAAAAATCGGACCCTGTCGCTCTCTCAAGCATCTTATATTGATAAGGTGATGGATCGCTTCTCGATGCAAGACTCCAAGAAGGGTCAAACACCCTTTAGGCATGGAGTTTCACTCTCTAAGGACCAGTCTGCCAAGACTGCACAAGAGATTGAAGACATGAAGAAAATTCCTTACACCTCTGCCGGAGGAAGCCTTATGTATGCTATGCTTTGCACTAGACCTGTCATCTGTTTCGCCGTTGGCGTAGTTAGCCGTTTCCAATCCAACCCTAGACCCGAGCACTGGATTGCTGTTAAGCATGTTCTTAAGTATCTTCGAAGAACTAGGAACTTGATGCTTACATACTCAGGTACTGACCTGACTATGACGGGATATACCGACTCCGATTTTCAAGCGGATAAGGATTCCAGGAAATCCACTTCAGGATCTGTGTTCATCCTTAATGGTGGAGCTGTTGTGTGGAGAAGTATTAAGCAATCTTGCATTGCTGACTCCACAATGGAAGCAGAATATGTAGCTGCTTGTGAAGCATCCAAAGAGGCTGTATGGCTTAGAAAATTCCTTAAGTATTTGGAAGTTGTTCCAAACGTCGACGAGCCCATGACTCTTTATTGTGATAATAGTGGGGCTGTCGCTAACTCGAAGGAACCTCGAAGCCATAAGCGCTCTAAGCATATTGAGATGAAATACCATTTGATTCGAGAGATCGTGCAATGCGGAGACGTGGAAGTGAAGAAGATCTCAACGGTGGACAACCTAGCAGATCCATTCACAAAGGCCCTAGCGAACAAGGTCTTCGACCAACATCGAGAGGGATTAGGCATGAAAGACTACACACATCTTCTTTGAGTCAAGTGGGAGTTTGTTGTCAATGGTGCCCACAAGAAGAGTTGTAATCTTTATATTATGCATTTGATGTAATAAAGTCTCATGAAGACTCTTGCTTGTAATTGCTTATTCATTAATAAAAAGTTGAAACGTTCATTCATTCTTCCTTGTCTGTTTGAAGCTTTATGATAAAACATTAGTCTTTAGTCCATAAACAAACTAAACAACTTACGAAGAGACAAATGTAGATTTGCATGAACAAACTCTTCGTAGTTTGCTTAAAACGATATATTCGCAATCTAAGGGTCAAAGGACTATTGACCTCAGTACGATTGTTAGGAGAATCTATGATGTCTGGTTATGGGGCATTGAGAGTTGGAGACTCTATAGTTCTTCTAGGTATCTTCCGAAGGTACTGAATTGACCAGTGCACTTCTAGAGACAAGATAAGAACAAACCATTTAACCTCTTATGTCTCGAAGTCACTATGTATGAATTGCATCATGCTTACCTTAATCCTGAAATGAGACATGCCATTTCACAGCTTACGTATTCTCATTTGAGAAAGTCAGAGTTCGGACTCACTATGTGATTCCGAACAGGGCCTATTGGTGAAGTACTAAGTTGTGAGAATGTCATGAGTAACTTTGTGAAGTTCTCATAGATATGGAATTCATGTACAAGATTGCTGAAATGCAATGTATGTCACCTCATGCTTTGTTCCTTGGAGTGTGAATAAATGAACTGGCCAGTGTCCAAATTGAGTCGTGACTCTTTTGGATGAAATAATGTGACTTGTTAGCTCCTCGTCAATACATTGTTTCTAACTTATTCACAAGCGACAAATGAGTTGAGGAAATAACAGCTAAAAGGGTAAAATGGTAATTTAGTAAATCCCGACTAGCTGATGACATTCATGAAGGGTAAACATAGATAATATTCAGTGGATCCGCTCATCATAATTAGGTTGAATTTTTGAGTAGAAAATAAATTCATTTGAACCGAGAGATTTTCAGTGTCAACTCTTTAGTGGAGTCAGTTGGCATTAAGCTAAACTTGGAAAATGTTTGTGAACTTTTGAGTCCAAGTATTTTAGCTCAAGCTTTGTTCATTTGGATCCATGAGGTCACTGTCACGAGTCACATCGAATATGAATAGTTAAACTGGAAGCTAAGTCAAAACAAGAACGAAAATTGTCAAAAGGGTAGTTTTGTCTTTTGAGACATAGGATGAAATGAATGCCAATAAATTTTTTGACATGGTCATTTGATGACAAGTAACACTCGGCCCTAATATGATTAATTGGGCCTTGTGGATTAATTTCATTTCATAAGAATTTTATTAAAAATTCTTAATGGGCCTTTTTCATGTTGTCATGAACAAAATGGAAAAGCTTCTAGAAGCCCCTTCTAGATGGTGATAGGCGCCCATAATACCCAAAGAAAGAGAGAATATTTTGTGCATAAATGTATCATGATATTTGCCAAAAGAAAAAGAGGAAACAAATTTCTCAATGTGGGAAACTATATGGGCAGCCAAGACAAGCAATGAAGAGGAAACAAATTAGGAAACAAATCCCTTATGGGAAAGGAAATGTTGGGCGCATATGGAGATAATGGGCAATAAGAGATTGCTCATGAATGCTTGGAAAAAAGAGGAAACTCCCATTTCTAAAGCTAACCCTTCTCTTATAAATAGGGCCCTCATTCTCATTGTTTTCTTATTCCACACAAGTTAGAGATTGAGAGACTCTCTCTCTAGACATTGTGGCCGCCCCTCTCCTCTCTCTCTCTCTAGTCAATTTCGTTTTATTGTTTTGGCCCCTAGGTCCTCATTTGACCTAGAGTTTAGCTCTGCGACTTCAAGACTCGTTCTTAAGTCGTAGTGTTTAAAAGTGCCCATTCACTTATTCCTTTTATTTCGAGTGATTTAGTGATAGAAACTATCGTGGTTGCTCGAGGTGCCGAGGAAAGAAAGAGAGACGTGCTACGAGGAGACGAGCGTTGCAACTTTCCAAAAGCTTCTCAAAGTTTAAGCTTCAAGAAAGGTTAGTAAACTTCTTAACTCATAATAGTTTTTATTTATATGTACTTGCTCTTTGTCTAGGTTAGTAAAAAACTGTTTTTACTTGAAAAGAAAATTTTTAAAATTCCGCCGCTTTGCGAAGCGTTAAACTTTTTCTTAAACTCTAGATCAATTCCAACATGGGTCTCGTAGGCGCGGGCTGGTCTTGGACTACGAACTCGTGGGCGTTTGGTTCTCGTAGGCGTTTGGCTCTCGTAGGCGTTTAGCTCTGCGTGACCGTGGGGGTAGAGACGCCGAGGGTTTGAGAGACCGACGGAGAGAGAGAGAGAGAGAGAGAGAGAGAGAGAGAGAGAGAGAGAGAGAGAGAGAGAGAGAGAGAGTCAGAGATTAATGTCTGTAATGAGATATGAGCGAGATATGGAGAGTTGGTGTGGGTTGTAAAAAAAATTTAAGTGGAGGGTAAAAGGGTAGTTGTACATTTGAGTTAGTGGCATTTTTGGCCAAATTATGGTTTTGGTGGGAAATTGGAACCAAGACGCCACCTCAGCAATTCCATCACCGAGCCTGCGAAATTTTAACAGAAGGGGGAGAATGAAAACCGAAGCTGGGACAGGGGAGTCAGTGATAGGCCAGGGGGTGGAGCCGGAAAGACGTAATACTAGGGGGGATTTTAGGTAATTCCTCCTTATAAGTTTTTTGTAAAATTAAAACAAACAGTATAAGAATAAAAACTGTGTAAATTGTAGTTTGCTTAGTTTTAAACTGTAAGCAATGAATAAAAACTGTAAGCAAAAAGTAAACAAATTTTTTAAAATTGTCACCGTGTGTATTTCAGTTTGTTTACAGTTTTAAACTGTAAGTAATGAATAAAAACTGTAAGCAAAAAGTAAACAAATTTTTTATAAATATCACTGTGTGTATTTCAGTTTGTTTACAGTTTTAAAGTGTAAGCAATGAATAAAAAATATAAGCAAAAAGTAAACAAACTTTTTATAAATGTCACTGTGTGTATTTCAGTTTCTTTACAGTTTTAAATTGTAAGCAATGAATAAAAATTGTAAGTAAAAAGTAAACAAACTTTTTATAAATGTCACTGTGTATTCAATTTGTTTGCAGTTTTAAACGGTAAGCAATGAATAAATACAGTAAGCAAAAAGTAAATTTTTTTTTATAAATGATACTGTGTGTATTTCAACTTGTTTACAGTTTTAAACTATAAGCAATGAATAAAAAGTGTAAGCAAAAAATAAACAAACTTTTTATAAGCAATAGTAACATTTTATAAATTATACTACTACGAAAAAAAGGTTTTTAGTAACACTCAATAAATGTCACCAATGCAGTTTTGTGGCGTTTTTTGTGCGTCACCAAAACCGGTATGACCATTGCTATTTGGAGTCCCTTTACAAAAAAATGTCACAAAAAACTGCCACCTGGATGCCACGTGTCTCTCGCGGTGAATATGAGCTTAGTCACATTCTTTTATGGAGCGTCATAATTTTTTAACTTAGATCATCTCCAACCCATAGCATCAATTTGATATAACTTTTATACTAAATTGATGCAAATGTCTCATCAAATAGTATTTCATCTCCAATTCACAACACCAAATCCCACACCAAAAACAATATTTTCTTTTTATATTTTTTAATATTACTTCATATCAATTGCATATTAACCCCTCTATTAATTTGTTATGTCAATAATAATCTTATTAAACATTATATTATTTTTTTATGTGAACAATATCAAATTATTTTATAATAATATTAAATATTATGTCAATGTTACAAAATTAATATATATAGAATAGTCCATTGGATAAATACCAAAAGTTTAACGTTTTGTTTTAATAAATACCCAACGTTTGGGTAATATTTGGTAGTAACCCATTTTAATAACGTGGCTATTTAAACAAAAAGATTGTTCCGATTTTATCCTTTTTTTAATATTATTCGAAATAATTAAAAAAAATTTAAAAATAAGTATAGTAACTGCTCAATAATATTTGGTAATATATGAATATCTGATAATTTCCGGTAATGAAAAAAAACGAAAACTGAATAGGGACATTAACGGAAGAAAAAAGAAGTTATTTGTGCCACGTAATCAAGGTTGGGTACTGGCGCAATTTTTTTTTTTTGTTTAGAATTCAATATTTTGACATTCCACCGATGCGAATTTTATGTTATGTTGACACAATTACACGCGTTAGCGTGTCATTTGATAAAAATAATTGCGTTGCCTTTATTTAAGCCACGTTTCAAGAAAAAACGACGTTCATGTCCATCTCGCGCTCAAAGTTTGAGTATGAGCGGTCAAATGCTTATATTAAAATAAAAAAAATTTAGAAATGTCGAATTTATATGACATGGCAGGTTTTAATTGGCTGTTTCTATATTACCTCTGATTTTCAAATATAAAAGTTAATTTAGTGTCCATTTTTCTGATGAATGAAAACAATGAAAACGTCACCAATGCCCTTTTGTGTAGTAGTGTTACTATTTGTTTACATGTTTAAAACTGTAAGCAATGAATAGACAAACTGTAAGCAAAAAGTATAGAGTGATTGATTAATGTATTAATTAATTGATTAATGTCATCAATCTTAATCCAATTGGCAGATTCAAGCAATGTCAATTAATACTCTATGATATTTCATATACAATATATTGTTAGGAACTCTAGACTAGAAGACTTGGCCTAAACAGAGTATTTCCGGGTGGTGACGACCCAGCGCGGGCCCCCCTTGGAGCTGACGCAGTAGGACGCGGAGCTGGTGGTGTCAGGGACGGAGTTGGCGGAGGAGGAGAACGACGTGAGGGAGGTGCAGGATAGGAACTTGATCATCGACCGACCCATGAAGATCTCAGGGGTATCGCGTAGTTGTTGCCGTATTCGGACTCTAAATTGATGCAACTCTTTGGGGATAAAATATTAATCTAAATTCGATAAAAAAAAAAAAAAAAAAAAAGATTCCATAGTTTCTATTTATGATCACAATCCATTATAGCTGATCACCTTCGAGATCGGAAGTCCAAAGTTCCAAACATCCTCACAAGACACCAGAACATCCACAGAGATTAAATATATCTTCTTTAGAACAAGCTTCGCAATTATAACAATGTTTCCATCTCACTAATTTAAAAAAAAAAAAAAAAAAACTTAAACAGAAATCAAACCACAGATTTTATCTAGCAAAATCGAAACCAAAATATTATAGAGACATCTCATATTTCCATAATAATAACTCTTCAAGCAAATAGCAGGAACTCTAGCTTATACTTATAGTGATTGAGAATAACTTGCAGTTATAGTAGAACTACACAGTAAGTGGAGGTAATTAAACAAGAGAAATTTCACATTCTAGACCCCATAGTGTATAAAACTCTACATTTAGACTCCTCTTTACACACCTCACAAAAAATGGACCTTTGACACATAAATGGACAAAAATACCCCTCATACCAAATAAACCCTAACTCACTCAACTCAAAACTCTCATTTTCTCTCTCCTCTCTACTCTCTATCGCTCAAACTCTCTCTCTCTCTCTCTCTCTCTCTCTCTCTCTCTCTCTCTCGCAACATATCGCTCCCTCTCTCTATCTCTCACACTCTCATCTCTTCTCTTTCCCACTCCATCGCCCTACCTCGCTACTCCGGCCGCCACAAGCAAGAAAACACCGCCGCCACGAGCCAAGGACTCTCCCGCCGTCACCTCTCCTCCTGACATGAAGAGATCGTCGAAGAAGGTACGATTTCGACCTCTTCTCTTGTTTTGGTTTGTTTTATTTGTTTCTTAAGGTATATTATTGTTGAGATTGAGTTGTTTAGGTACCACCACACACTTTGTAACTCAACCTCACCGCGGTGTAACCCAAATTATACGACACATAAAAAACTGACGTACATATATATGATATACGACATTTAATATCAACTTGTCGTACATCATTTTGAAAGTACACCACGGTGACATTGTATTTCACCGCGGTGTAACCTAATATTTTATTTTAATCTAATTAAATATTTTTATTTATCCATTTAATTTTATTGTATTTTTTTTATTTTTGTATTATATATATTTATTTATTTTATTTTGTTATATATTTTAGGGCTGTACAAAACCGAACCGAAAATCGGATAAAACCGATATCCAAACCGAACCGAAACCGAAATTCGGAGCCACGTCAGCTAACCGAAATTCGGATTCGGATAACCGATGCGGTTTACAAAACTGGACCGGATATCGGATTTGATTTTGGGAAAATCTGGATATCGGATATTTAACCGATTTTTTTTAATTAAAAATAAATATATATTAAAACAAATTTATGTCACTATTATAAACACATGATGGTCAAGTTGTCATAGAAGAACAAACTTCTCATATATCAACTCATACTGCTACTATAACTTGATTATGTGATCTATAAAGGTAACACACAAATTCAATTGTTGTATGGTTTATTATGATCATTAGGGTAGTAATTTTAATTTTATATTATGATATTTACATGTGCAGGTAGTTGGAGACGAGTGTCCTTTTGAATTTTATTTTTTTACTCAGTTTTAGATTATGTATTGTCATTTTGGAGCTTTATAAGAGTCGTTTGTACTCGTTTTTTGAATTTTTACAAACCGGATTTGGATTTTAGAAACTGGATATCCATTTTATAAAACTAGATATTAAACTGGATCTGAAATTTTACAAACTGGATAACCGAATTTTAAAAATTGGATACTGGACTGGATACTGGATTTAAGAAACAGGATAACCGAATATTCGGATAACCGAATTTCGGTTTTAGACTAAATTGGACCGGATACTGGACCGAGTTTTTAAAAACCAAAAATTCGGATTCGGATACTAAAATTGTCAAAAACCGAACCGAACCGATCCAGTTTCACCCCTAATATATTTACCAGGACATTACACCGGGTTTAACATTGTTCACCGCGGTGTAATGTCTTAGATTTAGGGTTTTAGTAACTGCCATGTCAGTTACACCGCGGTGTACCCAATCTTCACCGCGGTGTAATGTCAATTTTTATTCTTCAGATAACCTATATCTTCTCAAAATATCTCTCATCTATCTTCCCGTCGCAGCCCTCTTCTCGCCTGTGCTGCCCTCTTCCCGCCGTCGCAGCCCTCTGCTCGCCGTCAACGTCACAGCCCAAAAAAAGAAGAAGGAGAAGAAGAAGAATTCGTTCGAAGTTCGTGCTCAAGGTAAAAATCGCAACTATATTCCTCTTCTTGTTCGAGTCTCAGACATGAAAACCTAGGGTTTATGACTTCTGGGTTGATTTTGTTTCAGATTCCGCTTCTCTTGCAATTCACAGGTATGGTTTCTTTCTTTCTTCTGCTTTCTGGGTTCTCTGTTTATTTTTATTCCCGAATGATGCTTCGGAAATGCGACTCCTTTTGTAGTAAATCGGATTTGAGTCTGAAACAACTTCAAATCGTTTTCGATCCGCACCTTGTCCGCCTGAAACACGTTCACCTTCACTTCAATCTGAAATTATTGAATCACTAATACTTCAACTAGAAATGCATGATTCATGTATGTTTGTGGTGCCACCTTATCCATGCTGTTAAAGTTCATAACAAGTACGAAAATTCTATTTGATATTCTGTTTTACATTGAATCACTAATGCTTCACAAGATTTTTGAAGATTGTGGGTTTTAATTGCTGCGTTGTTAATATACTTCTGATCTCAAGTATTTGCTTATTGTTTAAACTTTATTTCTTATCAAATAAGTTTAGATGGTAAAATGAAATTATTGCGGAGATTGTCATATAGGTTATATCGTTCATTATCTAAGGACTTAAGTTCGACACAATGGTTACTCAAACATTCAGTTTCCGTTTTTATTAGACGAATCGATAGAATAAAAACAGAAATCTTATGCAGTACCAATCTTATGTTCACAATCTTGAACACTCGAACACTCTCTTGCACATCCCCAGTTCGATTCCCCCTGGACGCAACAATTGGGGCCACTGGGGTAGTCTCCCGGTCGATAATGCCAGGGCCTCGTGGATATTAGTCGGGTCGATCCCGGACACCATGGTTATCAAAAAAAAAAAAAAACCAGCAATCTTACACACATTACCAATTATACGATCTAAGTCCCATATAAACACACTAAAGCTGAATTCTTTCGCGGTCAAAGAGACTAGCTACAGGGAATAAATCCTCAATACTATAGCTACAGGCTGTGATCATGCTCGTGGAGATCCTGGGTTTATATACTTTTAAGGGATGAGTTCCAAGAAGATTACGATGTGTTAGCTTGCTTGACTTGATCAACCTGAAATCCATCCGTACCCATAATTGGTTTCTACAAATTAATATTACTAATGAAACTTCTGTCAAATTAATTAGTATCTGTTGTTGATACCTCGTTTTTGTGACTTGGTCGTTTTCGTTTTATCTGGAATTTAAGTAGTATCTGTTGTTGATACCTCGTTTTCTGTTTGCGCACATTTTGATTAATGGGCTATAGCTGATAGAACTTCACTAGGTCTACGCATTTAAGTTTTTGTTTGGTATCTGCTAAAGCTTCCTTAAGTCGAAATTTCTCTTTGAAGTCATTTATAGTGATAAAATTCTTTTCAATCTTTATAGTACTTAGATTGAAGATCTGTGCTCACTATTTGTTTGGTAGATGAGAAGAAATAATTAGATGGAAAGAAACTCATGTAGTTTATTAACAGGAAGTCAGTTTGATCTTGCATATATAGAAATCCGTTCATTGTTATTCCGGTATTTGAAATCTACAAAACAGTAATGATTCAATTGTGTTTTGATTTTGTGAAATTATCTTGTGGTGTGAGGGGTTGTATGCGTTATACATTTGGCATGAATGAATGAAGTTCAGCCTCTGTTCCATTTCAAAGTAATGATTCAATTGCTCAATATTGATCGTATTTTATTGTGTTTTAGTATTTCATTATATCATCTCATTTGTTTCATTTAGGGTCTAGGTATGGGGCTTAAAAAGCAAAGGAAAACAGTCGCGAACAAGAAAAGAGCGCAGCAGTCAGAAGAACCGGAAGAAATCGAATTTGAGCCCGGCACTTTCATGAGTCCCGAAGCCGAGCATTTGTACGAAGTGTCCGCTCGTCAAGGAGCATGGGATAAAAGTTCCTCCTACTTGGGGGGAAATTGGTCAAAAACTTGAGGAAGTCATTACATATCGGCACTGGGAAACCTATTGTGCCGAACCGAGAGTGATGGGTAACATAAACATCACGCGGGAATTCTACACGAATTTGAAAGACCTTTCATTCGAAGACGAGATCGTGATCCGTGGTGTTCCTTTGAATATCAACCCGGGGGTGATCAACACGTTCTACCAACTCCCCTACTATCTGAACACCGAATTTGACGACTTTCAAATCCGACCAATCCCCTTTGAAGATTGCCAGTCTTGTGGCGGTTCCGGGAAGCCAATGGACAATCTCGGTGAAAGGAAAAAGAAGGCTTCACAAATGTCAGCTGACAAACTACTGTAAAGTTTGGATGTACTTCTTCGGCTCCCGACTCAAGCCGTCTCTTCAATTCACTGATCTGGACAAACTTGTGGTTTACCCCATATTCGCTGTCATGAAAGGAATGCACATCGATATTGGACGGTACATATTCCATGTCATGAAATTGGTAAACACTAAACGTTAATTTTGTTCTATTTTTACATATATGAAATATTTGTGTAAACAATTCTAACAATCTTATACGTGAAACAGGTAAAATATGATCAGGGCCAACATGCTCTCCCTTTCGCTTCGCTCATCACTGCCATATGCTTGAATGCTGGTGTAAAAGAACGTAAAACTGATATGAAGTTGGGTGTCAGAGTCCCGATTACGCTGCAGCTCATCAATACATTCAAAGAAAGGGCGGTCGTTCCACCGGCAAATAGAGAAGAAGTTGATCCGGCCGAATAACAACCGGACGATCCCGCACCGCAACTGCAGGGGCCTCCTACGGGGAATCCGGACGCCCTCAACTACATTGCTCAAGGTGTTCACTATCTCGTTGATCACACGAGTCACATGAGTCGCCACATGCAGCAACAAGCGGGATATGGCGCTAAACACATCAACCAGTTGAACGAGCTATACGGGCATTGGGATATCAACCAGGAGCAGCGGATTCAGTTCCCACCTTATCCGACCTACGCGCCGTACCCATACCAACCTCCATCGTGGCCGCCATGCATGGGACATCCACCACATTATGACGATGAAATGGGAGGTGGATCCGAAAATCCTGCCGACATGGACATGGGAGACACGGGAGCTGGTGGGTCGAGAGGTGGGTCGGGAAGACGTCCGGCGGAATGAAGAAATTTTTAAACTTTATATCTTGTATGTTATAAGAATATGTGTTTATGGTGTCTCTGTGTTTCTCATAGTTCTCGTTTCTAGTTGTTTACTCTATAAGAATATTATGCTATGAATAATATTAGATTATGTATATATACGACGTTTTTTGAGGATAATATTATAATCTGTCTGGAATGGTATATAATTGATATATTTGTTAGGGTTGAAGAAAGGGGAAAAAAGATCAGACGAGATAGTCATGGCAATTTTTTATGTTTTTATTTTTTATTTTTTTTAAATTTTATTATTATTATTATTTTTTTTTGCAGCAGTGTAATGTGTTTACACCACGTTATAGGCTATAATCACCGAGGTGTAACGGTGAAGTGTTGTTACACCGCGGTGAAACCTGTTGATGTTAATTTCAACAATCTCAAATTATAGTATAATATATATTTGATTTATTTAATTATGGGTTTTGGATGACGTTGTATAAGAAGCAAAAGGAATTCGAAAAGAAATGAATGGAAATGAATATAAATATTTGATGCTTTTATTAATAATCGGAGGTATTACAATCAGGGGCCCGAGTGCCGAAATCAAAAGGGATGGCGAACGCAGAGAAATAAAAGAGAAATCGAGTATATAAAAAATGTGTAAGCTTGCGTGTGCGAAAATTGACATATCGGCTTCTATTTATAGCAGGGGAGGATTCGTTGAAGTAGACACATGTTCATCAGTTCGGCTCTGCCACGTTGCTGGTCGAAGTTATCTCAGATCCGGTCTTCGCGGCGAGGTCTTATGTCTGACCGAGATGATTTCCCCTGACTGAATCCACACGGGTAATTCGTCCTTCTTTTGGCAAACTGGGCTTCCTAGATAATTCTTTGAACAGCGGACTGCGTCTTCTGTTGGGCTTTGGTCGAACCGAAGCCCAACTTGAATGATTTTAATTTTGGGAAATTGATTTTTAACCCCTACAATTAGCCCCCGAGTATTTTGAAAATATTTCGAATATTTTGAAAATACTTGAGCGAAACTTTGGTCGAAATCGAAGAGTCGAATATCAGTTATTATTTTATATTATTTTAACCGACCGAATATTTGATTTTGATTTGCAATCATTAGATATTATCGGGATTCGGTTTAAATAAATGGTTATAAATAAGAGTAATTCGAAAAAGACTTCTCATTTCATTTATATTTCGAGCGGCTTTGGCGAAAAGGCAACTTCTCACTTCTTTCACTTTCTTCGGAATACTTTCTTCTTTTCTCTCTTAGACTTTCGACTTTTTCGTGATTTCGGCTTTGAATTTCCTTCAGTTCGTCCAGCGAACTCCAACAAATTCATATTTTTCGAACACCTCGCCTTCAGTTCGGCTAGCGAACTCAAACAAACTTCAAACCTTCAAATACTTTAAAAATTAAATGTCTGAGTCTGGAGTTCCTCAGTCGGGACCCAATCCCTTGGGTAATGCGGATATCCTCATGCCTTCGGTTGTTAGGAGCTCGGATCTCTCAGGCATCCGACGTAAATACTAGATAGCCCCCGAGATCGGGCTTCTCCTTCCACCACCGTTCGCTACAGCAGATACCCTGGTCGAGGGGTACTGTTGTATTTATGAGGTTTGGTTGGAGTCATGTGGACTTCGGTTCCCGATCCACCCTCTTCTTTTCAACTTCGTCGAGGTCCTGGGGTTAACTTTACCCCAGATGTGTCCCAACTTTGTTCGGATGGTCATGGGCCTCCTAGTTGTGGCCCATGAACAAGAAGTCGACCTCGTCTTGATGGACTTAGTCCGTCTTTGTGTGGTCAAAGCGAACTCGAAACACGACCCCAAGTGTTTCTATCTTTCGAAAGCCGCAGGCCGGGGGGTGATCTCTGGCCTCCCTTCGAAAGATAAGAATTGGGGGCGGCGTTATTTTTTCTTCGCCGTTAACGAGCAATCCCTCGGGCGCCAAGCTCGTAATTTTTTGGCGAAGTGGGCGAGCTCACCGAGTATGCAAACTTTTCAAATATTTTATGTTTTTTACATCGTCATTGTTATTATTTTTGCATTAGCGTTTTTACTATCTATCATTTTTTTAGGAAAAATCCAGGCTCCTTCGCTCGCGGAATTCACAGCTAAACTCAACCAACTTCAAGAAGGCCTCGGTGAGTGGTTGAGCTTTACTCCGGAGCGTTTTATCTCGGCCGAGGACAGCATGAATGTGCCTGTTAGCGCTCGTGATGCGAGGCGCACTAAGAAGGCTGCGGTGGCTTCCTCTTTGGCCGCTGCGCCCTCGGATCCTCCTCAGGACTAGACGTCGAGGTCATCGAGGAGCGCTCTAGGGCTGACATCCCAATCATGGATGTCGAGACTGAGGCGGCCCCTGCTGGGACATGAGATGTTCAGGGCGATCAAGCCCCCGGGTCTGTCCCTGCTGCGCCGGCTGGGCAGCCGATAACTCGGTCGAGGCCACGGCGTCTCTTAAAAAGAGGAAAATGCCTGCGGGCCTGAGTGAGGGCCGAGATGAGGAGGAGGACGCCCCTCTTGAGGGCGGGCTGAGGAAGAATAAAAAGAATAAGGGTAGCGGGGGTAGGGACCCGGAACCCGTGGTCGCCGCAGGCGGGCCAGAGAGTGCACCTGAGGCCGGAGTGGCTCAGGGGGCAAGGTGGAGAGCACCTCCGACCGGCGGGAACGGCGCGGCGCGGACCTGAGGCGGACTGGCGAGGACGCGATGAGGTGATCCGAGTGCCTCTTCTTCAAAACCGAAGAAGGCGCACTACATCAACTTCCACTACAACAAGACCACTTGCTCTGCGACAATTTCTATTCGTTCGCAGGGCTTCTCAGGCAGCTGACCATAGACGGTCACGAGTTGCCCAAGGTCCCCGACCTGACAGAGTCGGACTAGTACCGATGCATGGCATCGACCATTACCGGGGTAAGTCCTATCATCTTTCCTACTATTTTTATTGTGGTGCCGAACTGAGATAAGTGAATATACATCATTTTTTTTGTGTAGCTGTCAACTCAGTTCAACCGGGGGGTGTACCGGTACGAGAGGCGCCTCCGAAAGGCAAATGTTGCTCTCGCCGAACTTGCTTCGGTGAAGAAGGGGACGGAGTCCCTTCAGGCCGAGCTCAAGTAGGTCGGCGGGAAATAACTTCCCTTGAGGAGGACGTTGTCGCCAAGGATGCACTCCTGGGGAAGTATAAGGCCGCTCAGGCCGATCTGGTGGCGAAGACCAAGGCTTTGGAGGCCGAGGTCGAACAGAATGAGGCCACGTTCGAAAGCGGGGGCGTTCACTCAGCCGAGCTGAAGAAGAAGCTTGATGTGTCCGAGGCAAGGGTGAGGAACCGGGACCGAGATCTGGCGGCCGCTCTGAGTGAGGTGGCGAAGCTCAAGAGATCGGCAAAGGTCGAGAAGGATAGGGCGGTCCTAGCGGCGAGGAAGGCGACCTCGCTGCGATATCGAGAGAAGATACTGAAGTATCGTGCTCAGAAGGAGAAGATGGACGAGGCCATCCTCGTGTTGAAAAAGCTCGAGCAGTGCCGGGGTAACAGAGAATTGATCTCGGAGGCACTGAAGAGGGATATTTCCTACTGGCCGGAGAACTCAAAGATACTGAGGATAACATCACTCAGTACGAGGCGGAGTATACCGCCATTGCCATTCCCGAGGTCGAGGACATCCCCTTTACTCCTTATACCGACCATTCTCCTCCCGAGGTCCCAGCCGACTCCGCCCCCGACGCTCCTACCGAGGTTCCAGAGCCAGAGGTTCCTCCCTTCGACGAGCACGGGTCGATGATGGGCGTGACAAATGAAGCCCTGAACCAGATTCCTGAGGTCATCGAGGACGCGCAGCCGTTCACCCCATTCCCGGAGCGCCCCGAAGTCTGAGCTCAAAGCCCTGCTCCTCGTGACCCCGCCCACTTTTAGTGATGTAATGTATGATCTCATCTCTCCAATCCCCCCATTCCATAGTTACTACTGCCGCGACAGTGATGGATATGGAAGGTTGTTTGATTGTCTCGACTTGTATTATCCTTTTGAGGTCCGGGTCCGAAGTGGACGCCGAGGCGGCCAGTGCGTCTGTCGAGGTGTTTTCACCCCTAGGGATTCGCGTTAGAGAGATTTGTTTGAACTGTGCCGTATGGTCTTTTACGATCTTCGAATAGGCTTCCATTCGCTTGTCCCGCGTCTCGTATTCGTCGGAGTATTGATTTCCTACGAGCTGAGAGTCGCAGAAAGCCTGCACTTGCTTTGCTCCCACGACTGTAGCCAATCTTAGTCCGGCTATCAATGCTTCATACTCAGCCTCGTTGTTGGATGCAACAAAGTCGAGTATGAAAGATTGTTTGATGACTTTACCGTTGGGGGATGTTAGGTGTATTCCTACTCCCGCCCCTTGTTTTGACGATGCACCGTCCACTTTTAGTGTCCAGGTGCCATCGTCTTTAGTAACGGTGGGGTCTTCTTTGGAGAGTTCGATGAGGAAGTCCGCTAGAACTTGAGATTTAGTGCATGTCCTGATTCGATACTCAATGTCGTACTCGCTTAGCTCTACGGCCCATTTGGTCAATCTTCCGATTGATTAGGGTTGTGTAGGAAACTTCTCAGCGGTTGGGTCGTCATCACTATTATGAAGTGGGATTGAAAGTACGGCCGGAGCTTTCGCGATGCGGAAACAACGGGTAAGGCCAATTTTTCCATTATAGGATATCGAGTTTCTGCATCGACTAATGACTTGCTCACATGGAATATGGGTCGTTGGTCCCCTTGTTCCTCCCTGACGAGCACTCCACTAACGGCCGCTTAGGAAATGGCAACGTATAGGTAGAATGGCTTTCCTGTCATGGGTTTTGCTAAGATCGGGGGTGTCGATAGATATTCTTTTAGTTCTTTAAATGCTTTTTTTTCATTTTTTGTCTCATTCGAGTTTCTTGTTTCCTTTGAGGAGTCGGTAGAATGAGAGACATTTGTCCGTGGATCGAGAGATGAAGCGATTGAGGGTGATGATACGGCCTGTCAATCTCTGCACTTCTTGCCTTTTACGAGGTGAGGGCATCTCTCGTAAGGCATTTAGCTGGTCCGGGTTTACTTCAATTCCTTGTTAAGTGACCAAGTACCCGGGAATTTCCCAGAGGACACTCGGAACGAACACTTAGCAAGATTGAGTTTCATTTGATACTTATTTAGTTCCCCGAAACATTCCTCCAAGTTTCCTACTTGGTCGTTTTCCCTTAGGGACTTGACGAGCACACTACAAGAAATACCACATTTAGCGACGAAACTATTAGCGACGATTAAGTCGTCGCTAATAAATCGTCGCTAATCACCCTTTTAGCGACGATTTTATCGTCGCTAATTTTTTGGTGCCAAAAATATTAAAGTTTGGCGGCAAAGATAATTAGCGACGAATTTATCGTCGCTAATTCTTTTTTGTCGTCGCTAAGTTCCCGGGAAAATAATTAGCGACGATAATATCGTCGCTAAATGTTTTTTTGTCGTCGCTATACAATTAGCGACGATAAAATCGTCGCTAAATGTTTTTGAATTTTGACGAATTTTAAAGAGGGAAAAATCCCTCACATTTAATTACAACGAAATGATTTAGTGACGAATTTTAATCATTTAGCGACGATTTAATCGTTGCTAAATGTTTTTGAATTTTGACGAATTTTTAAGAGGGAAAAATCCCTCACATTTAATTACAACGAAATGATTTAGCGACGAATTTAAAAACATTTAGCAACGATTAAATCGTCGCTAAATGTTTTTGAATTTTGACGAATTTTAAAGAGGGAAAAAACCCTCACATTTAATTACAACGAAATGATTTAGCGACGAATTTATCGTCGCTAAATGAAATATCGATTTAAGTTCTTTTAGCGACGAAATGAAATCATTTAGCGACGACAAAATCGTCGCTAAATGTCTTTAAATACCAGATCGCGACCCAGCTTCCCCATTTCTCTTTCTCAAACCTAAATCGATTTCTCTCTCTTTTTCTCTCTCCCGCCGTCGCCGTGCCCTCCTCCGCCGTGTGCCGCCGACGCCGACCTCGTCGTACCCGGTAACTCTCTCTCTCTCTCCTCACTTCTCTCTCTCTCCTCACATCTCTCTCCTTACCGGCCTCTCTCTCTCCCATTGCAGCTCCTCCGCCGCGCTCCGCCGCTCCGCCGCCGACGCCATAGCCACTTCCCCGCCGACGCCGTCCTTGGCCGCTTCCTCTTCTTTGGCCGCGCGCGCTCTCCCTCGCCGTACGTGATCGGTAATTTTTTTTTAAAAACTTTATATATATATATATACGATTAATATATTAATTAGTTATATATATTAGTTATTTATATATATATATATATATATAACTTTAGTTATATATTAGTTATAAATTTATTTTGATTAGTTATATTTACATAATTTATATTTTTAGAATTATTTATTTGTTATAAATTTTATAAATTATAAATGAAGTAATTAGTTATAAATGAATTATATATTTGTTATAAATTTTATAAATATTGAAATTAGTTTTATAAATATTTGTTAATTTTTGGGGCTTTTTTATTTCTTAAGTTAGCCGTGTTGTTATTTTTGGCCGTGTTGTTAGCCGTGTTGTTATTTTTGGCCGAGGACTTGTCTTGACCGATTGCGTTTTGTGATTCTGAGCCGCGGGTTATTTATTTTGGTGATTTTGATGAGGATTCGCTTGTTTGTGATTTTGATGAGATTGATGAAATGTGATTATTCCGTTTCGCGTTCGATTTTTGAAGTTGTGATTGGATTAGGAATTAATTTGAAAATGGATTTGACAGTTGAGTTTTGAAATCAATGAATAATGATTTGAGATTGATTTTTTTTTTTGTTCGGGCTCGGCTTTTTGCTAGTTAATCTTGAAGTTGAAATTTAAATTTTATGACGAGTTAGAAAATTTTAATGACAAGTCTAGAAATTTTTATGAAAAGTCTAAGGATTTTGTGACAAGTTATAGTTTGATTCGTGTTTGGTTGTGTGACTTGTCTTGACAAGGATTTTGTGCCGCACCATGCAGAGTTTCAGCGCCAGCAGAAGAGCGTTTCACGTCGAGGCGGGGGAAAACGAGTGGCGGGACGACGAAGCAAAGGTCGCGACTAGTGTTTTATTACATATTTTGTATATAGTAGATTTTTATTTACATATTTGTCGATAATCGAAATCGTAATCGTATTTTATATATAAGTTCATTTCGATAATATAATTTGATTTTTATTTGATTTTTAATGTTAGAATTTCATAAACGAAAAACAAAATAAAAAATAAATAATTAACGACGATAAAAATTAATAATTTTAGAAATTGAAAAAAAAAAGTTTGTAATTAGCGACGACAAAGTCGTCGCTAATTATTAAAAAATTAACGTATTAGCGACGACTTAATCGTCGCTAATTCGCGCGCGAAATTCACCCGCGGGAATTAGCGACGATTAAATCGTCGCTAAATAATTAAAAAAAACTCCTAGTTTAAACATTTAGGGACGATTTAATCGTCGGTAATATCGTCGGTAAATATTTAGCGACGATTAATTCGTCGCTAAATATATTTAGGCACGGACATTTAGCGACGATAAAAATCGTCGCTAAAATCGTCGCTAAAGAGATTTAGCGACGATTATGGGGTCATTAGCGACGAAAAAAATCGTCGGTAATGGTGAGATTTGTTGTAGTGGCATACCATAGATGTATACTTTCATTGTTTTTCCTATTTTTTCTTGGATTATTTACAGTAATGCCCCTTGAACTCCTGCACAGGTAATACTATGCCCCCCTCAATTTGAAAATCGTACACAGCCAACCCTAAAATCTTGCATCGTAACAAACATAGTCCTTCCATCAAAATTTATCTGACGGTATTAAACAAACAAGGGTAAAAACGTATTTTTTTTTCTTTTTCTTCTTTTATTTTATATCCTTTTTTTTTTATTATTTTTCAAAAATGTCCTAATATCAAAGAAATAAATATATAACAATAGACTAGAATACTTTCATTTTTTGATATCAAAGAAAACAAAAACTAATTACAGTGCGTGGCTTCTATTCCTTGCATTCATTCTGTAGCGAATGAGCTTCTATTCCTCTTCTTCGATTGTTAGGTTTTGAAATCGGGATCGGAAAAATTGTATTTTTACAGTGCGTGGCTTCCTCCGTTGGTGGCAGCGGAGATGGCCAAGGAAAGAGAAGCTTTCAGCGATGTCATCGAAAATGTCTCAGGCGTTTTGTTGGACCCCGATCAAAACCTCTGCGAAATCCCCGCCATGTTCGCGCTCTCCGACGGTGAAGGTTTTCTCTGTGGCATTTCGTCAAACACCTCTTAAGCGTTCTGCTGGACCTTGTACTGAAGCCTCCGACGATCTCCTCGTCCCTCAAGAATACAGAACCACTGCGTACTCCGCCACTGCTGCCGAGAAGTCCCATTTGTGCGCGATCTAAGGGCCGTACTAGTCCGAGAACAAGTACGACACCATTGACTTGCTTCGGCAAAATAGTCAACGGAAACACCGATCAAAACCCGATTCGTTTCGCTCTCCGCCGGTTCTTGACACTTATGTAAGATCAGAGAAGACGATCACAGCGTCGAGTGCTGGGGACTCTGCACCGCTTGCTCTCTCTGCCAAAACAACTCTTGCCGGAAGTATTTGGCTCTCTCGAAGACTCTAGTTGCACATGAGTTCCAATGAACTAAGTTTTTTTTAACTTCTCTTTAACGATAGGGGCATTTTGATACTTTGTCACGTTCTAAAAACGTGACCACACACCTAACATCCGTCAAGAATATGTGACGGAAGGACTATGTTTGTTACGATGCAAGATTTTAGGGTTGGCTGTGTACGATTTTCAAATTGAGGGGGCATAGTGTTACACGTGCAGGAGTTCAAGGGGTATTGTTGTAAATAATCCTTTTTTCTTTGAACATTTCGTTGACTAACCTTTGATAGGTGGCGCCAGGGTTCTTTAGTCCAAATGGCATGACCTTGTAGCAATAGGTGCCTCGGTTTGTTATGAATGCCGTTTTTTCTTGATCGTCTGGATGCATTACGATCTGGTTGTATCCCGAGAATGCGTCCATGAACGAGAGTATTTTATGTCCCGCGGTTGCCTCTGTTGTCAATGGTGCCCACAAGAAGAGTTGTAGTCTTTACTTTTGTACATTTGATGTAATAAAGTCTCACGAAGACTCTTGCTTGTAATTGCTTATTCATTAATAAAAAGTTGAAACGTTCATTCATTATTACTTGTGTGAAGCTTAATGATAAAACCTTAGTCTTTAGTCCATAAACAAACCTAACAACACATGCAGAGACAAATGTAGATTTGCATGAACAAACTCTTCATGGTTTGCTTAAAACGATATATTCGCAATCTAATGGTCAAATGACTATTGACCTCAGTACGATTGTTAGGAGAATCTATGATGTCTGGTTATGGGACATTGAGAGTTGGAGACTCTATAGGTCTTCTAGGTATCTTCTGAAGGTACTGAATTGACCAGTGCACTTCTAGAGACAAAATAAGAACAAACCATTTAACCTCTTATGTCTCGAAGCCACTACGTATGAATTGCATCATGCATGCCTTAATCCTGAAATGAGAAATGCCATTTCACAGCTTACTTATTCTCATTTGAGAAAGTCAGAGTTCGGACTCACTATGTGATTCCGAACAGGACCTGTTGGTGAAGTACTAAGTTGTGAAGATGTCATGAGTAGCTTTGTGAAGTTCTCATAGATATGGAATTCATGTACAAGATTGCTGAAATGCAATATATATCACCTCATGCTTTGTTCCTTGGAATGTGAATAAATGAACTGTCCAGTGTCCATATTGAGTCTTGACTCTTTTGGATGAAACAATGTGACTTGTTAGCTCCTCGTCAATACATTGTTTCTAACTTATTCACAAGCGACAAAGGAGTTGAGGAAATAACAGCTAGAATGGTAAAATGGTAATTTTGTAAATCCCGACTAGCTGATGATATTCATGATGGGTAAACATAGATAATATTCAATGGACCCACTCATTACATTTAGGTTGAATTCTTGAGTAGAAAATAAATTCATTTGAACTGAGAGATTCTCAGTGTCAACTCTTTAGTGTAGTCAATTGACATTATGCTAAACTTGGAAAAGGTTTGTGAACTTTTGAGTCCAAGTATTTTAGTCAAAGCTTTGTTCATTTGGATCCATGAGGTCACTGTCACAAATCATATCGAGTAGGAATAGTTAAACTAGAAGCTAAGTCAAAACAAGAACGAGACAAGTTTTACTAAAATTGTCTAAAGGGTATTTTTGTCTTTTTGAACATAGGACGAAATGAATGTCAATTTTTTTTTTAACATTGTCATATGATGACAAATGAAATTTAAATCACAGGCCAACTTAACGAATTTGGGCCTTGAGGATTTATTTAATTTCATGGAATTTTATGTGAAAATTCTTAATGAGTTTTTCTTATATTGTCATTAACAAATAAAGAAACATCTAGAAACATGTTCTAGACTCAAAATTTCGTGCATACCATAGAGAGAAAGAGGAAATTATTTTTTGCATTGATGTATGAAGATACTTGCCAAAAGAAAAAGAGGAAACAAATTTCCTCTAGAAGGAAAGCTAATTTTCGGCCAATTAAGAAGCAAACAAATGAGGAAACAAATCCAAGGTGTCATGACTTCCATCTTGGACGTGCAACATAGTGGAAAAGAGGAAATAAACATTTTCTCACGAATATGTGATATTCTATAGAAAAGAGGAAACTACCTTTGAAGGTAATCCTCCTCCTATAAATACCCCACCTCATTCTCATTGTTTCTCATCCCACATAAGTTATAGATTGAGAACTTCTCTCTCTAGACCTTGTGGCCACCCCTCTCTTTCTCTATCTAGTTATCTTTCGTTTTTGTTTTGGCACCTAGGTCCACATTTGACCTAGTGTTTTAGCTCTTCGACTTTAAGACTTGTTCTTGAGTCGTCGTGTTTAAAAGTGCCCACACACTAATTCCTTTCTTTCTCGAATGATTATTGTGATAGAAACTTTCATGGTTGCTCGAGTTCCCGAAGAAAGAAGAGAGACCTGCTGCGAGGGGAGACGAAAGTTTTCATCCTTCCGAAGGCTCATCAACGTTCAAGCTTCTTAAAGGTTAGTAAATTCTTTAATGCTCATAATAGTTTTTATTTACATGTACTTGCTCTTTGTTTAGGTTAGTAAAAACGTTTTACTTGTTTTAAAGAAAATTTTTAAATTTCGCCGCTTGCTCGAAGCGTTAAATCTTTTCTTAACCCTAGATCAATTCCAACAGCCTCGACCAGTTGGTCGATATATGGCAATGGGAAGCTGTCTTTGGGGCATGCTTTGTTCAGGTCTGTGAAATCGATGCATACCCTCCATTTTCCGTTTCTCTTCTTCACGACGACAGTGTTTGCTAACTAGTCCGGATATTTGACATCGCGGATTGAGTCAGCTTTGAGGAGTCTTTCGACTTTGTCATTGACCACTGATGCTCTGTCGGGGGAAAGCTTGCGTCTCTTTTGTTTTACTTGTTTGAAACTTGGGTCAATATTGAGCTGATGGGACGTAACGTCGATACTAATCCCTGGCATATCTTCACTGTCCACGTGAAGGTGGATTTGTTTTGTTTCAGGAAACGAATCAACTCTCGCCGTACACTTCCCTTAAGCGCGGCTCCGATTCCTACGCATTTGGAGGGGTCGAGGTCGTCGAGCTGTATTTATACTGTCATTTCAGTACTTGGGGAGTCCGATTCTTCCAGTTCAGAGCTTTCATTTTTTGTTGGCTCTACGTTCATTAATTTCTATTGTTTGTCGTTAGCCTCTTTAGTATTCTGCTTATGGTTAGTGAGATACCAGCTACGGGAGGTTGCCTGTTTTCCTCTTATTTCTCTTATCCCATCAGGCGTGGGAAATCGAATACACTGGTGAAAGGTTGAGGGGACGACCCTCATCCGGTGTATCCATGGTCGTCCCAGGATGATGTTGTAGGGGGAGAGACATTCAAGAACCTGGAATTCGACTATTTTGTTTATCCCGTTGGTCTTTACAGGCAGCTTAATGGTTCCCATCAATGGGGTAGTCGACCCGTTGAAGCCTGTCAGCTGAGTCTGCTCCCTTTCAATCTCAGATTCCTCGATTCCCATTCTCTTGAGGGTATCTTTAAAAATGAGATCTACGGAGCTTCCTCCATCGATCAGGACTCGAGCGACCTCGAAATTGGACACATCGATCGTTATTACGAGCGCATCGTCATGTTGGTCTGTTGCCCCGGAGGCTTCTCTTTCGGAGAATGAGATTTGAACATCTTGTTCTGCTTCGATTTTGGTGGTCTTATTCATCAGCTGACGCTGATGAGCTTTGATTGAGTTGACTGAGCCGTTGCAAAATTTTGAACCGCCCATTATGAAGTCAACTCGATGGTTTGTCATGGTTGGCGGGGATTCTGGCTCCCCGTCATCGGTGGGCCTAGATCTTTTAAGGGAGGGATTGCCTCTCCCGCGGTTGTTGAAAACCTTCTTTTTGGGCGGGGGACCCAGGTCAATGTTTTTAATTCCCCTTTTGCATATTTTGTAGCCAACACTTTGCGCATAGTTTCGCAGTTGATTGTGGCGTGGCCGGTGGCCTGATGGAAATCGCAGAATGCATTTGGATCTCTGGTCCATTTTTTCGCATGGGGACCTTCTTCCTTGCTCTCGTCCCCTACGTTGAAAGCAAACCCCAGAGGGGCGTGCTGCTTCCTGGTGTGTGGCCCGACCTCTTGGGGGTTGGGTCGTCGGGGATTGCTCCCAGCGCTTACAGGCTGCACCCATGTGTTAGCATGTGGTTTCTTTTCGGCCGCATGCTGTTTTTCCAAGGAGGCAAACTTCTCCTCGGCCTTAGCATAGTTTGCGGCTTTGTTGATTGCGTCTTCCAATGTAAGGGGGCGGTTTACAGTCATCTCTAGTTTGAATCTCGATTCATGTCACAGACCGTTCCTTAGAGAGGTTATGGCAGATTCGGGATCTACGTTGGAGATTTTTGAGAGGACGTCCTTGTAGCCGATCATGTAGTTTTTCAAGGACTCGGTCTCCTTCTGCTGGACTCCTCCACAGGTTTGCTATCGTGAGTTCGTCCTCGACGAACATCGAATAATGTTTCAAGAAAGCTGTCGATAGTTTAGCAAAACTATCGATGGACTTAAGCTCGAGTTTGGAGAACCATTCTAGAGCAGCTCCAAACAAGCTTTTGGCGAACAATTGTCAGTATCCCGCCTCTTGTTCTCTCTCCATCAGCATAGCTCCTCCCATTGCAATTCTGAAGGACTGGATATGAGCCTTCAGGTTCGAGGTCCCATTGTACCGAGGAAGATGAACTTTCCCGACATCTCCAATGAAAACGTCGGTGATGTTTTTAGCGAAAGGGGTCCTTCCCGTTTCGGCGACGAGTCGGTCTATCTCGGAGGCCGAACTAGTCGCACTGTGAAATTTTGAGTGGACCGCTTTCAGTTTGGCCGTCACCGATTTCTTGAACCTTTCGAACTCGGTCATGTTGGGCTCACCCTCCTAGGAGGGGCAAAGTCCCGTGCGCACTGGAGTGACCGTAGTGACTTCGGCCTGATTGTACTGTGTCTGGTTCTTCCCACCAAAATATTGGGGGGTGAACATTTGGAAGGTCGTCGCGAGGTCCGAAACTTGCTGAGAAAGATCCCGGGGGTGCTCCCGCTAGCGGGGGCGGGGGTAGTCTGGTTGGATCGATCGCCTGTTCAGTAACCTACAGCCCCCCTGAGCTATGAGCTCGAGCCCGGGGGTTGATCTGTCCCCTGGGAGACCTGGATCCCGGTGAAGTCCAGGCGGACTCCGGGAGGAAGAACTCGGCTCGTCTGCGCGGCTGACGCCATGTTGCGAGCAGATTTCGAGGCGGTCATTTCGCCGAATCCTGCTGCTGATCCGAAGTATTCTGAGGGGTCAAGAGGGAATCCAAACGGGTCTTGAGGCTCCGATTGGTTTCTTCTTGACTTTCTATTTTTTTATTCAACATATCCAGGATTGTCCTGATCCCCGGAGGGATTTCCTCTCCCGATTCATAGCGAGTTAGGGGTGGAAGACATGGTATTACTTTTCTGGTGAACTTGCTTCTTTCGAGATTAGCCTTTCCGAGATTTCCCACAGACGGCCCCAAATTGTTGATGTTGATTTCAACTATCTCAAATTATACTATGATATATATATATATTGATTTATTTAAATATGGGTTTTGGATGATGTCGTATAAGAAGCAAAAGGAATTCGAAAAGAAATGAATGGAAATGAATATAAATATTTGATGATTTTATTAATAATTGGAGGTATTACAATCAGGGGGTGAAGTGTCGAACTCAAAAGGGAGGGCGAACTCAGAGAAATAAAAGAGAAATTGAGTATATAAAAAATGAGTAAGCTTGCGTGTGCGAAAATTGACATATCGGCTTCTATTTATAGTAGGGGAGGATTCTTGAAGTAGAGACGTGTTCACCAGTTCGGCTCTGCCACGTTGCTGGTCGAAGTTATCTCAGATCCGGTCTTCGCGGCGAGGTCTTCTGTCTGACCGAGACGAACTCCCTGACTGAGTCCACACGAGTTATTCATCCTTCCTTTGGCGAACTGGGCTTCTCAATGGGCTTGGGCCGACCTCTAGAAGTCGAGCGGGGCCCAGATAATTCTTTGAAAACCGGACTGCGTCTTCTGTTGGGCTTTGGTCGAACCGAAACCCAATTTGAATGATTTTAGTTTTGGGAAATTGATTTTTAACCCCCACAAAACCTAGTCTTGCAAAACAGCTCTCAGGAAATAGTTAAATGTAATATTTAACTTATTTATATGGTGTAAATAGACAGTCAACTAATTGTAATGTATTAATATTTGGGATAAGAAATTTGGTATAAATATGTGGTAAAATATAGATTTGAAATTTGGTATAAATATGTGGTCAAACATAGATGTGGGTAAATCTATATGTGTATATTTAGTTTTTGACAAAATACGTTGAAAGCCAATATTTTGACAAGAGAAATTTTTATTTTATAGACCTACAAGTTAACAAAATATCGGGATTAGACCTCACACTTTAAAAATATCTAAAAATGGACTTTTGTCCCAATTTCGGACACAAATACCCTTTTGAATAAATACACTCATTTCACTTTCACTCTCTATCTTTTCAATCCCTATTTCGGTCTTTCATGCTCGATTCCGACGAGATATAACTAAATTCAATGAGATACGAGAGAATCCGATGAGCTATGATAACATAAAATGACAAAATTTTACGTGAATTTGACTTTTTCCGCGTAAAATGTCCAAAAAGTATGAATTTTATCGTATAGCATCGTACATTATCGTACGGCATCGTACGTTATAATTATAATGTACATTATAATTTGTATGGATTTTATCGTACATTTTAATTATAATGTATAGTATCTCATCGTACGACATCGTACGTTATAATTATAATGTATATTATAATGTGTATAAATTTTATCGTACATTATAATTATAATGTATTGTATCTCATCGTACGGCATCGTATGACATAATTATAATGTACATCATAATTTATACAAATTATAATGTACATTATGATTATAACGTACGATGCCATATGATAATGTACGATGCTATACGATAAAATTCATATTTTTTTGACATTTGAAGCGGAAAAAGTCAAATTTACGTGAAATTTTGTTATTCTATGTTATCATAGCTCGTCGGATTTCTTCATATCTCATTGAATTTAATTATATCTCGTCGGAATCGAGCGTGAAAGATCGAACGAAGGATTAACATACTTACATAGTTACATATATAGCTCTACTATTCTACGGCACAGTCGATCAATCAAGGGCATTAGACTATTCACTTTCACGATTGGGTATTACTAGCTATAGGCTATAGAGGGCCACCACGTATACGTCGCGTAACTATTTAGCTTTTTCAACCCATCACCAATATTACAATTATATAGCACTTGCACTGCATATTTTGTATATCGACGCTTAAGGTCTTTTTCCTCAAGGTGGGAACTCAAAACAGGCCAAAATAATGACACCCTATCCCAGATAAAGATTGATGGACTTGACAATCGTTGAATTATTTTTTATATTATTGCACACATGGATTTGCTTGATGTACATAAATGCACACATAGCAAATCCCTTTCATTCGATGGTCTATTTTAAATAATGCCTCACATGCACGTGCAGAGCTTGATTGGTCTTTTATGAGTTGTAGTAGTAGTACTACGTACCACTTGGCAACTACATTTTCAAGTGAAAGGCCGTTTTCTTTGAATTCGATATGAAATCAATAGACTACACGTCTTTGATAAGGTGTTTGTGTGTGTCCTCAATCAGATTGCAAGATGTAAAAGGGTGGTCACTGATGTTTAGCTAATTAGCTTTCAAATACAAGCCTCGCTCTCACCCCATATTATCGATACAGTTTACATATTGTTCAAGCTTATATGGACCATCTACTCTCTCTCTCTCTCTCTCAATGATCACCTTAAAATGAGTGAATGCAAAAAGCCATTATATCGATAGAGCATGTTAAAAATCTTACATCGGATATCAAGTATGGAAATTAATAAAATTTTACTAGTCAATAAATTACTTTTTTTTATTGTCAATTAGTTTTGAGATGCAACTTCACTCGCAAAAGTTTTACCGCAAAAGTTTTAACGAAAACTAGAACCTTTATAAAAACTAAACGAGCTTCTATCTAAACATAACGTGTTTAACATTGTACTAGAACTTATGCAAAAAGGATCACTATTGACGAGTAAACTTCTGAAAGATAAAAGAGCTTAACAAAGTTTTTAAAAATTACTCGCTGTCTATTAATTTTTTAGATGGAACACGTGTGATACAAAGCAACGTTGAAGTTTTATTTACAATTAATAGAATGGAAATGCAGGTACAAAAATATGATCAAAGGATAATATTTGCCAGAGAATTAATGACATCTTATGAAATTGTATTTTGGCACTGCACAAACAGCAATGCAGTTGTGCTGACAATCACGCAACGTGTAACTCGAATTCATTAGGGTTCGCTGAGGTCTGACTATACCAAAATTATTTTACTTTCACGTCGCTTTCGCTGCATGCTATTATAATAATATATAAAAGCAATATAGTGAAATCTCACATTTGGTTTATCATTGAATAATATATTGCGAAAATCATAAATGATAGGAAAACCATATCAGCACGTACACGTGAATGGTCTCCCGGATTACCACGTAATATTAATAATATATTCATATCCTCTTAGGATTCTATTTTTACGTGGACGAAACAGTTTACGTACTACTAGCTTAGGTATGATAAATTTTTTCTATGGTTTGGGGTGTCAGAACATGCAAAAGGTCCTACAATGAGATCAATAATTATTCACTGCAGGATGTGTGTGTATATATATATATATGTAATGTTATTTGACTACCATAGCAGTATTTATATGTACGTGAATCGTGATAATATATAAGACTCCGAATCCTGAACTTGTTTTACCCTGTCTCTCACTTTATTTTTTTAGTAAAAATCATCTCTCTCCAATAGAACTCTATTTCTCACTTTATAAAATAAAACTTTATCTAATAAATATTACAAAAAAAAAAAAAAAAAAAACATAAAACACAACACAATTTTATTTAAATTATGCAAAATAATAAATTTTATATAAATTAAATAATTTGAAAGATAAATATTATATATATATATATATATATATATATATATATATATATATATATATATATAGGCACGAAGCCAGATGTAACTATAGCCCCCCCTCAATTTTGTTTTTGCACTTTTTACCCATTTTTCATTTTATTTTTACAATTTTTTACCCTTAAAATTTATAAATTAGCCCCCCTTGATTTTTTTTTTTTTTACAAATTAGCCCCATCTAAAGTGAAATCCGGGCCTCGTCCCTGTATATATATATATATATATATATATATATATATACACACACAATAACGCTGCACTGTTGAGAATTTTCATCTCACGCTACAATAGTGTGGGATATAAAGGTCGACTGGAGCATCCCACGCTATAATAGCTGGGATTTGGCGCTTCAGTGGAGATGCTCTGAAGCTAATATTTAGTAGTTTATGTCATTAAATGACCATGCTCACCGAGGATATGATTGTAGTTTTTTTAGTATAAATGAGTGTTGTTACATGTGTTGTTGATTTATTTATTACGGCAAGTATATTCGACAAGATGTCTTACAACATGTTCCAAGATATATTGAGACATTTTAGTCGCTGTGCGCAAAATGTAATTTCAACGAGTTTCTTCCTTCGCGAAAATTGATAGAAGAAGACTTTTTGTATTTATTTTATCTGTGTGAATGAGTAAAAAAAAATCATATTTTCGACTTCCGGAGATGTAGACCAGTACAGAAGAAAGCATATTTCTTTAGTGGTCATTTGACGCATTCATTCACATAGTAAGGGTTTTAAGACGTGCAAGATCGACTGATTAGGAAAGTAATTGTGTGGCGGTTGTGGTATAATACTTTGTACGCTATTCATTGTCTTATTAAGTGTTAGAGTTTCTTTTGGGTTCTGTGATTTTGTTATTGAAGTTTTCATAAGAAGAATACGAAACACTGGAAAATTGTTTGACAGTGGAACTGAGAGGATCTCATATTCAGTGCGAGTCTGATCAGAATAGCAGACACTGGGAGAGTGTTAGAGGGAAAGTGAAGGTAGCTCAGATTCAGGGGGAACTTGAGTTTAAATTCATGTGTAATAATTGGAAAATGGAATTGAAGTAATGATGGCTTATATAAGTTCATTGTTGTAGCATTGACTACTTTTCCTATAGTTAATTGGGCAAACTATCCTCCAGAGTAGGTGACGTCGCAAGGAACTGGATAACCACTCTTTGTGTCATATGCTTTATGCATTGAATTTATATATTCCATCTATTGCATAGGAGCAAATTGTCACATGCATCAACTTTACATTATGTACGACATCTTATCTCTCACTAAACATAATTTCAACGGGTATTAGAGGGGGCACCCAAATCTTGAGGTGTGATCCGCGTGTTGTTGATCGTTTCTGTTTGTGATGGATAATACCAGGGAAGACGAATTTGTAATCGCCCATTGGTGCTTGACGGGATGAATTATGCATACTACAAAGCTTACACGTGTCCCTTTCTTAAGTCTGTTGAAAACAAGATTGAAAACCTGCTATCAATAGGTGGTATGTGTTGTCAATGGTGCCCACAAGAAGAGTAGTAGTCTTTACTTATGTACATATCATGTAATAAAGTCTCACGAAGACTCTTGCTTGTAACTGCTGAATCATTAATAAAAGTTGAAACATTCATTCAGTTGTCTCTTTGAAGCTTTATGATAATCTATAGTCTTTAGTCCTTAAACAAACCTAACAACATATAAGGAGACAAATGTAGATTTGCATAAACAAGCTCTTCATGGTTTGCTTAAAAAAATGTATTAGCAATCTAAAGATCAAAGGACTATTGATCTCAGTACAATTGTTAGGAAAATCTATGATGTCTGATTAAGGGGCATAGAGAGTTGGAGACTGTATAGTTCTTATAGGTATCTTCTGAATGTACTGAATTGACCAGTGCACTTCTAGAGACATAATAAGAACAAACCATTTAACCTCTTTTATCTCGAAGTCACTACGTATGAATTGCATCATGCTTACCTCAATCTTGAAATGAGACATGTCATTTCATATCTTACGTATTCTCATTTGAGAAAGTCAGAGTTCGGACTCACTATGTGGTTCTGAACAGGACCTATTGGTGAAGTACTAAGTTATGAAGATGTCATGAGTAATTTTGTGAAGATTTCATAGATATGGAATTCGTGTACAAGATTGCTGAAAATGCAATGTATATCACCTCATGCTTTGTTCCTTGGAATGTGAATAAATGAACTAGGCACTATCCGAATTGAGTCATGACTCTTTTGGATAAATCAATGTGACTTGTTAGCTCCTCGTCAATACATTGTTTCTAACTTATTCACAAGCGACAAATGAGTTGAGGAAATAACAGCTAGAAGGGTAAAATGGTAATTTTGTAAATCCCATCTAGCTGATGATATTCATGAAGGGTAAACATAGATAATATTCAGTGGATCCACTCATCACAATTAAGTTGAATTATTGAGTAGAAAATAAATTCATTTGAACCGAGAGATTCTCAGTGTCAACTCTTTAGTGGAGTTAGTTGATATTAAGCTAAACTAGGAAAATGTTTGTGAACTTTTTAGTCCAAGTATTTTAGCTCAAGCTTTGTTCATTTGGATCCATGAGGTCACTGTCACAAGTCATTTCGATTAGGATTAGTTAAACTAGAAGATTAGTCCAAACAAGAACTAGACAAGTTTTACGAAAATTGTCTAAATTGTAATTTTGTCCTTTTGGACATAGGATGGTATTAATGTCAATAAATAAGTTTTTTTTTTACACAATGAGATTGGATCACTCGGCCATAATGTCTTAATTGGCCTTGAGGATTAATTTCATTTCATGGAATTTTACTTGAAAATTCTTTATGGGCTTTTCTTATATTGTCATGAACAAATGAAGAAACATCTAGAAGCTCCTTCTAGAAGCCCTTGACCGTCCATTGCAAAAGATAAAATGAATTATTTTGTGCACTGATGTATGAACATACTTGCCAAAAGAAAAAGAGGAAACAAATTTCCTCTAGAAGGAAATGTTTCACACGGCCAAGGAGAGAGCAAGACAAAAGAGGAAACAAATCCAAGGACTTGCATGGCAAGGCTTTGACGTGTGACATGAGGAAAGAGAGAAAATATTTCTCATGAATATGTGATATTCTATAGAGAAGAGGAAACTAGCTTTTGAAGGTAATCATTCTCCTATAAATAGAGCCGTCATTCTCATTGTTTTTCATCCCAAAATTTTAGAGATTGGGAGCTTCTCTCTCTAAGTTTGGCCGCCCACTTCTCTCTCTCTCTCTTCCCTTTTCGTTTTTGTTTTGGCACATAGGTCCACATTTGACCTAGCATTATGTTTTAGCTCTTCGACTCTAAGACTTGTTCTTGAGTCGTTGTGTTCAAAAGTGCCCACACACTAATTCCTTCTTACCTCGAGTGATTTATGTGATAGAAACTTTCATGGTTACTCGAATTCCTGAAGAATGAAGAAAGACGAACTGCGTGGGGAGACGAGCGATTCAACCTCCACAAGCTTCTCAACGATCAAGCTACGTAAAGGTTAGTAAACGAGTTTTGTTTGTTTACACGTTTCGTTTTACGTTTGTTGTTATTTAATTTTATACTATGTTATTACCATGTTAATAAAACACATATAAAAGCTTTTAACAATTCTCTAAAACATTTAGTTACACTCGATTCTTTTGCACTCAAATCCGAACTTCAATTATTTCCAGTTTTCATCGAGCTCGAGAAAAACCTACGGTGAAAGTGGCATAACTCTCTGCTCAGAATTTGAAATTCAAAGATTCTTCAAATTAAAGTTCTGTTTTCCTCTTTTTGATACCGTTGGTTTTAGGTCAAAAGGATGTCGGAGCCGCCAGTTATAACAATTTTACTATGAGGTGCGCGGCTTTTCTGAAAGTCCAGTTTTTTAGAATTTTTGAATTCCATAAGATAATAAACATAATGTAAAAGATTAAAATGTTTTGATTTTTGAAAAATTTACTTGAATTGAATTTCTTTAAAAATAGTTTGATTGTTGAAAATCGTTTTTAATTTCAAACTTGAAAATGTTTTGTCATCCAAATCAAATATGTTTTTCAAAATGTTTTCAAAATGTTTTCAAAACTATATCTATATCACATATGTTCAAAATCTATATGCTCTTGAAAGTTTGAGTGAGAGGTTTTCTCGAAGACGAGCCGAAAAAATAAAGATGTGTAATCTCAAACTATCAAGTGTTCAAGTGAGTTGAAGTTCACACTTCTCTGATGCTCTTTCCCGAATAGAAAATAGGAAAATGTCCGAGTATGTACCTTGTGGCTTTATGCACTAACACTGCTCTTCCTTAAAGATGAAGATCTAAGATTCATTTCTAGAAGTCCACTCTATCGCTCTATAGCTAGGAAATATGTTTCCAAACTTATAAGAGATGATGTGCCTACTCTAAAAACTAAGTGGAAGGGTTATACTTGTTGTTTACAACCCACGATCCCCAACACTAATGAAAAGTGCAATTATCGCCAGACTAAGAGTCACCCTCGTGGCCCTCTCTTAAATGAGAATACTCAACGACGCTTTGCTCTGATCATTGCTCAATGACCTACGTCCGAGAGTGAGACAATGAGACAAGGCCTCCCCTCGGTGGATTGTTTTTTCAAAGTCGATATCTTGGACTAAGTGGTTGGTTACACACTTAGACTCCATCCCTAGTAATCCTCCCTCGAGGCCTTGCGAAAGGATGTGAGTGATCAAACTTTTTTATAAGGTGGCTACTCAAATATGATGTATTGACATCTTGGCTATGCATTAATGATGAGTCAATTACTTATGAAAGGAGACTCGCTGCGGCCTTCCCTAGAAGGAGTAAAGTGTCAGTTCGTTCATAACACCTTTGGATTTTTCCTGTCTTGTTCATCCTAAAAACTTAAACAAACTTAAATCCTAAACCAAAAGACTAATCATAAACTTGTTTCAACTTTTCAGCATAATGTCTCTCAACCATCCTTTCCTCAAAAAAACTCGAAGGCGAGAATTACGTCGACTGTAAACGTAACCTCGACATAGTCCTTACCGTGGACAAACACAAATGGATAGTCACCACCCCTATGCTCAAACGAATGATGATTCGACACAAGAGGAAAAAGATGCCTTGGCAGTTTGTCTTTGATCCGATGAGATTGCGAGGTGCTATATCTTGGCATCAATGAACAATATGTTGCAACAACAACATCGTGACATCGAGACTGCCGCCGACATGCTCTACAATCTCCATGAGATGTTTGGAGGGCAAGGGCGCCAAGCAAGGTAACAAGCGGTCCGACAGTTTATGAACTATCGCATGAAGGATGGGACTCCCGTTAGAGACCATGCGATGCTAATCATTCGTTATCTAAACGAAATGGAGATCCTTGGATCTTAGATTGATGGGGAGACCAAAATAGATATGATCTTAGAAACTCTCCCCGAGTCTTTTGATACCTTCAAGCTGAAATACTCCATGAACAAGCTAGAGTACACTGTTATCGAGCTTATGAAGGAGCTTCACACCGCTGAGGATCTCACTAAGTAAAAGAGGACTCAAGGAGAGGTACATGCTACTGCCTCCACCTTTGGATCTAAGAAGAGACCTCGCAATACCGAGAAGAAGAACCAACCTAAGGTTCAAAAGAAGAAGAAGACGCCAAGGGTTCCTAAGGTGGACAAGTTGAAAGACAACTGTCACCATTGCAATAAACCTAGTCACTGGCGTAGGAACTGTCCTGCCTACCTCAAAACTAAGAAAAAAGGTATTGTACTTATTACCAAAGCATGATTATTAGCTGATAATATATCTACGTGGATTCTTGACTCCGCTGCTACTAACCATATTTGTTGCTCCTTAACTGGTTTCAAGAAAAGAAAAAGCTTATAGGAAGGCGACTTCTGCTTCAAGTGGGGTGATGGGAGCTTAGTGTCTGCGAAGGGTGTGGGATCCGTGATGCTGTCTTTTGAAGACCGCACTTTAAATTTGAATAATAATATTATGTTCCTTCCTTTGGGAAAAACCTAATATCAGTTGCTCGACTTTTTGAGCAAGAATATTGTTTAAAGTTTATAAAGAATGTAATTCGTATTTCTTTTTCAAATTCGTTTGTCACTGATGCATGTATGAAGAATACTCTTTTTTACATTTATCCCACGCAACCTTCTCTTTTAGACACTGAAATAGATAATTATCTAGTTAGGGAGCCCAAGAGACTTGGGAAGGACGGTCCACTCCAAGCGTCTGCAATAGGTTCACTACCTACTTGTGAATCTTGTATAGAAAGGAAAAATGACCAAGCGACCTTTCTTAGATAAGGGTCGAAAAGCCACTCAGTTTCTGGAACTTGTGCATTCAGATGCATGTGGTCCGCCCTGTACACAGGCACGAGGAGGATACGAATACTTTGTTACCTTCACCGATGATTACTCAAGATATAGTTTTGTCTATTTGCTTAAACACAAATCCGAGACCTTTAAAGTATTTAAGGTCTTTCGTGTTGTCAATGGTGCCCACAAGAAGAGTTGTAGTCTTTATTTTGTACATTTGATGTAACAAAGTCTCACGAAGACTCTTGCTTGTAATTACTTATTCATTAATAAAAAGTTGAAACGTTCATTCATTCTTCCTCGTCTGTTTGAAGCTTTGTGATAAAACATTAGTCTATAGTCCATAAACAAACTTATCAACTTACGAAGAGACAAATGTAGATTCGCATGAACAAACTCTTCGTAGTTTGCTTAAAACGATATATTCGTAATCTAAGGGTCAAAGGACTATTGACCTCAGTATGATTGTTAGGAGAATCTATGATGTCTGGTTATAGGGCATTGAGAGTTGGAGACTCTATAGTTCTTCTAGGTATCTTCCGAAGGTACTGAATTGACCAGTGCACTTCTAGAGACAAGATAAGAACAAACCATTTAACCTCTTATGTCTCGAAGTCACTACGTATGAATTGCATCATGCTTACCTTAATCCTGAATTGAGAAATTCCATTTCATAGCTTACGTATTCTAATTTTAGAAAATCAGAGTTCAGACTCACTATATGATTACGAACAGGACCTATTGGTGAAGTACTAAGTTGTGAAGATGTCATGAGTAACTTTGTGAAGTTTTCATAGATATGGAATTCATGTACAAGATTGCTGAAATGCAATGTATATCACCTCATGCTTTGTTCCTTGGAGTGTGAATAAATGAACTGGCCAGTGTCCAAATTGAGTCTTGAATCTTTTGGATGAAACAATGTGACTTGTTAGCTCCTCGTCAATACATTGTTTCTAACTTATTCACAAGCGCCAAAGGAGTTGAGGAAATAACAGCTAATTTGGTAAACATGAAGGGTAAACATAGATAATATTCCGTAGATCCCGACTAGCTGATGATATTCATGAAGGGTAAACATAACAGCTAATTTCGTAAATCCCGACTAGCTGATGATATTCATGAAGGGTAAACATAGATAATATTCAGTGGATCCGTTCATCATAATTTGGTTGAATTCTTGAGTAGAAAATAAATTCATTGAATCGAGAGATTTTCAGTGTCAACTCTTTAGTGGAGTCAATTGACATTAAGCTAAACTTGGAAAAGGTTTGAGAACTTTTGAGTCCAAGTGTTTAGCTCAAGCTTTGTTCATTTGGATCCATGAGGTCACTGTCACAGGTCATTTCGATTAGGATTAGTTAAACTAGAAGATTAGTCCAAACAAGAAGTAGACAAGTTTTACGAAAATTGTCAAAATGATATTTTTGTCTTTTGAGACATAGGATGAAATGAATGTCAATAAATTTTTTGACATGGTCATTTGATAACATACATCACTCGGCCAATATTAGTTTTATTGGGCTTTATGGATTAATTTCATTTCATAAGAATTTTATTGAAAATTCTTAATGGGCCTTTTTCATGTTGTCATGAACAAATGAAGGAGCTTCTAGAAGCCCCTTCTAGAGTGAATATGGGTGCCAACTACCCAAGGGAAAGAGAGAATATTTTGTGCATAAATGTATCAAGATACTTGCCGAAAGAAAAAGAGGAAACAAATTTCCTATGCATGGCATAAGGGAAATTCGGCCATAAGGGTCAAGGGAGAAGCAAATAAAAGAGGAAACAAATCCAAGGACTTGCTTGGCAAGTCTTGGCCGTGTGACTCTATGAAGGAAAAGGGAAATTGGCTCATGAATATGTGATATTCTATAGAAGAGGAAACTACCTTATTGAAGGTGAGACCTCTCCTATAAATAGGAGCCTCATTCCACACATTTCATTCATCAAAGTTTTAGAGATTTGAGAGCTTCTCTCTCTAGACTTGGCCGACTCATCTCTCTCTCTATCTATTCAATTTCGTTTTTGGTTTTGGCACCTAGGTCCTCATTTGACCTAGTGTTTTAGCTCTTCGACTTTAAGAGTTGTTCTTAAGTCGTAGTGTTTTAAAAGTGCCCACACACTAATTCCTTTTTCTCTCGAGTGATTTAATTAATGATAGAAACTTTCGTGGTTGCTCGAGTTGAAGAGGAAGGAAGAGAGACGTGCTGCGAGGGGAGACGAACGTTGCAACCTTTTCCACAAGCTTCTCAATGTTCAAGCTTCTAAAAGGTTAGTAATCTTTAATGCTCATATTAGTTTTTATTTACATGTTCTTGCTCTTTGTCTAGGTTAGTAAAAACGTTTTACTACTTAAAAGAAATTTTTTAAAATTCCGCCGCTTACCGAAGCGTTAAACTTTTTCGTAAACCCTAGATCAATTCCAACAAATGGTATCAGAGCTATGGTCAAAGATATGCATGTACATGTATTTAAAATTATGAGCTTGAAAATCGTTTTCGAAAGTTTACTAATTTTGTGATAAGTTAGAATTGTTTTCTTAGATTTTTTTTTAATTAATTGCTCTTGCTTTTAAATTAAAAATCATGTTGATTTTCTATGAGTTTGGGATGTTATTAAAAGACATTAGAATCAGTTCTAAAAGTTTTTAATTTTTATATTAAAAAAACGTGGTTTTAAGTTTGAGAAAATTTCGAGTAAATTTTCTAACTAGTTATATTGTCTTGCTAGTTTCTTTTATTTACTTGAATCATTTTATGCTTATTGTTATTTATTTTATACCATGTTATTAACTTGCTACTAAAACACAAATAAAAGCGTTAACAACTTCCTAAAACGTTCCGTTACACTCGATTTTTTTTCGCACCTAAAAAGACCGAACTTTAATTATTTCTTTTTCTTCGAGCTGGAGTAAAACCCGCAGTAAAAGTTGCATAACTCTCTGCTCCGAAATCGAAATTTAATGATTCTTGACTCAAATCAAAGGTCAATCTGTCCTCTTTTCAATGCCACCGGTTTTGGGTCAAAAGGACATCGGAGTCGCCAGTTATGGAGATTTTACTCTGAGGTGCGCGACTGTTCCGAAAGTCCAGTGTTTTTAGAAAACCGGATTTTCAGCCCCACTACCATGAGTTATAGAACTCTAATGAGAAAATTTTCTTGAGAAAAAATGTTTTTCATAAGATTATAAACATGATGTGAAAGATTAAAATGTTTTGATTTTTTGTAAGTTTAATTGAAATTGAATTTTTACAAAACTAGTTTGAATTTTGAAAAACCGTTTTCGCTTTCAAACTTGAAAAATATTTTGTCATCCAAATCAAATAAGTTTTCAAAATGTTTTCAAAACTATATCTACATCACATATGTTCAAAATCTATATGCTCTTGAAAATTTAAGTGGGAGGTCTCCTTGTAGACAAGCCGAAAAATAAAAAATGTGTAAACTCAAACTTTCAAGTGTTCGAGTGAGTTGAAGTTCACACTTCCCTCATGCACTTTCCCGAAATAGAAAATAGGAAAAGATCCGAGTATGTCCCTTGTGCCTTTATGCACTAACACTGCTCTGAACATGAAGATCTAGGATTCTTTTCTAGTTGTCCGCTCTATCGCTCTATAACTAGGAAAACCGTTTCCGAACTTATAAGAGTCGATGTACCGACTCCAAAAACTAAGTGGTAGGGTTATACTTGTTGTTTGTAACCCACGATCCCCAACACTAATGAAAGAAGCAATTAACGTGAGACTAAGAGCCGCTCTTGCGACCCTCTCTTAAATGGGAGTACTCTAAAGTGTTTTTGCTTCGATCATTGCTCAATGAGGTACGTCCGAGAGTGATACGATGAAGGCAAGGCCTCCCCTTGGGGGATTGTTTTTCAAAGTTGACCTTTTGGACTAAGTGGTTGGTTGCACACTTAGGCTCAATCCCTAGTAATCCTCCCTTGAGGCTCTGCGAAAGGATGAGAGTGATCAAACCAATTTAAAAGGTGGCTAGTCAAAATTGGTGTATTGACATCTTGGCTAAGCATTAATGATTTGTCATTTACTTATAAATGGAGATTTTTTGCGGCCTTCTCTTGAGGGAGTAAATTATCGTTTGTTTTATAACACCTTTGGATTTTATCAAGTCTCAAATAAAACTTAAATCCTAAACCAAAGTTTAATCATAAACTTGTTTCAACTTTTATAGGCAATATGTCTCTCAACCCTCTCTCAACAATTCTTTCCTCGAATAAACTCGAAGGCGACAATTACGTCGACTGGAAACGTAACCTCGACATAGTCCATACTCTCGACAAGCAAAAATGGGTTCTCACCACCCCCTGTCCTCAAGCGAATGAAGATTCGACCCAAGAGGAAAAAGACGCCTTGACGGCCTGGCTCCGATACAACTCTTCTTGTGGGCACCAATGCCAACATTTGAATCCTTGTGGAACTAGAAGCTTGGTCACCTAAATCTGAGAAGCATAAAGAAGATCATCTCTGAGAAAGGTATTGTCCCCTCCGCAAGCTCAAGATTGATTAGGAAAACAGTGGTGATGAATGTCAGGTGGGCAGGCAAATTAAGATCACTCAAAAGATGGTGCAACATCTTACGACTTCTTATGTGCTCGAATTACTCCATGTGAATTCTATGGGTCCAATGTAAGTAAAAATTCTACAAGAGAAGAAATATGTCCTTTTATGTTTGGATGACTATTCTAGATATACCTGGGTTGATTTCGTCTATGAGAAGAATGATACTTTTGTTGTGATTTAAACCTTGTGTCATCACCTACAACATGAAACATGTGAAAGTACTAGGAAGATCGTGCGAAGTCGAAAGTGAGCATGAAAGAGAGTATATGAACACAAGCTTCTCCTTATGCATCTTTAAAGGTATCTCATATGATTTTATGGCCTAATTAGCTATATGCAGAACGGTTTTGTGGAGCGACATAAGTGTACTTTGCAAGAAGAAGCTAGTATGATTATGGATGCCAAACATCTTCCTCCCCATGTTTGGACTGAAGCACTTAATACTTATTGTCATATTTATAATAGCGTTGATGTTTGTTTTAATTCCTCTACCACTCATTATAAAATCTGGAAATGGAGAATGCCCAACGTCAAATTTATGATGTACAACTATGTAGATTTTGATAGTTTGGATGATGAGGGCTATGTATATGTTAGTATTGATGTCGATAACATTTTTTGTGCAATGTGATTGACATTACTTGTGGAAACATCTTCATAATCTTATTTTATTCAAATGGAAGTGGCCTTGATATAACCTTTTGTGTTTGAGTTTTTGTTCGATATCAAGAAAATTCAAAGGTTAGTCATCTCACTCATGTCAAATATATTGTTGGTAATGCTAATTATAGCCCTGTATTTTTTTTTATACCAATTCCACTCTGGATGTTTATTGTGACGTTGTTTGGGATGTGAATGCTGAAGATATTAAGAGAACACTTGGTGGTTATTTATTTCTTGGGAATGATCTGTTTTGTGGTTCAATAAGAAGATCTGTTTCTCTTTGTCTATTGTTGAGGTTGAATATATTTAACGGTGAATGTATTTGCACTGAGCTCTTGTGGATGAAACAAATGACTATAAAGTATGATGTCTCGCATGATGTTGTGACATTGTACTGCGACAACATAAGTGCAGTCAATATTTCTAAGAATCATTTTTAACATTTTATTCGTGATGCTATCTAGTTTGTGAATCTTTGC
Source organism: Urtica dioica subsp. dioica (assembly GCF_054948205.1). Lineage (NCBI taxonomy): Eukaryota > Viridiplantae > Streptophyta > Magnoliopsida > Rosales > Urticaceae > Urtica > Urtica dioica. Next base: position 7,309,243 of record NC_142760.1, on the reverse strand, counting down.
TCAGCTATTAGTCAATGTGATACATTTATTTTAATTACAATGTCTAGGCCAATGTTGTTCTTCATGGGCCCATTTTTTGGTTGGCCAATTCGACCAAGTAGAGGATATGAACTTGTCTCTCTTTCTTGTTCATGATTCCATTTATCTGGTTGACTCACTTGATGAAACAATAATGTTGTGATATATTCTTGATGTTTTCATGGGCTCATATATCTGGTTGGCACATTTAACTACACGATAGAATTTCGCGTATTATTCAGTTTCGCTCATGGGCTCAATTTTCTGACTGGCCCATTCGACTTTGTTTTAGTCGTCTCTGGTTTATATTTGAAACCGATGTTATGGTTTGCCGAATAGTTTGTGCGACATTATTATAAGCTTCTATGCCTGTCAATTCACACGAGAGATAATTTTTTTCTATTAGAGGTTAATTGCACTCTCTTATATTTTGAATTTTAACAGCTAGACTTTTCTCGAAATTTTTCTCCCACTCTGTGTGAAAATTTTGATTGCCACTTTGCTTGATTCTATTTCTCAAATTTTTCATATTCTCTTATTGTATTTGTTGAGAATAATAGGAACAAAAAGTGGTGCCTATCCTTGCGGTAAGGCTTTGAAGAAGAAAATTATCGTGAAGAAAGCTGCACATTATTTGTGTGACGGGAATGACCTTTGGTAAAGGTGTCAATCGTTAGGCTAGAGGTCCCTTATCTAAAGGTAATTCATACTCGTAAGGGAAAATCTTCACTCAGAAAATGACGAAGAAGCTATAGAATGTGGACTTGTCTATGGTCGATCTCACTATGAGAATCCTCCTACCCCCATTGAGGATCAATTCAACATCTTTTCGACTGAACCGTCCCTTGTGATGGTTTCAGCTATTTAGGCCAATATTGTCTCTAATTCCTATGATGATGATGAAGATAACAAAGAGGATAGAGCTGCTAGAGGTGATGTTGAAAAAGACCTAGGTAATAGGTCTTGGAATATTGAACACATGATCAAGAACTCTGATAATATTGAGTCTCTTTTGGATGTCGCTGATCCCCTTAGTGTAAATGTGCTTTATTGAAATAGATATAGGATTAAAAAATGGTTTATCACTTCTAGCAAGCGACGGAATATAAAAAATTTCGTTAAAAACATGTAAAACGTTTTTACAATCTAGACAAAGCACATGAACATATAATTTAAAATTTTAAAACTACATTTAGTTTTTAATTGGTACAAACCTTGAATGGAGCTTGAACGTCGAGAAGCCTTAGGAAGGTTGAAACGCTCGTCTCCCACGCAGCTCGCCTCTCCCACTAGTCTTCTTGAACCTGTGAGCAACCACATAAGTTTCTACCATTAGAGTCTTTAGACTTTAGGTTGGATTTAGTGTGTGGGCACTTTTAAACACTATGACTCAAGAACAAGTCTTTGAGCCAAAGAGCTAAAACAAAAAGCTAGGTCTAATGAGGACCTAGGTGCCAAAACAAAAAGGAGAAGAAGAGTTAGAGAGAGAGAGAGGGTGGGCAGCTAAACAACTTAGAGAGAGAAGGTCTCAATCTCAAAATTGTGTGTTGTGAATTATGAATGAGGTGGGGTATTTATATGATGAGGATTACCTTGAAAAGATAGTTTCCTCTTTTCTATTGAATATCACATATTCATGAGCAAATCTTATTTCCTCTTCCTTACCCCATGGACGTCCAACCTAGCCATCAAGGCTCTTGGATTTGTTTCATCATTTACTTTTCCTCCATCCTTGGCCGCCCATGTGTATTGCTTCTAGAAGAAAATTTGTTTTCTCTTTTTATTTTGGCAAGTATCTTCATACATTAATGCACAAAATAAACTCTCTTTCCTCTCTATGGTGGATGGTTTGTAGGCTTCTAGAACATACTTATGGATGCTTCTTTATTTGTTCCTGACAACATAAGAAAAACCCATTAATAATTTTCACAAAAAATTCCATCAAATGAAATTCAATCCTCAACGCCCGAATTCTGAAGTTTGCCGTGTGACAAGAATTCATTGTCATCATATGACAATGTTGAAAAAACTTATTGACATTCATACCATCCTATGTCCAAAAGGATAAAATTACCATTTAGACAATTTTCGTAACATTCGTCTAGTTCAACACTTGATCTTGTTTTAACTTAGCTACTAGTTTAACTATTCCTACTCTAATGATTTGTGGTAGTGACCTCATGGATCCAAATGAAGAAAGCTTGAGCTAGGATACTTGGACTCAAAAGTTCACAAACCTTTTCCAAGTTTTAGGTTAATGTCAACTGACTCCACTAAAGAGTTGACAGTGTCTCTCGGTTCAAATGAATATATTTTCTACTCAACACTTCTACTTAATTGTAATAAGTGGATCCATTGAATATTATTTATGTCTACCCTTCATGAATAACATCAACTAGATTAGATTTACTAAATCACCATTTTACCCTTCTAGTTGTTATTTTCTCAACTCATTTGTCGCTTATGAATAAGTTAGAAACAATGTATTGACGAGGAGCTAACAAGTCACATTGATTCATCCAAAAGAGGTATGACTCAATTTGAACAATGGCCAGTTCATTTATTCACATTCCAAGGAACAAAATGAGGTGATATACATTGCATTTCAGCAATCTTGTACATGAATTCCATATCTATGAGATCTTCACAAAGTTACTCATGACATCTTCATAACTTAGTACTTCACCAATAGGTCTTGTCTATATCATATAGTTGTTGTCAATGGTGCCCACAAGAAGAGTTGTAGTCTTTATTTTGAACATTTGATGTAATAAAGTCTCATGAAGACTCTTGCTTGTAATTGCCTATTCATTCATTAATAAAGTTGAAACGTTCATTCAAACTTCCTTGTCTGAAGCTTTATGATAAAACCATAGTCTTTTAGTCCATAAACAAACTAAACAACTCACGAAGAGACAAATGTAGATTTGCATGAACAAACTCTTCGTAGTTTGCTTAAAACGATATATTCGCAATCTTAGGGTCAAAGGACTATTGACCTCAGTATGATTGTTAGAAGAATCTATGATGTCTGGTTATGAGGCATTGAGAGTTGGGGACTCTATAGTTCTTCTAGGTATCTTCCGAAGGTACTGAATTGACCAGTGCACTTCTAGAGACAATATAAGAACAAACCATTTAACCTCTTATGTCTCGAAGTCACTATGTATGAATTGCATCATGCTTACCTTAATCCTGAAATGAGACATGCCATTTCACACCTTAGTATTCTCATTTGAGAAAGTCAAAGTTCGGACTCACTATGTGATTCCGAACAAGGCCTATTGGTGAAGTACTAAGTTGTGAGTCTGTCATGAGTAACTTTGTGAAGTTCTCATAGATATGGAATTCATGTACAAGATTGCTGAAATGCAATGTATGTCACCTCATGCTTTGTTCCTTGGAGTGTGAATAAATGAATTGGCCAGTGTCCAAATTGAGTCCTGACTCTTTTGGATGAAACAATGTGACTTGTTAGCTCCTCGTCAATATATTGTTTCTAACTTATTCACAAGCGACAAAGGAGTTGAGGAAATAACAGCTAGAAGGGTAAAATGGTAATTTAGTAAATCCCGACTAGCTGATGACATTCATGAAGGGTAAACATAGATAATATTCAGTGGATCCGCTCATTACAATTAGGTGAATTCTTGAGTAGAAAATAAATTCATTTGAACCGAGAGATTTTCAGTGTCAGCTCTTTAGTGGAGTCAGTTGGCATTAAGCTAAACTTGGAAAAGGTTTGTGAACTTTTGAGTCCAAGTGTTTAGCTCAAGCTTTGTTCATTTGGGTCCATGAGGTCACTGTCACGAATCACATCGAGTAGGAATAGTTAAACTGGAAGCTAAGTCAAAACAAGAACGAAAATTGTCAAAAGGGTATTTTTGTCTTTTGAGACATAGGATGAAATGAATGTCAATAAATTTTTTGACATGGTCATTTGATAACAAGTAACACTCGGCCATAATATGATTAATTGGGCCTTGTGGATTAATTTCATTTCATAAGAATTTTATTGAAAATTCTTAATGGGCATTTCTCATGTTGTCATGAACAAATGAAGAAGCTTCTTGAAGCTCCTTCTAGATGTGAAATGGGCGCCCAAATACCCAAGAGAAAGAGAGATTATTTTGTGCATAAATGTATCAAGATACTTGCCAAAAGAAAAAGAGGAAACAAATTTCCTCTATGAGGAAAGCATAAGTTCGGCCAACACAAGGGAAAGAGAGAGACAAACTAAATGAGGAAACAAATCCAAGGCTTATTGAAGCACATGTTGGATGTGCAAAGCAAGGGAAAAAGAGGAAATAAGATTTCCTCATAAAGGCTTGGAAAATAAGAGGAAACTACTTCTTTCCAAGGTCAACCCTTCTCCTATAAATAGGACCCTCATTCCTCTCATTCTATTCATTCCACATAAGTTAGAGATTGAGAGCCTCTCTCTCTAGAACTTGTGGTTGCCGAACTCATCTCTCTCTCTCTAGTTTATTTTCGATTTTTTGTTTTGGCACCTAGCTCCTCATTCGACCTAGTGTTTAGCTCTGCGACTTCAAGACTCGTTCTTAAGTCGTAGTGTTTAAAAGTGCCCACTCACTAATTCCTTTTCTCTCGAGTGATTTAGTGATAGAAACTTTCGTGGTTGCTCGAGGTGCCGAGGAAAGAAAGAGGGACGTGCTGCAAGGGGAGACGAGCGTTGCAACTTTCTAAGAGCTTCTCAAAGATCAAGCTTCAAGAAAGGTTAGTAAACTTCTTAGCTCATAATAGTTTTTAATTACGTGTACTTGCTCTTTTGTCTAGGTTAGTAAAAAACCGTGTTTACTTGTAAAAGAAAATTTTTAAAATTCCGCCGCTTACTGAAGCGTTAATTATTTTCTTAAACCCTAGATCGATTCCAACAACAGTGAATCTAGAACTCCGACTTTCTCAAATGAGAATACGTGAGCTATAAATGACATGTCTCATTTCAGAATTGAGGTAATCATGATGCAATTCATACATAGTGACTTCGAGACATAAGAGATTAAATTGTTTGTTCTTATTCTGTGTTTAGAAGTGCACTGATAAATTCAGTATCTTCAAAAGATACCTAGGAAGAAATATAGAGTCTCCAACTCACAATGCCTTATAACCAGACATCATAGATTCCCCTAACAATCATATTGAGATCAATAGCCCTTTGATCCTTAGATTGTGCATATATTGTTTTAAGCAAACCATGAAGAGTTTGTTCATGCAAATCTATATTTGACTCTTCATTTGTTGTTAGGTTTGTTTTAAGGACTAAAGACTATAGTTAATCATAAAGCTTCAAAAAGATAAGGAAAAATGAATGAACGTTTCAACTTTTTATTAATTATTCAGCAGTTACAAGCAAGAGTCTTCGTGAGACTTTATTACATCAAATGTACATAAGTAAAGACTACTACTCTTCTTATGGGCAACATTGACAACACTTTTGTTGTGATATTCTCAGGTAGAGTAGTAAGTTGACGAATGCGTTCTTTTCTAACCTTTTTGACATCTTGGTGAGCAGTAGTAAGGATGTCCCATGCCTCCTTAGCAATCTCACAGTTAGAGATCAGCTTAAAGATGTTTTCATCAACAATAGAGAAAATTGCATTCATTGGCATTCTCGTTGGCGCCTCTGCGATGCACATAAGTCTACTTGTCAAGAGGCAGAGCAACAACTTTGTTTTCAGTAATGATGGTAGCGGACTTCAATCCCTGTTCAACAACTTGCCAGACACTCTCGTCGATGGCCTTCAGAAACGCCTTCATCCTCACTTTCCAATAGGCATGGTTGGATCCATCCAACAGACGATGATGTCCTATATTGTATCCTTCTTTTATGTTCATCTTATCAAGCAACACACATTAAGAAAAATCTAGGAAAAACACTCAATATGGTAGAGTGACCTGCTCTGATACCATTTGAAATTTACTAAGGCTGTTAAGATGGTTGTTCAAGTTTTAGGTTAAGCAACTTGTAGAACAACTGATTCTTTTAGCAGATTAGATGCAAAGTTATGGAGACAAAACGATCAAACAGAAAGTAGTAATGACACAGACATATTGGTAACCTTTTCGGTATAGCGACCTACTTAGGGGGACTGTAACGTCCGGGTAAAACCAATCCATAATTTCAATAAACCACAATTATGGGAGTACTAAGTTAGACAAAACTCCTCCTTGCTAACACCTTTCTTCAATGGTTATCTCCAGTGGGTATGTATTCAAGCTCGCCTTGAACCAGAGACTCCTCTCCCTATTTTAGCCCAATCTTGCACCGAAGATCAATAGCACACATATGCGACACACGATCTCAAGCTTAATATGAAGATACAAAAGCTCTGAGTTAATCAACTCTTGTTTTCCATGAAGTTCTCTGGAATGAGAAGATAGGCAAAGAAAATACGGTTTCATGTTTAGTCAAACAGTCAAAGAACGTCGTTAACTAAAGATACAAACCCTATGTCGATTTATATATGGCCAGGTTCTGAAATTTTACGCGGAAACAATATCAACAAATCTCTGAAGATCCGAGATTACATCTCTACGTAAATCGAGTAACTAACCAACGTAGTAGTTACATGATTTCCGTGTAAGATCAACGATACACCTAAATTGACTGCATGTTGTATAAGATGCTTGAGCAACTTGCAGACGCGTTTGTTTCTTCAAATAAATTATGCCATACAAAAATAACAACCTATAGATCTAAACATAATGAGAGTGTTATGTTATAAGAAAGTCAATAGTGAAAGAGTTCCTCGATTCGCGTCAGGCCCTTTTAATGGTTGTCCGGCTTGCCTTTTGTAACTAAACTTTAGAGATCATGGGGTGATTATCAAGCCAATGATTTTGACGGATTTTGATAACCACCTTCATCCCATGTTTGAATGGGTATTATGTTAATGTAACTGCATGTTGATTAGGTTATTTTAATAGGGTAATCGTTTGGTACATTTGGGCGAAGTTGTGCTCATGACTGATGGAGAAGACAACTTAGGTCAAGGATGGGTCAATCTCCCGTAAATATTTAAAAATTACATTTTCACTTCTAAATATTTTTAAGAGAGTAACTGTTTCACTTTAATATTTATATTTTTAGCTCAAAATTATATAATATTTTTTTATTTGCCCCTCTAAATATTGTTTTACACGTTCCTTATAAAGTTACAACTTTAACTCCAAAAGTTTATAATTTTAGAGCAAAATTTTATAATTTTTCATATTTATTCCTTTATTTTTTTTTCTTACTCACGATTCTTTCTTTTTTTAAATAATCCTGAATCTATTTTACGTGGGTTGGTTTATAAGAAATAAGCGGAGCTCGGTATGTTATGAGCATGGGTTCGGGTGTAAGTTTGGGGAGTTACTACGTGTACACACGCCACGTAACTCATTGGTTTCATCTACTTGTATGCATGTCGGCAAAAAGAACTTGTCTATTCAAAGCAAGCCATTATAGATAGAAAGATTGACTAGTTGAGTTGACACAAAATTGCCTTTTAAGTTTCAACTACCGCTTATTTATTTATTTATTTATTTTTGCCATATTACCCTTCGATTAAATGAGCTACTAACAGATACCGTGTTTCTGAGATTTTATAATATGTTTTCCAATCTCTTTTGTCGTCGAAACAAGAAACTATTAGACCGTAGTAGTTGTACCATTGACGGGCCGGGACGAAGACTAACATTATTAGTCATCAATAACGGATACTTTAATTTTATATATTTTGTGACTTGAAGTAATATTCTTTTCTTTCAAGCTGGTTTGCACCAAGTTCTGGTCCGTTTTGTTTTTATTTAACAACTGATTGATTAGTATGTTTTGATGACTGGTCTATTTTCTTTTGAACTAGCACGGAACTCCTTCTGTCATTGTGTTAAATGAAAGTCTGGCATTTATAATAATTTGAGTCTATGTTTCAATGGTATATATATTAGTTCACTATGAATAGAGATGAGGTATAAATGAAAGTAAGTTTTAAAGTGCCCGATTAAAGTTTAATACTAGCTTCAGAATGTGAATAGTTTGCAATATCCTTACAGAAATAATTATAATTCTAATTTTTACATACTGTATTTAAAATAATTCATATTTGATCAATAAATATTACTAAAATAGTATTATAACGAACGAGCCACGTTTGGTATTTCTTTGTCAAATCTTAACTAACTATGAATTAACTTCAAGTTGTTTTTTCCCAGTTCCAAAAGTTTTCCAGATTATTTAACTTATTCATGGACTTTTCGCGCCATTGTTTTTCACGTTGTATTTATTATTTTAACAATGTACATATAGTATTTACATTTTTCCTACATATAGTGAATATATTATATTATTTCTTCGGTTCTTGAAAAATGTTAGCATCGTGTATTGCAAAAAAAAAATAACACGCTTATAACTAAAGTTATATTCATTATTTAGATAACTTATATATAAAGAAAAATAACCGAGGAATATGTTACTGTGACAAAAGTAAAATATTGGGGTTGAAATAAATACTATTTACTTTAATAGATACTGTGTTTTGATGCTACGGTTGGAGATAGCGTGAAAGTGACTGTTTATATTATGATTCATTAGTATATGACATCTATATTCTATAGGCGTGGCAACATTACCAGCTTATCTTCAATTACCAGTTCAAAACCTGTCGGATTGACACTCATCTTGAGCGCTTGAACAAGCCATACAATTTTTTCAGCCGTTTAAATTCAATTATATAAATTTAAAAGTTATAATTATGTATTGTGAAACTTTAAATTAACGACTTCATTAATATATATATATATATATATATATATATATATATATATATATATAAATCAATCAATAAAAAGCAAAGGGTTAAGACCACTAAAACGAGGACCACACGTACTATATACTTTCTTGTCTTTTAGTGTCCTTATATTACTCAAAGAGATTCATATTTTTTACGTAATTATCTATATAAAGATTATTTTTATACCAAAATGTAAATAAAGTATATTCGTTTGAGCATATGTTGTTAACTTATTACTGTTATTATAATATAACTCTTTTTCTTTCTAAACTTGCATAGAGTTTCAATTAGAATAACAGTAAAAATAGTGACTGATATAACTGGATATAATATTTTAGTACAAGACTCAACGCAATTGAACACAAATTAGTATATGTGATCACTCATTTTATACATGTTTCTAGGATAAAGAATATTAACATTTTGACACTCGTTTCACTTTTTTCAAAATACTAATTGTGACATTTATGGACTAAGAGAGAAAAAGAAGAGTCGGAATGATAACGTATAAAAGGAAAATAGAATGTATTCTTACTCTAGTGTTACTGTTTTTGTTATGGTAAAACTGTTGTTCTCTCTTATGTTGAAAACATCATCTAGAACATAAGTTGTCTGTTTTACACGTCAAAACTCTGACATGGATTTCTGTTGATAAACTTTTTTGTCTGGTTCGCTTCCGCGTCATTTTTGATCTTCCAATGAGCGTTTTCCATGTGCATTGGGAAACCCTAGACCAGGACATTGTGCATGTATGTGTCATATATAAGGTTCGCCTTTTCTTTTGGGTAGGGTTGCACATCTGGGTATTTTTTTAGTCGTCGTTGTCGATACTATGCATCCTAGATGTGTTGCGTGTTTGTCTATTTTGGTTGACATCCATCGTCAGAGCTGGTCACGTAGTTTGATGGGTTGTTGATTCAGGTTATTGTAAACACGTATTGGTACAAGCGTTGTTGAAACACTGGGAGAGTGTGAGTGGAAAGTGAGGAGAGCTCAAACACAGGGGGAGCCTGGATTAGAAATTAATAGAGGAGTTTGAAGTTGATGAGACCTGAAGGTGATCATCAATTTCCGTCCAAAGTTGTACTTACTCTACCGTCTAGTGAACTTTCTATTTCTATTGGAAGTATCATCCCCCCAGAAGTAGGCACAATTGGCCGAACTGGGTTACCATCTCTTGTGTTCTTTTACTTTCAGTTTTACTTGCTTAACTTATTTTGCTAAACTGATAAATTATTTCTTGACCTGTTAGAACATTCGTAGAAACATCACATTAAATAACATATCTACTTTTTCAATCGATATCAGAGCGAGCATCTCTAGTGTGTAACTGCTGATATTTATGACTGTTTTGTGAGTTTAGACTCTTTCAAGGAAGGAGATTCAGTTAGTCCAGCTCCACTCGGTCTGAACTATACCTATTGGAATGCTCGAATGAGCAAATTCATCAAGTCTATTGACCACAAGACTTGGAAGACTGTGGTGAATGGTTCAAGCTCTCTGACCAAGCTTCTTGAAGATGGTGTCACTTCAGTTATAAAGGCTGAAAAGGAGTGGGATATTGCAGAGGATGAAGCTGTAACGGAGTTGATAAGAATGTTTTCGGACTTATAAACACTTTTGTGAAGAAGCTTGTGAGATTCTGGAAACCTCATATGAAGACGAACAAGGTGAATAACTCACGTCTCCAATTGGTTACTACTAAGTTTGAATATATTAAGATGTTGGAAGAAGATACTATTAGTGAATTCAATGTCCGCGTGAGAGATCTTTCAAATGAATCTCTCTCTCTCTCTCTCTCTCTCTCTCTCTCTCTAAGTGGGCCTATATATGTCTGATGTCAAGCTCGTGAAGAAGATCATTCGCTTACTCCTTGAGAGATTCAAAAGTAAGGTTACCACCATTGATGAGGTTCATCATAATTCAAAGATGAAGGTCGATGAATTGATTGGATCATTCATCACTTATGAGATGTCTCATGATGATCAACTTGAGAAGAAGTCTAAGGGGATGGCTTTCAAAGCTGCCAATTTAGATGCTCTCATCTAGAAGTTTGATGCTCCTAGTGAATTGTGTGAAGAATCTATAACCATGATGGCCAAAAAATTTAGCAAACTGATGAGAAAGTATGTGAAGCGTCTTAACAACAATGATGGTCTCTCTTCTGCTATGTTCAAGAGTTACAAACATACTCAGGGTTACATACTTGGGAACAACTACAATAAGGGGATAGAAGATCGTGGTTATGCTCAGCAGAACAAAGGGAATGTGACGATCCGGCTTTCCGCTCCGTCAGACTAAGCTTAATTCTTTTACTTCCTATCTTTGATGCATCGCTGTAGATAGACAAAGGTTCTCCACTTTCAGGGACTATAAGGATTGGAGCGGTGGTGAGTCTTCTCTTCAACTCGCGAAAATTCTGTTCACACTTCTCGGTCCACTCATACTTCTTATCTTTCTTCGCGAGGACGGTGAGTGGAGCAGATAATGTAGAAAATCCTTCTACAAATCTTCTATAGTAACCTGCTAGACCGAGAAAACTCCTTATCTCTGTCACACTTCGAGGTGGCTTCCAATCATTCACGGATTCTATCTTGGCAGGATCGACGGAGATTCCGTCTTTAGAAACCACGTGTCCGAGAAAATGCACTTTATCCAAACAAAATTCACACTTCGAGAATTTAGCATACAGCTGGTGTTGTCTCAGCGTCTGAAGTGCGACTTGTAGGTGATCTTCGTGGTCCTCGACACTCTTAGAGTAAATCAGTATGTCATCAATGAAGACAATGACAAACTTATCCAAGACGTCGCTAAAGATCCTATTCATCATATCCATGAATGCTGTTGGGGCATTAGTGCGTCCAAAAGGCATGACAGTGAAGTCATAATGACCATAGCGGGTGCGAGAAGCTGTCTTCGGGATGTCGTCCTCCTTGGCCCGTAATTGATGGTAGCCGGATCGCAAGTCTATCTTTGAAAATACCTTCGCCCCCTTGAGTTGGTCAAACAAGTCATCAATCCTTGGAAGAGGATACTCGTTCTTGACTGTTACCTTATTTAGCTCTCGGTAGTCAATACACATGCGGAAAGACCCATCCTTCTTTTTGACAAATAGAACGGGTGCTCCCCAAGGTGAATGACTAGGGCGAATAAATCCCTTATTTAACAACTCTTGAAGTTGTGATTGTAACTCTTTGAGATTGACATGGGCCATACGATAGGGTGCTTTGGAAATTGAACTTGTTCCAGGTAGCAACTCGATTGCGAAAGAAATCTCACGTTCGGGCGCTAATCCTGGGAGATCGTCAGGAAAAACGTCAACATATTCCCTCACTACTAGCACATCTTGCGGATTTGCTTCGACCTCCTTCGTCTTGTCCACCACCGACGCTAGGTATCCATGACACCTTTTACTCATCAACCTCTTAGCTTGCAATGCTGACACCATCATCTTTGGCCTCTTGAGTGGTATTCCTACAAAGATGAACCTTTTCCCTGTCACCGTTTTAAAGGTTACTCTTTTTAGCCGACAATCGATCACTGCACTATTCTCCACTAAGAAGTCCACACCCAAGATGGCATCAAAGTCTTTCATTTCTAAGACAATAAAGTCGCTCTTTAGCTCTTGTGTTGGAATCGATCTAGGGTTTAAGAAAAAGTTTAACGCTTCGTTAAGCGGCGGAATTTTAAAAATTTTCTTTTTAAGTAAAACTAGTTTTTACTAACCTAGACAAGAGCATGTACATGTAAATAAAAACTAATATGAGCTATTAAAGTTACTAACCTTTCTTGAAGCTTGAACCTTGTAGAAGCTTTTGGAAAGTTGCAACGCTCGTCTCCCCTCGCAGCACGTCTCTCTTTCTTTCCTCGGCACCTCGAGCAACCACGAAAGTTTCTATCACTAAATCACTCGAAAAGAAGGAATCAGTGAGTGGGCACTTTTAAACACTACGACTTGAGAACGAGTCTCGAAGTCGCAGAGCTAAACACTAGGTCGAGTGAGGACCTAGGTGCCAAGACAAGAAATAATCGAAAATAAACTAGAGAGAGAGAGAGAGGATTTTCGGCCAAAGTTCTAGAGAGAGAGTCTCTCAAATCTCTTAAACTTGGATGAATGAAAATGAGAAGAATGAGGCTCCTATTTATAGGAGAGGTCTCACCTTCAATAAGGTAGTTTCCTCTTCTATAAAATGAGCCAATTTCCTCTTTCTTTTCCTTGAGGAGCTCGGCCAAAATAGACTTCATTAAGTCTTGGAATAGTTTCCTATTTTGTTCCATGCCTTGCCTTGTCTCTCTCTTGGCCGAATTCCATATAGCATCCTCATGCAAATTTGTTTCCTCTTTTTCTTTTGGCAAGTATCTTGATACATTTATGCACAAAATATTCTCTCTTGGTTGGGTATGTTGGGCGCCTATGTCCTTCTAGAATGGGCTTCTAGAAGCTTTTCCATTTGTTCATGACAACATGAAAAAGGCCCAATAAGAATTTTCAATAAAATTCTTATGAAATGAAATTAATTCACAAGGCCCAATGATCAAGTCATGGCCGAGTGAAACATGTCATAAAATGACCTTGTCAAAAATTTATTGACATTCATTTCATCGTTTGTCTCAAAAGACAAAAATACCCTTTTCACTATTTTCGTTCTTGTTTTGACTTAGCTTCCAGTTTAACTATTCCTATCGATGTGATTCGTGACAGTGACCTCATGGACCCAAATGAACAAAGCTTTAGCTAAACACTTGGACTCAAAAGTTCACAAACCTTTTCCAAGTTTAGCTTAATGCCAACTGACTCCACTAAAGAGCTGACACTGAAAATCTCTCGGTTCAAATGAATTTATTTTCTACTCAAGAATTCACCTAATTGTAATGAGCGGATCCACTGAATATTATCTATGTTTACCCTTCATGAATGTCATCAGCTAGTCGGGATTTACTAAATTACCATTTTACCCTTCTAGCTGTTATTTCCTCAACTCCTTTGTCGCTTGTGAATAAGTTAGAAACAATGTATTGACGAGGAGCTAACAAGTCACATTGTTTCATCCAAAAGAGTCAGGACTCAATTTGGACACTGGCCAGTTCATTTATTCACACTCCAAGGAACAAAGCATGAGGTGACATACATTGCATTTCAGCAATCTTGTACATGAATTCCATATCTATGAGAACTTCACAAAGTTACTCATGACAGACTCACAACTTAGTACTTCACCAATAGGCCTTGTTCGGAATCACATAGTGAGTCCGAACTTTGACTTTCTCAAATGAGAATACTAAGGTGTGAAATGGCATGTCTCATTTCAGGATTAAGGTAAGCATGATGCAATTCATACATAGTGACTTCGAGACATAAGAGGTTAAATGGTTTGTTCTTATATTGTCTCTAGAAGTGCACTGGTCAATTCAGTACCTTCGGAAGATACCTAGAAGAACTATAGAGTCCCCAACTCTCAATGCCTCATAACCAGACATCATAGATTCTTCTAACAATCATACTGAGGTCAATAGTCCTTTGACCCTAAGATTGCGAATATATCGTTTTAAGCAAACTACGAAGAGTTTGTTCATGCAAATCTACATTTGTCTCTTCGTGAGTTGTTTAGTTTGTTTATGGACTAAAAGACTATGGTTTTATCATAAAGCTTCAGACAAGGAAGTTTGAATGAACGTTTCAACTTTATTAATGAATGAATAGGCAATTACAAGCAAGAGTCTTCATGAGACTTTATTACATCAAATGTTCAAAATAAAGACTACAACTCTTCTTGTGGGCACCATTGACAACAAACTCCCACTTGACTCAAAGAAGGTGTGTGTAGTCCTTCATGCCTAATCCCTCACGAAGTTGGTCGAAGACCATGTTCGCTAGGGCCTTGGTGAATCGATCTGCCAGAGATCTACTTCACCTCCACGTCTCCGCGTTGCGCGATCTCTCGAATCAAATGGTATTTCCTCTCAATATGCTTAGAGCGCTTATGGCTTCTAGGTTCCTTTGAGTTAGCGACAGCCCCACTATTATCACAATAAAGGGTCATGGGCTCGTCGACGTTTGGAACAATCTTCCAAATACTTAAGGAATTTTCTAAGCCATACAGCCTCTTCGGATGCTTCACAAGCAGCCACATATTCTGCTTCCATTGTGGAGTCAGCAATGCAAGATTGCTTAATACTTCTCCACACAAAAGCTCCACCATTAAGGATGAACACAGATCCCGAAGTGGATTTCCTGGAATCCTTATCCGCTTGAAAATCGGAGTCGGTATATCCCGTCATAGTCAGGTCAGTACCTGAGTATGTAAGCATCAAGTTCCTAGTTCTTCGAAGATACTTAAGAACATGCTTAACAGCAATCCAGTGCTCGGGTCCAGGGTTGGATTGGAAACGGCTAACTACGCCAACGGCGAAACAGATGTCAGGTCTAGTGCAAAGCATAGCATACATAAGGCTTCCTACGGCAGAGGCGTAAGGAATTTTCCTCATGTCTTCAATCTCTTGTGCAGTCTTGGGAGACTGGTCCTTAGAGAGTGAAACTCCATGCCTAAAGGGTGTTTGACCCCTCTTGCAGTCTTGCATCGAGAAGCGATCCATCACCTTATCAATATAAGATGCTTGAGAGAGCGACAGGGTCCGGTTTTTCCTATCTCGAAAGATTTGGATCCCCAGAATGTACGCGGCTTCTCCTAGATCCTTCATATCGAATTGCTTTGCTAGCCAGACCTTAACCTCAGATAACTTACCCACGTCATTACCAATGAGTAGTATATCATCGACATATAGTACCAGAAACACAACTTTGCCTTCGTGTATTAACTTGTAAACACAAGGCTCATCTATTGACTGTTCAAAGCCGAAGCTCTTTACAGTTTCATCGAATCTAATATTCCATGACCTAGATGCTTGCTTTAGTCCATAAATGGATTTAAGCAACTCACAAACCTTGGTCTCTTGACCTTTATCCACGAAACCGTCTGGTTGAGCCATGTAAATGCGCTCGTCAAGATTGCCATTCAGAAAGGCTGTCTTGACATCCATTTGCCAGATCTCATAGTCGAGAGCTGCAGCTATGGATAGGAGTATGCGGATGGATTTAAGCATCGCGACTGGCGAGAAGGTTTCTTCATAGTCAATCCCTTCTTGTTGGGTATAACCCTTTGCCACAAGTCGTGCTTTGAACGTCTCGACGTTCCCATCAGGACCCCTTTTCTTCTTGTATATCCACTTACACCCTACGGGTTTAATCCCTTCAGGAAGGTCTACAAGTTTCCAGACTTTGTTGACATACATCGAGTGCATTTCAACTTTCATGGCGTCAAGCCAAAGGTTTGATTCAGAACAAGCCATCGCTTGGCTATAGGAAACAGGGTCATCCATGTCGGAGACGGCTACAAGAGAGTCTCCATAAGACATGTACCTGTCAGGCTTTTGAGTAGCCCTCCCACTACGTCGAAGTACTACTTGACGAGATTCTGATGAGTTAGGTTGTGTTTCAGTTGGGGTAAGAACAGTTCTTACAGGCGAGGTAGAAGCTTCCTCACCCAACTTTTCTTCAAGCACAATTTTGCTTCTAGGTTTCGCATCCTTCATAAAGTCCTCCTCAAGGAAACGAGCATTCGTGCTAACGAAAGTCTTATCGTCCTCGGGACTATAGAAAGTAAAACCTTTGGTTTCCTTCGGATATCCTACAAACAGGCACAATTCTGACCTACTAGCCAACTTGCTAGTCTTTTGCCTCAGCACGTGTGCAGGGTAACCCCAAATTCGGATGCGGCCAAGATTCACTTTACGGCCAGTCCATCGTTCATAAGGAGTACCAGGAACCGTTTTGGACGGAACTTGGTTCAGAATGTAGGCGGCTGTTTCGAGGGCATATCCCCAAAAGGAAAGCGGGAGTGATGAGTAACTCATCATCGATCTAACCATCTCCATAAGAGTTCGGTTTATTCTCTCTGACACTCCGTTTTGTTGAGGTGTGCCAGGTGCGGTAAGCTGAGAAGCGATACCTTCTTCTTTAAGAAAGTCATCGAACTCTCCAGACATATACTCACCACCTCGATCAGATCGAAGGGTTTTGATCACTTTGCCAGTTTGCTTTTCCACTAAAGCCCTAAAGACCTTAAATACGTTAAAGGTCTCGGATTTGTGTTTAAGCAAATAGACAAACCCATATCTTGAGTAATCATCAGTGAAGGTAACGAAGTATTCGTATCCTCCACGTGCCTGTTGGTTGAGCGGACCACATACATCAGAATGTATTAGTTCCAGCAACTCAGTGGCTCTTCGACCCTTATCGGAGAAATGGCGCTTAGTCATTTTTCCTTCTATGCAGGATTCACAAGTAGGTAGTGAACCTATTGCAGAGGCTTGGAGTGGACCATCCCTCACAAGTCTCTTAATCCTATCTAGACTGATATGACCAAGTCTTAAGTGCCAGAGGTATGTTGATTTTGTTAGATCAGAGGATTCAGAAAGTTTGATCCTCTTTGGCTCCCTAATTAGATCGTTATCTATTTCGGTGTCTAAAAGAGAAGGTTGAGTGGGATAGATGTAAAAAAGATCATTCTTCATACATGCATCAGTGACGAAAGAATTAGAAAAAGAAATGCGAATTCCATTCTTTATAAACTTTAAATAATAATCTTGCTCGAAAAGTTGAGCAACAGATACTAGGTTTTTCCCAAAGGAAGGAACATAATAAACATTATTCAAATTTAAAGTTCGATCTTTAAAAGATAGCGTCACGGATCCCACAGCCTTCGCAGACACCACGCTCTCATCACCCCACTTGAAGCAGAAGTCGCCATCCTCTAAGCTTTTGCTTTTCCTAAAACCAGTCAAGGAGCAGCAAATATGGTTAGTAGCAGCGGAGTCAATAATCCACGATGATACATTATCAGCTACTAAACAGGCTTCAGTAACAAGTACAATACCTTTTGCTTTGGTTTTGAGGTAGGCGGGACAGTTCCTACGCCAGTGACCAGGCTCGTTGCAGTGGTGGCACTTGTCGTTAGACTTGTCCACCTCTGGAGCCTTTGGCGCCTTCTTCTTCGTTTGAACCTTAGGTTGGTTCTTCTTCTCGGCATTGCGAGGTCTCTTCTTAGATCCAGAGGTGGAGGCAGTAGCATGTACTTCTCCTTGAGCCCTCTTTTTCTTAGTGAGTGCCTCAGCGGTTTGAAGTTCCTTCATGAGCTCGGTAACAGTGTACTCTAGCTTGTTCATGGAATAATTCAACTTGAAGGTATCAAAGGTTTCGGGGAGAGTTTCCAAGATCATATCTATTTTAGTCTCCCCATCAATCTCAGATCCAAGAATCTCCATCTCGTTGAGATAGCTAATGATCAGCATCATATGATCTCTAACGGGAGTTCCAGCCTTCATACGACAGTTCATGAATTGTCGGACCGCTTGTTGCCTAGCTTGACGTCCTTGCCCTCCAAACATCTCATGGAGATTGTAGAGCATATCGGTGGCAGTTTCGTAATCACGATGTTGTTGTTGCAACACATTGTTCATCGATGCCAAAATATAGCATCTCGCAATCTCATCGGATCGAAGCCAGGCCGCCAGGACGTCTTTCTCCTCTTGCGTCGAATCATCATTCGTTTGAGGACATGGGGTGGTGAGAACCCATTTGTGCTTGTCGACAGTAAGGACTATGTCGAGGTTACGTTTCCAGTCGACGTAATTGTCGCCTTCGAGTTTATTCGAGGAAAGAATTGTAGAGAGAGGGTTGAGAGACATATTGCCTATAAAAGTTGAAACAAGTTTATGATTAGTCTTTGGTTTAGGATTTAAGTTTCATTAAGACTTTTGTAAAATCCAAAGGTGTTATAAACTAAACGATAATTTACTCCCTCAAGAGAAGGCCGCAAAAAATCTCCATTTATAAGTAAATGACACATCATTAATGCTAAGCCAAGATGTCAGTACATCATTTTGACTAGCCACCTTGTAAATTGGTTTGATCACTCACATCCTTTCGCAGAGCCTCAAGGGAGGATACTAGGGATTGAGCCTAAGCGTGCAACCAACCACTTAGTCCAAAAGATCAGCTTTGAAAAACAATCCCCCAAGGGGAGGCCTTGCCATCATTGCATCACTCTCGGACGTAGCTCATTGAGCAATGATCGAAGCAATAACGCCTTGGAGTACTCACATTTAAGTGAGGGTCGCAAGAGCGGCTCTTAGTCCCACGTTATTGCATCTTTCACTAGTGTTGGGGATCGCGGGTTACAAACAACGAATATAACCCTCCCACTTAGTTTTTGGAGTTGGTTCATCGACTCTTATAATTTCGGAAACAAATTTCCTAGTTAGAGAGCGACAGAGCGGACAACTAGAAGAGAATCCTAGATCGACATGTTCAGAGCAGTATTAGTGCATAAAGGCACAAGGTACATACTCGATCTTTTCCTATTTTCTATTTCGGGAAAGTGCGTGAGGGAAGTGTGAACTTCAACTCACTCGAACACTTGAAAGTTTGAGATTACACATCTTTTTATTTTTCGGCTTGTCTACAAGGAGACCTCCCACTCAAATTTTCAAGAGCATATAGATTTTGAACATATGTGATATAGATATAGTTTTGAAAACATTTTGAAAACTTATTTGATTTGGATGACAAAATATTTTCAAGTTTGAAAGTGAAAACGGTTTTTCAAAATTCAAACTAGTTTTGTAAAAATTCAATTTCAATTAATCTTTCAAAAATCAAAACTTTTAATCTTTACACATCATGTTTATAATCATATAAAAAACATTTTTGCTCAAGAAAGTTTTCTCATTAGAGTTCTATAACTCATGGTAGTGGGGTTTGAAAATCCGGATTTCTAAAAAACTGGAGTTTCAGACAGCCGCGCACCTCGGAGTAAAATCGCCATATCTGGCGGCTCCGATGTCCTTTTGAGCCGAAACCGGTGGCATTGGACAGAGGCCAGACAGAGCTTTAATTTGATTCAAGAATCATGAAATTTCGATTTCTGAGCAGAGAGGTATGCCACTTTTAATGCGGGTTTACTCCAGCTCGAAGAAAAAGAAATAAATTTAAGCTTGGTCCTACTTAGGTGCGAAAAAGAATCAAGTGTAACGGAACGTTTTAAGATGTTGTTTAAAGCTTTTATTTGTGTTTTATTAGCAAGGTAATAACAAGGCATAAAAGAAATAACAACAAGCATAAAACGATTCAAGTAAAAATAAGAAACTAGCAAGATAACAAAACTAGTCACAAAATTTTACTCGAAAATTCTCAAACCTTTAAAACACGTTTTTCAATATAAAAAATTAAAAACTTTTAGAACTGATTCTAATGTGTTTTAACATCATCCCAAACTCATAGAAAATCAACATGGTTTTTAATTTAACGGTATGAGCAATAAATTAAAAAAAATCTAAGATTACAATTCTAACTTGTCACAAAATTAGTAAACTTTCGAAAACGATTTTCAAGCTCATAATTTAAAAACATGCACATGCATTCCTTTGACCATAGCTCTGATACCATTTGTTGGAATCGATCTAGGGTTTAAGAAAAAGTTTAACGCTTCGTTAAGCGGCGGAATTTTAAAAATTTTCTTTTTAAGTAAAACTAGTTTTTACTAACCTAGACAAGAGCATGTACATGTAAATAAAAACTAATATGAGCTATTAAAGTTACTAACCTTTCTTGAAGCTTGAACCTTGTAGAAGCTTTTGGAAAGTTGCAACGCTCGTCTCCCCTCGCAGCACGTCTCTCTTTCTTTCCTCGGCACCTCGAGCAACCACGAAAGTTTCTATCACTAAATCACTCGAAAAGAAGGAATCAGTGAGTGGGCACTTTTAAACACTACGACTTGAGAACGAGTCTCGAAGTCGCAGAGCTAAACACTAGGTCGAGTGAGGACCTAGGTGCCAAGACAAGAAATAATCGAAAATAAACTAGAGAGAGAGAGAGAGGATTTTCGGCCAAAGTTCTAGAGAGAGAGTCTCTCAAATCTCTTAAACTTGGATGAATGAAAATGAGAAGAATGAGGCTCCTATTTATAGGAGAGGTCTCACCTTCAATAAGGTAGTTTCCTCTTCTATAAAATGAGCCAATTTCCTCTTTCTTTTCCTTGAGGAGCTCGGCCAAAATAGACTTCATTAAGTCTTGGAATAGTTTCCTATTTTGTTCCATGCCTTGCCTTGTCTCTCTCTTGGCCGAATTCCATATAGCATCCTCATGCAAATTTGTTTCCTCTTTTTCTTTTGGCAAGTATCTTGATACATTTATGCACAAAATATTCTCTCTTGGTTGGGTATGTTGGGCGCCTATGTCCTTCTAGAATGGGCTTCTAGAAGCTTTTCCATTTGTTCATGACAACATGAAAAAGGCCCAATAAGAATTTTCAATAAAATTCTTATGAAATGAAATTAATTCACAAGGCCCAATGATCAAGTCATGGCCGAGTGAAACATGTCATAAAATGACCTTGTCAAAAATTTATTGACATTCATTTCATCGTTTGTCTCAAAAGACAAAAATACCCTTTTCACTATTTTCGTTCTTGTTTTGACTTAGCTTCCAGTTTAACTATTCCTATCGATGTGATTCGTGACAGTGACCTCATGGACCCAAATGAACAAAGCTTTAGCTAAACACTTGGACTCAAAAGTTCACAAACCTTTTCCAAGTTTAGCTTAATGCCAACTGACTCCACTAAAGAGCTGACACTGAAAATCTCTCGGTTCAAATGAATTTATTTTCTACTCAAGAATTCACCTAATTGTAATGAGCGGATCCACTGAATATTATCTATGTTTACCCTTCATGAATGTCATCAGCTAGTCGGGATTTACTAAATTACCATTTTACCCTTCTAGCTGTTATTTCCTCAACTCCTTTGTCGCTTGTGAATAAGTTAGAAACAATATATTGACGAGGAGCTAACAAGTCACATTGTTTCATCCAAAAGAGTCAGGACTCAATTTGGACACTGGCCAATTCATTTATTCACACTCCAAGGAACAAAGCATGAGGTGACATACATTGCATTTCAGCAATCTTGTACATGAATTCCATATCTATGAGAACTTCACAAAGTTACTCATGACAGACTCACAACTTAGTACTTCACCAATAGGCCTTGTTCGGAATCACATAGTGAGTCCGAACTTTGACTTTCTCAAATGAGAATACTAAGGTGTGAAATGGCATGTCTCATTTCAGGATTAAGGTAAGCATGATGCAATTCATACATAGTGACTTCGAGACATAAGAGGTTAAATGGTTTGTTCTTATATTGTCTCTAGAAGTGCACTGGTCAATTCAGTACCTTCGGAAGATACCTAGAAGAACTATAGAGTCCCCAACTCTCAATGCCTCATAACCAGACATCATAGATTCTTCTAACAATCATACTGAGGTCAATAGTCCTTTGACCCTAAGATTGCGAATATATCGTTTTAAGCAAACTACGAAGAGTTTGTTCATGCAAATCTACATTTGTCTCTTCGTGAGTTGTTTAGTTTGTTTATGGACTAAAAGACTATGGTTTTATCATAAAGCTTCAGACAAGGAAGTTTGAATGAACGTTTCAACTTTATTAATGAATGAATAGGCAATTACAAGCAAGAGTCTTCATGAGACTTTATTACATCAAATGTTCAAAATAAAGACTACAACTCTTCTTGTGGGCACCATTGACAACATCTTGTCCACTTATAATTATCGATACATCTTTGAGACAGTATTCCGATAACAACATATTGCAAGACGGTAATGCCGTCCTGAAAACCTTCTTAGTTTTCACTACACTATCGCCTAATCTCCTAGGCAGTTCTAACGAAAAAAGCAATGCATAGCACCAGAGTCAAACGATACTAAAGTATCAAGATGAGCTATAGGGAGCTGACCTGGTACTACATTCGAAGAGCTGGTTAAGGCATCGACGTTGGTGTAGGCATAGATACGAGCTTGAGCTGGTGGTGGCATTTGGGTGGATGTATGTGCTTCCAAATGACCCAAAGAGATTTTTGGCTTTTCTAGTGCAATCGGCATGTAGTTGAGTCGCCCGTTCTGATTTTGAGGCTGGTACTGTCCACTCTGAACAAAATTCGGCTTCGGGCAGTCCTTGAGGAAGTGACCCGGCTGACCACACTTGAAGCAGGTCACGGTCCCTCTCTCCGGCACTCTCCAGGATGCATATTTCCACAAGTCTTGAATACTAGAAAATTTGTTCCCTCTACTTTGACTTTGTTTTTGGCATTACCTCCATTACCGGGATGAGTCCTTTTCTTCTCATTCCAATTTCCATGGGATTGCGCCCTGAAGCCTTGATTGTTGCAGTTAAGTTGGATCAAGTGATACTCAGCTCGCATGGCACGTTCGAGACAATCGGCAACCGTGGTAGGTGGATGACTTCCACTATCAATGGCTAAAGCCAACTCTGGTCGGAACATGTTCATCATATGTCTGACCCTTTCGGTCTCTATCAAAACCAAGTGTGGACACGGTCTCGCCAATTGGTTGAACTTACTAACCGTCTTAGTCACGGTCATCGAGCCTTGTTTCAGTTCCGCAAACTCTTTCTGTTGAACATTCATTGCCCTCATATTGAAATACTTCTTGGTGAACTCTTCTAAAAATTCATCCCAAGTCATAGTTCGCACATCCCTCCTTGTTGCCACTGTTTTCCACCAGTAACGCGCGTCTTTCTTCATGACAAATGAGGCACATATGACCTTCTCCTGCTCGGTTATGTTCATGAAGTTGAAGATCGTCTTGATCTCCGGTATCCATTCATCTGCTACTAACGGGTCGGTCTATCCTTCAAATTCGAGGTTCTCATCCTTCTGAACCTCTCGAATAGGTCAAGAGCAACATTGACTTGACCCATTGGAGGTACACCCTGAGGAACAGCTTGTGGCGCCGCATGCATTGGAACATGGGCTGGTGGTGGTGGTTGTTCCCCTTCTTCAACCTCTTCATTTTCCTGATGAAGTTGGTTCCTCAACTCGTGTATCTCAGCTTCTTGAGCTTCGATACGATGTAGTAAGGTGGTAACTAGAACTGCTAGATCAGGTTGGCCAGCTTGCTGACCAGCAGGGGCAGGGCCATGTGGATGTTCTACTTCTTGTTGTTCGGTGAAAGAGGCAGCCTAAGGGGCATCTTGATTAGGAACCTCAATGGCAACTTTGCCTCTTCCTCTTCCTCAGCCTCGTGCCCTTCCTCTACTCCGTCCACGAGCAGCATGGATGTTTTCCATCTAAACTCTTGAAGACATATTCATGATTATGATTTTTGGCTACTAGAACTATTATGATCGATTATAGAAAAAAAAATCACACAAACATACTCCATACATAAAACTTTTTTAATAAGAGTGCGTTTCCCATATAAAAAAAACTAAAACACGCAATCCAATTCGAGCATATCACTCAAACTAAAGGAAAACCAAAACCATAACAAGAGTATAAAAGGTATTTCAAACTTTAGGGAAAGACAAATAAATCAAAAGTCTAGAATAGCAAGATGAATTTAATATTCGTCTGGATCATCTTCAGAAAGGTCTTCCTCCGATTCTTCTCCGAGTGATCCCATCCTCCAATCATCCAGTTAGTCTCCATCTACATCTTCATCATCATCCCGGAAGGACAATTTCTTCTAAGCCATGCCGACTGATATATGAGGAATTCCATGTCTGAAAGGAATTCTTCAAGCGTAGATCCAGAAGGCTTCGAAGGGGGTTTGCAAAATTTAGCTTTCCCTATATTTTTCTCAAAATCGGATAGCTTATCCCAAAATAGCTGAATCAGCTCTTCATTGGTAATTGATTCTGGCCGGCGGCTAAAAGTGCTATTAAACCGGTGGTAGTCATCCTCGAACATTTCTTCAGGCATCATCCTCCATGTCACGGAATTTTGACGATAGATCTGTCTCGTGATCTTTTCGTCAAATCCTTTTGTGGTGAAGTTGCGTAGGATACCTTCCTTCATTATATTCCACTCTGCACTTGGGTGTTTCCTGAGCTTCTCCTTCAAATAGGACAGTGCTGGGACCTTAACTTGGCATGCTACCATACTGAGCTGCAAAGCACCACGTATCTTTAGCAGGTGGAAACGTTCCTCCATGTTTGTACACCAAGCAAGTGCAAAATCATTTGGTCTTACGTCTCCGAAAAGTGTTGGGGGAATAGTGTTCATGAAGGCTTCAAAGGCCTTACGGTCTGCTTGAACCTCTCAGGTGGCTGTCCTCAAATTCTTCGACATATGTATCTAAGTGAAAAGAAAAAAAAACTTCGAAATAAACACAATCAAACAAACTAACTTACTGAAGTAGGGGATGCAGCCGTGCGATCGAATAGCGAGGGTGGTCATAGGTTCATTGCTCTGATACAAACTGTGACGACCCGGCTTTCCGGACCGTCATACTAAGCTTAATTCTTTTACTTAAAAAAATAGTGGATAATTTTTTTCTAAAACATCATTTCATTTACTTATAAAGTTTAGACTTTAAAATAAAACAAATTTGAAAATAACCAACATTTGAAACGGAAATACAAATTTTAAAAATTACAAAACCATGCTGCGGGAAACAGAAATAAAATTGTCTGCGCCCCGATCGTAAATTATTTTTATAACAAAAACGGTTAGGCTAAAAATAATGAAATTTTAAAACTATGCCGAAAACATTTTGAATATTCGTAAGTGAGAATATCAAATTAAAATAAAACCTTTAGATATTTAAAACAAGGCGTTTCCTTACTGTCCAAAATGTAATAAAAAACAATAGGTATTAACGGAGATTAACCATTATGAACGTTTATATAAAAGACTGAGGTTTTCTTCTCTTCCTTTTTTTTAGATACCAACATGTGCATATGGATCACTACTCTATATTAAAAAAAACAATATCTTCTCCCATAAAGAAAACAACCGCATGCAAAAGAAAAGATTAACCTATCAATAAATTGCAGAAGATACCTTGGAAAAACGTTGTAAAGGTGTTCCTAGAACTTCTTAGGACTCTAAAATATTGTGGGGAGAAAAGTTAGGGTTTATGGTTCGGTGAAGGAAAAAAAATAAAGAGGAAAAGATATAGACTTATATGGGAAAGAGGGAGAGTTTTGAAAAGATAACTAACTCTCTCTCTCTTTTTTTTTTGGAACGGTTGAATTATTTGCCGAATAACAATCGACAACTTATCAGAGTAACGTGGGTAATATTCTTTTCTAATTGATCTTCGTAAAGGTCAAACCTAATATTTTAGGTGCGTAATTATGGAGTTATATTTATTTACTTAAAGCATTCAAAAGATATTACATGCTAACCAAAAGCATATATACGCATAGGACATAAAGGCATTCCTTAAGTCGGTAACACAAAAGTTAAGTATTTCATAATTAATAAGTTTAAAAGCAGATATGTATTTAGCTAAAATATATGTATATATGTTTTTTTATATATATCTTCAGTATTGAAGTATACTCAAAAGGTAATGTGAAAACAATAGAAAGTGTATAAAAAAAACCAATTTAATAGTGTCACATACTTAAAAGTAATATTAGAAGAGGTAGTGGAAGAATTTCAACTTCACTCCTAGTGATGAAGATAGCGACTCCTATGAGAATGGTGTAATCAACTTTTTGCATTTACCTCCAAGATCTCTGAATCTCTTGATCTAATCTCGGATGAGAAGAAGGCTATGTCTACTGTCTCACAAGCCAGCTCCTCTAATGTCCCTCTCGTGGCATTCCCCAATGATGACGAACTGAGTGATGAAGTGCTTCTTGAAGCATACAAAACTGAAAACTGAATGGAATATCTTGAGGCTAGTGATTTCAATCTACTGGAGATGATTGCATAATTAAAGAATGACTATCTTGATTCCCTAAAAGAAAAGATTTAAGTCCTTCTCACTGAAAAGACAAATCTCTTGGAGGTGAATACTCATTTGAAGAAGAAAAGTGTGAATCTCTCAAGTGATCTCTGTGTCATGACGATGTTTGTCCAGATGTTCAGTTCAGGAACATCCAACTTAAATGACCCCTTGAAGATGAGACAACCCTCCTCCAGTCACAGAGGTCTTGGATATCAGTCATCTTCCAACTCCTCTTAGAAAACAATGTTTGTATCTCACTCAAAATCAATTATCGGATGTCTCCATTAATGTCTCCACCAAGTAGAAAAACATCAGAAAATGGAGTCTATCTTTTCTATCCCACAAATGACTAGAGAAGCCACTATTGTGGGAGATGGGGGCATATTCATTCATTTCGCTTCTCCCTCTATGAATGGTATTTGGAAAGAAAGTCTTAAGGTGCAGGACATAGGCATCATACTCCATTTTCTCAAAGGTGGTCTCCTCGAGTGAAGATTGACCTAACAGAGAAGACCATCAATAACCCTCCCAGGGCGGTTAATAGTGAGTGGAGAATCAAGACAAACCATGGAGCTATGGGGGCGTATACGTCTTTAAAAGCTACAGCTAGAGAGGATTGGTATTTTGACAGTGGGTTTTCGCGTCATATGACAGGTGAAGAGTCTTATCTGAACAATGTGAAGTCCTGTTCAAGAGAACATATCACGTTTGGTGGTGGAACAATAGGTACAATAGTTGGAAAGGGAAAGTTGAATGTCTCTACTCTGCCTGTTCTTGGCAATATCCTTCTGGGATAAGGTCTCAAAGCTTATCTAATTAGCATTAGTAAACTACATGATCAAGACATGACTGTGACCCTTCACTAAGGATGACTACTCTATTATCCGCAGGGATGATTCCATCTTCATGAAGGGATCAAGATCTCCGGATAATTGCTATCTTTGGAATGCTCAATCTACTATCCCTTCTACTGCTTGTCTAATAAGCAGAGAAGATGTCACAGACTTATGGCACATGAGGCTTGGTCATTTAAATTTGAGAGGTTTGGCAAAGATTGTCTCTAAAGAAGCAGTTCGTGGGCTTCTTGCTCTTAAGATAAAGGAAGGAAGGATATGCGGAAAATTACAAGTTAGTAAACAGATCATAGCCTCTCATATGCAAGTGGATAGTCCATGGGGGAGGAAGTACATCCTTGTGTGTTGATAACTTTTCCAGGTACACATGGGTTGAATTTCCGAGAGAAAAACCTGATGCATTTTAGGTATTCCATTGTACTTGAGCCTCGGACTTGAACATGGAAAGGAATCATCCACAAGAAGAAAAGTGTGCATAAGGAGTGATCATGGTAGATAATTTGAGAACGGCCAATTTACAGAGCACTGTAACTAAGAAGGAATTACTCATGAGTTTTCATCTCTTATAACTCCTCACTAAAAAGGTATTGTGGAAAGAAAGAACATGACCATTCAATAGATGGCACGTCTCTTGCTCCATAACAAGAAGATCTCCTACAGGTTTTTGGTTGCGGTTGTGAACACTGCTTACTACATACACAATAAGGTGTCCTTTCGACCTGGATCTTCTTCCACAAACTATAAAATATGGGGGGGGGGGGGGGGGGGGGGGGGGGGGGGGGTGGAAGCCTAGTGTCAAATACTTTCATGATTTTGGAAGTACCTGCTACATCTTAGCAGATCGAGGTTTGAGAAAGTAGTGGGATGCTAAGGTGAAGGCATCTTTCAAGGATATTGTACCAACGATCATGCGTTCAGAGTCTTCAACAAGCGCACCAATGTGCTTATGGAGTCTATCAATGTCATAATTGATGATGACGAAAAGGGCATGCCGATCGGATATAAAGATAAGGGGATTACTTCGAGTCCCCAGTCAAGTACTATATCACTTGGTGTCTCTAACATCAGTAACAACGATGATGGATATTCATACTCTAATGAAGAAAACGAAAAACACCTAATGATAGCAGAGTGTTTTGTTTTTACGAGAGCTCTAAAATTATGATAAATACCCAAAACATTCAGATCGACACTTCATAAGATAAACCCAAATTTCATTTATATAAACAAACGTGGAAGTTCCACGGGCTTTTATTAATAGGCCTCACCTATGACAGAGATAAACCGTGGTTACAAAACAAAATTATATAACAAGAAAAGATCAACCGAAAAAAGTTATAAAGCACGAATGATATATTACACAAAAACTTTGTGACATCTATCACCCTTGCTATCCTTTACAATAAATAAACCCAAGTGTAGGGGAGTGAAATCATCAATAAATAAATAGAAAATTAAGAAAATAGCAAACTTAAACATTTCACATTGCTCAATAGCCAACGTTTGATAAATCATAGGTAAATAGCCATTTTCATATTTAAATCTTAGGTAAATAGCCAACGTTTGGTATATGAAAGTGGCTATTTACCTAAGATATACGTATGAACATGGCTACGTATCTAAGATTTGCGTTTTAAAGTTGCTATTTACCTAAGATTTACCAAACGTTGTCTATTTAGCAATGTTAAAGCTTAAGTTTGATATTTTTCTAATGGACCCATAAATAAAACATAATATCTAAAACCACCCTTTGTGTACACGAAGGTAGGTCCCCATACATCAGGATGCAAAATATCAAAAGGAGCTAGAGACGACGAAACGTTTTTTGAAATGGTGAAGTTGAATTTTTTTCAAGTTTACAATTCACTACAATCGGAAATATCATGGGAGTTCAAATTTCTTAAAACTCCGGTGAAAATAAAAAAACACAAATGAGACACTAAAACGTGACTGAAATGAGAATGTCACAAATAACAATTAGACGACGAATGATGCAGAAAAAAAAATCCACACTAGAGGCAGCAACATGTAATACTTTGAGTTCATCCAAGACATAGAGTCTCCCATCCCTAAGGATTGTCCCAAGCACTGTATGAGATCGCGGACCATGAACACAACAAGTGGAAGAAAAAAAAGAGTGACTAAGAAACTAGATTCTATTGCGTAATTCTCGCACATGCAAGTGCACGTGATAGCAAAAGCAACATATCGTAAGAACGAGTCGAATCCCATGAGGACTAAGTTTAATTAATAATTCAAAGTAACTAGAACAAATTAAACTTTGATGAGAGAAAAAAGATGTCATGAAACCTTTTTTAGAAGAAAAATTAAATAAATAAAGCAATTAAAGATGGTTGTACAAGTATGCGAAGGCCAGGCTGTGGTTTCACGAGTCTATCTAACGGTTTGATTTACGGAATTCGTGCACGATTTATTGCATGCATACTTTGCTAATAACGTTCAGAATTCTAATGTCACTATATCTGTCTCGAGCATCTAGCAACAATTACCTATGCCGGAATATCGTCTCTCGATCTCACCTCCTAAAAATATGGTAAGCATTAAATTCAAGAACGTACACACGATTCCATAATAGGTAAGCATTAAATTCAAGAACGTACACACGATTCCATAATAGCCTACCTATATCTAGCCTAGGAATGTATTATGGTAATTCAATTCAAAATCACTAACAACCTAATCTATCTCAAGAATCAAGTCGAAATAAAAAAAATCATGCACAAGGTCGCTAATCTCATACAAGCATGAAGCATATAATTGAACTAAGCAAAGCAATATGTAATGAAAATAAATACTTCAATATATAAATAGGAATCCATAACTGTATCTAAGACTCGCTACGCCATAGCTTTGAAGGGGCTTAGTGCATGGCGTCGAAAAGAACATAAATAGATGAAAAAGAAAAACTCGAAAATAAAGAAAAGAAAGGCATAATAAATATTATTAATAAAAATGGGAGTTCAAGAGATTAAATGAAGAAGAATAAAAAAATGTATTTGTTGATGAAATGGTGTTGATGAAGACGGTTCTCCAATCTCCATCTCTGCCAAGCACAATAATAAAAAGCTAAAGCAAAAGAGAAACTAAGAGAAACAGTAAAGTGATGAATTTAGATCATAAGAATTCTATATATAAGCTTTTTTATTATTTTTCGAAGTTATCTGGGACTTAAAATGAGATTCAATGGTCTAGATTCACTAAAAAAAACATGAAACAAACACTTCAGAAAATGTCTCCATCGCGCCGCGGCGGATTTTCATCCTGCCGCGATGTGTAACGTTAAATACCACACTCTATGGAAGATGTTAAGTGCGCCGCGGTGGGAATCATGGCTCCACGATACGACAACATGGAACCGTGATGAGTTAATCTTCCCAGCATTGGTTTTTCCAATATGCCGTCTTGCTCCATTTTGACTCATGTTTGTTTCGTTTTTTTTTTCGAGAAATGACTTCATAGAGCTTAGACAAGCTTGCATACTCCTTTAAACCTGTAATTCATTAAAAACAAACAAAAGCTATCAAAAATACCTAAGGACTTGCTAGTTTTAAGCCGAGAAATAAGATTTTTATGCGTGATAAATGCACCTATAAAATCCCCCTAAACTTAAAGCATCACCTCAAACGACAAAAATAACTCAAACACACTAAATAAACTATCTAAACGACCCGGGTAAATCTCAGTGCTTGAAACACATCGACTAACTCATGTTTTCCTCTATTTTAAATCTCTAGACTTACATTCACATGAAAATTCACGATTTTAAACTGTAAGTCAACTACGGAATGTGAAAGAAGTCATGCTTGTGTACCTTAGACCATTTTTCAATGCTTACTCGTCTCGAGAAATTTTGGACACCAAGTCTCATAATCTTCACAATCACAATCAAGAGAGCACAAAAAAAAAAAAAAAAAAAACTATAAATGAGAATTTTTTTTATTCGACACACATATATGCCCCCTCGTCTCCCTTGATCTCCAATTTTCACTATCATTTCTAGCTAGTCAATAGGTCTTAAAGGCTTATAATGTCAAGGCTAGAGTCACAATATGATATGAAATTTCTAGTGACTCAAAGTGATTCTAGCAAGGAATCGCAATACCAATTCTCACCATCACGAACTCACACACAAACTCAAAAGTGAGCAAACCACACGTCAATCACACATCTCCCATATCACTTACATTCTCTTATTGACACATGAAAATTCCTCCAAGTCCACACTAAAAGTGAAAACACCATAGACTCAACAAAAATAGATAACTAATATATATTCTCTTATCGACACATGAAAAATTCCTCCAAGTCCTCACTAAAAGTGTAAACACCATAGACTCAACAAAAATAGATAACTAATATACATGCCATTTTTTTTCTTTTTCTTCTTTTTTTTTTCTCAATTTTTTGTTTTTCTTTAGACGCAAAATAAATGAACAAAACTGAAACAAATACGGTGTTCAACTTTGTTTTGGTATTCTTTCTCGGACTTGGAGGAAACCAAATAAAAACAGTAAATCCCTCAAAGAATTGAAAAGTTATGACCTCCTTGCTAGTTCCTGGGCTTTTTGTGGGAATATTCTTTCAATGGCTCGCGTTTTAGTGAGGTAGAGCGCATGTTTGTGTTTGGCCTTTTCTAAGTGGGTTCTAAAGGTTGAACATTTTTCAGGTAGGATTTTTTTTTTATTATTATTGAAATGATATATCCTAATGCCTATATCATTCCAACTAGATTAGCATGCACTAAATTTAGACTTGACTAGAGATCGGAGAGGTTTTTAGTGTGTTCAAAGCTATCTTTCCAAGTGATCGGTTGGACTACTCTTCTAGGTGACCTATACTTCGAGGCATACATTATTCGGGTCTATTTATTTCTACTAAACACACAAAATAAAATAAAAATAAAAAAAAAAAACAAAAAAATTAACCAAAAATGAGCTACTAATGTACAAAAGTTCTTGCAAGATAAGGAAAACCATAAGGTCCCCAAACTTTAAAAACCTACATTATCCTTAATGTAGTCATGCAAAACAAGGGAAAGGAAACTTACATTTTGGGGGTGACCAATCGAACCTACTCGTGACTGTAGCACTCAAGTGGCGGTTGATCTTCTTTTTTGTTTCGGTGCTCCTTCTACTTCCACACCTCTTTGAACGGCGTCGGTCATTGTCCTTGCGCTGATTTGATTGATGATTTCAGCGTCTCATCCTTTCTCTTCTCTTTTGTGGTTTTTTTCGGAGGAGAATGTGGTAGTGGTGAGGTCGGCAGAGGTTTCTCCATTTCGCGCTTTTGAGCTTTGTAGATCCCGAACGTCTCTGCCTCGTTCATCACTCGTCTTCATCTTGCCTTTCTTCACGTAGATAAGAGCACCACATGTAGCTAAGAAAGATCTTTCCATGAGTATGGGGATGTCGCGGTCCTCATCCATGTCAGTTGGATAGTAGTGTAAATCGGCATTAGTTCACCCACTTTCAGTTTGTTAAAGATGGCCGCAGGCATGAGCTTGATGCCAGAACATAGATTGCACAAGGCGTTGTCGATGAAAACGTGTCCAATGATGCATGGCAACGTGAATCGGCTGAGACTTCCTATTTTTGTGGGAGCTCTTGTTGTTGAAGCGCACTACACTCCGCGGAAAGTGTAACCTTGGCTTTTGCGGGAATAGTAGTGGCGTCTCATAGGTGTGGACCGGAGATGGCGGCTTAGGAGCTACGGTAATCAAGGTCATGTTTTCCTTGCCTTTCTTTGGTCTCTCGACAACAACAATGTGTTGATTTGATATGGCGTTGCAGTGTTCCCTAGGTTTCACTTCGAAGGTGCTTGAAGGTGTGTCTTGGGGTCGTTGAGTAAGGGCTTTTGCAATCTGTCCCACCTGAGTCTCAATTCTTCGAAGACTCTAAAAAGTGGTATGAACTATGATGATGAATGAGGGGATGAGGTCTTCAACACTGACTTATGGGGAGGGCTGATTTTTTATTTTTTGTCGTCATGGCTGAAACCCCTATTGTTGATGTTGTTGTTGAAAGCCGTGTTGGAAGCCCTGTTGTTGATTAAAAAATGCCGATGTAGGTCGGTTCTATAAGAGCCCATGTTGTTGCTGTGGCGACGCCCATCATCCTAGGTTAAGATGGTTGTTCCTGACTCGGGTGTGGTAATTGTTGGAGCTTTGGAACGTGGGTTGGTAGCTGTTCCCCACATAATTAGCGTTCTCGGCATGAACGAAGTTTGCTTAAGGGCAATCGTCGTTGAAGTGAAGCCCGTTACACCAGAAGTGTGGTTCCGGTGCACTGTGCATGGGATGAGTAATAGCTTCCACCTCTTGTAGCTACTTCTTGGGATCCGTCGTTTGAGCCATCATTTCTTTCATCGCATCCGCGTCGATCCCGAAAGTCATAGCGTTCGCGGTGGCAAGGTTTGCCTTCATGAGTCTTCTTTCCACCGAGCATTGATCGTTGGAGTGCGCATGTTCTTCTAGGAGTACGTGGAACTCCGAAAGTGTCCTAATCATTACCGTGCCTCCCACGGCGGTGTTGATCAAGGTCTTTGTTGATGCCAGGAGTCCAGAGCAGAATGTCTAGAGTTGGACTGGTAGAGTGATCCCATGGTGGGGACACTTTCTCAACATCTCTTTGAATAACGCCCACACCATGTGTAGCGATTCTCCATCCCATTGCCCAAAACTGCGAATCTCATTTTGTAGATGGGCCGTCTTCTCGAAGGGGAAGAACTTTATGAGGAATGTGCTACAAAGATATTCCCAGGTGGTGATGGAGTGGGCGGGCAACGAATTCAGCCATACATTTACTCGGTCGCAAAGATAGAATGGCAACAAGCGAAGAAGAATGCTGTCTGCGGCGATATTGTGGGTCTGGAATGTGTCGCACAACTCGTTGAAGTTCAATATGTGCTTGTTTGGATCTTCGTTAGAGATTCCATAGAATTGATTTTGTGGAATCATGTTGATCATCCCCGTCTTGATCTTGAAGCTTTGGTTCCTTCCTATGGTTGGGTTGACAATGGCCGACCGGTACCCATGAGTAGTGGATAGCACGTAGTCTATGAGAGGCTTCTATTCACTGATGATCACTTCCTCGATGTCTTGCTTCTTCTCTCTTCAGTTCCTCTTGCAAGTTTTCTCTATCCTAGAATCGATTGGAATAAGACTTGATTCACCGTCTTTTCACATGTTCCTTCAAAAATATTCAAAAGAAAACACGAGAATTTGGTGAGAAAACAAAAAAAAGTTCAAATTGAAAACTAGATAATCGAATAAAGCAAATGTTCCCGACAAAGGCGCCAAAAACTTGTTACGTAATTCTCGCACACGTAATACGTAATCGCATAAGTAATATATCATAAAAATGACTTGAATCCCACGAGGACTAAGCTTAATTAATATTTCAAAATTAACTAGAACAAATTGAAGTTATAAGAGAGAAGAAAATATCACAAAACGTTTTTGACAAGAAAATTAAATAAATAAAGCAATTAAAGGTGGTTGTATGGTTAATGGATGTAAGGAATATGATTTCACGAGTCTATCTAGTGGTTTGAATTCCCAGGGGCGTCACGTCGCACCGGATTATCATGCGCTATGATAAGTTACATGAAATACCGCGCTCTGTGGCTGACATTTTGCTCCATTTTGACTCCCATTTGCTTTGTTTTGTCGAGAAGTGACTCAATAGAGCTTATATAGGCTCTCATGCTCCTTTGAACCTGGAAATCATCAAAAATACATGAAAACTATCAAAAATACTTGAGGACTTGCTAGTTTTAACCCGGTAAATAGGAGTTTTACGCGTGATAAACGCATCGATCAGATTCACACAATTGACTGACTAACAAAAGATTTAGAGTAGGACTAGGGATATATTAGATATCACGACAAGAAATATGAGATGTGATAAAAAAAAACCAACACATTCTAATGGCATAGGAGTGCGATCGGTGATCACAATATGAAGACGTGAATGAAAAGACAATGACACAGATGATGAAAAGTGAATAGACATATCATGGGAGGCACCCGCATCAAGGATCCGCAAGGAGGATGATAAAACTGAGGCTGACAACGAGGACAAACCTTTGGAGGACGAGGCAGACATGCCATGAGGCTACGAGACAAGGAACAGTTGGGACTTCTCAACCATCTATAGATCCACGGATATGGCAAGAACATCTTTGGTGAACTGAGGTGGACGGGTGCCCACGAAGCCGTCGAATGCTGCCGAGGCCGCGGTGGACGTTGGTTCTAAGCCGTGCTTTGTTTATTCTTAGCAAGATTGGACACTGAGCCTTCGAATACCTCTTCAGCTTAAAAACGAAGACTCATCCAAAGGGACTTTCATAGAAGGCTTGGGCGCATTGCCAGTGGAGGGCCGGTGCAAGACAGCGTGGACAGTGGGAGCTACAGTGATGGAGTCTCCTTGTCAATCTTAGACTTGAGACGAACTTCTTCGGCTTGCAGCTCGTTGACCACAGAGTCAATAGAAGAAATAGGGCTACAGTGAAGAATCGCACCACGTAATCCCTCAAAGTCGTCAGAAACTGCCATCAGAAACTGAACATATCGCTGCTCTTTAAGCCGAGTGATGTAAGCCTTCACTATCTTCAACTGAGATGATTCAGCCACTGCTAACTGATCCTATAACGAGGACATGTGAGAATAGAACTCTTGGATGTTCACACCGTTTTGCCGAAGCGCACGAATATTTGTCTCCTGTTGATACTGCTTGGAAAAGTTAGACTGAGTATAGATTCTCCCAAATGTTCCCTGACCTCCTTAGCAGTCTCATACTTCGTTAAGTGAGCACCGATCCTGTGGGTATAAGAATTGTTAATCCACGTGATAATCTTCACATTGTCTGCCTCCCAGGCATCCACTAAAGTCTCAAAATCAGTGGCCTTCTCATGGGAAGGTTTAGCCCGCACACCGATCACATAACTCAATACAGATTTTCCACATCGAAAACTTCTCATAGCATAACTCCAATATGAGTAATTTTCGTCATCCAATTGAACACTAATCGACTGAAGAGAATGACCTCTACGACCCATCATATCGAAAACACGAATCAAAACATTACAAATTTAAAATTCAAATAAACAGAGAGAAAACCCCAATACGAAATCGAAAATGGCGACCACCAATAAATAAAAAAAACACCAAATCGAGGAAATGAACAATTATCCAAGCAATCATGATATCGACAAATCAAAAGGAAGAGATGAAAATACCAACTGTACGGTCGAAAAACATAATTCCATCTGCGAGAACTATGGTTGATATATGAACTTCTTAAATGAATCAACAAATCTATAGGTTGAGATGATGGCGCTCTGATAGCATGTATATCCAGGGATTCAAAGAAGAAAAGAAGAGTGTGAATAATAACGTGTGAATAGAAAAATACAATAATTTTGGTATATAACCTTACAACCAAATAAAGGAGACTACAGTAATCTTACGATAAATAAACTAATAAGCTAATAAATATGTTAGAGATTCAAGCAACCGACGTCCCATCAATAGGGTGGAAAAAAATCCATTAGACGTCTGATATTTATAACAAAGTGGAAGACAGTCAAACCATCTCTAATGCAAAACAAATAATTTATAACAAAGAAAAAAATAAATTGTGAACAATAAATCTCTTAAAGCAAAACTAAAATTAGATTTGAACACTGGTAACAGAACTCCACGGGAAAAATTATGAGAGCTAATCAGTTTCTGAGTCGCCGCCATTTGTATTTTAGACTTGTCATCAACATCTAATTATTACAGCTAAAATTAGTGTTAGCTCATGTAATCTTACCCCGCACATTATAAAATGAAATGTTTCCCGTAATTAAAAGGGTGTAAAGTAGCATCTATAGTAGATGCGGAGTTACCACATTAGACTTTTTTTTTTAAAGTTACCATAAAAGACTAATTTCTCTAGTTATACCAAATATTTAAATGTGGGGCAGATAGTGACGTAGACGCTGTTGCGTGTGTCATCTATATAAACATCCACTTTCAACTAGAACTTCATCTATGCTTGGTACATATATTAGTACTTCGAAGTCCGAACACCCAAATAAGTCAAGTAAAATCATACTCTTTCTGAAATAAGAAAAGGGAAAAAAATATATATATATTAAAAAGGCTAGTACACATAAATCTCATCTTTTTTCTTTGCAAAGAATTAATTAATGGGGCCTAATATCAGGTCAACTAACAGTTCTGGATCTTCCTCTTTGAAGAAAGGATGGTGTGTTATGAAGGAAAGGAAGAGAAGAGTGAAGATTTTTTACACTCTGAAAAAGCTCAGGCAACTCCAGAGGATCGTTAGTCCAACCCGGGCCGGCAACGATGAAATCATGAACCTTGATCTCCTGTTTCAGATAACGTCAAACCAAATATTTCTTCTCCAACAAAAGGTGAATGTTCTCAAAACCCTCTCCAACTTCTTTGGTGGTATGTAATATTAATAGGGGGGATGATTCTCTCTCTCTCTCTCTCTCTCTCTCTCTCTCTCGCTCCATTTGAGAAAGTTGTGAAAGTACTAGTAAAAATGCCTAAAACATCTCCTGTGTAAAAGGAGAGAATACTGTAATTGTATTATTGTTATGTAAGTTACGTATCTATATATGCGTATATATAATGAATAAATAAAGACTACGATGTATCTTTTATTGTAATTGTGAAAAGTATTCTATTTTAAACACAACAAAGACTTCTGCGTGTTTGATTTAAAATTGACTATAGTAGTTTATCCAGATTAGAAAATCTGAACTACATATATTAAAATGTCTGAGTTTCATTTAGTGACTACAACTCTCGTGTACTTTATAATTTATTATAAAATTATTCAATGTATAATTACATAATGGACAATTCAGCTATCTGGTTGAATAAGAACAATTACTACTATATGCAAAATCAGAAGTAGTGGATAGTAAATGACACGCGGATTTGACAACCTAGCTCAGTGATAAACACCTTATATAAAGATGTTCACTATAATGATGAGGGGGTACAACAGTTCATACTCTGACTTACTCTCAATAAGACGTCTACTCTAACTAATTATCTTTAAGCATGTTCTTAAGTAT
Organism: Urtica dioica subsp. dioica; assembly: GCF_054948205.1. NCBI lineage: Eukaryota > Viridiplantae > Streptophyta > Magnoliopsida > Rosales > Urticaceae > Urtica > Urtica dioica. The sequence continues at coordinate 7,270,619 of NC_142760.1, read as the reverse complement.
CTTCGAAGAACTAGGAACTTGATGCTTACATACTCAGGTACTGACCTGACTATGACGGGATATACCGACTCCGATTTTCAAGCGGATAAGGATTCCAGGAAATCCACTTCAGGATCTGTGTTCATTCTTAATGGTGGAGCTGTTGTGTGGAGAAGTATTAAGCAATCTTGCATTGCTGACTCCACAATGGAAGCAGAATATGTGGCTGCATTTGAAGCATCCAAAGAGGCTGTATGGCTTAGAAAATTCCTTAAGTATTTGGAAATTGTTCCAAACGTCGACGAGCCCATGACCCTTTATTGTGATAATAGTGGGGCTGTCGCTAACTCAAAGGAACCTCGAAGCCATAAGCGCTCTAAGCATATTGAGAGGAAATACCATTTGATTCGAGAGATCGTGCAGCGCGGAGACGTGGAAGTGAAGAAGATCTCAACGGTGGACAACCTAGCAGATCCATTCACAAAGGCCCTAGCGAACAAGGTCTTCGACCAACATCGAGGGGGATTAGGCATGAAAGACTACACACATCTTCTTTGAGTCAAGTGGGAGTTTGTTGTCAATGGTGCCCACAAGAAGAGTTGTAATCCTTATATTGTACATTTGATGTAATAAAGTCTCATGAAGACTCTTGCTTGTAATTGCTTATTAATTAATAAAAGTTGAAACGTTCATTCAATCTTCCTTGTCTGAAGCTTTATGATAAAACATTAGTCTTTAGTCCATAAACAAACTTAACAACTTACGAAGAGACAAATGTAGATTTGCATGAACAAACTCTTCGTAGTTTACTTAAAACGATATATTCGCAATCTAAGGGTCAAAGGACTATTGACCTCAGTATGATTGTTAGAAGAATCTATGATGTCTGGTTATGAGGCATTGAGAGTTGGAGACTCTATAGTTCTTCTAGGTATCTTCCGAAGATACTGAATTGACCAGTGCACTTCTGGAGACAAGATAAGAACAAACCATTTAACCTCTTATGTCTCGAAGTCACTACGTATGAATTGCATCGTGCTTACCTTAATCCTGAAATGAGACATGTCATTTCACACCTTAGTATTCTCATTTGAGAAAGTCAGAGTTCGGACTCACTATGTGATTCCAAACAAGGCCTATTGGTGAAGTACTAAGTTGTGAGAATGTCATGAGTAACTTTGTGAAGTTCTCATAGATATGGAATTCATGTACAAGATTGCTGAAATGCGATGTATATCACCTCATGCTTTGTTCCTTGGAGTGTGAATAAATGAACTGGCCAGTGTCCAAATTGAGTCTTGACTCTTTTGGATGAAACAATGTGACTTGTTAGCTCCTCGTCAATACATTGTTTCTAACTTATTCACAAGCGACAAAGGAGTTGAGGAAATAACAGCTAGAAGGGTAAAATGGTAATTTTGTAAATCCCGACTAGCTGAAGATATTCATGAAGGGTAAACACTGATAATATTCTGTGGATCCACTCATTACAATTAGGTTGAATTCTTGAGTAGAAAATAAATTCATTTGAACCGAGAGATTTTCAGTGTCAACTCTTTAGTGTAGTCAGTTGACATTAAGCTAAACTTGGAAAAGGTTTGTGAACTTTTGAGTCCAAGTGTTTAGCTCAAGCTTTGTTCATTTGGATCCATGAGGTCACTGTCACGAATCACATCGATTAGGAATATGTAAACTGGAAGCTAAGTCAAAACAAGAACGAAAACTGTCAAAAGGGTATTTTTGTCTTTTGAGACATAGGATGAAATGAATGTCAATAAATTTTTTTGACATGGTCATTTGATGACAAGTAACACTCGGCCATAATAAGATTATTTGGGCCTTGTGGATTAATTTCATTTCATAAGAATTTTATTGAAAATTCTTAATGGGTATTTCTCATGTTGTCATGAACAAATGAAAAAGCTTCTAGAAGCTCCTTCTAGATGAGAAATGGGCGCCCAAATACCCAAAGAAAGAGAGAATATTTTGTGCATAAATGTATCATGATACTTGCCAAAAGAAAAAGACGAAACAAATTTCCCACACATGCATATGGAATTTCGGCCACATGGGTCAAGGGAGAAGCAAACAAAAGAGGAAACAAATCCAAGGACTTACTTGTTTTGTCTTGGCCGTGTACCTCTATGAAGGAAAAGAGAAATTTGCTCATAAATATGTGATATTCTATAGAAGAGGAAACTACCTTATTGAAGGTGAGACCTCTCCTATAAATAGGAGCATCATTCCTCTCATTTCATTCATTGCACATAAGTTAGAAATTGAGAGCCTCTCTCTCTCTAGAACTTGTGGTTGCCGCCCCTTCCTCTCTCTCTCTAGTTTATTTTCGACTTTTTTGTTTTGGCACCTAGGTCCTCATTTGACCTAGTGTTTAGCTCTGGGACTTCAAGACTCGTTCTTAAGTCGTAGTGTTTAAAAGTGTCCACTCACTAATTCCTTTATTTCGAGTGATTTAGTGATAGAAACTTTCGTGGTTGCTCGAGGTGCCGAGGAAAGAAAGAGTGGCGTGCTGCGAGGGGAGACGAGCGTTGCGAACTTTCCAAAAGCTTCTCAAAGATCAAGCTTCAAGAAAGGTTAGTAAACTTCTTAGCTCATAATAGTTTTTATTTATATGTACTTGCTCTTTGTCTAGGTTAGTAAAAAACCGTTTTTACTTTAAAAGAAAATTTTTAAAATTCTGCCGCTTACCGAAGCGTTAAACTTTTTCTTAAACCCTAGATCAATTCCAACAAATATTTCCTCTTCTTCCTTTTATTTCACACGGCCAAGAGGATCCAAGCAAGTCCTTGGATATGTTTCCTCTTTTATTTGCTTCTCCCTTGACTTGCTTGGCCGAAAATCCTCCTTCCTCTTTGACGAAATTTGTTTCCTCTTTTTCTTTTGGCAAGTATCTTGATATATTTATGAATAAAATAATCTCCCTTTCTTTCTTTGGGTTGGGAGGCCAAGGCTCTCTAGAAGGAGCTTCTAGAAGCTTCTTCATTTGTTCATGACAACATGAGAAAGGCCCATTAAGAATTTTCAATAAAACTCTTATGAAATGAAATTAATCCACAAGGCCCAAACAAATTAATTTGGCCGAGTGGATGTAAGTCATTAAATCACCATGTCAAAAAATTTATTGACATTCATTTCACCCTATGTCCAAAAGTACAAAAATACTCTTTTGACAATTTTCGTAAAACTCGTATCGTTCTTGTTTTGACTTAGCTTCTAGTTTAACTATTCCTACTCGATATGATTTGTGACAGTGGCCTCATGGATCCAAATGAACAAAGCTTGAGCTAAATACTTGGACTCAAAAGTTCACAAACCTTTTCCAAGTTTAGCTTAATGACAACTGACTCCACTAAAGAGTTGACACTGAAAATCTCTTGGTTCAAATGAATTTATTTTCTACTCAAGATTTCAGCCTAATTGTAATGAGTGGATCAAGTGAATATTATTATCTATGTTTACCCTTCATGAATATCATTAGCTAGTCGGGATTTACAAAAGTACCATTTTACCATTCTAGCTGTTATTTCCTCAACTCCTTTGTCGCTTGTGAATAAGTTAGAAGCAATGTATTGACGAGGAGCTAACAATTCACATTGTTTCATCCAAAAGAGTCAAGACTCAATTTGGACACTGGCCAATTCATTTATTCACATTCCAAGGAACAAAGCATGAGGTGATATACAATTTATTTCAGCAATCTTTGTACATGAATTCCATATCTATGAGAACTTCACAAAGTTAGTCATGACATCTTCACAACTTAGTACTTCACCAATAGGCTGTTCATAATCACATAGTGAGTCCGAACTCTGACTTTCTCAAATGAGAATACGTAAGCTGTGAAATGGCATGTCTCATTTCAGGATTAAGGTAAGCACGATGCAATTCATACGTAGTGACTTCGAGACATAAGTGGTTAAATGGTTTGTTCTTATCTTGTCTCTAGAAGTGCACTGGTCCATTTAGTACATTCGGAAGATACCTAGAAGAACTATAGAGTCTCAAACTCTCAATGCCCCATAACCAGACATCATAGATTCTCCTAACAATCGTACTGAGGTCAATAGTTCTTTGACCCTTAGATTACGAATATATTGTTTTAAGCAAACTACGAAGAGTTTGTAGATGTAAATCTACATTTGTCTCTTCGTAAGTTGTTAAGTTTGTATAAGGACTAATGACTAATGTTTTATCATAAAGCTTCAAACAGATGAGGAAGAATGAATGAACGTTTCAAATTTTTATTAAATGAATAAGCAATTACAAGCAAGAGTCTTCGTGAGACTTTATTACATCAAATGTACAAAATAAAGACTACAACTCTTCTTGTGGGCACCATTGACAACAGTTTTCCGAAAGAACGAACAAAGACGAGCTGCGTGGGGAGACGAACGTTTCAACCTTCCTAAGGCTTCTCAACGTTCAAGCTTTACAAAGGTTAGTAAACGAGTAATGGTCTTTAATAGTTTTAATTTAAAAATAAACATGTGCTTGCTCTTTGTCTCGGTTAGTAAAATCGTTTTACTTGTTTAAAAGAAAATTTTTAAATTCCGCCGCTTGCTCGAAGCGTTAAATCTTTTCTTAACCCTATATCAATCACAACAGGAGATTCTCAATGGAGAATTCTGGGCGTGATGGACGCGTAGGAGATTTTCAGTGGAAAATCATGGACGTGGCTTGTGTGTTGGATAAGTAAGGGATTTTCAGTAGAAAATCCTAGGAGCGGCTTGCGCTCTAGATCAAACGCTAAATCAGAGGAAATTGTGCTCAATGAGAGGGGTATTTATAGTGAATGAGAAGGTCTGGGCGCGCCGTGCTGCCTGACCGGCGCGGCACACCGTGTTCCGTGCGCACGCTCTTTTCTAAGGAACGCGCTCATGCACTCCTTTTGGGAGACGCGCCGAGCGCGTGCTCCTTTCGGGGAGCACGCGATGGCAACTCCATGCTCTATGTGGGAGCATGGTTTTGGACTTTTTGGGCCATTTGCATAGGCCTCAGCGGTTTTCAATGACCTGACCCGTTTGGCTTTTGGAGTTCGGGATTTCGTGCAAGTTGCGCGAAATAAGAAAGACTCGACTCGAGGAGCATGATATAGAATCGACACGAGGACTCGTCAGTCGACTTGTGGAGGAAGGTTCGCCACTCTTTGGGACCTCCGGCCTGACCATCGGACCTTTGAGCGGTGTGTTTTCTTGATGTTCTGGGTTTGCTGAGAATGACCGACAACAGTAATTCAAATTAAGCATACTAACAACCTAATATTTCTCAAGCATTAAGTCGAAACTAAAGTTCATGCACAAGGTAGATAATCCTATGCAAGCATTAAGTACATATTTGAATTAAACAAAGCAATTAGAATAATAAAATTCTTCAATATTATACTAAGGAATCTATCACCGTTTCATAAAATCGATACACCATGCACTAAACCCCTTAAGGGCTATGGTGTAGCGACATGATTGGTGGCTCAGGTCTACATACCAATCGCCATGAAGAGAGTGCCAATTTCAATTTTTAGGACTCCGAGAGTACCAATTGAGCTCCCGTGACTATTGATCCTCGGATGAGAGATTTAGTGATGGTAAATTTCCTTGAACTAAGCCACTAGATTGTCCAACTTGTAGCTGTGATGGACGTTTGAATGATTCATCAAACATGTAGAAGAAAGACAGTGCTAGATGACCGAGTTTCCGACACAGTTGACCTCGAACTATGGATAAGATCTGCTTCCTCCAAATCAGAAATTTGTTTGAAGTCTAAATTCGTTACAATTGAGTTGTTGAAGGCATTTGGATTGGATCATTGCTGAACAGATTGATCTGCTTCATTTCTAGTAATTGTGCTTGTCTCCATCGGATCGGAAGAAGAAGAAGAGAGAATGACCGGAAAAGATCGATCGAGAAATCTAAAGTTGGTTACGGCTCTGATACCATATCAAAATGAAGAATAGAATGAAGAAATGGAAAAAGATTTCATTATTGAAGTTACTTCAAACGATACACGCAACTCACTATTTATATACACAATGTTTAGTAATTATAACATCTATGACTTCATAAATGCCACGTTATTAGTACACATGGATGTGATATTTTTTTTTTTTGGAATAACACGGATTTTACATTAAAATTGGGTAAAAAAAAAATCTTCATTATTGAAGTTACTTGAAACGATACACGCAACTCACTATTTATATACACAATGTTTAGTAATTATAACATCTATGACTTCATAAATGCCATGTTATTAGTACACATGGATGTGATATTTTTTTTTTTTTGGAATAACACGGATTTTACATTAAAATTGGGTAAAAAAAAACTCTTCCATACAGGAGAATAACATCTTAATACATGGAACACCTCAAACTTAAGTCAAAGTGAACCTAACACTATGTTCCGGTAATCGTACGTTTTGTGCATGCTTCCGACAAGAGGAAGAACGACGAGCACAATATTTGAGCACACATATGGCTCTTTCAACAAACCAATAATGGTTGATGGAAAGGTCCACTCAACCTCGGTCCGATGACCACGAAGAAGATGCCTCTTCAGCCTATCTAGAGCAAAATCTAACAGGAAATCCATATCGGGATAATGGACGACGGCTAATCCGACTCCATAACAAGCAAAGCAAACAAAATGTTGCTACCAAATAAACCATTCGAAATTATTCTTAAACTGAAAAAACCCAACATAAAATTAAAACTAGCCACCAGAGTTAAGTACACAACACCGAGAAGCCATGCCTCACTGTCCTCGCCACCGAAGAGATATCAATTTAAATCTACTCAAAGAAAACAAAAACAAATTAAACTACAATAAGTACTCGATTGGAATTTGCCAAAGAATGATTGTTTGTCTTGTACGGAAAATATGTACAGTGAACCTTTTATTAGGTCTTTCCTCAGTCCTCTAACGTGATCTTTCGCCACATGTCGTATGAATACGTATTTGTTATACTTTTAAATAAAAATAAAATATCTGATATATTATTTCAAGAAAAAATACTTTCCCACGGTATTTTGGCATCATTAATTTGTTTCTATTGTATCCTATATTTTCCTCGTATTGATATAATATTTATATCACATTTATGAGTTACTACTACAAATGTTAGATTCCACAACGGATATTCCACAACGAAACGTTGTCCCGTTGTGGAATCATGACGTTTCCACAACGGGACAAGAGTCCCGTTGTGGAATCTTGATGTTTCCACAACGAGACAACTTTCCCGTTGTGGAATCTTGATGATTCCACAACGGGACAGTTGTCCCGTTGTGGAATTAAAAAAAAAATTAAGGTTTAAACAACGGGATGGTGACCCGTTGTTGAATCTCGCCGCGGCCAAGGCATAAACTCGCCGCGGCCAAACTCTTCCACAACGGTACAGTGTACCGTTGTGGGAGAACTGTAAAACCAAACATTTCGCCGCGGCGAGCTTAAGCCTTGGCCGCGGCGAAATGTCTCCACAACGGTACAATAACCCGTTGTGGAAACATTTGGCCGCGGCCACGTATATATTTGGCCGCGGCGAAATGTCGCAGACTGGAACTTAAAAACTTCCCTCTCGATTTTTTTTTCAAAAATTTCAGAAATTTCATTCTCTTCTTCTTCTCTCTCTCTCCCCGACCCAACCCCACTATCTCTCTCTCTCTCTCCAACCCACGCCCACTCGCCGCCCCTCCTTCTTCCTCCGCCGCCGTCGCCGCCCTCTCTCTCTCTTCTCTCTTCTTCCTCCGCCCTTCTCTTCTTCTCACCTTTTTTTTCCCCGCCCTTCTTCTTCCCCGCAACCCTCTCCTTCTTCTCCGCCCTTCTTCTTCTTCCCCGGCCTCCTTTTTCTTCTCCGCCCATTTCTTCTCCCCCGTCCTCCATTTTCTTCTCCGCCCCTTTCTTCTTCTCCGCCCTCCTTCTTCTTCTCCGTATCTCCTTCTTCCAAACCCACCAAACCCACTCTTCACAAACCCACCAAACATTCCGACCCACCCCCACACAAACCCACAAACTTTGCCTCTGACCATAACCCACATCTCCGACAACTTCATTGACTCACCACGCCCCATGCTCGTCATCTTCACTCCAAGTAAGTATTTTTTTTTATTTAATTTGTATTTTTATGTTGAAATTAGGTTAGAATTGTTTATTTGTGTCTAAATTATATAGATATTGAATATTGAATTTGATATTTATGTAGAAAATGAGTTTGAAATTGAATTTTGGTTTGAGTTTATGTTGGATTTGAGTTAGAATATTTGATTACCTTGAGTTTGAGTTGGAATTGAGTTAGAATATTAGATTGAATTTCGGTTTTAGTTTGTGTTAGAATTGTTTTGAATTGAAATTGAATTTCTTTTAGTTTATGTCGGAATTAGTTTGAATTGAAATTGAATTTCGGTTTGAGTTTGTATTGGAATTGGTTTGAATTGAGATTATGTTTAATTTTGTTTTTTCATAGATTATGTCTACTACAACCAAGAAAGATGATAAAAAGGTAAATTAATTACATGTTATTTGAAGTATTTCATTTACACGAATATTTGTGTTCTAATGTTTTTTTGTTGTTGTAGTAGACAATAACAAAAACCTTGCCTCCGACCACAACCCACATCTCCGACAACTTCATTGACTCACCACGCCCCATGCTCATCGTCTTCACTCCGGGTAAGTCTTTTTTTTTATTTAATTTGTATTTTTATGTTGAAATTAGGTTAGAATTGTTTATTTGTGTCTAAATTATATTGAATTTGATATTTATGTAGAAAATGAGTGTGGAATTGAATTTTGGTTTGAGTTTATGTTGGATTCGAATTAGAATATTAGATTGAATTTCGGTTTAAGTTTGTGTTGGAATTGTTTTGAATTGAAATTGAATTTCGGTTTAAGTTTATGTCGGAATTAGTTTGAATTGAAATTGAATTTCGGTTTGAGTTTGTGTTGGAATTGTTTTGAATTGAAATTGAATTTCGGTTTAAGTTTATGTCGGAATTAGTTTGAATTGAAATTGAATTTCGGTTTGAGTTTGTATTGGAATTGGTTTGAATTGAGATTATATTTAATTTTGTTTTTTCATAGATTATGTCTACTACAACCAAGGAAGTTGATAAAAAGGTAAATCAATTACATGTTATTTGAAGTATTTCATTTACGCGAATATTTGTTTTCTAATGTTTTTTGTTGTTGTGCGTTAAGGATTTTTTTTTCGGATTTCAAGCTTGACAACCAAGGAGCCCGACGTAACGTCAACCAAACTTTACGTACAATTGAAGAAGTTATATACACCAGATAACTTAGAAAACGTTCAAGAGGAGTGGGTATTTTACGTACAAACTTTTATAGAATGAGAATATTAGTTTGATTTTGGATGTTATATATATATATATATATATATATATATATATATATATATATATATATATATTTGTTTTGGTTGTTTTTGGATATATATTTGGTTTTGGATAAAATGGATATGTTTTGGATGTTATGGATATTTGGTTTTGGATATATAATTTCATTTCAGGTTTTTTTAATTAGAAAACTGTAAAAATAACTCTCAGAAACAATTTCGCCGCGGTAACGTGTATATTTCGCCGCGGCGAAACTTTACACAACGGTACGATTGTACCGTTGTGGAAAGATTCGCCGCGGCGAAACTTTACACGTTGCCTCGGCGAAGTGTTAAAATCTGTTAAATTTTTTCACAACGGGACTGTCCCGTTGTGAAATCATGGATATTTCCACAACGGGATTCGTCCCGTTGTGGAATCATTACTTTTCCACAACGGGACGAGTACCGTTGTGGAAACATTCCACAGCGGAGGATTCCACAACGGTACAGAACCGTTGTGGAAGCTTTCCACAACAGTTTTGTACCGTTGTGGAATCCCCAGTTTGTAGTAATGAGTGCTAGAGTTAGTTATAAAAAATACAAATAAAAGTATTTTTGAAGATTTATTAATAATGGTTCATATTGACGGTATAAATCACCTCGATCATGTCAAGTTATTTAAAATAAAAGCTTGTTTAATATTTTATATAGTATGAGAATAGACGCGAATTTTTAGGCGTCTAAACTCGTTTTTGTCCTAGTCTGTTATTTGGACATGTTTATCAGTCGATTCCATACTAATATTTGTCAAATGATTATAATTAAATAACAATGCGTATAAATTGCAAGCATAAGGTTATCTTAATTGACACGTAATAATGCGAGCTCAAAAGCTTGATTACAGATTGAATAAGTATATTATAATTAAATGAGATAATGAAGTTTTAATGTTCTTGAACTTCTATTTGTAATCGCTTGAACCTCTACTTAAGCTCCGTGTAAAGACACATCGCAGTTGAATTAGTCATCTTTAGCCAGCTCTTAATATGTGTCTTCTTTCATAGTTTGAACTAGTTGATTAAAAAGGCTTCGGTCTTCAATGAATTCCTCTCCCTCCTAGCAAACTCTAACTTCATAATAGATCTAAGTTCCACGGGCCAATCTCGGTTCGTGGACGAATCCCGCGTAATTCTGTCGAAAACTCAAAATCGAAAGCCCTAATTATACTTTGAGAAAAGAAAACAAAGTCAATACACTAACAATTTTCTTTTCTGTTTCGCTACCAATGAGACTGATAATATAATGGCGAAATTTTAGACTTTCAATGACTAGTTTTTGTCTTAATTTATAGGGCAAACTAGCAACGTAGCCATTTTGAAACGTGGTTTTTAAGATCTAGTCCACGTTTGGTAAATTTTGCAATCTAGCCATTTACTGAAATTTACGACTATAAAATATCGAATATACCCTTATGTGGTTTAAATAAGAAAAACTAAACACTAGCCAACGTTTCAACTAACCCATTTAAAAAGTCAACTTCGTGAATTAAGAAATCTATAATAGATGCTTGAGATTGAAATTTGAAATATTTGGAATGCAGTAATGAAACGTAATCTGCAAATATAATATAGGAAATAAAATAAAAATTGATTATATCAATAAACATAGAATCAGACATGTAAAAGTGGAAAACAATTATTAGTCTAATTTTTTTTTACAATAAACCAAAATAAATATTTTTTTAATCTCAAATTGCATTTTTTTTCCTGGGTTTTTGAGATGATTATGTTCTATATCTGTTGATTTATTTTTTGAATTTTTCTTAAGTTTTTTTGAATTTTTAGTTCGGTAGAATGGAAACAGTTCATAGTTAATGTGTGTTAATTTTTGTTAATTTATAAACTACTAACTTTATTTTTGTAAATTTTAGTTTATTTTCTTTACCAAACTTATCTCTTTCAACTTTATCAAATGCATAATATTTCATAATGAGAACACGCAGATTGTAAAGCATAAATATTGAATATGAAAAACAAATAAATAAACATCATATATTTTTTACCCAAAAAAAAAATTATTAAGAAGATGATAATAATACACAGACAACAACGATAAATACAAAATAATGTCAAGGATGTACAACAAATACACGAAAATAAGCTAAAATAAATCGGAAACACCCATGCCCACGCCGAATCTTCGCCACACATAACGCAACGATGAACTCCAGCCTCCTCCGTCTTGTGCGACGACTGAGAAGCGCCAAGACTAAATCCTAAAAAACAGGCTACAAAAAAAAATAGACAGGAATAAACCAAAATAAATCTGAAGCACCCAACCCACAACAAATCTCCGCCACACACAACATATTGCGATATTGAAATAAACCAAAATATACGAAAATTAACACTGTGACGCTTACATTCATAGTACGTGCATCCGATTCAGCCTTCGTGAAGAGGTTTAGAGCTTTACCAGTAAGTCCAGATACCATGAGAGGGATTAAATGTGAGCGATATATGAGAAATTTTAGCTTTAAAATAAAAAACAAATCTAATCCCTAAAAAATGGGATAATCTTCCAACTAAAAAAAGGGAGGTCAACTGATGAAACGTTGATATATTCTCCTTTCCATTAAATATGGTTACAAAAAAGGGAGGTCAACTTATCATGATTCAATACCATAAATAAATATAATTAATACACGCAGCCCATATATTTATATACACCGAATACAATATAACCAAGATTCAAACGTGGGTTAGTCTTTTTGAATTGAAAGGAAGGCTAATATAGTAAATACAATCTTACATAAATATGACACGTCATCAAAATTGGCTAGATTCGAAAATTAAGGGAAACGTTTGCTAGTTTACAATTGCAACGTTTGATGTGGGTTAGATTGACTAATTTTTCTAATTTATATTTTCACTGTCATTTTGTCGAGATACCGATAATTTGAAAAAAAAAAAAATCCAATTAGGGGCCAGGTTCACGGAAAAGAAATTCCAAAGCCTGAGTAAGATACAAATTACGATACATTTTATAAAAATAAATTAGTAATTAACACACTTATTCACCCGTGAGGAAATTGTGAGGACCAGAAATTTTCCTTTATTTATAACAACCAAAAAAATATATTAAAGACAACGTAAATGTTTTTGTTAGGATAAAGGTGGGTCTCACATCCATGTGCACACATGCGCGTGCTCCACCCTAATTTTTGTCACCCTCGCTTAGAATTAACACGATACTAAATAATAAATATTTTAAAATTGTGTTTCTTCATCTCGCTCAATATTGAAGGGCTTAAAACTCACAACAAGAACAAGTCTCATCTTTTAGTACTCTCAGTCCCAAAAATAGTTTAAGCATGTGCTATCAAAAACGATTACCGCTATTCGTTCCGGTCAATAAAATGTTATTCTAAGAATAAAAAATATTGTTTATGATTTCTTTAATGAAAGAAACATTTCTTCTATCAAAGATATATCAGAATTATTTTTCTCTACATAATCATCCGAAGAAACATTTCAATTAAAGATTAATATAATAATCTGAGGTTCACTCGTTATTTACATTGAGTTTGTACGTGTAATGTTAAATTGACTCTATTTTGTATCAATACATAATCAACAGAAAAATGGTAAAGTTATTAATTAAACCTAGTATAGATGATGGGTAAGTATATATTGTCAACGAACAAAAGATGCTTATTGTCCTAAACCCTAAAAACCAGTGGAAAAAATATATGCGTTGAATTTGAGGTTTCTGACAAAAGCAAAAGAATGGATTCCAGTATCTAATTAATCAGCTTTATATCTCATAAGCTCATTTAGAACCAATGGTTTCTCATCACGAGGTAATAAAAATAAAATCGACCAAAACCAACTACATAAATTGGCTTACAAAAAATAATTAATGTCCCTTTATGTTCGTGCAAATTGATTCGAACCCTACACGTTCATGTGCTCGTGCGGGGTCAGTATGTATCAATAAATTTGATGGTCCAAAAATAATACGTTCAGTTTAAGAAATAAACAGTGTGTGTGTGTGAGAGAGAGAGAGAGAGAGAGAGAGAGAGAGGTCCTTTGCAAGGAAGATCTCCGTAAATCACGGGGGTTGACCCTCACCTTCTTCTGTTTATCAATTGTTATTAATTCTTCAATTTTTAACGATCCGCTTAAATGCTTGGAAATTCGTTTTTCATGCATACCGATTATTTATAGGCAAAAGACACGATATATAAATATAAATAAAAAGTTCAATACCCTGTAAAGAATATTTAATATGTCAAACCATTGCGGCTGTTCATTTATCATCTGCAGCTGCGTCTCAATATTCAATGCTAGTTATGTTGCTCAAAATATTTAATAAACAAAATAAAAATAAAATCAAATACTTTATTTGCTTTTGATATTTTAGAGCAACTAATTTCTGATTATTAGAAAACAACCAAGACAAATAAGTAATATTTGATTGATAAAGATTCTTCCAAAGTTTCGAGTACCGCATATGGCAGTGCGTTGTACTCATAACTTCATTGGTAATTCTTGTACTTCGTATTATCAATTTCAGACCAACAAACCGATTTTAAACGGTTTAAAATTTTACAAGTCTAGTCCGATCTAAATTTTTTAAATCACGGTCTAGACCGGACCGGACAGATTAGTATTTTTTGAATGAATGAATAAAAAATAAGTATAAAACAGTCTGATCTAATACGGTCCGGTCTAAAACGATCTAAAAATGGACCAGATCGATTACTATTTAAGAAAAATATAAATAAAAATATGCCAAAATTTAACGGTTTGATTTGAAACGGTCTAACGGTTTAAAACGGTTCAAATCGGACTAGACCGTTTTAACCTGTTTGGTCCGATCCGTTTTTTTTATGGTTTGGTTCTTTTTTTTTTTTTTAAATTCGTTTAGACCGGTTTCAGTTTAATTTTTTGACCGATTTCAGACCGGACCGGACCATACACACCCTTATGGTACACAACAATTTTTAAACATCCAAACAATATATATATATATATATATATATATATATATAATATTTATGAATATATTACATATAAATACATAATTTATAGTTACAAAAATTAAAAATTTTCCATATATAAGATAAATGTGCCATATTTGAGGTATTTGAGATAAGATTTAGTTTAAAAGTGTGCTATAGCTGCGGTTTTTTTCTTTTTACAAAATACGTGCGGTATTTGTGGGATATTCAATATTTGCAGAAAATCGCAGGATTAAACCCATATCGTGAGAGATTTTAAACCGTTTCTTCTGTAGTAAATAAAGAGAAAAACAAAATATCTGCGCAGGAAAATACACATATGAACTCTCGTAGCTTTAAAATTCCCTAACCATCCTTTATAAATCTCAAAATGGCCTAGCTTTGGAATGTTTTATTTTCATTTTCTGGAACTTGACAATCTAGCCAACCAGATCTTCTGGAAATGCATATTTTTACACTTTTTTAATATTTTTTGCGAGGTACAAACAATTGCTTCTTGAACAAGAGAAACCCGTAAAACTACTTAGCTGTCTTGCCAAGCCGAGCAGAAATATATGGTTTGCTTGTGATGAACTAATTCATTGTAAAGCTATACACCAAGAATAAGAAAACCCATTAACTATTTCAAATATGATTATTGGAATCTATGTTTAAATCTATGTCCACGATTAGAAGATCCTAAATTTATTTACAACGAAGATCTAAGACCTACACACACCAAGAATAAGAAAAACCAATCACAAATCAGACGTGACATTACTACAATATGTACGTTCGAACACGAGAAGAAATAGCGGGAACAAATCGAGTTTGTTTGAACGCGAGAATTGTGTAAGATGTGATTTGTCGCTTCTTCTTTGAAATTTCCCAAAATTGCTTCATAGTGAGATTTATATATTTTTATTAATCTAAGCTAAATATAGACGCGATAAGTTGTGTATTTATTAAAAAAATAGAGGTGACAGATCTCGTCTATTTCAAAATTTCAGATCGTATACATGCGTTAATTTTTATTCTTTTATTTTACGATTCAAAAATATAGACCCAACAATATTATGTATTAAATATGGACTGATTCAGTGAAGATATTCTTTATTATTCTATTTATATTAATGTATTTTATTGTAGAAAATTATATTATGTATATTGAATTATATTCTCTAAGAAAATATTTTTGAGATACTCCATATTATTCTATTTCTAGAATAATATATTCTAATATGAGAAATAAATAAATATTATATAGGATCTTAATATGATCTTTTTTAGGATATTTTGAAGATATTTTATTCATTATATTCTTTTCTTTTTTTTGAGTTGGGGCACTATCGGCCAGATTACATGATATATTAGCAGTGCAAAGCGCAGGTGGCACTATCGACCAAGATTACATAGTAGGTGGCACTATTGGCCAAGATTACATACTTATTAGAATAAATCCTAGGGGGCATGCATTTCTGCATCCCATGCGGGCTTGAACCCATGACCTCTCTGTCGAGGTGAGTGTGGGATTACCGCTAGACCAAGCTAGTTACCACCATTATATTCTATTATTAGAATAACATCAATAAGTAAATATTCGATTTAACCACATTTGGGTAAACTTGACAAGCTATACATGGGGGATCAAGGGTTTGCAAAATGTATGCAACACAAGTTTTTCTTTCTTGAAAGATGTTCACTCTCTCTCCTAGTGGTGGTAAAAATTCATCCACCCCGGTTTGAGAGAATTTGTGCATATCACTTCCCAATGAAAAAAATAATTATTCCGAGACTTTATTGGAATAGTTTTGAGCGAAAGAATTGGCACATACCTTGGTTCTAATTTCTTTGGAGAAATGACTTGAAAGACTTGGTGTTGATCAATCTTGAGGAATGCAAAGAAAACAAATACTGTCAACTAGCATGAAAATCCAAATGGCTAAATCTAATGGAAGTAATTATTAATCCGGAATTTTTTATTATGGCTGTATTGTTAAGTCGCACCTAGTTTCATCGTTAAATAGAATATTTATAGAGTTGTGATCGATTAAACATGCTTTGAATAATAGTCATTTGAATTTTAGTTTCAACGTAATGGGATTTTCAACGTAATGTAATTGATGAAAACGAATAAGGGAACTCCCAACATTAGAAATATATGATAGGCACTAGTCATGCAGCGGCCATTGGTTTCTGGTATTTTTCCTTTTACTAAATCCTATGTTGTAGATTACCATTGAAGTTTACAACTTCTTTAAACTCACGAGCGCTTGATGTTGCAATGGTTTGGCATCGAGAAAATGAAAGTTAATGTAATAGTGATCTTGTGTAAGTTTTGAAAGCAAATTTTGCCCGCGCTTTTTAGCATAAGGGTGGGCTTGGTAATGCAACGAACTGATGGAAGAAGAATGTTGACTTGACGCATAGAAATGGATTCAAAGAATGGTATTAGAAAAGAGTACAGTCATATTATTTCACCTAATCCATTCAATAACTTTTACGAAATAGTTTATTTTGCATCATGAATGTGATTTTTGAAAAAAGATAAATGGCGTATTATGAGTCAGATGAGCTTTACGCCTCATCTATGAGACCATGTTTTTCAGTTCAAACCTATTAGAGCTGTAAGGTCAATGGGATCAAGTCTATATGTATTAACAGTTATTAATATATGAAATTTTTTTCCTTTGATCATTTCTCCTAAATCATAAAGCTCACTTAAATATAAACCAGCTTTTAGGAAACAATGCAGATGATGATGAAGAATAAGTAGGCTAAATAATTTCGCTCGATTTTAAATCCAAAAACCAAAAAAAAATCATTGTAAACTAATATCGATGTAACATCATCCTACAAAATTGGAAATAGTTGAAAAGTTTGCCATTACTCTTGCATCTGAAGTATTGAATATCAATTTTAAAAAAGTGAAATAATTGTTTCCTATAAATGTGGATTGGCGATTAATGAATAAAATCCTTTTGGAAATCAAAAAAACGTGTAGTATAGGATGTTACTCGAATAATCCGAAACGACTAAAAGAGTCCTCGGATTGCCGAGAACAGAGGAAATCCAGACTTGAGTTCCAGTCAAATATGTCCGATAACTCACGAAAGATAAGGAACGACTCGTTCATAAGTCAAGAACGGCCCCTATCGAGCAGAACTTCGAAGAGAAGAGAAACTGATAGGTCAAAGAACCGTCAAAACAAATCAAACACATGTAAATAAACATAAACAAAACGCTCACATTGACGGTTACGACCAAAGAAAGCACGAAAAGTAACTACCCACTAAACACACAAACGAAGAGCAGCAGAGTGGTAACCGTCAGAGACGTGGGATTGATCACCCCACGTTATCAACACAAGACAACTATAAATAGCAAAGGAACTCAAGGAAGAAGCAACATAATTTTCTTACAAGCAAACTTGTCATAGCTTTTACTTCTCTAATCCCCTATAATTTACTTATTTTTACAAGATTCGTCTATATTTTGAAAAAGTCTTGCCTAAACACTTGGCCTTCTCGGAACTTTCATTCTCGAAACTCAATGTATCTCGTGAGATATTGTTGTATTAGTTTTACAGGTTAACCGTTTGGCGCTAGAAGAAGGGGGCAAGAATTCATTGGCGGCCAATGGCAAGATCATCCAACCCACTTGACAATGTTACTGATCGAGAGATCGAACACCACAACCGCACTTTGCCGCTCACAACAGAAGAAATTGAGGAGCTCCTCCCCCAACCCAGTTTGACCGAGCAGTTCAAGGAAATACAAGAACGTCTCCTAGAAATGGAAGCCAACAACCAGGAACTGAGAGGAAAACTCAAGACGAAGAAGGTCACCCCGCGAAGCGCTGTGGTGATCCCAGATGACGAACGCTCACATCGGTCCAGGAAAGAACCCGTGGAGTAGGAGCAACGGTCTAAGAAGTCCCGAAAGCACGCCAAAGACCACTACGAGTGAGAAGAAGACGACACTGAGTCCGAAGGGTATTTGGCCAGTCAAGAAAAGCTTCCTGATCGGTACCAACCTTCTACTGAAAAGAGCCGGTCTCCATTCATGAAGGATCATGAAGAAGGTTCGAAAGCCGGAGATAGTGCAATCACCGACGAAGCGAACTTCAAAAGGTTGGAACGCCGGAATGAAGAAGTTGATCTGGGTCAAAAAGAGCCTACCCTAAAGATAGAGGAAACTGTGTCTCCATTCACGGCCCGGGTGCTGGACCATCCGCTGCCAGATCGCTTTTGGATGCCAAACATCCCGGTGTATGATGGAAAGACGGACCCAGGAGATCACCTCGATACCTTTTCATCATGGATGCTTCTGCAGGGAGCAGGTCCCAACTTAATGTGCCGAGCTTTCTCAATCACTCTGGCAAGATCAACCAAAAGGTGGTACCGGAAACTCAGGCCTAACTCGGTGGGGTCCTGGACGCAGTTGGCGAGAAAGTTCATCGAACAATTTGTTGGCTCAAGCTCGGGGAAAACCCCCAAGGAAAGACTTCTGGCGGTTAGGCAGGCCCATGATGAAACGCTGAAAAATTATATCAATTGCTACTCGGAACAAGCGCTCCAAGTCGATGAACTGAACGAAGATTTCAAACTCTTCGGCATTACCTCAGGGATCAGAACATAATCATAATTCTGGTGGTTCTTTCAAAAGACAAGCCCTCGGGACTAAACGACTTCCTCAGAAGGGCACAGAAATACAGCAATGCCGAGGAAGCCAGACAGGTGGCACGAAAAGTCGAAGCCCCAAAGCCTCAACGGGAAAAGCATAAGGGACACTGGACAGAAGATGTGAGCCCTCCAAATAAGATCCGATAAGGCGCAGGGACACAAAAGCTTTGTGCAAGTAAGTACGATAAATATCATCATTAGAATGCTTAAGTAGATGAAATTTACAGCCTTACTCAAGATCAAGAAAATTTCTCAAAGCCAAATCGTATCAAGAAAGATATCTCGAAGAGAGATAAAACAACGTACTGTGCATTCCACCACGACATCGGCCACAATACTGCAGATTGCTTCAACTTGAAAGAAGCAATTAAGGCTCTAATCAGTCGAGGATCACTAAAAAGTTCCGAGCAGATCAGAAGGAGCCCAAAGGAAAGAAGAGGGAAGCCTATGAAGAAATATCTCTAATTGTGGTCGGACCACACATAGGAGGGAACACTCGAAGTTCCCAGAAGAACTATGTAAGGGAAGCTCAAGCGTGACATCGACAAATCCTCTTCATAGTCGAGCAGAGGCCGAATAAGATCATCAGGCATAGTTTGGAACTAATCACCTTCACCTCGGAAGACACGAGATAGGTGATGTTTCCGCATAACGATCCCCTGGTCGTCTCCGCACTCATCAGTAATCGAAACGTCCATCGAATTTTGGTGGAGACCGGGAGTGCCGTCAATGTCCTCTATGAAGAAACCTTGGACATAATGGGTCTTAAGAAAGACTCACTGGCTCCTTCTCTAGAAAACCTCTACGGATTCATGGGTGACTCCATAAAACCAAGAGTTAACATCTTGGTCCCCCTGACTTTAGGAGAAAACCCGAGAACAAAAACTATAAACACCCAATGGGAGGTAGTCCTAGGCAAGTCTTCCTTTAACGCAATTATAGGAAGACCCACCTAGGAAGTGCTCGGAGTCGGGGAAGTACAAGGCACGCATGCCTTAGCCAGAAGCTGCTACGTCGACTACCTAAAGAGCAGCCAGGACAAAGATGCCCACAAAGTGATGACCATCAACTCCAACTTTCACCCCCGCTTGCCAAGCTGAGGAGTCATCGGCCCAAGTGACAAAGTTGAAGAAGTCACTCCAGACCCCGAACAGCCACAGAAAAAGCTCAGGTTTGGGAAATATTTGGACTCAGGTACCAAGCAAAACCTCGTCTCTCTCTTGTCAAAAAAATTGGATATCTTTGCGTGGTGTCAAGCCGACATGGTAGGGATAGATCCCAAGCTAGCATGCCATAAGCTAAATATAGACCTAAAAGAAAAACCAATTAGGCAAAAAAAAAAAAAAGAGAACTTTGAATAATTAAAGATACTTAGGTCAAGTCTCATCATTCTAGACCTTTGTAGATCTTGGGGTCTTTTCCAATCATTGCTATTAGGTCTTATCACATTTGTTGGTAAGGATCACAATCTGATTCTAGAAAAGTATCTTGGAGACTACATGAACCACGGGTTTCGTCGCACTTGTCGGCGTAGTTCGTATTACCCGATCTGGTCAATGGACTTCTTGATCGGAAGAAGTTGTCCGATGACATTAAGAAGCTTAAAGATTTTAACACCGAAATGAGATCGGCAAGTAAATTTGCCGAGAAGAAGCTGAAAGAGGCCGAACAGAGAGATGAAGAGGCGTAGGGTAAAATCCAAAATGAAGATGAAGTTCACAATCACAGGAGAACATCGAGAAAGTGATACCCGAATGTAAGGATTCTGATGAGTATTCCACTAATATGGCCATGTATTTCTATAATGGCCGAGTGGATGCTACTTGTCATCTCAGGGCAAAAAATCCTAATTTAGATGTAAGTGATCTCGAGGTCGCTGAGGCTTCTCAGGATGATGGATCAAAAGATCCAGATGTAAAATCTGATCAGGATCCTGTATCTACCAATCCTCCGACCAACGATCCAATCGTTCAGAGTGTCAAGCTATCCAAGGACAACCGCCCTCAGCCTTCTGTTTGAAAAGATAATTGGATTTTTTTTCTTTTTCATTTTGAAAACAATCCATATGGTTTTCAGACAATTTCTTATGTTGCTCGAACTTTAACATGTTAAAGGTACAACAAGTTATGTAGTGTTTAGATGTCTCTTTCCGATATTGTTTGGTATTTTATCTTGTAATTGTTCTTAAAATTATGGTAAGTATTAATTGGCGTATTCCTCAACCCTGTTTCTATTTAAATTGGTCAAGTATGAAGCAAATGCGGATTATAAAATCGAATGTGGAGAAAAATCATTTACTTATATAGTATGTACTTCCCCGAGCAAGTTTGTTATTAACTTTATTTGACAATAAAACTTTGGTGTAGTCAACAAATACTTTAATAATATTTAAAAAAAATAAAGATGCAAATATATGATAACGATATATAGACTAAAAACTTGGCTTTTCTCTTTGATTGAATTAAAATACTTGGCTTGAAGTCTTGATTTTAATCATGAAAACATTGAAAATTTCATTTTACGGGTTAAAACGAATCAAGTTATCGACATTCCACAAATTTTTCTCTTCTTTTCCACCGATGCCGAGCATATATGCATAATTTTTTAGGGAGATGAGCGTATGCGGCCTCCTTCGTGTACATGAACAGTTTTTGAAGAACCTTTGTCGCCTACTCAAAATTCTCTTGAACGTATCAACCTGTTAAAACAACGGGTGAATTCATCCTCGGTTAGCTAATTATGTGAGCTTGCACTTTTTCTTTTTTCTTCTAAGAAATGATTGGTGGTTTAGATTGTTTACCTCCTCGGAATAATTATCCCAACTCGGTGGATTCATGCCGATGTCGACTGGAACAATTGCTTCGGTATCGAATGCCAAGGAGAAAAAGGATTTCTCATGTAAAAGAATGTTTAGACGTATAAAGGCCAACATCTACGACTACTACAAAAAAAGGCCTTTAGAAGCGACAAAAATCGCTTAAAGGCCAACAGGTCGCATCTAAAAAATTATGTCGCTTCTAAAAGTTGTTTTTTTAGTAGTATACCTAGCTTCCTTTGTGCTCCTCGAGCCTTGTTTTCAAACCATGTTTTATAGATTTTTTTACGGCTTTGACGAGTCCATTGGCTTGGGTCTGAATTGGTGTGGAGAAGACTTTATGGATGCCATATCTCTCACATAACAGTTTTAAGTTCTTACAATCAAACTGTTTCATGTGGTCGGAGATGATCTTCTTCGGAATATCGACTCAGGAGACAATGTTTTTCTAGAGGAAGATCTCCATTTATTGAAGTAGTCGATTGCAACGACGACATACTTGTAGTTCCCTCTACCTTTTGGAATAGGGCCTATTAAATCGATTTTCGACTCGGCGAATGGCATCGAGCAGACAAACTTTGTAAGGTTAGAAGAAGGCTTTCTTGGGATATTAGCGTATCTTTGTCATTATTCGCAATATTCTTAACAAACTGTTCACCGTAATTGCTTCAGCGTGGGCCAGTAGATACCTTGCCCCAATGTCTTTTGAGCAAATGACATTCCACCATTGTGATTTCCACAAATTTCTCCATGGACCTCCCTGACAATATATTCGGCGTCTTTTTCATTCACACACTTTAGGAGTCATCGAGAAGCCCACTTGTACAAAGAGTTTCCTTGCAGGATATATCGAGCAACTCGATATTTCAGACTTTTAACTTCATTTTTGTCTTCAGTGAGAATTTGGTTTTTAAAAATTGTATGATAGGTATCATCCAATATTCTCTTTCCTTGATCATTTGGACATCTGTTTTAAGACGTTCGGTATTTCAACATCAATGATCGGTTGATCTTTGTCCATTCGATTCGCACGAGCATCGAGCTTGGCTAGTATGTCAGCTTTAGTGTTGTCTTCTCGAGGGATTTTCTTGAATTTCACGTGCTTGAATGCTTCTGTCAAAGCTCTTGATGTGGTGACATATTGCATCATACTTTCTATATCACCCTGTATTCATTTGTTATTTTATTAACAACCAACTAAGAGTTCGAATAGACTTTCACTTTTTTAATATTGCAGAAATCAGCTAACTTAAGCCCATTAATTACAACTTCATATTCAGCTTCATTGTTTGAAGCCTTGAATTTAAATCGTACTATAAATGCTTATTGATAGTCATATGGGGCCAACAAGACCCTATTCCGCTCTAAATCCGTGGACATTGGATGCACGTATAATTCCCAGATTGGACATTCCATCGGTAGTTAAGTGAAATTTGCTAAGAAGTCGGCTACCGCTTGTCTTTTGATTGCTGATCTAAGTTGAAAGCTTATGTCATATTGGGTAAGCTCAATCAACCGCTTCATTAGCCGACGAAATGCTTCCGGGGTTCGTAGTACTTATCGTAATGGGAAGTTGGTCATGACTGTTACCGGGTGAGCCAATAAGTCATGACAGAGCCTTCTTAATTTCGTCACTAATGCTAAGATCATCTTCTCTAGATGTGGATACCGAGTCTCTGGATCCTCCATACGGAAACTGGTGTAATATACATGAAGTTGTATGGTACCTTTATTTACTATTAACGTCAAGTTGACTGCATGTTTAGAGATAGCGAGATACAGATCAAGCGGCTCTCATTTTTGGACTTTCACCATCTGAGGCGGCCAGCCGAGGTATTCCTTTAATATTTGCAAATCCTCATTGCACCGCTCGGTCAATTCAAACTCTTTTGAACCTTTCACGTTGTCGAAGAATCGGACACTCTTATCGGTTGAACGGGAAACAAATCTTCTCAGCGCAGTATGGGATACAGTTAGCTTATGCACTTTTTTTATGTGTCGAGCAATGCCCCGGTTTTAGTTAGTGTTGGCTTCTATACCCATATCGTTTACACTGTACCCGATAAATTTTCCTGTAGAAACATCGAACGTACACTTCAAACCATTTAGTTTCAGTTAAAAAAGATGTTAATATTCCAAACGTAGTTGTAAGATCTAAAATATGATCAGTAGCCACTCGGCTTTTAACTAATAAATCGTCGATATAAGTTTCCCTTGAGATTCCTAGTTGGTCGAGGAACATCAAGTTCATCAGCCTTTGGTAGGTCGCTCCCACATTTTTTACACCGAATGGCATGATTGTATAGCATTATAAGCCTCGATCGATTAGAAATGCGGTATGATCTTCATCTAGACAATACATCGGGAATTGGTTGTATCCTAAATAGGAATCCATAAAAATCAATAATTCATGTCTTGTCATTGCGTCGACCAATTGGTCGATCATTGGCATCGCAAAACTATCATTTAGGCGTGCCTTGTTTAGATTGGTGAAATCTACATAAGTGCGCCATTTTTCATCTGGTTTCTTTAACCATAACAGGGTAAGTAAGCCAACTTGGATATCTTGTCTCCCTAATTGAACAATAAGAGATAAGCTTATCAACTTACTATTTTAGTGTGGTGTATCTATCCGCGTTCATAGGCTTTCATTTTTACTTAATCGATCTTGCTTTTGGGTTGATATTTTAGGAATAAAATGTAAGAATATTTTCTTTTAATATGGTATTAATGAAGAAATATTCTCTCCAATATAATGGTCCATATATATAAAGTTGACCAACTAATTAATGGCCAAAATCGTTCTCAAATTAATGGCCAAAATCAAGTAATTACCTACAATAGTAGGATTGTGATTTTCCTCATTGATGGCTATGAGGCTATAAATACAAGTGTTTTGGGGTCCCTAAACTCACTCACACATTCAAAAAAACCAACACCATCTAGGGGTGAGAGCGAGAGTTTAGAAGATCCTCAAAACAACTCGCCGGAATCGGAGTCCCGAGCTCGTCGGAAAAATACAACAATGGCCGGAGGTAAACCGATCATTTTCGCTTCCGCTTTAACGTGTTCATGTTGCTAGAACACCTTTAGTATGTGTAAAAATATCTTACATAAAAGGCATGAATAAGATCTATTCCTATTATATCAGCTTGTTTCCAAGAAAAAAAAAACATCTAAGCTATTTGCTAGTAAGGAAATGATTTCAGTTTGTATACCCTACTTCAAGAAGTTGCCGACTTGCAAGGATTTTTTTAAGCTGTTCAAGATCTAGAGTATTATACCAATGTCATCGCTTGGACGGACGTAGCACTTGCTCAGCAATCTGGGATCGAGGTCTTCATGGATCATCATTACCGTGTGGCCGCACTTATCGTGATTTCCTTTTATGTAATCTAAGTAACAACTCATTGCAGTCGCCTGATCTCATTTCAATATTTTGATTCCCAATTTTGTTGGGAATTCGACTGTTAGGTAGCGCATCGATGTGATTGTGCCTAACTGTTGTAAATTTGTCCTGCCGATCACAGTGTTGAATGCCGAAGACCTGGGAATGACCATCTATTTGGGGTTGGCAGTCTTCATCCTTGGATGTTGACCGATCGTCAGGAGCATTGAGATCATTCCGCTCGGCATGATGGAATCCCATATGAAACCATATAACTGTGTGTAAGACGGCTCAAGAGAATCTATTTTTAGATCTATTTTCCCGAACGTGTGCCTGTACAAAATATCTAGTGAGCTTCCATTATCAATTAGAATTCCTCCGACCACATGGTTCCCAATTGTGGATTTCACCAGACGTTGTGATGGGGTAGTTGAACCCATCTTCCATCAGCCTATGAGAAGGTGATCTCTTCTAATTATTTTCTCAGGTCTTGTTTGGTTGGTGTTCTGATGAGAACATTATCGTAGGACATGAAGATTTAGCTTGTTGGGAGTAATTCTTTTGGGCTCGGCGAGTGTTCCCACCGAGGTGCAGTCATCCTGCTCTGAAAGTTATTTCATTATAAGTCTTCTCCAGCTTTTCTTCTTCTTCTTGCCGATTATGCTTGTCTGCTCAGTATTTACGTAGCTTTTCTATCATGATCAGAGCTTTGATCAATTCCTTAAGTTTGAAGAAAATCGGATATGTTCGATGTCATGGTTGAATGAACAATACTTGATGCGATCCCATTTCGTAATTTTTTTTTTTTTGCTAGTTTTGGGAAATTTTCTTGATGATCTGTGAGCGCGACATCCTCATCTATCCCCATTGTTAGGGGATGATACTTTTCGTACTAGTTGGAAAATGGCTTGCTCGACACCTGATCTGAATGGTTCTTCTTTGGTGGACGTTGTTCCCCTTACGTCGATCATCATGGTGCCGATCATCTCGGCATCGATTGGAATGATGATCTCTATGGTCATCATCCGTTAAATAGGCCTGTCAACAACCTCTGCGACCAGCTTTGCCTCTTTGGCATTTTTATACTTCTGAGCTTTAAAGAGAAATTCATTGTAGTCTATGGGACCAGTTTTCTGTGATGACCATCAAAATGTCATGTCGGTACGCAACCCCGACATAATTTCAAACAACCTGAAATCTTAGATTAGATTGTCGACCTGAATGGCAGTAACGATTGATGTAATCTTTTAAAGATTCATTTGGATTTTGTCGGATTGCCATTAGACTTTCCTTCGGAGTCCTTTCTACTCCACACCCCATGAATTGCTCCATGAATATGTCACACAATTGTTTCCAAGAACCAATTGGGTTTGGTCTCAACTTTTGGTACCATTTCTTAGCGGTTCCTGATAAGACGATGTAAAATGCCTTGTACATTACCTGAGGACTGGCCTCCTATAATGCCATCCAAGGCTTATATATGTTGCATCTCTCTGAAAAGCTCTGGAAGACTTGGTTGTGAGATCATTTATGCAATTTCTTTAGCAGACAGCGGTAGAGTCTTGTTGTGATGCTCGATCTGTTTGTGCTCCTTACTCCAAGTATCCTCTTACGCTCCAGGTCTCGGTGCCGCTGACGAACTCGCTATCGAAATTCAATGCTGAATTCCCCTCATTCTCAAGCCAAACTATTTATGTCGGAAAACAGATAAAACAATTATCTTGGCGATTATACGTATATGTCGAACAGACTCTATATTATAATGAAAGTAAAGACCGGATTGATTTTTACGTGATAATCATTAGTTCGATTAGTCAATATCATACCGAGTGCTTTTCCAATATTACTATTTTGTCGATCAGTATTTAAAACTCAACTTATGTTACAGGTTGTTTTTCACACAATTACACCTCAAATATGTCTTGTTGTGTTTTAACAAGTTGTAAGCTTAAATCCCTAAAAAAAAAAATAAAAAAAAAAAAAAAAAAAAAAAAAAAAAAAATAATACTGTAGGTCCATAACAATATTCTGCTTTATCCGAGATGGCATGTATCTAATTATTGATGAATATTTGTACTTTGAAAAAAAAGCCTTCAAACCGCTATATACTTTTGAAACCTCCATGTGGAGACTATTGAGATTTTTTTTCCTTTAGCTTTTCGCTCTCTCTCTTCTTATTTTCTCTCCTATAGCCAAATAGCTCTGTTCCCAGGCCCGAAATTTTCTCTTCTAATGGGTCCCATCTTTCCACTCAGCAGCATGTTTTCCGGATCCTGCTAATTTATCTCTTTTTTTATTTTTATTTTTATTATTTTTATTTTTCACCTTCAAAACCCAATCACCCTTTCCCTTTAAAAATTATTATTAGTTAAATAAATAGAACACAAGCCAATCATATTATTCTTCTTCTGAAAGCAAAAAAACCAATCTCCATGTATTTTATCATAAATGACTCCTCAAATAAATATATTGATAAAACCCAACTTAAATTAAAGTAATAGAACAAAAAAAAAAAATCAAAAACTTATACAATAAGAAGATGAAAAGTGGACCACAAAAAGTCATGAATACAACAATGTAATTTGTGGGTTACCCGTCTATGCAGATAACCAATTATTATCATATTGTTACACGAATTACGAGTGAAAATGTCGGTATTCGTCTGTTGGAGATTGCAATTTTAAAAGTATTGTCCGACTGAGATCCATGCACAAAGAAAACAATATCTTATGTTTGAGAAGATCTGAAAAAATATTCAAAACCATATTAAAAATCGGGTAGTATAAAATATCAGATCTAATAAGTCTATATCATTATTGAAACATAATTAAAAGAAAAAGTAAAATATGAAGAAAAAAATAAAAATAAAAAATATTTTCCTTCAGGTTGAGAGTACTCTATTGGTCGAGATCACCAGAATTTCCGTATACCAAGAAGAGCGACGACACTGAAGATTGAAAGTACAAGTTTTGATTTGTGGGATAGAGACCGCGGCAACTAGGATTTGTAACTAGAATTTGAGATTGAGAAAAAAAAAATCAAATCTCATTATTTATATAGATTGTATAATCCCGGGACAAGATATAGAAATATTTTTATGTATTGCCAATATGTCCGTTCACCAAATTTCTATCTAATTTGTTTAATTTATAAATATTCTTAATAATATATGTATATATATATATATATTTGTATATATAAATATATATAATCAATATTTTAACGAATTAATTCTAGACTTCCTTGTTCAAAATGAACATGTTTTACATAGTGATGTTTCTAGTGCTCTCAGCTTATATTTCGTTAGCTAATTATTTAGTAAGTACACAAAATATAATTCATTGCCAAGAGAGAGAATTTAACGACACTGAAAGAAATAAAGAAGAGCTCAATCATAAAAATTTAGGAAAATTTAATCCGTACATTTTTCTGGTTTACATATTGATAATTTTGTATAATCAAATAATATAAGAAGAAGTGGCATGAAATCATCTGAACAATTTATAGGGCGACACACAGGAATGGATATACACCTTTCCCATTCTCTAGAACGGCCTACTTTTGGTTAAATGGAAATTGTTGAGTCACATTATTTGATATGATGCCTGAAAATTACAAAGAGAGTTTGGATCTAAAACAGTTCATATAATAGGTCTAAAAATCTGTCTCTCACATCTTGATTGATTTGTGAGATCGTTTATTAACATATTTTACTAATGGTCACACAAATCATCATTTAACTTCTTAGTATATACATGTATCGAAACAACATGGCCAAGTGCTTTTTCATGCAGGTCCCAATTATCTCTTCTACAGATCCTAAATTAGAAATCCGAAAACCCTCTTCTTCAAGGACTTGTCATGTTATTGCTTTGTCATGTGGGTATGGAAAAAAAACAATTAATTTTAAAATAGTTTATAGTTAAATTATGGGCCATATAATACATACAGACACACTAAAGGTTTGACTATTCTCGTGTACAAAATGCTTGTACTCTTTCTCTCTCACTACCCTAACTTCTTCCTCATCACAAATTGGGGGCCACATAAAGATTTCTTCGAGTGTGTCATTAAGTGAGGCTATTGTTTGTATTCATAACAAGTTACAATTGTTAGGTTTGCATTACATTAACGGCACCTTTTCTAACAATACAAAATTCTATTATACGTTAAAAAAAAAAAAATTATAATAAAACAATTATATACAGATATAATATCTAAGGTTTTTTTTATTTTTTTTTTTATTTTTTTTTTGCTTTTGTGGGCCATTGTCACCCATGTGCTTCCATGTGCTGTGTCTTTCTCTCGAAGGCCCACCATTCCCTCAATCCACTCTCCATTGATCTTCTGCACATTCTTTTTTTTTTCTCCTTTTTATAATTTTTTTTCTCTCATTTCTCTCTCTCTCTCTCTCTCTCAACAAAATTAACCTTCATAAATTCTCGTACACACTTTCTTGGAGATCTTTGGAATTACAAATCTCACTCTACAAAAGCCCTCGTCTTCTTCCAATACATTCATATAATCTCATCCAATTCAACAAAGGAATACTATACAAGCAAAAAAAAAAAAAGGTATGTGCGTATAAATGGTTATATCTCTTGTTGGAAAATATATGTTCTAGTTACTTTTACATAAAAAAAACAATTGAATCAACTAACAATACAAACTCATCATCCTCTACTTGATCTCTCTTTTTTTTTTATAGAAGATATACCATGCAAAATTTTAGCCTCCTCAAGCAAGAATTCCTCGAGGAGTGGATAGAGGGTCTCAAAACATGCAATTCTTCACGCAAGAGCATGGGAATCATGGAGAGAAAGAACGCCATAAAGCGATCTGCAGACTTAGCCATGGCCTTCGCGAGACGAGGGACGACTTCTTGGAGCCGAGCGGTGATCGCCAAAGCGTCTTCGAGCCAAAGGTTTATCTTCCGAAGCAAGAAGATAGTGAAAAGAAGCAATAAATACCTCCGTAGAACTTGTGGTGCTACTAGTACTACTAAAGCTCTTCCTAGTTCAATTATGGCGAAGAGGCTGGTCCGCAAAAGAACCCAAGCCTTGCGACGCCTTTTGCCTGGCAGCGATCAGTGTCTCGACGAGGCTTCTTTGGTGAGAGAAGCCCTAGATTACATTATATCCCTTAAAGCTCAAGCCGATGTAATGAGATCGTGTCTTGATAGAGCAACCTCGTCCAAGCTTGTGCAGGACAAGTAAGATCGTCCATGGCGGTTAATTATATTTCTCTTCAAAGCTCGTGTTGTCCTATATTTACATGATAGTTTTGATATATCTTTGTTCTTTTCTCCTTTTTTGAAGAACGTAGGTTATAAAGGAGAAAAGATGATGGTATACTTAAGACATTGTACATAGATATAAAGTATTACTCGCTCTTAAAAAGTTAATCATTTGCACTGCACCAAGGTTCGCAAAATTATATATTTCATGTTTATGCTACGTATTATCTTTATTGTTCTATCTGTTAATTTAGTTACTTACGGATCACAAAAGTTTAAAATTAAGAAGAAAAAAAATTATATTAAGCATGAATATATGAAAGAGAAAAAATGAAAATAAAAAAATTCGCTAATACGAGCCATTAAAGATAAAGTAGTAGTACCTAGAGTTAGCTGGTGAGATAGTATAGCCATTAATCAATGTATATCACTTATAGGGGTATTAATTATACAGTCTGTATTATTCTTCACTGCTTCTTTTGGCTAAACTGGAATGGTTGTCTTGTGAGTGACAATCTTATTTGTGATTTTGTGCACTTCGTGTACTATTTTTTACCAGAAATAAAATTAAATTCGCAGTAACGAAGAGCCAAACGTACACACCCGTGTGCAATCTTATTAATATTCTGTCCATGTGAGTCATACGATAATTCAATGATTACGACAGGAAATAAAGAAAAATATCAGACATGCTTCTCATCTTATAACCTAAATCACATGCGTGTCTGTATTTATATACTCGCATGTACATGGTTGCGTGTTAATATATATAATTTATAAACTATACACATATCGTTGCTTGACTTGATGAAAAAAATGTTGTTTTGCTGCTAGATAGTTGCGTATGATTTTGAAGTGGATAATATTTTGTCTCCGTTGTAATATTCATTAAGAAGATTGGTATAAGGTCACTTATGTCTGGGGTTGTAGCTTTTGAAAAATATTTGTTTGTGGTGTTGTAGAGAGAAGTGCCTTTCGGCAAAAGAATAATAACAAGAATTCCAGGTTTGTACAAAGATTCGAAATTATAATTTATTGGGCGATGATGTGTTGATGGTCTCGGATCACGAAAATACCAAAGGCTGACGGAAAACTCAATGGAAAAATCACAAACAATAACCTAGAAAATATGCCGACAGAAAAACCATTTAGTTTTACGTAAAAGTTGGTGGCCGGTGTAAATGTTAAAGGAATATATATATATATATATATATATATATATATATATATATATATATATATATATATATATATATATATAGTGTGTGTGTGTGTCTAATAAAAGTTTGTAGAAAATTTGTAGAAAGTTTTTAACCATATGCCAAATAAAAGTTATTTTTTTATGGAAATGCTGCTGGTGAATGGAAAAACTGGCAGAAAATCTACAGAAAATAGCACTATACAAATTCTTTTTTTATTAAATATATATGTTCAAAACATTAATAAACAAATAACAAGACATCCACTTCAAAATTTAAATGCAACTGTAAAATACACGAGGTATTGTGTTATTAAAAAATATATTTTTTAATTATTTTATAAGAATATTCTCAATTTCAAAATGAATACTTACTACAATAATAAATATAAACAATATAACATATTTTGACGACAAAAATGTCAAGAAAATAAATAATTGCAGAGGGGTTAACAGCTTTGCTTATTCCTACACACAACGGTCGTTTGCAAACCAAACTACGTACAACTGCAAATTAAAGTACAAATATACTACTAAAATATGGTCTACCAGGATTATGTATTTCAAATTAATGGGCCAGCTAGGGAAATTGGGCCATAATTTTATCATTAAGCCCATGAATCTTAAACTCCTAGATTTTTTTTTTTTTTTTAGAATAAAACTCCTAGATTTCTTTTCAACCAGAAAATGAACACAAAAATAAAAAGTGTTCAAATTTTGATATATACACTTTTGTAATTCCTATTTTAATAAATTAAGGCGCAAAAAAATCAATCAAAATAATAATATGACTATAAATTTTCAATAGAAATAAAATATTTTTCATAGGGCAAGCAAGAATTCTTTTTGGCTCATTCAGAGTTAGAGCAAAAAAAAATCGGCTATCAAAGCCTGGAAAATTAAAGCCAAAGGCCAAATCAACCTAGGTATTAGAGCTAGGCGAGTGAAAGCCCAAGTTAGCAAGAATGTGTGCAACATGATTTCCATCAATTTTTACAAATGGATTATTCCTATTATTCTATGACCTCTACAATAACTTTGGATCAAAATCAAATAATTTCAATTTAATCCTAAATTATAACTACTTATTTTTTTTAAAATACAAAAAAACCCTCGATTTTATTAACATTTTCTTTTCTTTTTTTATTATAGTATTGACATTGTTGAAGATTTTGAAAATTTTATTATACCCTCGATTTTGAAGATTTTGAAGATTTTATTATACCCTCGATTTTGAAATTTTCTAGGAATTCGTTGAAGATTTATTGACATTAATGTCAATAAATCTTCAACGATTATGGGAAAATCCTTTGAAGATTTATTGACATCAATGTCAATAAAAATGCATTTTTATTCACATATATAAATGTCAATAAAAATGCATTTTTATTCACATCAATGTCAATAAATCTTCACAGTTTTTGAATTTTTTTTATTATGATTTTAAATCTTTATAAAGGAACTTTAAATGTTTAAAATAGGAAATTAACATCCCGATTACACTCTTTTTATGCAGTAATGGGTGATATTTTAGTGTATGTCAAGCATAGTGGTACATGGGTTAAACCATGTGTATACAAGGAGGGTGCATCGTTTGTACTTGTGCTTTCGGATGGTTTTGAATACCACCATCTCATGGACGCCTTGTACGCTGAGATCGGGCTCTTACCGTCCACTCATTCCATTGTGGTCAAATATGAGACACCATTTTCAGCATAAATATTACAAACGATAGCCACGTCAAAAGTTACTTGTATTTGAGGAGCCGAGACTATTCCATGTATAATTTTCATCTTGTTATTGAGATAGTTAAGCTAATGCCCGATGAGGCAGCAAATCAGCCGTCCTCGTCTCGCCTAGAATCAAGTCCAATGAAGGAGGAGTCTAGATTTGAAGAGTTTGCATCTCCGTCCACTTTTGGATTGGAAGAATACAAATTTGAACAGCCACGTGTGTTGGCATCATAGCCAACTCCACCGAGACATAAACCACCTCCACAACCCCATTCCTTTACACAAGGACCCTCTCAACCCACTCCCTCGACACAACGACCTCCACAACCCCCTATCAAACCGTCCAGGACTGGCCGTGAGCACATTGGGGAAAATGAAGTGATGGATTTGAACTCGCCTATCAGAGTCGAGCTATAAGCTCTATACGCTACCAAACACGCCTTGAAGAAGCATTTGACCATATATGTTGTTGTCGCTCGTTTTCGGACAACTATTTAGGAGCCCAAAGCGGTCGGACCCAAGGCCAGACCGAGTGGTCTCGCTTCGGCTCGAGCGTGTCGGACTTGGTATCCCAAGTCGTCCCTTAGCTGTCTATGGTGTTTGCCTCGTCCGTCGTCGATCCTGCGAGAGAAGGAAACGATGAACTACAAAGGGGAAACAGAGGGGGTTCCTCTATTTACCTCTCCGACGCTCAACATTAGTAGGATTGAGGTGGAATATAGAAGGTTTAGTTTTTAGAGGGCCAAAGCTTGAGAGAAATGAGTGAAGTACGAGTTCAGCAGCATTTAAGTACTCAATTTCGGATTACCTGACTCGAGGGATCGAGCCTCGTATTTATAGGCGACCAAGGGTTGTTTGAGGAACCCCTTGGCCAAGTGAAGTTGGGCCGGCCATTGGCCGAGAGAGGCTCGGTCGACCAATGGCCGGGTGAGGGCGCTGGACCGGCCATTGGCCGGATAAGAAGCTGGGACGGCCATTGGTCGAGTGAACTAGGTCGGCCAATGGCTGGTTGAAGGGACTGGGCTGACCAATGGCCAGGTGAAGACTTGGGCCGGCCATTGGCCGAGTGAAATTCGGTCGGCCGATGGCCGGGTAAGAGGCTTGGGCTGACCAATCGCCGGGTGAAGGCTGGGCCGGCCATTGTCCAGGTGAGAAGTTGGGCCGGCCATTGGCCGAGTGAAACTCGGTCGGCCAATGGCCTGGTGAGAGGCTTGGGCCGACCAATGGTCGGGTGAAGGCTGGGCCAGCCATTGGCCGGGTGAGAAGTTGGGTCGGCCATTGGCCGAGTGAAACTCGGTCGGCCAATGGCCGGATGAGAGGCTTGGGCCGGCCAATGGTTGGGGGAAGGCTGGACCAACCATTGGCCGGGTGAGGTCGTCCGGTCGGCCAACGGGGCCGATAGCGTTGCCGGATCGCGCCGGTCCGATAACATATGCGATAAGTAAACACTTTGCATTCACCACAAAGAGTTCTTGTGAGAATTATCTCCACGTCGTTTGCCCGCGCGACCATCCTTAACAACTTCCGAATAAGAATATTTAGTGTAGTCGCCAACAAACCACAAGCCGGTGATCTCCGCAAAATTCTCCTTACTGAATGACCGAGGTTCACCGCCAATTTCAAAAAACAAAGCGTCAGAAGATGAGTCCTTGTATTGTCCAGCCCGCGATATAATATGGTTGACTATCGCTGAAGAATTGGCTATCTCGGGGACGTCAAGAAAATGCCCAAAACAAGACTGCTTGAATATATGGTCTTCTTCCTCAAACATTGATTTCTTGATGACCTCATTGAACTTCTGAATGCCGCCCAAAAAGTTGAACGTAACCCCGGCAATTTGGTCATTGTCCAATACTCTGCTCCATCCCTAAATGACAAAAAAAATAACTTAGAACATGATAACGTTGAAGTAACAATGTTAAACCTTCTTGTTTATTGACATCAATGTCAATAAATCAGACAGTTTATTGACATCAATGTCAATAAACCAGATAGTTTATTTACATCAATGTCAATAAATCAGTTACTGTCAATGATCCCAGCAACACCAAACACATGTTATCAAAATTGGGAAACAACAGCTTTGTATAAACACACATTTGGGCACCAAGAGTTAGAGATTCATTTTTAGTAACATCTCACATAATTAACATCTCAAAAAGAAGCAAATTTATATAATCAACATCAACAGATTTTTCAACAACAAAATCATGGTTATTCTTCAACAACATAAAACTATAGTCAACATTACAATCAACTTCAAAAGTAATCACTAACCTTTTGTTTTTTACCGGATGACTTTGTGGTTCTGGGCTTAGCCAATGGTTTATTTATGACGAAATCATCAAAGGAATCATCTTCGGCTTCGGATACCACTTTGGTCGCTTGGCCGGAGACTTCGGCGACTTTGAGATGGTCGTCTTCCTCTTCTTCTTTGCAACGCTCAGATTCTTCTTCTCATCGCTCGGATTCTTCTTCGCAATGCTCAGATTTGACCCATCGGCACTGGGATGGGACATCCGAAGACTTATACGCACCACCGGGGGCGATTTCTCACGTGAGGGTTTGGGTTTCTTGGCAGGGGATTTCTTCTTAGGGTTTGAGTTTGGGTCCGGTATTTGGGTTTGAGTTTCGGTCGAAATCGGTCTCGTTTTAGGGTTTTGGTCTGGGTGTTCGTCGTTAGGGATCTGGTTGTTCGTCATTTTGGGTGGTTTTTGCCGAAGAACTGGAGAAGAACTGGAGAGAGAGAGAGAGAGAGAGAGAGAGAGAGAGAGAGAGAGAGAGAGAGAGAGAGAGAGGTGTGGTGGGTTTCGGTCTGGGTGAGAGGCGCGGTGAGAGAGAGCAACATGGAGATAGAGACAGCGAAATGGAGAGACGAAGAGACGGAGATGAAGAAGATGAAGTGAGGTCTGGTTTTTTTGGCCGACAAACTGGAGAGAGAGAGAGAGAGAGAGAGAGAGAGAGAGAGAGAGAGAGAGAGAGAGAGAGAGAGAGAGATTTTGGATTTGGATTTGGACGAAGAAGAAGAAAAGAAATGATTTTGGACGGTTTCAAATTTTAATTCCAAATAAAAATAGTTGTTATAGGTAATATAATAAAATAAAAGTTTTAATTTTCTTAATAATTATCTAATAAAAAGAAACTAAATAGGAAGGATATAAATGTAATTGCTCAGTTCACGCAGTCATATTTTAGGATTAATTTAGACGTATTTGATTTTGGTCCAAAACATTGTAGAAGTCATAGAATAGGAATAATCCCTTTTTACAAAACTAAAAGAAAATAATTTAGATAATTAAAAAAAATAATCCTTTTTTTACAAGTTCTTTCATTACGCCACATCCACTGAATGACTCCATCTTCTTTCTATGTCACTATCGTCTCGGAGGCCTTGAGGTGGTAAAATTCATTAACCATATGCTTTTGATGAATTTCCCAATCGTTTCCATGATCGTCCACTCTCCATCGCAACTGTCCAGTCCCAGTCTCTCCCCAAAGGCCTTCAATCCTCCATAAACGTCTCGCCGAATCGCAGCGGAAGAAGAGGTGAGCTACAGTACTTTCATCTGCGACCACCCTCTTCGAATAGTTTGTCGAACGTCAACTCGCGATGCTCCCTTGGAATTACACCCTCCAGCCTTTATTCTTGTGGCACCTGAAATATGAGACTTTGATACCTCTTTGATACCTTGACCTTTCCCACTAAGTAGCTACAGAAAATGACACAAAGATAAAATAGGTAAATGTAGCAGCTTATCTTTATTACTGGAACAATTGTTCCCTCTTATCGAATGAGGAAAATGCTCTAGGGTTAGCCAATCAGATATTTACAAAGAATATAAATTACAACTATGAGTAGATAATGAGCTGTAAGTGACCTTGTCTGGTACACAACGGTAGTAATTGTATATTCCTTTGTGATATACTCAGCCACCTCACCATGACAGCTTGAAGCAATGTGAATGTCGTTTAACATTGCTCTACACGTTGTTTGTATATATCTTGACACTCCCCCTTGCTTTGAGCTATCCCCATGGCATCACTCTGAGTTTGTTCCTGAGATTTTGATCTTGACTTGGAAAATATCTGACTTGAAGAGTCTTCTCGAGAACCTTTTCACGAACAAAATATAGATCCAATTCCATGTGCTTTATGGGCGCGGTTTGAATTGGATTTGTAGAGAGGAAGACTGCACCCAAATTATCGCACCAAATGATTGGGGCTTTGTGTCTTCTCGACC
Organism: Urtica dioica subsp. dioica; assembly: GCF_054948205.1. Lineage (NCBI taxonomy): Eukaryota > Viridiplantae > Streptophyta > Magnoliopsida > Rosales > Urticaceae > Urtica > Urtica dioica. The sequence continues at coordinate 7,232,996 of NC_142760.1, read as the reverse complement.
CGGAGCTCTTGCAGAAGTGGTTTCTGTTGTCAATGGTGCCCACAAGAAGAGTTGTAGTCTTTATTTTGTACATTTGATGTAATAAAGTCTCATGAAGACTCTTGCTTGTAATTGCCTATTCATTTAATAATAAAGTTGAAACGTTCATTCATTCTTTCTTTGTTTGAAGCTTTATGATAAAACCTTAGTCTTTTAGTCCATAAACAAACTTAACAACTTACGAAGAGACAAATGTAGATTTGCATGAACAAACTCTTCGTAGTTTGCTTCAAACGATATATTCGCAATCTTAGGGTCAAAGGACTATTGACCTCAGTACGATTGTTAGAAGAATCTATGATGTCTGGTTATGAGGCATTGAGAGTTGGGGACTCTATAGTTCTTCTAGGTATCTTCCGAAGGTACTGAATTGACCAGTGCACTTCTAGAGACAATATAAGAACAAACCATTTAACCTCTTATGTCTCGAAGGCACTATGTATGAATTGCATCATGCTTACCTTAATCCTGAAATGAGACATGCCATTTCACAGCTTAGTATTCTCATTTGAGAAAGTCAGAGTTCGGACTCACTATGTGATTCCGAACAGGGCCTATTGGTGAAATACTAAGTTGTGAGAATGTCATGAGTAACTTTGTGAAGTTCTCATAGATATGGAATTCATGTACAAGATTGCTGAAATGCAATGTATGTCACCTCATGCTTTGTTCCTGGAGTGTGAATAAATGAACTGGCCAGTGTCCAAATTGAGTCCTGAATCTTTTGGATGAAACAATGTGACTAGTTAGCTCCTCGTCAATACATTGTTTCTAACTTATTCACAAGCGACAAAGGAGTTGAGGAAATAACAGCTAGAAGGGTAAAATGGTAATTTAGTAAATCCCGACTAGCTGATGACATTCATGAAGGGTAAACACAGATAATATTCAGTGGATCCGCTCATCATAATTAGGTTGAATTCTTGAGTAGAAAATAAATTCATTTGAACCGAGAGATTTTCAGTGTCAACTCTTTAGTGGAGTCAGTTGACATTAAGCTAAACTTGGAAAAGGTTTGTGAACTTTTGAGTCCAAGTGTTTAGCTCAAGCTTTGTTCATTTGGGTCCATGAGGTCACTGTCACGAATCACATCGATTAGGAATAGTTAAACTGGAAGCTAAGTCAAAACAAGAACGAAAATTGTCAAAAGGGTAATTTTGTCTTTTGAGACATAGGATGAAATGGATGTCAATAAATTTTTTGACATGGTCATTTGATGACAAGTAACACTCGGCCATAATATGATTAATTGGGCCTTGTGGATTAATTTCATTTCATAAGAATTTTATTGAAAATTCTTAATGGGCCTTTTTCATGTTGTCATGAACAAATGGAAAAGCTTCTAGAAGCCCATTCTAGAAGGTGATAGGCGCCCACTACCCAAAGAGAAAGGGAGATTATTTTGTGCATAAATGTATGTAGATACTTGCCAAAAGAAAAAGAGGAAACAAATTTCCTCTATGAGGAAAGTAGAATTTCGGCCAAGAGAGAGTCAAAGGCAAGGCATGGAATAAAAGAGGAAACTAATCCCTTAGGGGATGTGTTTGATGTAGGCGCCCATTTAGGAGATTTGGGCAATAAAAGATTGCTCAAAAAGGCTTGGAAAATAAGAGGAAACTACTTCTTTCCAAGGCCAACCCTTCTCCTATAAATAGGACCCTCATTCCTCTCATTCTATTCATCCCAAAGTTTTAGAGATTGAGAGCTTCTCTATCTAGACTTGGCCGATCCTCTCTCTCCCTCTCTCTTCAATTTTGTTTTATTGTTTTGGCACCTAGGTCCTCATTTGACCTAGTGTTTAGCTCTGCGACTTCAAGACTCGTTCTTAAGTCGTAGTGTTTAAAAGTGCCCACTCACTGATTCCTTTTATTTCGAGTGATTTGGTGATAGAAACTATCGTGGTTGCTCGAGGTGCCGAGGAAAGAAAGAGAGACGTGCTGCGAGGGGAGACGAGCGTTGCAACTTTCTAACAGCTTCTCAGGGATTAAGCTTCAAGAAAGGTTAGTAAACTTCTTAGCTCATAATAGTTTTTAATTACGTGTACTTGCTCTTTTGTCTAGGTTAATAAAAAACCGTTTTTACTTGTAAAAGAAAATTTTTAAAATTCCGCCGCTTACCGAAGCGTTAATTATTTTCTTAAACCCTAGATCGATTCCAAAAAATGGTATTAGAGCCAGGTCAAAGATTAGCATGTACATGTATTTAAAAATATGAGCTTGAAAATCGTTTTCGAAAGTTTACTAATTTTGTGATAAGTTAGAATTGTTATCTTAGTTTTTTTTTCATTTATTGCTCATGCCTTTAAATTAAAAATAATGTTGATTTCCTATGAGTTTGGGATGTTTTTAAAACACATTAGAATCAGTTCTAAAAGTTTTTAATTTTTTATATTGAAAAACGTGTTTTAAAGGTTTGAGAAATTTCGAGTAAAATTTTGTGACTAGTTATATTGTCTTGCTAGTTTCTTTTATTTACTTGAATCGTTTTATGCATGTTGTTATTTCTTTTATGCCTTGTTATTACCTTGCTAATAAAACACAAATAAAAGCTTAAACAACCTTCATGTTCCGTTACACTCGATTCTTTTTCGCACCTAAAAAGGACCAAGCTTTAATTATTTCTTTTTCTTCGAGCTGGAGTAAACCCGCATTCCGCATTAAAAGTGGCATAACTCTCTGCTCAGAAATCTAAATTTGATGATTCTTGAATAAAATTAAAGCTCTGTCTGTCCTCTGTCCAATTCCACCGGTTTCAGGTCAAAAGAACATCGGAGCCGCAAGTTATGGCAATTTTACTCCGAGGTGCGCGGCTGTTCCGAAACTCCAGTTTTTTAGAATTCCGGATTTTCAGCCCCACTACCATGAGTTATAGAACTCTAATGAGAAAATTTTCTTGAGCAAAAATGTTTTTCATAAGATTATAAACATGATGTGTAAGATTAAAATTTTTTGATTTTTGAAAGTTGAATTGAAATTGAGTTTTTACAAAACTAGTTTGAATTTTGAAAAACCGTTTTCACTTTCAAACTTGAAAATATTTTGTCATCCAAATCAAATAAGTTTTCAAAATGTTTTCAAAACTATATCTATATCACATATGTTCAAAATCTATATGCTCTTGAAAATTTGTGTGGGAGGTCTCTTTGTAGACAAGCCGAAAAATGAAAAGATGTGTAATCTCAAACTTTCAAGTGTTCGAGTGAGTTGAAGTTCACACTTCCCTCACGCACTTTCCCGAAATAGAAAATAGGAAAAGATCGAGTATGTACCTTGTGCCTTTATGCACTAATACTGCTCTGAACATGTCGATCTAGGATTCTCTTCTAGTTGTCCGCTCTGTCGCTCTTTAACTAGGAAATCTGTTTCCGAACTTATAAGAGTCGATGAACCAACTCCAAAAACTAAGTGGGAGGGTTATACTTGTTGTTTGTAACCCACGATCCCCAACACTAATGAAAGAAACAATTAACGTGGGACTAAGAGCCGCTCTTGCGACCCTCACTTAAATGGGAGTACTCCAAGGCGTTATTGCTTCGATCATTGCTCAATGAGCTACGTCCGAGAGTGAGACGATGATGGCAAGGCCTCCCCTTGGGGGATTGTTTTTCAAAGTTGACCTTTTGGACTAAGTGGTTGGTTGCACACTTAGGCTCAATCCCTAGTAATCCTCCCTTAAGGCTCTGCGAAAGGATGTGAGTGATCAAACCAATTTAAAAGGTGGCTAGTCAAAATTGATGTACTGACATCTTGGCTTAGCATTAATGATGTGTCATTTACTTATAAATGGAGATTTTTTGCGGCCTTCTCTTGAGGGAGTAAATTATCGTTTGGTTTATAACACCTTTGGATTTTATAAAAGTCTATATAAAACTTAAATCCTAAACCAAAGACTAATCATAAACTTGTTTCAACTTAAATAAGCAACATGTCTCTCAACTCTCTCTCGATCATCCTTTCCTCGAACAAACTCGAAAACAAAAACTACGTAGATTCGAAACATAACCTCGACATAATCCTTACCAAGCACAAATGGGTACTCACCACCCCGTGTCCTCATCTGACGAATAATGATTCAACTCAAGAGGACAAAGACGCCTTGGCGGCCTGGCTCTACTCCGAAGAGATTATGAGGTGCTATATCTTAGCATCAATGAACAATGTGTTGCAACAACAACATCGTGACATCGAGACTGCTGCCGACATGCTCACCAATCTCCATGAGATATTTGGAGGGCAAAGGCGTCAAGCAAGGCAAAAAGCAGTCCGACAGTTTATGAACTGTCGCATGAAGGCTAGGACTCCTATTGGAGACTTTATGATATTGATCATTAGTCATCTGAGTAAAATGGAAATCCTAGGATCTGAGATTGATGGGGAGAATGTCATAGATGTGATCTTAGAAACTCTCCCAACATCTCTTGATACCTCCAAGATGAACTACTCCATTAACAAGCAAGAGTACACTGTTACCAAGCTTATGGAGGAACTTCACACTGCTGTAGGTCTCACTAAGAAAAAGAGGAATCAAGGAGAGGCACATGCTACTGAGCACAAAGCCTCTGCCTCTAGAACTGAGAAGGGACCTTACAAGGCCGATAAAAAGAACTGTCCCGCCTATCTCAAAGCAAAGGAACATAGTATTGTACTAGTTACCGAAGCATGCATAGTAGCTGATAATGTATCAACGTGGATTCTTGACTCCGCTGCTACTAACCATATTTGTTGTTCCTTGAATGGTTTCAAGAAAACCAAAAGCTTAGAGGAAGGCGAGTTCTATTTCAAATGGGGTGATGGGAGCCTGGTGTCTGCGAAGGCTATGGGATCCGTGACGCTGTCTTTTGAAGACCGCACTTTAAACTTAAATAATGTCTATTTTGTTCCTACCTTTGGGAAGAACTTAATATCCGTTGCTCGTCTTCTCGAGCAAGATTATTGTTTAAAGTTCATTAAAAATGGAATCCGTATTTCGTTTCCTGATAATTCTTTTGTCACTGATCCATGTATGAAGAATGCTCTTTTCTACATCTATCCCACTCAACCTTCTCTTTTAGACACCGAAATAGATAATGATCTAATTAGGGAGCCAAAGAGGATCAAACTTTCTGAATCCTCCGATCTAACAAAATCAACATACCTCTGGCACTTGAGACTTGGTCATATCAGTGTAGATAGGATTAAAAGACTTGTGAGGGACGGTCCACTCCAAACCTCTGCAATAGGTTCACTGCCTACTTGTGAATCCTGCATAAAAGGAAAAATGACTAAGCGACCTTTCTCCGATAAGGGTCGAAGAGCCACTGAGTTGCTGGAACTAGTACATTCTGATGTATGTGGTCCGCTCAGCCAACAGGCACGTGGAGGATACGAATACTTCGTTACCTTCACCGATTATTACTCGCGATATGGTTTTGTCTATTTGCTCAAACACAAATCCGAGACCTTTAACGTATTTAAGGTCTTTAGGGCTTTAGTGAAAAAGCAAACTGGCAAAGTGATCAAAACCATTCGATCTGATCGAGGTGGTGAGTATATGTCTAGAGAGTTAGATGACTTTCTTAAAGAAGAAGGTATCGCTTCTCAGCTTACCGCACCTGGCACACCTCAACAAAACGGAGTGTCAGAGAGAAGAAACCGAACTCTTATGGAGATGGTTAGATCAATGATGGGTTACTCATCACTCCCTCTTTCCTTTTGGGGATATGCCCTCGAAACAGCCGCTTATATTCTGAACCAAGTTCCGTCCAAGACGGTTCCTGGTACTCCTTATGAACGATGGACTGGCCGTAAAGTGAATCTTGGCCGCATCAGAATTTGGGGTTGCCCTGCACACGTGCTAAGGCAAAAGACTAGCAAGTTGGCTAGTAGATCAGAATTGTGCTTGTTTGTGGGATATCCAAAGGAAACCAAGGGTTTCATCTTCTATAGTCCCGAGGACGATAAGACTTTCGTTAGCATGAATGCTCGTTTCCTTGAGGAGGACTTTATGAAGGATGCAAAACCTAGAAGCAAAATTGTGCTTGAAGAAAAGTTGGGTGAGGAAGCTTCTACCTCATCTGTAAAAACTATTCTTACCCCAAGTGAAACACAACCTAACTCATCAGAATCTCGTCAAGTAGTACTTCGACGTAGTGGGAGGGCTACTCAAAAGCCTGACAGGTACATGTCTTATGGAGACTCTCTTGTAGCCGTCTCTGACATGGATGATCCTGTTTCCTATAGCCAAGCGATGGCTTGTTCTGAATCAACCCTTTGGCTTGACGCCATGAAAGTTGAAATGCACTCGATGTATGTCAACAAAGTCTGGAAACTTGTAGACCTTCCTGGAGGGATTAAACCCGTAGGGTGTAAGTGGATATACAAGAAGAAAATGAGTCCTGATGGGAACGTCGAGACGTTCAAAGCACGACTTGTGGCAAAGGGTTATACCCAACAAGAAGGGATTGACTATGAAGAAACCTTATCGCCAGTCGCGATGCTTAAATCCATCCGCATACTCCTATCCATAGCTGCAGCTCTCGACTATGAGATCTGGCAAATGGATGTCAAGACAGCCTTTCTGAATGGCAATCTTGACGAGCGCATTTACATGGCTCAACCAGACGGTTTTGTGGATAAAGGTCAAGAGACCAAGGTTTGTGAGTTGCTTAAGTCCATTTATGGATTAAAGCAAGCATCTAGGTCATGGAATATCAGATTCGATGAAACTGTGAAAAGCTTCGGCTTTGAACAGTCAATAGATGAGCCTTGTGTTTACAAGTTAATACACGAAGGCAAAGTTGTGTTTCTGGTGCTATATGTCGATGATATACTACTCATTGGTAATGACGTGGGTAAGTTATCTGAGGTTAAGGTCTGGCTAGCAAATCAATTCGATATGAAGGATCTAGGAGAAGCCGCGTATATTCTGGGGATCCAAATCTTTCGAGATAGGAAAAACCGGACCATGTCGCTCTCTCAAGCATCTTATATTGATAAGGTGATGGATCGCTTCTCGATGCAAGACTCCAAGAAGGGTCAAACACCCTTTAGGCATGGAGTTTCACTCTCTAAGGACCAGTCTCCCAGGACTGCACAAGAGATTGAAGACATGAGGAAGATCCCTTACGCCTCTGCCGTAGGAAGCCTCATGTATGCTATGCTTTGCACTAGACCTGATATATGTTTCGCCGTTGGCGTAGTTAGCCGTTTCCAATCCAACCCTGGACCCGAGCACTGGATTGCTGTTAAGCATGTTCTTAAGTATCTTCGAAGAACTAGGAACTTGATGCTTACATACTCAGGTACTGACCTGACTATGACGGGATATACCGACTCCGATTTTCAAGCGGATAAGGATTCCAGGAAATCCACTTCGGGATCTGTGTTCATCCTTAATAGTGGAGCTGTTGTGTGGAGAAGTATTAAGCAATCTTGCATTGCTGACTCCACAATGGAAGCAGAATATGTGGCTGCTTGTGAAGCATCCAAAGAGGCTGTATGGCTTAGAAAATTCCTTAAGTATTTGGAAGTTGTTCCAAACGTCGACGAGCCCATGACCCTTTATTGTGATAATAGTGGGGCTGTCGCTAACTCAAAGGAACCTAGAAGCCATAAGCGCTCTAAGCATATTGAGAGGAAATACCATTTGATTCGAGAGATCGTGCAGCGCGGAGACGTGGAAGTGAAGAAGATCTCAACGGTGGACAACCTCGCAGATCCATTCACCAAGGCCCTACCGAACAAGGTCTTCGACCAACATCGTGAGGGATTAGGCATGAAGGACTACACACATCTTCTTTGAGTCAAGTGGGAGTTTGTTGTCAATGGTGCCCACAAGAAGAGTTGTAGTCTTTATTTTGTACATTTGATGTAATAAAGTCTCATGAAGACTCTTGCTTGTAATTGCCTATTCATTTAATAATAAAGTTGAAACGTTCATTCATTCTTTCTTTGTTTGAAGCTTTATGATAAAACCTTAGTCTTTTAGTCCATAAACAAACTTAGCAACTTACGAAGAGACAAATGTAGATTTGAATGAACAAACTCTTCGTAGTTTGCTTAAAACGATATATTCGCAATCTTAGGGTCAAAGGACTATTGACCTCAGTACGATTGTTAGAAGAATCTATGATGTCTAGTTTTGAGGCATTGAGAGTTGGAGACTCTATAGTTCTTCTAGGTATCTTCCGAAGGTACTGAATTGACCAGTGCACTTCTAGAGACAAGATAAGAACAAACCATTTAACCTCTTATGTCTCGAAGTCACTACGTATGAATTGCATCATGCTTACCTTAATCCTGAAATGAGACATGCCATTTCACAGCTTAGTATTCTCATTTGAGAAAGTCAGAGTTCGGACTCACTATGTGATTCCGAACAGGGCCTATTGGTGAAATACTATGTTGTGAGAATGTCATGAGTAACTTTGTTAAGTTCCCATAGATATGGAATTCATGTACAAGATTGCTGAAATGCAATGTATGTCACCTCATGCTTTGTTCTTTAGAGTGTGAATAAATGAACTGGCCAGTGTCCAAATTGAGTCCTGAATCTTTTGGATGAAACAATGTGACTTGTTAGCTCCTCGTCAATACATTGTTTCTAACTTATTCACAAGCGACAAACGAGTTGAGGAAATAACAGCGAGAAGGGTAAAATGGTAATTTAGTAAATCCCGACTAGCTGATGACATTCATGAAGGGTAAACATAGATAATATTCAGTGGATCCGCTCATCATAATTAGGTTGAATTCTTGAGTAGAAAATAAATTCATTTGAACCGAGAGATTTTCAGTGTCAACTCTTTAGTGGAGTCAGTTAACATTAAGCTAAACTTGGAAAAGGTTTGTGAACTTTTGAGTCCAAGTGTTTAGCTCAAGCTTTGTTCATTTGGGTCCATGAGGTCACTGTCACGAATCACATCGATTAGGAATAGTTAAACTGGAAGCTAAGTCAAAACAAGAACGAAAATTGTCAAAAGGGTAATTTTGTCTTTTGAGACATAGGATGAAATGGATGTCAATAAATTTTTTGACATGGTCATTTGATGACAAGTAACACTCGGCCATAATATGATTAATTGGGCCTTGTGGATTAATTTCATTTCATAAGAATTTTATTGAAAATTCTTAATGGGCCTTTTTCATGTTGTCATGAACAAATGGAAAAGCTTCTAGAAGCCCATTCTAGAAGGTGATAGGCGCCCACTACCCAAAGAGAAAGGGAGATTATTTTGTGCATAAATGTATGTAGATACTTGCCAAAAGAAAAAGAGGAAACAAATTTCCTCTATGAGGAAAGTAGAATTTCGGCCAAGAGAGAGTCAAAGGCAAGGCATGGAATAAAAGAGGAAACTAATCCCTTAGGGGATGTGTTTGATGTAGGCGCCCATTTAGGATATTTGGGCAATAAAAGATTGCTCAAAAAGGCTTGGAAAATAAGAGGAAACTACTTCTTTCCAAGGCCAACCCTTCTCCTATAAATAGGACCCTCATTTCTCTCATTCTATTCATCCCAAAGTTTTAGAGATTGAGAGCTTCTCTCTCTAGACTTGGCCGATCCTCTCTCTCCCTCTCTCTTCAATTTCGTTTTATTGTTTTGGCACCTAGGTCCTCATTTGACCTAGTGTTTAGCTCTGCGACTTCAAGACTCGTTCTTAAGTCGTAGTGTTTAAAAGTGCCCACTCACTGATTCCTTTTATTTCGAGTGATTTGGTGATAGAAACTATCGTGGTTGCTCGAGGTGCCGAGGAAAGAAAGAGAGACGTGCTGCGAGGGGAGACGAGCGTTGCAACTTTCTAAGAGCTTCTCAAGGATCAAGCTTCAAGAAAGGTTAGTAAACTTCTTAGCTCATAATAGTTTTTAATTACGTGTACTTGCTCTTTTGTCTAGGTTAGTAAAAAACCGTTTTTACTTGTAAAAGAAAATTTTTAAAATTCCGCCGCTTACCGAAGCGTTAATTATTTTCTTAAACCCTAGATCGATTCCAACAGTTTCAGCCATAAAATTTCTGCTGCAGTTGCTGCCAAGCTCCGGTACTCTGCTTCCGTCGATGACCTAGAAATGGTCGGCAGCTTCTTTGAAGACCATGTGACTAAGTTCTTTCCGAGGTAAATACACGACCCACTTGTTGATCTTCTGTCATTGATATCTGTGGTGTGATTAGGGGTGTACAAAAATTGACCGAAAACTGGTTAAACCGATAACCGAACCGAAATTCGGTGCCATGTCATCAAACCGAAAATTCGGTTCAGTTAACCGAAACCAAATTTAAGAATCGGTTCGGTTATCCGTTTTGAAAATCCAAAAATAAAAAAATCGGTTATTTAACCGATTTTTTTATCCAGTTTTGAAACCGGATAACCGATTTGAACCGGATAGCCGATTTGGATAATTGTAATATCTTTAAATTTGGTCATCCAATTTTGAAATCAGTTAACTGGTTTCAAAACTGGTTAACCAGTTTTAAAATGGTTATAAAACCGGTTATCGGTTTTACAAAACTGGTTAACCAAATTTACGGTTAACCGATTTTCGGTTTTGGACCGATTCGGTTCGGTCATTGGTCCAAAATTTTGAAAACCGAAAATTCAGTTTCGGTTTTCAAATTGGTCCAAAACCGAACCGAACCGATTTCACCCCTAAGTGTGATTAGAGTATGAGAAGCTAGAGAGTGTGAGCGACGGCGATCGATGAAGGAACAATCCATAGTGAATGGTGCCTCTGACGTATCTTAGAATTCGTTTTTCTGCTTTCCAGGTGGTTGTAGCGGCCAGTGCATGAACTGACTTACTTTATTGACGCTGAAGCTGATTTCAAGTCTTGTGATCGTCGCATACTGGAGGGCTTCAACTACACTACGATAAAACGTGGCATCTTCAACCAGATCACCGTCGTGAGCAGATAATCTGAGGCCTCTGAGCATTGGTGTTGGCAGAGGATAGGCATCAAGCATTTTGGTTCGCTGAAGAAGCTCGGTAACGTAGTGTCGCTATGAAAGATGCATTCCCTCGGGCGAGTACTGAACCTCAACGCCCAAAAAATAATTAAGGGCAACTAGATCTTTTAGTGAAAATACATGGTTCAGTACTCGTATGAGACATTGTACCTCTTTATTATCACTTTCGGTGATGATTATATCATCAACGTAGACCAGTAGGTACGTTGTTGTCACTACCAGAAATATGGGATACAACTACAATTTTTTTTATTTTTTAACTCCAGTTTAGCCTTTTAATGGAGTCTTTGAATACAGACTACAGTCACCTTTTTTCAGGCATATATTAGACTCCAGTCGAATATAAAGCTGTAATGGTCTATTTTTCTCTACAGCTAATATAAAAAAGTAGTGATAATACTCAAAAAAATAAAAATGATCCAAATTTCACCATTTTTAAATGGAGGAAAATTTCCCACAAAATATTGACAAATTTACACTACAGTCAAAGGTAAAGAAGGAGTTGTAATACTTCAAATATAAAAAATTAACAAAATTTTACTATTTGAGTGTTGGAGGGAAATTTCCCACTAACAAATTAGATTAAGTATTGGAAATTTTCATATTCCCACCAATATGAAAATAAAGTAAAAAAGACTTAAGTATTGGAAATACACTAATATTCACACGCACAACTCTTTTACTATCCCCTCAAATTCAAATATTACTCGGAGACAGACTTCAAAAAAAGTTCGATGCCTCTCTCTCGCCGTCGCTTAGCTCTTCCTCCACCACCGCCGATCTACGACGACTTTCACCATGGCTTCTACCTTCTTCACCTTCGACCTCGATGCTTCTTTTTCTTCTTCGTTATCCGTGCGCGACCTCTCTACCACCGCCGACCAAGACCTTCGACCTCGATTTTCCAGGTTTGCGCCTCTCTCCTTCTCTATTTGTATCCCTCACCTCCAAATATTAACCTAGAAATATACAGATCTCTAAATCCCATAGTATTTTTTGTCTTCTTCTTTGACTTAGATTTTCGCCTCCATATCACTAGCTTCTTGCTTAGACCAGAGGCTTTTTTTCCCCAAAATGTCCTGTAGAGAGACTTCCCAAATGAGCGATTTTGTGTAGATCTATTTCACTCAGTGCCTTCGACAACTGTCGGCCTTCTCTCTCACGTGCCTCCGCTTCTTTTGCTCGACCACCACCACGCTTCTTCCGTCCTCTCGATTCTCTTACCATTCCCAGGTTCGTCATCATCATATTATTGAAATTTGAATGTAATGGATGAAGTAGCTTGATTTATGAGGATTATGTTGTTTTGTTGAGTTCTCTTCGTATTCTCGACTTAGGGTTTTAGAAATTGAAATGAAAACGTGTTCGACGTTGAGTTCTCATTGCTGTTTTGTTGAGTTTTGTCTTCGATTCTGCTACTTGTATCTTCGAACTGAAAGTGCGTGTTCTACGTGTTTGATGAAATGCTTGAATGAAAAAAATACTTCAATTCCATGTTTGAATGTTAACTGATTTATTGATAGTTAATAATAAGTAAAGATTTAATCAGCTAGCATGACTTAATGATGTGCTTTGATCTCTGAGGTTTAAGTCAAAACTTTGTTGATGAATTTTGATTCCTCGAATTTTATAATTATATTTATAAATAGATATTGAGATTGTGATTTCAAGTCGTCATTGCTTGTTCAACTGTGGATTTTGTTCTGCATTTTTTATTTGGTAATTTTCAACATGGTTATTACTTTTTATTATTGGTGGTGGCAATCTGTTGTGGTAAAATAGGACAGATCAGTTGTAGTAAAACAGGGATGAGCATCTTAGACCCTAATCTGTCCGAGAATAAGCAGCGGGGTAAAGTGGCTATTTGGCCTCATAATGTTCTTTTGCGAGGTGACAGATCTGACTCACAAGAATTCAACCTGGTTTAGAGCAGCAGGTTCTTATTCCAAGGTTATTATTTTTACTTAGTTCATTGCACATTTTCATCTGTCTGATGTCGGAAAAATAATTCAATTATTCGTAGTTAAACTTTACTTGTTCTCCAATTTAAATGCGCTTGCTATACAATTCAGTTGTTTCTTTGGAAAAGTTGTTGGTATAACTTGATGATATAATTCTCGTAGCTAGTATATCCGATACGTGGATCAGGTCGCCCAGATTTTGCAGTACCACTCGGGCCTTGGCGCACCCCTCCTAAAAAAAAATTATTCTCGTAGCTAGTTCTCAACCGATGAGAGCAACTATGCTGTGCGCATGGTATATCTCATGTTTTGCGTTTCAAAGTTGGTCTATTTACTTTCTTCTCTGTATTTCTTCTGCAGTGGAGTGGTCATAGCTGAAGGAATTCTGAGTGATAACCATGTCTTTCATAATGGTATGTCTTGAAACTTTTACAATTTTATCATGTGTGGATGAATTAATGCACGCTTTTTTAGTGATGTGGTACTGTTATGTTGAAACTGGACATTGTCAAATGTATTTTTAATAATGATTGATTTATTTTGACCAAGGTTCTAAATATCGGCGATATATAGGGATATATCGCCGATATATCCGTTTTTTTGAAGGCTCGGTAAAAAAACTGATATAACAGCCTAAATATCGTTTTCTTCCCGATATACCGTTTTTCTAAAAAAAATTCCTACAACAGCCAAAAACATAAAAGTTATTCCTGAAATACCTATTTTCATATCTCTAAACAGGTCCAAAATTTAAACTTGAGTTCTTAGGAATATGAAGACTCATTATTGCTCATTAAAATTCATAGAACTACATAGGAAGTGATTTTTTTTAAATGTAAAACAAATTCCTACAACAGCCAAAACAGAAAAGTTATTCCTGAAATACCTATTTACATAGCTCTAAACAGGCCCAAAATTTAAACTTGAGTTCTTGGGAAGATGAAGACTCATTATTGCTTATTAAAATTCATATAACTACATATGTTTATATGGAGTGATTTTTTAAAATTTATTAATTTCATAATAAGGTGAACTTTATTGTTAGCTAAATAAATGTTATATATTCATTCATTACGTATATTTATAGATATAAATATACGTATATATCTATATAGATATGTTATATATATATATATATATATATATATATATCTATTTAAAATATAATTGTTATATGTATCATTAAATTATATATACATTTTATATATTTTTATAGGATTTCTGCCGATATATCCGTCGGTATCCGATATATCATCGATATAATCGGTAATCGGTATTTAAATTGTTATAGAATATCCGTCGATATATCCATCGATACTCGATATATCCGTAAAATCAGAACCTCGGTATGGGTATCGGTATCGATATTTTAAACCTTGATTTTGACTATGTACTCTATATATTATGTTATTGTTAAGAAGACTAAACGGTATTTTTATTTATTATAAATATTCTATCCTTTGTAAATGAGGTCATGCAGTTTCTTTTGTTAATCTTGTTTGTTGAAAAGGACATTGTAGAATGTATCATCTGTCAACAACTCAGGTGTTTAATACTTTATGTAACTGATTAAAAAGAAAGAAAAATGATATAATTATTTTTTCTTCCCAAAGAATTTCGTCTGATCGTTATGCACTTGAAATTGGGTTTATTTTTAGAAGAATAAATCTATGATCTCAAGTGAAACATCAATGTAATTAGGGATTCGGGTTTGAAGAACACCCTATTTTTGTTGTTGCTTATCATATCCCTGTATCTTTAAGGGGATATGATCTTGTCCATAATGTTGGGGCATTTTTTGGGTTCCCTGTGTAAATAGGTCTATGCCGATAGTAGTGGCTGATGTTTCGTTTGTGGTTTGTTTTCTGGGGTTCGCGTGCTGGATTGACGTTGGATCCTAAGGATAGGCATCTATCAACTCATCTTTTTGTGTAAATCAGGCTGTTGCCTCTTAATATAATAAAGTTATTGTTTCAAAAAAAGAAAAAGAAAAGTGTAACATCCATTTTTTGTCTGTCTTTAAAATTATTCAAGTATCTTTCAAATAGTATCCATCTGTATAGATACAATGATAAAAACACTCGTATTTTTATTGTTTCAGGAGCTTCATGGACCTACTTAGTCCTTCTCTACGTTTATGTGCAAGTGACTCGAGTAATGAAATACTTTGGCTATGGCTTGGACTGGAAAGAGGCTCTTGTTCTCATATGGTCAGGTTTGAGAGGGGCTGTTGCATTAGCGCTTTCCTTATCTGTCAAGGCAAGATATTTTGTATAGTCTCACTTCTGTTGTCTTAATTTATCAACTGCCTACTAATAAGGAGATTTTTTTTTTCTTCAGCGTACAAGCGACAACTTGAACTCTCCACACCTAAGTTCTGAAACTGGAACAACGGTATGTCTGTTTTAAAATATCTCTTGGTCATACATTTGAGAGTTTTACAATAAAGATCAGTCCTTAATCAATAAGAGCTGCTAATTTTGGTGATGTTCAATGGGATGGGAAATCTAAATATGGCTTATTGTGTTTTGCGAAATTCCAATAGTGATACGCTAATTAAAGACCCAAAAGAAGTAATCTACTAATCTTGTATTGCAAGTCTGTTAAATCAATGTCATTTGGTACTGGATTTTGTGAAGGCTTGTTTTGGTTTCTTTGTTTTGGGTCTTGTGTTTGTGTGAGGGTCTAGGCTCCGCAATGAGGTTGTTGTGCGGCATAGGCGGGCTCCACAGAGCTCACAACGATTCTGGAAAGCGGAGGCGCTGTGAGAAACGGCGGAGGCTCTGAGCAACGTGGTGGCATTGGCTTGGAAGGTTCGGGCCCCGGATCGGTACAAGTTATGCTTTGTCCCCCCTCTGCCGGTAAATGACTTGGTCTTTGTTTGAATGATAGCTCTGCAAGTCCTACTTGAAAATATAAGAGTATAACTGTTATGATTGGTCATGCTTATTATGGAGTTCACTTTCCAGTACTAATTTTGGGTGTATTTCTTATATTCCAAAAACTTGTAATGCCATATTTATGTAAATGATATTTATTATTGATTGAATGAAATATGAGATTTTTGGATATTATTATTATGTGTTTTATTGGATATTTATATATTATAAACACTACTACAAATATGAGATTCTACAACGGACTTTCTACAACGCTTAACATAAGCGTTGTAGAAACTAGGGATTCTACAACGCTTAACATAAGCGTTGTAGAATCTGGGTGATTCTACAACGCTTATGGATAAGCGTTGTAGAATCTGGGTGTTTCTACAACGCTTATGGATAAGCGTTGTAGAATCTGGGTGATTCTACAACGCTTTTGTAATGCGTTGTAGAAGAACTTAAATTTCAGATTTCCCACAACGTTAAAACAACCCGTTGTAGAACCTTCGCAGCGGCGAAACCTTTCTACAACGCAAGTTCAAAGCGTTGTAGAAGGATGGACCTCGCCGCGGCACGATTTAAACCTCGCCGCGGCGACAAATTCTACAACGGTTTTTTTAAAGGGTTGTAGAATAGAGTCGCCGCGGCGATGGTCCTCCCTCGCCGCGGCGAGATTATGTCGCCGCGGCTGGAAATATACTCCGCCGCGGCGAGAAGGATACCGTGGCCTAGCAGTTTTCTATGAAACTGCCTCGCCGCGGCGATGTAGGACTCCCGCCGCGGCGAGATGATCCTACAACGGTTAGAATATCCGTTGTAGGATCTTCTCGCCGCGGCGAAGACATATTCTCGCCGCGGCGAGGTTTTTAGGTTTTCACTATATAAACCAGTTTTCAGTTTTTTTTCTCATTTTCCTCAAAATAGAAACGCGAGACAAACTATTTCGGCCGACTCTGTCTTCATTTTTTCTTCCAAATTCCCTCGCCACGTCCTCGCCGCCCCGATTTCTCGCCATCGCCTTGTCCTCGCCACCATTCTCGCTCGCCACATCCTCGCCGCCATTCTCGCTCGCCACGTCCTCGCCGCCCAACTCTCTCGCGCCTCTCTCTCTCTCACCGCCTCTCACTCTCTTTTTAAAGGTATGATTTTCTAAGTTTTTAAGTTGGTTATTGATTTAATTTCGTGTTGTTGATATGGATTTCGTGTTTTTGAATATGGATTTCATGTTATTTCCCCGAGTTGCATGTTGTGGTTATTGATTTAACAAAATTAGGGTTATTGATTTAAGGTGGTTATTGATTTAACAAAATTAGGGTTTGTTATTTTATTATGAATGAATTTGAGTTAGAATTTGTGTTAGAATGAATTTGAGTTAGAATTTGTGTTAGAATGAATTTGAGACGTTAGAATTTGTGTTAGAATTTGTGTTAGAATGAATTAGAGTTAGAGTTAGAATTTGTGTTAGAATGAATTTGAGTTAGAATTTGTGTTAGAATGGAATTGTTTATGAATATGATATTGTTATGTTTAAATGAAGTTGGAATTGATATAGAATTTGTGATTGTTGTGACATTGTTAGTATTTAAAATGGTTATGTTGATTGTAGATGTCGAGATTGAATTTTTTATGATTATGCTTTGTGAAGGTGAAAAATGGTTCGAACAAAAAATCCGGCGGGCGCCACGGCTCCGAGCACTTCCAAAGGTCCTAGTAAAAGTAAAAGTAAGCGAGCTCGTCAATCGTCCCCTGAAGCAGATTATAACACGAATATCTTCACCAGCAAGGCCGCGGAGGATCGTTACGACAAAATCTCGTCGCGCAGTGTGATCCCTGAGCGGGGATTCAATGTGAGCTCTAACACCGAGATAGGAGTGTCAATCCGCAACAGTATTCTTGGTCATGAATGGGTGAAGTATTGTGCCGTTCCCGAGTTCGAGACGAACTTAAACTTCGTGTACGAATTCTACGCAAACTTACCGGATCACAATGGAGATGTTGTGACGGTCCGAGGTAAAAAGGTCGATGTGAGCATCGAAGCGATCAACGATTTGCTTGGGACCCCAGATGTGCCTTTCGAGAATGAAGGCTATCGGGAATGGTTGAGAACTTGCAGCCACGAGGAGATGGTGAGGTTGCTGTGCATTCCAGGAGAGGATTGGGTCCTTGAAAAAGGGAAAAGGGTACTCAAGCGTGACCAACTCACCAGGATTGCTAAAGCTTGGATTTACTTTGTTTGCGCTCGCCTCTATCCGATCAAGCACTTCACCACTCTTGACGAGGGCCGTATCCAGGTGTTGTTCTGCATCATAAAAGGTCATTCTATCAACGTCGGTCGATTCATCTACAATTGGATGAAGAGTCTAGACTATACTAATGAACGCCACGGTTTGCCATATCCGTCGATCATTACCGGCCTTTGTACAAATGCGGGGGTAGGACGCTCGAAAAGGGATACGATCAAGGGTCCTATGGGGCCTATTACGAATAACATCATCGTTCGCTACAAGATTAGGGAGGAACCACAAGAGGAGGAAGCGGAGGATGAGGAGAAGGAAGGGGAAGAGGGACCACCAGTCAACGAGCCTCGATTGTTCTTACCAGCACCTCCGGTAGTCGACCCCGCCACCATCGACTACATAGCTCAATGCTCCAACTATCTCGTCGGCGGGTTCCAACACACGCAACAGTACATGCACCAACAAGCGGAGTATGGCGCCTCTCACATCAACCAACTGAACGATCTCTACTCTCGGTGGGACATCAACCAAGAGAACCAGGTGTTATTTCCTCCATATCATCAATACTCCGATTATCCGTACCCACCACCACAGTGGCCACCGCATATGGCACCTCCTCAATATCCGGCGCACTCACCACCACCACCACCACCGAATGACGACTAAACCAACAACACCAACTTTAAATTTTAAATTCAAGACTCGTTTGGTTTGTTTAAGCTTCATTTTAAATTTAAATTAAGACTCGCATGGTTTGTTTATGTTTAAGACTCGTGTTTTAGTTAATGTGTGTTTGAGACTTGATTAATATTTAAAAATTGTGAAATCTGAATGTGTGATGGTTTTTTATTTGAATGATAATTTTTCTGTTGAAAACCAAGTTTAAAATGGGAAAGAAAGTAAAAATGTGTAGGGTGAGGTGATTCTATTCTAATCTCGCCGCGGCGACTTAGAAAGTTCGCCGCGGCGTATAACTCTCGCCGCGGCGTGTTTTCTACCTCGCCACGACGAGATATTCTACAACGCTTTCCAAAGCGTTGTAGAAAGTCTTCGCCGCGGCGAAACTTACACCTCGCCGCGGCGTGAAACTTACCGAGAGCATGCATTTTTGAAAACATAATCTCGCCGCGGCGGCGTAGTCTTCTCGCTGCGGCGAAAACGTGTCGCCGCGGCGCAAATACAACATAGCCGCGGCGAGAAACTTACCGAGAGCCTTCATATTTGAGAACATATCCTCGCCGCAGCGAGTTGATATTCCCGCCGCGGCGTAATGACCTCGCCGCGGCATGGACTCTACGTTGCCGCGGCGAGGTTTCTACAACGCTTTTTTAAGCGTTGTAGAAGGGTCCTCGCCGCGGCAGGATTTGTATCTCGCCGCGGCGAGAGTTTGATATTTTTATACCGAGAGTCTGTGTTTTTTAAGAACTTGTCTCGCCGCGGCGTGGTGATATTCCAGCCGCGGCGTAATGACCTCGCCGCGGCATGGAATATACGTTGCCGCGGCGAGGTTTCTACAACGCTTGTTAAAGCGTTGTAGAAGGTCCCTCGCCGCGGCAGGATTTGTATTTCGCCGCGGCGAGATTATCCTGCCACCGCGAGAGATGTACTCAGCCGCGGCGATGTTGGAGAAATGTAAATGACATTGTATAGAGAAATTTTGAATGAAAAATAACGTTGTCCACAGGAGAATAACATAAAATCCAAAATGAAAATACATTATCTAAATGTTCAATATCAAACAAAAATAGGATCTATATCCTTACGAAGTAGATGTGAAACATCGTCATCATTAAAATCATCCACCTCTTGATCAATTGGCGGTAATCCTGATGTGAACGGAGGAATGCTAGACATGTCTTTGTCTTCTTCTTCGTTACCGTTTCTCGCTTTCATATGAACCACTAACGATAACTCAGGATTTGCTGGATCTGAAACATAAAACACTTGACTTGCTTGCGAAGCCAAAATAAATGAATCATTCTCGTAGCCAATCCGTCTAAAGTCGACAATTGTAACTCCTTCATTATCAACTTTAACGTGATTATTGTCTGCCCTTTTGCACTTGAATAATGCGACTCGCAACCCGCAATAATCAAGTTCCCAAATATCTTCAATGTATCCGTAATACTTCATAAAAGCATGTTTTGGATTCTTATCTTTTGCCGACGAAACATGTAAAGCTTCAGCAAACAATGTAACACCGCTATTTTGTACGGGATGCTTGTTGTCTCGTTCCCTTGTGTAAAATGTAAAACCATTAACAGACCAAGCAGTGTACCTTGTAACCATTGAGGACGGCCCGCCAGATAGTTTACTCAACGTAGATGAATGTCCTGCCTCTATAAATATGTGTTTTCCAAGCCAGTTCTGAAACAAACGGTTGTGCTCTTCTTGCAACCATTTTTCATTTCTACCCTTCTTTGGATTATTCACTCTCAACTCATTCAAATGAATATCCACAAATGGCTTGACCTCGGAAACGTTGTGTAGCACATGGAGACTTGCTTGCTCCCATTCTTTTCGGTTGACGATCGAATAAGTACCTATATATAATGAAACAAATACTTAAAAATAATGTTCATATATAATTTAAATAAACAAATAAAGTGTTAAAAAAATACCTTTAGATAGAGCTTTTGAATCAAAATTGGTATTCTTGGGTAACCCAATTTCGTCTGTTTTAGCAAAATACTCAGAACAAAACTCAACCGACTCTTCTGCTATGTAATTTTCAACTATGCTCCCTTCCGGCCTATTGTAGTTCTTCACGTAGCTTTTCAACACTTTCATATAACGTTCGATTGGATACATCCACCGTAAAAACACGGGCCCTCCTAATTTCACTTCACGTACCAAGTGGACGGTTAAGTGGATCATTATGTCGAAAAACGAAGGTGGAAAGATCTTTTCGAGCAAGCACAGAGTTTTCACCAATTCTGACTGCATTAAATCCAATCGAGTTGGATCGATGACCTTCGAGCAAATCGAGTTAAAGAATACACATATCTTTGATATTGCAAACCTCACATCTTTTGGCACAATTCCTCGCAAAGCAAGAGGCAACATTTGTTGTAGCAGCACATGACAATCGTGCGTCTTCATTCCAGTAAGTCTCAAATCTTTCAAAGACACGAACCTCTTATAGTTTGACGAATGACCTTCGGGGACTTTAATAGAAGCAAACCAGTTACACAATTTCTTTTTCTCCTTTCGATCTAGAGTGTACTTTGCCAGTGGTAATTTTGTTTTTTTCCCACCCCCCTCCTCGGGATGCAAAATGCTTCTTATATTCATCTCTTTGAGATCCAATCGAGATTGTATTCCGTCTTTCGATTTATTTGGATCATCAAGAAGTGTACCAATAAGCGATTCGCAAACATTTTTCTCGATGTGCATAACATCCAGACAATGCCGGACGTAGTGTGTCTTCCAATAAGGAAGGTCGTAGAAAATCGATTTCTTCTTCCAAGGATTCTCTTTGAACGATTCTTTAGTACTAGCACTCCGCTTTCTTTTCCCAAGCACTTCATTGACGTTTTTAACCATCTCATAGACATCTTCACCAGACAAAATTCTAGGAGGGGGTCGTTCTTCTGAATTTCCATCAAACGCTTGTTTCAATCTTCTATACGAGTGATCTCTTGGTAAGAATCTTCTATGACCCAGAAAAACAGTTTTCTTACCATGCTTCAAACGGATGGAAGATGTGTCTTTCATGCAAATCGGACAACCAATCGAGCATTTCACAGAGTATCCTGACAAGTTTCCATAGGCCGGAAAATCGTTAATAGTCCACATTAACATTGCCCTTAAGTTGAACGAATCTCCATGGTAAGCGTCTTTAACTTCCATCCCTTTCTCCCATAACATCTTCAAATCATCGACCAACGGTGCCAAATAGACATCAATATCATTTCCTGATTGATTCGGTCCTGAAATCAAAAGCGTTAAAATCAAGAACTTTCTCTTCATACATAGCTTTGGAGGGAGATTGTAGTTCACAAGTATAACCGGCCAAACACTGTATTTACTGCTCATCATGCTGAACGGGTTCATTCCATCAGAAGCTAGACCAAGGCGCAAATTTCGAGTATCAACACTGAAATCCTTATACTCTAAATCGAATGATTTCCACTGTGCAGCATCAGCAGGATGTCTCAACATACCATCATCGATACGCTTTTCGGAGTGCCAAACCATGTTCTTCGCGTGTTTGACACTATTAAACATTCGACGAAAGCGCGGCATTGGAGGAATGTACCATAACGACTGAAATATATTTAACGAAAATCAGTAATAAATAATGAATATGAGCTACATGTATTTCCTAATCAAGTGATGAAAATGTATGTACCTTAACTGGAACTCATTTAACCCCGTTACATGGAATTTTACCCTTCTTCCACCGTGACTCTTTGCACGTCGGACATTCATCTAGATCTTCATACTCGTGTCTATATAAAACACAATCATTTGGGCACGCATGGAATTTCTCGTACTTCATGCCTAATGTACCCAAAGTCTTCCTTGCTTCATACATACTTAAAGGTACTTTATTGTCTTTCGGAAATGCTTCTTTCAGTGTTTCCAACAATAGAGTAAAACTAGTGTTAGTCCAACCCCCCGACGCCTTCAAATGAAATAATGTAACTAAAAATGACAACTTCGAATAGCTTGTACACCCTTCATATAATGGTGTCTCCGCATCATTCATCATGGACTCAAACAATTCCGGTCGCTCAACAAAATCGTCCTCCAAATCATTCATCATTCCGCACATATCATCAATATCATCTTCAACATCATCCTCATTTGCCGTAGAACGTAAAAAACCTCACCATGGTAGAACCATCTTTGATACGAGGTCATTATTCCATATGCAAACAAATGGGTCCGAACGACATCAATCGAAAAATGTCTATGATTTCCACATTTAATACAAGGACAACGAATAGATTTCAAATCTACCATGTTCTCTCTAGCAAAATCACAAAACTCATCTACACCTTTTCGATATATCTCATTCAATCTATTCTCCCACATCCACTTTCTCATATTCATAGAAAAACCCTAATTATACAAAAAATTCCCAATTCTAATTAGTAAACTATCAAGAGAAAAACAATTAGAACAAGTTAAAGAAGAACTTACAAGATTTGAATGTGTAGATGAGACTAGTAAACGAGGACGCTCTAGAATGAGGTTACCCTAATTTTTTCGAGTGAGGTTATGAGAGAGTTCAAAGTGAAAAAGTCCAGAAATGAGAATTTATATCACCAGTCTCATGTCACTCGCCGCGGCGACATTTCTACTTCGCCGCGGCGAGACATTCTACAACGCTTATCATAAGCGTTGTAGAATGTCCTCGCCGCGGCAAAAATATGCGTTCGCCGCGGCGAGGTACAAATCCCGCCGCGGCAGGAGTCCTGTGCCGCGGCGGGAACAAGTCGTCGCCGCGGCGAAAAACTAACCGAGAGCACCATGTTCCAGACATATACTCTCGCCGCGGCATCATACATTTCCCGCCGCGGCGAATGTATTCCTCGCCGCGGCGGGAATTCTCCTTCGCCGCGGCGACGCTTCTACAACGCTTACTTAAGCGTTGTAGAAAGGTCTCGCCGCGGCGGAAATTGTATACTGCCACGGCGAGGACATCTAGGGTTACCTCGCCGCGGCGATGGCACATTTTCGCCGCGGCGAGATGTTTCTGGGTAACTCTCGTCGCAGCGAGAATTTGGTTTCGCCGCGGCGAGGCTCCTACAACGCTTATTCTAAGCGTTGTAGAATCATCTCGCCGCGGCGAGAAATACACTTCGCCGCGGCGAGCTCCTACAACGCTTAGAATAAGCGTTGTAGGAGCGTTAAAAAATCTGAAAGTTTCAAATTTTTTTAACTACCCGCGCCCATTCATATCTATACTTAGCGTATTTTTCCCTCTCATTTCTCATTCTCATTTCTTCTCATCTCCATTACTCACATCTCTCTCGTCCCTCTCTCTCTCCGCCACTCTCTTGCCGCCCCGCCCCTCTCTCCGGCCACCACTCTCTCTCTCTCGGCCCCTCTCTCTCTCTCCGTCCCTCACCTCGCTGAGCCACCGCGCCCTCGCCCCGCGCGTTCTCTCCCTCTCTCCGACCCTCACCTCCCTCTCCTCGCCGTGCGCCGCGCCCACGCCGCCCTCTCGCTGAGCCCCCTCCCTCACCTCGCCGTGCGCCCACGCCGCCCTCCCTCGCCGCGCGCCCTCACCTCGCCTCACCACCTTTTTTCTTCGCCGCCCTTGTGCTCGTCCAACTCCGGGTAATGTTTTTGAAGATTTTTACATGGACTTATTTAGTGTGAATTCGATATTGATTTGAAATTAGGAGATATTGTATTGGATTTGAGTTTATTGAATTGAAGTTTGATATTGATTTGATTTGAGAAATATATTTGATAGTAGATTGAATTGGGATTAAAATTGTGTTTTTGTTTAGAATCGGATTGGATTTGAGTTTATATTGTGATTAGAGTTGAGTTTATATTTGATTTTTGTTACATTTGAGTTGAAATTGTGATAACATTTGAGTTGAAAATTGAAATTATTATTTGAATTTTGTTTATTAGATTCAATGTCGTCCACTACTACTACTTCTAGCGGTAGTGGTAAAAGAAAAATTAGAAGACAACTAGCGCTTAACTCCGATGAACAAGGAAAACGAAGAAACACTCTTATGGGTCGGGTTAATAAGGCTAAAACACTTGGTAAAAAAATCCCGGTACAATTTGATGATAAAGGGCAACCAATCGGTAAAGAGGGTGATGAGTTGTCGAGTTACTTTGGCGTGTTAGCAAGAGAACACGTTCCACTTTCGATGCGTGATTGGAGATGTAAAGACAACGCCCAAATTAAAGAACGGATTTGGAACGAAATGCAAGAAGGATTTACGATTCCTATCGAACAAAAACACGATTGCCTTATGAGAGTCGGAGAAGCCGCAAGGTTATTTCGTCATGAGATATACAACGATCTACTCAAAGACATAATCAACGAACCAATCGCCTTAAAGAGACCGGCTTGTATTTTGAAATACTATACAAGTATCACCGAAGAAGATTGGATAGCATTTGTTGAGTATAGACGAACCGAAATGTTCAAACAAACATCGGAACATGGGAAATCAAATATCGGAAAAAGTGTGTACAAATCTCGAACGGGCCGAAATGGATATCGAAAGCTTGATCAAGAAAAGGTTAGATTCATTTTTTTCTTTTAGTTATTTCAAATGTTGCAATTATTTTTTAATTTATTATATAATTACTTCTTACTAGCATGACGAAACGGGGGAATGGCCTACGAAAGAGGAACTTTGGATTGACTCGCGAATGAAAGACGTAGATAACTACAAGGATGAGAAAGACAAATTGATGGGAGAAAAAATCGTAAGTTCTTTACCTTTGTTATAACAATTAACCTTGTAATTTTATTTTCAAATAATTTTATGTGTAGAAAACGTTATCACAACAAGCATCGCAAGGGACATGGTTGCCGGAATCGGGAAAGAGTGTTTTGCAAGAAGCTTTGGGAACGTCGCGAGTTTGCGGTCAATCCAAACACACGTCGCGTTTTAAGTACTTTGTTCCTCCAACGCCCAACGAAGAAGTAATGAAGATGCGTCGGGAAATGAGCGAGTTAAAGTCTTTGGTGATGAAGGCATTCGGTGGAAATGGTAGCATTAATGTCGAGTCGCCTAGTGTCGAGCAAGTGAAAGAGAATCTCAACACGAAGGTTGTTGATGATAAAGAGATGGCAAATGTTGAAGAACACGTCAATGAAGCGGTCTCTTTAGGTATGTTCAATTTTTTTTTTATCTATTTATTAAAGATAAATGTTTTGGTATTAAGTTATTGATAAAATTCTTGATTCGCTTAGAACACGACGATGTTGATGATCGTCCGAAGATCGATCCTATCATTGTTGATGATCGTCCGAAGATCGATCCTATTGTTGTGGAAAAACCAAATAGTGTTCGTGCTAGTTGCTCTTTGAATCCAACCACGCCGGTGACACCGAGTTCGGATGAAAACGTCGAGTGTCTTCTTTTCATTGATGACACCGAGTTCGGAGGCACAATTCATGTTGCAAATGGGCGAGCGTACATGAATGGAGGCGTAGTTCATTTCTCACCTTTGGAGGAAGGAAATTTACGCGTGGCCGTTTTGGGGGTTTTGATTAAAAAAGCAAAATCGCCAATTCCCACCGAAGAAGCTCAAACCGTTGAAGATGCTATAGGCGGGTTTGTCTCGTGGCCGAAGAGACTCATGCAAATGGACTCGGGAATAGAGAGTCGCGGTCCGGTTGTCAAACAACTCTCAAAGCTCGGTTTTGAGATTGAAGCTAGCATCGATGATGCTAAGAAGATTCCGTACAAGGTGATTAATCCCAAGTATCGATTGCTCGCTCAACATGCCAACAAAGTAATGTTACCGGAAGGGGATGTGATTATGGTCAATGTTAGTCCAAGTCTCGCGGCTATCCCGATTCCGGTGTCATTTGAAGACATTTCCGTTTTTTTGCAATACTTGGAAATTGGCGCGGGGAGCATAATGGTTTATATGGAGTAAGAGTTTTCTTTATATGCGTTTTTTAATATCAATATTCAATATTTAGTGTTTTGATCAACTAAATGTTTGTTTGTCATAGCTATCTACGATCGAGGCTAGAAAAGGCGAAGAAGACTCGAAATTTTTGTTTTATAAATCCGAGCTTAAGTTCGTATATACAAAATGACGACGAGGAGGCTTATTTGTCAAAACGAGTCAAGGACGTTGGAAACGTGGTACGACATTGCAAATTTGGTGAACTAGTTTTGATGCCGTATAACAAAGGTGCGCATTGGATGCTCGTTGTCCTCGACCTTTGGAGAAATAGCGCTATGTTCTTTGACCCGTTGAGAAATAAAATTCCAACGGATTTAAATCGATTGATAAAAAGGTAATAATTTGATTTCTTAAATAATTTTTATTATAAATCGTTCTAGTGGTTTTTTCTCTTATAATCTCCGTGTTATATAGGGTTCTTGTTGATTTCAAGCTCGAGCATCAAAACGCCCAAAGTAACGGGCAATCAACGTACATCAAGACTTGGGACGCTCCGAGACAAACGGGAAACACGGAATGCGGGTATTTTGTCATTTCTTATATGCGTGATATAGTCGTAGGAGGTGTAGGAAAATTAGAAAATAAGAAATCCTATACAAAAGAGGATTTAGAGAGAGTTAGGGAAGAATGGGTAACTTATGTACAAACATTTATTAACTGTGATGATTAGCTAGTTTTTTTGAAGATGTATATATTAGATTTTGAATGTTTTAAAGATGAGGATATTTGAGATGAATGTATATATTAGATATTTTTTGTATTGAAGATTATTTTCAGGTGCTAGTATCGTGTAAAAAACAAATTGTGGATTGAAAATAAATGATTCTCGCCGCGGCGAACTATACATGTCGCCGCGGCGAGGCAAGATACCGAGAGCAAGCAAATTAGAAATCTTAGTCTCGCCGCGGCGAGATTTTTTCTTCGCCGCGGCGAGTTTTTAAAAAAAAAATCATCGCCTTCCTACAACGCATAATATCCGTTGTAGAATCATCTCGCCGCGGCTAAGATTTGACGTCGCCGCGGCGAAGTATATTTCTCGCCGCGGCGACATGCTTCTACAACGGATTCAAAATCCGTTGTAGAATGTTCTCGCCGCGGCAAATAACTCGCCGTGACGACGTATATTTCTCGCCGCGGCGACGTGCTTCTACAACGGAAAATCAATCCGTTGTAGAAGCTCGTCGCCGCGGCGAAAAATATACTTCGCCGCGGCGACATGTGTGAAAATATTTAAAAATTACACAATGGATTTAGACCGTTGTAGAAGCTTCTACAACGCTTAAGAATCCGTTGTAGAAGCTTAGTTTCTGCAACGGATAATTAAGCGTTGTAGAAAGCTGTTGGATTCTACAACGGATTTTTAAGCGTTGTAGAAGCTTCTACAACGCAGGATTCTACAACGCTTAAGAAGCGTTGTAGAATCATTCTACAACGTTTTTTAAGCGTTGTAGAATCCTATTTTTGTAGTAGTGAAATGTATTTAAATATATATTTTTATTAAAAAAATGCTCTACAGAAATAAGATGTAGTCTATATTGTAAAAATATAATTTCGTAAATATAAACTACAGCTAAACAATGTAGTCTTCAACAGAAAAGAATGGAGTTATAGGCAAAGAGATAAGACTCCAGTGCAATAGATGCCACAAAAACGCCGTAGTCTGTCCAACTCAATTATAACTACTCTTTAAAGCTGTAGTGTTTATTGACTCAAAATTTGAACAACTACATTATAAAAATGTAGTCTTCAACAAAAAACACTAGAGTCATAGGCAAAAAGATAAGACTCCAGTGCAATAGATGCCACAAAAACGCCGTAGTCTGTCTAATTGACTCAATTAAGACTACTTGTTAAAACTGTAGTTTTTTTTATCTTATGTAATTGAGTTCTATATAACTACAGCATAACGTTGTAGTAATTATAGATGCCACTAGTAAGACTATATCTAAACAATGTAGTTATATATTTTAACTACAGTCTTATAAAACAGATACACTACGGCCAAACACTGGAGTCATAATCAAAGTGATAAGACTCCAGTGCAATAGATGACAGTCAGTAAACTGTAGTGGATTTCAAATGACTACAGCTTTCGGCAGTAGTTAGAGGCCAAATTTCTGGTAGTGTGTGGTTGGTGTGAAGCGAACAAACAAGGACGTATCTGCTCGTGATGATTTGAATCTGAATGTCAATAGGGTAGTGCTCAGCTTGTTGAACCAAGCTCGTGGAGCTTGTTTCAACCCGTAGATGGCTTTGTGTAGGCGACAAACAAGAGGTTGTTGGGAGTGGGACTCAAAACCCGGTGGCTGTGACATGTAGACTTCCTCTGTGATATCGCCATTTAAAAAGGCGTTGTTGATGTCTAGTTGACCAACACTCCATCTTCTGGAAAGGGCAATAGTGAGGATGACTCGTATGGTAACTGGTTTGACCACAAGTGAGAACGTGTGACTGTAGTCGAGGCCTGCGATTTGATCATACCCTTTAGCAACGAACCGAGCCTTGTACCGTGCCACTGACCCATCTGAATGTCTTTTGACTTTAAACACCCATCTTGAACTAATGACTTTTCGTCCGACAGGTGGTGTTGTGAGAGACCAAGTTCAGTTTTTGTTGAGGGCTGCAAGCTCAAACATCATGGCTGCCTTCCACTGTGGTGCTGAGAGAGCTGACTCAACCGTCATGGGTTCTGTTTCAAAGAGGTCAGTGCTAATCTTATCAATAGCAACAACAAAAATCTTTGGTTTTTTAACTCCTGCTTTTCCCCGAGTGACCATGTGATGTTGATTTTGAAATTCAGATTGGTTTTCAGTAAAGGGTTGATTTATCTCTATTATGTGTAGGGTGTGTGGGTGAATTCTGTGTTTGTGGTGTGCGACGTGTAGGCAAAGTGTGAGGCGAGATATGAGAGGTTGTGGAAGGTGTATTGGAAATATAAGCACAAGATGTGGGTTTAGAGTGTACTTGATTGTCTTAGAGCACGGGGAGCTTGATCAAGGGCTATTGAGAGAGGAATGTATCACGGTGAGTATCTGAGGGTTTGACCTGTGAGACAGAGAAGCAAAGGGAAAAATAGATTCATTGAAGGTCACATCCCTAGAGATGTAGAGTCTTCCATCCCGAGCTAAGCATTTGTAACCTTTGTGTTGTGGTGTATAACCAATGAAAGTGCAAGGTTGGGATTGAAATTATAATTTGTGTTTGTTGTATGGACACAGGTACGGGAAACACTCCACAACCAAATACTTTGAGCATGTGGTAGTTGTTGTCAGTGGTGCCCACAAGAAGAGTTGTAATCCTTATATTGTACATTTGATGTAATAAAGTCTCATGAAGACTTTTGCTTGTAATTGCTTATTCATTAATAAAAAGTTCAAACGTTCATTCATTCTTCCTTGTCTGTTTGAAGCTTTATGATAAAACATTAGTCTTTAGTCCATAAACAAATTACGAAGAGACAAAATGTAGATTTGCATGAACAAACTATTCGTAGTTTTCTTAAAACGATATATTCGCAATCTAAGGGTCAAAGGACTATTGACCTCAGTACGATTGTTAGAAGAATCTATGATGTCTGGTTATGAGGCATTGAGAGTTGGAGACTCTATAGTTCTTCTAGGTATCTTCTGAAGGTACTGAATTGACCAGTGCACTTCTAGAGACAAGATAAGAACAAACCATTTAACCTCTTATATCTCGAAGTCACTACGTATGAATTGCATCGTGCTTACCTTAATCCTGAAATGAGACATGCCATTTCACACCTTACGTATTCTCATTTGAGAAAGTCAGAGTTCGGACTCACTATGTGATTCCGAACAAGGCCTATTGGTGAAGTACTAAGTTGTGAGAATGTCATGAGTAACTTTGTGAAGATCTCATAGATATGGAATTCATGTATAAGATTGCTGAAATGCAATGTATATCACCTCATGCTTTGTTCCTTGGAGTGTGAATAAATGAACTGGCCAGTGTCCAAATTGAGTCTTGACTCTTTTGGATGAAACAATGTGACTTGTTAGCTCCTCGTCAATACATTGTTTCTTACTTATTCACAAGCGACAAAGGAGTTGAGGAAATAACAGCTAGAAGGGTAAAATGGTAATTTTGTAAATCCCGACTAGCTGATGATATTCATGAAGGGTAAACATAGATAATATTCAGTGGATTCGCTACTTAAGTTGAATTCTTGAGTAGAAAATAAATTCATTTGAATCGAGAGATTTTCAGTGTCAACTCTTTAGTGGAGTCAGTTGACATTAAGCTAAACTTGGAAAAGGTTTGTGAACTTTTGAGTCCAAGTGTTTAGCTCAAGCTTTGTTCATTTGGATCCATGAGGTCACTGTCACGAATCACATCGAGTAGGAATAGTTAAACTAGAAGCTAAGTCAAAACAAGAACGAAAATTGTCGAAAGGGTAATTTTGTCTTTTTGGACATGGCATGAAATGAATGTCAATAAATTTTTTTGACAATGTCATATGATGACATATTATATCACACGGCCATAACATGTTTATTGGGCCTTGTGAATTAATTTCATTTCATAGAATTTTACTTGAAAATTATTAATGGGCTTTTCTTATATTGTCATGAACAATTAAAGAAAAACCTAGAAAGCCTTTCTAGAAGGCTTTTGGCCGTCCAACCCAAGTGAATGGGAGACCAAATTTCGTGCAGCCCTTAGTGTGGAAGAGATATTATTTTGTGCATTAATGTATGAAGATACTTGCCAAAAGAAAAAGAGGAAACAAATTTCCTCTTGGAGGAAATGACATGGGCGGCCAAGGCAAGCAAAATAGGAAACAAATTCGCTTCTAGATGCCAAGGCTTACACGCCCAAATGAGAAAAGGAAATAAGGAATATTTCCTCATGAATATGTGATATTCTATAGAAGAGGAAACTACCTTATTGAAGGTAAAGCCTCTCCTATAAATAAGGGTCTTATTCTTCTCATTTAAATCATCCAAAGTTTTAGAGATTGAGAGCTTCTCTCTCTAGACTTGGCCGCCCATCTCCTCTCTCTCTCTATTCAATTTCGTTTTATTGTTTTGGCACCTAGGTCCTCATTTGACCTAGAGTTTAGCTCTGCGACTTCAAGACTCGTTCTTAAGTCGTAGTGTTTAAAAGTACCCACACACTAATTCCTTTTATTTCGAGTGATTTAGTGATAGAAACTTTCGTGGTTGCTCGAGTTGCAGAGGAAAGAAAGAGAGACGTGCTGCGAGGGAGACGAACGTTTTCAACCTTCCGAAGGCTCATCAACGTTCAAGCTTCTAAAGAGGTTAGTAAATTTATTATGCTCATATTAGTTTTATTTACATGTGCTTGCACTTTTTCTAGGTTTGTAAAAACTGTTTTACTTGAAAAGAAAATTTTTAAAATTCCGCCGCTTAACGAAGCGTTAAACTTTTTCTTAAACCCTAGATCAATTCCAACAGTAGTTGTGTTTTCTATTGAAGAGCTTTTGGTATGGACTGAGGTAGTTGATGACACTCGAAGGCAGTCGGTTTATGAGATATGTATCGGAGAAGAATGCATCATCCCAGAAGCGTTGTGGCATATTGGCTTGTGCAAGTAAAGTAAGCCCATTTTCCACAATGTGGAGGTGCTTTCGCTCCGCCACGCCGTTCTGATCTGGTGTGTGAGGACATGAAAGGAAATATTCAATGCCTTGGTCATGAAAGAAGGAGGTAAGTGATCGATATTCACCCCCCCCCCCCCCCCCCCCCAATCCGACTGCACTCTCTTAATTTTTTTGTTGAACTGTAGTTCCACTTTTGTTTTGAACTTTATGAAAAATTGGTGGACTTCAGATTTATTTTTGAGAAAGTAGATCCATGTATAACGGGCAAAGGCATCAACGAAACTAACATAGTATTTGTAACCATTTCTAGAGGTTATAGGCGAGGGTCCCCAAAGGTGGGTGTGAATGATATCAAGAGGATTGTTTACAACGGTTTCATTGTGAGTATATGGTAGTCTGTGTGATTTCCCTTGTTGACAGGCAGCACAAACAGTATTTTTTTGGGAAAAAAGAGTGACAAAGAGAAACAATTTTCTTGATTACTTTAATTGTGGGATGACCAAGATGTTGGTGCCATGAGATTACATCACTTGACTCATTTTGATTGCTAGACTCACTTGGTACAGACTTTGTGGTCTCATGAACCATGTTAACACTAGGTTCAGTGACCTTTAGGGAATTTAAAGACGAATTTGAAAACACACTACTGCCTGGACTATTTTGTTGTTGACCTTACTGATTCTGAGAAAATGGACAGGTAAGAGATGGAGTTGATACAGGCCTCCTCTAAGCTGCCCTTGAAGAAGAGCTCGCCCCGTTGCTCGATCCTTAACAACACAATGAAAGGGATGAAAGGAAAAAACATGTTATTATTATTGGCCAATTATGCTATGCTAATAAGGTTTTTTGTGATTGTAGGGACATGGAGAAGATTTTTTAAGAGAAATTTATTTTGGATATTTTCATGTGAGGAAAGAGCTGAACAACTAATGTGAGAGATAAGTAAACCTTTACCATTACCAATCTGAACTTGACTGTTTCCTTTGTATTCTGTGGCCATGTTGAGATTGTTGAGCTCATTAGTCACATGATTTGTGGCCCCTGAATCTGGGTACCAGTAATCATCTGACATCTGCTCATTTGGTGAGAACAATGCTTCCATGGTTGATGGGTTGTGACCCTGGAAGCCTCCATTGTTGTTGTTGTTGTTGCTTTGATAGTTGTTGTTGTCGTTGTGGTAGTTGTAGGAGCTGTTGAATATGTTGAAGCATTTCTGAGCTGAATGCCCTTGCTTTCCACAGATCTAGCATTGAAGACTCCGATTTGGATTGAAGCAACCTCTACCTCTTTTGGTGCCTCGACCACCACAGTTGTTGTTGAAGTTGTTGCTGCTATTGCTGGGTTGGTAGGACTGGTTTGAGCGTGGAAGATTTGGCCTTCTTTGTGTAGTCAGGTTGACAGTTGGTAAATAGGTGTCATTGGTTGTTGTTGGGTTCCGATCAAGCCTTGCCTCAAAGCTCAAGAGTAGAGCTCCCACGTCGTTGATGGTGAATGGCTCGGTTCGTGTGGTGATGGAGACAACCACTAGGTCGTACTCGCTTCCGAGTCCTGCAAGAATGTGTAGGACTTGATCTTCTTCTTTCAGTTTATGACCTGCTGAAGCAAGAAAATCCATGCACGATTTCATCTTGGTTAGATAATCACACATGGTTAGTGACCCTGTTTTCATGGGTTGAACTTGCAATTTGTATTGCATGATTTTGGCACGGGATTCGCCTACAAAGGCCTGCTCAAGGGCTGACCATACTTCATTAGAGGTATTGAGACCAACGACGAGGTCAAAATAGCCTCACTGATCGAGGCTAAGAGCCAGGGTACCAACAACTGGTCTTGTCGATCCCATAAATCAAAGGCTAGGTTTGGGAGATTGTTTTTGGATTTCTGGTGGTTTGGTGGTTGTTCTGTTTAGGTAGTCGGTGAGACCATGACCTCTTGCAGCTGTAGTGACTTGCTGCCTCCAAAGAAGGTAGTTTAAATCTGAAAGGCGAATGGTGAGTATCTGCTTTCCAGGGTTCATAATTTCAGGGTTTTCTGGCATTGGGTCTGCCATTGATGAGGCTACTGAAGAAGGCTGCTATTCTAGCTCTGATACCATATAGAAAATGACACAGAGAGAGAGAGAATAGGTAAATGTACCAGCTTATCTTTATTACCGAAACAATTGTTCCCTCTTATAGAATGAGAAAAACGCTCTAGGGTTTTACAATAGCCAATCAGATATATACATGGAATATAAATTACAGCTATGAGTAGATAATGAGCAATAAATGTCCTTGTCTAGTACACAATGGTAATAATGGTATATATTCCTTTGTGACATACTCAGCCACCTCACCATGACAGCTTGAAGCAATGTGAATGTCGTTTAACATTAGTCTACACATCGTTTGTATATATCTTGACAGTAGCACGAGTTATCCTTCACAAAATTTTGGATAGAAAAATATCTAGCCAACCACGAGAATCCAAAGGCTACTTCCCAACCTCCAAAAAAAATTTCTGACTGCAATATTTCGATCAAAGCATCGAAGGAGAGGCCCAACCCAGTTTGGAAAGGAGAGCCTCATCTGTATCTCCAAACTTTCTCAGCCCAAGCCATCATTTACTTATGGGCAGCCATATAACGAGTCTTTATATCCGATCCCATCTGCCAAAACTTACGGGGCATTTCGTCAAGTGATTGACAAAGGAAGTTTATAAGTCGACATAACGTACACCGGGATACTTTGAATTGAACCACCAATTTTATCAACGTGGTCCGACAAGCTCTCAAGATAGTTCGCGCCATTCGACCTTCAAGTCGTCTATAAACTTTGTCCTTCAAATACTCGAAACTAGCAATCCGGCTTCTTCCTAGCGCCAATAGGTTTCCGATATGCTGTGTCTTCTCATCACACTATAAAATACTTGAAACTAGCAATCCGGCTTCTTCCTAGCGCCAAACGAGTAAGGTATGAACAAAGGCACCTATACCAGTACCTGTTAAATGAAATACTTGTTGAATCGTTTTCTCAAACGGGTCGGATAACGGGTAATACTCGACGGGTGGCGGGTGTGAAATTTCAATACCCGTTAACCCGTTTTGAAAAAAAAAAAATTAACCACTCAAAAACTCTAAATATAAATTGAAAACTACAATTTAGAGTCATAATATAATTTAAAGTGGGAGCATTAAATCAAATTAAAATCCATATATACAACACAAATAATTAAAAAGAATTTAAAGGGTTGGAAGGTATCTAATTTATAATAATTAGGTCGGGTAAAGGCTTCTTGTACTCGTACTCATTTAAATGTTAATACCCGTTGGCCCGTTTTGAACAGATATTACTCGATCCGTTTCGAACGGGTAAACGGATATCGGGTAATAATGTCATTCTTAATCCCCATACCGCTTCGACGTCCTCTTCCTTAGCCAGACACAAAAAATTATACCTTTTTTCCCTTTTTTTTTATTAAAGGAATTTTTTATTTTACCTTAGAATTTTTGAAAATCCCCGATATTTTTTCTTTTACATATAAGGCCTCCCTAATTTACATTTCTTGCTTCGTCCCGGCTAAGGACGCTCCACATATTTTGAATTGAGGCGTATCTGGAACGTCGCAGCGAGATAGGTTTAACCCAGTTGTATGATATTTTTAAAGTCTCGCCAAACATAAATACAGACTTTGGGTGGTGCTTCATCCACATTTTTTGGACGCGCAAAAAGTTGAACATAGGTCTCTGCATTGATGTTCAGCGCATCGTGGTATCCGCTCTTCACCAAGTAGACCCCTTTAGGATTTAGATACCAAAATATCTTATCCTTCCTTTCTCGAAGAGGGATCTCTAAATCTAAGATTAAATCTGCTTCACAGGAAAGTACCAAAGTATCTTATCCTTCCTTTCCCAAAGAGGGCTCGCTAAATCTAAGATTAAATCTGCTTCAAACGAAAGAAACGACTCGCGAATCAACCTGATATCCCATTTTCTATAGGGTAATAAGAGGTCTTTAATTTTCGTAGCTGGTGGAAACTTCATCAGTGACTGAATCATGAAGCTGGAGGGTAATAAGAGGTCTTTAATTTTCTAATCGTAGACTGAGATGTTTTGGTGGGACCTGACTCTCCATCACTAGTTCACATTGAGTAATTCTCGGCCCCATATGAGACTTTTTCTAACATAAGAAGCACCTTTTTTTTTTGCCGCGCATGAATTATATTTTGGCCATGAAAGAACTTACCGCCTAAGACTTTTGCGGCAAGAGATGTGGGCTAGGTGGTAAGACGCCAAATCTGCTTTGCTAGTCCGCATCGAGTAATTCTCGGCCCCACATTGAGCGATTGAATTCCTATAGTTTATGAAACCCGAGGCCTCATTCTTCTTTGGATTGACATAGAAGCACCACTTCATCTAGTGCAACTTTTGTATGTTTTCCAATGACCCCCACCAGAATTTGGCGCATAAACTTTCGATCGTGTCTTACTCCCCCCCGATGGGGATTTTAAACATGATCATGGTGTACGTGGCTAGATCGATTGTATAATCGATTCAATAAGGGTCTCTTTACCACCTATGGAGAAACACTTTTTCTCTCAACCTTGAAGGCGTGGGAAAACAAGGGACCTCAGAAAACCGAACTCGATTCTCTTTGAGCAAAGTGTGAAGGTGGAGACCGAGATACAAATCGATCCGGCTGGAATACCAATAGAAATAAAAAAAATAAAAAAATAAAAAAATAAAAAAATAAAAAAATTGTTTTGATTTATGCCTTGAAATCATATTCTATTTGTCTAGATAGAAACCGCCAATTCAATCACTACCCACATAATAGAAAACAATAATTTTGTCAATTATGGGACAGTAAGAAATAAATAATATATTTCCATAACAAAAACGTCAAGAAAATAAATAATTACAGATGGGGTTAGCTTGCTTATTCCTACTCACAAGGGTCGTTTTGCAAGCCAAACTACAACTCAAAATAAAATTACAAATATACATGATTACGTATTTCAAATTAATGGGCTAGGGAACTTGGGCTAGAATTTGTGGAAATTGCCTCTGGCGGTGTAGATTTGTCTTTCTTTGCCAAAACGACTGATGATAACAAATCATTATGAAAACTTCGGATTTAAACTGTAAATTATCGTTTTTCCCCTCATTGTATTTCGCTGATTTCCTAGCTTCGTTCCATTAAGTCTTCTACTCCGGCCATGGTTTTTCGTCGGAGATTGTGTTGTTTTGCTCCGGAAAACGAGGTGGTGGCAAATGATGTTTCTCCAGCGTGGCTCCGCATGGCGGAGCAAATCAGTGTACCGGTTATTATAATTTTGTATATTGAATATGAGGTATTCATAACGTACTGAAAACTTGTTTGAACCTATTAGAGATGAAACGCAGTCGTTTCAGTCTCTGCTTTTTGTTTTATTTTATCTTGTGTATAGACACGTGTATAGCGCGGATAGGCTAAGTCCGTTATGTTAGTTGCTCCGTGTATATAAACACATACACTGTACATTTTCTGGTTAATGAGAATTTTGCATACTCGATCTCACATTGAGTCGAGATGGTTCTCTCCCAAACACTCTCAGTCTGATCTCAATATGGTATCAGAGCTCTAAATTCCGCCATTGTTAGAGCATTTTGGAGCTTCGTCTTTACCTGAACTCGAGTCATCGGCGATACTCTGTTTCTGGCACTAAGTGAATGGAGGAACAGAGCAACACCTCGACGGAGAATTCAGCGTTCGGAGCTTCACGAAGGTCAGTAGTCGATGATCCACTGAGTGCATATTATCTTCATCATTCAGACAATCTAGGTACAGTTCTCGTATCTCAATTGCTGAATGGAGATAATTATGCATCGTGGAATCGATCGATGTTGATTGCGCTGTCAGTGAAGAACTAGTTAGGGTTTGTTGATGGATCTATCGTGAAACCTGATGGATCTGATGCACACCTATTGAATTCATGGAGACGCAACAACCATATCGTGATCTCTTGGTTGTTGAACTCTGTTTCGAAGGAAATTTCATCGAGCATTTTGTTCGGAGAATCAGCTGCGGAGATCTGGAATGATCTGAACGAGAGGTTTCAGCAATCCAATGGACCGCGCATTTTCCAATTGAAACGAGAACTCACAAACCTAACTCAAGATCAGCGATCGGTTGGGATGTACTTCACAAGGTTGAAAGCGATTTGGGAGGAGTTGAACAATTTTCGACCAAATTGCATCTGTGGAACGTGTAAATGTGGAGGTGTGAAGAAACTTAATGAGTTCTTCCAAAATGAGTATGTCATGAGCTTCCTTATGGGACTCAATGACTCGTTCTCAGCAGTGAGGAGTCAAGTGCTACTCATGGATCCTATTCCTGCAATCAACAAGGTGTTTGCATTAATTACACAAGAGGAGAAACAACGAAGTGTTGGAAACGAGCACGGCAATGTGGAGCAAACCAGTACTGTGGCGATGGCAGTGAAAGATGACTTGCAGAAGAAGCCATACAAAAAGGACAAGGAGAAACCGACGTGTGCTCATTGCAAGATCCCAGGCCACACTGCTGACAAGTGCTACAAACTCCATGGCTATCCTCCGGGGAGCAGGAAGCCGAAGAGTCAGGTCAATTGTGCTGAGGTCAAAGATCAAGCAGTCAAGCATGAGGATCAAGACCAGCTAACAATGGCTCAGTTGTATGAGCAGTGCAACCAGTTGATGGCGATGCTCTCCAGTCACATGAACACCTCCGAGCCGAGCTCATCCAATTCAGATGTCAATCAGACTACCTATGTCACAGGTGCCTGTTACTATGCCAACTCATGTGATTATTTGTCAAATACACATACAGTATGGCTTTCAGATTCTGGAGCTTCCAAGCACATATGTGCTCATAGCTCTCAGTTCATAAGCCTCAAGCCCATCAGTGGTGCTACTATTACACTACCCAACCATACTGTCATACCAGTTCATTTGTTTGGAGATGTCAGACTCAACAATAATCTGGTTTTGAGAAGTGTGTTGTATGTCCCTGGATTCAAGTTCAACTTACTGTCAGTTGGAGCTATCACTGAGCAGTCTGGTTATGAAGTTACATTTACAGATGTTGATTTCGTCATTCAGGATACTCGCAACAGGACAACGATTGGCAGGGGTGAGAAGCGTGGAGACCTTTATGTCATAGATGGACCGGCTACAACAGACGTGCAAGTTCATCAAGCTTCATCACAGCTATGGCATGATAGATTGGGTCAATTGTCATTCAAGAAAATGGAGATTTTGAAAAACGTTTTGAATTACTCATCCAGTAGTAAAGCTTGCCCTTGCAGTGTTTGTCCACTGGCTAAGCAAAGACGTTTACCATTTGTCTCTTCAAATAGACTATCTGATTACTGTTTTGATTTGGTTCATTGTGATGTGTGGGGTCCATATCATGTGGATTCCCACTCTGGACATAGATTTTTTCTCACCATAGTAGATGATCACTCTCGATTTACTTGGATTTACTTGATGAAGGCAAAGTCTGATGTTCATGTTCTGATTCCAAGATTTTGTGCTATGGTGATGACACAATTTGGCAAACAAATCAAACAGTTTCGCTCAGACAATGCTCGTGAGTTAGTATTTGCTGAGTACTTCTCCAAAACAGGTGTCCTACATCAGTTCTCATGTGTTGAGTCTCCACAACAGAACTCGGTAGTTGAACGCAAGCATCAACACCTTCTCAATGTTGCTCGCGCCCTGTACTTTCAGTCTAGAGTGCCCCTCAAGTTTTGGTCAGAATGTGTCTTGACAGCTGTATTTCTGATCAAACGCACGCCGTCTCATGTCTTGGGAAACAAGTCACCCTATCAACGACTTTTTGACAAGGATTTTAACTATTCCACACTCAAAGTCTTTGGCTGTTTGGTCTATGCCTCTACACTCACAGCTAAGAGAACAAAGTTTGATCCAAGGGCTCGCCGGTGTGTTATGCTTGGGTATCCTCAGGGAGTGAAGGGATATCGGTTATTCGATATTGATAAACAGGAAATATTTATCTCACGAGATGTCATATTTCATGAGAATATTTTTCCTTTTATCACTCTCACAAATCTGGAAGACCCTGTTGATCCCTTTGCAGATTTGGCACTCCCTACCTCTAGTTGTGTCCCAGCTGAGGCCTATGAGGATCCTGATCCAGTTATTGAGAACTCTCCTATGCCATCTTCTACGTTGCCAGCGAGTTCTTCTCCTTCTCATGTCCTCCAGGATGAGGTAGTTCATGGTCAGCCTCATTCTGAGAGTGAGAACCTCTCAGTTTTACCCCTCAGAAGATCATCTAGGCTCACTTCTGCTCCAGTAAAGCTGAGTGATTATCATTGTGGCTTCACTGAGTCCACGGTTGAGTTTAGGCCAAGCTCCTCATCTCCTCATGTGTTGGACCGTGTGCTTGGTTATACTCACTTGTCTCAGGGTTACACAGCGTTTGCTTTGGCTGTGTCTGTGCATTCTGAGCCTCAGTTTTTCCACAATGCTGTCAGACATGCCCATTGGAGACAAGCTATGCAAGAGGAGTTGGATGCCATGTTACACAATCAAACTTGGTCAGTAGTGCCTTTGCCTCAGGGTAAAACTGCCATTGGTTGTCGTTGGTTGTACAAGAACAAGTTTGGTGCAGATGGTACTTTGGCTAGGCATAAGGCACGGCTGGTGGCTAAGGGCTATAGTCAACTGGAGGGTGTTGACTATGTGGAGACATTTTCCCCTGTAGCAAAGCTGGTCAGTGTTAAGCTACTTCTAGCCATAGCAGCCACACAGAACTGGCACCTAGTCCAACTTGATGTTAATAACGCTTTCCTTAATGGCGACCTTTTTGAAGATGTCTATATGGATTTACCACTTGGTTATCTCACTCCGGCTGAGCGTGCTAAGTTCAAAGGGACACCAATGTGTAAACTCCACAAGTCCATCTATGGGTTGAAGCAGGCCTCACGGCAATGGAACATCAAGTTTACCACAGCAATTCACAAGCTTGGCTTTGTGCAATCTCAGGCTGATCACTCTCTTTTCACTCGTGGTCAGGGCTTGAGTTTTGTGTCTGTGCTGCTATATGTGGATGATATCATCTTGGCTAGCCCGGACTTGTCCATTATACAGTCAGTTAAAATGGAGCTTGGGAACTTGTTTAAGCTCAAAGACCTGGGTGCGCTGAAGTATTTCCTTGGCTTGGAAATTGCCCGCTCTGATGCAGGTATTGTTGTTTCTCAGCGACAGTATGCCCTGCAATTGCTAGAGGACTTTGATTTCTTGTCTGCCAAGCCTGTCCACACACCCATGGCTCCGAGGGTTGTCTTGAACAGCACTGATGGTCAATTGCTCAGTGATCCCTCACATTATCGAAAACTGATTGGCAAGCTTCTCTACTTAACCATCACTCGCTGTGACATCACTTTCAGTGTGCACACGCTGAGCCAATTTATTTCAGCTCCACGTGATACGCATTTGCGAGCTGCTCATCACTTGCTTCGATATATCAAGTCTCAACCCGGGTTGGGGTTACTTTATCCTGCCTCTTCCACGCTCCAGCTCAAGGCTTTCTCGGATGCTGACTGGGCGACGTGTCATGCTACTCGGCGGTCAGTGACTGACTTCTGTGTCTTCTTGGGAGATTCTCTCATCTCCTGGACATCCAAAAAGCAGTCTACTGTCGCTCGTTCTTCTGCCGAGTCAGAGTATCGTGCTATTGCCGCCGCCACGAGTGAAGTTCTTTGGCTTCAGCAACTGTTGTGTGACTTCCAGATCACGCCATCTGCGAAGGCGGTTCTTTTTTGTGATAACACTGCGGCGATTCATATTGCCACTAATCCTGCGTTTCACGAACGCACGAAGCACATTGAAGTGGATTGTCATTTCGTCCGGCATCATCTCCAACTTGGCGCCTTGAAGCTTCTCCCTGTCCGAACTACTCAGCAACTCGCTGACTTGCTGACGAAGCCTCTTGGCGCGCCTGTTCTACGTTTTCTTATGGGCAAGATGTCCTTCTTTGACATGTATCGTCCACCTTGAGGGGGCGTATTAGAGATGAAACGCAGTCGTTTCAGTCTCTGCTTTTTGTTTTATTTTATCTTGTGTATAGACACGTGTATAGCGTGGATAGGCTAAGTCCGTTATGTTAGTTGATCCGTGTATATAAACACATACACTGTACATTTTCTGGTTAATGAGAATTTTGCATACTCGATCTCACATTGAGTCGAGATGGTTCTCTCCCAAACACTCTCAGTCTGATCTCAATAGAACCAGTTATTGTAATCAATATACTGAAAAGTTTGTGTATTGATTTTCAGGTACGAATAAGATAAAAATTATTTACTGTATGCAGGAAACAGGTCTCCGATCGGCGCCTCCGTCGGCCGGTCTCCGATCGTCTTCTTTTCCGTCGCTGGGATCATAGTAAACTGAATCGAAACTATCGCATGGCTTGGCCAACGACATTTGAGTCTTAAATAATTTGAGACCGTTACTCTTCTAATGTTTAAAAAAGTTAGCTAGTTTAGAAAGTTTGCTTAAAGAATTTGTTAATCCTGTAATTTGTAATTGCCACCTAGAATTTTATCGCCCATTAATTAAAATAATCCTATATTTCCATTCTACGCGAAAATGCACAAGAATAAAAAGATTGCGAATTTTGGTAATATCTACTTTCATATTCCTATTTGGATTGGAATAATAATATGGCTAGAAAGTTTACTATAGATATAAAATGTAGTTGGGATTTATGTCTTGAAATCAGATTTTCTATTGAGAAGTGTAGCGAAATAGGCAAAATGAAACTATAAAATTTGTTTTTAGCCCATGTTTAACAACTTTTAGGGAAATAGCCAACAGACTTATGTGTGGTAGTAATTAAGGTCTGATTTACCCTTATTTATTAACAAATTCGTCACTTTCTCTCTCTTACTTTTTTTCCTACACTTTTTTTTACATAAAAACTTCAAAAAACCATATCTATCTCATATGAACTCGAAATTGAGTGATTCCAAATCCTACGGATTCGTGACGCCGAGATCTTCAAAAATAGATCCATTGTGTTTGATGAAAAATCATGTTTAATACCATAGATGTAGAAAAATCACGTTACTACCTTAAATATGAAAATAACTGGAAATTTTTGAAATTATCAAAAAAATAAATGGAAACGTAACTATGATGCATTAAACATAATTTTTCATCAAACACAATGAGTCTATTTTTGAAGATCTCGACGCCACAAATTTGTATGATCTGAAATCACTCAATTTTGAGTCCGTATGAGAAAGATACAAATTTTTGAAGTTTTGATGCAAAAAAAATTATTTGAAAAAAAATAGGAGAGAGAAAGTGACGAATTTGTTAATAAATAAGGGCAAATCAGACCTTAATTATTATCACCTAAGCCATTTGGCTATGTCTCTAAAAATTGTCAAACATAGGCTAGATCCAAAATCACATGTTTAAAAGTGACCTAATTAGCTTCAATTCAATCACTACCCACATGACAAGTTAAGTATTCAAACATACTTAGCTTTGCAATTGCATGAGCGCTAACTTATAACAACCAAGTATTCTTGGTCCTGAAAGATAAAATTGGTGCGTAGGAATTTCACTAATTCGCAACCTATCATGAGAGTCTATTTAAACCATATAGACTTGCAATTTATTCAAATTGTCATTGACCACGTAGATAAGATCATATTTAAGTAAAAAAAAAAAAAAAAAAATCATTCTTTATTCAAATTTGTGTTCTGGTTAATGGTTCTATGTCCTGAAATAAATTTCAACACAAGAACGGTCACTTAAAATGTATCATCCACAATCTTGGAGATAAATTAAATATTTAGTGCCGATGATTTTTCAGAGAACACATGACGTTTTGTCATGAGACTTAGATAGTTGGGGACTTTGTAGTTTTTCCTATATATCTTTTGAAGATATTGAATATGACTAGTGCACTTCTAAGACTTTAAGCTAATACTATTCAACTCTTATAGTTTTAAAATCAATGTATATGAATACATTCTAACTTACCTAAATCCTGAAATGAAATTATGACTATTCATCTTTGTTTGATGAGCCAATGATCAAAGTTTTTCAATAACAACTTACGATTAAGCAGGTGGTGAAATGACTTAGTCATATTTGGGTT
The DNA here is from genome assembly GCF_054948205.1 of Urtica dioica subsp. dioica. Lineage (NCBI taxonomy): Eukaryota > Viridiplantae > Streptophyta > Magnoliopsida > Rosales > Urticaceae > Urtica > Urtica dioica. The sequence goes on along the minus strand of NC_142760.1, from coordinate 7,188,578 downwards.
ATGAGCCTCATAGATATCGAATTCGTAACAAGATTGATAAAATGCAATGCATATAATATAATATATAGTTCTTGGTAGTGTGACTAAATTAACTAGGTTTGGTACTCAATTGGGAGTACTCATTGAATCAAGCCTTGTAATATGGTAGCTCCATATCCACAAAGGAAATTCATATGCTAATTCTAAAACAACAACGAAGTTGAATGAAATAATAAGTAGAATGGTAAAATGATAATTTTATCATTCTTATCTAGTAAATGATATTCATGAAGCGTAAAACTTGAAAGATGTTCAATGGATCCCAATGTATCAAAGTAATAGTGCATAGAGTAGAAAACTAACATATGAACCGAGAGATTTTCAGTATCAATTTTTTAGTGGAGTCAATTGACATTAGAAATGAACATTGGAAAAGGTTTGTGACCTTTTGTTTCCAATGGTTCAATCTTAAGCTTTGTTCATGTGCCCAATGTATCATAAGGATCGAGTCTGGCCTTGCCTCTTTATTTTTCTTTAAATGAATTCGATCAAGGAGAGTTTAAGGCACATGTCATTTTGTTGAATTATCTTAAAGGATCATTTCCTTTAAGATCATAACATTAATACTTGGCCAAAAAACACTTGAGCAAGCATCATTTGTTTTATTCTTTCTCCATCAAAGTAAGGCACTCGGCCTTTTTCTCATACTAAGTTAGCCGAGACATTCCAAGTAGCCACGTGGTTAATTAAAACATTCATTTGTAATCACTTGTATATACTTCTGCCCTCTCAAAGTTCTTTTTTTTTAACCATTAGTTATAAATTCATTTTGTGGTTGGTCGTGTTCATCAACCCAAGCCAATGAAAGGCGTGTGGTGGCGTATTCAATATCCTCAAGTTTCTCAACATTCAAGCACGCTTCAAAATGTTGGACTTTAAATTAACAATTATCATGCATCTATATGTTTAGGTTTCGTAAAAGTGTTTTAGTGAAACAAGAAAGTTTTTTTTAATACTACCATACCTTGTTATGTCAAATCCTTATCTAAACCCTAAATGTTATTTCCAACACAAACCACCACGACGCCCCCTCTACCACCACCCAACCCGGAACAATTGTATTTTTATTTTTTATTCTGAAATTGTTTATATTATATTAACCATTTTAAGTTAATTCCATTTATTTGATTTTGGATTCGGTTTTGTAATTTGATTTGATTTCATAGTTGATTTTATTTCGAGAAGGATTTTGATATGATTTAGTGTTTTATTTAGAAATTCGATTTCGCAATTGTTTATAAGTGAAATTTCATTTTGTACTTGTTTATAAATTAATTTGATTTCGTAATAGTTTATAAGTGCTTAATAATTTGATTTTATTTAAAAATTATATTTATTTAATTTCGTATTTGATTTTGAAATTTAAATTAATTTAATTTAGTAGCTATTTAAAATAATATATGATAAAGGTGTTTAAAATTGATTAAATTGCTTTTTTGTAATAGTTAGATATTTGATTGAGACTGAAATTAATATGTGTTAAAAGGGCAATATAAGACGGCAGTTATTGAGCCACTCTGATTAAGTTTAGACTTTAGTTGTTTTATATGATAGTTATAAAAGAAACTGAAGGTATTTGGTTTGTCAATGAAACTCAGTCAATTTTTTTTTGTAGAACTTCTATTCAGGTAGTCTAGAATGTCATATTCTTTTTTAAACTTTTAAGATTTATTTTTCCTAGGACCGGACTTCAAAAATAACTCTCTCTCTCTCTCTCTCTCTCTCTCTCTCTCTCTCTCTCTCTCTCTATTAATTATAATTTATTTTTTCCTTTCATTCAGCAAAACGAAAAATCCAAGTATAGATGGATTTCCGAGGACTATATGTTGAGTTTGCAATATAAACCTAGTGCAACTGAGTTAAAATGTCTTGCACGCTTCCACCTAAACAACGACAGCCAAAATTAATTGTCATTACCGACTTGCAATAGCACGAGATACCATGAGATTGGATATGTTAGGTCGCATCTCTTATTCAAGAGATTTACTTATCACTACACACAAGGGTAATATCCAGGATGAGTCACAAATTCTGCGAGTTACCGAAGAGGCGACTCTTGAAATCGATAGAGACATCGTATGATTGCACAATGCTCTACATGATATCATGAATCATGAGGATTTTGATGATGTTATAGATTCAACACAAAGTGAGCTGCGGGAAAAAGAGCAAGTAGAGGACCTCTACAACGAGATGGAAGCGGAATTATACGCTAACTACAAATATTTTTTTTGTTACTACCATGTTTTTCTTTGTTTATTGGCATAAATTCAAAAACGATTGGAGAACAAACGCTCACTCAACTTCTGCATTTGTTGAGGAAATCTTATCCTAAAGGAAGAATTACATAAAAGTACTACACGGTGAAGGCTAGCTGAAGCTCTTCGATGTGAGGTACAAATTATTAGTTTTCACTCAAACGACTGCGTCTTATTCTAGAAGGTATTTAAAAAGGTTGACGTATGTCCCATTTGCATTGAAAGTTGATGGGTGACATGTTAAAAAGTACAGCGAAAAATCGTGCGCTGTTTCCCCTTTCAAGATCGACTACAGTGATTGTATGTATTTCGACACACGTCTTTTGAAATGAAGTGGCACAAGAAAGAAAAAGGTCAAGGAGGAGGGAATTCCACGACATTCTACGGAAGGCATGGGTGGAATAATCTAGACGAGATATACCTAGATTTTCATGTAGAGACAGTGAATGTTCACTTGTACTCCTTGTCAATGGCTTCAACCCATTTGGGTAAATGTGCCTATCATATAACATATGACTATTGGTAGGGTGCGTATAATTTTCCTTCTTGGTTGTGAATGAACTCGGAGGAGTCCATGTTCACGCTCGTTAATCCATGACCGAAGTCATTTGTCCTGTTTGGACGTTTCCATCCGAGATTTGAAGAAGAATAGGAATGTGAGCGAATCATAAGAAAGTGAAAGTATGTCGGGACTTAATTCATTAGAGCCAACCATCTTAGCTTATTTTGTTTTACAAATTTACCAACTACTAACACCTCTATCCTCATTTGTGTGAGAAACCTATTTAAATTGGAACTCATGCAGCTTGAGGCCTATTTGAAGCACGTGTACAAACCTTGAGGCTGAAATTTTTTACTTTTAGGTAATTATTTAGAGGGATATTTCTGTCCAAAAAAATCTAATTTTAATTACAATGCACATAACAAGTCAAATCTTGATATTTTGCTAGGTTTACAAAATGAAATTTCTATTGCCGTGCCTATTTTTAAAATATATACATATATATACCTAATTTATAACATTGTAAATTTTATTTGCTGTTAGCCTTCTTAGCAAAACTTTATAACATAATGTTATGCTTAATATTCAACCAGCACTATGGTCTATTGGCAAAAGATTATTTTAGCTACCATCGCCCTTAAAAGAAAATACATTATTTATGAATCTATTTCAACTAGTGCTTGACTAAAAATCTCTAGCTGCGCTCTCTCCCAAAAATCAAAATTTGAGCTTTCAATTTTCGGTGTTGTCACCTCTCCAGTGATACGGAGATTCCGGTGATCTCGACTAATGGAGGATTCTGACCTAGGGGAAGGTACTTTTCATCTTATATTCTTTTTCATATTTTGCTTTTTTTTTATTATGTTTCAATAATCCAAACTTAATAGATCTAAATTTTGTACCGCCCGATCTTTAACTTGAGTGGTTTTGATAATTTCTTTAGATCTGAATCTAAGATCTAAAATATGATTATCTTTTGGCGTGGATCTAAGTCGAGAAAAACCCCTATCTGCAACAGGTGAAGATCGGTGTTCCCGTTCATGATTCGTGTATATGATAATAACTAGTTACTTGCATAGATGGGTAACCCACATGTTATTTTTTGTATTTGTGGTTGTTTATGGTCCACTTTTCATCTTCTTCTTGTTGAAATTTTTGAATGTTTTAGTGCTATTTTTGTAATACAAACCTTTGGTTTTTATCAATATATTAATTTGATGAGTCATTTAAAAAAAATTAATAAATAAATCACGTTAGTTACATTCAATAATATTCTTTAAGCATAGAGTGTTATTATTAGCACTCGATTATTTTAGCTAATCACCTCAACCCACAATAACTTTTTCTAAGGATCCGAGTACTTTACTCAACTAGCTCCCTTACAATATATATATATATATATATATATATATATATATATATATATATATATATATATATATATAATTCATTTGAGAATAGAGTGCTAGCTCCCTTACAAAAATTAATAAATAAATCACGTTAGTTACATTCAATAATATTCTTTAAGCATAGAGTGTTATTATTAATGCTCAAATAAGCATTAAGTACTCTCTAGTCACATGAGTCCAATGAGAGCTGCTTTAACTACAACTTTAAAAGTAGTATGAATGCATAAATAGCAACCAAGGGTAACCCCATATAGACCAATATATACACTAAGCACAAACAACACTATAAAGTCTCTCAACCTACTTTCATATACACCCTTTTCAAATAAAAAGCTAATCTTTGTTAGGAATATAAAAAAAACGTGCTTTTGGTATTCTAATCTTGCTATGGATTAACCATAATGAAAGATTTCTCAACTCCAATGATACATGTATACGCCATCTTTTTCATCAATAGTGTTATAAGCATCAATCAATCATGCACGTTCTCCTTTCTTTATATCAAATATGTTGGCCCAATAGTGCATGCTTGGTTATAATGCTTTTCTCTTCCTTTTTCTCTGGCCTTTTGTATGGTTAATCCCGTTGTTAAATGTGGTGGCCCTAGACAGCTCTATAACAAAAACAATCATCACTTTCTCATCAAAACACCCTCATACTTAGCCTCAACATATGGTGTTCATTTAAAGACGCACAAAAAAAAACCCTTTCTTTTTAATGATTTTATCCCCATAAGCCAATGTGCTTGTCTAGTGGTTAGCATGTGTTGTCTCCCCTTTAAATCTTGGAGATTAATTCTTGACCCTAGCCAATCAAAATCCTAATTTTCTACTAAAGCTCACACTATCTAGTGGGTCACATTGTTTGAATTCCCTAGCTCTATATATATCTAAAACACCCCTTTCCAACTGTGATATCCCATCACCCTGGCCAAACTCTTCTTTTAGGGGAAACTTCTCTGGTTTGTCCATAGAGAAAGCTCACTCACAACAATGCCTAAAATGACACATCCTTATCACATATAGTATATGTTCACACATATCATTTGCGTTGGGACAAAACTTATTAATCACAACCTACCAACGGCGAATATTCTAGTGAGTGCTTGCATTTTGATATATTCCCTATTGATAGCCAACTTATATATACACGAAATTCTTGATATCTATATGATAGCGATATGCCGTAGCGTATAGTTCCAAATACTTATACATAACTATACTTAGGAATATTTTTTTTTTTTTACTCTCGCCAGATATAATTTATTACCTACATATACGTACGTAACTTCGATATGGATTCGAGCTTCGACCAAAGCCCTACAAAGTCACATCCAAAGACAATGGATTTTCTCTCACACGCGTGGTGTAACTTTGCTGTGCAAACGCTCCAACCGGACAACGACAAATCGCTGGCTCTAGTCAACAATCAGATGATCATTACAAAGAATGAGAGCAATTCAATGAGTTCTATGGTTAGTCGAGTATTGTATATTTTATATTTTAGTTTTTGTTGTTATAATATGCTTTTGTGATGAAATTCCTCGAGTAGAAGTTGGAGCAAAGTTCAATGATGGATGACGTAGATGTCAAGCATCTACCTCCATGGAAAACCAATGATGTCAAGGTAAAAAAAAAAACACATTAAGCGATATTCATTTACATCCATATTTCATTTGCAACTAAAGCTATCGCACGTGAACATATTTAATTTTACTTATATTTCAGTCGTGGATTTGGATGCAACAAGCTATGCACCCGGAATTGAACTACAACGGCTATTTCAAAAAGAGATGGGTAAGTTAATAGAAATTTACAGTCAATCCATATATATATATATATATATATATATATATATATATATATATATAAGTGTATATATATACATATATATGTGTGTGCGGGTGTGAGTGAATTCATGTCCTAAAAATTAATTTTATTTGTAAAAATGATCCTCAAACTACTTAATTTCTACCAATTTAATCCTTTTCATAAAAAAAATATAAATAAATAAATCAAACTTTATGTTTATGAACACCGAAACTACTTTAAAAACATCTACAACTTTGAATAACTTGTTTATAATTTAACAATATCATTACCACAAAATCTTACTTAACAATCAAAGATTGTTTGATATGTATCTAGTGTACTTACAGTTGGTTCATAACTTCATCAATCCTTTTCAAAAACGGCTGTTGTATTTAGGTTTCTTAGACGATAAATTTCAAATAAATAAATAAATATTTTCTATAAGACATTGTTGACTCTCATTAAAACAATTGATACATTGTTAATTAACGTTAACAAAAATCTACTAAATCATCCACCTTCCGGGACGTAAAGATTCATCCACCATAAATTTCCTACTCCGTCTAAACTTATATGAATCGAGATTAGATGTCGTGGAAGGCGACGGCGCCGTTCAAGAACTTGTCGATAAAGAAGTGGGTGAAAGAGGCGAAGCAGAGGCGGAAGGAGGAGGAGAGGCTGCAGAAGGCGGAGGTGCACGCGGCGGTGTCGGTGGCCGGAGTCGCGGCAGCGTTGGCAGCCATGGCTGCTGCCGACAACTCCCACGGAGGCAGCGGCGCGAAGGAGGCGGCAGTGGCGTCGGCGGCGGCGCTGGTGGCGAGCCAGTGTGCCAAAGTGGCCGAGGCCATGGGGGCCAAGCGGGACCACCTCAGCTGCGTCATCGGCTCTGCCATCACCGGCACTTCCCCCGCCGATATCTTTACTCTTGCAGCCGCAGCCAAAACATGTAAAGTTTCTTTTTTCTTTCACCTTTTTTACGCGACCGTCTAAATCATTATTTGCTCATAAAAATGGTATTTTTTGTGTTTGGTCCGTGGTGGTTTTTTTTTTTTTACAATTTTTTTATTCATACAATTTATATATTTGATTACCTGAAACATTTAAACTCAGATTACAAAAAAATCTTGTAGAGATTAAATAATTATGATAAATCGTTGACTCGGGGGATTGAACCCATTTCCTCATGCGGGAGGGGATCTCACGTAGTGCCACCCAAAAATGATCTTTTGGGGTTTGATCCTTTGTCGCTTGTTTAGTACGGAACAATAATGTTAATAATCTTGTACCACTAATGTCAATGAGTACATTATTTGGTATGAAAAAACAAAAAAACCACTAATTCTAGAAATGTGGTACCTCCAAGTATTGCCAAATAAGAGTATGATTCAGAATCAGATTACCACCATCTGAATAAATAAATTGTTCTCACTTATATTGTTTTTGTCACGGTTTGTACTTCATTTAGTACATACGAAAACATAAATAATCAATATTCAAAATAATCTTTTATGTCGATTATTCACACCAAAATACTACACTGTTAGATTCCTGAACAAATATTATAATGTTAGATTCTTATGCAACTCCTCCCATTTCAATCTGATTCGTAACTGATCGGAGTCCATATGAATTTTTTTGTTAAACTTAAAGAACAGTGTTTGGGTTATATGAACTCTCCAAACGTCCTTTGTTTAGGCCATGAAACAATTTCTCCACGAGCTTTTCAACGTAAAAGGAGCTCACTGTGTGATTTACTGTGTCTTTGAATTCTTCGGTATTTGCAGCACTAAAAGGAGCCACTACCCTAAAAGCGAGGACCGGCTGCAAGAACAAAATCAACGGAATCGCACCAGTTTTACCTCTCGATGAGAACAGCCACGAGGCCGACTTCGACTCGGAGAGTTGCCGATCCGCACTTGCTAAGGGCTTTGAGCTCGGCATCGAAACCCCGGACGGTACGTGCTCTCAAAATCATGCGTTTTGTTTCGACGGCTTTATCTCTGACATTGCTCATTCGATCTCTGTGTCACAGGCGACTATCTGAGAAGATCAGTTTCTATAGTTCTGAACAGCGAAAGCAAGGTCCGCGATTCTCTTTTGCCTACATTCCTATTTCCAAAACCGGCTTTCTGACATTACTCATTGTCTGGACATTTCCAGGTAGTCCTACAGATAAGGAAGCTTGGGTTACTGAAAAGGAAGAAAGAAAGTAAGACATTTCGTTCACTCAACTTAACCATCCTATCTTATTAGAGCAAATACAGAAAGAAAAAATTGAAGATTCACGATCATCGTACCTTTTGTGTGTTTCAGGCATAATTCAGGACCTGCATGCTGAGCTGTACAAGGAGTCGGAAAACGAAGAGTTGAGTGAGACGTGTTATCTCATAGTGTTGACCACAAGCAAAGGGATGTTCAAGCTCGACATGGGCGACGACTATCACCAATATAAGACTTGGGCCACGACCATCAACCACATGATGTTGCTCTCTTCTTCCGTTTCAAAATATCAACACTTTTACGAGAACTAGCACTGCCGTTCTCTTTTTCTTTTTCTTTTTTTTCCTGTTTTCAACATGGAACATTCGTCGAATTCAAGTTTGTCTATTGTATCATAACTTTAACGACAATTGTCCGTTTAAATAAATTAATGCGTTGTTGGAATGTTTGTATTCTGTCACCCATGGCTAAAATTTAAATAAAGCTGCTCGACGATGGAAATTATGAGTTCAAGTAGACTGGAAAAAAAATGTGTAATGAAAAGGAGTGACCAGAATTCTGTTACTTTTCCTCTCTACGTGTTACATCTAATTCTCAATTTTTTATATATAAATAGTGAGGCGAAACTTGAAGAGCAAAAATGAAAATTAAAGAAAATAAATAAAGCATGTTGGTTAGAATTACAAGTTTCGGCTACACCGATGGTCATCAATCGCTACTCAAAACATAAACAACCACTGATGCTTGAAGATCACGGTCCACCTTAAAGTGAGCATGGAAGAACCTTGTTTTCTGTTAACAAATCATCAAATCACAAGTGTGTTAGCAATATAAGACTAGAAGTGAAAGTAACGGTTTAAGAAATTAGGTCAAAGATGCCACTGAATAATACCTCTCTGTAAGAATGTGAAAGCAAGAACTCCTTCAACGGCTTTTCTTCTGACTCAAATAAGACGATGTGACTTGGGATAGACCAATTTTTTGCGTAATCAGATGCAAAGCCAGCTGGGTCCATCATGAAACGGTCGGACTCATCTGGGATTCCCTTTGTCTCGCTGTCCATAAAATGGTGTAACAATATTAAGAACTTCAGATTAAAAGGATCCATAAAAATAAATAAATAAAAAAGAATGGTCAATGCTGAGTTCTAGTTTTTCGGACCCTGGAGAGCAATCTAGGAAACGCATTGGAATATTGCGATGCAGAGTGGAGTAGTAAGGTGTGGCATGGCAAGGCATTAGGAAAAGGACATTTTGGACTTTTCCTTTTAGTACTTCTTTAGCAAGATGGTTCATTGCATCCTCAGTTCCTCTCTGTTTGACACGAGTAAATCTATCAGACAGAGCAGTTCAACCACGATGGCTTTCTTCAACAAAGCATTTAGCAAATTTCTCTAGACTGAGATATATCAGCATGTAGCTAATGGTGGTTTGAAATATTACGCACCTGATGAACCATGCTCATGTACAAGGCCATTGGAATATTCGTGCAGAGCAAAAATAAGACGGCCGATTTCATTGTCTGGGACCATTTTTTAGAAGCATTGGAAGATTTCTTCCTCTTTCCATCTGGGGAATCTAAAGAGTGTATTGCAGCTAAGGAATAACCAGAGAATATCAAAGCTATAGGAAGCACAGGAAGAACGAATCTGCGAATTCAAGAGCCGAACAAAATTTCTAATCCAAACTGATTTTTATTCAAGACGATAAATGAACATTGGAAAACAAAAATATAGCATCGGAACCTGAATTCCTTGTGACCTAGCACGCTGTAAAGACCCAACACCCATGCTATAAGACCAGAAAGCTTCCATTGTTTAGACTGTAATATTCCAGCTAGAGAAAATGGTATGAAAGTGAAGAGCATGACGGTGAATCCTTGACTAAAGTACCAGTGCCACTTGTGTGTTCCATAATAATCTCCACCAGAGGAGAGGAAATTGAACTTCAGAAAGTTAAGAGGGACTAGTACCCACGAACCATACATCACGCGATCCAAAATACATGTCAGCCCAAGCACTAAAGCCCTGGATCCAAGTGTATAATACGAAGTAATTACATAGTGGCACCACCGAAAAAAAAAACACACACACACACAAACACTATGTATAGACGAAGAATCGATAGAATGAAACCAACCCGATAGGAGCCACTTCTAGAAAAATAAATCTGAGTCTATCACGTGCACGATATAGCTCAAGAAATCCAACGTAGAGCCATATTACGGCACTTGTCGGTCGAACAGCACAAGCTAGCGCTGCAATAGCTAAAGCCAACTTTCTGGACATTGGAGGAACTTCTTCGGAAGATCGACGCAAACAAGGCCAGTAGTACAAGCTGACCACAGTGAGCACAGTCTCGAAGGAATTTGACAGTGTGCGAGTGATACAGAAGAACATGAACCAATTTGTCAACTGGGAAAAGAGCTATAAAACCGTTAAGGTCTCTTGTGTTATAGATATTGTCTTTCTAGACAACATATATTGACAAGGCCTCCCAACTAACAAGACATGAGAAAATTGATATCAAAGGATACAGCCCATTTAGCAACATGTTCACCGAAGAGCACGCGAGACAGTTTATACAAATACAAATCACCAACTGCAGAAAATACGGACTGAAAAAGCCGAGGAGCCTTTATCTGCACAACATAGAGTTGAGAATGCAATGTTTACATGGAATCAATCAAACTAAGTATTTTTTATGGTTCCTCTCAAACAGGGTATCATTGTAACTGCAAATAGAATCCTGCAACATTTTTGAGCTAGAATTTTTAGTCAGCCAAAGTAGATTCATTTGAAAGACAGAGTGAGAGAGTATATATAAAACAAAAGACGAGGCGTCTTGAGAAATTCATGCTCTTAAGACTGTCAAACCAGAGCTGATCCTATATTTAGGCTAAACAAATTCTCTCATTGACGATGACACCTGAATTTCTTTTGGGCATTGGAACAATGCATATCATCACAAAATGAGATATCAATTGTTTTATATACACACACACATGAACACATTACTAGTAGCACATTACCATCAACAAGGGTGTATCGAGACCCAAAAAAGACAGAAGCTTGTAAAGAACAGCAAAGAGCATTGGATGGACGTAGCTACGGATTCCCTTATCCCATTCCCATGTCAAATTCCCATACCTGTTTGCAACAAAAAAAACATTTCAAAAAAACCCTATATCATGAACACCATAAAAGGGAGCCAAAAGAAAGAAGCGTACCCAAAAGCGATTCGATGAGCTACTTCGAGTGCTTGCCAATGTTCATCCGGGTTGAAATAGGTCTGAACCAGCATGGCATTCACAAGCCGGAAACCCAAGCAGAGCGTGAAAACTCTTCTAGGTCCGAGCGTCGAATCGGAATCTGAAGGACTCGAGTTTACGGTTTTGATCTCATCAGCATGTGAAGAAACCTCATGTCTGTGCCTCTGCCTCATTGTTTCTCTCTCTCTCTCTCTCTCTCTCTCTCTCTCTCTCATACACTTCAATCTGAATAGTACCCAATTGTGTTTACATCAAATTTATTTTTCGAAACCCTTTTTTCTCAATTGTAGCAGAATATGATCGGATCATGGTGTGTATTAATATGTTTAGCTTTGGTAAGAGTAGGAACAAGGATAGTATAAAGTCCAAAGTTTAAAACGTCAGGGAATCGCGTGAACCGGTGATGATCGGCCAATTTCCGACTTGAGGTGTATTTTGCCGTTTATGGTCGTCGAAATGACGTCGTTTTTAAGGGGGATAAACACGATGTCGTTTCGTCCACAAAGACCAAAAATCGCGCAGAAAAGACGCTTACCAGATGTGCGCATCATCGGCGCCATCTGACAAGGTGACATTTCGACGGTGACAGTGCAATAACAACAATATTTCGCGACTTTTCCCGGTGTCTCGACGTCAATACCTCGTTGTCCAAATTTGGTCGTCCAAATTTTTTTGTGAATCGGCCAAAAGCAAAAGGCCCAGTCTTATTTTTGATAAGACCAACTCCATCCGATAACACCATTTTCTACTCTATTTTACAGTACATGTCACATCAAATACTACCTCATCTCCAACCGAATTTTATTTTTTACACCAAATTGAAATATTAATTTTATATTCAACTTTCTCTTATTTATTTCTATACCCTTATATTTATTTAATATATTTTAATTATACCACTTATTCATTATTTAATAATGAAGTATTACTCCATAAAATTATTGAAAATACAAATTAACACAAAGTAAACTTAATATTTATTAAACACAAAATACAATACAAAACAAATAACATAAAATAAAATAAAAAAAAGTACAATTACACATCTGAATTAGAATATATCTCCCACAAATGGTCGATCAATGCATTTCGGAGCGTGATATGTGCATCTTTGTCTCTTATTTGTCTGTAGCGACTGAAAAACTCATGAAATCGTGTATCATCATTCTCCGCTAATTCAACCCCCAATGGTGGCGTTTCTATGTTAACTTCAATGGGCACGTTGAGATCACGATCATCTTCTATTATCATGTTATGCATTATTATGCATGTAGTCATTATATCTTTTAAGATATCTTTTCACCAAAATCTTGACGGTCCCGCCACAATTGCAAACCGTTCTTGGAGAACTCCAAAAGCACGTTCTACGTCTTTTCTACAGGATTCTTGCTTCATTGCAAAATATTGTTTTTTTGGGCCACGGGGTTCTCGAATAGTTTGAACAATAGTAGACCATTTTGGATATATACTATCAGTCAAATAATAACCCATATTATACTCATTTCCCTGTATGATATAATGAGCGGGAGGAGCAATACCTTGAGTGAGATTGGAAAATAGGTGAGAAGACTCTAACACGTTGATGTCATTGTTGCTTCTCGGCATGCCAAAATAAGCGTGCCATATCCAAAGATCATAATCAACCACAGCTTCTAGAATAATTGTAGGTTTTCCGCTACGACCCGTATATTGTCCGGCCCACGCGGTAGGGCAATTTTTCCATTTCCAATGCATACAATCCAAACTACCCAACATTCCCGGAAAGCCACGTTGTTGACATATATGGAGAAGTCTAGCAACGTCATTAGGAGTTGGTGATCTTAAATATTGCTCAGAAAATACCTCCACCATTGCTCGGCAAAACCTCTTCAGGCTTTCAATTGTCGTGGACTCTGCTATTTTGCAGTACTCGTCTGTGGCATCTGCCGGAAGACCGTAGGCCAGCATCCGAAATACAGCAATTATTTTTTGAAGTGGTGACAACCCAAGTCTGCCGGCACGATCCAACCGTTGTACAAAATAGTTGTCATGACTTTTAACAGCATCCACTATTCGGAGGAATAAAGAGCGAGACATTCGATACCTCCGACGAAACATGGCCTCGTTGTAGAGTGGAGATTCTGAGAAGTAATCATTGAAAAGTCGCCGGTCTGCACTCTCTCGATCCCGATTGATGAAAGCACGTCCTGGAATTGAGCCTCCTACGTTGCGCACAATGGTTTGGTCGGCGGCATGTTCGTTGAGAATTTGCATGATCGTGATATTATTTTGGATAATTTGATGACATATAGCATCCTCCTGCTCATCAATTTGAGCCATTTGAAGTTGAAAATCATTATCAGAGGAAGAAGATGAAGAAGATGATGAATTAAAACTCATTTTGAGAGATGAATGAGGAAAGATGAAGTGTGTTAGAGAATGTGAATTCAAAATCATTTGAACTGAGACTATTTATAGGGCGTTGAGTGTAGATGCCGATTTGGGAAGCGTGAGATTCTTGATGGGTGATTGGTCACATCACTTCAGAACCCGGGAAGCGTGAAAGCTTTGATGAGTAGTGGCATTGATTGGTCACATCACGTCAGAACCCGGGAAGCGTGAGATTCTTGATGGGTGAATGGCATTGAGTGGTCACATCACGTCAGAACTCGGGAAGCGTGAGATTCTTGATGGGTGATGGCATTGAGTGGTCACATCACTTCAGAACCCGGAAAGCGTGAAAGCTTTGGTGAGTAGTGGCATTGAGTGGTCACATCACGTCAGAACCCGGGAAGCGTGAGATTCTTGATGGGTAATGGCATTGATTGGTCACATCACGTCAGAACCGGTTCGGGAAGCGTGAGAGCTTTGATGAGTAGTGGCATTGATTGGTCACATCACGTCAGAGCACGGGAAGCGTGAAAGCCTTGGGTGAGAAAATATTCTATAAATAATATCTTCCATAAGTTGTGTTTTCATCCAAAAAATTACTGAGCCTTGAGTACGATACATTACAAGAAAATGACAAGTCGAGCTTCTGGATACTCTCATGAAGAAGACCGACTTCTTTGTCAAGTTTACATGGAGATTTCTCAAGACCCTATCATTGGTATATACCAATCATCTGATAGTTTTTGGAGCCGTGTTGAAAACAGCTACAACAATGCAAAAAAACCAACTTCGGAGATGCGTTCAAAGCGATCAATTCAGTCCCGAATCCAAGTAATTGAGAAAGCAACAAGGAAAATGCATGCATGCATTCGGCAAATTGAGAATAGACACCCAAGCGGTGCTTCAACTGAAGATATTGTGAGTATTTTAACTATTTTTATCTTCTTTTTTTAATATTATGTTATTGTAATTGGTTATATATCGACTTGCAGATGGATCAAGCTAAAGTGTTGCTTGCAGATGATGAAAAATTCAAGAAAGGTTGGAAGTTTGATCATGTGTGGAACATCATCAAGAATTTTGAAAAATTTCAAGACGGAGCCTCAAGTGCGAGACAAACATCTCGAGGTTCGTGTTCTTTTTCGGAGTCCGAACAACAAACTCCTGAGTCGGTTAGACAACCATCTCCTTCTGAGCGACCGATTGGAGTGAAAAAAGCTAAACTAAAAATGAAAACGGATGACAAAATAGCTTCCTCCATCAGCAAGCTTGATGAAGGAAATAAACTACTTCTTGAGCAGATGAAGAAGTCGGGTGATATGAGGGAACGCCTCTTAGAAAGTATAGATAGGGCTAATAATTTGAAAACAATCAGAGAAGAAAATAAAATAATGAAAATGAATTTAAATAAAATATCAGATCCTCAGGTTCGTGCATTTTGGGAAGCTGAACAAGCCAAAATTTTACAAAAGAGAGCCGAACAACAACAATCTCAAACACCATTTCCTAATTCCGATTCATTTCGCAATATTTCACCGGTCTTGGAGGATCCGACGCTAATCTCCCTGAGTATTAGTTTATGTATTGTAATTTTATTTTGTTGTATTGTGTTTTTTTAATGTTTTTTTTAGTTTTTCATTTCGATGTCGTTGTAATGTTATTTCGTTTCGGTATTAATATTAATGTCATTTTAGTTTTTCCCAAACTCCAAATGTCAATGTTGTATTTTAAAATATTGTGGTCTTTTAAAATATTTAATACATAAAAATAATTTTTGAGATAAATATGAAATAATTTTATAAAATAATGACAATTGAGTAAATAATACATTTTACAAGGACTAAATAACAAGTAGAAAGTATTTTTGGCGTAATGAACAGTCAGCGTCATATATAGCGCAACAAAAAAATAAAAGTTACTTCAGCGCTATTTTAGCGTTATTTTTGGCGTACGGCTGGAGTAAATCAATACACCAAATCAGTCAAATAGAGTTCGGTTGGCGTTGGTCTAAACGTGTTAAAACTTTAACGATAGTGCTTAGTGCACAAACATATGTGCTTTTGAAAAATCAATTGATGTATTTTGCCAATTTTTACATTTAAAAGAAAAAGAAAAAATAGGAATAGAAAA
The DNA here is from genome assembly GCF_054948205.1 of Urtica dioica subsp. dioica. Classification (NCBI taxonomy): domain Eukaryota; kingdom Viridiplantae; phylum Streptophyta; class Magnoliopsida; order Rosales; family Urticaceae; genus Urtica; species Urtica dioica. The sequence continues at coordinate 7,172,569 of NC_142760.1, read as the reverse complement.
TAAATTAGTAAATATATATACATAACTATAAATGACCGACCTAACTTGTTATTTATATTATTTGTGTGTTTGCTTAATTATTTTATTTTAAATTTAAATTTAGACTATATAAAAAAAATTAAATTAAATTTTACAATATTATTTTCGTTGCATCTTTCGTATTTTAGCGCAATTTTCGTGGATACAATTTTTTCAAATTTTCACATTATGTTTGTCGCAATTTCTACCGACCACCTTAATTTCCGATTTTTTGGACCATCGGCACAAAATCGACCGTCGACGTTTCAAATATTGGTATAAACTAAATTCATACTATGACTTAAACTTGTTCATTAACATCTTATTTCAAATTTCTCATTTTAATAATTCTCTCAACATTTTGTTTACTCTTTCTAGAATCGTAAGCCTCGTAACCTGCAAATTAAAGCCAATTCGTCTTTAAAAAGATTGTTATTTAGAAAAAAGAGTAATATTTCGGCTAACCAGACTAAATCCTCATTCCACAATCAGTTGACAATGCTTGCCCTTGAAATCGAATCGCGACCATCTCGGTGGCACGGAGTTAGTGAAGAAGGGATCGATCGAGAGATCGAGAGAGAGAAATGCCGGGCTTTGTATTTGCTAATAGAACCTCCACAATATACTTTGTGGCAGTTAGGCCCTTTAAGGATATAATAAACAAGAAATAAATATTATAACAAAAATAAATTTTGAAAAGCCCCAACCTAAGTCGTCGTATGTTTTGGAAGACCTTATTTAAAAAGTTGTCAAAATCGTTCATCGAAAATTCTCAAGTGTGCTTAAGACATTATATACCAATGATCGAAATACCGTTACCATTTTGAGTCTCAAATTTTGCTGGTATCCGGTGGTAAGCCAGTGTCATACCGTGGAATACAGAAAAAGAAAGCGTAAATTGTACTGTTGAAATTACCGTTACCATCGAGGAATACCGTCAACTACCGTATTTACCGAGAGGAATATAGTGAATATATATTTTAAAAAAATTATAAATAACATAGGATCAAAATTGAAAAAATCTACAGTAATAATTCAACAAAAATCTAACACAAACTTCATGATATAGTTCGATACAAAGTACAAAATCAAAACAATGATAATATTCATGTTAAAAATCAAAGAATTATACAAAAAAATGTCATATTCTATAACTAATTTAACAAAATAAGTCAAAAACATATTCAAATCTAAACCCTATTTTCGGATGTAACAAAAAAAATTGGATACAAATTCCAATTAAACACGACAATGAAATTAGAAACTAAAAAGTTGAACTAAATCATCAAAAACTAATAACTTTAATAAAAAAAACACTAAATATTATCAGAGTTTAAGAATTGTCGATATTTGACCACTTACTGGTAAGTTTCTGTCTGAATACAGTTAGAATTTGTCTAAAGGCAACCGGAAAGTGGCAGGATTCCCTAGAAAATGACGGAATCCAGAAGGATTTCCTCGAAATTCAAGAAAAATTCCGGTTTTGTACATACTTATACTTGGACTCTAAAAAAACGCATTCTGATCCGATTTTCGGCCGGAATCCAAGGAATTTTAATTCTTGTTATATATTATATTCTAAAGGAGACTCATATAACAATGTAGACTTTACAGTAATATTTTATTCAATCAATGCACGCCACGTCTGAAAAAAAAATCAATATTTTGTAGTAACGTGTGGGAAACCCCAAAAAATTTTATAAATATTGTTGAAATTTTCTTTTAGTATTTTAGTAGATATAATATATGTTGGAAATTGAGTAACATTAAATAGATGTTTTAATTAGCTCAATTTAATTTGTTCATTAAAAGACAAAATAGTGTGCTGTTGATTGAGAAAGTGAGTTTGTGTGTGGGAAAGAGTCCCACATGGAACAAATACTAAGGTGAATGAGAAAGTGACGAGGTCGACTGGACGAAATGACGAAGTCATTCCAACTCGACTGGGCGAGGTCAACTGAAGTGGATATGTCAGCTCGACTGGGCGAGGTCGATTGGACGAAGTGACGCAGTCATTCCAGCTCGACCTCGAGGCGAGCTCGAACCCCAGGCGAGCTCGACCTCCAGGCGAGCTCGAACCCCAGGTGAGCTCGACCTCCAGGCGAGCTCGACCTTAAGGCGAAACGGCACGGCCCGCGAGCTTCTCGCGGCGATTCTTTCCAACGGCTGCGCCTCCTCATTTAGTAGTTATTTTTGGTTACCGTTCGAACTAACGGTCACGTCGCTTCGAAACGAACGATCGTTTGGCCAACGGTCGTGTCGTTTGCGACTATAACCGTAGTTCGACCGAAACAGTGCGTCTGTTCGTCGAATCTCTTCGCGAACGGGTACGATTGCTTATATAATCCGACTTCGGATTCAGTAATCAATACAGGTTTTCGAACCAACTTTCTCTCTTCCCGAAACACTTATCCAGAAACACAGTTCTTGCTTATTTTCGGATTTTCACTCTGTCTTGGTGCAGTCCGAATTAGGCTTGTCATATCCCGCGGTATTCTTGTACAGAAACCTTAAGACACTTTGGGGTACTCGAAATACTATAAGGAAAGCGTTACTATGCGTGATTCAAGCCTTGACATCTTCAATTTCGAAGAATTATCTAACAATCTTATAGTATCTTGTGCTATGGCTACCGAGGCGTCTGTTTCGAGTCTGAAAGTGATGAGCCAGGACTTCGTCAAGTTGGACCGCTTCGACGGCACCAATTTCACCCGCTGGCAGGACAAGATGCGTTTCTTCCTCACCGCCATGAAGATCTTCTACGTGCTCGACCCGACGTTGGAGCCCATCCCGGAGCCGACGGACAATGATGATGAAGAACTCAAGGCGGACCGGAAGAAGCATCAAGAGGACGAGCTGCTGTGCCGGGGACACATTCTGAACACATTGTCGGACCGACTCTATGATCTCTACACCGACAATCCATCGGCGGTCGAGATATGGAAGGCTCTCGAGTACAAGTTCAAGGCGGAAGAAGAAGGTACCAAAAAGTTCCTTGTCTCGAGTTACTTTGATTTCAAGATGTTTGATGACAAGCCTATACTTGCTCAAGTTCATGAATTGCAAGTTATTGTCAACAAATTGAGGACTGTAAAGATAGATGTTCCGGAGACTTTCCAAGTTGGTGCGATTATTGCGAAGTTGCCCAATTCGTGGAAAGGCTATCGGAAGAAACTTCTTCACAACACCGAGAACTTCTCTTTGGAGCAAATCCAGAAACATCTTCGAATCGAGGAGGAATCGAGGATGAGAGAGAAGACGACGGATGCCGGTACTTCCAAGGCCAATGCGGTGAGCGCTAAAGGCAAAAGGAAGAGGAATGATAAGGAAGGTTTTTCGGGTTCTAAAAAGGACTCGAAGAAATTCAAGCATTCCGGCAAATCCACGTCCGGTAACAAGCCCGTGTCCAAGGGGTCCAAAGGGGGATGCTATGTGTGTGGCAAACCCGGTCACTATGCTCGAGATTGTCGACACCGCAAGACGGAAGAGAAAGAGGTCGACGCCACTATGACCGATACTAACATTGTCGCTACGTTGAGCGAACTCATGGCGGTCAACGGCAAGGTTCAAGGGTGGTGGTACGACACTTGTGCTACCGTCCACGTCACCTATGATAAGGCTGCCTTCAAAACCTATTCTGAAGTCAACGATGGACAAGCAGTCTAGATGGGAAACGAGCATCGCTCTCAAGTTGTCGGCATCGGAAACGTGGATCTCAACTTCACCTCTGGGAAAACGGTCACTTTGACCAATGTTCTCCATGTTCCGGATATGTGTAGGAACCTAGTTAGTGGCGATCTCCTAGGCAAACCGGGGATCAAATCTGTGTATGAGTCGGGCAAGCTTATTTTGACCCGTAATGGTGTATTTGTTGGCAAAGGCTATTCCAGTGAAGGGATGGTCAAACTTTGTATTATGGACAATGTTATTAATGAAATTTCTCCTTCTGCTTATATGGTTGATTCCGTTTCTTTATGGCATAGTAGATTAGCACATATTGGTTTTAGCACTATGAAAAGATTAATTAAATGTGGTTTAATTTCGTGTAAATCTGATAAATTAGATAAATGTGAAATATGTGTGAAATCTAAAATGATAAAGAAACCGTTTTATAGTGTAGAGAGAAATTCTAAGTTGTTAGATCTTATACACTCTGATATATGTGAATTTAATGGCATGTTAACCCGTGGGGGAAGTAGGTATTTTATTACCTTTATTGATGATTGCTCTAGATTTACATATGTGTATTTATTGAAACATAAAGATGATGCTTTTAATGTTTTTAAGGTGTATAAGGCAGAAGTAGAAAATCAATTAGGAGTTAATATTAAAGTCCTTAGAAGTGATAGGGGCGGTGAATATTTTCCTAGTGATTTTAATGCATTTTGTGAAGAAAATGGTATTGTTCATGAATGTTCCGCACCTAGAACACCACAACAAAACGGTTTAGCCGAATGTAAAAATAGGACACTTCAAGAGATGATAAATGCCATGTTAATGCATTCTGAATTACATTTTAGTTTGTGGGGTGAAGCTTTACTTTCCGCATGTCATATTTTAAACCGTATTCCTTTAAAGAAAACCCAAACATCTCCGTACGAGGTATGGAAAGGGCGAAAGCCTAATATTGGGTATTTCAAAGTGTGGGGGTGTCTAGCCTACTACAAAAACATGGATCCTAAAAGGACCAAATTGGGTCCTCGAGGGATACGAAGTGTTTTTGTTGGCTATTCTATGAATAGCAAGGCATATAGACTTCTAAACTTAGAGTCTAATGTCATAGTAGAATCCCGAGATGTGGAATTCTTTGAGAATCTTAACTCGAAAGAAAAAGAATCTCAAAATTCCACTAATGAAGAACCTCGAGAGGAATGTTCTTCTAGGGTAGTTGTAGAACAACCTGAACTTCGGAGAAGCAAAAGAGTCCGTAAGACTAAGGATTTAGATTCTCACCTCATTTCTTTTTACCTAGTAGAAGGAAATAGAGAGAGTTTTGCTCGAAAGATTCCTATTATTCTTCTTATTTAAGATGATCCTAATACTTATAATGAAGCTATGGCTTCTCGAGACTCCGCCTTTTGGAAGGATGCTATCCAAGATGAAATGGATTCTATTATGTCAAACCATACTTGGGAGATTGTCGACCTACCCAAAGGGTCGAGACCTATTGGGTGTAAGTGGGTGTTCCGAAAGAAGTACCATAGTGATGGTACTCTTAACACTTACAAGGCTAGATTAGTAGCCAAAGGATTTCGACAACGGGAATGAATTGATTACTTTGACACATATGCACCGGTAGCGAGGACAACAACAATTAGAGTGTTGTTTGCCTTGGCTTCTTTGTATAACCTCAATGTTCATCAAATGGATGTCAAGACGGCATTCTTAAATGGAGATCTCGATGAGGAGATTTACATGAAGCAGCCGGAAGGTTATGTGCTTCCGGATAATGAACAAAAGGTTTGCAAACTTATTAAATCCTTATATCGATTAAAACAAGCACCCAAACAATGGCATCAAAAGTTTGACTCAGTCATACTTTCGAATGGATTTGTTCCTAACGTTTGTGACAAGTGTTTGTACTCAAAGGTGCGTGGTAACCTTGTGATCTTCCTATGTCTCTATGTTGATGATATGTTGATCATTAGCAATGAGATGAAAGGAATATTAGAAACGAAGAGGTTTCTATCTTCTACTTTCAAAATGAAAGATCTTGGACAAGTTGATACTATTTTGGGTATCAAGGTTCGTAGAACCAGTGGGGGTTATGAACTTAGTCAATCACACTATGTTGAAAAAGTGCTTGATAAGTTCAAACATTTAAATTTCAAAGAAGTGAACACACCATTTGATCCAAGTGTAAAACTTGAAAAGAATGATGGAAGGGCTGTGGCTCAATTGGAATATGCTAGTGTGGTTGGTTGTCTTATGTACTTGATGCAATGTACTCGACCAGACATAGCATTCGCCGTTAGTAAAATGAGTAGATTTACTAGCAATCCAAGTGCCGAGCATTGGAAGACCGTTGGGAGAATTTTTGGATTTCTTTTGAAAACCAAAAATCTTGGACTTCAATACGGTCAGTTTCCTGCCGTACTAGAAGGATATACTGACGGAAGTTGGATATCGAGTGTCGGAGATAACAAATCTACGACGGGATGGGTGTTTACACTTGCCGGTGGGGCAATTTCTTGGAAATCAAAGAAACAAACTTGTATCACTCACTCGACCATGGAATCAGAGTTCGTGGCTCTTGCTTCCGCAGGTCAAGAGGCTGAATGGTTAAGGGATCTTCTTTTAGAAGTTCCATTGGCTAAAGACAATATATCAACCGTGTCGATACATTGTGATAGTCAATCAACTTTAGCTAGAGCATACAGTGAAGTGTATAATGGAAAGTCTAGACATACTAGTCTTAGACATGACTATGTGAGGAAATTGATCAAAGATGGAATCATTTCGCTCACATATGTGAGATCAAGCTTTAATATTGCTGATCCGTTCACTAAACCTCTTGCAAGAGATTTGGTGAAATCGACCTCGAAAGGTATGGGTCTTAAACTCCTTGAGTAGTGATCTGACAATGATGGCAACCCAACCTAAGGTTAGGAAATGACTAACAATAGGTTCAATGGGTACGAACAAGTCATTGAATTGGATATTCGTAACATTATATAATAATGTTGACTGTTACAATCGGGAGGTTGAGTTTCTTAACTCTTAATGAAGTTCAGTCTTGAGGACAAGTATCTATACGTAACAGAGATACTGTAAGTACTTCACCTATGTGAATTTCGGGATGGTGCTGTCCCAAAGTGAGAGTTGGAGTTTCTCTCATGAAAAATTCACGAGACAGGATGAGCACATGGCCATTAACGGTGCTAAGCGTGTGATATAGGCAAAGAACACTAAAGGCTGTGTGTTGAGTAACACCGATTTTATCACAAGGAAAATAGGTTCAAAGCCTAGCTACCTAATTTCCGATAAAGTCTTGTGGTGCTTATACTAAGGATAAGTTCAAATCGAAAGATACTTATCTGTACTAACACTCTTTGTTTTTTTTTTCTGGATTCTATTTTGACTTTTCTGAACAAGTGGGGGATTGTTGGAAATTGAGTAACATTAAATAGGTGTTTTAATTAGCTCAATTTAATTTGTTCATTAAAAGACAAAATAGTGTGCTGTTGATTGAGAAAGTGAGTTTGTGTGTGGGAAAGAGTCCCACATGGAACTGTTGGAATCGATCTAGGGTTTAAGAAAATAATTAACGCTTCGGGAAGCGGCGGAATTTTAAAAATTTTCTTTTACAAGTAAAAACGGTTTTTACTAACCTAGACAAGTGCAAGTACATGTAATTAAAAACTAATATGAGCTAAGAAGTTTACTAACCTTTCTTGAAGCTTGATCTTTGAGAAGCTCTTAGAAAGTTGCAACGCTCGTCTCCCCTCGCAGCACGTCTCTCTTCCTTTCCTCGGCACCTCGAGCAACCACGAAAGTTTCTATCACTAAATCACTCGAAATAAAGGAATTAGTGAGTGGGCACTTTTAAACACTACGACTTAAGAACGAGTCTTGAAGTCGCAGAGCTAAACACTAGGTCGAGTGAGGACCTAGGTGCCAAAACAAGAAAAATCGAAAATAAACTAGAAAGAGAGAGAGAGAGGAGTTCGGCCAAGTTCTAGAGAGAGAGTCTCTCAAATCTCTTAAACTTGGATGAATGAATTGTGAGGAAATGAGACTCCTATTTATAGGAGAGGTCTCACCTTCAATAAGGTAGTTTCCTCTTCTACAGAATATCACATATTCATGAGCCAATTTCCTCTTTTCCCTCTTGAGACACTCGGCCAAACAAGGGCTTCTAGAAGCCTTGATTTGTTTCCTATGTTGTTCATGGTTTGACTTTTTCTCAACTTGGCCGATTCCCTTATGCATCCCATATGCAAATTTGTTTCCTCTTTTTCTTTTGGCAAGTATCTTGATACATTTATGCACAAAATAATCTCTCATATTTCTCTATAGGGTAGGCGCCCATATTTTCTAGAAAAGGCTTCTAGAATTTTCTTCACTTGTTCATGACAACATAAGAAAAGGCCCATTTAGAATTTTCAATAAAATTCTTATGAAATGAAATTAATTCACCAGGCCCAATGATAAAGTCATGGCCGAGTGACATTAAGTCATCAAATGAACTTGTCAAAAAATTTATTGACATTCATTTCACCCTTTGTCTCAAAAGACAAAAATACCCTTTTGACTATTTTCGTTCTTGTTTTGACTTAGCTTCCAGTTTAACTATTCCTATCGATGTGATTCGTGACAGTGACCTCATGGACCCAAATGAACAAAGCTTGAGCTAAACACTTGGACTCAAAAGTTCAAAACCTTTTCCAAGTTTAGCTTAATGCCAACTGACTCCACTAAAGAGTTGACACTGAAAATCTCTCGGTTCAAATGAATTTATTTTCTACTCAAGAATTCACCTAATTATAATGAGCGGATCCACTGAATATTATCTATGCTACCCTTCATGAATGTCGTCAGTTAGTCGGGATTTACTAAATTACCATTTTACCCTTCTAGCTGTTATTTCCTCAACTCCTTTGTCGCTTGTGAATAAGTTAGAAACAATGTATTGACGAGGAGCTAACAAGTCACATTGTTTCATCCAAAAGAGTCAGGACTCAATTTGGACACTGGCCAGTTCATTTATTCACACTCCAAGGAACAAAGCATGAGGTGACATACATTGCATTTCAGCAATCTTGTACATGAATTGCATATCTATGAGAACTTCACAAAGTTACTCATGACATACTCACAACTTAGTACTTCACCAATAGGCCCTGTTCGGAATCACATAGTGAGCCCGAACTCTGACTTTCTCAAATGAGAATACTAAGCAGTGAAATGGCATGTCTTATTTCAGGATTAAGGTAAGCATGATGCAATTCATACGTAGTGACTTCGAGACATAAGAGGTTAAATGGTTTGTTCTTATCTTGTCTCTAGAAGTGCACTGGTCAATTCAGTACCTTCGGAAGATTCCTAGAAGAACTATAGAGTCTCCAACTCTCAATGCCTCATAACCAGGCATCATAGATTCTTCTAACAATCGTACTGAGGTCAATAGTCCTTTGACCCTAAGATTGCGAATATATCGTTTTAAGCAAACTACGAAGAGTTTGTTCATGCAAATCTACATTTGTCTCTTCGTAAGTTGTTAAGTTTGTTTATGGACTAAAAGACTAAGTTTTTATCATAAAGCTTCAAACAAAGAAAGAATGAATGAACGTTTCAACTTTATTAATGAATGAATAGGCAATTACAAGCAAGAGTCTTCATGAGACTTTATTACATCAAATGTACAAAATAAAGATTACAACTCTTCTTGTGGGCACCATTGACAACAAACTCCCACTTGACTCAAAGAAGATGTGTGTAGTCTTTCATGCCTAATCCCTCACGATGTTGGTCGAAGACCTTGTTCGCTAGGGCCTTGGTGAATGGATCTGCGAGGTTGTCCACAGTTGAGATCTTCTTCACTTCCACGTCTCCGCGCTGCACGATCTCTCGAATCAAATGGTATTTCCTCTCAATATGCTTAGAGCGCTTATGGCTTCTAGGTTCCTTTGAGTTAGCGACAACCCCACTATTATCACAATAAAGGGTCATGGGCTCGTCGACGTTTGGAACAACTTCCAAATACTTAAGGAATTTTCTAAGCCATACAGCCTCTTTGGATGCTTCACAAGCAGCCACATATTCTGCTTCCATTGTGGAGTCATCAATGCAAGATTGCTTAATACTTCTCCACACAACAGCTCCACTATTAAGGATGAACACAGATCCCGAAGTAGATTTCCTGGAATCCTTATCCGCTTGAAAATCGGAGTCGGTATATCCCGTCATAGTCAGGTCAGTACCTGAGTATGTAAGCATCAAGTTCCTAGTTCTTCGAAGATACTTAAGAACATGCTTAACAGCAATCCAGTGCTCGGGTCCAGGGTTGGATTGGAAACGGCTAACTACGCCAACGGCGAAACAGATGTCAGGTCTAGTGCAAAGCATAGCATACATGAGGCTTCCTACGGCAGAGGCGTAAGGAATTTTCCTCATGTCTTCAATCTCTTGTGCAGTCTTGGGAGACTGGTCCTTAGAGAGTGAAATTCCATGCCTAAAGGGTGTTTGGCCCTTCTTGGAGTCTTGCATCGAGAAGTGATCCATTACCTTATCAATATAAGATGCTTGAGAGAGTGATAGGGTCCGGTTTTTCCTATCTCGAAAGATTTGGATCCCCAGTATGTACGCGGCTTCTCCTAGATCCTTCATATCGAATTGCTTTGCCAGCCAGACCTTAACCTCAGATAACTTACCCACGTCATTACCAATGAGTAGTATATCATCGACATATAGTACCAGAAACACAACTTTGCCTTCGTGTATTAACTTATAAACACAAGGCTCATCTATTGACTGTTCAAAGCCAAAGCTCTTTACAGTTTCATCGAATCTAATATTCCATGACCTAGATGCTTGCTTTAATCCATAAATGGACTTAAGCAACTCACAAACCTTGGTCTCTTGACCTTCTTCCACGAAACCGTCTGGTTGAGCCATGTAAATGCGCTCGTCAAGATTGCCATTCAGAAAGGCTGTCTTGACATCCATTTTCCAGATCTCATAGTCGAGAGCTGCAGCTATGGATAGGAGTATGCGGATGGATTTAAGCATCGCGACTGGCGAGAAGGTTTCTTCATAGTCAATCCCTTCTTGTTGGGTATAACCCTTCACCACAAGTCGTGCTTTGAACGTCTCGACGTTCCCATCAGGACCCATTTTCTTCTTGTATATCCACTTACACCCTACGGGTTTAATCCCTTCAGGAAGGTCTACAAGTTTCCAGACTTTGTTGACATACATCGAGTGCATTTCAACTTTCATGGCGTCAAGCCAAAGGTTTGATTCAGAACAAGCCATCGCTTGGCTATAGGAAACAGGATCATCCATGTCAGAGACGGCTACAAGAGAGTCTCCATAAGACATGTACCTGTCAGGCTTTTGAGTAGCCCTCCCACTACGTCGAAGTACTACTTGACGAGATTCTGATGAGTTAGGTTGTATTTCAGTTGGGGTAAGAACAGTTCTTACAGATGAGGTAGAAGCTTCCTCACCCAACTTTTCTTCAAGCATAATTTTGCTTCTAGGTTTTGCATCCTTCATAAAGTCCTCCTCAAGAAAACGAGCATTCGTGCTAACGAAAGTCTTATCGTCCTCGGGACTATAGAAAGTAAAACCTTTGGTTTCCTTTGGATATCCCACAAACAGGCACAATTCTGACCTACTAGCCAACTTGCTAGTCTTTTGCCTCAGCACGTGTGCAGGGCAACCCCAAATTCGGATGCGGCCAAGATTCACTTTACGGCCAGTCCATCGTTCATAAGGAGTACCAGGAACCGTTTTGGACGGAACTTGGTTCAGAATATATGCGGCTGTTTCAAGGGCATATCCCCAAAAGGAAAGAGGGAGTGATGAGTAACTCATCATTGATCTAACCATCTCCATAAGAGTTCGGATTCTTCTCTCTGACACTCCGTTTTGTTGAGGCGTGCCAGGTGCGGTAAGCTGAGAAGCGATACCTTCTTCTTTAAGAAAGTCATCGAACTCTCCAGACATATACTCACCACCTCGATCAGATCGAAGGGTTTTGATCACTTTGCCAGTTTTCTTTTCCACTAAAGCCCTAAAGACCTTAAATACGTTAAAGGTCTCGGATTTGTGTTTGAGCAAATAGACAAACCCATATCGTGAGTAATCATCGGTGAAGGTAACGAAGTATTCGTATCCTCCACGTGCCTGTTGGTTGAGCGGACCACATACATCAGAATGTACTAGTTCCAGCAACTCAGTGGCTCTTCGACCCTTATCGGAGAAAGGTTGCTTAGTCATTTTTCCTTCTATGCAGGATTCACAAGTAGGTAGTGAACCTATTGCAGAGTCTTGGAGTGGACCGTCCCTCACAAGTCTCTTAATCCTATCTAGATTGATATGACCAAGTCTCAAGTGCCAGAGGTATGTTGATTTTGTTAGATCGAAGGATTCAGAAATTTTGATCCTCTTTGGCTCCCTAATTAGATCGTTATCTATTTCGGTGTCTAAAAGAGAAGGTTGAGTGGGATAGATGTAAAAAAGACCATTCTTCATACATGCATCAGTGACAAAAGAATTAGAAAAAGAAATACGAATTCCATTCTTTATAAACTTTAAATAATAATCTTGCTCGAAAAGTTGAGCAACAGATATTAGGTTTTTCCCAAAGGAAGGAACATAATAAACATCATTCAAATTTAAAGTTCAATCTTCAAAAGATAACGTCACGGATCCCACAGCCTTCGCAGACACCACGCTCCCATCACCCCACTTGAAGCAGAAGTCGCCATCCTCTAAGCTTTTGCTTTTCCTAAAACCAGTCAAGGAGCAGCAAATATGGTTAGTAGCAGCGGAGTCAATAATCCACGATGATACATTATCAGCTACTAAACAAGCTTCAGTAACAAGTACAATACCTTTTACTTTGGTTTTGAGGTAGGCAGGACAGTTCCTACGCCAGTGACCAGGCTCATTGCAGTGGTGGCACTTGTCTTTAGACTTGTCCACCTTCGGAGCCTTTGGCGCCTTCTTCTTCGTTTGAACCTTAGGTTGGTTCTTCTTCTCGGCATTGCAAGGTCTCTTCTTAGATCCAGAGGTGGAGGCAGTAGCATGTACTTCTCCTTGAGCCCTCTTTTTCTTAGTGAGTGCCTCAGCGGTTTGAAGTTCCTTCATGAGCTCGGTAATAGTGTACTCCAGCTTGTTCATGGAATAATTCAACTTGAAGGTATCAAAGGTTTCGGGGAGAGTTTCCAAGATCATATCTATTTTAGTCTCCCCATCAATCTCGGATCCAAGGATCTCCATTTCGTTGAGATAGCTAATGATCAGCATCATATGGTCTCTAACGGGAGTTCCAGCCTTCATACGACAGTTCATGAATTGTCGGACCGCTTGTTGCCTAGCTTGAGGTCCTTGCCCTCCAAACATCTCATGGAGATTGTAGAGCATATCGGTGGCAGTTTCGTAATCACGATGTTGTTGTTGCAACACATTGTTCATCGATGCCAGAATGTAGCACCTCGCAATCTCATCGGATCGAAGCCAGGCCGCCAGGGCGTCTTTTTCTTCTTGCGTCGAATCTTCATTCGTTTGAGGACAGGGGGTGGTGAGAACCCATTTGTGCTTGTCGACAGTAAGGACTATGTCGAGGTTACGTTTCCAGTCGACGTAATTGTCGCCTTCGAGTTTATTCGAGGAAAGAATGGTTGAGAGAGGGTTGAGAGACATATTGCCTATTTAAGTTGAAACAAGTTTATGATTAGTCTTTGGTTTAGGATTTAAGTTTTATTAAGACTTTTATAAAATCCAAAGGTGTTATAAACCAAACGATAATTTACTCCCTCAAGAGAAGACCGCAAAAAATCTCCATTTATAAGTAAATGACACATCATTAATGCTAAGCCAAGATGTCAATACATCTATTTTGACTAGCCACCTTTTAAATTGGTTTGATCACTCACATCCTTTCGCAGAGCCTCAAGGGAGGATTACTAGGGATTGAGCCTAAGTGTGCAACCAACCACTTAGTCCAAAAGGTCAACTTTGAAAAACAATCCCCCAAGGGTAGGCCTTGCCATCATCGTCTCATTCTCGGAAGTAGCTCATTGAGCAATGATCGAAGCAAGAACGCCTTGGAGTACTCCCATTTAAGTGAGGGTCGCAAGAGCGGCTCTTAGTCCCACGTTAATTGCTTCTTTCATTAGTGTTGGGGATCGCGGGTTACAAACAACAAATATAACCCTCCCACTTAGTTTTTGGAGTTGGTTCATCGACTCTTATAAGTTCGGAAACAGATTTCCTAGTTAAAGAGCGACAGAGCGGACAACTAGAAGAGCATCCTAGATCGACATGTTCAGAGCAGTATTAGTGCATAAAGGCACAAGGTACATACTCGATCTTTTCCTATTTTCTATTTCGGGAAAGTGCATGAGGGAAGTGTGAACTTCAACTCACTCGAACACTTGAAAGTTTGAGATTACACATCTTTTTATTTTTCGGCTTGTCTACAAGGAGACCTCCCACTCAAATTTTCAAGAGCATATAGATTTTGAACATATGTGATATAGATATAGTTTTGAAAACATTTTGAAAATTTATTTGATTTGGATGACAAAATATTTTTCAAGTTTGAAAGTGAAAACGGTTTTTCAAAATTCAAACTAGTTTTGTAAAAACTCAATTTCAATTAAACTTTTAAAAATCAAAACATTTTAATCTTACACATAATGTTTATAATCATATGAAAAACATTTTTGCTCAAGAAAATTTGCTCATTAGAGTTCTATAACTCATGGTAGTGGGGTTTGAAAATCCGGATTTCTAAAAAACTGGAGTTTCGGAACAGCCGCGCACCTCGGAGTAAAATCGTCATATCTGGCGGCTCCGATGTCCTTTTGAGCCGAAACCGGTGGTATTGGACGGAGGACAGAAAGAGCTTTAATTTTATTCAAGAATCATTAAATTTCAATTTCTGAGCAGAGAGTTATGCCACTTTTAATGCGGGTTTACTCCAGCTCGAAGAAAAATAAATAATTAAAGATTGGTCCTTTTTAGGTGCGAAAAAGAATCGAGTGTAACGGAACGTTTTATGAAGGTTGTTAAAGCTTTTCTTTGTGTTTTATTAGCAAGGTAATAACAAGGCATAAAATAAATAACAACAAGCATAAAACGATTCAAGTAAAAATAAGAAACTAGTAAGACAAGAAAACTAGTCACAAAATTTTACTCGAAATTTCTCAAACCTTTAAAATACGTTTTTAAATATAAAATATTAAAAACTTTTAGACCTGATTCTAATGTGTTTTAACAACATCCTAACCTCATAGAAAATCAACATGATTTTTAATTTAAAGGCAAGAGCAATAAATTAAAAAAAAATCTAAGATAACAATTCTAACTTGTCACAAAATTAGTAAACTTTCGAAAACGATTTTCCAGCTCAGATTTTTAAATACATGTACATGCATATCTTTGACCATAGCTCTGATACCATTTGTTGGAATTGATCTAGGGTTTAAGAAAATAATTAACGCTTCGGGAAGCGGCGGAATTTTAAAAATTTTCTTTTACAAGTAAGAACGGTTTTTACTAACCTAGACAAGTGCAAGTACATGTAATTAAAAACTAATATGAGCTAAGAAGTTTACTAACCTTTCTTGAAGCTTGATCTTTGAGAAGCTCTTAGAAAGTTGCAACGCTCGTCTCCCCTCGCAGCACGTCTCTCTTCCTTTCCTCGGCACCTCGAGCAACCACGAAAGTTTCTATCACTAAATCACTCGAAATAAAGGAATTAATGAGTGGGCACTTTTAAACACTACGACTTAAGAACGAGTCTTGAAGTCGCAGAGCTAAACACTAGGTCGAGTGAGGACCTAGGTGCCAAAACAAGAAAAATCGAAAATAAACTAGAAAGAGAGAGACAGAGGAGTTCGGCCAAGTTCTAGAGAGAGAGTCTCTCAAATCTCTTAAACTTGGATGAATGAATTGTGAGGAAATGAGGCTCCTATTTATAGGAGATGTCTCACATTCAATAAGGTAGTTTCCTCTTCTACAGAATATCACATATTCATGAGCCAATTTCCTCTTTTCCCTCTTGAGACACTCGGCCAAACAAGGGCTTCTAGAAGCCTTGATTTGTTTCCTATTTTGTTCATGGTTTGCCTTTTTCTCAACTTGACCGATTCCCTTATGCATCTCATATGCAAATTTATTTCCTCTTTTTCTTTTGGCAAGTATCTTGATACATTTATGCACAAAATAATCTCTCCTATTTCTCTATAGGGTAGGCGCCCATATTTTCTAGAAAAGGCTTCTAGAATTTTCTTCACTTGTTCATGACAACATAAGAAAAGGCCCATTTAGAATTTTCAATAAAATGAAATTAATTCACCAGGCCCAATGATCAAGTCATGGCCGAGTGACATTAAGTCATCAAATGAACTTGTCAAAAAATTTATTGACATTCATTTCACCCTTTTGTCTCAAAAGACAAAAATACCATTTTGACTATTTTCGTTCTTGTTTTGACTTAGCTTCCAGTTTAACTATTCCTATCGATGTGATTCGTGACAGTGACCTCATGGACCCAAATGAACAAAGCTTGAGCTAAACACTTGGACTCAAAAGTTCACAAACCTTTTCCAAGTTTAGCTTAATGCCAACTGACTCCACTAAAGAGTTGACACTGAAAATCTCTCGGTTCAAATGAATTTATTTTCTACTTAAGAATTCACCTAATTATAATGAGCGGATCCACTGAATATTATCTATGCTACCCTTCATGAATGTCATCAGCTAGTCGGGATTTACTAAATTACCATTTTACCCTTCTAGCTATTATTTCCTCAACTCCTTTGTCGCTTGTGAATAAGTTAGAAACAATGTATTGACGAGGAGCTAACAAGTCACATTGTTTCATCCAAAAGAGTCAGGACTCAATTTGGACACTGGCCAGTTCATTTATTCACACTCCAAGGAACAAAGCATGAGGTGACATACATTGCATTTCAGCAATCTTGTACATGAATTCCTTATCTATGAGAACTTCACAAAGTTACTCATGACATACTCACAATTTAGTACTTCACCAATAGGCCCTGGTCGGAATCACATAGTGAGCCCGAACTCTGACTTTCTCAAATGAGAATACTAAGCTGTAAAATGGCATGTCTCATTTCAGGATTAAGGTAAGCATGATGCAATTCATACGTAGTGACTTCGAGACATAAGAGGTTAAATGGTTTGTTCTTATCTTGTCTCTAGAAGTGCACTGGTCAATTCAGTACCTTCGGAAGATACCTAGAAGAACTATAGAGTCTCCAACTCTCAATGCCTCATAACCAGGCATCATAGATTCTTCTAACAATCGTACTGAGGTCAATAGTCCTTTGACCCTAAAGTTGCAAATATATCGTTTTAAGCAAACTACGAAGAGTTTGTTCATGCAAATCTACATTTGTCTCTTCGTAAGTTGTTAAGTTTGTTTATGGACTAAACGACTAAGGTTTTATCATAAAGCTTCAAACAAAGAAAGAATGAATGAACATTTCAACTTTATTAATGAATGAATAGGCAATTACAAGCAAGAGTCTTCATGAGACTTTATTACATCAAATGTACAAAATAAAGATTACAACTCTTCTTGTGGGCACCATTGAAAACAGGAACAAATACTAAGGTGAATGAGAAAGTGACGAGGTCGACTGGACGAAATGACGAAGTCATTCCAGCTCGACTGGGCGAGGTCGACTGAAGTGGATATGCCAGCTCGACTGGGCAAGGTCGACTGGACGAAGTGACGCAGTCATTCCAGCTCGACCTCAAGGCGAGCTCGAACCCCAGACGAGCTCGACCTCCAGGCGAGCTCGAACCCCAGGTGAGCTCGACCTCCAGGCGAGCTCGACCTCAAGGCGAAACGGCACGGTCCGCGAGCTTCTCGCGGCGATTCTCGCCAACGGTCGCGCCTCCTCATTTAGTATTTATTTTTGGTTACCGTTCGAACTAACGGTCACGTCGCTTCGAAACGAACGATCGTTTGGCCAACGGTCATGTCGTTTGCGACTATAACCGTAGTTCGACCGAAATAGTGCGTCTGTTCGTCGAATCTCTTCGCGAACGGGTACGATTGCTTATATAATCCGACTTCGGATTCAGTAATCAATACAGGTTTTCGAACCAACTTTCTCTCTTCCAGAAACACTTATCCAGAAACACATTTCTTACTTATTTTCGGATTTTCACTCTGTCTTGGTGCAGTCCGAATTAGGCTTGTCGTATCCTGCGGTATTCTTGTACAGAAACCTTAAGACACTTTGGGGTACTCGAAATACTATAAGGAAAGCGTTCTTATGCGTGATTCAAGCCTCGACGTCTTCAATTTCGAAGAATTATCTAACAATATATATATATATATATATATATGTCTTTTATTTATTTATATATATATAAGGACAGTGTGCTTGTGATACGTATATATGATATATTGTGTAATTATATTATATACTATTATATATGAGGTTATTTCCTTATATATAAATTTTAAATGTGTACACATGTACGTGTAATAATTCATATATATGTATGTGTAGATATATATACATTATTGTAGTTTTTTTTTACTTATATCGAGTATATATGTATATATAATTGTTACATAGCTACATATGAATATATAATTAGAGAAAAGTTGGTATATTGGAAATATATATAATATAGGTTATTTATGTATAAATTATATAAAAGTTGTAGGTTATATATTATATATGCTATCGCACATTATATATATATATATATATATATATATATATATATATATTAGTTTTTGGACGTACGTGTTTATATATAATAGAAGTAATAATTAATATATTAAGAATATAGTAGGATTATGTTTAGGCTTTTAGGGTTTGAGCTTTTAGGGTTTAATCAAGCTCTATTTATACATACACCTCTTTTGTTTTCACGCTTCCTCTCTACTCTCTCTCCCCTATTCTTCTTATTCTTTGAAAATTCGTAGCTTTAGTTAGGCAACTCAATCCTTGAAGAAAAAAAATAGGTATGTATTTTTTCTATCTGGTTAGATTCAACAAAAATCGTTTCTTAAAACGCTTACTGTGGTTTCAAAAGTCGTTATTTTGCGTCGTTTCTTTTTCAAAAAGCTAGGTTTAAATGTCTTCTATCTAAATCTTCTATTCGGATAATTTTTTTTATGAAATACAGAATATTTTCTGATTATTCTCTAATCAGTGTGCAGACCCGATTCCTTGGTCTAACGTAATTCCGATTTTCAGACTTCTTAATATTTACTGTGAATTCAAAAATTATTATTTTGCATTGATTTTTTATGAAAACGTTATTTTTACATGTCTTCTATTTAAAAATGTAATCGAAAAATATTTCCATACTATACATAATATTTTCTAATTATATCACGATCTGTGCGTAGACCAGTTTTGGCACAAATTTTTAAAGTCAGATTTTATACTTGTTTTATTTTTAAGAAATAGTTGAAGGATGTTTTTGGCTATAATGAGTTTACAAAAAGTGCTCAAAATTATGTTTTATAGTTACAAAAATTTTTACAGAAGTTTTTTTTACAGAGTTTTAGTTTTCTCCTAAAACCCTAATAGCCAAGGGTATTTTAGTAATTTTTACGTTGAATGTCGTTTCTTAAAATTTCCAGAATCTAGAGTACGTCTTGAATCCTTCTAATTTCGTCTTCGACCAATGAGTTTTACTCCCGATTTGTCAAGATGAGAATAATCTCACTGCAACACAGATTAGTTCAAAAATAAATGTGATCAACATATTATTTATGAGTCTTATATGTAGTTTTATATACTTAAGTATGCGTTTTACTATCTGATGGTTGTTTGTTCTTTTGTGGTTTGATATTTGAGTGAGCTATGATTTGCAAGTTATGTGTTGATGTTATTTATTAGATGTAATTTGAAGTAGTGATTTATGTCTGGTAAGCTATGTGGTGTTAAGTTAAAGTAGATTTGAGAATGTACATGTTTTATTATTTAGTCATGTTTTTGTTTGAGCATATGTATGAAATTTTTTATTTACATGTCATATCTGTTTGTAACGAAATTCTTAAAGTGAAAAGATAAAGATTTACAAGGGAGTCGTACCGCCTTGAGAGGTTTTAATGAGAAGTTTCCCGGGGCGAGGCTCAAATGGGAAAATCTCTCGGGCCGAGGCCCTAATATGTTTATTAGATAGAGCGAAGTGTGAAACCCCGGAAAAAAAATGTTTTTACCTTATTAAAAGATTCCTAATTTATGTTATGAATTTTTTTAAAATCCTAAGAGTAGGATTTTTTTTGTGATATGATATATATATATATATATATATATATATATATATATATAATGTTTTTTTTTGTATTTATACATATAAATAGATATTACGTAATTTAGACTTGGAAATGATTAGTATGCATATAGGTGTTATGTGAATATATATATATATATATATATATATATATATATATATAAGAATGAGTGCAGAGAATGTACACGTATATAAATATAAATATATATATATATATATATATATATATATATATATATATATTATGTGTATACTGTGTCAATGATTATTATATGATAGTGGTATAGATATATGGTGTATATATTCATAAGTACGAAATACTTTTATATTTATTACTATGAAATATACTTACGGTGTATATGATAGTGGTGTAGCTATCTATGGTGTATATATTACCATGAGATATATTTTTGTATTTATTGTTTGAATATTTTTTCTATTTTTTTTTATTTCTTTAGTTGGTGGGTTACGAGGATCAATGGCAGTTATATATACATATATATATATATATGTATATATATATATATATATATATAGAAAGATTCTTTATAAGTATAAGGAAAAAGGGAGAATACGACTCGGTCCATTATATGCGGCTATATACGTAAAGAGATAGGGAGCAAGTCTGTTAGGGTTTTATTTTAGAAGTCTATAAATATCACACATTATGTTAGATTTTTTTTTCTTCTTTTTCTTCTGATCACGCTCAATTCTCTCAGCTCTCTCCCTCACGATATCTCTTCCCTTTTCCTCTCTATCCCTCTCTTCTTTTCCAAAAATAAAAATAAAAACCCTAATCACCAAATAGTCACCTTAATCTCTAAGTTTTGTTCAAGAAGTGTTAGTAAGTTTTTCCAATCTCTTTTAAGGTATTTTTCTTTATGCTCAGTTCATATCATTCCTTAAATTTTTTTTTTATGCTTTTATTTCGTTTTTCGTAAGAAAAATTAGGTTTAATATTTTCTATTTAGAAGTCAGTTTTAAGCAGTGTCAAAATCGCACGTTTTAAAATAGCTAAAGACGGTTTTTTAATCTTTTTACAGAATATACTCTCACATGTTATTTAATTGTGCTTTAAATTTTAGAATTTTTCGAGTTATCAATATTATTTTATGAATTAATTACGATCAGTGTGCAGACTTGTTTTTATTACCCCAATTCTTTTTACAACAAAACGTCTTGTTTATATACTTGCAAATTTCTTTTTGACCTAAAGTTTTCACACGACCTATTTCTATATGTTTTTGGTATCTAGTCCAAATTTTAGAATTTTTGGATGCCCACAGAATATATTTGGAATAAATTCCAAACGGTGCGCAGAATCGTTCCAAAACAGGTTTTTGTTTTTATTGCTTTCTTATACTTTTGTTTTTATTAAATAATCTGAGCGTATTTTGTATATGTCTCTGAAGTATGAAGTGTTCCAAATATTATTTTGCTTTTAAATTAATTTTTATAGATTTATTTTTTCAAAACAATATTTTATCGACCCCAAGGGTATTTTCGTAATTTTACACCTTCAGCCGAAATTTTGAAATTTCCAGAACCCGAGTGGTCTTTAGAACTTCTTCAACAGAAGCTTTATAATTTTTTTCCCATCGATTAGGTTCCGAGCCGCGTAGCCTTTCCGACCCGTCTAGTTTTCCCGAGCCGTCCTCGACCAACAGTCGTAATTTCCGAATCGAATGAGAGAATAATCTCACTGCAACACGGATTAGTTCAAAATATACTAAGTATCATGTGATATGAAGTATTTATGTATTCTATGAATTTTTGTGTGTGTGTTTGTTCGGATGGTGCTTGGTATGATATGGTATGACGATATGTGAGTTTATGTTATCTTATGCTGGGTATTAGAATATCTATAACACGTCTTATCTTTCTAGCTATGTTATCATGTATGTTTTTATCTTATGTCGCTCATGCTTTTAACGTAATAAACACGAAATACTTTTATATTTATTACTATGAAATATACTTACGGTGTATATGATAGTGGGGTAGCTATCTATGGTGTATATATTACCATGAGATATATTTTTGTATTTATTGTTTGAATATTTTTTCTATTTTTTTTTATTTCTTTAGTTGGTGGGTTACGAGGATCAATGGCAGTTATATATATATATATATATATATATATATATATATATATATATAATATATGTATATATATATATATATATATAGAAAGATTCTGTATAAGTATAAGGAAAAAGGGAGAATACGACTCGGTCCATTATATGCGGCTATATACGTAAAGAGATAGGGAGCAAGTCTGTTAGGGTTTTATTTTAGAAGTCTATAAATATCACACATTATGTTAGATTTTTTTTTCTTCTTTTTCTTCTGATCACGCTCAATTCTCTCAGCTCTCTCCCTCACGATATCTCTTCCCTTTTCCTCTCTATCCCTCTCTTCTTTTCCAAAAATAAAAATAAAAACCCTAATCACCAAATAGTCATCTTAATCTCTAAGTTTTGTTCAAGAAGTGTTAGTAAGTTTTTCCAATCTCTTTTAAGGTATTTTTCTTTATGCTCAGTTCATATCATTCCTTAAATTTTTTTTTATGCTTTTATTTCGTTTTTCGTAAGAAAAATTAGGTTTAATATTTTCTATTTAGAAGTCAGTTTTAAGCAGTGTCAAAATCGCACGTTTTAAAATAGCTAAAGACGGTTTTTTAATCTTTTTACAGAATATACTCTCACATGTTATTTAATTGTGCTTTAAATTTTAGAATTTTTCGAGTTATCAATATTATTTTATGAATTAATTACGATCATTGTGCAGACTTGTTTTTATTACCCCAATTCTTTTTACAACAAAACGTCTTGTTTATATATATACTTTCAAATTTCGTTTTGACCTAAAGTTTTCACACGACCTAGTTCTATATGTTTTTGGTATCTAGTCCAAATTTTAGAATTTTTGGATGCCCACAGAATATATTTGGAATAAATTCCAAACGGTGCGCAGAATCGTTCCAAAACAGGTTTTTGTTTTTATTGCTTTCTTATACTTTTGTTTTTATTAAATAATCTGAGCGTATTTTGTATATGTCTCTGAAGTATGAAGTGTTCCAAATATTATTTTGCTTTTAAATTAATTTTTATAGATTTATTTTTTCAAAACAATATTTTATCGACCCCAAGGGTATTTTCGTAATTTTACACCTTCAGCCGAAATTTTGAAATTTCCAGAACCCGAGTGGTCTTTAGAACTTCTTCAACAGAAGCTTTATAATTTTTTTCCCATCGATTAGGTTCCGAGCCGCGTAGCTTTTCCGACCCGTCTAGTTTTCCCGAGCCGTCCTCGACCAACGGTCGTAATTTCCGAAGCGAAGGAGAGAATAATCTCACTGCATCACGGATTAGTTCAAAATATACTAAGTATTATGTGATATGAAGTATTTATGTATTGTATGAATTTTTGTGTGTGTGTTTGTTCGGATGGTGCTTGGTATGATATGGTATGACGATATGTGAGTTTATGTTATCTTATGCTGGGTATTAGAATATCTATAACACGTCTTATCTTTCTAGCTATGTTATCATGTATGTTTTTATCTTATGTCGCTCATGCTTTTAACGTAATAAACACGATTAAAAAGTTAAGTAAGCAAGAGTGTCGTACCGCTCGAACTACGGAGGTAACTAGAGGAATTTCTCGAGCCGAACTACGGGCTCATATAGAGAGTTCCTCATATGTTTATGTATGTGACGGGGCGTTCTATGGGAGGTCGCAGCCCCATGGTTCGTTACCAAAGTGTACACTGAAATCGGTACGGCTACTCTAGGGGACCCCCGAACTAAAATACGATAGAATTTTAATAGGGTATATCATGTCACGGTTAAATTTAAAGTACTAATAACTGGTTCATGCATTTTATTTTATTGCTTATGTTTTGTGAGTTATAGTTATTCTCGCCGAGCGATAGCTCACTCTTTGTATATACGTCCGTGTTGTAGGTAAAAAACATATGAACAAGTGAGGAGGGTGGATCGGCGGCGGCGATAGCGAGAGGGTTGGGTTATGGTTGCCGTTTTCGAAAATAAAAGACTTCCGCTTTGCTTTCAGTTTTTCAATAATCCAAACCCAAGGTTTTATTTTTCATGGTTTAAGTTATGTTTTTTTTTTCAATTCCGTTAAAGGTTACGACTTTATTTATGGTATTTAATTACGATGGTATTTTGGGTTTTAGTTTCCGATTATGCAACTTCGACTTTTTGGTTGTTTTCGTTCATCAAGTTTTAAATGAAAATTTAGTTTTAGGTTATGAGTTTTCAAACTTTATATTTTAAGTTATGTTAAAAAAAATGTACCTCAGATTTTCTTAAGTTTTAAAAAGTAAGATAAGTAAGATGGTCCGAAAAGTCGAGTCGTCACACGAAGTGTGGGACCTTCCAACCTCATATCTTAACCTCTAAAGTGCGCAGTGAAATAGGTATGACTACCCTTGGGGCACCCCGAATTAAAAGTTGATAGAATCAAGAAAAGAAAGATCAAGTCACTGATTAATTTTAAAATACTAATAGCCTGTTCATGCATTGCATTACTTTTTTTATTGTGTGAGCTTTATATTTTTCTCGCTGAGCGTCAGCTCATCTCTTCGAAAAACATATACGTCTATGGTGTAGATAAACAACTTGCAAGGAACTGAGCAGAGCGGACTAGCGGCGTCGATAGTGAGATAGTTGGGTTATGGTTTTTCATTTACAGAATAAGTATTCCGCTACAAGTCTTTAAGAAATAAATTTTAAAGTTTTTATTTTCAATTATTTCAAAGTTATAAAGTTTCAAAGAGTTTTATAATTTGGTTGAGATTTAGAATATGGATTATGTTTTAGTTTTTTTGCCGCTTTGTTTGGTTTTAAATTCGTATTTTCAATTTTTCTTAAGCTACTCTGAAATGTTTGAAATGCATTCTTCATATTTTTCTTAAATGTTTTTGTTTTATTTAAGGTTTTTAAAATTTTGGATCGCCTTTATTCGATGTGTTTAAAAAAAATTCCTCCAATTTTTCTAAAGAATTTTCTTAAGTTTAAAAAGCAAGAAGAGTAAGACGGTCCAAAAAGTTGGGTCGTTACAATGTGGATCTCATTTCCATTTTTTATGGGCTTCTTTTTTTTCGGTTTTTATTGGCATATTTGATTATGTTTTTATACATCTGATTGTGTGAGGTGTCTATAGGCCTGGGTCCCACTTACTATTTTTTTTTAAATTTAAACGGCCACTTGAAACGTTGGTATTGTAATTTAGCCAACATTTCAATTAAGTTTCAAATATAGTCACAAATGATGACGTGACTTTATTAATCATAACAAATTACTAGATTAACCTTTATCAAAATCGGCTGAACATAAACATATAGCCAACGTTTTGATCGTAGCCAAATAATGTAGCTTTAATACACGTTAACTTGATTTATTCCATAATATTTTCTTTATTTTTTTGTGGTTCAAATAGTTGCGATATCATATTTTTGGGGTTAATTTTAGTTAATTTCCGTTATTTTACACGCAATAAATTTTGGCTGGTTGAAACGTTGGCTAGTAGTTGGTTTCTATGATTTATGTTACATAAGGGTATTTCCGATATTTTCTAACCGTTTATTTATGTAAATTGATAGATTACAAAATTTACCAAACGTTGGCTAATCCTTAAAAACCATGTTTAAAATTGATTACGTTGCTAGATTGCCCTTTTCTTTTATCTATATCTTTTTTTGAGATGTTCTTCCATATTCTCTTTATGTTTGTACTTTAAAGTTTAAATTCATTTTTTTATGTCAATCTCTTTTTATATACGCCAAATACAACATACTAACTATTATTAAATTTTGTTTTCAAATATTTGAAGACCAATATCAATCAATAAATACTTTTAACAATCATTTTCAACTACTTACTTTGTAAACCCCTAAAAATATTTTAAGTTGTACATAAACTTTAAATAGTTTAAATTTATTTTCAATTAACATACTATCTGTTGTCGCACAAAAATGAACAACTAGTTTAATGCTATGGGCAGTTCGACCCAAGGTCGGACCAAGTGGCCGCACTCGAGCTACCTTGGTGGAAGCTCAAAAGTCACGAGTTTTTGCTCTTGTAGCTCGAATGTGTTGTTCGCTCGTCACTGAGATCTGAGAACAAGAAAAAGAGAAATCAAATTTATAGGGGAGCAGATGCAGTACCTTTGACGCGCGCTCCGATGCTCATTATTAGTTTGATTGCTATGTAAGGTGGGAGGACAATATTCGCTAGTTAATATTTAAAAAAAGTGTGCTCGACAGAGGAAACAGAGTGCAGAGGATTTTCGGCAACGCTTCTAAACTTTAGAATCGAGTAATCTTGAGACAAAAGAATTGTGTCGTGTGAAAAATAACATTTATATAGAAAATAACGTATTGCTTAGTTAAAACCAATATTTAAATCTTCTTTAATTTTAAAAGGTTATTTCCATCCTAGGGTTTTATTTGTAAATATTAAACTCTTTGAGGGAGGTTTTTATAAGATTGTATCATTTGTTGTGAGAGGAACATTAAGAGTTCGTTTGGAACCCAACAAATAGGAGGGAAAGAAAGATGAAGACTACATATTTTTATTCATCAGGTTTGAGTTTAATAGCCAGTTGTATAGAGTATATTACATACCGTTATTTACAAATTGCAATGTTGATTCTTTCATGGCAGAGTTTTCATAAACATAGCATTATAATCATAATTTATTTTAGGCGATCTAGCAATGTAGCCAATTTCAAACGTGATTTTAAAAATCTAGCTAACAGTTTGGTAAATTTAGTAATATAGTCATTTATAGAAATTTAAACGGATAGAAAATGCTAGAAATACCCTTGTCTAGTGTAACTCATGGAAATAAATCACTAGCCAACGTTTCTGCAAGCCAACAAATAAAGTCAACTTACTTAGTTAAAAGAGAGAGTGAGCATACTAGCCCAATCAACCCACCAATATTAAGAGAATAGCCCAAGTTTGAATAAATTAAGTGAATAGCCCAATTAATATTTCACTACCTAAATTACCCTCATATATAAGAGCAAAACTCAATTTTCTCAAAACCTAAACCTAAACTCGTTCTCATCTTCGTCCATTTCACGCCACCGATCCACTTCACGCCGCCGATCGCCGCCGATCCATTTCACGCCGCCGCGTCGTCGCCAATCATTGTCCATCCTCGTTGCTGATCCCTAACGTCGTCGGCGAGATCCGCCATAGACGCCGTCGATTCCGTCGAGCTCCGGCGGCGGCGATGCTCGGAGAATCGACGGCTCAGATTGACTCGAAAATCGGCGGGGGGAGAGGAATCGGCGGCGTAGAGGAAATTGGTGGCGATGGAGGGGATTGAGGAGAGGCACTTTGTAAATTCGCGAATCGGTTAATTTAATTAACCTACTGGAGTGAGTTAGGTTAATTAATTAACTGATTCGTGAAGGATTTGAAATTCACAAAAAAATTACAAAAATCATAACTTAAGTCAATTGATATTTAAAGCATTCAATTAATTAACCTAATTCCGAATTCAATCATTTAGTAAATTAACTTTACTCACAAAAAATCAGAACCTAAACTAATATTCAACCAATAAGTTAATTAATTAACCTAACTCACTCCAGTAGGTTAATTAAATTAATCTATTCGCGAATTTACCAAGGGCGTTATGGTCTGAGTCGAAAATATGAGCTATTTGCTTAATAAAATGAAATTTGGGCTATTCCCCCAATAAGAATGACAAACTTGGCTAGTTACAACAAATTTCACTAGTTAAAAAGGCTATAGTCCACGCTTGAGATTTAAACTTCAAATATTTAAAAGGCAATTCATTGTTGATTATAATATAGGAAAATAAAGTACATATTGATTAAAATATGTAATGAAATTCTGTCACATACGACGCGTAATGAAATATTGATTAATTCACAAAGTCGTATAAAATATGACTGACTATTAGCTTAGTTCCGATAAATATTTTTATTTCTAAATCATTAATAAATTTTCGCTAATTATCGTTAATAGATACCGATTTGTATGATTTGAGATTTTTAACTTGTACATCGTTAGTAAATTTTCGTTAATTAACGTTAATAGGTGCTTGTTTGTATGATTTGGGGCTGTAAAAATTCTAATTTTTTTCGATGCCTGCTATAAACGTTTTTCATATGCTCAAGATAAAAAAAATAACTACTCCCTAATTAAGGGGATATATTCGTGTGGATTAAAAGAGAAAGTCAATGAAAATCAAATCCATCAATTATAGCAAATAATTGAACTACAAAATAGGAAAGAAAATATCATGGAATAAATTCATATAACGTGTATTAAAGCGATGATATTTCAACAAAACGTTGGCTATATGTTCTTCAGCCGATTTGCAAAGCAACCAATTGGACTACAAATTAGGAAATAAATTATTATGGAATAAAGTTCTAAGGATGTGTATTAAAGCTTTAATAACGTGTATCAAAACGCCTAACGTTGGCTACATAATCTGCCACATTTTACATAAAAGATAAACATGTAATTTCCAATATAAATAATAAACCCAGGTCATCACATGTAGCTACAATAGAAATTTAGTTAAAACGTCGGCCAGATTGCAATTGCAATATTTCAAGTGGCTTTAGTCTATGTAAAATTTTCATTTATTTTTATGTTCCTTTTATTTTGGCTCAGGGGTAGAACAATAAATTAAAGTTGAGAGTTGCAGCCGATAATTTTTTTTATTGCGAAATAATCGATAAATAAATCGTATAGTACATCTTGATAAAAATTTAAATTAAATTTATCAAGAAATATTAAAAAAAATGTTTCAAAATGTATCCTTCAATATAATTCAAAATATAAAATGACTTGATGTAGTGGCATCAAATGATTAAAATGTAGGATGATTGAATTAGTGTCCATCCTTCTAAAAATAGGAAATTACGGTGGCCAATTATAATTGCGATGAAAGTAATGTGAGAATTTGAAAAACAAATGTCCATAAAAATTACTGTAGCCGACGGAAATTATAGTGGTCGATGAAAAGTACTACAAAAAATATTGTAGATATAATTTAAAAATATATTTTTTTTTATATATTGTTGGAACTTGTATTCAAATTGATCAAACACGATTAATATAAATATATAAATCAAAGATTTCCTTTTTCTTGTATATATAGTTATGAAAAGAGGTTTAGAAAAATGATTTTAGAAAATAGATCAATAAAATATATATGAAAAAGATAGACTTTTATATTTAGGCTACACAAATCACATAGCATTTGAAAATCTCTTAACATATATACACGGATAAACAAGTTGGAGACGGCCAATATGCTTGCTTACACGGATAAACAAGTTGGAGACGGCCAATTAAACAACGTTATCATCATAAAAGTTTTACCAAAATATCAATTCCATCGTAGATATTCGTAGTAAATCTCAATGTTTGTTGAAGAATAGAAGGTCGGAAACGTTTACAAACCAGGTAAGTTAAAAGTATTTAAAAGGCGTGTTTACTCAAATTCTTGGCTTCTTGTTGGATATGGATGTTGTAGGGGAATGAATCTCATTTTTCTTCTGCGGTGCGTCTTCTTTTTCTTGATTTAGTTGTGGCGACTTGCTTTCGCGATCGACACTGCATGATTCTTTGTCTTCCTGCCCATCTTTGATAGAATTAAGTTCAGTGAGCTTGTAAACTTGATTAACAGTGAATTGTTGTTGCATTCTTGTTGATGTGAAACTTTTCGTGCATTGAACAAAAAAATGCTTTTGTCATAGCTTCTTCGGCCTTAAATATTGCTTTCAATGAAGTTTTTTGTGAATCCTGTTGTAACAGAATATGGATAACCATTACTTATTGAATTAAATATTTAGATAAAAAAAATATTATATTGATTTACCCGCTCTAAAATGTTGGATATTTGGGCAGCCTTGCATGAGAAGAGCTTTTCACAGTAAAACCGAAGCATGACTTCCAACTTATTTGAACCATCAGTCAAAATAAATTGAATGCGTAGCCTACAAAACATAATGTTGCATGAGTAAAGAATTTTAATTTTAAATTTGGTATTAACAAATACTATTCATAGTACATACCATGGCACGACTTTGCTTTTCTCCGTTTTGCAGTTTTGGCATGTGAAGCGTCGATTAATTGGTATTTTGGTTCCTTTCTTGCATTTTGAACATCCAGTATAGTAGAAACATTATTCATAATTTTAGACCAATGTCGTCGCTTTGACCCAAAAATTTCCAGATTTTTCCTCTTATTCATATTTAATAATTAGGCAATAAATATTGCAATTGAGCATAGTTTATAATTTATAAAGAAGCATTGTGTGATACCTTCATAATGATATTTATGAAATCATCAAGTTGCATTAAATTGCATTCTTTAGGTGGTGGAATTAATAGCGTTGAGGGGTTCTTCTTTTGTTCCTTTGCCCACCTTTTTAGAGTTGATGCATTGTCTGTATTCCTATTTTTTTTATATAATAAAAGTTAGTGGTGCATTCTATATAATAATATTTGAAAAGGAATTTAAATGAATACAACATGCATATATACCACGAAGAAAGTGTTTTGGCAATGAAAAATTTAGGGTTGATAAAAATTGTGCTCGATCCTTTTTGTTGATAAGACAACGCCACCTGCGAAAATGGAACAATTTTTTTTTTATTTATTTATATTTTTTTCTGTTGGTACAAGGTTGAATTGCATTGAACCTTGTAATGCATAAAAAATTATAAAGAAGCATTGTGTGATACCTTCATAATGATATTTATGAAATCATCAAGTTGCATTAAATTGCATTCTTTAGGTGGTGGAATTAGAGCATCTTTAATGGTTTAGCTTAGGCTATTGCTTAGCTAAATAGTATTTTTGTCACATAGATTTTCTAGAGCTAAATAGTTAAGCAACTAGCTTAAATTAGCCAATTTGCTTAGATTTGCTTAGCTAAATCAATAGCCAATATGCAAAACAATGGTTAAGCAACTAGCTAAACATTTTTGATATTTGCAAGCAAATCCCTACAATTCTTAAGCAAGAAACCATTAAAGATGCTCTTAATAGCGTTGAGGGGTTTTTCTTTTGTTCCTTTTCCCAACTTTTTAGAGTTGATGCATTGTCTGTATTCCTATTTTTTTATATAATAAAAGTTAGTGGTGCATTCTATATAATAAAATTTGAAAAGGAATTTAAATGAAATAACATGCATATATACCACGAAGAAAGTGTTTTGGCAATGAAAAATTTAGGGTTGATAAAAATTGTGCTCGATCCTTTTGTTGATACCTGCGAAAATGGAACAAAAATTATTATTATTATTTTTTTTCTGTTGGTACAAGGTTGAATTGCATTGAAGCTATTCATATTAAAAAAATAGTTTTACTTCGATTACATATAGTCATATTAAATACTCAATGCTTTATTTCTCCTAGTTAAATAACATTTAGGTAAATCATATCGCCGAGGTTTATTGGCTTAATCCAATGATGAACTTGACCTTGAACACGAAAAGTATAAACCCCCGCCTTTTATTGCAACAAATTCTCGTCCAAATTAACACCCATTGAATTGAACGCAAAATTAGAATGATATATTCTAACATAATGACGAAAATTGTCTGATTCATACCCACTCCAACATAATAAATCCCAAAGAGTAGCAGGCGTTACTTCATTTCTCAAACGGATCTGACCAGATTTAGAACTTGTGGATGGTTTGGTAATTCATAATCTTTGAACAAGTTCTTGGAATAACCAATATCTGTATAACATAAAAAAAGAAGATAATAAAGACGACATTAAGAAATGGTTTGAACATGTTACGTATCTTTGTAGCTTATTAAAAACAAAACATCAAATACATTACTATGAAAAATTGAGTAAAGAAATAAATTAAGGAATACCAGCATGCAAATTGTTGAGTGCTAGATCAACGTCTAAGATTTGTTGTGATAAAACGAAAGACCTTCTACGCTTTTATTATTGGACTTAGGACGACCAATTTTCTGTAGTTGAAAATAAGAGTCATTTGAGACAGTATTAAATAAAAATAATATTAACAAAAATACATTCTTGAACATAATAAGCTTACATTGTGCTGTAACTTCTTCATCAAACAACTCAATGTATCTTCTTCATCAAACAACTCAAGTACTCAGCTAACAAAGTTTCAGAAGGTATTAAGGTAGTGCCTTCATTTATGGAAGATGACTCCATAGGATTTTGCTCAACAATTCTCCAAACATTAGATTCTAAAGTATAATATTAATTATTAACAAAGTTTGAATAGATAATACATTTTTTTTGTTCAAGCTCAAGTAAAACTTTGTTTCGAAACTACAGCTTTGAGTGATTCAAGTAGTCTTACAACAACATTTCAGAAGGAATTGTGTAGACGCTTTGATTGGTAGAGGATGTTCCAAAGACGTGCTAAAAAAAATGTTAACGCTTTAAAAAATTAACTGGAAGAGAGATTACATGGCGAAATGTCTCTAACATAGACGAAAGTAGCGACAATACAAATGAAACCTCTAACCTGTGAATATGTGAAATAGTACTCATTGTGATGAGTCATTTTTCTTTTCTTATACTGCTTCATTTGTGCCCATCAATCTACACTAATAAGAAACTTAACGCATAGCCAAAAAAGAATGTCATTTTGGATGGGGAAAATATCAAGAGTATCCCTCGTGTTTAATCGAAATGCGAGATTTATCCATTCGATTTCTAGAAATATCAGACATATCCTTTCAATTTAATGTAAATGACATATATATCCCCTAAAAAAATGTTATATTACAAATATCACCATTTTCGTTTATTTTTTACAAAAAAATAATTTGAACTTACCAAAATACTTTAATGAAATAATTTTTTATTTTCTATTCTATATACAAAAAAAAAAAAAAAAATTAAAAAATTTCTTTATAAAAAGTTAATGATTTTTCTTTTATAAAGAGAGATTTTGATTTTTTTTAATAAAATAGTAAATACATATTTATTCTATTAAGGGTATTTTGAGGAGTTCAAATTATTTTTTTTATAAAAAAATAAACGAAATTGGTGATATTTGTAATATAACATTTTTTTAGGGGATTTATATGTCATTTATATTAAACTAAATATATATATCAGATATTTCTAGAAATCGAAGGGATAAATCTCGTATTTCGATTAAACACGAGGGATACTCTTGATATTTTCCCTGATATCATCAAATAACCATACCGATGTCTTTGGCAAAGATAGAAGCAGACCACTTGTTTGGTGACAGCAATTACCTATCACCATTTGTAGCAAGAATGAAATTCATTCACTCCAAAATAGACCCACAATATTTGTCTATCGCTTTAAGTCTCAGCATTTCTTTTTTCTTTTTTCTTTTTTTAAAGCACCATTACTGCTTGTGGGATTGAACCCACAATAAGGGCTCAATTTCTTTTTCTAAATATTTTTTAAGAAAAAAATAATATACCAAGGTTGATTATACAACTTGCATTTTATTATCTGCAAATACCTCTCCTCTAAATTTTTGGTTCTTAATTTTGTTATCCCTTATACCGAACTTAGAAACAAGTGTTTTCTTCATTTTCCATCTAAAGTTCACCAATTATTTCTTCCTCCACTCATTTTACAGTCTACCAAAGATAAGGTTCACTCCAGAGGTTACACAATAGAAAAATCACAGATAACAGAGATAAGAATTTGCCACAATTACATTTGCTTAAATTTTAAGTCCATATTTGCCAAAGTAGTGAATAAGAAGATTGGATTTTACCTTCTTGAATGTCGACGGGTTAGTTTATATAAGCGATTTTGTCCCAACTATGAATTTGCGGTGCATCTTCTAATTCATCAATTTCCTCTCCAACACTCCACAAGTACAACCGCAATGGTACTCTACTACCTTCCCAGTTTCACACAAATAAATCAGTAAACAAGATCAAGCTAGGTAAAAAAAAAAAAAAAAGCATTCGAGTCTCTTTAGCATTAAATGAAAAGGAAAATAAGTTCAATATTTCAATCCCATAATGAAAATCCCATTATAGAACGAGGATATAATAACCACAATGACCTGAACAAGTCGTCAACAAGTAAACGAAAGAGAGAACATAAATCAAAATCTTTGTAGTAATAGCTTGACTAACCTAGTTTGGTAGAGAATTCATCAGGTATCTACCCAAGCTTCAGTTTGGACGAAACTCGTGTGTACGCTTCCAAATTACCTGTAATAAAATTTGTATTACGTTTTGCCGCCAAAGGACTATTTTCTTAAAACCCAACATAGCAAAACCAAACAAGTATAGCTCTCAATTTCACATTTCTACACGAAAAGTGATCTGTGAAATTCTGATTAGTTGCAAAGGCAAGATGTCGCACACAATGTGTTGACAAAGTGTCCGACAACCTGCTTGAACACAGATATGGATAAACAACAAAACAGTGCAGAAAACAAAGTACACACGATATGGTTACCCAGTTCGGTGAAACACACCTACATCTGGGGGTACGCTGCCAGTGGAAATGATTTTCACTACCTTGTAGTCAATAGTACACACAAGGTTTATATCTGATTACAATCAACAAATCAATAAAACCTAGAGACTATTACTACCAGTGATCACCTAGACAGGGACTCCCCATGAATTTGAGCTCCGTCTCAATTCCACTCTTCGAACAACCTCCTGGCTCGGATGACCTTTAGTCTTCAGTGATACGTGAACCTTCAATCACGAAAAGCACAAGAACCCAACTCTCACATACACTCAATCTGTGGAATAGTGTTTGAGAGAATACACCACTTGAAACCAAAACACACAGCCTCCCAGTCCGCCGGTCTTGCACGTCTAAGAGCTCTGAGTGTTTGATCAAAAGTGTCAAGGCTGCTAAGGGAGAGCACACGGCTTTTATAGCAGCTTTATAATCCTGGAAGATATCTCGGGTTTCCTTACCCCGCCTCAAGCGAATATCACAAAGTAAATACTCCATCAAGGTGAATATCGCATAGTAAAGACTCCATCAAGGCGAATATTGAGCAATGAAGATGGCAGCGAGAGATATCTTGCAATGAAGTCACCAACGAGGCAGATATCTTGTAATGAAGACAGTAGCAAGACAATAACTCAGCAATAAGTCATCAGCGAAGCATCTTGAGCAAAACTGGAAACTTGCCTGAAAAAGAATCTTCATACAGAAGGAAAGATGTCAAACCAGAAGTGGAAACAAAACAACCGACATCTTTCCTTACAACTTGCACTAAAAAATAAAGCCAACAAATAACGTATCAACAATCTCCCCCTTTGGCTATTTTTTAGGCAAGCACTTCCAGGACCAGTTCTCATACAAGCGTCATGACCAGAGAAGAGATTCAAAATAAAAGACCTCATGACGCCTCTCCCCCTGATTGCCTCAAAATAATACCAAAGGCAAGGATCGACCAACACAGAGAGAGGAACAACAGCCTGTAAAGGAATGAGAACTAGAAAAACAACATATCATTCATCAAAAGGTACGAGAAAGCTGTCTTACAAACCAAACGAAACACATTAGTCTGAAACACACAGGAGCAGAAGCAAGAGATGTCTTGAAAAGAGAATATTACAGACCAGGTTTTTGAGAGAAAAGAAAAAAAACCGGATCAACCAACGATATCGTGATCACTCTCAGAGACATACTCATCATCTTCAGTTTCAGACTCTTCGGCGGCTTTAGAAACATGAGACCCAGCGACTTGATCTAGCTGAGAAGAGACAGCAGAGCTCGGGGCAGAAAGGTCCTTGATAAGAGCTTCACACTTGATTTTCCTGGAGGAGAGATTCTCGATTGTCTTTTTTAGAGTCTCAACCTCTTCAAGAAGTTCCTTCACCACTTTTCTCTGAACATCTTCTGTCATGGATCTCAAGTGAACATTGCTCGCAGGGGCGTCAGATGTCTCGTCAGAAGGTCTGACAAGATCTTGGGCATGTTTCCCTTCAAATAACTTGGGACTGAAGGTGAGGGCACTAGGTCGTTTACCCACCACATCTGAACCTCTTAAGATGTTCTTGTTTTGATCAAGCAGGATCCCAGTGATAAGAGAGGGGAAGCCAATGGGAAGCTTTACAGCAAAAGACTTGGCGTGCTTTGCCAAGTGATCAAAAACAAAATCACCAAAGTCAAATGAGGAGCGTGTACCTATCTGGAAAATGAGACGAGCGAGATCTGCCGTGATGCTTGACCCATGAGAGGAGGGAGCCCAATTGGCGATGCCAATGCGATACAGAACGGAGTATTTGACAGTAAGCTCGGCAGATGGCAAAGTTCCCTTTGAAGGCCAGACCCTGGTCTCGTTTCCAGTGATTTCTTGCGCGATGATGTCCAGAGAAGGTACCCGATCAGCTGTGATGATCTTCCCACGACCCAAGAACTTGTTGATCACATCTGGAGAGATCTCAAAACAATGTCCTCTGACGAAGACTTTCCTGAACTCTGTGTCTTCTGGAGAATCAAAGGAAGGGGAGAGATTAACAATGAATTCTTTTACCAGCGCCGGATAGAACACCCCAATGCTAGTGACCGTCCTCAGCATCTCGGCGTCGTGAAGGAGCTCCATAATGGCATCAATTTTCAGCGCCTCAGTGGATAATTCCTTTTCAGGAAAAATGGCACGATGGTACACATATCTCCACTTGAGAACACCATCTTCTTTGTGGAATGAGACATTATCCATGGGAGCAGCGGGGATATTCTTCGGGAGCTTTTGCCCTCCTACAGACCTCTTGTTTCCCAAACCAAGAGGGATAACAGATTCTTCTTCTTCAACCACCTGTTCCTCAACAATAGGAGACAAGGGGGTCTGAGCCGACTTCTTTACCCGTTTCTTAACCATGCCCATCTTTTCCTTTTTCTTTTTCTTGACCGGGATGAGGACAGCAGAAGTGCTTTCTTCCGGAGACTTCTTCTTCTTCCTCTTCTCCGACAGAAGAGTGGCTAAGCAGACCTCATCATCTCTCTGAATCTTCTTCTTTAGAGAAGCGAGAATGTCATCTCCAACGTCCTGGACATGATCTCCCTTCCTCTTTTGCCCCAGAGAAGATGTAGGCACATCTTTCGTGACATCTTTATTCAAGCCCATCATGCCTCCAATGGCATCCTCAGGAGTAGCCTCATGAACATGGGGAAGCGAATTTCTATTCCTAGAACTATCAACCGGGATATTAGAAGCTTTAGGGTTACCTCGAACAATCTTGTGAGGACTCTCGATAGGGGATCCTCCAGAACTTCTTCTTCTTCGGAATCAGCTTTGTCTTGTGTCTTTTCTGAGGAGGAACTGCTGGAGCTTGCTTCTCCTGTGATGTCAGCGATGGAAATAGCAGCTTTCTTGAATATTGCGCTTCTGGCGGCGGAAAGAGATGAGTTCTCAGGAGGCACCGATGACCCAGCGATTGCACCTCCGGCCTGACCATCGGCGCGTATGCTGGGTCTCAGACCTTGAACCCTAACACCATGCATGTTGCTTTCAGCGCCAGGTTTCTTTGTTGCGACATTTTTCTTCTTCATTGTGGCTTTCTCTGAGGGAGTGGTAGTACTGATCCCACTTCTTGTGCCAACCATTTTGAATGAAAGATTTGGGAAACTGCCAGACAGATAACTGTCAAAAGAGGTAAGAAAGCAAAAATGGGAAACAAAGCTTAAGAGCGCCGAAGAAGAATGGGAAATTTCGAAAATCAAACAAGAAATAACTTCCCCTTCTTTCTCGGGAGTGTAACCGTCTGCATGAGTGAGAACACGGCATGGTGAAATACGACGTCGCGACACGAAGTGGGCTTTGATCGATCTTAGGCCCAGAGAAACAAGAATTGGCATTGTAGCCCGGCAAATCAGTCGAATGGGCCAACCAGATACATGGGCCCATGAGAGGAAAAACACAACAGTAATGCGAACAAGAGTCAGCGAAGGATTAGCACATAAGTTAAGACCAAAAATTCCTCCGATAAACAGTAATTGCTATTGATCAATAACGCATAACCCAAGAGAAGATCTGAGATTTTCAAACCGGTTAGCATCCAAAGCCTTGGTGAAAATATCTGCAAGCTGTTTCTCGGTGTGAATGTATTCGAGATTGATCTTCTTTTCTTCAACAAGATCTCGAATGAAATGATGTCTGATCTTAACGTGCTTGGTCTTACTGTGTTGAACTGGATTCTTTGAGATGTTGATGGCGCTAATGTTGTCGCAGAACAATGTCATGACATCTTGTCCAACATCATATTCAGCGAGCATCTGTTTCATCCAGAGGAGCTGAGTGCAACTACTCCCAGCAGCGATGTATTCAACCTCAGCTGTGGACAAGGAAACACAGTTTTGCTTCTTGCTGAACCAGGATATGAGATTGTTTCCAAGATAGAAACATCCACCAAAAGTACTCTTTCTATCAACCGTGCTACCTGCCCAGTCAGCATCACAGTATCCCACAAGCGTAGAAGAAGTATCATATGTATACAGTAAACCAAAATTAGCAGTTCCTGAGATGTACCTTATGATTCGCTTAGCTTGAGCCAAATGGCTAGCTTTGGGATTGGCTTGATAGCGCGCACATACACCTACTGAGTAGGCTATGTCTGGTCGGCTGGTAGTGAGGTAAAGAAGGCTGCCAATAATACTCCTGTAGAGGCTTTGATCCACAGATTCTCCATGCTCATCCTTAGTGAGTTTGATGTGAGTAGCGGCAGGGGTCCGCTTGTGAGAAGATTTTTCCAGGCCAAACTTCTTCACCAAGTTTTTGGCATATTTACTTTGGGAGATGAAGATACCATCACTCATTTGTTGGATCTGAAAACCCAGAAAGTAGTTTAACTCGCCGTCCATACTCATCTCAAACTCTGACTGCATTTGTCGAACAAAAAGATCCACCATCTTGTTTGACATTCCTCCAAAGACGATATCGTCAACATAGATCTGAGCTATCATGAGATTGTCATTCTCCTTTTTCACGAACAAGGTCTTGTCAACGCCACCTCGAGTATAACCATTCTGCACAAGAAACTGGGTCAGTCTCTCATACCACGCACGAGGAGCCTGCTTAAGGTCGTAGAGAGCTTTTCTGAGTTTGTAGACATGCTGTGGAGAGCTGGGATCTATGAACCCTTTTGGTTGTGCAACATAGACTTCCTCATTCAGGTACCCATTGAGGAAAGCACTCTTAACATCCATCTGATAGAGCTTGAATTGCAGGTGACACGAGATGCCAAGCAGAAGTCTGATAGCTTCAAGTCTCGCAACAGGGGCAAAGGTTTCATCAAAGTCTACGCCTTCCACCTGTGAATAGCCCTGCGCCACAAGTCTAGCTTTGTTCCGAGTTATATTACCATGTTCATCAGATTTATTCTTAAAAATCCACTTAGTTCCTATGACATTCACATTGTCAGGTTTAGGAACCAGCTCCCAGACTTCGTTTCTTTCAAACTGAACAAGTTCTTCTTGCATAGCATTAACCCAGTATTCATCATCAATAGCCTCATTAACATTCTTAGGTTCAATCTTAGAGACAAAGCAGAGATTACCAATCATCTCCCGGTAGTTAACAAGAGGTTTTGGACGAGTCTTTATTCCTTCACTGATTTTGCCAATCACCTCATGAGCCGGATAATTTTTCTGAATTCTTTGGGAAGGAATTCTCTGTTCAGTCTCAGGAGGGGATCCTTCATCTGGAACAATGTCGCTTACTTTGTCATCAGTCCTGACATTTGGATTTCCAGTGGAGATGTCGTCCAAAGAGTTTTCAGCATCTGTCCTGACATCTGTGTTACTAGGAAAAACTTCATCCTCATCATTAGGACTGTTAGTAACATTATGATCATCATTTATCACCTCATTTATGGATTCCATCATAGTCTTAGTGCGTTTGTTAAAAACACGGTATGCACGACTATTTCTAGAATATCCAAGAAATATACCTTCATCACTTTTTGGGTCAAATTTACGCCGAGGATCTCTGTCAGCAAGAATTTAACAAACAGAACCAAAGATATGAAAGTATTTCACATTCGGCTTTCTCCCCCTCCATATTTCATAATGAGTGCTGGAAGTACCTGGACGAATAGTAACTCTATTGTGAATATGGCAGGCAGTATTGAGAGCTTCAGCCCAGAAATGTGATGGAATATCCTTGGCCAACATCATCACTCTAGCCATCTCTTGGAAGGTTCGATTTTTCCTTTCAACAATTCCATTTTGTTGTGGTGTGATTGGAGCAGAGAACTCATGGGCTATCCCTTCTTCAGTACAAAACTTAGCAAAGCTCATGTTCTCAAATTCCCTCCCATGATCACTCCGGATTCTGATCACTTTGCCTATGCTTTCTCCTTTTTCTCTCTGAACCTTCTTACATAGAGCTTCAAAAACAGCAAAAGTGTCAGATTTCTCATGAATAAAATCAACCCACGTGTACCTGGAGTAGTCATCCACACAAACGAACACGTATCTCTTCCCTCCAAGGCTCTCGACCTGCATCGGTCCCATCAGGTCCATGTGGAGAAGTTCCAGAACACGAGATGTGGTAAGATATTGCACCATCTTGTGAGACGTCTTGACCTGTTTCCCAATCTGGCACTCACCACAAATTTTTCCTTCTACAATTTTCAGGTTTGGGACACCGATGATGGCTTTCTCAGAGACAATTTTCTGCATGCTTCTGAGATTTAGGTGACCAAGCTTTTGGTGCCACAGCTTGGTTTCGTCAACTTTGGTCAAGAGACAATTGTTGTTGGTTACGGGAGACCACAAATAGCAGTTGTCACGAGATCTGTTTCCTCGCATAAGTTTATCCCGTTCTTCATTAATTACCACACACTTATCACGAGTAAAGTTGACATGCAAATTCAGATCACAAAGCTGACTAATACTAATAAGATTAGCAGTAAGTCCTTCTACCAACAAAGCCTCAGTCAGACAAGACATACCAGGATAGTTTAATTGACCTTTACCCAAAATTTTGGCTTTTACTCCATCTCCAAAGGTAACATGACAGTTGGAGTAAGGTTTCACGTTGGTCAGGAAGGTGTGATCACCAGTCATGTGACGAGAGCAACCACTGTCGAAATACCAGTCATTCCCGGTGGACGCACTCAGAGATGTGTAGGCAATATTGGCACGATAGGAGGCATTTTTTACTCTCCATTCCAGCCGAGTAGTAGGTTGTTGACGAGATGAGACCTTCATGTGGATGGACCTTTGCTGACGGACATTCCTCCCATACAACCGATAGCAAAAAGGACGGATATGTCCCTTCCTACCACAATAATGGCAGACCCAACAAGGTCTGTTGATAGGAGACCTGGTTGATCCAAATTGATGATGTCGAGAAAGGTCATGAGACTTGTTGTTACCAGATGGTTGAGGCATGTTTCGCGACATCTGGCTAGTCTGCTTTTGAGGAACGAACGTAGTCTGGGATGATGAAGCTCCATGGGTATATCCAAGCCCCTTCATGTTCTTCGCAGGTTTGCCGATGGTGAGGATTTTGTCAAGGCTGTCAGTCCTAGAGCTCAGCATTATGACCGTTTTAGTCATGTGATCGAGTTCGCCATTCAGCCGACTGACTTCCTTCTTCAGATCCACAATTGTCTCCAGGAGCCTTGCCTTATCTTTAGTCAGGGTAAGGATAAGAGCACTCTGTTTGTCTAGAATCTGGGATTCCTCAACCCATTTGGTGTGCAAGGTATTTTATGCTTCATTCATAGCATCGTCAGATAGTTCTTTATCTAGAACATATTTATGAGAGCATTCACCAAATTCATTAGTAGACTCATGAGTATGGACAGAGGCAGTAAAGGCTACAAAGTTACTTATCTTATCTGAGTCGCTATCTTCATCTTCTTCATCTGTCATTGGTTTCCCGAGAGAATATGATTCATTGGCGAGATCACGAATGCGAACGTTGAACTCAGCGACTGTTTCATCCTCGAGCATCGTGAGGGCTTCAAAATTGGTTGTGAGATATTGAAGCTTTTGTTCTCGGACCTTTGTAGTTCCCTCATAGGCAACAGCGAGGATTTCCCAGGCCTCTTTGGCAGTAGTGCAAGTAATTATCAACCTGAAAACATCTTTATCGACTCCGTTAAATATAGCATTGAGAGCACGGGAGTTACCAAGGGCCGCCTCATCTTCAGTGGGGGTCCAGTCCTTTTCGGGTTTTGTGCCAGTACGGGCTCCTTTGTCATCAGTCGTCATAGGAGCTTCCCACCCGTGTATCACAGCTTTCCATATGTTCGGCTATCAAGAGACTTCAAAAAAGCGGTCATGCGTGCCTTCCAATATCCATAGTTGGTTCTGTCGAGTACTGGAGGGCGATTGACAGAACCTCCTTCTCGGGAACTATCCATAATAGGCAATCAGAAAAAAAATCCAGGAAACCACCTAAGAGATCAAGGTGCCTGCTCTGATACCAATTGAAATTCTGATTAGTTGCAAAGGCAAGATGTCGCACACAATGTGTTGACAAAGTGTACGACAACTTGCTTGAACACAGATATGGATAAACAACAAAACAGTGCAGAAAACAAAGTACACACGATATGGTTACCCAGTTCGGTGAAACACACCTACATCTGGGGGCACACTGCCAGTGGAAAGGATTTTCACTATCTTGTAGTCAATAGTACACACAAGGTTTATATCTGATTACAATCAACAAATCAATAAAACCTAGAGACTATTACTACCAGTGATCACCTAGACAGGGACTCCCCCTGAATTTGAGCTCCGTCTCAATTCCACTCTTCGAGCAACCTCCTGGCTCGGATGACCTTTAGTCTTCAGTGATACGTGAACCTTCAATCACGAAAAGCACAAGAACCCAACTCTCACATACACTCAATCTGTGGAATAGTGTTTGAGAGAATACACCACTTGAAACCAAAACACACAGCCTCCCAGTCCGCCGGTCTTGCACGTCTAAGAGCTCTGAGTGTTTGATCAAAAGTGTCAAGGCTGCTAAGGGAGAGCACACGGCTTTTATAGCAGCTTTACAATCCTGGAAGATATCTCGGGTTTCCTTACCCGGCCTCAAGCGAATATCACAAAGTAAAGACTCCATCAAGGTGAATATCGCATAGTAAAGACTCCATCAAGGCGAATATTGAGCAATGAAGATGACAGCGAGAGAAATCTTGCAATGAAGTCACCAGCGAGGCAGATATCTTGTAATGAAGACAGTAGCAAGACAATAACTCAGCAATAAGTCATCAGCGAAGCATCTTGAGCGAAACTGGAAACTTGCCTGAAAAAGAGTCTTCATACAGAAGGAAAGATGTCAAACCAGAAGTGGAAACAAAACAACCGACATCTTTCCATACAACTTGCACTAAAAAATAAAGCCAACAAATAACGTATCAACAATCTGTTACTTATCTTCTTCTTCTTCTTCTTTTCTTTTTTTTTTTCCTTGTAACCAACTTGACATAGCTGGTAATCAGGAATGGGAATCAGGTAATCTATAAAATGTACAATCTCATAAATAGATTAGCCAGGTATGATTTATTAAAATTCAATTTAATAAGAGTTGTAAATAATTGTTGATAAAAGTAAACCTAATTAATAAAAAATTTGAGCAAAATTAAAGTATAAAAATTAAGTAGGCTATAGTAAAATCAATATATTGATAAATGTTTTTAAAAAAATAAAGGATAAAATAAATTAATTAAAACAAAATTCATGACGGAATGGGAAAAATAAAAGATAAGAAAAGAGTCGAGTGAAATATGGTTGGACTAGCTAAGTAACCACGTCCAAAATCTAGAAATATATTATTTCTCAACAAAAAAAAGTTTTACGGAAACTGATTATCGGTGTCTAAATTTGCAGTTAAGCTCGATGTCCCAAAAAAATCTAGAAATATGTTATCTCCCGGCAGCTAAAATTAAATAAAGCTAGTTAAATGGCTAAACTACCTCAATGCCTCTCTGGTCCACTAAATATCGTGTGATTAAATAAAATAAATAAATATGATATCAGTGGACTAATATGTCAATTCGTATTGCAAATTTTAATTATGTGAAATCTTCTTTCTCTTTTCTACCCTTGATGCTAAATTTCCATATCTAGCCTGAAGTTCGTCCATGTCGGATTTGTACTCCTAAAATCTTGTTCTTCAACTCTTCCGATGCTCTGCTTGAGCTTCCGTTGTTGCCACGCTCATCCATAAAGTTCCACAACTGATGATCCAAGAATGCTTAAGAATGTCAGGCTCCTAGTTACTCACATCTCGAGATTCGGCTCTGATACTAAAATTGTTACTGGTCCGGGATTTTGATCTCATGACGGCAACTGTTTTAAAATTATAAAGCTCCACTGGAATCTATTATATCATCTCATTTTTAGAGAGGTTCAGTTACTGATTGGAGACTACTTTTCTTAGTAACTCAATGTGTCTTGAATCCACTAAAGTTTATAGCCTAATGAATTGGAACCAAATCCATAGACCTAGTTACATAATAAGACCCTGATTACTTTTGGGAAAATAACATATTTATACCCTATGTTTTAGTGAAATGTCGAGTTTAACCCTCGGTTTTCAAAAATGTCGAGTTCATACCCTCTGTTTAACTAAAAAGACGAAATTATACCTTCTGTTTAACTAAAATGACGAAATTAAACCATGAAATAGACAACAGTGTCACGAATATTCTTTTTATTGATTTTTCATTGACGTTGACTAAAATATTTATATATAAACACCAATTATCTTTATTCCTTCGCGCCATATATGTAATTTATTTAAAAACTAAAAAATAAACAACAGTCTATTAATCGTGAAAAACACAGAAAGGGGCAAAGGAGTAAACATCGATAGTTGATAGTCATCAAAATCGCA
This sequence comes from Urtica dioica subsp. dioica, assembly GCF_054948205.1. Classification (NCBI taxonomy): domain Eukaryota; kingdom Viridiplantae; phylum Streptophyta; class Magnoliopsida; order Rosales; family Urticaceae; genus Urtica; species Urtica dioica. Next base: position 7,127,710 of record NC_142760.1, on the reverse strand, counting down.
TATTCGAACAGAGAATCCAGGATTTAGAGTTACAATTCGAACACGGAATGAAGTCATTTCTTAGGAGGTATGAGTTTTATTATTTAATTTCAATTTAAGGCTATTTTTATTTCAAAATTGAGAATTTGGAAGTTAGGGCACTGATTTAGATTTGATTTGATTTTTCTTATATAAGAGTTAATATCAATGAAAGAGAGATTTGTGACGCTGTTATTCATTTCAGGGTATAATTTCGTCATTTTAGTTAAACATATGATATAATTTCGTCATTTTAGTTAAACAGAGGGTATGAACTCGACATTTTTGAAAACCGAGGCTTAAACTCGACATTTCACTAAAACACAGGGTATAAATGTGTTATTTTCCCATTACTTTTTTTAATTAATTTAAATAGTGGTGAATAATTGTTAACAAAAGTTTTGAGAAAAACAAGAGAATTTTTTTTTAAATAGACTATGCTAAATATAAAGACATCAGTCTATTAAGAAATGTTTTGGACAAGATAAATAATAAAAATATAAACTAATAATAAAAAAATTAATAACGCAATGGGTAAAAGAGATTATTAACAAAAAAATAAAAATAAAAAGAGGAGTTAAGTGAGATAGGTTACAAAAGGAAGAAAAAAGAGGTATTACGGAAACTGACTACGGAAATTGAGGTCCATCGTACTCAAAATTCTTTTTAGAAACTCTCGAAATTTGTTTTTATTCTATGAAAGTCTCGTTTCAAGTCAAAGTTTCTATTTTAAGAAAATTGACTCAATATCAGAAAGTCAAGATTTAATTTTTTAATAACATCTCATGTCATGAGATATTTAATTTCATGTTTCGATTCCATTTAATTGCTTTTAGATTATTTATTATTGATTTTAATCACGAATGTGACACATTTTTATATTGTGACACATTTACAACTTCTAGCAATGAGACACTTTTCAAATAACATTATGACATGAAAAACCAAACTTTGACTTGTTTCGTCTTAGTCTATCCGTGTGTAAGGTTGTCCTAGTAAGACAAAAATTGTTGTCTTGAAAGTTGCTTTGTGTATGATAGCTTTTTAGCTTGATAAGAACAACCTTATCACATGCACTACCACCCATATTCCTAGAATAGAACATCGTTTTAGTTAGTGTATAGATGTGTAAGGTTTTGGGTGTGTTTGAATAAGGAATAAAAAAAAAATAGAAGAGTGAGAGAGGTAGACATGTACTGTTTCTCTAAGCCATTTAGCTTCATCACAAAATTTCTAAAGTCTAAGAGAGAAGAAAGTGAGTTAGAGTGGAGAGAAACAATTCAAAAAAAATATAGAGTTCATTAGAATTCCTTCTAGAGATCAAAGTGAAGTATAATTCTTGCCATTTCTTCAAGTCCAAAAGGTTAGCAATTTCCCCTTTTAATTCTTTATGATTATTGTTCCTTAGTATGTTCTTGTTCTAGTTTTATTTCCATGTTCCTATCCAACTCTGGAAACTAGGACCTTACAATGCATGCATGAAATGTTTTTTTTTTCTTCAAATCTGTATTTTGTTTTATGTAATTTTGGTAATTAGTTTTTATCACTTCTAATCAAATTGTTAATGGAGTATAACAAACGAAGCTACATATGTCTTCTTTTATTTTGTTCATAAAAATCCTCTAAATGCACACTGCTCGGGAGATATCCTTAGGACTCGAGAAGTGATGTCATGCTATGGAGTATATTTTTAAACAGGACGTTTTAATAATTTTAATTTAAAAAATATTTTTTTTGTAATATATCTATTGTCTTTTACATGTTCCAAAAAGAAATTTCAGAAAAGAAGTTTTAAAGAGTTCTAACGAGTACTTTCAAGGTTGTGTGTCGAAACTGTTTTCTCATCCGGACAGATTTGTTCAATGAACTTCAAAATAATTCTGTGAACGTTTTACAGAATGTAAAATTTTGTTTAATATTTCATGTTAAAGTTACATATGTTATTGTTGTTTTTGCAAAAAGAATCACTGAATTCCGAGTCATGAGCTATCTGTAATTAACAAAAGTGTGACTATAGGTCATTCTGAAAGTAATTTTTCTAGCAACGTGTTTGCAATCTTTCAAATTATATATTTTTGATATGCATCATGTTTTTCCGAGCATTAGATCGTTCTTAGAGCTTTAATATTCTTATAGTTTTTTTTTATCCCTTAAGCTTGGATTTGTAAGGATAGATTTTAGAAGCTCATAAGTTGATTTCCTATAGGTTCGAGAAAGAGTCGGATTCATAGCTCGAGTGCTAAGTATCTTGAAACCGAGAGGGGAGTTCATCTCACTACAATGCGAATTAGTTCAAAATAATATTAGGTATTAATGTTATTTATTTATATGACTTTGTATGATTTATGATTGAATGTATGATATTTATGTATGTCTATGTCTTCTTAAGTTATCTTATGATATTTTTGAAATTATGATTTATATGTAGAAAAGTACGTTTAATTTTTGTCACTTTTCTCTAAGAATTATTAAGACAGTTTTAGACCTATTTATATTTCATGAATTCTACCATGTAAATAATTTAATAAGTATGCAAGTGAAAACTTTAAGTAGGTGACGTATCGGCCTACGCTAGAGTAGGTTCTTGCGACCCACCTCGTAGACGATTATGTCTCGATAAGGTAAGTCGTACATGTTCAGGGAGGGTGGATTCAATGTTTGGCCGCATTGTTTCCATAAGTCTCGGTGCGCACGATACGATATGATCACTAGGGGTCCCCGAAAATCATGAATCAAGTAACAAGATATGTATCACGTTGATAATAAAACTTTATAATGTTTATTTGTGAGTTTTACATGAACTTCACTGAGCTTTAGCTCACATGTTTGTATGTGTTTTTCTTCGTTCGCACTGTAGGACATGTGCAAGGTAAATGACTTTGAGTTGAGATCGCGGTGACGACAAGAGTAAATGGTGGGGGATGGATACCGCTACACTAAATAAAATTTTTTCCGCTGCTAAGTTATTATTTTAAATGTGTTAAGTATGTTTCTTTATATTTAGAACCTCTTGAAGACAAATAACTAGTTATGAAGAAATATTTTTGTATTTATTTATACTATGATACTCTAGAGTTAAAGTATTTAGTTGAGAATAAATATTTGTTTCAATTCTAGTTTTTAAAAAATAATGATTAACAAGTATGAAAATAAGTTTCAAGTTTTTATGATTGGATAACGACTTTAAAAAAAAATCGGGTTGTTACAAGTATGAATTGTTAAAATTCAATTTAATAAGAGTCGTAAATAATAGTTGATGAAAATAAGGGATAAAAAAATAAATAAAAAAAAGGAGTCGAGTGAAATATGGTTCGACCAGCTAAGTAACCACGTCCAAAATCTAGAAATATATTATTTCTAAAAAAAAAAGTATTACAGATATTGATCATTGATGTATAGCTTTGCAGTTAAGCTCGATGTCCCAAAAATCTAGAAATATATTATCGTGGTATTACCTCTCCGCTTTTGCTCTTCATCAACATATTGATATTGGTGTCGTGTGATTGCATGATTCATTATTGTAAATCCTAATTAGTATTATAATTGTGTATGCATGTAGCGAAAACGAACAGATGTTTATTAATCATGATGATGAAAAGGGGCATTGGCAGATGATATGATGAGTCCGGAGTGGGTGCCAACCTCGTTGGGATTCACTTTCAGGACCGTCGTGATGCCTTTTGATCCCCATTCATTTTCTTATTTATTGCTTATTGTAATAATGAATACTTGCGGCACATTAAGTTACAGTCAACACAACATTCCAAAAGTATATAGCGAACATACTCATATGAGTGGAAGACTTTGATTGACTTGTAAAATTACCTAAAATCAATAACAACAGCTGCGTTCGATTTTGAGTTACCTAAATACTTGCAGGACATTAAATTACCATCAGAACAACAATCAAAAGTAAGAAAAGTGTGCTGATATGTTAGAAAGAGTACTTGATCAACTTTTACATGGCGATCAGAAAATTGCTTCGTTGATTTTCCCCTCTCTTTGCGGTCTCAATCATCCAAATCGCAGCCCATTGCAACTCCTACATTTGTTTATGACATTCAACACGAGTGCTTAATCCCCGGAACTTCTCAGAATTAGGTAGTTCGAACCACTTTGATTATCTCCTCAATAAGCTCTTCATGGTTGCTTCACATACAAGTCAAAGTCTAGAATTGTATCTCCGATCCTACATACAAATTAACTACTCTACTGAGATCAACCCCAAGAAATTGCCTCTCTAGAACTCAGCTAGTGCTCACATACAAGAATCGCTCCAAAATTACAATACAAACTTTTGTCTGTTAAGAATCCTACATTGAAAGTGAATGGGAACTAACAAGAGTTTATAAAGATCATGGGTTATACTCCTCTTATTACCAATTGGTAATGAGAGGAGTAGTCCATGATCTTTATAAGCTCTTGTTAGTTCTCATTCACTTTCAATGTGGGATTCCTAACACGCCCCCTCAAGATGGCGGCTCTTTGCGTTCGCTCATCTTGGGCCGAATCCCAACGATTGGATCGGATACCCGTTTGGGCTTAATGGGCTCTGATACCATGTTAAAGTATCATGGGGTTCGATCTTAAAACCAATTGGCAATGAGAGGAGTAACCAATGACCTTTATAAGCTCTTGTTAGTTCCCATTTATTTTCGATGTGGAATTCCTAACACGCCCCCTCAAGATGGTGGCTCTTTGCGTTCGCTCATCTTGGGCCGAATCTCAACGATACTTTCACATTGTCTAACATCGCATGGTACCCCATGATACCATGATACTTTCATGGTACCCCATGATACTTTCACATGGTATCAGAACCCATTAAGCCCAAACGGGTATCCGATCCAATCGTTGGGATTCGGCCCAAGATGAGCGAACGCAAAGAGCCGCCATCTTGAGGGGGCGTTTTAGGAATCCCACATTGAAAGTGAATGGGAACTAACAAGAGCTTATAAAGATCATGGACTACTTCTCTCATTGCCAATTGGTTTTAAGATGGAACCCCATGATACTTTCACATTGTCTAACATCACTGAGCCAACTGCTCTAGAAACTTGACTCGTATACTCTTGTTTAGTGCATTTTTATGACTTTGAGAACTTGAGAGCTTGAAGTGGCTAACTAGAGGTTGTTCCAACCCTCGTAGAACTTTTCAACAACCCCATGATACTTTCACATCATTGGTTTGCGTTCGATTGGTTTTGAGATGGAACCCCATGATACTTTCACATGGTATCAGAGCTCATTAAGCCCAAACGAGTATCCGATCCAATCGTTGGGATTCGGCCCAAGATGAGCGAACGCAAAGAGCCGCCATCTTGAAGGGGCGTGTTAAGAATCCCACATTGAAAGTGAATGGGAACTAACAAGAGTTTATAAAGATCATGGGTTACTCCTCTTATTACCAATTGGTTTGGAGATGGAACCCCATGATACTTTCACATTGTCTAACATCACTGAGCCAACTGCTCTAGAAACTTGACTCGTATACTCTTGTTTAGTGCATTTTTATGACTTTGAGAACTTGAGAGCTTGAAGTGGCTAGCTAGAGGTTGTTCCAACCCTCGTAGAACTTTTCAACAACCCTCTCCAGATAGTTCCAAAGAATGCAAAATGATTGGTCTGAGGGAGACTAAAAAATGGTTTCAGTTATAAAAATACTCACCGTAGTTAACTCTAATTTTCTCTTTATCATGTGTATACTAATTGATGCCCGAGAGCCCCCTCAAATTTTTAGAATTGTATATTTTACCTATGATATTTTCTTCTTGAGTCCAAATTATATATATATATATATATATATATATATATATATATATATATATATATATATATATTCGAAAATGGCCTCCTAAAATATTTCTCAGCATTATGTATGCTCATGAGACGGAGGCCCTATGTTAGCCCCAGTCAAATTTTTTTTCTTTTTTTTTATAAATAATTTTTGCTATTTTTTTGATGTATTCAAAAAATTTAAAAAATTGTTTTTTTTTTTCACTACAACAAACAAGGGCAACAGCCATAATTTTTATTCTCGGGAATAGCCACGACAAGTTGTGGCTAATTAGCCGCGACTTTTGATGATACAGCCGCGACTTGTCGTGGCTGTTTCTATTTTCATCTTTTCATTTGAGCGGGCTTTTTCTCGCGCTCAGTATTTGCTACTTTAGTATAGCCACGACAATTTGTCGTGGCTAAACATATCAGCCACGACAATAGCCGCGACAAGTCGCGGCTATTGCTAGGTTAAAATTATATTAAAATGTGTTTTTGTAGACTTTATTTTTCACAAACCTCTGCGCCTTTCTCGACTCACCTCTCCGCCTCTCTCTCAACCTCGACCCGTCTCTGGCCCTCACAATCTCACCGTCTCAGCCTCACATCCTCTCCGCATCTCTCTCACCCTCGACCCCTCTCCGACCCTTACAACCTCTCCGCCTCTCTCTCACCATCTTTAACACTCTGATCCTCACAGCCCAGCTTCGCCACGACCCTCACAACCTCACAGTCCTAGAAACCCCAAATTGAATCCCTAGAAATTTCTTAACCCCCAAATCAAAGACCTCCGCCCACTGCCGCCGCGCTCCTACCACCACCGCCAGTCCATTCAGGTGGCCACAAAGCTCGTCGCCCAGCTGGCGCCGACCCGCCTCGTGTCAGAGATCGACCGAAACCTTGTGAAGAGCTTCATGTGCCGGGCGAACACTGGGCGCAGGCTGACGGAGATGAGGTTGTGCTCCGACCCCGATTCGATCTCGTACACTTGGTCGGAGGAGACCGCGATCTGGTCCTACAGCTCCACGTCCCACAGCGCCAGCTAGCGGTGCCCCACCAAGAACACGCCCTCTGTGAAACACGCAGGCCTTCGAGTGGGCCATCTCCGTCTGTGTCAAGCTCTCTTCCTCGCCGAGGGTGCTGAGATTCAGGTTTAGTTTTTTTTTTGTTTTTTTTTTACTCGTTCTATGATTTTAGTTTCATTGGGGCTTTTGGTTTGTTACACTCTTCTTCGCCAGTGAGCTTCGAACTCGGAGATTCTCACCATCCTTGGTTGCTCTAAGCCTCAGTGGTTCTCTCCAGGTTGAGCTTCACAGGTAGGCTTTTTTTTTTCCTTGGTGAAAATCGAAATCACATTACAGATTTTCAATTTTTTTTCCCTTCAAATGTTGGTGATGCTAGTTTGAGTTTGGTTTTTATGTATGACAGCATGATAATTAACAAAAAAAAAAGATCTACTCAATGTCTAGAGCTCCTAACACTTTATTCCTTTTTTGTTTACCGCTGTTTGAGTTATTGCTGAGTGTGTGTTTGTGAACTTATTGCTGAGTGTGTGTCTGTGAATCGTGTCATTAGGGCAGAGCCCTCGACCGGACGATAATCTGCGTCTGGCGTGGAACAAGCCTTCTGCTCCTACATCTCCTCTGCCTCGTCACCGCCCTCAGCTCCTTTGCCTCGTCGCCGCCATCTGCTCCTCCATTCAGGTTCTGATTTTATATTTAAAGAAAGAATTTGTTCTCAAGAATTTTTGCTGAGTGTGTGTGTTTTATTGCTGAGTGTTTGAACTTGCTGAGTATGTTTGGACTTTGAAATGACTTGTGTGTATGTCTGAATGTGTTTAAACTTGCTATGTTTGGACTTGCTGAGTATTGGAACTTGAAACCCAAGATGACTTACTCTGTCATTTATATATTCGCAAATGACTTACCCTCATCAGAAAAGACTTATATTAAGCAACTAAAATAGAATTTCAAAAACTAATCAGGGCTGGTTTTGGAAGAAAGGTCAACAAAGAAACAGCAAGTTCATTTAATCACAAGTTTATCAGTTGTGCTGTAAAAATTGCTATAAAGCATATCAAGACTATCTTATAACTAAGTTCTCAATCTATAACATTTTACTTCTATTTATTAAATAAATAAAAAATAGAAAAGTGAATTGGATATTCTTACCCTGTCATATGAAAAGAGAGAATAAAATTGATCAAGAAGGATGCATATCTAAACCAATTTCATAAGTTTATTATTATGATTAAAAAGATATCACAACTTCAAAAAACATGCACACTCTCAAAATAAAATTGATCATTCTAATAGAATAGATCAAGAAGGATGTATGAAATTGTGTTTAATAATTATATATATTGAAATTTTTAAACTTGTTAGTGTTTAGAATTCTTTGGTGGATAGTTTTTAGGTTTGCTTTGGTGGTAATTTGGTGTTGGTCCTGCTAGTAGCACTCAAGCCGGCATGCCAGCTCAGGCATCTCCGTCAGCACACAGGACTCCGCCTTCAGTGCCACGTCAACAGTCACTTGAGGCAGAACCAGGCTCAGAGAGCACACCGACATTGAAGACTCAGCCATCTCAAGCACCCCCTCCGGCACAGACAACCCTGCCCTCGGTTTCACGTCAACTACGAGCTGAAGGAGGATCTGGCTTTGGGAGTGCGCCTACTGTAGCACAGAAGAGAGCTAAGAAGAGAACTGGTCGATCTGTTTTGGGAACTCAGTACGAGTAGTGATTTACTTTACTTGATAGTATGTTATATTTTAGTTTATAAGCGCCGCGAGCGTTATTTATTGTAGTATTGTATTTTAGTTTATTAGTATGAGACATTTTATTAGTATAATTATGAATTCATCGTATGAATGAAATATATATTATTTTGGTTTATAAGATTTTATTTGTGTAATTATTTTTACATTTACAAATTGACGGAAAAAAATGGCGGTAAAAATAGGTTGGAAAAATTGGCGGGAAAATTGGTTTCCCGGAAAAATTGGCGGGAAAATAAGTTTCCCGGAAAAATTATGTGGTCGAAATCAGCCGCGACAACAGCCACGACTAGGCGCGGCTGTTTTGTCGCGGCTGATTTTAGCCATGACAAGTCGTGGCTGTTGGTCAACAGCAACGGAGCAACAGCCACGACAAATGTCGTGGCTGTTGTCGCGGCTGAAGCACCAACAGCCACGACTTTTGTCGCGGCTGTTGCCATTTTTTGTTGTAGTGTTTACATATTAGTTCTCTTAACTTAAATGCCTGACTCCGTCGCTGCACACGATCTGCCAATTTGCGGACTAAAAAAATAAGTATAAGCTAAAAAATTGAATAATCGATCCACACATGCTAATAAATTTATTCACCTAGAAGCATACGTAAAAAAACTACGGTCAATAATGAATTGCGTCTAAAGTCTGATTTATTAATTTTCCAGTTTAAAAGAATTTTTAAAGTTCCACGTGACGTAAATACATTCTACTTAAATACAAACTTTCCACGTTATACATTTATCCATGATAAATAATAAATGGCGAGACCAAGACAGAAGACCAAGTCCAATATGTTGGCTTCTTCTGAATGACTTCTTAGCTTATATCTTTCACGCAATTCTTTTGTCCCAACTCTCTTATCCATCTATATATACACACAAACCAAGCGTCTTATATGCATTCAAAATAAATTACCAGCGAAAACAAAACAAGGGTTTTCATTATGGATGCAATTATTAGCAGCTTGATGGGTTCGAATTTATTCAACAAAGTTGGGTTGTTCTTCATAGTTCAGGGTTTGGTGTATCTGATCTTATCGAAATCATCTTCGCTGTTTTCGCGTAGCAGCGAACTGAAGAGGTCCCATAGTTTCAGGCCGGCTCGGTCTCTCTCCGTTCGCCGTTTCATGGCAGCTCTCGCGGATTTTCCGTCCGGTTCTGAGCTCTCTCCCACCGTCCCTCCCGCCGCCACGTCAGCAATGTTGCCGCCTAAATCCCCCGCGGCTTCTCCGAGATCTCTTTCATCTTACAAATCTCTGTAGGTGCTTGGTACAGTTTGGTGTTAGTTTAGTGATATAATTGATATGCTATAGTTACTTGTATTATTGGAGTAAGATAGAAAAGATTCTTTATTCTTGTACATTATATATTAGTGTGTAATGTAAAAGTTTTTCTTTTAAAATGTTCTTTCATTCTTTTATGTATTGTAATTTGTATGTATACAAGACTTATTTGTATGAAATGGAAATTAATCTTCCAAGGGGATCTCAAAGCAATTGCAACAGAAATAATAAGGTTGTTTCTCATTTCCTTAATTTTTGTCCCACGTTGTAACACATGGACATATTAATAATTTGATATTAAGCCTTTGAGCACGTTTAGTCATTGATTTTTGGGGAATTTCCTACCTCCCTTCCAAATGTTTCCTAAAAAACCATACAAGTTGAATATTTGGACAAAAAAGTCCTTCAGAATATTCTAAATACCTACAAACCTAAACCTCTTTCTATCCATGAATTTCTTCGTTTATAGAGGGATAACCTTAAATCTGCTAAGGGTTTTGATAAGAGGTCAAGTTATTCTCTCCCAAAATCTGACAATAATGAAAAAAAAAAAAAAGATGTCAAGAAGAAACCGAAGACTGAAGAAAGGCACAAAAGAAAATTAACAGAGATAACTCAGGTAATTTCTATTTGGTTTTTGCCAATAGATTTCACATGGTTTATAAACAGAAAAATAATTGCCCTCTTTTTCACAACGAAGGCGTTGTATGTCCTATGTTTTACTCATATTAACACCCTAAATTTACATAGTATTTAACATTTTGAAATTTGAATTAAGGTATTGGTTTGGTAGCAAACTTAAGGTGGGCGTAAAGCCGCCTACTAGTAAATAAGTTAAGCTTATCCTAAACCCGTCTATAAACTTTTTTTTTTTTATTGCATTCATCTCATATCTTTTTTCATTTCAGGTATTTTAACTACTCTCATAAACTTCGTGTTAGCAATATTACAGATAATATTGACGTAAATAAATAAATAAAACACAAAAAAATTATACGACCACGGAAGCTCTTGTACTTGACTCACCACGGTCTTAGTTGAAGCTTCAACTCATGGAAAATGAGTTGAAGCTTATTTATTTATTTATAAATAAATAAATAAGTTAAGCTTCAACTCATGGAAAATGAGTTGAAGCTCTTGTACTTGACTCACCACGGTCTTAGTGTCCACCATTTTGTACTCAAGGAAGCGACCCACAATATACTTCTTAGAGCCCGCATCCTCGGTTTTATACTTGCGATCCAACGAATCCCAAAGCTCTTTAGAAGAGACTTTCGAGCTATACACGTTGTATAAAGAGTCGGCGAGACAATTTAACACGTGGTTTCGACATAAGTAGTCGGATTCGTTCCACCCCACATAGGCCCGAAGCACTTGTGGGTCGGCTTCACCCTCTTGAGGAGTGGCCGGAGGATCTTCGGTCAAAAACCGTGCAAGTCCGATGGTGGTAAAAAAGAAAACCATCTTTTGTTGCCAACGTTTGAAGTTGAGCCCGTCAAACTTCCCAGGCCTCTCGGCCGGCATCACCGTGGGAGGCCCTCGAGCCACACCCATGGTTGGACCATCTAGGCCCAAACCAGCCATCGGTTGAACGAGACCCGCAGGTCCGTTCTCGGCCGTAGCCGCCATCGAGCCTTGTCCCAAAGTCACAGGGATTTGGTCGATGTTAATCAAGTGGGCCGGGGTGTTCACCAAGGAGGGGTTCTCGGTGAGGCTCCCATCACCAGTCACATTCGTCGTGTCGTTAGGGTTAGACATAATTTTTCTACAAAAGAAATCCACACGTCAGTAATCTTCAAAACAATCCGGAAAATAATGAAAAATATCACTTATTTTCCCTTAACTTGCAACCTGTCTAAAAATGTAAAAAAGCTTCAAGATTGTTAGCAATATTACAGATAATATTGACGTAAATAAATAAATAAAAGACAAGTTGCATGGAAAAGTTACACGTAAAAAGATTACAAAAACCCGGTTACACCTTTGAACTTAGAACCGGAGAAAACAAAAACTGGAAAAAGCCGAGGCCCGTTTGACGGTCTCCTTGAAGCTTTTTATCGCCTTCCCACGGATGCTAGAACACGTGAGCGAAAGCCTCCCAGGATACAACGACTTGCAGAGACAAGCTTAGCACCAAAAACTTGACTCTCTCGGCGAACTAGAACATGTGAGAAACTATCACCAAGACAAGAGGAAATTTCTGGGAAAAGAGAGTATTCGGGAACAGTGGGGAATCAATGGATTTTTCCTCTAATTTTCCGTATATTGAATGAGAGCTTAAACTTCACTTATATAGGCGACCAAGGCTTAGAGGTTATGGATTTGAACCAGTCAAAACCGCTCAGAATTAAAGGCATTTAACTCTCATCATGAGGCTGTTATCATTCGGCCATATACCCAGCTCAACCGTCCAGACGTTCAGCCTTAATGGCATTAAAATGCAAACGCATTTAAAGCTAAAAACCGTAGGTTTTAATTCTCAACCATACAGCTCGCCACTTCGTCTGGTCGAGCTTGTCAAGTCGCGCTTGTCCAGTCCACCTCGTCTGGTCGAGCTCTTCTAGTCGAGCTCGTCTGGTCGAGCTCGTCAAGTCGAGCTCGTCTGATCGAGCTCGTCATGGTCGAGCTCGTCAAGTCGAGCTCGTCCTGTCCAGTTCGTCCCGTCCAGGTCGTCAGGTCGAGCTCGCCAAGTTGAGCTCGCCAAGTCGAGCTGGAATGACTTCGTTACTTCAAATACGTTGGCCTCGCCCTGTGTCGAACTGGAATGACTTCGTCAATTCTTCCAGATCGACCTCGTCCAGTCGAGCTGGTTCAGTTCGACCTCTCCTAGTCGAGCTGATCCAGTTCGACCTCTCCAGTCGAGCTGGTTCAGTTCGACCTCGCCTAGTCGAGCTCGCCCGGTCGAGCTGAAATGACTTCGTTACTTCGTCCAGCTCGACCTATCTAGTCGAGTTGAATGACTTCGTCACTTCGTCCAGCTCGACCCAGCTCGTCAATTTCTCATTCAACTTAGGTCCGATTTTGGCAAACAAAATCAGCCATCCACATGTTAATATATAAAATTTATTAACTTTATTCCAACAATCCCCCACATGAATGAAATTGAGACGACAATTATAAAGACACGACTCGATGTGGTGATAGATTCTACGGTCAATACCAGTATAGGATAGGTAGGCAAAGCCTTTGAACCTTCCCTCGAAAAGATATGCCATCTTTACTGACTACTCAGTAGACACGTTGTCCTTGAACTGTTAGCCGTTTTTGTATAAACGATAAACATATCCCCCACTGATATCTCCCTGACACAGGTTCTGTTCTCATGGTTATGTTCATTTTGGCCCTGAACATCAGCCTGGTTCTGCAAGAGTTTCTAAAGAATTAAGCCCAATTAATTCTCCTTCGAAGCGGCCCCACTTCTCTCTCACATAGGTGATTCTTTTGTCAAGAGTAATCCCGCATTACTAGAATCATTAAAAGCTCTAAGCTTAACCTCGTACGGGAGTCACTGTTTTAATATATAGGAATAGGACTAGGGGTTTTCCCCCACAGTGATCTCACAAAGCCATTGACAATTAGGTTGTCCCTTTGAACCAAGATCTTGGGATCTCCAGTCATCATGGTTGGGTTTCCTTTGCCTTGGCTCTATTTGCCATGGGCTTTAGCCCCATTCCTTTGGTTGTCTTCTCTACTTGGTCCCTATTTAACCCTTTGGTTAGCGGATCCGCAATATTCTCTTTGGACCTAACATAGTCAATACTAATGACTCCAGATGAGAGAAGTTGTCTAATGGTATTATGTCGTCGACGGATATGTCTAGACTCACCATTATACATCACATTATGTGCCCTACCAATAGCAGATAGGTTATCACAATATACACATATTGCAGGCATCGGTTTTGTCCAATTAGGAATATCCTCCACAAAGTTCCTTAGCCATTCGGCTTCTTCCCCACATTTATCCAATGCAACAAACTCAGATTCCATCGTGGATCTCGTTATCACAGCTTGTTTGGAGGATTTCCAAGATATGGCCGCACCTCCCAGAGTGAATACATAACCACTCGTGGCTTTTGAATCTTGAATATTAGATATCCAACTTGCATCAGTGTAACCTTCAATTACTTCAGGATATCTCGTGTAGTGTAGACCATAGTCACGAGTGAATCGTAGATATCTCAATACTCTTACGATTGCTTTCCAGTGTTCAGCACTTGGATTACTCGTATATCGAGCTAGTCTACTCACGGTGTAGGCTAAATCCGGTCTCGTGCAACTCATCAAGTACATGAGGCTGCCTATCACTCTAGCATATTCAATTTGAGAGATGCTTTCACTTTTATTCTTAGACAAGTGTTGACTAATGTCTATAGGAGTTCTCGAGACTCCAGAATCGTCCTTTCCAAACTTGTCTAGAATTTTATCAACGTAGTGTGTTTGATCCAGTACAATCCCATTGGGTGTTCGGGTAATCTTGATCCCCATAATTACATCAGCAATTCCCAAATCTTTCATATCGAACCTTGAGTTCAATATATCTTTTGTGGATTGGATCATACCATCATTACTCCCCACTATGAGCATGTCATCTACATATAAACACAGAATCAAATATCCATGTTCAGTGGTTTTAATGTACACACATTTGTCACACTCGTTGATCTTAAATCCATTTGACATCATGACGTTGTCAAATTTTTCATGCCATTGCTTTGGGGCTTGTTTAAGGCCATAAAGCGACTTGACTAGTTTACAGCCACTTTCTTTTCTTGTCCAGGTGCAATACAACCCTCAGGTTGATTCATATAGATTTCTTCTTCGAGATCTCCATTAAGAAAGGCTGTTTTTACATCCATTTGATGAATTTCAAGATTGCATAATGCAGCAACGGCAATTATCAATCTAATAGAAGTTATTCTCGTCACGAGAGAATAAGTATCAAAGTAATCAACACCCTCTTGTTGTTTATACCCTTTCATTACCAGTCGAGCTTTATACTTATCAATTGAGCAATCGACTTTCATCTTCCTCGTAAAGATCCACCTAGATCCAAGCGTTTTACTTCCAGGAGGAAAATCAACCAACTCCCAAGTGTGGTTTTGCATGATAGAGTCTATTTCACTTCTTATGGCTTCTTTCCATAAGTGACCCTCAACAGAGTTCACGGCCTCTTTATAATTTAGAGGTGGAGCCTCCAGCATAAAGGTGAAAAAATCAGAACCAAATGATTTTTCTACCCTCGCTCGCTCGCTTCGTCTAAGTCCCTCAGACTCTATCTCTTCGTCGGACTCTTCATCATTATCTTGAGTTATTTCCTCAATATCCTTAAGAGAATGGTTTGATGAACTCGGTTCATCTTCCTTAGACTTATAAGGAAATACATGTTCAAAGAACGAAGCATTTTTCGATTCCATAATCGAATCGTTGTGTATATCGGGGTTTTTCGAGTCATACACAAGGAATCTATATGCATTACTATGGTGTGCATACCCAATGAAGATACAATCTACAGTTTTTGGTCCTATCTTCATTTTCTTAGGAGCGGGAGCCATTACTTTGGCCAAGCACCCCCACATTCGCAAGTATTTATAGGAAGGTTTCTTTCCTATAAATAGCTCAGACGGAGACTTATCCTCCTTCTTTCGAGGTATCTTGTTCAGAAGATAATTTGCAGACAAGATCGCTTCCCCCCACATTTGTTGGGGTAACCCAGAACTTAACAACATCGCATTCATCATCTCCTTGAGAGTGCGATTCTTACGTTCGGCCACGCCGTTTGATTGAGGAGAATAAGGTGGAGTGACTTCGTGAATAATACCATGTTGTGCACAAAAGGCACCAAAAGGTTCAACATATTCACCTCCTCGATCACTTCGCACTTTCTTAATCTTCTTATTAAGTTGATTCTCAACTTCCAATTTGTATATAACAAATTTCTCAATTGCTTCATCTTTGCTTTGAAGCAAATATACGTAACAATATTTTATACCATCATCAATAAAAGTCACAAAATATTTATTACCACCTCTCGTGGGCATGAACTTTAAATCACATATATCGGTATGGATTAAGTCGAGAGATTCATTACTTCTTTCAACATTATGAAAGGATGTTCTCGTGAGTTTTGCTTCAACACAAATTTCACATTTATGATTTGAGTCAATATTAAACTTTGGAATACATTCCAAATTAATCAACTTTCTCAGTGTGTCATAATTTACATGACCTAGTCTACCATGCCATAAATTAGACGACTCAATCATATACGCGGAAGAAGAAGCTTTATTCATATATTTTGCCTTGATGGCCATTACATTCATTTTGACCATGCCATTCTTGACATAGCCCTTGCCCACATACATACCATTCTTAGACAGTACGAGCTTTTGAGACTCTAAAACCATCCTAAACCCATGGTTATCCAGCACAGTCCCAGAAATAAGATTCTTTCGCATATCAGGCACGTAGAGCACTTTGGTGAGCTTCAATTCCTTCCCAGGGTCATCTTCAAGAAGACTTCACCTTCCCCCTTGACTTCAGAGGTGGCAGAGTTGCCCATGAACAACTTCTCTCCATCTCCTAGCAGCCCAAGGGTGGAGAAGGAGTTCTTGTCAGCGCAGATGTGGCGGGTTGCTCCAGTATCCAGCCACCACTCCTTCGGGTTAGAGTCAACCATGTTGACCTCGGAGACCACAGCGACGAGGAGGTCATTATCATCCTCCACAACATTGGCCTCCTTGTTCTTCTTCGGCTTTCTACAATCGACAGCTCGGTGACCGACTTTGTTGCAATTGTAGCATTTACCAACAATCTTTTGTTGGCCCTTCTTCTTGAACGCCCCACTCTTGACTCCAAGCTTGTGGGCGTGCTTCTTCCCCTTCGAGTTCTCGCCATGTTCGACGACGTTAGCTCGCTCGGAGACAGTTCTTAGTGTTCTATCGGATCCTCGGTTGTCTTCCTCGATTCGGAGGCGAACAACCAAGTCCTCAAGACTCATCTCCTTTCGCTTGTGCTTGAGGTAGTTCTTGAACTCCTTCCACCCCGGTGGCAACTTCTCTATCACGGAGGCAACTTGGAAAGACTCGCTAATGGTCATTCCCTCGGCTTGAACATCATGGAAAATGAGTTGAAGCTATTGTACTTGACTCACCACGGTCTTAGTGTCCACCATTTTGTACTCAAGGAAGCGACCCACAATATACTTCTTAGAGCCCGCATCCTCGGTTTTATACTTGCGTTCCAACGAATTCCAAAGCTCTTTAGAAGAGACTTTCGAGCTATACATGTTGTATAAAGAGTCGGCGAGACAATTTAACACGTGGTTTCGACATAAGTAGTCGGATTCGTTCCACCCCACATAGGCCCGAAGCACTTGTGGGTCGGCTTCATCCTCTTGAGGAGTGGCTGGAGGATCTTCGGTCAAAAACCGTGCAAGTCCGATGGTGGTAAAAAAGAAAACCATCTTTTGTTGCCAACGTTTGAAGTTGAGCCCGTCAAACTTCCAAGGCCTCTCGGCCGGCATCACCGTGGAAGGCCCTCGAGCCACACCCATGGTTGGACCATCTAGGCCCAAACCAGCCATCTGTTGAACGAGACTCGCGGGTCCGTTCCCGGCCGTAGCCACCATCGAGCCTTGTCCCAAAGTCACAGGGATTTGGCCGATGTTAATCAAGTGGGCCGGGGTGTTCACCAAGGAGGGGTTCTCGGTGAGGCTCCCATCACCAGTCACATTCGTCGTGTCGTTAGGGTTAGACATAATTTCTCTACAAAAGAAATCAACACGTCAGTAATCTTCAAAACAATCCGGAAAATAATGAAAAATAGCACTTATTTTCCCTTAACTTGCAACCTGTCTAAAAATGTAAAAAAGCTTCAAGATTGCTAGCAATATTACAGATAATATTGACGTAAATAAATAAATAAAAGACAAGTTGCATGGAAAAGTTACACGTAAAAAGATTACAAAAACCCGGTTACACCTTTGAACTTAGAACCGGAGAAAACAAAAACTGGAAAAAGCCGAGGCCCGTTTGACGGTCTCCTTGAAGCTTTTTATCGCCCTCCCACGGATGCTAGAACACGTGAGCGAAAGCCTCCCAGGATACAACGACTTACAGAGACAAGCTTAGCACCAAAAACTTGACTCTCTCGGCGAACTAGAACCTGTGAGAAACTATCACCAAGACAAGAGGAAATTTCTGGGAAAAGAGAGTATTCGGGAACAGTGGGGAATCAATGGATTTTTCCTCTAATTTTCCGTATATTGAATGAGAGCTTAAACTTCACTTATATAGGCGACCAAGGCTTAGAGGTTATGGATTTGAACCAGTCAAAACCGCTCAGAATTAAAGGCATTTAACCCTCATCATGAGGCTGTTATCATTCGGCCATATACCCAGCTCAACCGTCCAGACGTTCAGCCTTAATGGCATTAAAATGCAAACGCATTTAAAGCTAAAAACCGTAGGTTTTAATTCTCAACCATACAGCTCGCCACTTCGTCTGGTCGAGCTCTTCTAGTCGAGCTCGTCTGGTCGAGCTCGTCAAGTCGAGCTCGTCTGATCGAGCTCGTCTAGTCGAGCTTGTCTGGTCGAGCTCGTCAAGTCGAGCTCATCTGGTCGAGCTCATCAAGTCGAGCTCGTCCTGTCCAGTTCGTCCCGTCCAGGTCGTCAGGTCGAGCTCGCCAAGTTGAGCTCGCCAAGTCGAGCTGGAATGACTTCGTTACTTCAAGTACGTTGGCCTCGCCCTCTGTCGAACTGGAATGACTTCGTCAATTCGTCCAGATCGACCTCGTCAAGTCGAGCTGGTTCAGTTCGACCTCTCCTAATTGAGCTGATCCAGTTCGACCTCTCCAGTCGAGCTGGTTCAGTTCGACCTCGCCTAGTCGAGCTCGCCCGGTCGAGCTGAAATGACTTCGTCACTTCGTCCAGCTCGACCTATCTAGTCGAGCTGAATGACTTCGTCACTTCGTCCAGCTCGACCCAGCTCGTCAATTTCTCATTCAACTTAGGTCCGATTTTGGCAAACAAAATCAGCCATCCACATGTTAATAAATAAAATTTATTAACTTTATTCCAACACTTCGTTCATAATATGTATATAAGTATTTTTTTTAATATGTATGTAGTATTGTATAGAAACACTACAACAATAACTGCTTTGCGCTACAGAAAAATCTAAAATCACACATACTTTGTGGCACAAAACATTTGCGTCACAAAAGTTCAGTCACGCATTATTTTTTGCGCGGGATCTAAGATGACGGGAAAAGAATTTTACGTGACAAAATATTTTGTCGCGTCACCCAAGTTTACCCACAACTTTGCAGAAAATCACGCGTGACAGAATATTCTGTCACTGAATAAATTTTCACCAAAACGCTGGGAATATTGCGTGACAGAATTTTCTGTTTCACAAACTGTTTTTTTTTTTTTTGTACTTTTTATTTTTTTTTAATGAAATTCCTACCATTTAGTAAAACATCTGCAAACACAAAATATATATATATATATATATATATATATATATATATATATATATATTTGACATGTTATGTTTGAACAGTCTTTCATATATCCATATAATAGCTATAATTGACATACAAGTGCATCCAAAATACTTTTGAAGTTGTCAACAAAGAAAAATATTGACTATTGATCTCCTAGAGGCCTTGAGTTGAATAAAAAAAACAACCACACTAGTTCCCTCAACATCGTCATCATCTAAACTCATATATTGTGATGCCATCCACGAGATCTAATTTTTTCTTCAATTTCTCCAACTCCATTGCTTGTGATGTTGATCATGAAGCTAACACAATTTTGTCTTTTCGGCTAAAAGTGCGTCCAAATCCCACATCAAAATGCTTACTTGAACTCCTGACTATATGAGTCACCGAATTTTCAATATCATCTATCGATGAAGAAGAAACCTCGTCAATAGTGGGAAATTCACTTCATTTCTCGTCACGCATCACAATCATTTTCTCGTACAATTTAATGTCAGATTTAATTGTATACATCAGAACAAAAATGAAATGAAATTAAAATAAATTAGTACTTACGTATTGTGCTTCAGCATCCACATTGACCCAGACACCCTCTCTAGAATGCTTGCGCCTAAACATCTCTATCGCTAAAAAGTTATTAGAGCATTTAGGTATTATATAATAACTTATGCTCATGTGCAAGGCGGGCTTAGGGAAATGGCCGGATCTAGTAGTCATTTCAATGATTTGGACCAAAATATAGGGTAGCTTGTTTTTGGACACTTTTAGTAGTGTTTCGAGGAGAGATAATAGTTTGATACCGGGTTTGCCCTTGAATTTGTAATTTTGTTCATTCAAGCCCCCAAACCAAAACTTGCTCAATAAGACTTCTCATACGGTCTTGTTTATTGTGCCATGTACAGCTCTCTCTCTCTCTCCTCTCTATTTCTCTGCGTGTGAAGGACATTTCATCTTCCTTTCATCTTCCTCCATGAGCTGCGTGTCTATGAAGTGAAGCTCAGCTCTCCGGCCACCTCGTCCTCGTCTAAAAGTAAGCTTCTTTCGGTCATCGTCGTCGTCGTCTTCTCTCCTCTCTTTTTGTTTCTGGGCTTTCGTTCATCCTCGTCGGGTTTTTGAGTTTCTGGGTTTCGGAGAGCATGTTTGTTCAACGTCATCATCGTGCATCTTAAAAGAAAGCTTCTTTTTCGTCGTTCATCTTTGTTTTCGTGCGTTTGTTGTCTGGGTTTTAGATATGTGTCGTTCTGGGTTTGTTGGTGCCATTACCCGCCGTCTCTGTGTTGTTTGTTGATGGGTTTGTTTGTGTGTTGTTCTTCATGTTTTTGGACGTTTGAGTTTTTTCGCGTTCTTGAATTGTAGACATACATGTCTACAGTCTCAGAAATTGTAGAATATCCCCGTTATACGTCGTATTGTAATTGTAGACATATAGGTCTACAGCTTCAGTTGTTGTAGACATATAACTCTATAACTTCCGTTGTTGTAGAAGTATTAGTCTACAACAGCTGAAGGTGTAGACCTATATGTCTACAATTACAATACTTGTAGACAATATATAATTGTAGATATATTATATCTACAAATATTCTCATTGTAGACATTTAATTTTTTTCATACACGATAATAAAAAAATCAGATATGCGTTTTTCCTATGCAGGAATGTCAGAAATGTATATATATATATATATATATATATATATATATATATATATATATATATATATATTTATGAAGCACGGTGGTATATGGGTCGAACCCACAGTATACGTCGAGGGAGAAAATTTGGGTATTATGGTGTCGTCTTCGGTGAACAACTAGAGGGCTACATTTCGCATTACTATAGTGCAGAGTACTGGAGGGCAAGTTATGCAGGTGTCCATATCCCCATGGTAATATTCAAACGTGGACTATTCCCCCCGAGGTCGCGAATTTTGTAATTCAGCCTCCGACACACAGAGCACGTGCCGACGCTAGACCGAGGAAGAGACGTATACCTTCTCAAGGGGAAGAGTCTATTCGTAGGAAGTGTTCGCAATGTGGAGAAGTTGGTCACAACCGGATTACATGCAGCAGTCCATTTCCTTTTTCCGAGAGGAATGGATGAATTATTTCCGGATTTTCAGAGTTCAATATACACATGTACTTCTCAAATTCCGGTTGAGTACGCATTTGAATGTGTATTTAATATCTTTGTGGAACTTAGAGTGTATTTCCTCTGTTTTTTAGAGTTTGAATGACTACTTATGTGATAGAAGTTATTAATTTATGTCTTTTTTTACGTCTTGAATGCATTACATGATAGAAGTTGCTCAAATTGTAGACATCATTGTCTACAATTAAACTGATTGTAGACATTTATGTCTACAATTGTGGTGATTGTAGACATTTAATGTCTACAATAAGTTCAAATTGTAGATATATATGTCTACAATCATCATAATTGTAGACATCACTGTACACATTTGTAGACACAGCCATAACAAAACAAAAGCATACCGAAGCCATACAGTCATAACAAAACAAAACAAAAGCATACGAAAATATATAGCAGTGTTTAGGCATTCAAGCTTTAAATTGTCATACAAAACCATACAAAAATATAAAACATAGTTTTAAAAGTAACTTCATAGTTTGAGATTTGAGTTCATGTAAACATAAAAATCCCAGCCCAAAGATGTCGGAAACTCGTTGTCAGATTCGTAGCCGGTCGCAAGTTTCACCGCCCCATGGTCTCCTCAAACTTGTCCAATGCGCCGAAGAAGATGAAGTTGTGATCCACAATCTCTTCTTCGGGGACAAATCTTACAAATCCCTGCATATTTCAAGAAAAAAACATGAAACTCTACACAAACAGTCCTCATATCACCAGAACTATATCTACACAAACATGTAATTGTAGACATTTATAGCTATAGTCATTAGACATAAACATCTACAATTCTAGTGACTATAGCTATAAATGTCTACAATTACATAAATTATAACCTATGAAATCTTCAACACACAGAAAATGCAAATCAAAGAATTCTACAATCACATAAATAATAACCCAAATTCAACTTTGCATGCCATCAAAAAGTTACCCAAAATGCTCAAAGTGAAGAAATGTACCACATTTACAGTTGTTTTTCGTTTTCGGAGCTCAAATGGCGATGTCTCATCTTAATTTGACGCCGGCAATTCAATGACTAGTTTTGGTTTCTTCACTCGACGAGACGTTGTTGGCTTCTTGGCGGGAGACTTTTTCGCTGGAGAGACTTTTCTTCAGCGGTGTCGAACCTTTCTTCGTCGTCCTCGGATTCTTCCAAATCGGCACACGTTTTTTGGCCGTCATTTTTTACGATTTAGCGTTTGAAAAAAAGGTGATTCGTAGAGATTTGAAAGAATAATGAAGATTAGCAACGAACCTAAGATATTTAGGAGAGATTAGCAACGAACCCGGAGATTTCGGCGACGTGGATGAGGATTTCCGCAATTTCGGCGAAATGGGTGAGGGTTTTAGAGAGAGAAAGAGTCGGAGGAGAGATGAGAGAGCGTGAACCAAGAAGATGAAAATGGGTTTCATTTGAGTTTTGAAATATTAACTGACGCTATTGTTTAATGAGGTATTTTCAAAACAAAAAATAAAGTCAAGGGCAAATATGTACTTGCTCATCTAAGCAACTACTAAAAGTGTCCAAAACAAGAAACACTATATTTTGGTCCAAACTATTGAAATGACTACTAGAACCGGTCATTTCCCGGCGGGCTTAACACATTATGAGGCCTAAAGTGAGACTTAAAATATGGTATTTTTTCAATGAGGACATAATTCAAACAAACAAGAGCTTTTTTTAATTAAATCAATTTTCATTTTTTTCACATTAATATTACCTTAATCAATTGATTTTTTTTACTATAAAATTTGAGGCTTTGTTTTCTATAAAATAAAATTTAAAAATAAAAAATGGGCTATTAATAGACACTTAAAATAAGAAGGCTTTGTTTCTTATGAAGAAAAAAAAAGGAAAAAATTTGTACACATGGATGCATATACAAATGATGTAAGTGAATTAAATGAGCTTTTAGCTTCTTAATGAGCTATTGAAAATATAAATTTTTTATTGACCTCTTTAGTGGGCCTAAAGTAAATGCTTTAAAGAATATGACTATTATAGTTGGGGAAATGGCCATAAGTACTACCACTTTTCTTAATTTGGACCAAAATATGAAAATCCATGTTTTGGACAAGAATAGTAGTTGGTCAGCTGATGAAGTACAATTTTGCCCTTTTGTAAACATACTCACACCACACCCACGTGAAAACTAATAAATTAATAATAATAATAATAATAAAAAACAAATTCTCCCCAGTCTCTCTCTACATTCCCGCTCTCTCTCTATCTCCTAATTTTCTGGCGAAATCGACGCTATAACCACCGCCCGAGTTTCTGCAAGTCCGGCCAAAACCCGCTCCGTCACGAGCCGTCCTATGCCTCCGACGCACGACTCCGAGCTCAGCCCAGTCCGAGCCAATCTTCGCGTGAACTCCGACCGGAAAGAGGAGAATCGCGAGTTCCGAGCCTCTCTTTTCTTCACCGCGTGACTCGGCTGAGACAAAGGAGACGCGAGCTCCACCGACTCCAGACCAAAGAAAAGCCATCAGAGAAGCTTTTGACAAAGCTCCGACGAGCCTGAGAACATCCGCCGAGCCAGAGAAGACCGCCGAACCGAGAGATCAACCGAGAAAGGATTGGAGGAACTCTGAAATGGTTTTTTTTTGTATTGTCGGAGCTGACATACAAGTCTACAATTTCATTTATTGTAGACATACAAGTCTACAATTTCATTTATTATAGACTTCTATGTCTACAATAAATGAAGTTGTAGACTTGTATGTCTACAACTTCAGACGTGTAAACTTGTATGTCAGCTCTGACAATACAAAAAAAACCATTTTTTACCCAAACACACGAACGAACCCATAAATATGAAACCCAGAAACACGAATGATGTTGGAATCGATCTAGGGTTTGAGAAAAAGTTTAACGCTTCGTTAAGCGGCGGAATTTTAAAAATTTTCTTTTTAAGCAAAACTAGTTTTTACTAACCTAGACAAGAGCATGTACATGTAAATAAAAACTAATATGAGCTATTAAAGTTACTAACCTTTCTTGAAGCTTGAACCTTGTAGAAGCTTTTGGAAAGTTGCAACGCTCGTCTCCCCTCGCAGCACGTCTCTCTTTCTTTCCTCGGCACTTCGAGCAACCACGAAAGTTTCTATCACTAAATCACTCGAAAAGAAGGAATCAGTGAGTGGGCACTTTTAAACACTACGACTTAAGAACGAGTCTCGAAGTCGCAGAGCTAAACACTAGGTCGAGTGAGGACCTAGGTGCCAAGACAAGAGAAAACCGAAAATAAACTAGAGAGAGAGAAGAGGACTTCGGCCAAGTTCTAGAGAGAGAGTCTCTCAAATCTCTTAAACTTGGATGAATGAATTGTGAGGAAATGAGGCTCCTATTTATAGGAGAGGTCTCACCTTCAATAAGGTAGTTTCCTCTTCTATAGAATATCACATATTCATGAGCAAAATTCCTCTCTTTCCTATTGAGACACTCGGCCAAGCTAGGGCTTCTAGAAGCCTTGATTTGTTTCCTATTTTGTTCAAAGCTTGCCTTTTCTCTCAATGTGGCCGATTCCCTTATGCATCCTTATGCAAATTTGTTTCCTCTTTTTATTTTGGCAAGTATCTAAATACATTTATGCACAAAATAAACTCTCCTATTTCTCTATTAGGGTAGGCGCCCAAGTCTCTCTAGAAGGAGCTTCTAGAAGCTTCTTCATTTGTTCATGACAACATGAGAAAGGCCCATTAAGAATTTTCAATAAAATTCTCATGAAACGAAATTAATTCACAAGGCCCAATGATCAAGTCATGGCCGAGTGAAACATGTCACAAAATGACCTTGTCAAAAAAATTTATTGACATTCATTTCATCCTTCGTCTCAAAAGACAAAAATACCCTTTTAACTATTTTCGTTCTTGTTTTGGCTTAGCTTCCAGTTTAACTATTCCTATCGATGTGATTCGTGACAGTGACCTCATGGACCCAAATGAACAAAGCTTTAGCTAAACACTTGGACTCAAAAGTTCACAAACCTTTTCCAAGTTTAGCTTAATGCCAACTGACTCCACTAAAGAGCTGACACTGAAAATCTCTCGGTTCAAATGAATTTATTTTCTACTCAAGAATTCGACCTAATTGTGATGAGCGGATCCACTGAATATTATCTATGTTTACCCTTCATGAATGTCATCAGCTAGTCGGGATTTACTAAATTACCATTTTACCCTTCTAGCTGTTATTTCCTCAACTCCTTTGTCGCTTGTGAATAAGTTAGAAACAATGTATTGACGAGGAGCTAACAAGTCACATTGTTTCATCCAAAAGAGTCAAGACTCAATTTGGACACTGGCCATTTCATTTATTCACACTCCAAGGAACAAAGCATGAGGTGACATACATTGCATTTCAGCAATCTTGTACATGAATTCCATATCTATGAGAACTTCACAAAGTTACTCATGACAGACTCACAACTTAGTACTTCACCAATAGGCCTTGTTCGGAATCACATAGTGAGTCCGAACTTTGACTTTCTCAAATGAGAATACTAAGGTGTGAAATGGCATGTCTCATTTCAGGATTAAGGTAAGCATGATGCAATTCATACATAGTGACTTCGAGACATAAGAGGTTAAATGGTTTGTTCTTATCTTGTCTCTAGAAGTGCACTGGTCAATTCAGTACCTTCGGAAGATACCTAGAAGAACTATAGAGTTCCTAACTCTCAATGCCTCATAACCAGACATCATAGATTCTTCTAACAATCATACTGAGGTCAATAGTCCTTTGACCCTAAGATTGCGAATATATCGTTTTAAGCAAACTACGAAGAGTTTGTTCATGCAAATCTACATTTGTCTCTTCGTAAGTTGTTAAGTTTGTTTATGGACTAAAAGACTATGGTTTTATCATAAAGCTTCAGACAAGGAAGATTGAATGAACGTTTCGACTTTATTAATGAATAGGCAATTACAAGCAAGAGTCTTCATGAGACTTTATTACATCAAATGTTCAAAATAAAGACTACAACTCTTCTTGTGGGCACCATTGACAACAAATGAAACCTAGAAATAAACACGAACGAAACACGAAACCCGTACGTCAACAACGAAACTTATACCAAAAAACAAACAGAACGAAACCCACCCAGAAATTCTCAGATTGCGTTCGCCAACATGAAGTCTACAACTTCATTTATTGTAGACATAGAAGTCTACAATAAATGAAATTGTACACTTGTATATCTACAATAAATGAAATTGTAGACTTGTATATCTACAATAAATGAAATTGTAGACTTGTATGTCAGCTCCGACAATACAAAAAAATATATATATTTTTTACCCAAACACACGAACGAACCCATAAATATGAAACCCTGAAACACGAATGAAACCCATAAACATGAATCCCAGAAATAAACACGAACGAAACACGAAACCGGTACGTCAACAACGAAACTCATACGAAAAAACAAACACAAACGAAACCCACCCAGAAATTCCCAGATTTCGTTCGCCGACATGAAGAGATAAAGTTTACCTCTTCGGCGACGACGACGACGGACAAAACACTGGCGACGACAAACAAAAAAAGGCAAGTTTTTTTTTTTTTTTTTTTTACCTTAAATGAACGAGAGAAGAAAAACGAGGAGAAAGAGAGAGCTCTGAAACAATGAACAAGAAGAGAGAGAGCTGAGAGCAAGTTTGATAAAAATGAACAAAATAAAAAATCAAAGGCCACTTAAGACTTTTCTCATATGATTAGGTAGTATTTTTGTCCAAAAACAATGACCACAACATTTTGGTCAAAAGTATCAAAAAGACTACTATCTAAGGCTATTTCCCTTATAGTTGCTCACGTTATTATAGGCAAGCCCGTCAATTTTTTTGGCATTGGTGTCATGTAGGGCACAGCGCCTCTCTTATTTTTAAATAATAAAAAGAAGATGAATAGTAGTACAAATCCAATATATAAACTCATAAGAAAGGTAGCAATTGATCCACTTTGAGCAGCTATTAATGTTGCTCACTCTTATTTTTTTCGGATGATGTGTCAAAATTAAGCAACTATATTCATCAGAACTGGTTTAAGAATTGCATTCAAACAAAAACAGCAACCAATCCCGCAACATATTCCTTCCACTCTCATGCACTGCAAGATACTATGTGAAAGATCATGATTGAATAAAAGGGAAGAATATTGTAATTACTCGTTTCGACTTTACAATAATACCTTCACGTATTCTAACATCACTGCTTGTAAATCGCTTTACATTTACAAACTGTAAAGAAATATAACTTTGTTCATATAATGAACATTATTCCATCTATTTTGAATAAATGGATTCCACAGCAAGCAAAAGATACTATCTAGGCATATCTTAAACGTAGCACATGGTAGAAATAGCTCTTACAAGCTATAGCTGCAGGGTAGACCAGTCCATAAGAGAATCCTCCGTGGCCGATCAAGAAACCTCGCTTGCCATGCGGGTTCATCACTTTCATGAACAAAACCACTCTTCAAGTACAAATTCTTAGCTGCTTCATTGTTGATGGCTACGTGTACATAGAGATCGCTTATACCTGAAACCGTTCAACATGCTTAAACGAATTTCAGAAGATATGCATTTAGCAGAGGAGCATCAGAGCTCTTACCCCAATCTTGAGCCACTAATTTAGACTTTGCAACGATTTCATAGCCCAATCCTTTTCTGTGTAGTTCCGCAGCCACACAAACATTACTCAGATATGCCCTTGCAAAATCAGCACCAATGCCCTGTTGTAATCATCACATTAGATAATTCAAAGTTGCGATTTTCTTTTTCTTTTATTTTGCATTCTAATTCCCTAATTATGTCATTGCCAATTTAGTATTGGAGCTGAAATCAGACATCATCAACAATAACTTGTAAACTAAAAATTCATCACTCACATTCAATGATTTCACATTTACGAACTTGAAGAGAGTAATTATTCATTTAGAGTATGAAGAGTATAGTAAAACACAATAATACCATATGCTAAGCCAGCCTTTAAATCACTTTTATACAAGAGCATTCAGATTATGGTATAAAACTTTACGCGGCCGGGTCAGTCAAGAACGCAGTTGTGGGAATCACGTAAACAAAATTATTATATATTAATTGTAATATCATATCACATACCACTGGCCTAGTTCCTGCTATCTCATCTGGAAGCCTAATACCTTGGTTAAGATCAAGGGTACCAACTACCACTCGATCTTCTCCATCTTGGGAAAACTGCAAAAGTACAAACAATTAATTGAAAGACTCTGAAAAACGACATATCTGAAAGATGAAGTAAAAATTGAATCACAATCTCACTACCCTTTTGGTATTAGAGGCCTAAACATAGAAATACAGTTGTAAAACTGCCAGCTTCCTATT
The DNA here is from genome assembly GCF_054948205.1 of Urtica dioica subsp. dioica. Lineage (NCBI taxonomy): Eukaryota > Viridiplantae > Streptophyta > Magnoliopsida > Rosales > Urticaceae > Urtica > Urtica dioica. The sequence continues at coordinate 7,098,837 of NC_142760.1, read as the reverse complement.
TTTGTTCTACGGAAATTTTTCCAGTCCCTGAAAACTCACTCCCTTTGCAATTTTATACCACCGATCCCGAAAAAGGTATGCATAACCAAAATATCTTGATAAAGCTTTCAATTACTTCTTCAAATTGTAAAACAATCAGCGATGTACTAGTTTCTGTGATACACGTAAACACAACACTGCAGACTTAATGACACAACGGTCTATTTGAAATTCTATGCACAATCTGAATTCGAACAATCAATCCATAAGGACCATAACCATGTGTCTTTGTCAACAGAGAAAGAAAGAAAGGCGACGAACCTTACATTCGGCACATAAATCTTCCGAGACATTCGAAATCTGAGACAACGGAAGAGTGGCATTTATGCAAGACACTCGCTTGAATTCCTTTCTTCTACCGGCAACTCGATCTTTGAGCGCTTCAAACTCACGATCCGCCAAGTACTTTTTGTGATCCTAATGATACTTGACAAGGGAAAAGTACCACAGCTTTATATAAACTTCACCAACACTCCACAAAACTTTCCCTCTCCAAATACCTGACTATTTTTTTAGAATACTAAATTCCTGACTCTGAGACTATGATTATGTTTGGAACAAAATAATTTGAAAGAAAATGAAAATTCTAAGGAAAATACTAGGAAAAAACAGCTCTCTTTCTAGAAAAATTCGAGGGGAAAAGATAAGAGAGAGCGAAAAATGAGACATACAACCTCAATTTACTTGAACATTTTTCCTCAAAATCAATCTTTTCTCAATTCAAACATCACAAAGAATAATACAACGGATTTTCATTTTATGGTTAATTCCGGGTTCCAAACATACTACGAGAAGAGATTATATATCTATCGGTAATAGAAATGAAGAAGAGAGGCGAGAGAGACAGACTTGGAGACGAAACATAGTGTTGTCGAAAGTGTAGAAGGAGCGAACGCGGAGGCTAGCGGCGGCCCAAAGCTGCTCTTCCGAGAAGGCCTCGGCGACGGAGATGGTCGGAGAATGGGCTAGGGTTTGATCACGAGACGCCGACGCCGCCGAGGTCGCCAGGGGCCGGAACCGGCGGCGACGGAATGAGGCGGCGGAGGAGAAGGGAGACCGGCGGCGGAGGTCGGAGGAGAGCGAGATTGGGCGAGACGAAGAACATGGAGACGTTGATGGTGATGAGGAAATCAAGGATGCCATTTTTAGTGAGCTCAGTTTTTTTTCTCTCTTTCTCTTTGGTTTAGGATCGGATTCGAGAGGCTCAAATAACGACTATCATCATCCTTTAGCGGATGTGTAACTTGTCATTGTTATATATTAACCAATATTAATTTTTAAAATCGGAGGTTTGAAGTTTTGACTTTTGAATGAATTATTTATTTATTTTTTATTTTCTTTTAGGGAAAATATCATTTTTATACCCTGTGTTTTAGTGAAATGTCGAGTTTAACCATCGGTTTTCAAAAATGTCGAGTTCATACCCTCTGTTTAACTAAAATGACGAAATTATACCCTGAAATGAATAACAGCGTCACAAATCTCCCTTTCATTGATATTAACTTTTATATAAGAAAAACCAAATCAAATCTAATCAGTGCCCTAACTTCCAAATTCTCAATTTTGAAATAAAAATAGCCTTAAATTGAAATTAAATAATAAAACTCATACCTCCTAAGAAATTACTTCATTCCGTGTTCGAATTGTAACTCTAAATTCTGGATTCTCTGTTCGAATATGCGATTTTGATGACTATCAACTATCGATGTTTACCCATTTGCCTCTTTCTGTGTTCTTCACGATTAAGAGACTGTTGTTTATTTTTTTAGTTTTTAAATAAATTACATATATGGCGCGAATGAATAAAGATAATTGGTGTTTATATATACATATTATAGTCAACGTCAATGAAAAGTCAATAAAAAGAATATTCGTGACACTGTTGTCTATTTCAGGGTATAATTTCGTCATTTTAGTTAAACATGGGGTATAATTTCGTCATTTTAGTTAAACAGATGGTATGAACTCGACATTTTTGAAAACCGAGGGTTAAGCTCGATATTTCACTAAAACACAGGGTATAAATGTGTTATTTTCCCTTTCTTTTACTAGTTGATTTGATTTGTTTCCGTCAGTGGTTTTTCTCAATTATGCGTTATTTAAAAATTTAGAAGTCCAACACGCAGTTTTTTTTAGTTAATTTTTTTTTTTTTTAGTTTTAACTTATAATTAGTAAGAATAATTCTGTCAAATCTAATTAGTTGATAACTTGATTTTGATAAATAACTATTTTGCAATATATACTAAATGCTTTACAAAATTCAAATTTTAGAGTAGCGCCTTGTTAACCAGACTACCTAAAAATATTTTTATAGTTATTTTATCTGATTTCAGTACATATAATTAACATGATTGTATACAATAATAAATATATATTATGCTATGTAAGAAACGTTAGTTTACCACTAAATATAAGAATTATATACAAAATGGAAAATATGGCATATATCCCTCGAATTTCAATTAAGTGTTACGTCTATACCTTCTATATTAATATTGGGCTTATGATATAGAGGAGGGATAGAAATCCCTTCCTTCCGACCTTGAAATTCGAGCGAAAAGATTCATTCTGTAGGAAAACGTGAGTGGCATGATTTCCTTCCACTAAATGAGTGGATGTTGACTTCTATCAGCGAATATGATTTCTTCTGCAAGTATAATTAAGAGCAACTCCACCCGAGCGGTATAAGTATGATTTGGTGTTCTCATTCACTCCAACCGACCGTTATATACAACGCCAATATAGAGTGAATTGCTTTTCATGATTGTTTTGCGCTATATATGGTGCACTACTATTCATCACACTAAAAACACTTTTCACTTGTTATTTAGTCCTTACAAATTTTGTTATTTACTCAATTATCATTGTTTTATAAAAGTATTTCATATTTATCTAAAAAATTATTTATATATATTAAATATTTTAAAAGACCACAATATTTTAAAATACAACATTGACATTTGAAGTTTGGGAAAAACTAAAATGACATTAATATTAATACCGAAACGAAATAACATTACAACGACATCGAAATGCAACACTAAAAAAAAGACATTAAAAAAAACACAATACAACAAAATAAAATTGAAAATAAAATTACAATACATAAACTAATACTCGGGGAGATTAGCGTCGGATCCTCCAAGACCGGTGAAATATTGCGAATATGAATCGGAATTAGGAAGTGGTGTTTGGGATTGTTGTTGTTCGGCTCTCTTTTGTAAAACCTTGGCTTGTTCAGCTTCCCAAAATGCACGAACATGAGGATCCGATACTCTATTTAAATCCATTTTCATTATTTTATTTTCTTCTCTTATTGTTTTCAAATTATTAGCCTTATCTATACTTTCCAAGAGGCGTTCCCTCATATCACTTGTCTTCTTCAGCTGCTCAAGAAGTAGTTTATTTCCTTCATCAAGCTTGCTGATGGAAGACGCTACTTTGTCATCCGTTTTCATTTTTAGTTTGGCTTTTTTCACTCCAATCGGTCGCTCAGAAGGAGATGGTTGTCTAACAGACTCAGGAGTTTGTTGTTCGGACTCCGAAAAAGAACACGAACCTCGAGATGTTTGCCTGGCACTTGAGGCTCCGTCTTGAAATTTTTCAAAATTCTTAATGATGTTCCACACATGATCAAACTTCCAACCTTTCTTGAATTTTTCATCATCTTCCAGCAACACTTTAGCTTGATCCATCTGCAAGTCGATATAACCAATTACAATTACGTAAATTTAAAAAAAGAAGATAAAAATAGCTAAAATACTCACAATATCTTCAGCTGAAGCACCGCTTGGGTGTCTATTCTCAATTTGCCGAATGCATGCATGCATTTTCCTTGTAGCTTTCTCAATTAATTGGATTCGGGACTGGATTGATCGCTTTGAACGCATCTCCGAAGTTGGTTTTCTTGTATTGTTGTAGTTATCTTCAACACGACTCCAAAAATTATCAGATGATTGGTATATACCAATGATAGGGTCTTGAGAAATCTCCATGTAAACTCAACAAAGAAGTCGGTCTTCTTCATGAGAGTATCCAGAAGCTCGGCTAGTCATTTTTCGTGTAATGTATCTTACTCGGAAATTTGTTGGATGAAAACACAACTTATGGAAGATACTATTCATAGCAAATTTTATCACGCTTCCCGACCCGTGTCTGACGTGATGTGACCACTCAATGCCATCATTCTTACAAGATTCTCACGCTTCCCGACCCGGGTCTACGTGATGTGACCACTCAATGCCATCACTCATCAAGTTTCTCACGCTTCTCGACCCGGCTCTGACGTGATGTGACCACTCAATGCCATCACTCATAAAGGCTATCACGCTTCTCGATCCGAGTTTACCGTGATGTGACCACTCAATGCCATCACTCATCAAGATTCTCACGCTTCCCGAACCGGGTCTGACGTGATGTGACCACTCAATGCCATCACTCATCAAGGCTCTCACGCTTCCCGACCCGGGTCTGACGTGATGTGACCACTCAATGCCATCACTCATCAAGGCTTTCACGCTTCCCGAACCGCCTCCAACACTCAATACCCCATAAATAGTAGTTCAAATAAGCTTTAATTCACATTCTCTCAACACACTTAATCTCTCATCACTCATCTCTCAAAATGAATTTTAATTCATCTTCTTCCTCTGATGACAATATTCTACTTCAAATGGCTCAAATTGATGAGCAAGAGGATGCTATATGTCATCAAATTATCCAAAATAATCTCACGATCATGCAAATTCTTAATCAACATGCTGCCAACCAAATCACCGAGCGCACACATAGGAGGCTCGATTCCAGGACATGCTTTCATCAACCGGGATCGACAGAGTGCAGATCGAAGACTGTTCAACGATTACTTCTCAGAGGCCCCGTTGTACAATGAGACCACGTTCCTGTTGTCAATGGTGCCCACAAGAAGAGTTGTAGTCTTTATTTTGTACATTTGATGTAATAAAGTCTCATGAAGACTCTTGCTTGTAATTGCCTATTCATTTAATAATAAAGTTGAAACGTTCATTCATTCTTTCTTTGTTTGAAGCTTTATGATAAAACCTTAGTCTTTTAGTCCATAAACAAACTTAACAACTTACGAAGAGACAAATGTAGATTTGCATGAACAAACTCTTCGTAGTTTGCTTAAAACGATATATTCGCAATCTTAGGGTCAAAGGACTATTGACCTCAGTATGATTCTTAGAAGAATCTATGATGTCTGGTTATGAGGCATTGAGAGTTTGGGACTCTATAGTTCTTCTAGGTATCTTCCGAAGGTACTGAATTGACCAGTGCACTTCTAGAGACAATATAAGAACAAACCATTTAACCTCTTGTGTCTCGAAGTCACTATGTATGAATTGCATCATGCTTACCTTAATCCTGAAATGAGACATGCCATTTCACACCTTAGTATTCTCATTTGAGAAAGTCAAAGTTCGGACTCACTATGTGATTCCGAACAAGGCCTATTGGTGAAGTACTAAGTTGTGAGTATGTCATGAGTAACTTTGTGAAGTTCTCATAGATATGGAATTCATGTACAAGATTGCTGAAATGCAATGTATGTCACCTCATGCTTTGTTCCTTGGAGTGTGAATAAATGAACTGGCCAGTGTCCAAATTGAGTCCTGACTCTTTTGGATGAAACAATGTGACTTGTTAGCTCCTCGTCAATACATTGTTTCTAACTTATTCACAAGCGACAAAGGAGTTGAGGAAATAACAGCTAGAAGGGTAAAATGGTAATTTAGTAAATCCCGACTAGCTGATGACATTCATGAAGGGTAAACATAGATAATATTCAGTGGATCCGCTCATCATAATTAGGTCGAATTCTTGAGTAGAAAACAAATTCATTTGAACCGAGAGATTTTCAGTGTCAGCTCTTTAGTGGAGTCAGTTGGCATTAAGCTAAACTTGGAAAAAGTTTGTGAACTTTTGAGTCCAAGTGTTTAGCTCAAGCTTTGTTCATTTGGGTCCATGAGGTCACTGTCACGAATCACATCGATAGGAATAGTTAAACTGGAAGCTAAGTCAAAACAAGAACGAAAATAGTCAAAAGGGTATTTTTGTCTTTTGAGACATATGATGAAATGAATGTTAATAAATTTTTTGACAAGTTCATTTGATGACTTAATGTCACTCGGCCATAACTTGATTATTGGGCCGTGTGAATTAATTTCATTTCATAAGAATTTTATTGAAAATTCTTAATGGGCTTTTCTCATGTTGTCATGAACAAATGAAGAAGCTTCTAGAAGCTCCTTCTAGATGAGAATAGGCGCCCATAATACCCAAGGAAAGAGAGTTTATTTTGTGCATAAATGTATCAAGATACTTGCCAAAAGAAAAAGAGGAAACAAATTTCCTCTAGAAGGAAAGCACAACTTCGGCCAAGAGAGAGACAAAGCAAGGCAAGGAACAAAAATGGAAACAAATCCAAGCCTTCTAGAAGGCATCCTTGGCCGAGCATCTCAAGTGGGAAAAGAGGTAATTGGCTCATGAATATGTGATATTCTATAGAAGAGGAAACTACCTTATAGAAGGTGAGACCTCTCCTATAAATAGGAGCCCCTTTTCTTCACAATTCATTCATCCAAGTTTAAGAGATTTGAGAGACTCTCTCTCTAGAACTTGTGGCCGAAAATCCTCTCTCTCTCTCTCTAGTTTATTTTCGATTTTTTCTTGTCTTGGCACCTAGGTCCTCACTCGACCTAGTGTTTAGCTCTGCGACTTCGAGACTCGTTCTTAAGTCGTAGTGTTTAAAAGTGCCCACTCACTGATTCCTTCTTTTCGAGTGATTTAGTGATAGAAACTTTCGTGGTTGCTCGAGGTGCCGAGGAAAGAAAGAGAGACGTGCTGCGAGGGGAGACGAGCATTGCAAACTTTCCAAAAGCTTCTTCAAAGTTCAAGCTTCAAGAAAGGTTAGTAAACTTCTAGCTCATATTAGTTTTTTTAATTACATGTACTTGCTCTTTGTCTAGGTTAGTAAAAACTGTTTTTACTTGTAAAGAAATTTTTTTAAATTTCGCCGCTTCCCGAAGCGTTTAATCTTTTTCTTAAACCCTAGATCAATTCCAACAAATGGTATCAGAGCTATGGTCAAAGATATGCATGTACATGTTTTTAAAATTATGAGCTTGAAAATCGTTTTCGAAAGTTTACTAATTTTGTGACAAGTTAGAATTGTAATCTTAGATTTTTTTTTAAATTTATTGCTCTTGCCTTTAAATTAAAAAGCATGTTGATTTTCTATGAGTTTGGGATGTTTTTAAAACACATTAGAATCAGTTCTAAAAGTTTTTAATTTTTTATATTGAAAAACGTGTTTTAAAGGTTTGAGAAATTTCGGTAAATTTTGTGACTAGTTACCTTGTCTTTCTAGTTTCTTTTATTTATCGTATTCGTTTTATGTTTGTTGTTATTTATTTTATGCCTTGTTATTACCTTGCTAATAAAACACAAATAAAAGCTTTAACAACCTTCATAAAACGTTCCGTTACACTCGATTCTTTTTCGCACCTAAAAAGGACCAAGCTTTAATTATTTGTTTTTCTTCGAGCTGGAGTAAACCCGCATTAAAAGTGGCATAACTCTCTGCTCAGAAATCTAAATTTAATGATTCTTGAATCAAATTAAAGCTATGTCTGTCCTCTGTCCAATGCCACCGGTTTCGACTGAAAAGGACATAGGAGCCGCCAGATATGACGATTTTACTCCGAGGTGCGCGGCTGTCTGAAACTCCAGTTTTTTAGAAATCCGGATTTTCAAACCCCACTACCATGAGTTATAGAACTCTAATGAGAAAACTTTCTTGAGCAAAATTTTTTTTCATATGATTATAAACATGATGTGTAAGATTAAAATGTTTTGATTTTTGAAAGTTTAATTGAAATTGAATTCTTACAAAACTAGTTTGAATTTTGAAAAACCGTTTTCACTTTCAAACTTGAAAAATATTTTGTCATCCAAATCAAATAAATTTTCAAAATGTTTTCAAAACTATATCTATATCACATATGTTCAAAATCTATATGCTCTTGAAAATTTGAGTGGGAGGTCTCCTTGTAGACAAGCCGAAAAATAAAAAGATGTGTAATCTCAAACTTTCAAGTGTTCGATTGAGTTGAAGTTCACACTTCCCTCATGCACTTTCCCAAAATAGAAAATAGGAAAAGATCGAGTATGTACCTTGTGCCTTTATGCACTAATACTACTATGAACATGTCGATCTAGGATTCTCTTCTAGTTGTCCGCTCTGTCGCTCTCTAACTAGGAAATCTGTTTCCGAACTTATAAGAGTCGATGAACCAACTCCAAAAACTAAGTGGGAGGGTTATACTTGTTGTTTGTAACCCACGATCCCCAACAGTAATGAAAAGTGCAAGTGTCGCCGGACTAAGAGTCACCCTCGTGGCCCTCTCTTAAATGAGAGTACTCAAGGGCGCTTTGCTCTGATCATTGCTCAATGAGCTACGTTCGAGAGTGAGACGATGATGGCAAGGCCTCCCCTTGGGGGATTGTTTTTCAAAGTTGACCTTTTGGACTAAGTGGTTGGTTGCACACTTAGGCTCAATCCCTAGTAATCCTCCCTCGAGGCCCTGCGAAAGGATGTGAGTGATCAAACCAATTTACAAGGTGGCTAGTCAAAATAGATGTATTGACATCTTGGCTTAGCATTAATGATGTGTCATTTACTTATAAAAGGAGATTTTTTGCGGCCTTCTCTTGAGGGAGTAAATTATCGTTTGGTTTATAACACCTTTGGATTTTATAAAAGTCTTAATAAAACTTAAATCCTAAACCAAAGACTAATCATAAACTTGTTTCAACTTATATAGGCAATATGTCTCTCAACCATCTCTCTATCTTTCTTTCCTCGATCAAACTCGAAAACGAAAACTACGTAGATTCGAAACGTAACCTCGACATAATACCTTCCGTTAACAAGCACAAATGGGTTCTCACCACCCCCTGTCCTCAAGCGAATGATGATTCGACGCAAGAGGAGAAAGACGCCCTGGCGGCCTGGCATCGATCCGATGAGATTGCGAGATGCTATATTTTGGCATCGATGAACAATGTGTTGCAACAACAACATCGTGATTACGAAACTACCACCGATATGCTCTACAATCTCCATGAGATTTTTGGAGGGCAAGGACGTCAAGCTAGGCAACAAGCGGTCCGACAATTCATGAACTGTCGTATGAAGGCTGGAACTCCCGTTATAGATCATATGATGCTGATCATTAGCTATCTCAACGAGATGGAGATCCTTGGATCTGAGATTGATGGGGAGACTAAAATAGATATGATCTTGGAAACTCTCCCCGAAACCTTTGATACTTTCAAGTTGAATTATTCCATGAACAAGCTGGAGTACACTGTTACCGAGCTCATGAAGGAACTTCAAACCGCTGAGGCACTCACTAAGAAAAAGAGGGCTCAAGGAGAAGTACATGCTACTACCTCCACCTCTGGATCTAAGAAGAGACCTCGCAATGCCGAGAAGAAGAACCAACCTAAGGTTCAAACGAAGAAGAAGGCGCCAAAGGCTCCGAAGGTGGACAAGTCTAAAGACAAGTGCCACCACTGCAATGAGCCTGGTCACTGGCGTAGGAACTGTCCTGCCTACCTCAAAACCAAAGTAAAAGGTATTGTACTTGTTACTGAAGCTTGTTTAGTAGCTGATAATGTATCATCGTGGATTATTGACTCCGCTGCTACTAACCATATTTGCTGCTCCTTGACTGGTTTTAGGAAAAGCAAAAGCTTAGAGGATGGCGACTTCTGCTTCAAGTGGGGTGATGGGAGCGTGGTGTCTGCGAAGGCTTTGGGATCTGTGACGTTATCTTTTGAAGATCGAACTTTAAATTTGAATAATGTTTATTATGTTCCTTCCTTTGGGAAAAACCTAATATCTGTTGCTCAACTTTTCGAGCAAGATTATTATTTAAAGTTTATAAAGAATGGAATTCGTATTTCTTTTTCTAATTCTTTTGTCACTGATGCATGTATGAAGAATGGTCTTTTTTACATCTATCCCACTCAACCTTCTCTTTTAGACACCGAAATAGATAACGATCTAATTATGGAGCCGAAGAGGATCAAACTTTCTGAATCCTCCGATCTAACAAAATCAACATACCTATGGCACTTAAGACTTGGTCATATCAGTCTAGATAGGATTAAGAGACTTGTGAGGGACGGTCCACTCCAAGCCTCTGCAATAGGTTCACTACCTACTTGTGAATCCTGCATAGAAGGAAAAATGACTAAGCGACCTTTCTCTGATAAGGGTCGAAGAGCCACTGAGTTGCTGGAACTAGTACATTCTGATGTATGTGGTCCGCTCAACCAACAGGCACGTGGAGGATACGAATACTTTGTTACCTTCACCGATGATTACTCGCGATATGGGTTTGTCTATTTGCTTAAACACAAATCTGAGACCTTTAACGTATTTAAGGTCTTTAGGGCTTTAGTGGAAAAGCAAACTGGCAAAGTGATCAAAACCCTTCGATCTGATCGAGGTGGTGAGTATATGTCTGGAGAGTTCGATGACTTTCTTAAAGAAGAAGGTATCGCTTCTCAGCTTACCGCACCTGTCACACCTCAACAAAACGGAGTGTCAGAGAGAAGAAACCGAACTCTTATGGAGATGGTTAGATCAATGATGAGTTACTCATCACTCCCGCTTTCCTTTTGGGGATATGCCCTCGAAACAGCCGCTTACATTCTGAACCAAGTTCCGTCTAAAACGGTTCCTGGTACTCCTTATGAACGATGGACTGGCCGTAAAGTGAATCTTGGCCGCATCCGAATTTGGGGTTGCCCTGCACACGTGCTGAGGCAAAAGACTAGCAAGTTGGCTAGTAGGTCAGAATTGTGCCTGTTTGTGGGATATCCAAAGGAAACCAAAGGTTTTACTTTCTATAGTCCCGAGGACGATAAGACTTTCGTTAGCACGAATGCTCGTTTCCTTGAGGAGGACTTTATGAAAGATGCAAAACCTAGAAGCAAAATTGTGCTTGAAGAAAAGTTGGGTGAGGAAGCTTCTACCTCATCTATAAGAACTGTTCTTACCCCAACTGAAACACAACCTAACTCATCAGAATCTCGTCAAGTAGTACTTCGACGTAGTGGGAGGGCTACTCAAAAGCCTGACAGGTACATGTCTTATGGAGACTCTCTTGTAGCCGTCTCTGACATGGATGACCCTGTTTCCTATAGCCAAGCGATGGGTTATTCTGAATCAAACCTTTGGCTTGACGCCATGAAAGTTGAAATGCACTTGATGTATGTCAACAATGTCTGGAAACTTGTAGACCTTCCTGAAAGGATTAAACCCCTAGGGTGTAAGTGGATATACAAGAAGAAAAGGGGTCCTGATGGGAACGTCGAGACGTTCAAAGCACGACTTGTGGCGAAGGGTTACACCCAACAAGAAGGGATTGACTATGAAGAAACCTTCTCGCCAGTCGCGATGCTTAAATCCATCCGCATACTCCTATCCATAGCTGCAGCTCTCGACTATGAGATCTGGCAAATGGATGTCAAGACAGCCTTTCTGAATGGCAATCTTGACGAGCGCATTTACATGGCTCAACCAGACGGTTTCGTGGATAAAGGTCAAGAGACCAAGGTTTGTGAGTTGCTTAAATCCATTTATGGACTAAAGTAAGCATCTAGGTCATGGAATTTTAGATTCGATGAAACTGTAAAGAGCTTCGGCTTTGAACAGTCAATAGATGAGCCTTGTGTTTACAAGTTAATACACGAAGGCAAAGTTGTGTTTCTGGTACTATATGTCGATGATATACTACTCATTGGTAATGACGTGGGTAAGTTATCTGAGGTTAAGGTCTGGCTGACAGAGCAATTCGATATGAAGGATCTAGGAGAAGCCGCGTACATTCTGGGGATCCAAATCTTTCGAGATAGGAAAAACCGGACCCTGTCGCTCTCTCAAGCATCTTATATTGATAAGGTGATGGATCGCTTCTCGATGCAAGACTCCAAGAAGGGCCAAACACCCTTTAGGCATGGAGTTTCACTCTCTAAGGACCAGTCTCCCAAGACTGCACAAGAGATTGAAGACATGAGGAAAATTCCTTACGCCTCTGCCGTAGGAAGCCTCATGTATGCTATGCTTTGCACTAGACCTGACATCTGTTTCGCCATTGCCGTAGTTAGCCGTTTCCAATCCAACCCTGGACCCGAGCACTGGATTGCTGTTAAGCATGTTCTTAAGTATCTTCGAAGAACTAGGAACTTGATGCTTACATACTCAGGTACTGACCTGACTATGACGGGATATACCGACTCCGATTTTCAAGCGGATAAGGATTCCAGGAAATCCACTTCAGGATCTGTGTTCATCCTTAATGGTGGAGCTGTTGTGTGGAGAAGTATTAAGCAATATTGCATTGCTGACTCCACAATGGAAGCAGAATATGTGGCTGCTTGTGAAGCATCCAAAGAGGCTGTATGGCTTAGAAAATTCCTTAAGTATTTGGAAGTTGTTCCAAACGTCGACGAGCCCATGACCCTTTATTGTGATAATAGTGGGACTGTCGCTAACTCAAAGGAACATCGAAGCCATAAGCGCTATAAATATATTGAGAGGAAATACCATTTGATTCGAGAGATCGCGCAGCGCAGAGACGTGGAGGTGAATTAGATCTCTGGCAGATCCATTCACCAAGGCCCTAGCGAACAAGGTCTTCGACCAACATCGTGAGGGATTAGGCATGAATGACTACACACATCTTCTTTGAGTCAAGTGGGAGTTTGTTGTCAATGGTGCCCACAAGAAGAGTTGTAGTCTTTATTTTGTACATTTGATGTAATAAAGTCTCATGAAGACTCTTGCTTGTAATTGCCTATTCATTTAATAATAAAGTTGAAACGTTCATTCATTCTTTCTTTGTTTGAAGCTTGATGATAAAACCTTAGTCTTTTAGTCCATAAACAAACTTAACAACTTACGAAGAGACAAATGTAGATTTGCATGAACAAACTCTTCGTAGTTTGCTTAAAACGATATATTCGCAATCTTAGGGTCAAAGGACTATTGACCTCAGTATGATTGTTAGAAGAATCTATGATGTCTGGTTATGAGGCATTGAGAGTTTGGGACTCTATAGTTCTTCTAGGTATCTTCCGAAGGTACTGAATTGACCAGTGCACTTCTAGAGACAATATAAGAACAAACCATTTAACCTCTTGTGTCTCGAAGTCACTATGTATGAATTGCATCATGCTTACCTTAATCCTGAAATGAGACATGCCATTTCACACCTTAGTATTCTCATTTGAGAAAGTCAAAGTTCGGACTCACTATGTGATTCCGAACAAGGCCTATTGGTGAAGTACTAAGTTGTGAGTATGTCATGAGTAACTTTGTGAAGTTCTCATAGATATGGAATTCATGTACAAGATTGCTGAAATGCAATGTATGTCACCTCATGCTTTGTTCCTTGGAGTGTGAATAAATGAACTGGCCAGTGTCCAAATTGAGTCCTGACTCTTTTGGATGAAACAATGTGACTTGTTAGCTCCTCGTCAATACATTGTTTCTAACTTATTCACAAGCGACAAAGGAGTTGAGGAAATAACAGCTAGAAGGGTAAACTGGTAATTTAGTAAATCCCGACTAGCTGATGACATTCATGAAGGGTAAACATAGATAATATTCAGTGGATCCGCTCATCATAATTAGGTCGAATTCTTGAGTAGAAAACAAATTCATTTGAACCGAGAGATTTTCAGTGTCAGCTCTTTAGTGGAGTCAGTTGGCATTAAGCTAAACTTGGAAAAAGGTTTGTGAACTTTTGAGTCCAAGTGTTTAGCTCAAGCTTTGTTCATTTGGGTCCATGAGGTCACTGTCACGAATCACATCGATAGGAATAGTTAAACTGGAAGCTAAGTCAAAACAAGAACGAAAATAGTCAAAAGGGTATTTTTGTCTTTTGAGACATATGATGAAATGAATGTCAATAAATTTTTTGACAAGTTCATTTGATGACTTAATGTCACTCGGCCATAACTTGATTATTGGGCCTTGTGAATTAATTTCATTTCATAAGAATTTTATTGAAAATTCTTAATGGGCTTTTCTCATGTTGTCATGAACAAATGAAGAAGCTTCTAGAAGCTCCTTCTAGATGAGAATAGGCGCCCATAATACCCAAGGAAAGAGAGTTTATTTTGTGCATAAATGTATCAAGATACTTGCCAAAAGAAAAAGAGGAAACAAATTTCCTCGAGAAGGAAAGCACAACTTCGGCCAAGAGAGAGACAAAGCAAGGCAAGGAAAAAAAATGGAAACAAATCCAAGCCTTCTAGAAGGCATCCTTGGCCGAGCATCTCAAGTGGGAAAAGAGGTAATTGGCTCATGAATATGTGATATTCTATAGAAGAGGAAACTACCTTATAGAAGGTGAGACCTCTCCTATAAATAGGAGCCCCTTTTCTTCACAATTCATTCATCCAAGTTTAAGAGATTTGAGAGACTCTCTCTCTAGAACTTGTGGCCGAAAATCCTCTCTCTCTCTCTCTAGTTTATTTTCGATTTTTTCTTGTCTTGGCACCTAGGTCCTCACTCGACCTAGTGTTTAGCTCTGCGACTTCGAGACTCGTTCTTAAGTCGTAGTGTTTAAAAGTGCCCACTCACTGATTCCTTCTTTTCGAGTGATTTAGTGATAGAAACTTTCGTGGTTGCTCGAGGTGCCGAGGAAAGAAAGAGAGACGTGCTGCGAGGGGAGACGAGCGTTGCAAACTTTCCAAAAGCTTCTTCAAAGTTCAAGCTTCAAGAAAGGTTAGTAAACTTCTAGCTCATATTAGTTTTTTTAATTACATGTACTTGCTCTTTGTCTAGGTTAGTAAAAACTGTTTTTACTTGTAAAGAAATTTTTTTAAATTCTGCCGCTTCCCGAAGCGTTTAATCTTTTTCTTAAACCCTAGATCAATTCCAACAGTTCCGTCGGAGGTATCGAATGTCTCGCTCTTTATTCATACGAATAGTGGATGCCGTTAAAAGTCACGACAACTATTTTGTACAACGGGTGGATCGCGCTGGCAGACTTGGGTTGTCACCACTTCAAAAAATAACTGCTCTATTTCGGATGCTGGCCTATGGTCTTCCAGCAGATGCCACAGACGAGTACTGCAAAATAGCAGAGTCGACAACAATTGAAAGCTTGAAGAGGTTTTGCCGAGCAATGGTGGAGGTATTTTCTGAGCAATATTTAAGATCACCAACTCCTAATGACGTTGCTAGACTTCTCCATATAGGTCAACAATGTGGCTTTCCAGGAATGTTGGGCAGTTTGGATTGTATGCATTGGAAATGGAAAAATTGTCCTACCGCGTGGGCCGGACAATACACAGGTCGTAGCGGAAAATCTACAATTATTCTAGAAGCTGTGGCTGATTATGATCTTTGGATATGGCACGCTTATTTTGGCATGCCGGGAAGCAACAATGACATCAACGTGTTAGAGTCTTCTCACCTATTTTCCAATCTCACTCAAGGTATTGCTCCTCCCGCTCATTATGTCATACAGGGAAATGAGTATAATATGGGTTATTATTTGGCTGATAATATATATCCAAAATGGTCTACTATTGTTAAAACTATTCGAGAACCCCGTGGCCCCAAAAACAGTATTTTGCAATGAGGCAAGAATCCTGTAGAAAAGACGTAGAACGTGCATTTGGAGTTCTCCAAGAACGGTTTGCAATTGTGGCGGGACCATCAAGATTTTGGAGAAAAGATGTCTTAAAAGATATAATGACTACGTGCATAATTATGCATAACATGATAATAGAGGATGAGCGTGATCTTAGCGTGCCCATTGAAGTTAACAGAGAAACGCCACAATTGAGGGTTGAATTAGAGGAGAATGATGATACACGATTTCAAGAGTTTTTCACTCTCTACAGAAAAATAAGAGACAGAGATGCACATATCGCGCTTCGAAATGCATTGATCGACCATTTGTGGGAGGGATATTCTAATTCGAATGTGTAATTGTACTTTTTATTTTATTTTATGTTATTTGTTTTGTATTGTATTTTGTGTTTAATAAATATTAAGTTTACTTTGTGTTAATTTGTATTTTGAATAATTTTATGGAGTAATACTTTATTATTAAATAATGAATAAGTGGTATAATTGAAAGATATTAAATAAATATAAGGGTATAGAAATAAATAAGAGAAAGTTGAGTATAAAATTAATATTTCAATTTGGTGTAAAAAATAGAGTTCGGTTGGAGATGAGGTAGTGTTTGATGTGACATGTACTGTAAAATAGAGTAGAAAATGGTGTTATCAGGTGGAGTTGGTCTAAGTTTTATTTTTTATATTTTTTAAATTATGAGCCGTTGGATTTGTGGCAGTTACAAATCCAACGGCTCTAACTTGTGCCCAAAAAAAATTATGACGGAAATAAATTCATTTTCATATACCTGGAATGGAAATTCCATTTCAAAACCCAGTGGAATTCCGGTCAACATTGGAATGAATAATTTCTTCCAGTCAAACCTGAAATTCCGTGCCTCAAAAAATGGAAATGCATTTCCTTCCACAAACCCAAGTTTATTCTATACCTTGAGATTTTCAAAAACAGTATACGTATCCTAGAGTCTAATGATGTTATTCAATTATCCCTTAACTCATATATATATATATATATATATATATATATATATATATATATATTAATCTTATTTTTCCTTTAGTTAATTTCAAAATAGCAAAACTACCATTGTGCCCAAAATAGTAAGCCGCTTGAGCCAAACCAATACATATTAGATGTCGATGTTTCTCTCCCACGTTATTCGAGATGCATCGACATTGAAACTATCATTCGTAATTTTCACATGTTTTGGCACGACGGTTTCGACACCTTCTAGAAAATTCCTATTTCAAGGAAGCAAAGGCGATCTTACGTCTCAGCTTTTCATTGGTCCATGCTTTAGAGAGGCAATTTCTCTTGTATCGAGTTTGGGTCTAATTTGTATCATGTATTAGTTTTTTGTCTACCTTTCAAGAGTAAAGTGGTTAGATAATTATGGGCGTGCCACTTGAATTCTTCCATAATTATTTACACATTTAATCTTTTCATGGACAGTTAACTTATTTGATTGGTGGATAGTCTACCATTGATAGAATCTGTATCTTTTAATAGTAGTATATTATCATTTATTTACAGATTCTATTTCTTAAAATAAAAATCCCCTTAGGTATATTCTATGTTTAAATGAACGATGTTCAACAATAATCTAGAGCAAGAAAAATAAATAAAAGAGAAGAAGAAAGAAGAACGAATGAATTTGGAACTTTAAAGTACTATAGGCATTTGAGACAAATATTATTAAACTTAGGGGTTGGATTAAAATCCCTAAGCTTAATGGACCTTGTTGGGCCCATGGAGGAATCACCGGCCTCTTTTTGAAAGGAAGCACATGCGCTCATTTTGGGTCTAGATTAAAGGCCCACTTGGGTAAAAGGCAAGACAATCAAGAAGGGAGAACGAGAGGTCAAAGAGAGCCTGGAAACTCGATCAAGTCTAGGAGTATAGTCACAACCACAAGAATGACATGGAGCAAGCGGGAGAGTGGAAAGAAGCGGCTATAGCCACATTGTCTTTCTTAAATTTAAATCTCTTTGTTGTCTATGAATAAACATGTCAATCAGGAAATGTACGTTACTTTTATCTACCTTCAATATATAATACAATCTCTCTTTCCATTTCGGAAGTCATTTTATTCTCAATTCTCGTGCTTTATTTTATTTTTATATCTAATTCTTGAATCCGAGCATCATTGAGGTGAATTCGAGGCTTATTGCTTACAATAAATCGATCTTTTTGTGACTGTTTTGATTTCGGTTCTTTCGAATTCGGCAGTTTGGCACCGTCTATGGAAACTATCGAATTTACTAACTACAGATATCGATTCCGATGCAATGACTAACGATCCTTCTCTGACATGAAACTCGAACGAAACCACCATCGCTGACCTGAAATCCATCATGTATCTCCTTCTCCAGAAGTTCAGCCGACACGACGATCACTTGTTGGCTCTAACCACCGTGGCTCTAACCACCAAAAGGACGGGTGCTAGCGCCAGGACAACCGCCACATGTGATACTATTGAAAATGAAGGTCCGTAACATGGAGGGACCCCGCCTCAGGGCATTCGACTCAATTTCACTGGAATATCTGTCTCCTCGGTCGCGAGCCATGGAGGAACTACCACCATGGCTCCGTCCCTAGGTTTCCAAATTCCACCCTCAGGAATCCAGCATTACGATTCCAGGGCTCGATCTAAGGCCCAAGCGGCTGATCCGAGCTCGTCCTAGCCTAGAGGCCTTGACGGACCCTCAAGAGCCTTCTCGGAAGAAGATGGCACCAATCGGCGAGCTGGGAACACGAACACAACTCCAACCTAACATAACCCTAACATTGGACAAACAACAATCTCGAGTTCTCGACCATCAAAATTCATAATGATCGATCACACGCCCAGTCGCGATGCCGATCCTAGGACGGACAAACTCAAAGAGCTTAAAAGATCTGTGGTGGAAGAAGGGCTCAAGGCCGTCAATTCCCGTGTCTATAACGCGACTAGCGCGGCCTCCGAAATAGACAGATTAATCGAAGAGACATTGCAAACCTCTTTCACAAACAAAATTACTCAAACTAGAATCTGGAACTCTGGAATGGTGAAATTACCCTTGTATGAAGGGACAGGGTGTTGGAATTGATCTAGGGTTAAGAAAAGATTTAACGCTTCTAGCAAGCGGCAGAAAATAAAAATTTTCTTTAAACGAGTAAAAACGATTTTTACTAACCTAGACAAAGAGCAAGCACATGTTATTATTAAAACTATCTAAAAGCGATTACACGTTTACTAACCTTTATGAAGCTTGATCGTTGAGAAGCTTGTGGAGGTTGAACCGCTCGTCTCCCCACGCAGCTCGTCTTTCTTCGTTCTTCGGGAACTCGAGTAACCACGAAAGTTTCTATCACATAAATCACTCGAGGTAAGGAGGAATAAGTGTGTGGGCACTTTTAAACACAACGACTCAAGAACAAGTCTTAGAGTCGAAGAGCTAAAACACTAGGTCAAATGTGGACCTAGGTGCCAAAACAAAAATGAAATGAGCTAGAGAGAGAGAGAGGGAGAGGGGCGGCCAAGGAGTTCTAGAGAGAGAAGCTCTCAATCTCTAAAACTATGGGATGAGAAACAATGAGAATGAGGGCCCTATTTATATGAGAGGAATCACCTTCAACAAGGTAGTTTCCTCTTCTATAGAATATCACATATTCATGAGCAAATATTGCCCATATTCCCTCTTAAGTCACACGGCCATATAGTCTTCTAGAAGACCATGGATTTGTTTTCTCTTTTGTTTTGCTTCTCTCTTGCCTTGTGTTTGCCGCCCACTTCATTTCCATATAGAGGAAATTTGTTTCCTCTTTTTCTTTTGGCAAGTATCTTCATACATCAATGCACAAAATTGGTCTCTCTCTTTCTTTGATTTGGACGAGCAACATGCATCTAGAAGGAGCTTCTAGATGTTTCTTCATTTGTTCAGACAACAAAAGAAAAAACCCATTGAGAATTTTCAAGTAAAATTCCATGAAATGAAATTAATCCTCTAGGCCCAAAAATCTCATCATGGCCGAGTGATACATTTCATTTGTCATCATATGATAATGTCAAAAAATTTATTGATATTCATTTCGTCCTATGTCCAAAAAGACAAAAATACCCTTTAGACAATTTTTGTAAAACCTGTCTAGTTCTTGTTTTGACTTAGCTTCTAGTTTAACTAATCCTACTCGATATGACTTGTGACAGTGACCTCATGGATCCAAATGAACCAAGCTTTAGCTAACATACTTGGACTCAAAAGTTCACAAACCTTTTCCAAGTTTAGCTTAATGTCAACTGACTCCACTAAAGAGTTGACACTGAGAATCTCTCGGTTCAAATGAATTTATTTTCTACTCAAGAATTCAACTTAATTGTAATGAGTGGATCAGCTAGTCGGGATTTAAAAAATTATCATTTTACCCTTCTAGCTGTTATTTCCTCAACTCCTTTGTCGCTTGTGAATAAGTTAGAAACAATGTATTGACGAGGAGCTACCAAGTAACATTGATTCATCCAAACGAGTCATGACTCAATTTGGACACTGGCCAGTTCATTTATTCACATTCCAAGGAGAAAAACATGAGGTGATATACATTGCATTTCAACAATCTTGTACCTGAATTCCATATCTATGAGATCTTCACAAAGTTACGCATGACATCTTCATAACTTAGTACTTCACCAATAGGTCCTGTCTATATCACATAGTGAATCTAGAACTCTGACTTTCTCAAATGAGAATACGTAAGCTATGAAATGACATGTCTCATTTCAGGATTGAGGTAAGCACGATGCAATTCATACGTAGTGACTTCAAGACATAAGAGGTTAAATGGTTTGTTATTATTCTGTCTCTAGAAGTGCACTGGTCAATTCAGTACCTTCAGAAGATACCTAGAAGAACTATATAGTCTCCAACTCTCAATGTCCCATAACCAGACATCATAGATTCTCCTAACAATCGTACTGTGATCAATAGTCCTTTGATCCTTAGATTGCGAATATATTGTTTTAAGCAAACCATGAAGAATTTGTTGATGCAAATCTACATTTGTCTCTTCATATGTTGTTAGGTTTGTTTAAGGACTAAAGACTATAGATTACATAAAGCTTCAAACAGACAAGTGAGAATGAATGAACGTTTCAACTTTTATTAACGATTCAGCAGTTACAAGCAAGAGTCTTCATGAGACTTTATTACATCAAATGTACATAAGTAAAAACTACTACTCTTCTTGTGGGCACCATTGACAACACAGGGGACCCAAAAGCACACATAACGTACCCTTCAGAATAGTAATGAGAAGAGTACATATCGACAGCGATGAGAAGGATGGGTATTGTCGGTTCATCATCGAACACATGTCTAGACCCGCTCTAGAATGGTTCTCCAAGTTCAAGGAAAACTCGATTGATAAATTTAAACAACTCTCCACCACCGTCCTTAACCACTACTCGATGTTCGTAGAAATCGAAACCTCGAATGCGGACCTTTAGGGAATACAACATGAGCAAGGAGAATCTTTGCCTACTTTCATGACCTGCTTCAAGACCATCATGACCAAGGTCAGTGGGATCAACAACGCAAGAGCCATCGCCGCTCTAAAAAATGCCTTGTGGTACAAATCAAAAGTCAGGGAAGAACTGATTATCAACCGACCCTCAACGATAGAAGTGTTGGTAATTATTGCACCTTGATAACCATATTAAGTGCGGAAAATATTAATTATACTAACAAGAGCTAACTAATATTATGGTTATCTAACAAGATCTAGATTTACTAATTAATTATTCATGAAAGCAATGTCAAGCAACCAATAAGAGCTAGGTTCAGAGATTCAGTAATACTTACATGATTCGGATCAGCTACTGAATCTTCAAGCTTTGACTCCTCTATCTTCAATCTTAAAATGCTATCTTTAAGCTTTAGCTCCTCGACGCTCTGAACTCGTCAGTGATGACACCGTAATCTTCTGAGACGTAATCTCCGAGACGAATAAGAAAGAAGAGTGATCACAATCTTTATCTCACTACGATCTACAACGAATTTTTTAGATCGTACCATGTTTATGGGATTGGAATCATGGAGTTCCAAGAGGGGAGAGAGGGAGTCGGCCGAGAGAGAAAGGGAGAGACTCTCTTGGTCAAAAATTCTAAAGCACAAAAGTGTATTTGTTGCCTTCTCATGAACCCCTATTTATAGTAGTGAAAAAAATATATTCTTGGTAGTTTCCAAAATATTTTATTTCCTTTTATTTTGTTCACACTAGTGAATCAAAGCTTAGCCCTTGGATCTCATCTCATGAATCATACTTTCTCTCTTAGCCATCAGATCAATATCTATGAGATTTTATTTCCTGGTTAAAAAGAGAATATTTATTAATGAGAGAATAAAAGAAATATCTTATTTCCTTTTAAATATTATTCTCTCATAATATTCATGAGAGAGAACAAATGACAATATCTTATTTCTTTTTAAATATTATTCTCTCATAATATTCATTAGAGAGAATAAATGACAATATCTTATTTCCTTTTAAATATTATTCTCACCTAATATTCGTGAGAGAGAATAAATGACTATATCTTATTTCCTTTTAAATATTTTTCTCTCTCTTTTTATTTAAACAACTAAAGAGAAAATATTGGTAAGTACCAATAATAGCATGGACGACTTTTGGAACACGGCCAAGGAGGAATTTGCGCAAATCTTGTGCCGGGATCCTCAAGAATTCGTGCACCTCAATATGTGCAAGGCCCAATTGCATAAAATCCTATTAATTATTTATCTACTTGATCCAACAATAAACAAATAAGTTGTTGATTAATTATTTACTTGATAAAAAATACTACCATAAATAATTATTTAATTATGCAAATACGCATATTTCAGAATTGATGTTGTCAGTCACAATTACAGCTAGTGAGATTATGATAATGAAAACATTATTATTCGAAACTTCTTATCCGCCTTTATCAGAGCCGAATCGAGGACTATGGACCTAGTATTAGAAGCTTAAGTAATCCGATGAAAAGACGAAAAAGTCTTTTCTATTTTCTACATCGATTTGTCTAATCTTCGTCAGACTCCACCTTGCAAGCCAAGACTGAATCCTCCTTGGTACTAGAATTATATTTACTCATCATGACGAGTGTCCACTGATATAGTCAGTTCGTGATCAAGATCCTCTAGGTTCAACCTGTGTCGAGAAAAGTCAATTATTATGTTATACTTTTCTTGACACCTATAAGCCGTAAGCATTATTGCTTCCCCAGGAAAAGATTCTTCCGAACGTACAAACTTCAGAAGTGCGCGCAATATATCGGTTCCGGAATCAACCCTTAGGTGAGAGAACATTTACCTTCTTTCAGGAAAGCTAGATTCCATATCGGTAAATTACTTTCCACTCTAACCATGTTCCGCAATGCTCCCAAGACATAACCTGTGATTAGCATGATAGTGGCCTTTTAGCGAATGAGTCAGAGAGTGCGATATCATAATCCAGTGTCCATGATCACTTCAGTATTTAGATCAAGTCTCGATGTGACCATCATTTATGACCTCGGTTAGTGTGTTGTAACGGTCCTTAAACGACATCTACAAGCAAGATTTGTCTGGGTCGTACACTTACCACAAATGTAGAATGCTTCCACTAAGTTATCAACCTTCACTTGTGTTCCACATATATGATTTCAGATGTCGTGCATGTAACTCAGTTCGATACAGAGACTATGGGTTGATGAATGTTTGATATATCATCATATATAAGAAATAACGTTTTTGATTCGAATAACTTATGAATGTCAAAAACTTTATTTTATTAATATTTTAGCGAGAATTTAAAAAAGCATCTTCTCGTGGGCAAGAATTCCTAACAACCTCCCACTTTGACCTAGAGATGATGTGCCATATATCTAAGACACATCCCTTCTATGTGTTTCAAGAACACACATTCAGGAAGCCCTTTAGTCCTCGGATCCACGATGTTATCCAGCGTCGAGATCTTCATGACATCCACGTCTCCCCTTCGAACTATCTCCATTATGAGGTGGTATTTTCGCTCTATATGCTTTCCTCTCTTATGGCTGCAAGGTTCCTTCGAGTTTGCAATCCCTCCAGTGTTATCACAATGGAGTTGCGCAGACTCGTTCATATCAGGAACTACCTCCAGTTCGGCTAAGAAGTTCTTAAGCCAAACAGCCTCTTTGGCTGCCTCGGATCCTACAATATATTCAGCTTCCATCGTAGAGTCCACGATACTAGATTCCTTAACGCTTCTCCAAACAATCGACCCTCCATTGAGAGTGAACATTGACCCAGGCGTTGACTTCAACATGTCACGGTCTGCTTGAAAATCAGAGTCAGTGTATCCTTGTACCACCAAGTCATTA
This sequence comes from Urtica dioica subsp. dioica, assembly GCF_054948205.1. NCBI lineage: Eukaryota > Viridiplantae > Streptophyta > Magnoliopsida > Rosales > Urticaceae > Urtica > Urtica dioica. The sequence goes on along the minus strand of NC_142760.1, from coordinate 7,074,723 downwards.
CTTGTGTACACAAGCATCATGTCCCTAGTTCTCTTAAGATATTTGAGGATATGCTTAACAGCTATCCAATGATCAAGACCAGGATTTGATTGGTATCTACTAATAACTCCCACTGCATAGCATATTTCGGGTCTAGTACACAACATGGCATACAACAGACTCCTAACCTCAGAGGCATATGGAACTCAACTCATATCCTTCACTTCTTGAGGTGTCTTAGGACATTGCTCTTTAGACAGAGCTAACCCTGAGCGCATCGGTAACAATGTGACATGAGTATTTTTCATCGAGAAGCGGGCAAGTACCTTATCAATATAAGTACCTTGAGACAGAGCTAGTAGTTTGTTCTTCCTATTATGAATGATTTGGATTCTAAGAACAAAAGCTGCATTTCCCAAATCTTTCATTTGGAATGGCTTTGTTAGCCATGCTTTTATGTCAGACATGATCTCAATATCACTTCCTATAAGGAGGATATCGTCCGCATAAAGTACTAAGAAAACCACTACCTTTCCCTTTGAGTACTTGTAAACACAAGGCTTAGAAAGGTTTTGTTCAAAACCATAGGTCTTGATAACCTCATCAAACCTTTGGTTCCAGGATCTAGATGCTTGCTTAGGTCCATAAATGGACTTCAATAACTTGCAAACCTTGTGCTCTTGATCTTTTTGTATGAATCCGTCTGATTGAGCCATATAGATTTCTTCTTCTAGATAGCCATTCAAGAATGCTGTCTTTACGTCTATTTGCCATATCTCATAATCATAATGAGCGACAATGGCCAGAAGAACTCTGATGGATTTAAACATGGCCACATGAGAGAAGGTTTCGTCGTAGTCGATTCCTTCTCTTTGGGTGAAACTCTTAGCCACAAGTCTAGCCTTATAGGTTTCGACTTGTCCATCAACTCTTTTCTTTCTCTTATAGATCCACTTGCACCCAATCGGTCTAATTAGTTCGGGTGCATCTACAAGAGTCCAGACTGAGTTTGAGTGCGTACACTATATCTCTTGATTCATGGCTTCTAGCTATCTTTGTCCAATTCGACCATTGCATCTTTAAATGATGCGGGGTTGTCTTCGCTCGCATCCAATGCAACGACGTTTGCTTCAAAGCCAAGATATCGGTCAGGCTCTCTAGAGACCATCCCACTACGACGAGGCAATGTTGCACTTGGACCAACATTTGTGTTTTCTTCTTCATCTCCCACTCTCACATCAGTTGTAGGTGGAGATGGTTCCTCTCAGACATTAGTCTTTGGGGTTGATCTAATCGTTTCCTCGAGTACTATTATACTACGAGGCTTATGTGATTTAACATAATCATCTTCAAGAAAAGTAGCATGAGGAGAGACGAAGGTTTTCTTATCCATAGGAACATAGAATATACCACCTCTAGTCCCTTCCGATAACCAACAAAGGAACATAAGTTTGTTTTGGGTTCCAGTTTTCTCGCCTTCTTTTTCAAGACGTGAGCGGGACAACCCCATATGGGAAAGTGACGCAAGCTAGGATTGGCTCCGTTCCATAGTTCCAATGGGGTTTTGGATATCGATTTAGAAGGAACATTGTTCAAGACAAATGCAGCAGTTTGCAAAGCATATCCCCAGAAAGATGTTGAGAGTGAAGAATAGCAAATCATGGATCTAACCATGTCTAATAGAGTTCTATTTCTCCTTTCAGCAACACCATTTTGTTGTGGGTTACCAGGAGCTGATAATTACGACACAATCCCATGTTTAAGAAAATAATCGATGAACTCATTATCCAAGAACTTGCCTCCCCGATCAGATCGAAAGGTCTTAATAGTTTTACCAAATTGGTTTTCAACACAAACACGAAATTCTTTGAACTTGCCAAAAGTTTCAAATTTTTGGTGCATTAGGTAAATGAAACCATATCTAGAATAATCGTCAGTGAAAGTGACAAAGTATTCATAACCGCCTCTCGCAGCTTCACTCATTGGTCCACAGAAGTCAGAGTAAACTAGTTTCAGATGTTTAGTGACCCTTAGTCCTTTGCCAGAGAAAGATCTCTTGGTCATCTTCCCTTCAATGCAGGATTCACAAACAGGTAGAGTTCCCATTTTAAGGTGTTTCAACGGTCCAAGCCTTGAAAGCCTCTCTAGCCTGTTTATATTAATGTGACCAAGTCTTAAGTGTCATAAATATGTTTCATCATCATTGAATACCTTTATTCTTTTATTAGATGTTGGTTTAGCTACCTTAAACATCTCAACATTAAAAGCAAATTTATTTTCAGGGGATATCATGTATAAACCATTGTACAAATGAGCATCAGATATAATTCTTCCATCATAAGAAATACTAATAGCATTTTCATTCATTGACAAAGACTATTTATGTTTTAGTAACTCAAAAACTGATATAAGGTTTCTACAAAAACCAAGAATAAAATAAATTGAATCAAGTATCAAATATTTGTTTACAAATTGGAGTCGAACTACTCCTAAAGCTTTAGTCATGACAGACTCTCCGTTCCTCACTTTAAGCTATAGTTCATTTCCATTCAGTTCCTCCCAGGAATCAAACACATGTACAGATGTACAAACATGATTAGTAGTCTCCGAATTTACAATCCAGGACGAGAATGAATCAACAGCATAAAATGCTTCTAATACATGTATGTGTGTGGACGAGACAATACCTCCACAAGACTCTGGGTACAAGTCTACTACTTCGTCATCATCATCAGAGATGAAAATAACCGAAGGCTCTCCCACTGCGAGAACATTCTCCATGTGTTGTCTTATAGGAGAGTAATAATGAGATGAGATTGCCACACCAGCAGAGAGCAATCTATAAAGGCACCCGTCCTTTACTAAACCATCACGCCAGGCTAGAAGTTCAAATTGGAACATCTTCATGACATACTTTAGGCCGAAACCACGAAAGTATTCTTTTAAGCCGGCATACTCCTCGGTGAGGGATTCAAGAACAATCTCCACTCGAGTAGCTTTATTTATCTCAGTGCCTAAGAAGCCGATCAGATTCAATCTATCGGTCATCGACTTCATGTGGTCGATGGCACACTCTCCGTTCTTCATCTCATTATCCATAATTTCTTTCAATAAGGAATAGTTTAAAGTCATGCTGAAATTTAATAAAAGACAGGTACATAAATAATTATTCGAAAAGAAAAATATTCATCACAATAGTTTAGGAAATAAAAACATGATGCAATAAGCACGGGGAAAAATACTAATCTCTAAAAAGACCCAGTTTTTATATTCCATGGTAATTCACCAATAGCCACAGTCCGTTTCACTAAGGTGACGTAACAGAGTGCACCTAGCGAAAATGAGGACCATATCAGATTAGTAAGGCAATCGTGGTTCATGTACATTCATAACTATGCTTACTAACTACCAGTTTTATATGAATCGTTGGCCATATGAGACAACCACCGGTCATCTCATACTTGAGTCAACCCAACATTTTAGCAGACAAAGCTTAGCCCGTGTGTGCTAGGGAAGCCTAGGTCAGACACGAGATCGACCTCTCCACCTATCGTCAGAAACACAAACTTGGTATTGGAATGCGCTTACACCTTCCGAAGGGAATGGACCACTATGTCTAAGAGACCGCCGGTCACGAGGCAAGCAAGACCACCCTCACGGTGTTGTGTAAATTTTGGAGGCCTTACAGACTCAATATACTTCTAGTATTTTAATTTTCCAAGCATTAACATTAATCTAGGTGATCCACGTGACTAAATTGTATTAAAAACTCGAGTGTTTCTAAGCTACCCTTAAAAACATAAGTTTCGATAGCTTAGTTATTAGGAATTTCGTGACATCTAGTCTTGATTATCCTAATAGTATTCCTTCATGGAAAAGCTTAGAGTTAGGAGGGAAGACATCGTCTTTTATTAACACCCCAGCTTAGCCTCTTATCGGCTTGGTGACAAAGCTTTCCGATCCGTTCAACTCATTTATTAATTAACTATCCTAATCCAATTAGATAATTTCAAATTAATAAATGAAAGCCCATGATAACCCACGACACAAGTTCCAAGTTATATCAAGCATGGCAAAGCAATTAAATAAACAAGCAAAGCGAGCATGGTTTGATTCGGTTTGATCATATCCTATTTGACTCTTAATAAATAAAATGAGATGAACCCAACATCAAATTGGTTCATGTATAAGTTATGGACCCATATTAATGTCCCATTGGAAAATAAATCAATATCAAATTATTTATTTTTTAATTTTTTTTATTAAGTGGGCCCGTGGGCCCACTTGGCATCCGGGCCAAATCTCGGACTATCCTCGAGTCCACCCGCCACGGTTGGACTCGACCCGAGCGGTCGGGCCGTGTGCCAGGTGGGCCACACGGCCACAGAGGTGCGGCAGCAGAGGGGCGGCTGATGGGTTGTCCGCTCCTTTTGGTCATCGGTCGTACAGGTCCTACCTCGGTCCTTCATTTCTCCTCCTTGTGAGTCCGTCTCTTGCCAATCGTCTTGATCAAGAACGTCGCTCGTCGGATTACAACAATAACAATAATAAAGTTTATAAAAAATCTATACCTTTTGAATTTCGGGTCGATCAACCCCGAATCACAATTCACACAATCATATATTGAATTGCATGAAAAACATAATCTAAACACTTTTTGTTAGATCCGAATATCACGGGTGAAATCCATCACCTAATTCCATGACCGAATCATGTTGAATAAATAAGAAAGCATAGAACCAATAGCGGAAGCGTACCTGATGAATCCATGACGGTTGGTCTTCCAGATCAACACGTATTTCTCTGAGAGTCCGTTTAGTTCTCTCTGGCTCACTCTGACGACGGGATATCAGGAATGACAAGAATGTTACGTGTGACCTGGGGACCAGCCGTATTTATAGAGAAACCCTAGGTTACCCTAGTGGGCTTCCTATTTCAACCCATCACTGAAATAGAAGCCCATAATGAGTCTACACATTAAAGGCCCACAACCTGTTAGATACATTAAAGCCCAATAATCGTACACCAAATTAGATCACTTTTAACGGGCCATCTTTATTGACAGTTCACAACACATAATTATTTAACATATAAGCCCAACGTTGGATTAAGGATCCAACATATTGGATTAAAGATCCAACAATCTCCCACTTGGGCTATATGTTTAACCTTATAATTATGTATCGCAAAAATAACCGAAAGAGCTCAACTTTACTGTCATTACCAAAATGTATCTCATAACCAATCCGGTCCATCAACAATATCAACATAGGATCAAAGCGGCATTCGCCACATCTATCGTAGTTATACCCATCAATGGTCACGTATATCGATACAACTGAACGACATGGATCATGAAATGGATGTGCAGTATGGAAATTTCATGTTATGTGACCTCAACATACCTATTTTCATTTGGTCCTCCTTAAACCTTAGTGAGATCAAACCATATACTAGAAAAACAAAGTCTAAATAAACCAACATTTAATTTCTGCAGAAAACCTCAATAATCATAAATAAAACAAAAATTTCTATAACATAAAAGCACTAAAAATAGCAAAACAACAAACTCCCACTAGAATTGAATATCCTGAGCTGAAATAACACCCATATGAGCAGTGTGCTCGTGAAACACTTTGGGTGGTAGTCCCTTAGTAAGTGGATCCGCAATCATGGAGTTTGTTCCGATGTGCTCGATAGACAACTGTCTACTCTGAATTCTTTCTTTCACAACTAAGAACTTGATGTCGATGTGTTTCGACTTCGTGGAGCTCCGGATTTGTTGTCACAATATAACTTGAGTGGTCTATCAACACCATCTACTATGCGCAGCCCAGTGACAAAATTCCGCAACCATATCCCCTGATTGGACGCCTCATAACAAGCTACGAATTTCGCTGCCATATTGGAAGATGCTATAAGTGACTGTTTAGCACTCTTCCAGGAGATAGTGCCTCCAGCTAGCAAGTAAATGTAGTCCGATGTAGATTTCATACTGTCTTGGCATCCGGCAAAATCAAAGTCAGTATACCTGATGATCTCGATCTGATCTGACCTCCGATATGTGAGCATGTACTCTTTTGTTCTTTGTAAGTACCGCAAGACCTGTTTAGCTGCTTTCCAATGGTCCATCCCTGGGTTGCTTAAATATTTGCCTAACATCCCTGTAATGTACGCAATATCTAGACGCGTACAAACCTGAGCATTACCGCTGAACCATAGGGAATCGTCTATATTGGATATGAACACAACTGATAAGGCAAACTATAAATAACCAAGTAACGGAAATAGGTCAATAGAAGTTCTAAACAAACATGATTCAATAATTCACACTATGGTTAGTGGTGAAAGAGTAATACATGCTTAGGTGCAACTTGTTTTGGCACCAAAAGGGTCATACACCGAGAATAGGTAGACTTATGATCTTTAAAAGATATAAGGTCTGGTGTATGATACTCGAAGTGTTAACATATTCGAAAGTAAATTATTTACTATGAACAATTTGACTTTACCTTGATTTGGTAAGTCAAAAGATCACTTGCTAAAGAGCATGAACTAGAAGAAAACTAAATGAGACGTACGACGAAAGACATAATTGATAGAGATATAAATTAATGTGAGAATCCATAAGATGTGAGTCTCAACCCTGATCAGAAATCTGAGCCTTCTGTTGTACGATGGCGAAGCATTAATGACGTGAGGGAGTTGCCTTATCTTCTCTAGTCAAAGTGGGAGATTGTTAGGAATATTGCCCACTGAAGATAAATGATTATTGAATTCGATAAGAAGAACACTGTAGCATTTATGATTAGTGGGTTGAATTTTGATATTAATATATAGAATCAATAACTATCCCCATAGCCTATGCATTAAACTGAATTACATGCTGGGCATCTAAGATCGGCGGTATGCTAAAACATGGTCGATGATTGATACACGCCTGGGAAGTTGTATCTAAAATCATATATGTGGAACACTAAGTGAAGGCTGATCACTTAGTGGGAGCATTCTACACTTTTGGTAAGTGTACGACCTGGATAGACCTTGCCTGAGATGTGTAGTTTAAGCACCGTTACGACACACTAGCCGAGGTCACTATGATGGTCATAGTGAGACTTGATCTAAATCCTGAAGTGATCATGGACTTCTAGGTCATGTTGCCGGGTTCTTTGATTCGTCACGTTAAAGGCCAATGAAGGTTGAATAAATAGATGTTTTGGGAACTCGGGACATGATCGAAGAAGGGAAGTGTTTCATGGATACGGAATCCAGCCTTCCTGAAAGAAGGTAAATATTCTCTCACCTAAGGGTTGTTTCCAGAACCGATAGATTGCCGACACTCTTGAAGTAAGTAACGTTCGAGAGAATCTTTCGCTGGGGAAGCAACAATGCTTAGGGCTTATATGTAAGAAAGGTATAACGGAATAATTGACATTTTCTCGATACGGGTTGAACCTGGAGGATATGGATCACGTACTATTCGGAGGATATCGAGACTTCTCTCACAAAGGACGGGGGACTCCCCGCCGTGTTTGAAGCCGGTCCTTCGAACCCTTTACCCAAGACAGGTGATGCGCCTACGGCTTCCCAAGAGGGGAACTCCCGACGTTCAGCCCTTGACCGACTTGGTCAAAGGGAGAATGTTGCGGAAAGTCTGGGCACGCGGAGAGCGCGCCGTCGTAGACAAAGTCTGCGCCTCCGTACGACAAGCCCTGATCTCAGGGACCATCTCACTGCTCAACGCATCGGACGTGGCAATGATCTGAGAGAGCGACTGAGCTCCAGACCCAACATTCCGCTGGCAGCCCCAACTAACGGGAACTGCCGCACGGGTCAAGGGTCTAATGAAAGGCGACAGGTGACTCCTCCCGAACAGGGAGTTACTCCGAAAACCGGTCTCGATGTGGTCACTATGATCCACAATCTTTGACATGAGGTACGAGATCTCTGGGAATACAGAATAGGCGGAAGCGCCCATGGAGTCGTTGAGGAGAATTCCTCGCCTTTCACGACTCAGATATTGGCTGAGGTTTGTACGGGGAATTTCAAACTCCCGAACCTCGCTCCATATGATGGAAAAGCAGATCCTGCTTACCACATCCAGCACTATGAAACCTGGATGATGATGCAGGGTGTCTCTCACGGTGCCATGTGCCAAGCCTTTAGTCTTACCCTCGCCAGACCCGGTTTCGAGTGGTTCAAGAACTTAAGGCCGGGAAGCATCCACTCGTTCAAAGACCTGAAGGACATGTTCCTAGCACGGTTCGTCACATCTATGGTCCAAAAGAAGACCAAGATGTACCTGTGGTCAATCAGGCAAGAGAGTGGCGAGTCTCTTAGGCGATATCTCGCCCGATTCACCGAAGGGTCGAACAAGGTCGACCGCTTTGATGACGGTGACGCAATTGCTGCTATCATTGAATGCTTGCGCACAAGTGACTTCCTCAAGTCAGTCGTTGGCCGTGTCCCTTCTACCATGGCCGAGTTGATGACTCGAGCTAAGATCTTCATGGGAGTCGAAGATTACCTCGATGGATGCAAGAGCAACAATCAAAGCTCTCGTCGTTGAGAAGAACCTAGCCACGAGCAAGGCGAATCTCGTAAAAGACGAAATAAGGAAAATCAGGTTTCCAATAACCAGACCCCTGCACCCCAGAAGCCGCGACTTGCGGAAGACTTTAAAGGGTATTCGTCGTTCACACCGTTGAACACGACGCCAAAACTGATCCTGGCCTTGGCACGTGACAAGTTCACTCCTCCGGCTCCAATGAAAAAAGATCCCGCGACTCGCGATCGATCTAGATATTGTGAGTTCCATCAAGAATACGGCCACTTGACCTCCAAATGCTACAATCTTAAAAGGCAAATCGAGGCTTTGATCCAACGGGGTGAGCTGAAAGAGTTCGTGTTACGTATGATCAGCGCTGCGGGCCCCACCACAGACAAGCCACAGTCTAGCAAGGGATGAGGAATAGCCTCTTCTGCCGACCGAACCGCGGTTACTGCCAACGCCAATCCCCAACTCCACATTGTGACCACCATACTGGGAGGTCCGCAAGATGGAGATTCGGCCCGACAAGGGAAGAAATTCCTTAGGGCCGTGGCTTAGGAAGACGCTGCTATGCACGTCAACTTTACGTATGAAGAACCTCCGTCCATACCGCACGAGATGATGTATTTCACCGACGAAGAGGCCAAGCGAGTTGTGCATCCGCACAATGACGCGATTGTGCTCAAAGCCCAAGTGGCCAATAACTTGGTGAAAAGGGTTCTCCTCCACAATGGCAGTGCTGCCGACATAATTTTCAAGTCCACCCTAAAGCGCATGAAGCTCGGGGGGCTACTCCCGACTCCGACCCAAACGCCATTGTTTGGGTTCACCGGGGAGAGGGTCATGACCGAAGGCATCATCGATCTACCGGAGGCATTGAAGTCGTTCACATGGTCCCATTCCTAGTGGTTGATCAGGAGTCACCCTACTGTTGGAATTGATCTAGGGTTTAAGAAAAAGTTTAACGCTTCGTTAAGCGGCGGAATTTAAAAATTTTCTTTTTCAAGTAAAACAGTTTTTACTAACCTAGACAAAGTGCAAGCACATGTAAATAAAACTAATATGAGCATAATAAATTTACTAACCTCTTTAGAAGCTTAAACGTTGATGAGCCTTCGGAAGGTTGAAAACGTTCGTCTCCCTCGCAGCACGTCTCTCTTTCTTTCCTCGGAAACTCGAGCAACCACGAAAGTTTCTATCACTAAATCACTCGAAATAAAAGGAATTAGTGTGTGGGCACTTTTAAACACTACGACTTAAGAACGAGTCTTGAAGTCGCAGAGCTAAACTCTAGGTCAAATGAGGACCTAGGTGCCAAAACAATAAAACGAAATTGACTAGAGAGAGAGAGGAGAGGGGCGGCCAAGTCTAGAGAGAGAAGCTCTCAATCTCTAAAACTTTGGATGAATGAAATGTGAAGAATGAGGCTCCTATTTATAGGAGAGGTCTCACCTTCAATAAGGTAGTTTCCTCTTCTATAGAATATCACATATTCATGAGCAAATATTGTCCATTTCCCCTTTGATTCACTCGGCCAAGGCTGCCTTCTAGAAGGCTTGGATTTGTTTCCTTTTTTGTTCAATGCCTTGCCTTGACTCTACTTGGCCGACTACCCTCTTTCCTCTTTGAGGAAATTTGTTTCCTCTTTTTCTTTTGGCAAGTATCTTGATACATTCATGCACAAAATATTCTCTCTTTCTTTGGGTATGTTAGGCGCCTATGGCCTTCTAGAAAGGGCTTCTAGAAGCTTTTCCATTTGTTCATGATAACATGAAAAAGGCCCATTAAGAATTTTCAATAAAATTCTTATGAAATGAAATTAATCCACAAGGCCCAATAAATCTAATTTTGGCCGAGTGTTACTTGTCATCAAATGACCATGTCAAAAAATTTATTGACATTCATTTCATCCTATGTCTCAAAAGACAAAAATACCCTTTTGACAATTTTCGTTCTTGTTTTGACTTAGTTTCCAGTTTAACTATTCCTACTCGATGTGATTCGTGACAGTGACCTCATGGATCCAAATGAACAAAGCTTGAGCTAAATACTTGGACTCAAAAGTTCACAAACCTTTTCCAAGTTTAGCTTAATGTCAACTGACTCCACTAAAGAGTTGACACTGAAAATCTCTCGGTTCAAATGAATTTATTTTCTACTCAAGAATTCAACCTAATTGTAATGAGTTGATCCACAGAATATTATCAGTGTTTACCCTTCATGAATGTCATCAGCTAGTCGAGATTTACAAAATTACCATTTTACCCTTCTAGCTGTTATTTCCTCAACTCCTTTGTCGCTTGTGAATAAGTTAGAAACAATGTATTGACGAGGAGCTAAAAAGTCACATTGTTTCATCCAAAAGAGTCAGTACTCAATTTGGACACTGGCCAGTTCATTTATTCACACTCCAAGGAACAAAGCATGAGGTGACATACATTGCATTTCGGTAATCTTGTACATGAATTCCATATCTATGAGAACTTCACAAAGTTACTCATGACATTCTCACAACTTAGTACTTCACCAATAGGCCCTGTTCGGAATCACATAGTGAGTCCGAACTCTGACTTTCTCAAATGAGAATACGTAAGGTGTGAAATGGCATGTCTCATTTCAGGATTAAGGTAAGGACGATGCAATTCATACGTAGTGACTTCGAGACATAAGAGGTTAAATGGTTTGTTCTTATTTTGTCTCTAGAAGTGCACTGGTCAATTCAGTACCTTCGGAAGATATGTAGAAGAACTATAGAGTCTCCAACTCTCAATGCCCCATAACCAGACATCATAGATTCTTCTAACAATCATACTGAGGTCAATAGTCCTTTGACCCTTAGATTGCGAATATATCGTTTTAAGCAAACTACGAAGAGTTTGTTCATGCAAATCTACATTTGTCTCTTCGTAAGTTGTTTAGTTTGTTTATGGACTAAAGACTAAGGTTTTATAATAAAGCTTCAAACAGACAAGGAAGAATGAATGAACGTTTCAATTTTTTTATTAATGAATAAGCAATTACAAGCAAGAGTCTTCGTGAGACTTTATTACATCAAATGTACAAAATAAAGACTACAACTCTTCTTGTGGGCACCATTGACAACACCGCGTCCCAAGAAGAGGCCGTTGTGCACATCAACCTTACCTATAAGGAACTTCCATCCGTGCCCCACGAGACGATGTACTTCACCAACAAACTACGAAGAGTTTGTTCATGCAAATCTACATTTGTCTCTTCGTAAGTTGTTTAGTTTGTTTATGGACTAAAAGACTAAGGTTTTATCATAAAGCTTCAAACAAAGAAAGAATGAATGAACGTTTCAACTTTATTATTAAATGAATAGGCAATTACAAGCAAGAGTCTTCATGAGACTTTATTACATCAAATGTACAATATAAAGATTACAACTCTTCTTGTGGGCACCATTGACAACACCTACAACTTAATCATCGGGCGACCCACGTTGAACCGGCTAAGAGCTATTACTTCTATGTATCACCTACTGGTGAAATTCCCCACTGAAGAGGGAATTGGCATCATGGCCGGAGACCAATCCCAGGCCAAGATATGCTACGTGCAAGGAGTCGATGGTAAGTCCGCGGGAAAAATGGTCAACACAATCTTCCAACTGGAAGACGATTACCCATGCGACCTAAGGGACGCAAGGAAGTTCGGAGAACTTGATCCTCGGGACGAAGTCGAGAGACTCAAAGTGGAAACTTCCGATGATCTTGTCCCGGTCGTGCTAGACGAATCTATGCCCGACCAGGTTGTAAAGATCGGTACTCAACTTCCACTCGCCATCAGGACTCAGCTCATTGCCTTCCTTTGGGAATTCAAGGATGTGTTTTCATGGACACATACGGACATGCCCGGAATTGATCCCGAGATAATAGTGCATCATTTAAACGAAGAACGTTCAATCCCGAGCGATACCTGGCTATAAATGAAGAGGTCGAGAAACTTCTCACCGCAAACTTCATCCGAGAGGCTAAGTACCCCAAGTGGTTCGCCAACGTGGTAATGGTGAAAAAGCCTAATGGGAAGTGGCGTATTTGCATAGATTACAAAGATCTTAACAAAGCTTGCCCTAAGGATTGCTTCCCACTCCCGCGCATCGAACAACTGGTCGATGCCACGGCTGGCCATGAACTCCTCAGCTTCATGAACGCCTATTCGGGTTATAACCAGATTCGAATGCATGAGCCCGATCAAATTAAGACAACCTTTGTCACCGATCGAGATCTCTACTGTTATAAGGTCATGCCTTTCGGCCTTAAAAACGCGGTAGCAACTTACCAGCGTTTGGTTAATCGGATCTTCGCCAATAAAATCGGCAAGACCATGGAAGTGTACGTGGATGACATGCTCGTCAAAAGCCTACTGGCAACTAATCACGTATACGACCTGAAGGAGATGTTCACGATCCTCCGCCGATATAAAATGAAACTCAACCCCAACAAGTGCGTGTTCGGGGTTGAATCCGGAAAATTCCTTGGGTACATCGTCAGCCGACGAAGGATAGAGGCGAATATTGAAAAAATCAAGGCACTCCTTGAGATGAAGTCTCCAAGACGAGTCAAAGAGGTGCAGAGCCTGACCGATCGGATTGCTGCTCTGACACGCTTCGTGTCAAAAACCACTGACAAGTGTCAACCGTTCTTCAAAGCTCTGAAGAAGACGGACGGCTTTGAATGCACCAACGAATGCGAAGAAGCCTTTCAATAAATGAAGGCTTACTTCAGGTCCCCTCCATTCCTCTCCAAACCAAAAGAGGGCGAGATGCTATACGTATATCTCGCCGTCTCTGAAAGAGCCATAAGCGCTGTTCTTGTCCGCGAAGAAGATAGGGTCCAATGGCCGGTCTACTACGTGAGCAAAGCCTTACTTGACGCGGAAACGCGCTACAACGAGATAGAGAAACATTCTCTGGCTCTCGTAACAACAGCCAAAAAGCTGCGCCCATATTTCCAAGCTCACCCAATCGCGATGTGAACTGAGCATCCGATTGGTAAGGCTCTTCAAAAGGGAACATTGACTCGCATGGCGATCTGGTCCCAAGAATTGAGCGAGTACGGGATTGAGTTCCACCCAAGAGCGGCTATAAAAGGTCAGGCCTTAGCCGTCTTTGTGGCAGAATTCTCCTATACTCCCGATATGGGAAGAGCAGAAAATGACTTAACCGATAACGCAATGACTCGAAAAAGAAAGGTTGACCCAACGGGTCCCATCTGGGAGTTATACGTAGACGGAGCATCTAATGCCCGGGGGGCTGGAGCCGGAGTAATTTTGACTAACCCCGACGGGGAAAAATTGCGATACGCCCTCCACTACGGCTTCCAAGCCTCCAATAATGAGGGCGAGTATGAAGCTCTCATTGTAGGGATAGAGCTAGCGCAAAAGAGATGCTTGTGAGTGGGCGAGGCGCTGCGACAAGTGCCAACGCTTCTCCGAGATCCCGTGGCAGCCGCCGACCCCACTAAGCAGTATCATTACCCTGCGGCCCTTTGCTAAATGGGGCGTGGACATTATTGGCAAGCTCCCTAGAGCGCCAAGGCAATATTAGTACGCCATAGTGCCCATAGACTACTTCACCAAGTGGGTAGAGGCCGAGCCGCTCGCCAGAATAACTGAAGCGAATACAACGAACTTCATCTGGAAAAACATCATATGTAGGCACGGTATCCCCGTCTCAATTGTGACCGACAATGGAACACAATTCGATAACGCATGAGTAAGAGATATCTGCGATCAACTAAAAATCAGCAAGACATTCTCCTCGCCGCGTCATCCTCAGGCCAACGGCCAGGTCGAAGCAGTCAACAAAACTATCAAGAGCAATCTTAAAAAGAAGCTCGAAGACAAAAAAAGGCGCTTAGGCCGAAGAGCTACCATTCATCCTGTGGACTTACCGCACGACCGAGCGAAACGCCACTGGTGAGACACCATTTTCCCTCGCATACGGGATCGAAGCCGTGGTGCCAATCGAAACCGAGATCCCCACATTCCGAGTTAAGACATTCAACGAAGAAAACAACGACAAGGCCATACGCCTGGAGTTGGACTTAATCGACGAAAAGAGGTCACAAGCGCTCAACCGCCTCGCTGTATAGAAGCGGAAGGTCGAAACATTTGCTGTTGGAAGCCTCGTACTCAGACGGGTGTTTCAGAATACACAAGTGCAAGGCGCCGGCGTCCTAGGCCCAAACTGGGAAGGCCCCTACATAGTCCGCAAGGTCATTCACGACGGGACATGCTACATCGAACACATGGACAGAACTCCGATCCGCCACCCGTGGAATGCGGAACACTTGAGGCAGTACTACCAGTAGCTAGCGTTTCCCACATTTTATTGCTTTAATTTCCCATTTTCAATAAGGCCTACGCGCTAATGTTTTAGGATTTTAAATTTTTTGCAATCGTAATAAAGTTCGATATTTCCCTTTCAAAATCGCTTTATACAAGTTTTCCGATTATCATAAGTAAAACTTATAACCCAAAAACTCGGGGGGCTAACAACAGTAAGGAAACCCTCAAGAAAACACGCTCCACCAAAAAATTTTAAGACGCCTACATGGCGCAACCAAGCCGTCCCTTGGGACGCACCTAAGACGCCTACATGGCGCAATTAAGACGCCTACATGGTGCACGTAAGACGCCTACATGGCACAACCAAGCCGTCCCTCGGTACGCAACTAAGACGCTTACATGGCGCACGTGAGACGCCTACATGGTGCAACCAAGCCGTCCCTCGGGACGCACCTAAGACGCCTACATGGCGCACTTAAGACGCCTACATGGCGCAACTAAGACGCCTACATGGCGCAACAAAGACGCCTACATGGCGCACTTAAGACGCCTACATGGCGCACCTAAGATGCCTATATGGTGCACTTAAGACGCCTACATGGCGAAACTAAGATGCCTACATGGCGCAACAAAGACGCCTACATGGCGCAATTAAGACGCCGACATGGCGCACCTAAGATGCCTACATGGCGCGCATAAGATACCTACATAGCATGACAAATTCGCAGTTGAAACGCTTATATAACGCAAACCGTTCAAACGGTCGGTGTATCTGAGGCAAAACCCTGCTAAGACAAAAGAACTGCCGAGACCATTGGTAGAAGATGCATGACCATCAAAGCACGCCATAACAAAAAATGAGCAAACACGTTCATAAAAGAAAATATGTTTTATAAAAAAGAGGGCAACTGCCCCGAAAATCCTAGAAAGCAAGTGCTAAAGCAAGTGCGCTGAAAGGAAATTCCTAAAAGAAAGCATGCGCTAAACACTTTCGCGAAAAAAGAAAAGAATAAAAAATATTTTCACTCGGCAGGATTGTCACCAAAGGGTTCGACCCCGTCGAACGGTGGGAACAGCGAGTCGAAGAAGTGGAAGCTGACACTCCGAGAAACATTCTCGATAGCAGTAGCGTCCCGACACTCTACCGCCGCCGCATGCCTCGCCTCTTCGATCCCGACATCGAAGTCGTCTTGTAGGTCAGACGCGAGCTGTTCCGCCGCAGCCTTCTCCGCGGTGACCCGAGCCACTTCCTCCGCCAAGGAGTCACGCTCGCGCTCTGCTCGGACACGGGCAGCCTCGCTCGATTAAAGCTGACCCTGAAGAATGCCCACTTCTTCTGTACGCGACTCCAACTGGTGTCGAAGGTCCCGCACCTCGCTCCGGATAACTTCCGTCGATCGAGTCGCAACTTCCCGAGCTTGACGTTCCGTCGCTAACTCCTCGGCCATTTTCGCCACTGCTGACTGAGCGCAGTCGCACTTGCCTCGGGTGACTCCCAGTTCCACGCGAGCCTCTTGGAGCTGCTCGCGGAGACTCGCAAACTCTGCCTTTGAGTGAGAACCTCGCTCGGCACGGGTTAGCTGAGATTCGCTTACGTCGAATGAGATCGTGAAGAATCTTCTCGCCCCGGGTCGCACGCGCAAGTACCTGAGAGGGAAAACAGACAAGTCAGCAAAAGACAAGATCCTAGCAAAGCGAAAGGATAAAACAGAGGGAACTTACTCTATGTGCGTCGGAGACGCCATGACGGAAGAACTCCACATCACTGCTGGCCACGATGCCCTTCCACATCTTCATCGAAGATTACGCAAGCCCTTGGGAACATTCCCCTCTGACCTCCACAGCCTCCAGCTCGATCATCGAGTTCGTGCGCTTCGAATTCGAAGACATGTCCGGAAGAGCTGAGGACGAGGGTCGCTTCAAGGAAGCGCGGGGACCGCTTTCCGTCGAATGACCGGCGTCAGACTTCTCCCGGACGTTCCACGCCGTGATCCGAGAATGGATTGCCGCCAACGACTTTGGGTCTCGAGAAGGCTTCGCCAGGCGCGCCCGAGCCCTCGCCCTAGCCGAGGAAGCTACAAAAACAACAAAGTCAAAACTCTAAACTAAAACAAAAACAGAGAGAGCAAACGCCAAAAGTACCTGGAAGACCGCCGCTCAAGGGAGATGACACGGCGCTAGGGGCACTCTCCGCCCACTGATTATCATCACGGTCTAGAGGAAAAGGCGGGAACAACCCAGTAGACGCCATCAGCTCAGGCAAGCGGAATCGTTCACCAGCTTTCTGAGCCTCCGACATTCCCCGGATCTCCTTCACAAAGTCGAGATCGTCAGCTCCTGCAAAGGCCCAAACCGAAGCGGCGCATCCCCAAAGGCCTCTGCTGAGACCCACACCCACGCTCTCCAGTTATGCTTCTCTGAGTCATGATCATCTTAGTGTTCCGGCGATCGCGGGCCATGAAGAAACTGGGTCGCCTGGGCGCAGGGAAGACCGCGACAAGGTTGCGAAAGTCACTTACGGTCATCGATCGCTCAGTCTGGCAATGCCACTCCATGTGACACATCGCCACCATGCGGTAAAACGCCGGGCTCATCTGACAAGCATGCACCCCCAATCGCGCGAGGAGCTGCTGGACGATGGGCTGAAACGGAAACCGCAACCCGCAGTTGAGACTTACAACTGACACTGCGGCAAACCCACGATGTGGACGAAAAGGGCGATCATCCGACAAGGGACGGAGAAGCGCCACGGACGACGGAATGGTGTATGCCTCCCTGAGATTGATGAATGTTCGGTAAGCATCGACCCCAGAACAATCGAAGCCCTCGGGAGCAGCAAAGCCTTCCTCGGGATACCACTCCGTCCTGGCAAGTGACCTCGCCGACACTATCATCTCCGCGTCAGGGGTCTCGGGCTGAGCACCTCCTAGCCCCAAAGGAGGGCCCCCATCCTCCAAAACGGCTGCGGCAGTCGCCAGCGGCCCTTCGGGACACTCCGGTGCAGGGCCTTCGGCTCCCGGGCATGTCTCTGAGTCGCCTCCGGAATCTTCTGACTCTGGCCCAAAGTCGTCCACGCAGTCAATCTCGTCGAGGACCAATTCTAGCAGGGTCATCCTGGCCGCTCTAACAACCCCTCCCGGCACGTAGCGAGCGTCCAAGTTGGACTTTGCCGCGTCAGGCCGGGGTATGTCGCGCGCCCTCTCACCAACCAGGTTGATCACAAGGCGAGGCACGGCTTCCCCGGACTCGGGATGACCAACACCCCCGTTCGCGCCATGCTCGTTTGGCGCGCCCTCCTCCCGATGCTAAGGAGCGGGCGCAGTCGCACCCAGCTCGCCTTCTTCAAACCACTGCTCCACTCCACTTGGATTCTCCTCCACGTGCAAAGGAATCTCCCTTAATCTTGCGAAGAGGTCATCCTCTACATGCACAGAGTCCCGAAACAAGAGAGAGAAATCAATCTCGGGATCCTCAGCTGAGAAGGGGGAGGGAATATCCATAATGCAAAAGTGTAGAGAAAGACAAAAAAGTGTAGAGAAAGAGAGAAAAAATAAAGTGGGAGAATGAGAAAGGGAAACCACTATTTATAGACTCCTGGGGGGTAGGAGTCCAAATCCTACTCCCACAAGGAGAGAAAAAGGGGAAAACCTAAAAAACGTCAGGTTTTCCCCGTGCAAACGCGTCAGCCCCGCGCACGGGGTGCGCGCCGCGGAACCTCTCTGCGCGCCCCGCCGTCCGGGGCGCGCGCCGCGCGGTCCCGCCAAAAAAAAGAGAGAAAAAAGAGAAGAAAAAAATATGGGCGGCAACGAGGACTTTAAAATGATGTTTCCTCAAACACCCTACCGAAAGAACTTAAAGTTCATCGCCAGGATCCTCCCGAGCGACGAACTTGGGGGGCTAATATTGTCGGTCGTTTTTGGAAAACCTGGAACGCCGAAAAGACGCGCCACTCAAATGGCCAATGGTCAAGCCGGAGGTCTTGAAAAGCGGCAAGCCTTCCCTCACAAGTCGCCGGCAAGCCTTTGAGTCGAGCTTCGCTCCTCGAGTCGAGCCTTGTTCCTCAGACAAAACCGAGGGATATTCTCTTCGAGTCGAGCCTCGGGTCATTCTCCTCAAGTCGAGCCTCGAGTCACATTCCTCGAATCAAATCCCACTCGTCGAATAGATACTTTCATATTTCGCGCGACAAACGCAATATCCGAAGCCCAAAACTGGCTGAGGTCGCGTTGTGCCTGGCTGAGGGGGAAGCAACCTAATTTAATTCCAATCGATACGCTCGAATTCTCACTCTCCTTTGCTTCTTTTGATGCCATCTCTGGCCTGAAGCGCACTCCACAAGTCTCTCTCTCGTTCTCAGAGGTTCCGAAGCACTCTCGAGGACTCTCGGAAGTCGCTCCCTCTGATTGAACATCGAGATTAGTGCCAAGGCACGCTCCCAGGGTTTTCTATCGAAAATCCCCTACGCGTCTAACACACTAGACGCGTCCGCGATTTTTAAAGTTCTGAGACGTCTCTTAGGACTCCTCCGCGCCCCGTCTCCTTCGTTGAGAACGCCCACTCCCAGGCTCCGCGCCTCATTCCGCGGTACATACACCATGAACTACGTTCAAACCTGATCCCACACACGGGTACGTAGGCAGCCTATACACAAAAGGCACAGTCACTCGTCCTCTTCACCCCTTCCCTCCTATGAGAGGTAGGTAGATCGGAGAAAACCTAGCTCGAGACTTTCGAGTTCACACTTTTGGCCCGAGTGCGATCACTTGGTCCGGCCTTGGATCAAACCGCCCGAGGTAGATAATCGTTGTTCATTTTCGTGCAACAATAACAACAAACTCCCACTTGACTCAAAGAAGATGTGAGTAGTCCTTCACGCCTAATCCCTCCCAATGTTGGTCGAAGACCTTGTTGGATAGGGCCTTGGTGAATGGATCTGCCAGGTTGTCCACCGTTGAGATCTTCCTCACCACGTCTCCGCGTTGCATGATCTCTCGGATCAAATGGTATTTCCTCTCAATATGTTTAGAGCGCTTATGGCTTCGAGGTTTCTTTGAGTTAGCGACAGCCCCACTGTTATCACAATAGAGGGTTATGAGCTCGTCAACGTTTGGAACGACTTCCAAATACTTAAGGAATTTTCTAAGCCATACAGCCTCCTTGGATGCTTCATAAGCAACCACATATTCTGCTTCCATTGTGGAGTCAGCAATGCAAGATTGCTTAATACTCCTACACACAACAGCTCCACCATTAAGGATGAACACAGATCCTAAAGTGGATTTCCTGGAATCCTTATCCACTTGAAAATCGGAGTCGGTATATCCCGTCATAGTCAGATTAGTACCTGAATATGTAAGCATCAAGTTCCTAGTTCTCCGACGATACTTAAGAACATGCTTAGCAATAATCCAGTGTTCGGGTCCAGGGTTGGATTGAAAACGGCTAACTACGCCAATTGCAAAGCAGATATCTGGCCTAGTGCAAAGCATAGCATACATGAGACTTCCTACGACTGAGGTGTAAGGAATTTTTTTCATGTCCTCAATCTCTTATGCAGTCTTGGGAGACTGGTCCTTAGAGAGTGAGACTTCATGCCTAAAGGATGTTTGGCCCTTCATGGAATCTTGCACCAAGAAGCGATCAAAAACCTTATCAATATAAGATCATTGAGAGAGCGACAAAGTCCGGTTCTTATGATCTCAAAAGATTTGGATCCCAAAATGTACGCGGCCTCTCCCAAATCTTTTATATTGAATTGCTTTGCTAGCCAGATCTTAACCCACATCATTGCCTATGAGTAATATATCATCGACATACATTACCAGAAACACAACTTAGCCTTCGTGTATTAACTTGTAAACACATGGCTCAACTATTGACTGCTTGAAACCGAAGCTCTTCACAGTTTCATCGAATCTAATATTCCATGACCTAGATGCTTGCTTTAGTCCATAAATGGACTTAAGCAACTCATGAACCTTGGTCTCTTGACTTTCTTCCCCGAAACCGTCTGGTTGGGCCATATAAATGCACTCGTCAAGATTGCCATTCAGGAAGGCAGTCTTGACATCCGTTTGTCAGATCTCATAGTCGAGAGCTGCAGCTGTGGATAGAAGTATGCAGATGGATTTAAGCATCGCGATTGGCAAGTCAATCCCTTCCTTTTGGGTATAAACCTTAGCCACTAGTCGTGCTTTGAACGTCTCGACGTTCTCATCCAGACCTCTTTTCTTCTTGTATATCCACTTACACCCTACGGGTTTAATCCATTCGGGAAGGTCTACAAGTTTCCAGACTTTGTTGACATACATCGAGTGCATTTCAACTTTCATGGCGTCAAGCCAAAGGTTTAATTCAGAACCAGCCATTACATGGCTGTAGGAAACAGGGTCATCCATGTCAGAGACGGCTACGAGAGTATCTCTATAAGACATATACTTGTCAGGTTTTTGAGAAACCCTCCCACTATGTTGAAGTACTACTTGACGAGATTCTGATGAGTTTGTTTGTGTTTTAGTTAGGGTAAGAACAGTTCTTACATATGAGGTATAAGAATCCTCACCCAAATTTTCTTCAAGCACAATTTTGCTTCTAGGTTTTACATCTTTCATAAAGTCCTCCTCAAGGAAAAGAGCATTCGTGCTAACGAAACTCTTGTCATCCTCGGGACTATAGAATGTGAAACCTTTTGTTTCCTTCGGATATCCAACAAACAGACACAATTCTGACTTACTAGCCAACTTGCTAGTCTTTTGCCTTAACACATATGCAGGGCAACCCCAAATTTGGATGTGGCCTAGATTTACTTTACGGCCAGTCCATCGTTCATAAGGAGTACTAGGAACCGTTTTAGATAGAACTTGGTTCAGAATGTAAGCTGCTGTTTCGATGGCGTATCTCCAAAAGGAAAGAGGGAGTGATGAGTAACTCATCATTGATCTAACCATCTCCATTAGAGTTCGGTTCTTTCTCTCTGACAGTCCGTTTTGTTGAGATGTGCCAGGTGCTGTTAGCTGAGAAGCGATACCTTCTTCTTTAAGAAAGTCATCAAACTCTCTATACATATACTCACCACCTCGGTCGGATCGAAGGGTTTTGATATGTTTTGCAGTCTGCTTTTCCACTAAAGCCCGAAAGACCTTAAATACGTCAAAGGTCTCAGATTTGTGTTTGAGCAAATAGATAAAAACGTATCTAGTGTAATCATCGGTGAAGGTAAAAAATTATTCGTATCCTACCCGTGCCTGGTACTGAGCGGACGACATACATCAGAATGTATGAGTTCCAACAACTCGGGGCTCTTCGACCCTTAGCAGAGAAAGGTCGCTTAGTCATTTTTCCTTCTATACAAGATTCACAAGTAGGTAATAAACCTATCGCAGAGGCTTGGAGTGAACCGTCCCTCACAAGTCTCTTACTCTTGTGTAGACTGATATGACCAAGTCTTAAGTGCCAGAGATATGTTGATTTTATTAGATCAGAGGAATCAGAAAGTTTGATCCTCTTTGGCTCCCTAATTAGATCGTTATCTATTTCAGTGTCTAAAAGCGAAGGTTGCGTGGCATAAATGTAAAAGAGAGCATTCTTCATACATGCATTAGTGACGAAAGAATTATTGGAAAGAGAAATTCTAATTACATTCTTAATAAACTTTAAACAATAATCTTGCTCATAAAGACGAGCAACGGATATCAATTTCTTCCCGAAGGCAGGAACAAAATAAACATTACTCAAATTTAAAGTTCGATCTTCAAAAGATAGGGTAACTGATCCCACAGTCTTTGCTGACAACGAGCTCCCATCACTCCATCTGAAGGATAAGTCACCTTCCTCTAAGATTTTGGTTTACTTGAAACCAGTTAAGGAACAACAAATATGGTTAGTAGCAGCGGAGTCAAAAATCCATGTTGATACATTATCAGCTACTAAGCATGCTTCTGTAATAAGTAAATTATCGATTTTCCTTTGCTTTGAGGTAGGCAGGATAGTTCTTCTTCTCGGCCTTGTGAGATCTCTTCTTAAATCCAGATGCGGAGGCTTTGTGCTCAATAGCATGTACCTCTCCTTGATTCCTCTTTCTCTTAGTGAGACCATTAGCAGTGTGAAGCTCCTTCATAAGCTCGGTAACAGTGTACTCTAGCTTATTCGTGGAGTAGTTCAGCTTGAAGGTATCGAAAGATTCATGGAGAGTTTCCAAGATCATATCTATTTTAGTCTCCCCATCAATCTCGGATCCTAGGATTTCCTTCTCATTCAAGTAACTAATGATCAGCATCATATGGTCCCTGAAAGGAGTCCCAGCCTTTATGCGACAGTTCATAAACTGTCTGACTGCTTGCTCTCTGGCCTGACGCCCTTACCCTCCAAACATCTCATGGAGATTGTCAAGCATGTCGGCGGCCGTCTCTATGTCACGATGTTGCTATTGCAGCACATTGTTCATCGATGCTAAGATATAGCACCTCGCAATCTCATCGGAGCGGAGCCAGGCTGCCAAGGCGTCTTTGTCCTCTTGAGTTGAATCTTCATTCATTTGAGGACACGGGGTGGTGAGCACCCATTTATGCTTGTTAACGGTAAGGACTATGTCGAGGTTACGTTTCTAGTCAACGTAGTTTTCGGTTTCGAGTTTGTTTGAGGAAAGGATGGTTGTGAGAGGGTTGAGAGACATTATGCTGAAAAGTGGAAACAAGTTTATGATTAGTCTTTTGGTTTAGGATTTAAGTTTGTTTAAGTTTTTAGGATGAACAAGATAGGAAAAATCCAAAGGTGTTATGAACGAAATGACATTTTACTCCTTCGAGTGAAGGCCGCAAAGAGTCTCATTTCATAAGTAAATAACTCATCATTAATGCATATCCAAGATGTCAATACATCATATTTGACTAGCCACCTTATAAAAAAGTTTGATCACTCACATCCTTTTGCAGGGCCTCGAGGGAGGATTACTAGGGATTGATTCTAAGTGTGTAACCAACCACTTAGTCCAAAAGATCGACTTTCGAAAAACAATCCACCGAGGGGAGATCTTATCTCATTGTCTCACTCTCGGACGTAGCTCATTAAGCAATGATCAGAGCAAAGCACCGTTGAGTACTCTCATTTAAGAGAGGGCCACGAGGGTAACTCTTAGTCTGGTGACAATTACACTTTTCATTAGTGTTGGGGATCATGGGTTGCAAACAACAAGTATAACCCTTCCACTTAGTGTTTAGAGTTGGCACATCGTCTCTTATAAGTTCGGAAACACATTTCCTAGTTATAGAGCGATAGAGTGGAATTTTAGAAATTTAACCTTAGATCGTCATGTTTCTAGGAAGAGCAGTATTAGTGCATAAAGGCACAAGCTATATACTAGGAGGCGCCTGACTTGTCGGCCTTTTATAGGCCATAGGGGTCTTCATTTATCCGGCCCGTTGGGCCTTCGGGACTTGAGATTTCATGAGTTGCGTGAAACATAAAAGTCCTTACTCGAGGAATCAAGGTCGACATGATGATTTGTTAATCGACTCGTGGACACGTGACTTAACTTGAGGAGTTATCTCGACTCGAGGAGTTATTTCGACACGAGGAGGAAAACGGCTCGACTCGAGGAGTACGACTTGACTCAAGGAGCAAGGCTCGACTCGAGGAGAGTGACTCAACTTGAGGAGTTGAAAGTTTGGCATGAGGACTTGCCAGTCGACTCGTGGCGGAAGGCTTTTTGCTCTTTAGGACCTCCGACCGGACCATCGACCCTTTGAACGGCGTGTCTTCTCGATGTCTCGGGTTTTCCAAAAACGACCGACAACATTAGCCCCCCAAGTTCGTCGCTCGGGAGGCTCCGGGCGGTGAACTTTTAGTTGTTTCAGTCGGGTGTTTGAGGAAAATTTATTTCCCAAAGCTTCGCCGCCGCGAAGCCTTTGTGATTACAAAGAATGTTCTCACAATTGCATGCGCTCTCTCCCATTTTTCCGTCTCTCTCAACACCAGTGTGTGATCAACAAGTGGAGGAGGATCAAAGCGGATAGGAGGCGTAGCTCGACGTGGGCGAGGCGGACGCGATTGCATTCGTCACTCTAGCCTCGGAGCAAGGTAATGTGTGCGCGCAAGCATGCGGGTGCGTGTGCATTGGCGGACAGGTTTGTCGCGGCTTGTTGATCTTTGGGCAAAGTCCCGCCCAAGTCTTTCTTTGATGGCGTTTTGTTTGATGATATCTTCAAGCTGGACATGTTAGGGGAAGATCATGGCGTCCGTCTCGGCCAGCTTGGAAGGTGACTGCACTTTTGCATTTCGCAAAGGCGTTCTCATTCCGAGGTCTCGGAGATGGAGGTTGATGTTGCGGGCCGATGCTTTGAGAAGACGGAGTGGTATCTGGTGGAAGGCTCTGTCGCTCCTAAGGGCTTTGACTGCAGGGGGATCGACGCTAGAAGTTCCATCACACATCGGGCATAAGTCGGTCTCACGGAGGCATTTGCCATTCTGACTTTGGTGGTGCTTCTCTATCTGCGTTCGAAAGATCGACCCTTATTTCCCAGATGTGAGTGCGGGTCTCAGTTGAGGCCTTTGAAGTAGTGTCACTCTGATTCTGGCTGACTTTTCTGCCGATGCGGGGGCAGATAGTCTCCGTTGAAGACATGAAAGGACATTGTAATGAGTAGCGATGTGGACTTCTTCTGTCATGGTGTTTTTGTTTGTCTTTTCACTTTGTTTTGCAAAAATCTTGCTTTGGCTAACCTGCTATTCAAATTGCTTCAGGTGCTTGCTCGTGCAATTCGAGGCAAGAAGATTCTGCACGACCTCATTCGTTGCATGGGACTCTTCTAGGAGGAGCTTGCTCGAGCGAAGTCTCAGCTAGCTCAGGCCGAGCGAGGTTCTTGCTCAAAGGCGGAGTTCGTGAGTCTTCGAGTGCAGCTTCAATTAGCTCGCGTAGAATGGGGAGTTTCCCAAGGCGAGTGTGACCGTGCCCAGTCGGCGGTGGCGAAGATGGCTGGAGAGTTGACTATGGAGCGTCAAGCTCTATACGTAGCGACTTAGTCGTCGAAAGTTTACTGGAGCGAGGTGCGTGACCTTTGTCGCCAGTTGGACACGCGGACGGATGAGGCGTCCTCCTGCAGGGCCAACTTTTGCCAAGCGAGGTAGCTTGCTTCCGAGCGGAGCACGATCGTGACTCTTTGGCGGAGGAAGTAGCTCGGCTTATTGTGGAGAAGGCAGCGGCGGAACAACTTGGATGTGACTTGCATGACCACTTCAATGTCGTGGTCGAGGGGGCGAGGTATGCCGCGGCGGTGGAGTGTCGGGAAGCTACCGCTACCGAGAATGTTTCTCGAGGGATCACTTTCGCGTTCTTCGATTCTCTGTTCTCGCCGCTTAACGGGGTTCAGCTTCTTAGTGATGAACACATTGTGTTCGAGTAATTGTTTCACGCAAGTGTTTAGCGCATTGCTTTCTTTAGGAGTTTCCTTTCAGCGCACTTGTCTCTGCGCTAGCTTTTTAGGATTTTTGAGGCAGTTGCCCTCTTTTTATGAAATATGATCTTTTTTCTTTTATGAACATGTCTGATCATTTTGATCGTGCGTTCTTATTCTGATTAGCTATAGCATGTCTCGGTAGATACGCTTGTTTGTCGATAGTTTCGATAAGTCTTCTGCCTTAGCAAGATTTGGCCTTAGACACGCGAACTGCTATATGGTTCGCGTCCCTGTTCCCGAGCAAATGTGTCGCTTCTTGATATTTGGAAAACTTTGTCGTACTGGGTGCATCGTGTGAAGTGGCCTCGTGCGTCTTATAGAAGTCTTTAGTGCACCACGTAGGTGCCTTTCGTGCGCCACGTATGCGGCTTTGGTGCTTCGCGAGTAACGACTTAGATGCGCCATGTAGGCACCTTAGGTGCGTCATGAGGGATGACTTGGTTGCGCCATGTCAGCGTCTTACGTGCGCCATGTAGGCATCTTAGGTGCATCACGAGGGACGACTTAGTTGCGCCATGTAGGCGTCTTACGTGTGCCATGTAGGCGTCTTAAGTGCGCCATGTAGGTGTCTTAGGTGCATCGCGAGGGACGACTTGGTTGCGCCATGTAGGCGTCTTAAGTGCATCTCGGGGGACGACTTGGCTGCGCATGTAGGCATCTTACGCCCGCATCTCTTAGATGTCTTATGGCGCGCCGTGAAGGTGTCTTTAGCCTGCATCTCTTAGATGTGTTATGGCACACTGCGGAGGCGTCTTAAGCCTGCATCTCTTGGATGTCTTATGGCGCGCCGCGGAGGCGTCTTTAGCCTGCATCTCTTGTTTGTCTTATGGCACACCGTTGAGGCGTCTTTAGCCTACATCTCTTGGATGTCTTATGGCGTGCCAAGGAGGCGTCTTTAGCCTGCATCTCTTGGATGTCTTATGGCGCGCCGTGTAGCCGTCTTTAGCCTACATCTCTTAGATGTCTTATGGCGCGCCGTTGAGGCGTCTTTAGCCTGCATCTCTTGGATGTCTTATGGCGCGCCGCGTAGGCGTCTTTAGCCTGCATCTCTTTGATGTCTTATGGCACACTGCTGAGGCATCTTTAGCCAGCATCTCTTGGATGTCTTATGGTGCGCCGCTAAGGCGTCTTTAGCCTGCATCTCTTGGATGTCTTATGGCGCGCCGCGGAGGCGTCTTTGGCCTGCATCTCTTGGATGTCTTATGGCGGGCCGCGTAGGCGTCTTTAGCCTGCATCTCTTGGATGTCTTTTGGCACGCCACTGAGGCATCTTTAGCCTCTTATGTGCGCGCCGCGTAGGTGTCTTTAGCCTGTATCTCTTGGATGTCTTATGGCGCGCAGCGAAGGCGACTTTAGCCTGCATCTCTTGGATGTCTTATGGCATGCCGCTGAGGTGTCTTTAGCTTGCATCTCTTGGATGTGTTATGGCGTGCCGCTGAGGCGTCTTTAGCCTTCATCTCTTGGATGTCTTATGGCATGCCGCTGAGGCGTCTTTAGCCCGCATCTCTTGGATGTTTTATGGCGCGCCGCGAAGGCGTCTTTGGCCTGCATCTCTTGGATGTCTTATGGCGCGCCGCGAAGGCGTCTTTAGCCTGCATCTCTTGGATGTCTTATGGTTTAGAAGCGTTATCTTGATGGCCGAAAATCTTTGATAAAGCAGATTTTGAAAGAAAAATCTCGAACTTTATTAATATTGCAAAAAATTTGAAATCTTAAAACATTGGCTCGTAGGCCTTATTGAATGTTGGAAAGCAAAGCAATAAAATGGGGGAAGCTCTGGCTACCGGTAGTACTGCCTCAAGTGTTCCGTATTTCATGGGTGACAGATCGGGGTCCCCTCCGTGTATTCGATGTAGTAGGTCCCGTCATGTATGACTTGGCGGACTTTGTAGGGTCCCTCCATATTTGGGATGAGGACGTCGGCACCTTGTACTTGGGTGTCATGCAGATGTCTTCGTGAATTTCGCGGAGGACCTTGGTCGACTCGACGCTATCTAAGTTGGGAGATTGTGTTAACCGTTTTTCTAGCGAGTTTTCCATAAATTCCTTGGATGTAGCATATTTTGGCTTGGGATTGATCTCGAACCATGACGCCGATTCCCTCCTCGGTAGGGAACTTCACTAGTAGGTGGTACGTAGAAGTAATAGCCCTTAGTCGGTTTAGCGTGGATCGCCCAATGATTACATTGTAGGGCGACTCTTGATCAACCACTAGGAATGGGACCATGTGAACTACTTCAATGCCTTCGGGAGTTCCGAAGGTGACCGACAGATCGATGATGCCTTCGGTCATGACTCTCTCCCCAGCGAACCCAAATAAGGGCATTTGGGTCGGAGTTGGGCATAGCCTCCCGAGGTTCATGCGCTCTAGGGTGGTCTTGATAATTATATCGGCAGCACTGCCGTTGTCGATGAGAACCCTTTTCACTAGGTTATTAACCAATTGGGCTTTGAGCACTATCGCGTCATTGTGCGGATGCACAACTGGCTTGGCCTCTTTGTTGGTGAAGTACATCGTCTCGTGGGGCACGGATGGAAGTTCCTTATAGGTAAGGTTGATGTGCACAGCCGCCTCTTCTTGGGACGCGGTGTTGTCAATGGTGCCCACAAGAAGAGTTGTAGTCTTTATTTTGTACATTTGATGTAATAAAGTCTCACGAAGACTCTTGCTTGTAATTGCTTATTCATTAATAAAAAAATTGAAACGTTCATTCATTCTTCCTTGTCTGTTTGAAGCTTTATTATAAAACCTTAGTCTTTAGTCCATAAACAAACTTAACAACTTACGAAGAGACAAATGTAGATTTGCATGAACAAACTCTTCGTAGTTTGCTTAAAACGATATATTCGCAATCTAAGGGTCAAAGGACTATTGACCTCAGTAAGATTGTTAGGAGAATCTATGATGTCTGATTATGGGACATTGAGAGTTGGAGACTCTATAGTTCTTCTAGGTATCTTCCGAAGGTACTGAATTGACCAGTGCACTTCTAGAGACAAGATAAGAACAAACCATTTAACCTCTTATGTCTCGAAGTCACTACGTATGAATTGCATCGTGCTTACCTTAATCTTGAAATGAGACATGCCATTTCACAGCTTACGTATTCTCATTTGAGAAAGTCAGAGTTCGGACTCACTATGTGATTCTGAACATGACCTATTGGTGAAGTACTAAGTTGTGAAGATGTCATGAGTAACTTTGTGAAGTTCTCATAGATATGGAATTCATGTACAAGATTGCTGAAATGAAATATATATCACCTCATGCTTTGTTCCTTGGAACGTGAATAAATGTACTGGCCAGTGTCCAAATTGAGTCTTGACTCTTTTGGATGAAACAATGTGACTTGTTAGCTCCTCGTCAATACATTGTTTCTAACTTATTCACAAGCGACAAATGAGTTTAGGAAATAACAGCTAGAAGGGTAAAATGGTAATTTTGTAAATCCCGACTAGCTGATGATATTCATGAAGGGTAAACATAGATAATATTCAATGGATCCACTCATTACAATTAGGTTGAATTCTTGAGTAGAAAATAAATTCATTTGAGCCGAGAGATTTTCAGTGTCAACTCTTTAGTGGAGTCAGTTGACATTAAGCTAAAATTGGAAAAAGGTTAGTGAAATTTTGAGTCCAAGTATTTAGCTCAAGCTTTGTTCATTTGGATCCATGAGGTCACTGTCACTAATCATATCGAGTAGGAATAGTTAAACTAGAAGATAAGTCAAAACAAGAACGAGACAAGTTTTACGAAAATTGTCAAAAGGGTAATTTTGTCTTTTTGGACATAGCATGAAATGAATGTCAATAAATTTTTTGACATGGCCATATGATGACCTAAGTCACTCGGCCATGATGTGTTCATTGGGCCTTATGGATCAATTTCATTTCAAAGATTTCACATGAAAATTCTTAATGGGCTTTTCCTATGTTGTCATGAACAAGTGCAGAAAATCTAGAAATGCCTTCTAGAAAGCCTTCTTGGCCGCCCAACCCAAAGGAGAAAAAAAGATATTATTTTGTGCATAAATGCATAAAGATACTTGCCAAAAGAAAAAGAGGAAACAAATTTCCTCTATGAGGAAAGTGAATTTCGGCCAAGGTGAGTCAAGGGAGAAGCTAAACAAAAGAGGAAACAAATCCAAGGCTTCTAGAAGCCCCTTCTTGGCCGTGTGGAATAAAGGGAAATAGAGAAAATTTTGCTCATGAATATGTGATATTCTATAGAAGAGGAAACTTCCTTATAGAAGGTAAAACCTCTCCTATATATAGAGCCCTCATTCTTCACATTTCATTCATCCCAAGTTTTAGAGATTGAGAGCTTCTCTCTCTAGCTTGGCCGCCCCTTCCCTCTCTCTCTCTAAGTTTTCTTTCGTTTTTATTTTGGCACCTAGGTCCTCATTTGACCTAGTAATTTTAGGTCTTCGACTTTGAGACTTGTTCTCGAGTCGTCGTGTTTAAAAGTGCCCACTCACTAATTCATTTTCTCTCGAGTGATTATAGTGATAGAAACTTTCGTGGTTGCTCGAGTTGCCGAGGAAAGAAGAGAGACGTGCTGCGATGGGAGACGAACGTTTTCAACCTTCCGAAGGCTCATCAACGTTCAAGCTTCTAAAAAGGTTAGTAAATTTTTAATGTTCATAATAGTTTTTATTTACACGTACTTGCGCTTTGTCTAGGTTATTAAAATCGTTTTACTCGTTTAAAAGAAAATTTTTAAATTCCGCCGCTTGCTCGAAGCGTTAAACTTTTTCTTAACCCTAGATCAATTTCAACAGTGGCCGCACCCGAGCCAAAGGTGTGAACTCGAAAGTCTCGAGCTAGGTTCTCTCCAATCAACGCGCTTCCCTGAGGAGAAAAGGGGTGAATAGGAGGAGTGACCGTGCCTTTTTACTGTAGGCTGCCTATGTACCCGCGTATGGGATCATCAGAACGTAGTTCAAGGCGTATGTAACGCAGTATGAGGCGCGGAGCCTGGAGGGTGTGCTCGACAAAGGAGACGGAGCGCGGAGGAGTCCTTGGTGACGCCTCAGAACTCTGGGATCTAGTGACCCGAGAGAGAATGTGTGTTTTCTCTCTTTTGGAGGCATGAGAGACTCTAAGTCAAGAGTTTCTTGTCGTGGCGGAGCTTCTGGACGCGTAGGCGATTTCCAGTCGGAAATGCAGGACGCGTAGGCGATTTCTTGTCAGAAATGGTGGACGCGTCTAGTGTGCTAGACGCGTAGGTGATTTTCAGTCGAAAACCGCAGGAGCACTCGTGGGCTCGGGATTAGTCGTTCGATCGAGAGAGACGGCGCCCGAGAGTCCCCAAGAGCGCTTCGGAATCTCTGAGAACGAGAAATCGAGGAGAATCCACTTCACGTCAAAGATGGCATTCAGAGAAGCAGAGAGAAGTCTCAAGTTTCTTGAGAAGGAATCAGATGGCTTTCCCCTCAATGAGAGGGGGTATTTATAGTAGTTGGAGGGGCCTATGAGGCTTGTAGCTCGTCCATGAGGGACTAGAGAGCGCGCTCCACCAAGAAGAGGAGCGCAGTCTGCGCGCGGCGTGCAGAGTGCCCCGCACGCGCTCTCTCTCCTTGAGGGGCGCGCGGCACGCGGCATTCTTGGCGCGGCTTGCTGCGCTCGAGTGCTTTCCTTGAGGGGCGCGTACCTGACTTGTCGGCCTTTTGTGGGCCTTAGTGGTTTTCGTTTATCCGGCCCATTGGGCCTTCGGGACTTGAGATTTCATGAGTTGCGTGAAACATAAAAGTCCATACTCGAGGAATCAAGGTCGACACGAGGATTTGTTAATCGACTCGTGGACACGTGACTCAACTTGAGGAGTTATCTCGACTCGAGGAGTTATTTCGACTCGAGGACGAAGACGGCTCGACTCAAGGAGTGAGGCTCGACTCGAGGAGTACCACTTGACTTGAGGAGCAAGGCTCGACTCGAGGAGAGTGACTCAACTTGAGGAGTTGAAAGTTTGGCACGAGGACTTGCCAGTCGACTCGTGACGGAAGGCTTACTGCTCTTTAGGACCTCCGGCCTGACCATCGACCCTTTGAACAACGTGTCTTCTCGATGTCTCGGGTTTTCCGAAAACAACCGACAACACGAAGCATCATTCGGGAATAAAAATAAACAGCGAACCCAGAAAGCAGAAGAAAGAAAGAAACCATACCCGTGAATTTCAAGAGAAGCGGAATCTGAAACAAAATCAACCCAGAAGTCATAAACCCTAGGTTTTCATGTCTGTGACTCGAAGAAGAAGAGGAATATAGTTGTGATTTTTAGCTTGAGCACGAACTTCGAACGAATTATTCTTCTTCTCCTTCTTCTTTTATGGGGCTGTGACGTTGACGGCGTTGACGGCGAGCAGAGGGCTGTGGCGGCGACGGTGAAGAGGACTGCGACGGCAAGAAGAGGCCAACACAAGCGAGAAGAGGGCGGCGACGGGAAGAGAGATGAGAGATATTTTGAGAAGATTTAGATTATCGTGATAGAAAGAAATCTGAAGAATAAAAATTGACATTACACCGCGGTGAAGATTGGGTACACCACGGTGTAACTGACATGGCAGTTACTAAAACCCTAAATCTAAGACATTACACCGCGGTAAATAATGTTAAACCACGGTGTAATGTCCTGGTAAATATATAACAAAATAAAATAAATAAATATATATAATATAAAAATAAAAAAATACAATAAAATTAAATGGATAAATAAAAAATATTTAATTAGATTAAAATAAAATATTAGGTTACACCGTGGTGAAATACAATGTCACCGTGGTGTACTTTCAAAATGATGTACGACAAGTTGATATTAAATGTCGTATATTGTTACCGGTCGTTTTCGGGACACCGGAAATTCAAAAACGATTCAAGACCGGTCGGGCTTTGCCGGCCGGAAGCCCAGCGGGCCCCGGCCCACCAGGCCCGAGCGCCCCGACGCACCCACGGCCCGGCACGGCCGGCGCGCGCGCACCTGCGCCCCCGGCCCTGAGGCCCCCGGCCCAATGGGCCTCAGCGCGCCCTATCGTGTCTGGCTCGCGCGCACCCTGCGCCCCGGCCTCCCGGCCCGCGCGCACATTCCCGCGCACCCCGGCCTCTCGGCCTGCGCGCGCCTCGGCGCCCAGGCCGAGCGCCCCTGCTGCCTCAGCCGGGCATCCCTGCCACCTCGGCCGCCTCGGTCGAGCGCCTCCGCCATCTCGGCCGCCTCGGCCGAGCGTCTTCGCCAGCTCGGCCGCCTCGGCCGAGCGTCTTCGCCAGCTCGGCCACCTCGGTCGAGCGCCTCCGCCAGCTCGGCCACCTCGGCCGAGCGTCTTCGCCAGCTCGGTCACTTCGGCCTAGCGTCTTCGCCAGCTCAGCCACCTCGGTCGAGCGCCTCCGCCACCTCGGCCACCTCGGCCGAGCGTCCTTTCCACCTCGGCCAAGCGTTCTTGCCACCTCAGCCGGGCTCGCACGCTGCCGGGCACGCCGCGCCCGGCCAAGTCCTGCGCCTGACACGCCCCGCGCCCATCCAGGCGACATGTCCCGCGCGCCCTGCGCCCTCTTGGGCGTGAGGCCTCGCGCGCCTCGCTCCCGGCTACCCGGTGGGCCTCAAGGGGCCGGCCCAAGGCTTCCCCTCAAACACTATAAATACCCCCCCCCCCTAGGGGAGGAAAAAGGACACGCTGATTCAGCCCTGAGAATTGATACATTTTCGAAGAATACATACTTCTTCGAGAACAGTACCTCTCTCGTGCTCTTGTGACATTCCAAGAACACGCACTCCTCCTCTCTCGGCTCAGAAACAAGGACCCCCCTCCACGAGAGGGAGCGCGCTCCTCTTCTGCGACCCGAGCTTCTGCAGTACACGCTGCCCTCCAGCTTCTCGGTCCTTGAGCTAGAACTCTTAGCTATGAGGCAAGCGACCCCTCTAAAGTCTTCACTAGAAGCTACGAGCCCGGTCCCCCTCTAAAGTCTCGGATTCACAAAGCCTCCGAGCCCAAGATAACCACCAATACACAAATTGAACTACGTTCTGACCTGATCCCGACTAAAGGGTACGTAGGCAGCCAACCTTTGGCACGGTCACACCCCCCAAAACACACCTCAGGGTTTAGAGGGTGCAGCTCGGTCTACGAGCTCCCGTTTTTGGCCTGGGCGCGATCACTTGGTCCGGCCTTGGATCGAACCGCCCGAGGTATCTAATCGTTGTTCATTTTCATGCGACAACATTTTGGCGCTAGAAGGAGGGGACTTCCCGACTTACACAGCCCGAAATCCCTTCTACAGCTCGACCCCTTTCTTCTCGACTCGAGAAAGACATGAGTGGTCAACCACCCGTTCGTTCGCAACCACGGTGAAGAAATACTTCATGCGCTCCCGAGCGCAAGGCGACGAGGAGTCTCTCAACGACGAGAGCCACACTCCCTCGCCCCCTCCTCTTCAGGACAGTCGGGACGATCGCATCCTTGAAATGGAGGAGAAAATCTGCCAACTAAAGATAGCCAATGCAAGGTACCACCGCCAACTGGCGGGCAAGGCTCCTGCACACGGCGCCCCCCACGGGGAATCTGAGGACCTCATGGACGAGGGACATGATTATGACCCCGACTATGAAGGCTTGGAAATTTCGGCGGACGTCGAGACTTCTCTCACCAAGGACGGGGAACTCCCTGTTGAGATCGAAGCCGGTCCGTCGAAGACGAAAGCAAAACCGGTCTCCTCTCAAGAAGAGACCTCACGACGTTCGGCCCATGACCGACTCGGTCAAAGACGCAATGTCAGGGAAGGTACAACGACTCGGCGAGTAAGGCGCGTGGCTCGAAGCTCACACCCCCATACCGCCGGGCCGGATCTTAGAGATCGACTTACCGCCCAACGGAACAACCGTGGCGAAGACCTCCGAGAGAGGCTGAGCGCTCGTAAGGGTCATAACCCTACGGCCCCAATCAATGGGGACCCTCGCACGGCTCAAGGGTCGAACGAAAGGCGACAGGTGACTCCTCCTGAACAAGGAGCGACCCCCAACACTGGCCTTGACGTCGTCACCATGATTCACAATCTTCGTAACGAGGTGCGTGACCTGCGTGAAGGCGGCTTGGCCGGTGATACATACGGGGTCGTGGAAGAACATTCCTCTCCCTTCACCGCCCAAATCCTTGCTAAGGTGTGCACGGGAAACTTCAAACTCTCGAATCTCCCTCCATACAATGGGAAATCTGATCCCACGTATCACATCCAACATTATGAAACTTGGATGACGATGCAGGGCGTCTCACCTGGGGCTCTATGCCAAGCTTTTAGTCTTACCCTCACCGGACCCGGTTTCGAGTGGTTTAAGAATTTAAGACCGGGGAACGTCCAATCGTTCAAAGACCTGAAGGACATGTTCCTGGCACGATTTGCTACATCCATGGTCCAAAAGAAGACCAAGATGTACTTATGGTCAATCAGGCAAGAGAATAACGAGTCCTTGAGACAGTATCTCACTCGATTCACCACAGAATCGAACAAGGTCGACCGCTTTGACGACTGTGACGCAATTACAGCCATCATCGAGGGCTTGCGCACTGGAGACTTCCTAAAGTCCGTCGTCGGCAGAGTCCCTTCTACGATGGCCGAGTTGATGAACCGAGCCAAAACCTTTATGGGGGTAGAAGATTACCTCGACGGCCGTAGGAGCGGCCACCAAAGTTCCCGCCGTCGAGATGAGTCCGGCAGCGAGCCAAGTAACCCCCGCAAAAGGATGAACAAGGGCGGTCACACTACCGATAGCCGACCCCCCACGTCTCAAAAGCCGCGTCTTGCGAGCAATTTCAGAGACTACTCGGGTTACACTCCCTTGAACGCCCCGGTAGAGCAAATCTACGCTGTGGCGCGTGACAAGTTCGTCGCTCCGGCTCCAATAAGGGGCAACCCCGCGTCTCGCGACCGGTCCCGCTATTGCGAGTTCCACCGGGATTACGGTCGCACGACCGCTCAGTGCTTCAATCTTAGGAAACAAATTGAGACGTTAATCCAGAAGGGAGAGCTCAAAGAGTTTGTCCTTCGCTTGGTAGGAGCGGCAGCCCCCACCGACAACAGGCCGCAGCCTGAAAAAGGGGGAGGGACTAACCCAAACGCCGACCGCACGGCGGTCGCAGCTACGGCTGATGCACAACTCCACGTCGTCACCACCATACTAGGTGGCTTACAAGACGGGGACTCGGCCCGGCAAAGGAAAAAGCTCCTCAGAGCTGCTTCCCATGAAGGCCTTGCCGGGCAGGTTAACCTCACCTACGAGGAACCTCCGTCCGTACCTTACGAGACGATATAATTCACCAATGAAGAGGCCAAGCGAGTTGTGCACCCGCACAATGACGCTATAGTCCTTAAGGCCCAGGTGGCCAACAACTTGGTAAAAAGAGTTCTTATTGATAACGGTAGCGCAGCCGATATAATCTTTAAGACCACCCTCGAGCGCATGAAGCTCGGGGGGCTCCGCCCTGTCCCAACTCAGACACCCCTGTTTGGGTTCACGGGAGAAAAGGTCATGACTGAAGGAATCATTGATTTACCAGTCACCTTCGGAACTACCGGAGGCATCGAAGTCGTTCACATGGTCCCCTTTCTTGTGGTCGACCAGGAGTCGCCCTACAATGTTATCATTAGGCGACCCACGTTGAACAGACTAAGGGCTATCACATCCACTTATCACCTACTAGTGAAATTCCCCACCGAAGAGGGAATTGGCGTCATGGCCGGTGATCAGACCCAGGCGAGGATATGCTACGTCCAAGGCGTGGACGGCAAGCCCGCTGAAAAAAGGGTTAACACG
Source organism: Urtica dioica subsp. dioica (assembly GCF_054948205.1). Lineage (NCBI taxonomy): Eukaryota > Viridiplantae > Streptophyta > Magnoliopsida > Rosales > Urticaceae > Urtica > Urtica dioica. Next base: position 7,037,638 of record NC_142760.1, on the reverse strand, counting down.
ATCTACCAACTGGAAGACGACTACCCGTGTGATCAAAAAGACGCACGGCAACTCGGGGAATTAGACCCCCGCGATGATGTCGAGAGGTTGAAAGTTGACACCCCTGATGATCTCACTTCGATCGTTCTCGACGAAGCTAAACCTGACCAGGTAGTGAAGATCGGTGCACAACTCCCTCTCGCCATCAAAACTCAACTCGCGTCCTTCCTTCGGGAGTTTAAGGATGCCTTTGCATGGACACATGCAGACATGCCCGGCATAGACCCCGATGTGATTGTGCACCGATTGAATGACGATAAAACCATCGCCGAAAAGGTACAAGCTAGACGTGCGTTCAACCCAGAACGGTACCTAGCAATAAACGAGGAAGTCGAAAAACTTCTCTCCGCTGGTTTCATCCGAGAAGCCAAGTACCCAAAGTGGGTGGCCAATGTGGTCATGGTCAAAAAGCCCAACGGGAAGTGGCGCATTTGCATAGATTACAAAGATCTTAACAAAGCCTGCCCGAAAGATTGCTTTCCACTCCCACGCATCGAACAACTGGTCGACGCCACGGCAGGACATGAACTCCTAAGTTTCATGGACGCCTACTCGGGCTATAACCAGATACGAATGCACGAGCCCGATCAGATCAAGACAACCTTTGTCACTGATCGCGGCCTCTACTGCTACAAGGTCATGCCTTTCGGCCTTAAGAATGCAAGAGCTACTTACCAACGATTGGTGAACCGGATCTTTGCCGCCCTAATCGGCAAGACCATGGAAGTGTACGTGGACGACATGCTCGTTAAAAGCCTACTGGCTACCAACCACATAGACAACCTGAGGGAGATGTTCTTAATCCTCCGCCGGTACAAAATGAAGCTCAACCCCAACAAATGTGTGTTCGGGGTCGAGTCCGGGAAGTTCCTAGGCTACATAGTTAGCCGTCGAGGTATCGAAGCGAACCCAGAGAAAATCAAGGCACTCCTTGACATGAAGTCCCCGCGACGTGTCAAGGAAGTCCAAAGTTTGACCAGTCGGATTGCCGCCCTATCGCGTTTTGTGGCCAAAGCAACCGACAAGTGTCAACCGTTCTTCAAAGCAATTAAGAAGACGGACGGCTTTGAATGGACGGACGAGTGCGAAAAGGCCTTCCAAGAAATGAAGGCCTACTTCGGGAAACCTCCGTTCCTTTCCAAGCCAAAAGAAGGCGAGACGCTTTACATCTACCTCGCCGTCTCCGAACGAGCTGTGAGCGCTGTGCTGATCCGTGAAGAAGATAGGGCTCAATGGCCCATCTTCTACATAAGCAAAGCCCTACTTGATGCCGAAACGCGTTATACAGAGATAGAGAAGCTCTCTCTTGCTCTCCTCGTAGCTGCTGAAAAGCTACGCCCATACTTCCAGGCTCACCCAATCGTTGTCCGAACCAGACACCCAATCGGTAAGGCTCTTCAAAAGGGAACATCGGCTTGCATGGCGATCTGGTCCCAAGAATTGAGCGAGTACGGGATTGAGTTTCATCCGAGGCCGGCAATAAAGGCTCAAGCCTTAGCTGATTTCGTGGCAGAATTCTCCTACACTCCCGACATGGGAAGAGCAGAAGACGGCTCGACCGACGACTTGTCGGCTCGACAGAGAAAGGTCGACCCTACGGGTCCCATCTGGGAACTACACGTAGACGGAGCATCTAATGCCCAAGGAGCAAGCGCCGGCGTGATTTTGACAAATCCCGACCGGGAAAAGTTACGCTACGCCCTCCACTACGGCTTCCAGGCCTCAAACAATGAGGCCGAGTACGAAGCCCTCATCGTAGGGCTGGAGCTCGCTCAAAAGCTCAACGTACAGAATTTACGAATACACTGTGACTCGCAGTTAATCGTAAATCAGGTTAAAGGCGACTACGTTGCCAAAGAACCTAACATGATCGCCTACTTGGCAAAGACAAATGCCAAGCTAGATGCCTTCTCCTGGTTCGAGATCATCCAGATCCCACGAGAAGAGAACTCCGAGGCTGATGCCTTAGCTCGCCTCGGATCCGGTATCACCGAAGACGGGTTGGGAACCATCCCAATCGAGTCTCTCTCGCGACCATCCGTCTCACGTGACGAGGTGGGAACGATTGACAGCGCCGCTTATCCGACTTGGATGACCCCGCTTACGGACTTCTTGCGAAGAGGGGTACTTCCCGAAGACCGCAAAGAAGTCGAAAGGCTAAAAGCCCTCGCATCCAAATACGTGTTAAGAGGCGAAGCCTTATACAAGCGCGAGTATTCAACCCCGCTGCTCCGATGTCTCAACAGCGTCGAGTCGACCAAGGTCCTCCGCGAAATCCACGAAGGCCTCTGCGGAAACCACACCGCTGGGAGGTCCCTCGCGTTCAAAGCGCTTCGACAAGGCTATTTCTGGCCAACAATGAAAAAAGACGCCTACGACTGGGCGAGAAAGTGCGACAAGTGTCAACGTTTCTCCAACGTTCCACGGCAGCCGCCATCTCCCCTAAATAGCATCGTTGTTCCATGCCCCTTCGCAAAATGGGGCATAGACATTATCGGCAAGCTTCCCAAAGCTCCGAGGCAATACGAATACGCCATCGTCGCTATCGACTACTTCACCAAGTGGGTCGAAGCCGAGCCTCTGGCCAGGATCACCGAGGCCAACACTACGAACTTCATCTGGAAGTCCATAATCTGCCGCCACGGCATCCCCGCGTCAATCGTGACCGATAACGGCGCCCAGTTCGACAACGCGAGGGTTAGAGAGATCTGCGCCCAACTAGGGATAAGCAAGACATTCTCATCCCCACGACATCCACAGGCTAATGGCCAAGTGGAAGCCGTCAACAAGACGATTAAGAGCAACCTCAAGAAAAAGCTCGAAGCCAAAAAAGGCGCCTGGGCTGAAGAACTGCCTTTCATCCTATAGGCCTATCGAACGACCGTTCGAAACGCCACCGGAGCGACCCCCTTCTCCCTAGCTTTTGGGGTGGAGGCGGTGGTCCCCGTGGAAATGGAAGTCCCCACCTATCGGGTTGACACTTTCGACGAAAAAGAAAATGATGAAGCCATGCGCCTCGAACTCGATCTAATCGACGAGAAAAGATCCGAGGCTCTCACCAGACTCGCTGCACAAAATCGAAAGGTCGAGAGATACTACAACGCCAAGGTCAAAAGGCGGATCTTCGCCGTCGGCAGCCTTGTACTCAGACGCGTATTCCAGAACACCCAAGTGCAAGGCGCCGGAGTCCTAGGCCCAAATTGGGAAGGACCGTATAGAGTCCGACAAGTCGTACACGACGGGACCTACTACATCGAACACACGGACGGAACTCCAATCCGGCACCCGTAGAACGCCGAACACTTGAGGCAGTACCACCAGTGATCAAGTCCCCTCATTATTGCTCTGATTTCCCTTATTCAATAAAGGCCTATGTGCCACTGTTCAAGGATGTTCCCTGTTAGCAAAAATCAATAAAAAATAAAGTTTGCGGTCTTTTTCACCCACTTTACAAAAAAAAGTTTTTAGTCATCACGGCACGGCCTGTAAACTAAAAACTTGGGGGGCTAATGGGTCCTGCGACATACACTCAAGAATTCACGGCCAAAAAAAAAAGAGAAAAGGTCCTCAAGTCGAGCTCGCTCCTTGAGTCCAATTCGCTCCTCGAGTCGAGTTTGCTCCTCGAGTCGAGCTCGCTCCTCAAGTCGAGCTCGCTCCTTGAGTCCAATTCGCTCCTTGAGTCGAGCTCGCTCCTAAAGTCGAGCTCGCTCCTGGAGTCCAATTCGCTCCTCGAGTCGAGTTCGCTCCTCGAGTCGAGCTCACTCCTCAAGTCGAGCTCGCTCCTTGAGTCCAATTCGCTCCTCGAGTCGAGTTCGCTCCTCGGGTCGAGCTCGCTCCACAAGTCGAGCTCGCTCCTCGAGTCGAGCTCGCTCCTCGAGTCGAGCTCGCTCCTCGAGTCGAGCTCGCTCCTCGAGTCGAGCTCGCTCCTCGAGTCGAGTTCGCTCCTCGAGTCGAGTTCGCTCCTCGAGTCGAGCTCGCTCCTCAAGTCGAGCTCGCTCCTTGAGTCCAATTCGCTCCTCGAGTCGAGTTCGCTCCTCGAGTCGAGTTCGCTCCTCAAGTCGAGCTCGCTCCTCAAGCCCAGTCCGCTCCTCAAGTCGAGCTCGCTCCTTGAGTCGAGCTCGCTCCACAAGTCGAGCTCGCTCCTCAAGTCGAGCTCGCTCCTTGAGTCCAATTCGCTCCTCGAGTCGAGTTCGCTCCTCGAGTCGAGCTCGCTCCTCAAGTCGAGCTCGCTCCTCGAGCCCAGTCCGTTCCTCAAGTCGAGCTCGCTCCTTGAGTCGAGCTCGCTCCACAAGTCAAGCTCGCTCCTCAAGTCGAGCTCGCTCCTTGAGTCCAATTCGCTCCTCGAGTCGAGTTCGCTCCTCGAGTCGAGCTCGCTCCTCAAGTCGAGCTCGCTCCTTGAGTCGAGCTCGCTCCTTGAGTCCAATTCGCTCCTCGAGTCGAGTTCGCTCCTCGAGTCGAGCTCGCTCCTCAAGTCGAGCTCGCTCCTTGAGTCGAGCTCGCTCCTTGAGTCCAATTCGCTCCTCGAGTCGAGTTCGCTCCTCGAGTCGAGCCCGCTCCTCAAGTCGAGCTCGCTCCTCAAGTCGAGTTCGCTCCTCAAGTCGAGCTCGCTCCTTGAGTCCAGTTCACTCCTCGAGTCGAGTTCGCTTCTTGAGTCGAGCTCGCTCCTCAAGTCGAGCACGCTCCTCAAGGCGAGCTCGCTCCTTAAGTCCAGTTCTCTCCTTGAGTCGAGCTCGCTCCTCGAGATGAGCTCCGAGTCCGTCAAGCCGACTGATACTCCCCACATCGAATCTACGCCTCCTCGAGACGAGCTCGCTCTTCGAGTCGAGCTCCGAGTCTACGAATAGATTGATACTCCTCGTGCCGACTCTTCAAAAAAAAGAAAAAACCTTAAGCCCCCCATTCATGGGAGATAAAGGCTTAGGAAGCTCGGGCCCCCGATGGCCCATCAGACTTACGGGTCCGAGAAAAGACGTCGGCCTAACCCGACGCACCCGCGTTCGCTCACTCCAGGGTGAGCGGGCCCAAAAGACGTCGGCCTAACCCGACGCACCCGCGTTCGCTCACTCCAGGGTGAGCGGGCCCAAAAGACGTCGGCCTAACCCGACGCACAAGGCCTAAGACCCCCACGGGGGCACAAACTTAGGAAGCTCGGATCCCGACGGCCCTTCGTGCATACGGGTTCGAGTAAAACGTCGGCCTTCCCGGCGTGCCGTAAGACGCGTAAAGGCGCAGGTGAAAGACGTCTTCCGAGACGCATGTAAGTCGCGTAAAGGCGCTGCCTCAAACCCGAAAAAAGGCCAAATTTGAGCCAAATTAAGGTTCGCTAGCCTCAGGGCACGAACACCAAAAGACGCCGGCCTAACCCGGCGCATGTGGTTTGAGTAAAAGACGCCGGCCTAACCCGGCGCAACCGCGTTCGCTCACCCTAGGGTGAGCGAGCCCAAAAGACGTCGGCCTAACCCGACGCACCCGCATTCGCTCACCCCAGGGTGAGCGAGCCCAAAAGACGTCGGCCTAACCCGACGCACCCGCGTTCGCTCACTCCAGGGTGAGCGAGCCCAAAAGACGTCGGCCTAACCCGACGCACCCGCGTTCGCTCACTCCAGGGTGAGCGAGCTCAAAAAGACGTCGGCCTAACCCGACGCACCCGCGTTCGCTCACTCCAAGGTGAGCGGGCCCAAAAAAGACGCCGGCCTAACCCGGCGCACCTATGTTCCGACGCCCAATGGCGCGAACACAAAAAAGACACCGGCCTAACCCGGCGCACCTATGTTCCGACGCCCAATGGCGCGAACACAAAAAAGACGCCGGCCTAACCCGGCGCACCTATGTTCCGACGCCCAATGGCGCGAACACCAAAAAAGACGCCGGCCTAACCCGGCGCACCGATGTTCCGACACGCAATGGCGCGAACACTAAAAAGACGTCGGCCTAGACCTGACGCAAAGCGCGTTCGCTCGCTTCAGGGCACGAACCCAAAGACGCCGGCCTAACCCGGCGAGCTCGGTCGCTCAAGCAGCGCGAGCTCGAAGACGCCGGCCTAACCCGGCGAGCTCGATCGCTCAAGCAGCGCGAGCTCGAAGACGCCGGCCTAACCCGGCGAGCTCGGTCGCTCAAACAGCGCGAGCTCGAAGACACCGGCCTTACCCGGCGAGCTCGGTCGCTCAAGCAGCGCGAGCTCGCAGACGCCGTCCTAACCCGGCGAGCTCGGTCGCTCAAACGGCGCGAGCTCGAAGACGCTGGCCTAACCCGGCGAGCTCGGTCGCTTAAAAAGCACGGGCTCCAAAAGACGCCGGCCCAACCCGGCGTGACTTACACGTCCAGTCGCCAATGGCGCGAATGCAAAGCCCCCGGGGACTACCCGGTACGACCTCTTCGATCGCCGAAAGGCACGAAGCGAAGTCACTGGGCCACGATAGCCCACAAAAAAGGCAATGCGAGTAAAAATTGCTCGGAAAAAGAGGTAGCCTTCAACATGAAAGCAACAAAAATATCTCATAAATAAAAAGAGCCAACGCTCTGATAAACACGTGCTGAACAAAAAGTGCGTGAAAAATAAATAAAATCCTAGAAATAGGAAGAGAAAGCAAAGCGCTAAACATGCGCGCTGTAAAAGAAAGCCACTCGGCTCAAGGAGCACCCTCGTCCAACAGAGGGAACAAGGTGTCGAAGAAGTCAAAAGTGACCCCCCGGGCCTCGTTCTCGGCCGCGGTCGCGTCTCGACATTCCACCGCTCCGGCACGACGGGCTTCCTCGGTCCCTATGTCGTAGTCATCCTGCAAGTCGGACGCTCTCCGCTCCGCTTCAGCAATCTGGGACGAGAGTCGAGCGTTTTCCTCCGCCAGAGAGTCGCGCTCGCGCTCCGCCCTAACTCGCGCCGCCTCGCTCGAAGTAAGCTGGCGGTGCGACGTCTCCAAGGCGTCGGATCGAGAGTCCAGCTGCCTTTGAAGGTCGGTAACCTCAGTGCGAAAAATCTCTGCTGATCGGGTCGCCACCTCGCAAGCTCGCCGCTATTCGGTGAGCTCGCCCGCCATCTTGGCCACTGACAGTTGGGCTCCGTCGCGCTGGCCTTGTGCGATCTGGAGTTCCACCCTGGCCTCACGGAGCTGGTCTCGAAGCGTCTCGGTCTCCGCCCCCGGGTGCGAACCTCGCTCGACCTGAGCCAACCTAGCCTTCGTCCGGGCGAGCTCCTCCTGGGATGCCCCTAAGCGCCGGATGAAGTCATGCAAAATCATGTCGCTTCGCACGGCCCTCGCATACGCCTGCGATGACAAAGAAGCAAAGGTTAAAACTAAAAACCTACGCTTACAATAAAAACAGAAGTACTGACCCTCTGAGCGTCGGTAACACCCGCCTGGAAGAAAGCAATGTCGCCCTTCGACACCACGCCCTTCCACCAGGATAGTGGGGATCCCTCGAGGTGGCGAAAACAATCCCCTCGGGCCTCTATCGCCTCCAGCTCCACCGCCGAGTTCGCCCTCTTGGGTTCGGAACGCTCATCGGGAGGTGCCGATGTCGAAGCCCTCTTCAAAGAAGCCCGAGACTCCGGTTCGACTAGACCGGCAGTCTCGACGTGCTCTCCCTTCGCCTTGCGTTCAGTGACCCTAGAGCGAATCTCCGCCATTGACTCAGGGTCCCGAGAAGCGAGGGCCTGCCTCCTAGCTCGCCAGCCTTGCGGGCTTCCGACATCCCCGATATTTCTCTCACAAAGGGGAGCTCCGCTGCCCCCTCGTCCGTTGGAAAGTCGGCCATACGACCGAAGCGAAGGGGCGCCTCGCCGAAAGCGTCCGAGGTGACCCACACCCACGCCCGGCGACTAGGCGGGTCACAATCTTCGACCAGCCTCACATTGCCCCGAGCACGGGCCATATGAAATCCCGGCTGCCCCGGCGCCGGGAAGACGGCGACTAGGTTACGGAAGTCGTCCACGGTCATGGCACGCTGCGTCTGGCAGTGCCACTCCATGAAACATGTAGCCAACAGGCGATAGAACGCCGGGCTCATCTGACATGCATGGACCCCTAGCTGGGTCAGGATCTGCTGGACGATCGCGGGAAACGGGAGACGCAAGCCGCAGACAAGACTCCCGATCGTCACGGCCGCATACCCGTCCCTAGGGCGGGAGGGCCTGTCCTCGGGAGCAGGTCTAAGCAACCCCACCAAGGGAGGGATGTTATACGCCTCCCGAAGCATGCTGAAGACTCGGGAAGTGAGCGTGCTCGCAGCATCGATTCCCTGGCAGTCTAAGCCGACGGGGGCGACAGAGTCGCCTACTCTGTACATCCGAGTCCTCTCCAGCGATCGGGCATAAGTGTAGCCCGAAGCCTCCGCAGACTCGAGGGCCGGCCATGCCGTCGCCAACACCTCGCCATCATGTTTCTCCTTCCCCCTCGCGGGAGGAGCCTCCGAGTCCTCCTCAGGAGCCTCCGAGCCCGACCCTTAGGGATCATCGGAGTAAATCTCGTCCAAGAAAGATTCGGACGGCACAATCGCAAGCTCGACACCCGAGGCGTCCAAGTTAGACGCCCAGGGGAGCTCGGCACTCACCGCCGCTTCACCCCGCTGCTTGAGCAGGGGGGCGTCAAAGGACGCCTCGCGGGAAACCAGGTTCATCACCAACCTTGACGAACGCGGGTCCTCGGACCTCTCGTCCTCCCCTTCGGGGCCGCACCTAGTAGGTGGGCCGCTCCCGGGCCCCGCAAGCTCGGCGATCGCCGCGGCATCGGTCTCCAACTCCGCGAGCCATTGGTCGGCCGCGCCAGAGTCTTCCTCGACAAAGATGGGAATCCCGTCGAGTTCCTCAAAGGGACCCTTGGCCGCGCCCCCAAAATTTGGGAGAGGGCAGGTAGGGTCAACCTCGGGATCATCAACGTGGGAAACAAGCTCACTCTCCATCAAGAAAAAGGAAAAAAGTCAACCGCCCGGGGGAAATTTCAAATTCAAAAGAATTTTCCGATTACCCGCGGGCCGCCAATGTGAACAGAAAAAGCGGGGACCCTCCTATTTATAGAGAGAGAGGAGCGAACCCTGCTCCTTCCCCATGCGCGCGCGACGCAAGGCCCGGCCCACGGGCCGGGCTCGCGCGCGCGCCAGTCCCCCTACGCCAGGCCGCGCGCGGGTCTCGCTGCCCGACCGGCCCGGTCCGGCCCCCAGGGGTTCGGCCACAAAAGATATGTGTGCGTGCGGTCACGCGTGATCGAAGATGAATTTACCTCAACGCCCTTTTCTTTTCTGAAGTTCACGACTTACGTCCCGTAAGCCATAAACTTGGGGGGCTAATGTTACCGGTCGTTTTCGGGACACCGGAAATTCAAAAACGATTCAAGGCCGGCCGGGCTTTGCCGGCCGGAAGCCCAGCGGGCCCCGGCCCACCAGGCTCGAGCGCCCCGACGCACCTACGGCCCGGCACGGCCGACGCGCGCGCACCTGCGCCCCCGGCCCAATGGGCCTCAGCGCGCCCTATCGTGTCTGGCTCGCGCACACCCTGCGCCCCGGCCTCCCTGCCCGCGTGCGCGCTCCTGCGCCCCGACCTCCCGGCCCGCGCGCACACTCCCGCGCACCCCGGCCTCTCGGCCTGCGCGCGCCTCGGCGCCCAGGCCGAGCGCCCCTGCTGCCTCTGCCGGGTATCCCTGCCACCTCGGCCGCCTCGGTCGAGCGCCTCCGCCATCTCGGCCGCCTCGGCCGAGCATCTTCGCCAGCTCGGCCACCTCGGTCGAGCGCCTCCGCCAGCTCGGCCACCTCGGCCGAGCGTCTTCGCCAGCTCGGTCACTTCGGCCTAGCGTCTTCGCCAGCTCGGCCACCTCGGTCGAGCGCCTCCGCCACCTCGGCCACCTTGGCCGAGCGTCCTTTTCACCTCGTCCAAGCGTTCTTGCCACCTCGGCCAGGCTCGCACGCTGCCGGGCACGCCGCGCCCGGCCAAGTCCCGCGCCTGACACGCCCCGCGCCCATCCAGGCGACATGTCCCGCGCGCCCTGCGCCCTCTTGGGCGTGAGGCCTCGCGCTCCTCGCTCTCGGCTACCCGGTGGGCCTCAAGGGGCCGGCCCAAGGCTTCCCCTCAAACACTATAAATACCCCCCCCCCTAGGGGAGGAAAAAGGACACGCTGATTCAGCCTTGAGAATTGATACATTTTCGAAGAATACATACTTCTTCAAGAACAGTACCTCTCTCGTGCTCTTGTGACATTCCAAGAACACGCACTCATCCTCCCTCGGCTCAGAAACAAGGACCCCCCTCCACGAGAGGGAGCGCGCTCCTCTTCTGCGACCCGAGCTTCTGCAGTACACGCTGCCCTCCAGCTTCTCGGCCCTTGAGCTAGAACTCTGAGCTACGAGGCAAGCGACCCCTCTAAAGTCTTCACTAGAAGCTACGAGCCCGGTCCCCCTCTAAAGTCTCGGATTCACAAAGCATCCGAGCCCAAGATAGCCACCAATACACAAATTGAACTACGTTCTGACCTGATCCCGACTAAAGGGTACGTAGGCAGCCAACCTTTGGCACGGTCACACCCCCCAAAACACACCTCAGGGTTTGGAGGGTGCAGCTCGGTCTACGAGCTCCCGTTTTTGGCCCGGGCGCGATCACTTGGTCCGGCCTTGGATCGAACCGCCTGAGGTATCTAATCGTTGTTCATTTTCGTGCGACAACATATATCATATATATGTACGTCAGTTTTTTATGTATCGTATAATTTGGGTTACACCGCGGTGAGGTTGAGTTACAAAGTGTGTGATGGTACCTAAACAACTCAATCTCAACAACAATATACCTTAAAAGACAAATAAAACAAACCAAAACAAGAAAAGAGGTCGAAATCGTACCTTCTTCGATGTTCTCTTCATGTCGGGAGGAGAGGTGGCGGTGGGAGAGTCCTTGGCTCATGGCGGCGGTGTTTTCTTGCTTGTGGCGGCCGGAGTAGCGAGGGAGGGCGATGGAGTGGGAAAGAGAAGAGATGAGAGTGTGTGAGAGAGAGAGGGGGAGCAATATGTAGCGCGAGAGAGAGAGTTTGAGGGATAGAGAGTAGAGACGAGAGAGAAAATGAGAGTTTTGAGTTGAGTGAGTTAGGTTTTATTTGGTATGAGGGGTATTTTTGTCCATTTATGAGTCAAAGGTCCATTTTTTGTGAGGTGTGTAAAGAGGGGTCTAAATGTAGAGTTTTATACACTATGGGGTCTAGAATGTGGAATTTATCTTGTTTAATTACCTCCACTTACTGTGTAGTTCTACTATAACTGCAAGTTATTCTCAATCACTATAAGTATAAGCTAGAGTTCCTACTATTTGCTTGAAGAGTTATTATTATGGAAATATGAGATGTCTCTATAATATTTTGGTTTCGATTTTGCTAGATGAAATCTGTGGTTTGATTTCTCTTTAAGTTTTTTTGTTGAAAATTAGTGAGATGAAAACATTGTTATAATTGCGAAGCTTGTTCTAAAGAAGATATATTTAATCTTTGTGGGTGTTCGGGTGTCTTGTGAGGATGTTTGAAACTTTGGACTTCCGATCTCAGAGGTGATTAGCTATAATGGATTGTCACCATAAATTGAAACTATGGAATCTTTTTTTTTTTTTTTTATCGAATTTAGATTAATATTTTATCTCCAAAGAGTTGCATCAATTTAGAGTCCGAGTACGGCAACACCTACGCGATACCCCGAGATCTTCATGGGTCGGTCGATGATCAAGTCCCTATCCTGCACCTCCCTCACGTGGTTCTCCTCCTCCGCCAACTCCGTCGCCGACACCACCAGCTCCGCGTCCTACTGCGTCAGCTCCAAGGGGGGCCCGTGCTGGGTCGTCACCACCCGGAAATACTCTGTTTAGGCCAAGTCTTCTAGTCTAGAGTTCCTAACAATATATTGTATATGAAATATCATAGAGTATTAATTGACTTTGCTTGAATCTGCCAATTGGATTAGAATTGATGACATTATAATCAATTAATTAATACATTAATCAATCACTCTATACTTTTTGCTTACAGTTTGTCTATTCATTGCTTACCGTTTTAAACATGTAAACAAATAGTAACACTACTACACAAAAGGGCATTGGTGACGTTTCATTGTTTTCATTCATATCTGAAAAATGGACACTAAATTAACTTTTTATATTTGAAAATTAGAGGTAATATAGAAACAGCCAATTAAAACCTGCCATGTCATATAAATTCGACATTTCTAAATTTTTTATTTTAATATAAACATTTGACATCTCATACTCTAACTTTGAGCGCGAGATGGACAGGAACGTCGTTTTTTCTTGAAGCGTGGCTTAAATAAAAGCGACGCAATTATTTTTATCAAATGACACATTGACGCGTGTAATTGTGTCAACATAACATAAAAATTTGCATCGGCGAAATGTCAAAATATTGAATTCTAAAAAAAAAAGAGAAACGTGGCACAAATAACTTCTTTTTTCTTCCGTTAATGTCCCTATTCAGTTTTCATTTTTTTTTTCATTACCAGAAATTACCAGATATTATTATATATATAAAGCAAAACCCCAATTTTACTGCTACAGTAACTCTAGATTTTTTCTTAAAATTTCCAAAAATACCTATTTAAGTTTTAAAATTACATTAGTAACCGTATAACAAAATTCTAGAAACAACTTTAAAAAACGAATAATTCTAGAAACAACTCTAAAACGAAAATTCAAAAAATAACTCTAAAAATGAAAATTTCCTAAACTAACTTTAAAACGATAACAATTATTAGCAAAATTCAAAAAATAGCTCTAAAAATGAAAATTTTCTAAACTAACTTTAAAACGATAACAATTATTAGCCGATTTATAGTTTTATAATTTAAATTACTTATGATCAGTACAATTATTGAAAACTAATGAACATATAAGTAATGATGTTGGTTAATTATAATTTTTGTGTTGCTAAAAAAAATTGTGTTCATAATTACAACTTACTATTTATAATTTATTTTTTATATCTGAGTTATTATTTAATTAAAATGGTTTAAATATATATTAAAATGGTAAAAAAATGCTAACTTTTACATATGACAAGTGATAACCAACAATTGCAAACCGTTCACATTATTATCTAAATTAAAATTTATCAAGCCTCCCGGGCAACGCCTGGGCCTGTTTCTTGTTATCATATATTACCAAATATTATTGAGCAGTTACTATGTTTATTTTTGAATTTTTTTTTAACTATTTCGAATAATATTTTAAAAAAAGATAAAATCGGAACAATCTTTTTGTTTAAACACTACTGCAAATAAGGCTTTCTGGTGCGGAAGGGTATTATGTGCGACTTGTCTCGCACCTGATGCCCATATTTGTAGTAGTGAAATAGCCACGTCATTAAAATGGGTTATTACCAAATATTACCCAAACGTTGGGTATTTATTAAAATAAAACGTTAAACTTTGGGTATTTATCCAATGGACTATTCTATAAATATTAATTTTGTAACAGTGACATAATATTTAATATTATTATAAAATAATTTGATATTATTCACATAAAAAAATAATATAATGTTTAATAAGATTATTATTGACATAACAAATTAATAGAGGGGTTAATATGCAATTGATATGAAGTAATATTAAAAATAAAAATATAATATTCTTTTTGGTGTGGGATTTGGTGTTGTGGGTTGGAGATGAGATATTGTTTGATGAGACATTTGCATCAATTTGGTGTAAAAGTTATACCAAATTGATGCTATGGTTTGGAGATGATCTAAGTTAAAAAAATTATGACGCACCATAAAAGAATGTGACTAAGCTAATATTCGGCGCGAAAGACCACATGGCATCCAGGTGACAGTTTTTTGTGACGTTTTTTTGTAAAAGGACTCCAAATAGCAATGGCCTACCGGCTTTGGTGACGCACAAAAAATGCCACAAAACTACATTGGTGACATTTATTGAGTGTCACTAAAAACCTTTTTTTTGTAGTAGTGTAATTTATAAAAAGTTACTATTGCTTATTAAAATTAAAAAGTTTTTTAAACTTTTTGCTTACAGTTTAAAACTGTAAACAAGCTGAAATACACACAGCAACATTTATAAAAAAAAAATTACTTTTTGCTTACAGTATTTATTCATTGCTTACAGTTTAAAACTGCAAACAAATTGAATACACACAGTGACATTCATCAAAAGTTTGTTTACTTTTTGCTTACAATTTTTATTCATTGCTTACAGTTTAAAACTGTAAAGAAACTGAAATACACACAGTGACATTTGTAAAAAGTTTGTTTACTTTTTGCTTACAGTTTTTATTCATTGTTTACTGTTTAAAACTGTAAACAAACTCAAATACACACAGTGAGATTTATAAAAAATTTGTTTACTTTTTGCTTACAGTTTTTATTCATTACTTACAGTTTAAAACTGTAAACAAACTGAAATACAAACGGTGACATTTTTAAAAAAATTTGTTTACTTTTGCTATTTTGTTGGGTTTTTTTTTTTTTTTTTTGGAGAAGCCAAAGTTGTATTTGATGAGGCAGTTTTAAGGGATGTCTCGTAGGCAAAACGTCTCAAGGTCGCCTAAGGTAAAAAAAAAATGGTTAAAAGCCACCAAATTGTAATCCGCTAGCAGTATTGTTTTAGCGAGTGACTAAGTTGAAATAAATAAATTATTTTATCAATTTGGAGATAGACACATAATATATGTGGTATTAATTCTCTTCCTTTATTAATAAAATAGTTTCAAATTTCATGTACAGCTTGAGTCCCCCTTCCTCCTGGGTGAATCTGCTACTTGCCACATCACTCTTAATAATATAATACCTGACGAGCTCTCTCTTCAATGAAACTAACGGTCCTGATCTCAAACTCTCCTCTGCTCGTCGTCAACTCATCAAGAATCTCATCGTCGCACCCTTCTTCCTCGTCATCAATCCCCTAAAATAACGACAACAAAATCCAAATCAACCGAGTTTGTTTTCCTCTCTCAAATACTGGTGTCGTTTCTTACGTGGAAAGAATGGCCAGGTCGTGGTGGTTTCCTCGTACTCGGCAGCGTTGAGCTCGCGGAGATGGTGAGGGCTGAAGAGCCTGGGAAGCACGTGTTGCCTCATGCTGATCAACATAAAGAACGGTAACGGAAACAAAATTCCGGCCACCGGAATCCACGTCACTCTGAAGCACACCAACAGGTACACTAGTTGATAAGCCGTGAATACCTCCATTATCTTGAACGACTCTACTTCCACAAACTACACGTGAAGCCCTTCCAACAGTGTGCCCCCAAATTAAAATATGCCGTTGGTTAAGATTAAACCAATAAACCATAGTTTCCAGTGAAGAAGTGGACGTTTATCTTCTTCGATTTTGACCGGTCTTCATCTCCGTTGACGCGAATAATTAAGTGGATCACTTTCTTCCATTCTTTCTCACTCTATATTCGAAATTATTTTTCAGAGCGTATATATGGATCTCTTTCTTCAATTCTTTCTTGCTCTCAAACTCATGTCCAAGATATGTTTCTTCTAAGCTACCTGTTACTTTCAATGGTTAAACTTTTGTCATGATAACATATTCCATTCTCTTTGTAAAATACAAGTGCACGTAATTATTACCTGTAGAATAAGATGGATATTGAATGGGTTCTTCCTTCACAAGATAATCGCGTGTGAACTCAGGCGCTTTCTATGAAAAGGGCACACACTCCATTTGTGATAGGACTTTTTGTGATCCGGGAATCCAAGGCTCATATGACGGTTGACAGTGTCCTGAGGGTGCTGTCAAATTTTCCACATATTTAACATATTCTCTAGTGTCCGCGAATTCCTCAAATGGTTCACCTCTACCACTGAAGTTTTCATTATGTATGTCACTCTCGTTCTCGTACACTTCCTCTTCGTCACCCTCGTACACTTCCTCTTCGTCACCCTTATACACTTCCTCGTTGTCCTTGTACACTTCCTCTTTTTTTATAATTGATTGTCTCAAGATAAATCCTTCTCTTGTTTGATGGTTCAAAGCGAGACGATTCTCCGACCATCACATTTTTTCCATTTAGCTCCTTTTACATATCTCTTTGATGCTATGATCTCTTTCGTCAGTAAGGTTACACATAATGGAAATTTCGTACGATTTTTGTGCTTCATGTAATAAGCTATTTCATGATTGTACTGTAACATGGTAGGAGATATCAGAATAGTGCCAATGTTGTACATGACTTCGATTTTCAAGTCGAATGCCATTCTATCTACCTCGTAATTCTTGTAAATAGTATCTACTAAATCTGAGTAACTTATGTCTTTTGGAACATCAAAAGAACATTTACGCACCTTTGTGAACCTCCATGAGTGTTATTCTCTCTCCCAAGTACCGTCAAACAATATCAAAATTGCAAAGTAACAACCAAGTACTCATTATATTCAAAACATATAAAAAAAAAACTATCGCTTACTCTCGTAAAACATCGCATACTATCGTATATAAATGTAAATTTTCATAATCTAACTAAAACTATTGTAAACTATCGTACACATTCGTAAACTATCATAATATAACTAATACTATTGCATACCATCGTATTCTATCGCAATCAATCGTAATATTTTAAGATTTTCTATTTTTTTTTAAACCATCGTATTCTATCATAAATTTCCATAAAATTTTGAATTTTTTTTTTCAATTTCATCGTATATTGTTGCTGAATTTCATCATAAGCTATCGTAAATCATCGTAAAAACATAAAAAAAAAAAAAAAAAAAAAAAAAAAAAAAAAAAAAAATCTAAATTTTTTTCGATCCGAAACATATATATTCCAAGTTTTAGTGAACATATCCATTATTGCATGGAATTCGTTGACTTAGAGAGAGTTAAATAGTCAGCATGGGTATTTTGTCAATTTTATGATCAAAAGTCTATATTTGATTTCAAGTTAACCAAGGGATCTAACTGTCAAGTTTTCTATACTATGAGGTCTAGAAAGTGAATTTTCTCATTGATAAACACGAGAGAAGATACTAAGAAGCTATTAACTAGCTATCCCCTCTGAATTAGGAACTATCCATGTATATATTATTTACTTCCAAAAATAAACTCTCATAATATTGCAAATCACGTATTGTCGTAATACTTTTTCCCACTAGTATAAAAACCGTATTACCTTAGGAAAACTCCGCACACCTAAAATCCATATAAATCCCCTCTCAACCAAAATCCATATAGCTCCCCTCTAAACCAAAATCCAACACAATCTCGCCGATGTGGTCTCTGTTAGAGGTCAGGACTTCAGCCAAGTCTCGTCGTGACATGGGGTAGGGGGGACATTTCCAGACCGAGTCTTGTCATGGCGCGAGGGAGAGGCAGCAAAGGGCATCACCAAGCCGAGCCTTACCGCGGATTGAGGGAGAGGCAGCGAGATGGAATTTCATCATGCCGAGTCTCGTTGCGGTGTGAGAGAGAGAGAGGCAATGAGGGGCGCCGGGAATTATTTTACTTAATGAATTAATATATTTAGGCGCTACGTATATAGTTGAGGACGACAACAAAATGTAGGACAATCGTGCGAAAATAACACTTTTATTTCCAGATAAATTAGACAAACCTTGGAAGAAAATAAAATAAATAAAACTAAAAACAAGTTACTGAATTATTTATTGGAAATAATCAGAACAAGTTGGATGTACTCATATAATGAACAACAACATATAAAAAAATTTAGATTAATAGTTATTGAAAACTACAAACAAAAAATAAATAAAAATAAACAGTTTCTGAATATTAGTTATTGTAAAACTAATTTAAGAGACTATAATACTAAAGAAATGAAGAACATAAGTAAACAACTCAGAGAAGAAGAAGAAAAATAAATAAACGCTGAGGACCGTTCGACAGTTTTCTTTAAGCAATATTGCTCTCACACAGCTGCTGGAAAAATATGAGCAATTAATCTTCCATGATACAACTTTGGAAACACCAAATAGCACTTCCGTTCGAGCTAACTGAAAAGTAACGGAACCAATCACAAAGCAAACGAAAAACAAGAGCAATTCGGATGAGAGAAAGTAGAGAGAAGAGAGAGTTTTCAAGGTGTGGTTTCGAATGAGAAAAATATCCTCCTTTTATAGCCTGAGGCTCAGAGGAGTTACGTGTTATGAATAGTCAAAACCGTTCAGCTTATTGGCCATTAACTCGCGAGTTATGCTATTTAATTTGCTGTTACAACCAGCAAATCCGTTTAGTTTTTTAATAGGAAAACGTTAAGACAAAAATACAAGAAAATCAGCCCAGGTCCAAGTCTTAATCCACACGCCCAGCCTCAATCCACGAGTCTGGCCCGAACCGACCGACCGCTCGCGTAAGAGACGGAGTTAGCCTTGATTGCGACTTCCCTCAACCACAAAACTGGGTATCCCTTGGGGCCACAAACCCTTTTTCCCAAAATTACTTTTATAAGCACTACCACATTGCTCATTCCCCAGCAATGTGAGACTTTTTCCCTTCACATCCTCCACATAACTATTACAATTAATGTGTTTTAATTAGCATATTTTGAGCATCAATTTCTCATTCATTATAAATCAGATTTTGGCAAAGTAATACTTGAATTCATACTCATTTCCGCAAGGAATAAGAATCCGCAAGAATTATTAAATTCTGTTGAGTGGACCCCACTCAAATTTTTGCCAAAAAAAACACTCCCTCACATTGATATTTATCAATAATTTTCCAACACAAAAGTCACACATAATAGGAAAATCTCATGGCTATAAATGAATGACATCAAAACGACACCGACGAGTCACATAAGGTCACCCAAGTCATTGTCGTCATCTAAATGACAAGTCATTAAATACTCTTTTCGATGATGGGCCAGGAATACAATTGGACCTCCCTCACAACTTAACACTAGGAAAATATATTGTTACTATTGATAAACACGAGAGAAAAATTTCTCTGAATTAGGAACTATCCCCGTAATATATTATTTACTTCCAAAAATAAATTTTCATAATATATTACTGTAATACTTTTTTTCACCAGCATAAAAACCATGTTACCTTTGGAAACCCTCTGAATTAAAAAAAAAAAAAGCAAACCCTACTCTCTTATTTATACCGCACAAACCAAAATCCATATCTCCCCTCTCAAGAGAAACGCACGAAATTCTAGAGCATCTCTTTTTTACACTGCACAAACCAAAATCCATAATCTTGTGACATGGAGGACAAAGAAGCAGCATGTGGTCTCTAGAAGCAGTGCTGAATCGGAATTTAGAGCTATGGCTCAAGGATTATGCGAAGTGATGTGGTTGAGAGGTATCCTGGAAGAATTGAAGATTGGGTTCGAAGCTCATATGCAACTGTTTTGTGACAACAAATCAGCAATCAGCATTAAGGAGAAGTTAGAGAGAGGAGAAATCTGCATACCATTTATTCCAACAACGGAACAACTCGCATATGTTCTTACCAAATGACTTTATCGTCAAAAGTTTGAAGAACTCATTAGCAAGTTGGGCATGATAGATATATTTGCACCAAAGTTGAGGAGGAGTGTTAGTCGGTAGAGAATTAATTGTTATTCAGTAGATAATTAGCTGTGTCTAATTTAGGAATTAGTTTTAATTATTTGATTTTATTCTATTTTAAATGTAGCAGATTTATTGCTTTATTTTAGGAAGCATTTAACCTAATTGTATTCTATATATTGACGATTAATTTTTTTTTTTTTTTTTTTTTTTTTTTTTTGAAGAAATATATTGACGATTAATGAAAGTAGGGAATTCATTCCGCTCAATACTTGGTTTTAATTTTTAATCCCCAGTTATACCTTCAGCCTCAGTTTTCACTTTTCTCAGTTTTCTCTTATTTTCTTCTTCCTCTCGCACGCCACACTCGGACCACCGTGTCTCTCCTTCTCCGTCGCCGCCGTCGTTCGTGTGCCTCCGATTCATCTCCTTCGCCACGCCGGACGACGCCGCCGCCGAGCGCCAGCTTCGGATCGAGCCGCCTCTCTCCTCTCTCCACCGCACTCAACAGCAAGCCCTCAAAAGCCTCAAAACCCCAACGCCCGAACACGTCTCGGCTCTCACTGGTAAAGTCAATTTTTTTATTTTAATCTCAAAGCTCATAACTTGACCTAGTTTTGCCCGACTCCACTATCACCGCCCTCCACCCTCATCTTCCCCGACTCCACCATCACCGCCCTCAACATCACCGTCCCAATCTGTTTTTATGATTGTGGTTTAAATTAATCTGATCAATTAGATATAGATGTCTCTCTTTTGATTTATCATTCGTTGATTTGTTGTAGCTCTGTCTGTATCTAATTATACATTTATCTGAAGTAGTAGCATGTGCGATGTCTAGATATGTTGAGATGAATTTGAGGGTGTTTAGTTTATGGCGTGTTGGATCATGAATTTGTGTCGAATCTCAACCTTGGGTATCTATTTTGATTAGAGTTTCTGCTGTGAAATAGGATTTGAATGTAAAAGAATGAGGTTGATTGTGGAACCTTGTAGTTTGTAAAGATGTAAGAAATTAGAACACTGTGTTCGTGTATTTTTATAATGTGTTAGGGGTTAAAGTTGAAGATAATTTGAAATTTCCTTTGGAAGATTTTGTCTGAGTTAAGTTTCGAACCAACAGCCACGACAAATTGTTGTCGCGGCTGGCTGAGCAACAGCCACGACTTTTGTCGCGGCTGTTGCCAGTTTTCGTTGTAGTGTTTGTGCTATGTGAAAAATTAATGGGTTCTTTTTTTGTTTCTGTTCTGTACTTTACTGGTTAATTATATTATGATTCTGATTGTGATTTACGATTTAGGGCAATTGCGATTTCAGTAACGTGATTTCGGTAAAAATAAGACTTAGTTTGTGGCTTTTGAGTCAGTATGTGTCTTTTTTTACGAGAAAAACCTTAAGCCTTCCTTGCTCCTGATTTTTTTCGTTAAATATTTGTTCAGATGGCAGCTAAAATGTGTGATGATGAATATGATAATCTCCAACCACGCGTGGGTGTAAAGGTTCGGTGGCACTTCATATTTTTTGTTGTTCTCTTTTTCATGAATCATATTTGGATATTTACTTTATTTTACTTGCAGGATGGTCAGACAATTATGTGTCTCGGAAAAGATAATGATAAGAATTCCATGGTGGCTAATCATCAAGGATGTAAAAGTAAATTGGTCCTTAACCTGGACAACTTTTGGAGATTATTTGATGAATTAAGTTTTTTAGAGAATGAAGTTGGAATGAGAAGAGGTACCTCAAATGTCAGAGTAATTAAAGTAAAATCTCTTTCCCTCTTAAATACGTATAAATTTTTTTCTTCAAAACAAAAAAAATATGTATTAAAAACAATATGAAGTTAATATATTTTATGATTTTTTTTTCAGGAAAATGTAGATAAATATATTTTAATTTTTAAACACGCGAGGGAAGACGTGTTCAATAAATCAGTTAATGCACAATCTTGCGTAGGTAGATCTGTGGCAAATTATGAGTTAGAACTACTGCTCAGATTTGAAGATGTTGGCAACCGCCTTCAACAGCTCTCAAGCTTATTGGATGTTAGGTAAGTTAATGTAGGTTTTGTTTATACGATAAGTCTTAATAATTTCTTTTATTAAAATTTCTTTCTATATAAATGGTGATATTTATCGTTTCTTTTCTTATTTTACACTAGTGAAAGCAAACTTGCCAACAACATTTCAAGTATTAAGGAAGTTTCAAGGCCGCTTAAAAGAGTAGTAGCAATACTCGAGCATAAATTGTGCAAGTTTCTTTGTGAGTATGCTATTTCTGCTACGAAAACTGCTGATTATTTCAATAAAGAGAGAAATACGTGCTCAATCCCAGTCTCAGCCAACTCAGAGGACTCCGAAGATGATTGGAAGGTTGTGTTGCCGAGTTCGTCTTCGACTAACCGTGATATCAATAACAAGCCTAGGAAAAATAAGAAAACGAATAGAAAAAAGGGAAGAAAAAAATAAATATGATCGTTATCTATGATTACACTCGTAGTTTTCTTTTTCGAAAAAAATGTGTTTTGTTTATTTTTATGTGTGCTAAAATTTGGTTTTAGTTAATTGCACTATTTTATCCTTGCTCTTTTATTGTCAACTTGATTTGATCGGATAAGACATTATTATTTTCGAAAATAGCAACTAAGACCTAGTAAAAAGGTAAGAACATACTAAAAAGAGCTGTCTATTTTCAAGCCTAGAAATATTTTTATACCGAACTAAGTTTTTGTATTCAATCAAGAAACATGCTAGAAATATTGCAAACAATATTTCCGATAAAAAAACGCAAATAGAGAAAATAATAAATAACTTGGACATATGGAATATAACGACTGAGGCAACGAAAATTCAGAAAATATATGTTCATAGAAGATTGTACTAAATGTTAAATAAATAGCCTCTGGTAAAGTGGGTCTCCACTTCTGGACATGGTTTAAAACGCCGGCGAATTTCTCTGACAATCGGCGGCGCGGCCGTTTTCGGTCATCAAACGGCCGAAGAAACTTAAGATGTCGTTTTTCCTCGTTTTGCCATTCGAAAATCGACGACAATGACGTGTCGTTTCCATCCTATGTAACCGGTCGTTTTCGTCTGCGACAAAGAGCAAAATCAAATTATTTTCGGCGACAAACACGGACTTTCGGACAAAACGAGGCTTCGGTGGAGATTTTCGGAGCTGTGGTTGAACACGACTGTAATCGGAGATATTCGGCGACTTTCTTCCTCGGTTGATCGAGAAGAAAATATTTCAGATACATTACAGGGCTTTGAAGCTAGAGTTTCACTGTGATAGGTTCGTTGGGGCTTCGTTGCTGTTGCTCTGATGGAAATGTGGCCGGGTTGGACTTGCGCACCAAGTGTTTGATGAAATGCCTCGGAGGAAAAAAAAATTGTTTTGTTTTGCTAATTTTTTTTTTATTTTTTTATTTTTTTTTTATTTTTTTATTATTGAGAAGAAAAGGGATCAAGGGGAAGCAAATTGATGACGAGGACGGCCGAGAGGACTTTCGATTCTCTATGTTTTTTTCGAACGACGTGACTGACTTTAAAATCCAATCGCTGATTTTTCCGTTTTTCAGTATGCCATAAGAGCATTTGCCGATGCTCTTGACATGGCCCTTGCAGAGAACAGCAGTCTTCAGCCAATTGAAACTCTGTCCGTCGTTAAATCTCAGCAAATCAAGGTGAAATTTGAATGCAATCAATTACATAATTAGAAATCGAAAGTTTGATCTTCTAGTTGGTCGTTTTAGTATATACTAGCTACTGTGCTGGTTTTGAAGCACTAAAACACAATTTTTTTGGCCTTTGTTTTTGTCCAAACGTAGTCGTTTTCCGTCAGTCTTTGATCAAAATGATAAACTTAGCGCTGTCAGGTTCTTCGTATTTCTTTAAGAGAAAAAAAAAGCTCTACGTGTGTGATTGGACGCTGAATTTTTCATTCTATTATATATGGTTACAAATTCTTACCGCAAATTTTGTCATTATAGTCTAATGACATATAATGACATACAATTCATTGTTTTTAGTTTTATTAATTGTTTTCTTAGTTTTTAGTTTTCGAAATTGTATTCAATATAAAAAAAAATATTTATTTGGCATCTTAGGTCGTGACACGTGACATTCCGTTTTAACTTAAACGATGCAAGTAGTAATGATTTCAAGTGTTTTGAATTTGGACTATATTTACAAATTTATATGTATTAGTTTATTTTGCCACATTATTTCCGTTCGGTTTTCCGTCGACACATTGGTTTTCCATCGAAAACGGCATTTCATTTGCCCTTTTCCACATTTTTTCCGTTCGTTTTTCCGTCGGCATGACGGTTTTCCGTAAATCAGGAGGCTCGAAACGGCAACGAAAACGACATTTAAATCTTTGCTTCTAGATGCCTAGTGCTTCATAGAAGACAATATTAAAAAATATTAAAACTAAAGACCCTTCTCCCTTGTTATCAAACCAGATAATTGATAGAAGGAAACAAATCAAGTAAAGCCAACCATATAGTTTAGGGTTCCGAATCCCCCTTTGCCCTGAGCCGCCGTCACCCTCCTGACACCGGCAGGGCCGACCCGAACTCATCCGGGACCCTAGGCGAATAAACATTTTGGGGCCTTTTGATAACAATAAAAAATTAAATATAAAACAAAATTAGTGAAAATTAAATACATAAATTTTTTTTATACCAATAACATTAAATACAGAAATTTTTTTGGGGCCCATCCAAATATGGGCCCAAGGCCGGCCCTGGACACCGGAAACAGCTTTGGATTACCAGTGGTGCGTTTCGTCCGGGGGAGCACACGAGTTTCGGTTTTAGTTTCATTTTTTCTATTCTGAGCCATTTTTTAGCCTTTTTCCTCCTCGTTTCTTCTTTCTGGCCCCAGATTCGGCTACGATGGAGTGCAGCCTCCGATCGAGAGATTTCTCTCGGCGTCGCGTTCCCCCCGACGGCACTGGCGTGGCGCTCTGTTTCACTCACTTTCTGCGGCTAGGCTACTCTGACTCCGATAGCGAGCTCATTTCTCCTGGCGTCGCTTTCTCCATGCGTCAACGGATGGTAAGATTTGACTTCTCTATTGTGGTTTCGAGTTCTGTTGCTAGCTGCACCTGCTATGCTTCGAGTCCTTCGATTTCGCTCCGGTAGCGAGTGGAGGAGAGGGCTCGGTGCCACTCCGGGGTTCTGTGAGGAAATGAATGGCTGACGGAGGAATTTGGAATTATAGGCTATTAGGAAGCGCTCGTTTTCATTGATCATATCCGATCATATCCGATATATGGAGATTAATTTTTGGGGTTTATCCAGTTTAGGTTTCTGGATTTATCCAATGCAGTTAGTAGTGTTTAGTCATTGTTTTAAGAGTGCATAGCAAGTTAGGAGGTGTTAGTTCTAGAAAAAGAAAAGAAAAAAAAAGCGTTTGGTAATCCTATATTGCGCTAAGCAGTTTGGAGTTCCTCAAAGGATTTGAGGTTGGCAAGGTTGTTTGGTCGCCATGAATTCGCAGAAGATATCTGTTGAAAGGGTTACAAGGGAGTTCGTTATCGAGATTGACTTTTCGATTCGCAATAAACCCTTACCCCCTTGGTTAGCTTTGTCGGGTTCTATTTCTCATTTTTAGTGTAGAATCGATATGTATTGTTTGAGGATTAGTCCGAGATTATTGTAAGGCTGAAGCCGATTATCCTATCTATAATGAGAATTCCTCTTAAAAAAACCCAAATAATTGATGTAGGTGAATCTAGACGAATGTGAGCTAGAACAATTTGGTGGAGGCTTGGGAAAGAGCACGATACTCGGATTATGTGCTTGATCGAGAGACCAATTTCTATTTGCAAGCATGCCACATGACTATATTTTCTCCAAGGAAATAGGCATAGCATGTTGTAGAGTGTTGATCATTAGAGCAACTAGTCTATACGGTGTCAGAGAAAGCCTTAACTGTCATATGTTGAGAAGGCTTGAAGCTAAGACCATGGTAGAGAGTGACTTTGACATATCAAAGGACTCTCTTACGATTGGTATCATTTGAGGATTAAGAGTTTTGACCTAGATTGTCTACCGCGCATGCCAAATCAAGTTTGGTCAAGGTGAGGGGATGGAGACCTCCTACAGGACTTCGATAAATCATAGGTGAGTCCAAACGAGCACTTACACTATCAAAAGTGAAGATTTTGGAATTAGACTTGCAATCAATAAGAGCATTGGAGTGGAACTAGGATTGCAATCAATCATATCATTTTTTACAAGTAAGCCATTAACATGCTCAAATTGATTTAGAAGAATTCCATTTGCATTCTGGACTAGTCAAAGCCAATGAAGTGACTCAAGGAGCCGAGTGAGCCAAGAGACTTTAGGAAATATTGTTTGGTTAGGTCTGTGGTCACTTGGTTAATTTGGCTTGCAGGACTGCTCATGATGTCGATGTAAACGAGCAAAACGAGAGTCGCATCACCATTGTTGATGTAGAAAAAGGAGGTGTCGTATTTTCAGTTTTGAAAACCCTAAGAATCAAGATATTCCTTGAGTTTATCATACTAAGTGAGGGCTTTTTTTAATCCATATAGAGCCTTGAATAACCGATAGACATGCGTGAGTTTACGATCCTCAACGAACTCCCCTTATTGTTTCATGTACACCCTGTTCATGGAGATCACCATTTAAGAAAGTGTTGTGGATGTCAAATTGTAGAATGTCCCGACCCCAAGATATAGCAAGAGTGATGATATAATAAATCATTGGTTTCTTTATGACTTGACTAGACCTTTCAAAATAGTCTATGGTAGGGATTTATGGAAATATATGGCTTGAACTCTACACGAAACGTTAACAATAGGCACGTTTATAGTGTAAGAGATAAGTGATTAGTTATCATTTTTTTCTAGCGTTTTAATTCCTTCAACCATAGTCTTTTTCCACTTCAACCGTGGTGTGAGTTGTAACTTGAATCATAAGTGACTTCTGAAGTCTCATGTGTAAGGGAAATAACATCAAAACTCTATGACAGTTGATCAACTTCATTGCTAGAACACATAGACACTGCATCAAAGTTACCTCAAAGATGATATATGGTTAAACAACATCAATATCAAAAAATTCAGTATTAAAGTTCATCTCATGAATAATTCAAATCAATAATCAATATTTAATAATTCAAAATTTCATCTTCATCAATGATCAATCTTCAATTCATTAACATTATCAACATATTATGTATATTACATCAAATCTTAGATTAAATTCTAATAATGTATTACAAAACCTGTCATAATCAGTTACAATAAGAGAATATATCTAATCCAATTGAAAAAACTTGCAAATAACCCTAAAATTTGGTAAAAATTCCAATTTTCACCTACGACTTCCGAGATTTGAGCGAAAGCCATGGTATTCAGAGAAGAAACTACGTCCGACAGCCGGATATCGGCCCATTTCATGATAAATTTGCGAGATTTCATGCAAAACGCAGTTAGTTTACATACCCTTCCGTGGAGTCTTCATCTTGTGGAAACCACGCGATTTTTGCGAGGTTTTAAACCTTGCTTTAGTGACAATTGATTGTTCTTCTATGTTAACATGGTTCACGAGACCCAAGATTGTAGGTATAGCTTTTAGCTTGAAGATAGAAAACCGGGCTCTAGTTAGAGTTTTGTAGCTTTAAACATTAGAGGTAGTATTATTTTATTTTGTGCAACTCTTGGTACAAATTAGTGTTCACTCAGGAAGTGATTAGTGTATTTCTGGTATAATGGCTAATTGGTTTTCCTCTTACATATTTGAAGATTTTGGGTATTTAGGTGTGTAAGAGGGCGGGGTGTGATTTGGAGGGAGAGACCACTTTCCACGCCATGTGGGGTTGCCCGTGGGTTAAGAGGGTCTGGAAGTTGGGGGGCTTTAAATTGCTCGTGAAGAAGTTCGTAGACGGAGACACCATAGGGATGCTGCTTCTTGCCTCGACGGAACTCAAGGTTAGTGATCTCGAATTTTTCATAGTTATTATGTGGGAACTTTGGAATCACATGAATAATGTTTGTTCGGGGAAGAAGGCCTGGAGGGCCGAGGATCTTCTGGAGTGGTCGGCTGGCATTTTGCGTGAATACCGGGGTGCGTGCTTTGGACTCGTCCAGGATCGGGCAAAGGCTGGGCCAAGTAGGTGGAGCCCTCCCCCGATTGATGTCGTGGCAATCTCGGTGGACGCTGCCGTTCGAAAGGAAGACAGACGCATTGGGTTGGGGATCGTCGCTCGGGACTCTAAGGGGGTGGTGCTAGGGGCGGAGACAATTGTGATCCACCTTAGTCTCTCACCTCAAATAGGGGAAGCCTCGGTGGTTCTTCATGATATGCTTTTTGCTTTGGATAAGGGGTGGTCCCGGGTTATCATCCAATCTGACTGTCTTGAGGTGATCTCGGCTATTCGGAAACACGATGCGACGGTGACGGAACTAGGTATGGTTTTAAATGATGTTTTTATGCTTTTGCCTAGGTTTGAGGATGTTTCTTTTAAGTTTCACCCGTGCGGTTGTAATAAGGTTGCCCATGTGCTTGCCAATTTTGCTTGTAATTTTATTTCGGGTGCCCGTTGGTTGGGATCGGCTCCTCCGTGTGTGTTACACGAAGCCGAGACCGACCTCCGTGGTTTTGACTCTTGATGTAACCACGGTTTTCCTCCGCCATTTAAGTGGGGGGTTTTAATGAAATTTCTCGTGGTGCCGTCCACGTTTAAAAAAAAAAAAAAAAAAAAGAGTGCGGGGTGTTGTTTTAGATAAAGGAAATGAGTTTTATGTGGATAATGGTATGGTCTAGTGGTCACTGGTGATTGCTTTGAGTTTAGTGTCAGTTTTGATATTTGGGAAACCACATTTGAGAGGAAAGGTACTATCTCTCTCTCTCCATCCATCTCTAGAGAGCAAACTTTAAATATGCTAAATTACTTTAAAGATAGTAATAATATTCATGCAGACTATAGAAACAAATATAGAAATTGGAAATTAATTAAACATTAAAACCGTACTAACTGATAAAGTGAGATATTTCTTTGAAGTGTGGAATATAAAAGCTTAATTTAGAAAATTTAAAAAGTAAGACGTAATAAATTTTGTAATTTCACGAGCGGCAACCACAACCTTACCATTTGACTATCGACGCCGATGTCCCGCACTGTTCTTTTATTTGTAGATTGATTACCTACACCACATACACATTTTATTTACAAAAAGTGAGCTAACGCTCAATGAAAATAAAATTTTACTCACAAAAGGATGAGTAATGCATGATTCTTTTATTATTGTTTTCATATTATGCGAAATTTTTTTTTTTTATCCTAATCCTATCATCTTTTAGGTCAGAGTTCCCCTAGAGTAGTCATACCAATTTCAGTGGACACTTTAGAAATAAATTGCGGGGTTGTAAATTCTCATAGTTCGCCCTATCTCATAAATTCATAAAGTTGAGATATTCTCCATTTTGGCTCATAAATCAGCTCGTTAAATTTCTCGTTAGGACCTCCTTAATTCAAGGTGGTACGACCCTTTTGATTATCTTATCTCTGGATTATATACGTTTCATATAATCATGCTATGTGAAAGAAAAACAATATGATCATACACTAACATGACTAAGTACTACGAGAATGTTATATAAAATCATTTGAACAATATGTGTTCGAATATATTAAAAATAAACAATCAAAATAAGCATAAGCCACATAACATATAACACTAAAGATAACATGAAGTACATACTCATCGTAATTTTCTTAAAATAAATATGCTGAGATTATTCTCACCTTAAGGTTGGAGATTACGATCTTTGATCGAAAACGGCTTGTACTCTCTACTAGACTCAAAATCTATTTTTCTCCGTGATGGTTGAAATTTATCCCCTACTAGCTTATTATTATTATTATTATTTCTACTCTCCAAGATTTAAAAGTAAAAGAAGAAGGAATAATACAAGTATGAAGAGTATTATGTGTCATGGAAGTTGAGAGAACAATGTTAAGTATCTATAGAGTTTACGGTTTGCTTTGTTTTACTTTTAAAAACGCATAGATGGTACACATTGATAAAAATGAAAGTATTGATATGATAAATACCACGATGGACGCTGGAAAAAGTCTTTTGCATCACATTACACTTCACTATTACATGTACACGTGTGTGCATTACTTATCTCTTTTCTTTGCATGACGGTTTGCAATCACTCAAGTGATTTTGTCAACATTTATTAATATAATATTGTATGTACTTATATATATAGTCACAAATCTGATAAATAACTAAATTATATATATATATATATATATATATATATATATATGAGAAATTGCCTAATTTACCACCAATTTCATAATATTTTCGCATTTTTCACCAAAACGCTAATTTTTCTCAAAATATCACATCTATGTCAACAATGTTGACATCTATGTCAAGAATGTTGACATCTAATAGTGAAATGCAAACATAGATATCAACATTGTTGACATAGATGGTGACATTTTGGAAAGAATTAGCATTTTGGTAGAAAGTGGAAAAATGTTATGAAATTGGTGACAAATTAGGCGATTTCTCTCTCTCTCTCTCTCTCTCTCTCTCTCTCTATATATATATATATATATATATATATATATATATATATATAGTATAGTTAATAAGAGACAATGCCTCTTCAACTTCAATTCTGGCGCCGCTAGGCGGCGACACGTGGCGGTCATTTTTTTTTTTTTTTGCATTTTGCTTTTCGATTTTGATTTTTTTTTTTTTTGCCACCCGATTTTGATTTTTTTTTCCCTTCCAATTTTGATTTTTTTTACCTTCCAAACATCAATATATTTTGTATTATTTTTTTTATATATATTATAATCATAATTACTAATACTATATTATACTATATCAATAACATATATTATCCTTTATTTTTTTCCGACCTTTAATTTTTTTTCCATCTCTCATCAATATATTTTGTATATCTTTTTATTTATATTATTTTCTTTTTTCTCCCTCTTTCATCAATATATTTTGTATAATTTTTTTATGTATATTATAATCATAATTACTAATATTATATTATACTTTACCAATAACATACATTATTTTGAGTATATGTTATTATATATCTATAACATAATTAATAAAGAGCAACTCCTCTCCCACATGCATCCTAGGACCGTCACGTGGCCCCGCCTGGCAGCGACACATGGCGGAGTTTTTTTTTTGGCCTTCTTTTTTTTTTTTTTTTTTCCAGCCTTTAATTTTTTTCATCTTTCATCATTATATTTTGTATAATATTTTTTTATGTATATTAATTTTTTTTCCTCTCTTATCAATATATTTTGTATAATTTTTTTATGTATATTATAATCATAATTGCTAATACTATATTATATTATACCAATAACATACATTATTCTGAGTATATGTTATTTTATATATATATATATATATATATATATTCTTGGAAAAATTATGTGGTATTAATATTACACGTAGATTTTATATGTTATTGTTTGATGTATAATACACTTTTGTAATTTCACATAACAATATTTATTATTAATATAAATATAAGAAATTTTTTATGCTTTCTATTTCTCTATATCTTTGTTTTTAATTTCTTTTATTAAAATTTAACTTCAACTTTTACTTACCTAAAATTTCTTTTTCTCATAGTACTTCTAAGAAATCTGACAGATAGGAAAACATACAATATTTTGAAAATCAATGAATCATAAAAGAATTTTTTTCTACTTTTTATTATTTTTTAAACATCCTTGGCAACGATTTTGCTAGATTTAATTTAATATAATTAAAAGTCTTCAACTTACTCTATTTTACTTATTCTTATTTTTCATTTTTTAAAAATAAATAAAAAAATTGCTGACTCGAGCATCGAGTGTATTTTAAAATAGTATATATATATAAGAAAATGAAGCAAATTGAAACATATATTCGCGCATTTTCTAAAATGCATAGACTAGAACGTGTCACGCCGTCTTACTTCATTTTCTGGCTTAAAATAATTAATTAACATCAGATGTCATTTTATCTGTTAGAATAATTAATTGCAAAACAAAAGTAAAGAACATGAATTCAATGAAGTTCAAAATGTTACTCTGCACCTAACATTCCTTCAAAAAAAGAAAAACCAATAAACATCAAATCTACTCTACTAAACCACCTAACATGCTAGCATTCAAAATCAACATCTGATTAGCTCTCTCAGAAACGAAGCACTTCTTAAACTGAGCCTGACTCGAATCTAACCGAGCCACAAAATTTAATTCGGTTCTAATTCAGTTCTTTATCACACCAGTTTATCTGATATTTAAGAGCCAGAAACTTCGAGTTTATCCGAGAATTTATGAACATCTCATGCGCTTAATCAAGACACTTAGTTACCTATTTCAAGAATGGCGGAGCAGACCTCAATTCTAGTTCTATAATGAATTTGCCTTTTAATCACTTGTAAATTCATTCAACCGAGTACATGACAAACACACAATTTAACTTTTGATATAATTCATAAAATAAGGTAAAAAATCATCGAGGTTACTCAGCACATAAGATTAAGTTTTACATTATCCAACATGAACGGTAAGTTAAAACTTATAAACTATTTGATGTTCTTTTATATTTCAGAATTCTTGCTAGGAAATTAAGAAATTCAGTCAGTAACCTAACATCCCTACGTAGGAATATGTATAAAAATCAAAACTAAGACTACTAAAGAGTCATACATGTTAGCATTTAAAATCACCAACAGCTTCTGATTCCTACCTAAATCATCAACACACAACAAAACATAAACACCTCTTATTTGGCACCCTCTTCAGCGGCGATCCGTTTACGTATCTCGTGGGCCGTATTGAAAATGCCGAGCGTCGGCGTATTGCAGACAAAGCACTTCTTGTTCTTCGTGTGATGCTGCCAGTAAAAACAAGAGCTCAAGATCAGAAACACGCACACAGAATAAGGGAACAATCAGAACTCGTTTGGAGCCTGGATTTTACTAAGAAACATAAGTAACTCTCAAGCGAAAAGAAATGGCGAAGAAAAGCAAGTGAAAATCGAAATTGTTTAGTGTTTGGAAGTCGAGGAAACCTTGAGGGAGTGAAAAATACATTCCTCGTTGTTCTTTTCCTGATATTTATAATGTGGTTATAATATTTATAAGAAAAATAAATCAACGTAAAATTGAAAATTAAGAAACTGAAAGATTGGCAAAATCAAATCTCGCAGACACGCTAATAAATTCCCTTGAGTTTTGAGTTTCTACCCAAAAAATTTTAATTTGGATGAAAATTAAATCCACGATTTAGTTTTCCATACTCCCTCAAATTTAAGTACGGGGAATTTCGTTTTCTCTCCATTGATTTTCTAGGTTCGAAACAAATTTATGTATTTTTATTTTGAAACAATAATTCCTTAATGTCAGGGGGCCGAAAAGCCAGATTACAAAACGGGTATGTACTGCTGCATTTCTTTTTACATTTTTTTATTAAAAAAAATAGTGATATGTAAATGTTTCTCTGGCTTTATTTAAAGAACATCATCTCTGTTTTTCCCTGTAGTATTTAGTCATTTCCTTGATGGCGGTCATCATGGTTTTAATTCATACTTCTTTTTATTATTTTATATATGTTCACGATAGTGGTTTGAGCCTTTGAGGATAGGACATGCTAAACCCAATTGTTGATTGAAGTCACAAATAGGACTTCTTCCATAAATCTGGTTTGAGGGGTTTTTTTTATTTGGAGGGAGATGAAAAAGTCAGGGTATTTTGGTAAAATCATCGTTCATTCCATTCTAATGTTTTGAGATAAAAAAAAAAAGTAAATAAAAAAAAAGATGAAATTATTTCACATTACATTCTTATTCTCTTTTTCACATTCTTTCCTACAAAACATGCGCTAAGAGTTACTAGTGTAAAAGCAGGCATTTGGTTTCTTTCTAGGTTCTAGCCTCTCTAAATGCCTACACCCACTTAGCAATTTCTAGTGTTCCAGTTCCCCAAATGCTTTAAAAAAAAAAAAAAAAAAAGTCGGTTAACTCGTGTACTACGTTTTACCTTAAGCGCGCAATGCTCGCAGAAATAGTGCTTGCATTTAGTCATGACGGGATCGACGAAGGGCTCTCGGCAAATGAAGCAAGCGAATGGAAGCTTCTCGTCGTCGTCGTCACTATCGTCAGCCGGTTCATCACCATCGTCACCGCCGCCCATTGCGAGCTTCCTCTTGCGGGCGTTCTCGGCCTCGTCCCAGTCCCTCTCCATCTGCCAGCCGGACTTGTAGTCCCCGCGATCGTGCATGAACTTGCACGAGTCTCCGTACCCGCAATAGCCCGTCTCCTTGTAGTCCTTGCATATGTCGGGCTGGTAGTCGAACCTCACCGAGGTCCTGATGTGGGCCGAGGCCCTGAGCGGGCCGTGGGACCCGCCCGCCTTCTCGCTCGCCACCGTCTGTTCTCGCCGGAACCCGGCCTTGTAGTCCGTGTACCCGTTGATTCCTTTGTACATCTTCTTCCCCTCCTCGCTGTTGCCCTTCTTTTTGAGGGCCTCCTCGGCTTGCCTCAGGACCCTCTCGCGGATCGCCCGCGAGTCCCGAGAGAAGTCGGTCTCGGTCTCCAGCGTGGCCGTGGCCCGGCTGTCGTTCTGGACTTGGATCTCCTTCGACGATTCGAAATGGAAGACGGTCGTTTCGGAGGTCTCGCTGGCGGTGGCAGAAGAAGAAGAGGCGTTGTTTTTCGGCGGCCCGGTGGAGAAAAACAGCTTGTTGTCGGGCTTCGAGGCCTTTCTCTGGCCCTGCAAGAACGTGCTCGAGGTCTTGGACTCTTCTTCATCGTCGTGTTCGTCGATCGTCCGCTTCCTTATGTTCTTTTTCTTCGTCGGCTTTCGGAAGAAGTTGCAGACTGCAAATGAAGATATGTGAATTCAATTACGTAATTATATCTCAGCAATGCGATAAACAGAGTGCATAAAGACAACAACAATCCAATAAATCAACAAAAACCAACCTTGTTCAGTCTGAGCCTTCTCATCTGAATCTGCCATATGTGATATGGAAGAAGCTTTTCACAGCTTGAACGACTCTATTAAGAGGGATTTGAACTCTTGATTCGTTTGCTTGTAAAACCAAAATTACTAAAAACACCTGAAAGTAATAGAAACAAACAATAAAATTAGAACCTTCAATTGATTATCAGAATGATAAATCGATGCCCTAATATCGTATATAAAGGAAACTGTATAAAATTCTGGTTCAAAACAAGTATTGTTGTATCTTTAAACTTATCCATACAAGTTAACGGCTTAAAAAAAACTTCTAATCAGGTCAAATACGATTCAAAATCAAGAACGAATCGTCTCACTCTCATGTACATATGAAACTTCAACACTATGAGTATAGCAGAAATAGCTTCAGATAGAATAAGAAAACACAACGAATAAACCCATATTTGGTTTCTCTAAGCGACTAAGAAGACAATCAGAACAAAGTTATCGAAAATCGCCAAACAATTAGGAGGCAGAAAAAATTTTGAGCATCAAACTTAGCTACGAATCCACTCGACTACGAATTAGAATCCTACAACAGATTGTTCCTATGCAAACCGCAAATGAACAGTAACCAAGATTCAAGACTTACCTAAATGGCGTCGTAATCGGCGATGGAAGCAGATTCACGGAGGAGCTCGGTCGCAGCTCGGCTGAGAGAAATTAAGATATAAAATACAATCTGTCCCGTTCGTTTTCGTTTTATTTTGGAGAAACAAAAAAAGTGTTAATTGGGTTTTTGCACAGTGCTGGGCCGGATCGGGTATTCGAACAATCAAGCTCCGTTTTGTTTAGGGAAATTCCATATTTACTTGGTTTGAATATGGTATTCCCTGAATGCCTAGATTTTTATAGCATTCCATGATTACATCATTGTTTTTATTTTCAAATAGGTTTGCCTAAAAACAGTAAACTAGCAATAAAAATGTAAATGAAACATTAAACAAAAAATTTATAAGTCTAATAAAATTGTCAACATCAAAATAAAACTAAAAAATTAAAAAAAAAAATGAGTTGTTTTCACAAAGTATTTTAAAAATAAAAATAACAAATATATATATTATATGTCTCCCTTTATTTTATAAAAAAGAAGCGTTTATTTTCTTGATTTCTAAAAATATCAGAATAGATGTGTGTCATACCGCGACAAAATAAAAGCAAAGAGAATCGGAGGTTTTTGAGATGATTAAAATTAAATGAGGAAATCAAATGGAAAAAGACATGATTAATGTTTCATTCGCTCCCGCAACAATCCTATCCAACTTTGGTTCGACAATGCTCATACAACTCTATTAAAATCAAGTCCACAGAAAATCGACACACGCAGCCTATAATCTCCGCAATCCTTTGATATTAGCTAATCGTGACGTTGCGCCGATAAAGAGCCCTAATTGTTAAACAACCTAATGAACACGCGCCTAGATTTAATCTAACAACAACAATGAATTTATAAAGCGAGACGAACGGAACAATATAAATTCAACACGCATGATTCAATTAATTCCGGTTACTCTTTTCACTACACGCACAAGATCCATAGGAAACTCATACTAGTAGTCGCACCACTAATTACTAGCAATCCTAACAATTACGGATTAAAATTGCAAGTATGACTTCGAATAATAATATTTCTATCTAGGCGATCAATCCAAACAGAAACACAACAATTCATGAACACTAAACAATTGGAAAAGAAATTACAACTTCAATATTATAAATAAAATCAAAGTCTACACTAAAATTTTCAATTCATATTCCGGGATTGAAATTCCTCTTAATCGTTTGGGAATTTAGCTACTCATAATGAAAGATGCGCAAAGACAAATAGAATTCATGATAGAAAATAGAGAGAAGAAAGAACGGGAGAAACGGAGAAGATCGATGGCTCTAATCTTCGCTTAAGTGAAATAATCCTCCGAGTCGAGTCCCGTGTCTTTAAAAGCGTCTCTCTGGTCTTCTAAAACTTTGAGAATCGTAGCCTAAGTGCGTTAGGTCGAAATCCCGAAGTCTCTTTTTAATTGGACTTTGAATGGGCTTTACTTGAGTCGTATTGAGCTTTTAACGGAGCTGTACAGCAGTACTCATGTACTGTATCGCGGTACATGCCACTGATCATTGGAATGTACCACGGTACAGTACACGAGTACCGCTGTACAGCTCCGTTAAAAGCTCAATACGCGGTACAGCTCCGCAAAATTAACAATTGAACTCCCGATCTAATACTTTTGTTGACAGACAAAATTAGTACAACAATTGTCTCACAAAGAGCACTACGTTCTGAGCACGTAATCCCGAGAACTCCGAGTGTCTAGGCAAGATTTTCTCTAAATACAAATGAATCTAGTAAAATAGAGCAAATAATAGAGAGTGTTGAATGATTGGTGAAACTTCTGGCATGTGCTTGTGTGCGAAAAATGTGAATGCCTCCTTACAGCCATCTCCTTTTATATTTATAGGCCTTGGGGTCTAGTATGTGGGGTGATCGGTCCAACGGCTTTAGCGGTTATCAAGTAACCACTCCCAAAATGTGTGTAGTGAGTGGTTATTTCTTTGCATGCTCGGCATAACCGTCGAGAAGAACGTTTTACTTAAGTTTGAATTTGTTTACACATGTTTATATTTGTTTGAGTAGTCTTTGACCAATCATCTTCTCTTCTCTCCGAAGTTCTGCATAATAGGGTTTATTCTTAACTTATGAACGGGTCGTTCCTTGGTCTTTTTTTTGGCTCACATCTGGATTTTCCTTCAACTTTTTCTCCAAGCTCTCGTGATAGTGCTTCAAGTTGACCGAGAGGTTGGAAAAAGTCTCCAACCAGCTGATATTTCTCCAAGGATTGGTGAAGAAGAACGGAAGGTCTTAAACGAAGAACCAAATAATTGTCTTCGATGACTTTGCTTTTGCCCAGATAATTACCTCATAACGAAGAACCGAAGACCAAGCCTAAAAGCATAATCCGAATTATGACAAGCATTGAACAAAGTTATCAAGACACTAAACTTGCACTCAGACACGCCGTCCAAGTGCTCTGTGATCAATCTATCGTTGTTGCACTCGTTGATCATCCTTAGACAAACCATCACCCAGAGTCAACCCATATATTAAAGAAAATTCGAGGCGTCAAAATCTCACTCTTTAACTGCCTAATCTGAAATGTGTCTCTCTCCGTGTCGTTGGCTCAATCTTACGTTAGAGAAGAGAGTTATGAGCACCGGAAAAAAATTGAGTTCGCTCCCCATAAAAAATTTCTCGAACGGAGTCCGGACAACTCGATCTGTGAGACTAAGAGCAGCAAATTTATGCTTCACATTCTTCAAGTTACTTGTTCCACAGTACGTGATTTGACCTGTGAAAGGCATATCATAAATATACTTCAATTCCTCCTAAAAAGACAATAAAAAACAACAAAAATAATGGTTGTATGGTACATCATCGTAGAGCGTCGTATATTATCGTAGAGCA
The DNA here is from genome assembly GCF_054948205.1 of Urtica dioica subsp. dioica. Lineage (NCBI taxonomy): Eukaryota > Viridiplantae > Streptophyta > Magnoliopsida > Rosales > Urticaceae > Urtica > Urtica dioica. Next base: position 6,999,624 of record NC_142760.1, on the reverse strand, counting down.
TCGTACGCATCGTATCCTATCATACAAAATCGTAAATCTCAAACTTTGATTTTAATCGTACAATATCTATACCATTGTATACTATCGTATCCTATCGTATGGATATATCAATTTCATCGTATCGTATTTACCCAGAATCCGAAACCCTAAATTTTTTTAATTCGACCCAAAATCAATTCAAATCAATCATAGTCACCTAATAACCTTTTAATGACTATTATAACTATCCTAAACACGAAATAACACAGGAAATTTTAACTCTTTTTTTTTTTCTTTTTTTTGCATTTTGAGTCGCCGAAGTCAAAATCTGCGTGAGAGAGAAGACCACCGTCGTACCCTCTTGTATTTTGCCGTACGTGGTCGGATTTTTTTTTAGCGTGGGAGAGCTTCAACCCAAGTTTGAGTGTGAGTGGGAGAGTGAAAGAGAGAAAAAATTGAAAAACATGGGTTTATTTGGTCAGAATGACATTTTTGTCCATTTTAGAACCAAAAACTTATTTTTAGATTTTTTTTTTCTAACTGAGAAATCTAATCTTGATATTTTCTTAATTTTGATTCCCGAAATTTCTTTTAGAGAATATAAGGAGTTTGAAATTTGATTATATTATTTTTAAGAGGCCCAATACGCTTTGCCACTTGCTGACTTTATGCCAATCTCATACAAGTATATTGAAATATATTATACACACGTGTAGGGATGACAATTTGACCCGTTACCCGCATTCCGGCCAGTTACCCGAGTTATTCGGGTCGGGTAATACCCGTTATTGTTGGGTAAACGGGTAATATCCGTTACGGTTTTAACGGGTCCGAGTACGGGTAACGGAATAGTCATCCCGTACCCGGTTACCCGGGACCCGACCTGTTAACTTTTAAATATTTAAAAAGATAATAAATTTTTATATGTTGCAATGAAGATGACCAAATTTACAATGAAGATGATCAATTTGTAGTAGCACTTAGATATTTTTCACCTAAATTTTATTATTTTTAAACTTTATATTGTTGATGGATTTTTATTTTATAAACGGGTAAGTGGGTCTACCCGACCCGCTACCCTTTTTTTAAACCGGGTAAACGAGTAACGGGTCTAATATTTTTAACCCGCTTACCCGGCGGGTATCCCCGTTACCCGGCCCGTCTTAAAATCCGGGTAAATGGGTCCGGGTAACGGGTAAAAAATTATAGCGGGTACGGGTAACGGAATAGGTGTACCCGGCTTTACCCGTACCCGTTGCCATCCCTACACGCGTGCTACTACCAATTGTAATATTGAATCCTCGTGCAAAATTTTAATACATTCTATAAGTGTAAATTAAATTTTGGAAATGTAAATTGTAATTTAAATTTTAGATTTGATTTAATATTTAATTAATAAAGGCTATACAAAAATTCTTGCAATAATTTGGTTTTATAATATAATTTTCACTGCATTTTTTTATCATGTAGGAATCATTCCATGGAATCATTCCATGGAATCATGTGATATTTTGTTCGCAAATCCGTACAGACTCGTATAGTCTATGTTAAATTTTTTTATCTCTACAATAAATTATGTTATAATATCACATTTTTTTTAGTTTCGGTAACTAGTCCATTAAAACGTTTGGAATTGAATGTCGCACCTAAGCACATATTAATGTCGCACCGGATACTTATTCAGATGACTAAATATCTCGGTATTGTTAAGTGGTATTCGGTGCGACATTGTCGCACCAGATATGAATATGTCGCACCTAATACTTTTAGGTGCGAAAAAAGTCGCACCAATACTTTTAGGTGCGACAGCTGTCGCACCTAATGGTTTTAAAATTTAAAACCGTTAAAAAATCCCCCCGAAAATTTTTGGTTGTGTGATTTCATATTCGGTGCGACATTGGGTGCGACATTATCGCACCCAATAGTTTTAGGGTATTATAAATACCCGAGCCTCATTCTTCCTCGCCCCGAGCGTTCAAATCTCTATCTGCATCTCCCCCCCCCCTCTCTCTCTCTCTCTCTCTCTCTCTCTCTCTCCGATGCCTCAACTCGGCCTATCTCCGGCGACTTGCGTCCTCTCCGCCGTTAACCTCGCCGTCCTCCAAGGTACGCATATCTCTCTCTCTCTCTCTCTCTCACCCTCTCTCTCAATCTCACTCTGTCTTTCTCCGACAAGGTCCGTCCCGCCGCCCGCGACCACCTCCGCACTGCCGCCCGTGACCAGCACCTCTCCCTCGGCTCAGCCCCCGCCCTCACTCGGCCCATCCTCGGCCCTCCCTCAGCTCAGCCCCGGCCCGGCATCTCCTCGGCCCTCCCTCGGCTTAGCCCCGGCCCGTTGCCGCCCAAACAGCCCTCGACCCTCCTTCATGTTGTCAATGGTGCCCACAAGAAGAGTTGTAGTCTTTATATTGTACATTTGATGTAATAAAGTCTCATGAAGACTCTTGCTTGTAATTGCTTATTCATTAATAAAAAGTTGAAACGTTCATTCATTCTTCCTTGTCTGTTTGAAGCTTTATGATAAAACATTAGTCTTTAGTCCATAAACAAACTAAACAACTTACGAAGAGACAAATGTAGATTTGCATGAACAAACTCTTCGTAGTTTGCTTAAAACGATATATTCGCAATCTAAGGGTCAAAGGACTATTGACCTCAGTACGATTGTTGGGAGAATCTATGATGTTGGGTTATGGGGCATTGAGAGTTGGAGACTCTATAGTTCTTCTAGGTATCTTCCGAAGGTACTGAATTGACCAGTGCACTTCTAGAGACAAGATAAGAACAAACCAATTAACCTCTTATGTCTCGGAGTCACTACGTATGAATTGCATCGTGCTTACCTTAATCCTGAAATGAGACATGCCATTTCACACCTTACGTATTCTCATTTGAGAAAGTCAGAGTTCGGACTCACTATGTGATTCCGAAGAAGGCCTATTAGTGAATTACTAAGTTGTGAGAATGTCATGAGTAACTTTGTGAAGTTCTCATAGATATGGAATTCATGTACAAGATTGCTGAAATGCAATGTATATCACCTCATGCTTTGTTCCTTGGAGTGTGAATAAATGAACTGGCCAGTGTCCAAATCGAGTCTTGACTCTTTTGGATGAAACAATGTGACTTGTTAGCTCCTCGTCAATATATTGTTTCTAACTTATTCACAAGCGACAAAGGAGTTGAGGAAATAACAACTAGAAGGGTAAAATGGTAATTTTGTAAATCCCGACTAGCTGATGATATTCATGAAGGGTAAACACTGATAATATTCTTTGGATCCGCTCATTACAATTAGGTTGAATTCTTGAGTAGAAAATAAATTCATTTGAACCGAGAGATTTTCAGTGTCAACTCTTTAGTGGAGTCAGTTGACATTAAGCTAAACTTGGAAAAAGTTTGTGAACTTTTGAGTCCAAGTGTTTAGCTCAAGCTTTGTTCATTTGGATCCATGAGGTCACTGTCACGAATCACATCGAGTAGGAATAGTTAAACTAGAAGCTAAGTCAAAACAAAAACGAGACAAGTTTTACGAAAATTGTCGAAAGGGTAATTTTGTCTTTTTGGACATGGCATGAAATGAATGTCAATAAATTTTTTGACAATGTCATATGATGACATATTATATCACTCGCCATAACATGCTTATTGGGCCTTGTGAATTAATTTCATTTCATAGAATTTTATTTGAAAATTCTTAATGGGCTTTTCTTATGTTGTCATGAACAAGTGAAGAAAATCTAGAAATGCCTTCTAGAAGGCCTTCTTGGCCGTCCAACCCAAAGGAGAAATAGGGAGATTTTTTTGTGCATAAATGTATCAAGATACTTGCCAAAAGAAAAAGAGGAAACAAATTTCCTCTATGAGGAAACAAGTATTTCGGCCAAGACAAGTCAAAGGGGAAGCAAGAATAAAAGAAGAAACAAATCCAAGGTGTCATGAAGGCACATGTTGGCCGTGTGACTTGGATAGAAATGGGAAATAAAGGGTTGCTCATGATAGCTTGGAAAATAAGAGGAAACTAATTCTTTCCAAGGCCAACCCTTCTCCTATAAATAGGACTCCCATTCCCCTCATTTTATTCATTCCAGATAAGTTAGAGATTGAGAGCTTCTCTCTCTAGACCTTGTGGTGGCCGATCCTCTCTCTATCTCTCTCTCTCTAGTTAATTTTCGGTTTTTGTTTTGGCACCTAGGTCAACATTTGACCTAGTGTTTTATCTCTAAGAACTTTGAGACTTGTTCTTGAGTCGTAGTGTTTGAAAGTGCCCACACAGTAATTCCTTTTTATCTTTAGTGATTTAGTGATAGAAACTTTCGTGGTTGCTCGAGTTAACGAGGAAAGGAAGAGAGATGTGTTGTGAGGGGAGACGAACGTTTTCAACCTTCCGAAGGCTCATCAAAGTTCAAGCTTCTAAAAAGTTAGTAATCTTTTATGCTCATAATAGTTTTTATTTACATGTGCTTGCTCTTTGTCTAGGTTAGTAAAAAACTGTTTTACTTGAAAAAGAAAATTTTTAAAATTCCGCCGCTTAACGAAGCGTTAAACTTTTTCTTAAACCCTAGATCGATTCCAACAAATGGTATCAGAGCTATGGTCAAAGATTAGCATGTACATGTATTTAAAAATATGAGCTTGAAAATCGTTTTAGAAAGTTTACTAATTTTGTGACAAGTTAGAATTGTTTTCTTAGATTTTTTTAATTTATTGCTCTTTCCTTTAAATTAAAAATCATGTTGTTTTTCTATGAGTTTGGGATGTTATTAAAACACATTAGAATCAGTTCTAAAAGTTTTTAATTTTTTATATTGAAAAACGTGTTTTAAAGGTTTGAGAAAATTTCCAGTAAATTTTGTGACTAGTTTTATTGTCTTACTAGTTTCTTTTATTTACTTAAATCGTTTTATGCATGTTGTTATTTCTTTTATACCATGTTATTACCTTTCTAATAAAACACAAATAAAAGCCTTAACAACATCCTAAAACATTCCGTTACACTCGATTCTTTTTCGCACCTAAAAAAACCGAACTTCAATTATTTCCTTTTCTTTGAGCTGGAGTAAAACCCGCAGTAAAAGTGGCCTAACTCTCTGCTCAGAAATTGAAATTTAATGATTCTTGACTCAAATTAAAGGTCTGTCTGTCCTCTTTCCAATGCCACCGGTTTTGGGTCAAAAGGACATCGGAGCCGCCAGTTATGGCGATTTTACTCCGAGGTGCGCGACTGTGCTGAAACTCCAATTTTTTAGAAATCCGGATTTTCAAACCCCACTACTATGAGTTATAGTACTCTAATTAAAAAAACATTTCTTGAGCAAAATGTTTTTCATATGATTATAAACATGATGTGTAAGATTAAAATGTTTTGATTTTTGAAATTTTAATTGAAATTGATTTTTTACAAAACTAGTTTGAATTTTGAAAAACCGTTTTCGTTTTCAAACTTGAAAATATTTTGTCATCCAAATCAAATAAGTTTTCAAAACTATATCTATATCACATATGTTCAAAATCTATATGCTCTTGAAAATTTGAGTGGGAGGTCTCCTTGTACACAAGCCGAAAAATAAAAAGATGTGTAATCTCAAACTTTCAAGTGTTCGAGTGAGTTGAAGTTTGCACTTCCCTCATGCATTTTCCCAAAATAGAAAATAGGAAAAGATCCGAGTATGTCCCTTGTGCCTTTATGCAGTAACACTGCTCTGAGCATGAAAATCTGGGATTCTTTTCTAGTTGTCCGCTCTATCGCTCTAAAACTAGGAAAACCGTTTCCGAACTTATAAGAGTCGATGTTCAAACTCCAAAAACTAAGTGGGAGGGTTATATCTGTTGTTTGTAACCCACGATCCCCAACACTAATGAAAAGTGCAATTGTCGCTAGACTAAGAGTCACCCTCGTGGCCCTCTCTTAAATGAGAGTACTCAAGGGCGCTTTGCACTGATCATTGCTCAATGAGCTAAATCCGAAAGTGAGACAATGAGACAAGACCTCCCCTCGGCGGATTGTTTTTCAAAGTCAATCTTTTGGACTAAGTGGTTGGTTACACACTTAGACTCAATCCCTAGTAATCCTCCCTCGAGGCCATGCGAAAGGATGTGAGTGATCAAACCAATTTAAAAGGTGGCTAGTCAAAATTGGTGTATTGACATCTTGGCTAAGCATTAATGATGTGTCATTTACTTATAAATGGAGATTTTTTGCGGCCTTCCCTCGAAGGAGTAAATTATCGTTTAGTTTATAACACCTTTGGATTTTATCAAATGTTTAAAAACTTAAATCCTAAACCACTACTACAAATACAGTCTTTCGGTGCGGATGACTTTTGGGTGCGACTTTTCGCACCTAAAAGTCGCACCAAAAAAGACTTTCGGGTGCGAAAAGTCGCATCCAAAAGATATTGAAGCAATTAAAAATTTTCGCTGATTTTTTTAAATTTGGGTGCGAAAAGTCGCACCCAAAAGTTCATTAATACCTTTGGGTGCGACTTTCCAAAAGTCCAAATTTCGTCAAAAAAATTAGCGGGATTTTGTTCCCTCTTATTTCACTTCCAAAAAATTATCTTCTTGCGAAAATAAAAGAAACAAAGAAAGAAAAGAAAGAAGAGAGGAAGGGAAAGAGAGAGACCGAGAGAAGGAGAGAGAGAGCCGAGAGAAGGAGAGAGAGGAAGAGAGCGAGGGAGTGAGCGACGGGGGTGAGCTCACGGAGGAGGACGAAGCTCGACCAACAGCAAGCCACCGAGACCCGATACCATCTCGAGCGCGCGCGTCTAAGCCGAGAAGACGAGGACGCCGTGAGCCGCCGAGGACGCCGGACCGAGAGGAGACGCCGGAAAACGAGGCTGAGAGCACCGGAGGGTTGATTTCACAGCCACAAAGGTGAGAATTTCTCTTACCCGAAATGGATTTTGAGATCTAGGGATTGGAATTCAAATTTGGGATTTTTGATTTTCTTGTTTGATTTCGTGAAATTGTTGGCTGTGGATGATTGCTTGAGCTTGTTTGTGACGATTAGTACTTGAGTTTGTAGATTGAAATCATTGGTTGGATTTTTCTCTTGATTTGTTTGGCCGAAAATTAGGTATTAGGGTTCATGAATTGGGGGTTTTGATTTTTGGACGTGCTTTGATGATTCTCAGATTGAAATTATACTGGAATTGGGATTTTCGGACGTAATGATTCTGAGGTTGATTCAGTGATGATTCTGATAGTTGAGATGATTGGTTTATGATTTTGAGCAAGCTCTGTATGTACCCTATTCACCCATTCGAATTTCAATTCAACTTTTTTAGCGCTCTTGAATTTGTATGCATATTGTTAGCAAGTTTCTACAAGATCTGGCGTTTTCGTCGTGGCTAATTCAGATTACGCTAAAGGCCTTTTTTTAGATTTTTCTTTGAATGCCTAATGGTGTTTATATAGTAAATGTGAATTGATTATGTTTTGTTCTTTGTATATTTTTCTTTGGCTCTGACTAACTTCTCTTTTGACTTTGCAATGGTTTAAACAGCCTCTCAGACTCGAAATTAAGGTACTTTGTCCAATTTCCAATACTACACTTTCTCTGGTCTTTTGCAGATCTCGATTTTTTTTTTATGAATATTAATTGGAATAATTGTGGTGTTAATGTCTTGTGTTATCTCAGAGGAAGCTCGCTCAGAGATCAGAAAGAGTAAAATGATTATTCATGCGATTCCCTTGCATTTTCAAACTTTTTTTCCTCTCTTGAAAATAGCGTGCTTATTCTTTTATTTTTCTTGTTCTCTTGTACAGGGTGGTGATCGGTTATGACGAAGGGTCTATGATGGTAAAACTTGGTTGTGAAGTGCCCATTGCTAGTATGGACAACAGCGGAAAAATAATTTGGGCCAAGCACAATGAGATACAAACAGTGAACATTAAGAGCGTTGGAGCTGATTTTGAGGTCTGAACTCTTTTAATTGCCCTTCTGTTGAGAAACTATATTGACAATTTTAGTGCTTTTGCATTTACTGGGATATCTACTTTGCTTTGCTAATTAGAACACCGATGGCCCGGCGTTATATGGTATTTGAAAAGAAAAAAAAAGAGCTCGCTATCGTTATATGGTATCATAATTGACCGAATTGTTTTTGAGTTTTTTCTTTCTTTCTTTTCCTTCAGTTTATTGGAGCTGCCAGTTCATCGCTCGTGCGTCGAACATGTCTATGAGGATGTGGCAGCAAATGGCCGGTGCTGATCGTGTGCGGAGGAATGTTGCCGCTATTTTTGGCGGTGATTTGGCTTCTTTTGATCAGGCATTTTGTCACTGCAATGCCTTGGATAACTGTTGCTCTTTTCAACATTCTGATCATATCAGTCACCTTGTATTGTTATAGCAAATCCCAGGGTTGATTGCTAATAAATGGATATGCCAAATAACGCAGTTGTAACTGGTGCCCATCGCAGACGAAGAGACGGGATTGGAGCTTGTGGGTCTTGTCCAAGCTCCACGATGACCATGAAAATGGGCATCGAGCGTCGACTGATGGAAAAAATCCCAGAAATAGTTGCCGTGGAGCCCATCGCAGACGAAGAGACGGGATTGGAGCTTAACGAATAGAACATAGAGAAGGTAACGTTTCACACTCGCGACTTCTTTATCCTGATTGCTTGTTTAGGATTGTAACTGAAACGAAAAATATGACTGGGCTATTTGGTGGTGTGAGGTAGTTAGGATCTAGGGAATATAGGATTCAGTGTGAAGTCATTCGCTGTAATTCTCCTAGGCAGAGGCTTATTCATTTGCTATGAAATCCAAGTCTTGATAGTTTTGATATGACAAACTTTGGACACCTATACACTCGTGTTAATATGGCATAAAACTGTACTTGATTATCATTCAGCCGAATTCGTTGTTTGTTTCTTCCGTTTCTAACCAATACAACAATGCAAGCATAGCTTAATTTATTTGGAATTTAGCTTCTGCAAAGACAGGCACGTGGGATCAGAATTGCGAAGCCCAGATCAAATAATTGTATATATAAAAAAAAAGACACGGTAATAAGTTGATAAGTTTTGTTGGTGGCGGTGATAATGATTTCATGTACTAGAAGAAATAAGGCCGTACCTGGTGGCGACGGCAGGAGGGTCTCTGGAGCTGGAAGGGATTGAGGAGCCAATTGTCAAAATCCGTTTATTGAGACCAATCGCTTGAACTTGTGAATTGCTATAACAATTTTTTTATACTGTGTATTATGTGTTATGGACCATTTAGGTATAATTTTTATTTTTCAATTAAGCAATTCAATATAACAAGTTTCATTCAGCCTTTTATTTTTAATTGCTTATAACAGGTTTCATTAAATTAAATCAAGTAATGTCATTTAATTGCTTTTTATTTTATAAATAAATTAAGAATCAAAGTCACTTTCAAATCAGATGACAACTAAATCACAGTTAACAATTACATTTTTCAAAGATTTAAAGTCACTTTATAATAGAGCGACGTCTAAAGTACTATTTTTTTTTCCCCAAAACTGACTATCGGGTGCGACTTTGTCGCACCCAATGCTCTTTTACCCGCCTTTTCAATGGATTTTTATGACATTTTAGGTGCGACTTTAGGTGCGAAAAGTCGTACCTAAATGTCGCACCCGAAAATCATGACTTTTGGGTGCGACTTCTCGCACCCAAGGCCTTTAGGTGCGGACTTTCAGGTGCGGAAAAGTCGCACCCAAAGTCGCACCCAAAGGTATCTTTGGGTGCGGAAATTGACTTTTGGGTGCGAAAAAAGTCGCACCCAAAGGTCTTTTTTGTACTAGTGAACCAAAGACTAATCATAAACTTGTTTCAACTTTTATAAGCAACATGTCTCTCAACCATCTCTCAATCATTATTTCTCCAAACAAACTCGAAACCAAAAACTACGTTAATTGGAAACATAACCTCGACATAATACCTACCTTTAACAAGCACAAATGGGTACTCACCACCCCGTGTCCTCCTCTGACGAATGATGATTCAACTCAAGAGGACAAAGACGCCTTGGCGGCCTGGCTCTGCTCCGATGAGATTGTGAGGTGCTATATCTTAGCATCAATGAACGATGTGTTGCAACAACAACATCGTGACATCGAGACTGCCGCCGACATGCTCAACAATCTCCTTGAGATGTTTGGAGGGCAAAGGCGTCAAACAAGGCAACAAGCAGTCCGACAGTTTATGAACTGTCGCATGAAGGTTAGGACTCCTGTCAAGGACCATACGATGCTGATCGTTAATTACCTGAATGAGATGGAAATCCTAGAATCTAAGATCAACGAGGAGATCAAAATAGATATGATCTTGGAAACTCTCCCCGAATCTTTTGATACCTTCAAGTGGAACTACTCCATGAATAAGCTAGAGTACATTGTTACCGAGCTTGTAAAGGAGCTTCACACTGCTAAAGGTCTCACTAAGAGAAAGAGGAATCAAGGAGAGGCACATGCTACTGAGCAAAAAGCATCCGCCTCTGGAACTAAGAAGAGGCCTCACTAGGCCGATAAAAAGAACTATCCGGCCTATCTCAAAGCAAAGGAACATAGTATTGTACTAGTTACCGAAGCATGCTTAGTAGCTGATAATGTATCAACATGGATTCTTGACTCCGCTGCTACTAACCATATTTGTTGTTCCTTGAATGGTTTCAAGAAAACCAAAAGCTTAGAGGAATGCGAGTTCTGTTTCAAATGGGGTGATGGGAGCCTGGTGTCTGCGAAGGCTGTGGGATCCGTGATGCTGTCTTTTGAAGACCGCACTTTAAACTTGAATAATGTTTATTTTGTTCCTACCTTTGGGAAGAACTTAATATCCGTTGCTCGTCTTCTTGAGCAAGATTATTGTTTAAAGTTTATTAAGAATAGAATTCGTATTTCGTTTCCTGATAATTCTTTTGTCACTGATGCATGTATGAAGAATGCTCTTTTCTACATCTATCCCACTCAACCTTCTCTTTTAGATACCGAAATAGATAATGATCTAATTAGGGAGCCAAAGAGGATCAAACTTTCTGAATCCTCCGATCTAACAAAATCAACATACCTATGGCATTTAAGACTTGGTCATATCAGTCTTGATAGGATTAAGAGACTTGTGAGGGATGGTCCACTCCAAGCCTCTGCAATAGGTTCACTACCTACTTGTGAATCCTGCATAGAAGGAAAAATGACTAAGCGACCATTCTCCGATAAGGGTCGAAGAGCCACTGAGTTGCTAGAACTAGTACATTCTGATGTATGTGGTCCGCTCAACCAACAGGCACGTGGAGGATACGAATACTTCGTTACCTTCACCGATGATTATTCACGATATGGGTTTGTCTATTTGCTCAAACACAAATCCGAGACCTTTAACGTATTTAAGGTCTTTAGGGCTTTAGTTGAAAAGCAAACTGGCAAAGTGATCAAAACCCTTCGATCTGATCGAGGTGGTGAGTATATGTCTGGAGAGTTCGATGACTTTCTTAAAGAAGAAGGTATCGCTTCTAAGCTTACCGCACCTGACACACCTCAACAAAACGGAGTGTCAGAGAGAAGAAACCGAACTCTTATGGAGATGGTTAGATCAATGATGAGTTACTCATCACTCCCTCTTTCCTTTTGGGGATATGCCCTCGAAACAGCCGCTTATATTCTGAACCAAGTTCCGTCCAAAACGGTTCCTGGTACTCCTTATGAACGATGGACTGGCCGTAAAGTAAATCTGGGTCACATCTGAATTTGGGGTTGCCCTGCACACGTGCTAAGGCAAAAGACTAGCAAGTTGGCTAGTAGGTCAGAATTGTGCTTGTTTATGGGATATCCAAAGGAAACCAAGGGTTTCATCTTCTATAGTCCCGAGGACGATAAGACTTTCGTTAGCACGAATGCTCGTTTCCTTGAGGAGGATTTTATGAAAGATGCAAAACCTAGAAGCAAAATTGTGCTTGAAGAAAAGTTGGGTGAGGAAGCTTCTACCTCATTTGTAAGAACTGTTCTTACCCCAACTGAAACACAACCTAACTCATCAGAATCTCGTCAAGTAGTACTTCGACGTAGTGGGAGGGCTACTCAAAAGCCTGACAGGTACATGTCTTATGGAGACTCTCTCGTAGCCGTCTCTGACATGGATGATCCTGTTTCCTATAGCCAAGCGATGGCTTGTTCTGAATCAAACCTTTGGCTTGACGCCATGAAAGTTGAGATGCACTCGATGTATGTCAACAAAGTCTGGAAACTTGTAGACCTTCCTGAAGGGATTAAACCCGTAGGGTGTAAGTTGATATACAAGAAGAAAAGGGGTCCTGATGGGAATGTCGAGACGGGATTGACTATGAAGAAACCTTCTCGCCAGTCGCGATGCTTAAATCCATCCGCATACTCGTATCCATTGCTGCAGCTCTCGACTATGAGATCTGGCAAATGGATGTCAAGACAGCCTTCCTGAATGGCAATCTTGACGAGCGCATTTACATGGCTCAACCAGACGGTTTGGTGGAAGAAGGTCAAGAGACCAAGGTTTGTGAGTTGCTTAAGTCCATTTATGGATTAAAGCAAGCATCTAGGTCATGGAATATTAGATTCGATGAAACTATAAAGAGCTTCGGCTTTGAACAGTCAATAGATGAGTCTTGTGTTTACAAGTTAATACACGAAGGCAAAGTTGTGTTTCTGGTACTATATGTCGATGATATACTACTCATTGGTAATGACGTGGGTAAGTTATCTGAGGTTAAGGCCTGGCTGGCAAAACAATTCGATATGAAGGAGCTAGGAGAAGCCGCGTACATTCTGGGGATCCAAATCTTTCGAGATAGAAAAAACCGAACCCTGTCGCTCTCTCAAGCATCTTATATTGATAAGGTGATGGATCGTTTCTCGATACAAGACTCCAAGAAGGGCCAAACACCTTTTAGGCATGGAGTCTCACTCTCTAAGGACCAGTCTCCCAAGACTGCACAAGAGATTGAAAACATGAGGAAAATTCCTTACGCCTCTGCCGTAGGAAGCCTCATGTATGATATACTTTGCACTAGACCTGATATATGTTTCGCCGTTGGCGTAGTTAGCTGTTTCCAATCCAACCCTTGACCCGAGCACTGGATTGCTGTTAAGCATGTTAAAGTATCTTCGAAGAACTAGGAACTTGATGCCTATGTGCTCAGGTACTGACCTGACTATGACGGGATATATCGACTCCGATTTTCAAGCGGATAAGGATTCCAGGAAATCAACTTCGGGATCTGTGTTCATCCTTAATGGTGGAGTTGTTGTGTCGAGAAGTATTAAGCAATCTTGCATTGCTGACTCCACAATGGAAGCAGAATATGTGGCTGCTTGTGAAGCATCCAAAGAGGTTGTATGGCTTAGTGGGGCTGTCGCTAAGTCAAAGGAACCTCGAAGCCATAAACGCTCTAAGCATATTGAGAGGAAATACCATTTGATTCGAGAGATCGTGCAGCGCGGAGACGTGGAAGTGAATAAGATCTCAACGGTGGACAACCTAGCAGATCCATTCACCAAGGCCCTAGCGAACAAGGTCTTCGACCAACATCGAGAGGGATTAGGCATGAAGGACTACACACATCTTCTTTGAGTCAATTGGGAGTTTGTTGTCAATGGTGCCCACAAGAAGAGTTGTAGTCTTTATTTTGTACAATTGATGTAATAAAGTCTCATGAAGACTCTTGCTTGTAATTGCTTATTCATTAATAAAAAGTTGAAACGTTCATTCATTCTTCCTTGTCTGTTTGAAGCTTTATGATAAAACATTAGTCTTTAGTCCATAAACAAACTAAACAACTTACGAAGAGACAAATGTAGATTTGCATGAACAAACTCTTCGTAGTTTGCTTAAAACGATATATTCGCAATCTAAGGGTCAAAGGACTATTGACCTCAGTACGATTGTTGGGAGAATCTATGATGTCTGGTTATGGGGCATTGAGAGTTGGAGACTCTATAGTTCTTCTAGGTATCTTCCGAAGGTACTGAATTGACCAGTGCACTTCTAGAGACAAGATAAGAACAAACCAATTAACCTTTTATGTCTCGGAGTCACTACGTATGAATTGCATCGTGCTTACCTTAATCCTGAAATGAGACATGCCATTTCACACCTTACGTATTCTCATTTGAGAAAGTCAGAGTTCGGACTCACTATGTGATTCCGAAGAAGGCCTATTAGTGAATTACTAAGTTGTGAGAATGTCATGAGTAACTTTGTGAAGTTCTCATAGATATGGAATTCATGTACAAGATTGCTGAAATGCAATGTATATCACCTCATGCTTTGTTCCTTGGAGTGTGAATAAATGAACTGACCAGTGTCCAAATTGAGTCTTGACTCTTTTGGATGAAACAATGTGACTTGTTAGCTCCTCGTCAATACATTGGTTCTAACTTATTCACAAGCGACAAAGGAGTTGAGGAAATAACAGCTAGAAGGGTAAAATGGTAATTTTGTAAATCCCGACTAGCTGATGATATTCATGAAGGGTAAACACTGATAATATTATGAGGATCCGCTCATTACAATTAGGTTGAATTCTTGAGTAGAAAATAAATTCATTTGAACCGAGAGATTTTCAGTGTCAACTCTTTAGTGGAGTCAGTTGACATTAAGCTAAACTTGGAAAAGGTTTGTGAACTTTTGAGTCCAAGTGTTTAGCTCAAGCTTTGTTCATTTGGATCCATGAGGTCACTGTCACGAATCACATCGAGTAGGAATAGTTAAACTAGAAGCTAAGTCAAAACAAAAACGAGACAAGTTTTACGAAAATTGTCGAAAGGGTAATTTTGTCTTTTTGGACATGGCATGAAATGAATGTCAATAAATTTTTTGACAATGTCATATGATGACATATTATATCACTCGCCATAACATGTTTATTGGGTCTTGTGAATTAATTTCATTTCATAGAATTTTATTTGAAAATTCTTAATGGGTTTTTCTTATGTTGTCATGAACAAGTGAAGAAAATCTAGAAATGCCTTCTAGAAGGCCTTCTTGGCCGTCCAACCCAAAGGAGAAATATGGAGATTTTTTTGTGCATAAATGTATCAAGATACTTGCCAAAAGAAAAAGAGGAAACAAATTTCCTCTATGAGGAAACAAGTATTTCGGCCAAGACAAGTCAAAGGGGAAGCAAGAATAAAAGAGGAAACAAATCCAAAGTGTCATGAAGGCACATGTTGGCCGTGTGACTTGGATAGAAATTGGAAATAAAGGGTTGCTCATGATAGCTTGGAAAATAAGAGGAAACTACTTCTTTCCATGGCCAACCCTTCTCCTATAAATAGGACTCCCATTCCCCTCATTTTATTCATTCCAGATAAGTTAGAGATTGAGAGCTTCTCTCTCTAGACCTTGTGGTGGCCGATCCTCTCTCTCTCTCTCTAGTTAATTTTCGGTTTTTGTTTTGGCACCTAGGTCCACATTTGACCTAGTGTTTTAGCTCTTCGACTTTGAGACTTGTTCTTGAGTCGTAGTGTTTGAAAGTGCCCACACACTAATTCCTTTTTATCTTTAGTGATTTAGTGATAGAAACTTTCGTGGTTGCTCGAGTTAACGAGGAAAGGAAGAGAGATGTGCTGCGAGGGGAGACGAACGTTTTCAACCTTCCGAAGGCTCATCAAAGTTCAAGCTTCTAAAAAGTTAGTAATCTTTTATGCTCATAATAGTTTTTATTTACATGTGCTTGCTCTTTGTCTAGGTTAGTAAAAAACTGTTTTACTTGAAAAAGAAAATTTTTAAAATTCCGCCGCTTAACGAAGCGTTAAACTTTTTCTTAAACCCTAGATCGATTCCAACACCTCTGCCCAGCCCCAGCCCGCTGCTGCCCAAACAGCCCCCGGCCCAGCCCCGGCCCGCTGCCGCCCAAACAGCCCCCGACCCAGTCCCCGGCCCTCCCTCGGCTCTGCCCCGGCCCGCTGCCGCCCAAACAGCCCCCGGCCCGCCCTCGGCCCAGCCTCCAGCCCGCCATCGGCCCCTCCCTTCTGCCGCCCAACCCGTACTCGTCCTAGCCCATCCCCGACTTGCCGCATCCCGTCCCCGACTTGCCGCATCCCGTCCCCGACTTCCCGCAGCCCGTCCCCGACCTCGCCGCAGCTTGGTCACTCGCAGCCCCGCGTCGTAGCTCGTTGCCTCGGAAAAGGTTAGTTATTTGTAATTAGTAATATTTGTAAAATATAAATTGGATTAGATGTTAATATGTTTAGTTAATTAATTAATTAGTAACATGTTTAGCTAGATTAATTAGTAAGATATATGAAAATAGTAACATGTTAGATTAGATGACAATATAACTTTGATTAGTTTGTTAAAAATCTGTAACATATAGTAATTGTCAAAAAATTTAATAATATGTAACATGTTAGATTAGATTTATTAAATTAAAAGTAACATATTTAATTAATTAGTAATATGTTTAGTGTAATTTAATGTAATTGTAACATGTTTTGTTTAATTTGATTGCAATTTGTTGAAAATTTGATTAATTAGTTAATCTAATACATTTTTAGTTAGATTAATTAGTAATATATATGAATATATTTTAAAATGAATTAGTAACATGTTAAATTTAAGGGCACTGTAGCGAAATAGCCAAAATGAAACTATGAAATTTGTTTTTAGCCTATGTTTCACAACTTTTAGGGAAATAGCGAACAGACTTATGTGGGAATAATTAAGGTCTGATTTACCCTTATTTATTAACAAATTCGTCACTTTCTCTCTCCTACTTTTTTCCTACACTTTTTTACATAAACACTTCAAAAAACCATATCTATCTCATATGAACTCGAAATTGAGTGATTTCAAATCCTACGGATTCGTGACGCCGAGATCTTCAAAAATAGATCCATTGTGTTTGATGAAAAATCATGTTTAATATCATAGATGTAGAAAAATCACGTTACTACCTTAAATATGGAAATTACTGGAAATTTTTGAAATTATAAAAAAAATAAATGGAAACGTTACTATGATGCATTAAATATAATTTTTCATCAAACACAATGAGTCTATTTTTGAAGATCTCGACGCCACGAATTTGTAGGATCTGAAATCACTCAATTTCGAGTTCGTATGAGAAAGATACGAATTTTTGAAGTTTTGATGCAAAAAAAATTATTTGAAAAAAAATAGGAGAGAGAAAGTGACGAATTTGTTAATAAATAAGGGCAAATCAGACCTTAATTATTGCCACATAAGCCATTTGGCTATATCCTTAAAAATTGTCAAACATAGGCTAGATCCAAAATCACATGTTTAAAGTGACCTAGTTACTTACAAATCTCTAAATTTAATTTAAACTTATTGAAAAAATTTATTGCAACCGAGCTACGGAGGCTCGGTTTAGTATTTAGTATGTTAATAGGATAGTCCTGGTTGGTTATATATGTGTTTTTTTAAGTTGCATATTTTGGTTAGTCAATATTTTAGGGGAAATTCTGCAGTTTTGGTAGAATAAAATGTATTTGTCAAAAAATTAACTCCTTCAATAATATATTTTAACAAATTAACTAATTTTTCGAAATTGGTTAACTTGTTAATGAAATCAGTAGTGAATTTGTATATAATAACGAATTCAAACAATTTTTCAAAATTAATATATGTCTTTCACAATTTCTCTTTCACTCTTACAAATTCGCTCTTGACTCTTTCAAATATTAACGATTCACTCTCAATTTCCTAACAATTCATCACTCTCAATTTCCTAACAATTCATTTTAAATTTCAAATATTAACGATTCACTCTCAATTTCCCAACCATTCATTTTTTACCTCTCAATTTCCTAAGAATTCACTCTTACAAAATGAATTCTAACGATTCATTTTTATCTCTCAATTTCCCCTCTCATTCAGCGGAATGTCAAATCCAAGTAGAGATTGGATCGGTTGAGTTTGCAATATAAAACAGGGGTTAACGAGTTTATCCGCCTTGCAAGCAAACTCGTAAATCTTAGATAAATAGCCATAAAAATGACGTGACATTTCTGGTTTGTGCTTTCATTGAAAATAAAAGATATGGTATTTACGTTAATTTACACGTATAAATACATGGACGTGGTTATTTACGTAACATTTACGAACATTGACTATATAGCAATATGAAACATTAAATATGGCTATATACCTAATGAATTTTTTTTATATTATAATTTTTTTTATCAACTCTATAAATTTTAATATCTGTATTGTTGTAACTTATATGTATTACATTTTTATTTACTTTAATTACAAACATCGTATCTAACAACTCAATCATTCAATGTTTTATATTTTAACTGTTATTAATTAATGCCACTAAAATACAAATTTAAATTCTATACATACACGCGCATGGACGTGATTCCGAAAATAAATTCTATAAATTCCGAAAACACAATTTCTTTACCCCTCATACGAACACTCAAACCTCTCCGTCATCGCCAAACACAATTTCTTTACCCCTCATACGAACACTCAAACCTTCAATCTCTCAGTCGATTTCGAATCCTTCAATCTCTCCACTTCCGAAGCCGACGAAGAAAAAATGGTAAGTAAATATTATTAACATTTCGATTATCCCTTAGAACACCATAACTGAAACCCTAGCCCTCATTTTCGATCAATTTTCTGTTAGATTAACCATAAAAATGGTTAATATGATTTACTGTTAATGAAAATGTTATATCAATTACTGTCTGATTGAGCGATTTACTGTCTAATTTACTATTTGATTTATTGTCTAATTTACCATATTATTTACTGTCCTCGATTGACTATGATTTAATCAATGCTTAATATGATTTAGTATATGATTTTAATATGATTTACTTAATGGTTAATATGATTTACTGAATGATTTACTATCTGTGAATGGTGTTTTATATTTCCTGTAGGGATGGGAATATGTGTTGGATAAAAAAATGGTGGGATCCAAGCAAGAAAATAGTCAACCATACAAAGTGGAAAGATACCAGTCATATCTTCCAAGCGCTAAGCGATCAACAGCTAGAGATGTTCGGATACAGTATATTTGGTCGGTTATTGCTAGTTCGTCAAATACCCAATGACGATAACAAAAAGCAGTCTACTTATCCGTCAAGGATAGTGCACCAGTTGATGCTTCGACAATGCATCAACACCGACTACACCATTAAGAAGGTTGATGGCAAGGTGACTCCATGTGAAGCTTGGTTCAAGATCAACAACCATGTTGTAAAATTTTGGTTGTCGGAATTCGCTCTTATGATAGGACTGAATTGTCGAGAGTTCATTCCGGATGAGCTCAAAGAACACAACCGTTCAAGAGATTATACTTCGAAATCTATGTTTGCTAAGAAATTTTTCAAGAAGATGAAAAAAGTGTCTACCCTTTAAATGGTAATCGCATTTTTAGGAGCCATGGATGCAACGGACAATGAGAAGGTAATGTTGGCTAAATCGGTGTTTTTGGAGACAATCTTGCTGCCAAAACAAGATAGGAGTAGCATCAACACTCGGCACCTTGATATAGCCGACAACTCCAAAATATTTGACAACTATCCATGGGGGAGAGTGAGCTACGAGAAGCTTATGGAGTCAATCACCAATTGTGGTGATTCACTTCCAAAATGTTGTCAACGCCCACAAGAAGAGTTGTAATCTTTATATTCTACATTTGATGTAATAAAGTCGCATGAAGACTCTTGCTTGTAATTGCTTATTCATTAATAAAAAGTTGAAACGTTCATTCAATCTTCCTTGTCTGAAGCTTTATGATAAAACATTAGTCTTTAGTCCATAAACAAACTTAACAACTTACGAAGAGACAAATGTAGATTTGCATGAACAAACTCTTCGTAGTTTGCTTAAACCGATATATTCGCAATCTAAGGGTCAAAGGACTATTGACCTCCGTATGATTGTTAGAAGAATCTATGATGTCTGGTTATGAGGCATTGAGAGTTAGAGACTCTATAGTTCTTCTAGGTATCTTCCGAAGGTACTGAATCCCGACTAGCTGATGACATTCATGAAGGGTAAACATAGATAATATTCAGTGGATCCGCTCATCATAATTAGGTTGAATTCTTGAGTAGAAAATAAATTCATTTGAACCGAGAGATTTTCAGTGTCAACTCTTTAGTGGAGTCAGTTGGCATTAAGCTAAACTTGGAAAAAGTTTGTGAACTTTTGAGTCCAAGTGTTTAGCTCAAGCTTTGTTCATTTGGGTCCATGAGGTCACTGTCACGAATCACATCGAGTAGGAATACTTAAATTGGAAGCTAAGTCAAAACAAGAACGAAAATTGTCAAAATGGTATTTTTGTCTTTTGAGACATATGATGAAATGAATGTCAATAAATTTTTTGACAAGGTCATTTGATGACATGCATCACTCGGCCAATACTAGTCTTATTGGACCTTGTGGATTAATTTCATTTCATAAGAATTTTATTGAAAATTTTTAATGGGCCTTTTTCATGTTCTCATGAACAAATAAAGAAGCTTCTAGAAGCTCCTTCTAGAGGACATGTTGGGCGCCTACTACCCAAGAGATAGAGAGAATATTTTGTGCATAAATGTATCAAAATACTTGCCAAAAGAAAAAGAGGAAACAAATTTGCATGAGGATGCTTTAGGGTAATCGGCCAAGAGAGAGTCAAAGGCAAGGCATGGAACAAAATAGGAAACAAATCCAAGGCTTATTGAAGCCTATGTTGGCCGTGTGACTCAATAAAGGAAATAGGGAAATTAGCTCATGAATATGTGATATTCTATAGAAGAGGAAACTACCTTATAGAAGGTGAGACCTCTCCTATAAATAGGAGCCTCATTCCACACATTTCATTCATCCAAGTTTAAGAGATTTGAGACACTCTCTCTCTAGAACTTTGGCCGAACTCCTCTCTCTCTCTCTAGTTTATTTTCGATTATTGTTTTGGCACCTAGGTCCTCATTTGACCTAGTGTTTAGCTCTGCGACTTCAAGACTCGTTCTTAAGTCGTGGTGTTTAAAAGTGCCCACTCACTAATTCCTTTATTTCGAGTGATTTAGTGATAGAAACTTCCGTGGTTGCTCGAGGTGCCGAGGAAAGAAAGAGAGACGTGCTGCGAGGGGAGACGAGCGTTGGAAACTTTCCAAAAGCTTCTCAAAGTTCAAGCTTCAAGAAAGGTTAGTAAACTTCTATGCTCATTATAGTTTTTATTTATATGTACTTGCTCTTTGTCTAGGTTAGTAAAAAACTGTTTTTACTTGAAATTTTTTTTTTAAAATTCCGCCGCTTTGCGAAGCGTTAAACATTTTCTTAAACCCTAGATCAATTCCAACAAATGGTATCAGAGCTATGGTCAAAGATTAGCATGTACATGTATTTAAAAATATGAGCTTGAAAATTGTTTTCGAAAGTTTACTAATTTTGTGACAAGTTAGAATTGTTTTCTTAGATTTTTTTTTAATTTATTGCTCTTGCTTTTAAATTAAAAATCATGTTGATTTTCTATGAGTTTGGGATGTTATTAAAACACATTAGAATCAGTTCTAAAAGTTTTTAATTTTTTATATTGAAAAACGTGTTTTAAAGGTTTGAGAAATTTCGAATAAAATTTTGTGACTAGTTTTCTTATCTTACCAGTTTCTTATTTTTACTTGAATCGTTTTATGCTTGTTGTTATTTCTTTTATGCCTTGTTATTACCTTGCTAATAAAACACAAATAAAAGCTTTAACAACCTTCAGAAAACGTTCTGTTACACTCGATTCTTTTTCGCACCTAAAAAGGACCAAGGTTTAATTATTTCTTTTTCTTCGAGCTGGAGTAAAACCCGCAGTAAAAGTGGAATAACTCTCTGCTCAGAAATCGAACTTTAATGATTCTTGAATCAAATTAAAGCTCTGTCTGTCCTCTGTCCAATGCCACCAGTTTTAGGTCAAAAGGACATCGGAACCGCCAGTTATGGCAATTTTACTCCAAGGTGCGCGGCTGTTCCGAAAGTCCAGTTTTTTAGAATTCCGGATTTTCATCCCCACTACCATGAGTTATAGAACTCTAATTAGAAAACTTTTCTTGAGCAAAAATGTTTTTCATAAGATTATAAACATGATGTGTACGATTAAAATGTTTTGATTTTTGAAAGTTTAATTGAAATTGAATTTTTACAAAACTAGTTTGAATTTTGAAAAACCGTTTTCACTTTCAAACTTGATCTAATTTGGATGACAAAATATTTTTCAAATTTGAAAGCGAAAACGGTTTTTCAAAATTCAAACTAGTTTTGAAAAAATTCAATTTCAATTAAACTTTCAAAAATCAAAACATTTTAATCTTACACATCATGTTTATAATCTTATGAAAGACATTTTTGCACAAGAAATTTTTCTCATTAGAGTTCTATAACTCATGGTAGTGGGGCTGAAAATCCGGAATTCTAAAAAACTGGACTTTCGGAACAGCCGCGTACCTCGGAGTAAAATCGACATAACTTGCGGCTCAGATGTCCTTTTGACCTAAAACTGGTGGCATTGGACAGAGGACAGACAGAGCTTTAATTTGATTCAAGAGTCATTAAATTTCGATTTTTGAGGAGAGAGGTATGGCACTTTTACTGCGGGTTTTACTCCAGCTCGAAGAAAAAGAAATAATTAAAGCTTGGTCCTTTTTAGGTGCGAAAAAGAATCGAGTGTAACGGAACGTTTTAGGAGGTTGTTAAAGCTTTTATTTGTGTTTTATTATCAAGGTAATAACATGGTATAAAAGAAATAACAACATGCATAAAACGATTCAAGTAAATAAAAGAAACTAGCAAGCCAATATAACTAGTCACAAAATTACTCGAAATTTCTCAAACCTTTAAAACACGTTTTTCAATATAAAAAATTAAAAACTTTTAGAACTGATTCTTATGTGTTTTAATAACATCCCAAACTCATAGAAAATCAACATGATTTTTAATTTAAAGGCAAGAGCAATAAATTAAAAAAATCTAAGAAAACAATTCTAACTTGTCACAAAATTAGTAAACTTTCTAAAACGATTTTCAAGCTCATATTTTTAAATACATGTACATGCATATCTTTGACCATAGCTCTGATAACATTTGTTGGAATTGATCTAGGGTTTAAGAAAAAAGTTTAACGCTTCGTTAAGCGGCGGAATTTTAAAAAATTTCTTTTTCAAGTAAAACAGTTTTTACTAACCTAGACAAAGTGCAAGCACATGTAAATAAAACTAATATGAGAATAATAAATTTACTAACCTCTTTAGAAGCTTGAACGTTGATGATCCTTCGGAAGGTTGAAAACGTTCGTCTCCCTCGCAGCACGTCTCTCTTTCTTTCCTCGTTAACTCGAGCAACCACGAAAGTTTCTATCACTAAATCACTCGAGAAAAAAAGAATTAGTGAGTGGGCACTTTTAAACACTACGACTTAAGAACGAGTCATGAAGTCGCAGAGCTAAACTCTAGGTCAAATGAGGACCTAGGTGCCAAATCAATAAAACGAAATAGAATAGAGAGAGAGAGAGGATCGGCTAAGCTACAGAGAGAAGCTCTCAAATCTCTAGAACTTGGGATGAATGAAATGTGAAGAATGGTTCTCCTATTTATAGGAGAGGTCTCAACTTCAATACGGTAGTTTCCTCTTCTATAGAATATCACATATTCATGAGCAAAAATTGCTCATTTCCCCTTTAATTCACTCGGCCAAGGCTGCCTTCTAGAAGGCTTGGATTTGTTTCCTTTTTTGTTCATTGCCTTGCCTTTTTCTCACTTGGCCGATTCCCTTAAGCATCCTTATGCAAATTTGTTTCCTCTTTTTCTTTTGGCAAGTATCTTGATACATTTATGCACAAAATATTCTCTCTTTCTCTTGGGTTTGGGCGCCCAACATGTCTCTAGAAGGAGCTTCTAGAAGCTTCTTCATTTGTTCATGACAACATGAAAAAGGCCCATTAAGAATTTTCAATAAAATTCTTATGAAATGAAATTAATCCACAAGGCCCAATGATCAAGTCATGGCCGAGTGTTATTGAGTCATCAAATGACCTTGTCAAAAAATTTATTGACATTCATTTCATCCTATGTCTCAAAAGATAAAAATACCCTTTTGACAATTTTCGTTCTTGTTTTGACTTAGCTTCCAGTTTAACTATTCCTACTCGATGTGATTCGTGACAGTGACCTCATGGATCCAAATGAACAAAGCTTGAGCTAAATACTTGGACTCAAAAGTTCACAAACCTTTTCCAAGTTTAGCTTAATGTCAACTGACTCCACTAAAGAGTTGACACTGAAAATCTCTCGGTTCAAATGAATTTATTTTCTACTCAAGAATTCAACCTAATTATAATGAGTGGATCCACAGAATATTATCAATGTTTACCCTTCATGAATATCATCAGCTAGTCGGGATTTACAAAATTACCATTTTACCCTTCTAGCTGTTATTTCCTCAACTCATTTGTCGCTTGTGAATAAGTTAGAAACAATGTATTGACGAGGAGCTAACAAGTCACATTGTTTCATCCGAAAGAGTCAAAACTCAATTTGGACACTGGCCAGTTCATTTATTCACACTCCAAGAAACAAAGCATGAGGTGATATACATTGCATTTCAGCAATCTTGTACATGAATTCCATATCTATGAGAACTTCACAAAGTTACTATGACATTCTCACAACTTAGTAATTCACTAATAGGTCTTCTTCGGAATCACATAGTGAGTCCGAACTCTGACTTTCTCAAATGAGAATACGTAAGGTGTGAAATAGCATGTCTCATTTCAGGATTAAGGTAAGCACGATGCAATTCATACGTAGTGACTCCGAGACATAAGAGGTTAATTGGTTTGTTCTTATCTTGTCTCTAGAAGTGCACTGGTCAATTCAGTACCTTCGGAAGATACCTAGAAGAACTATAGAGTCTCCAACTCTCAATGCCCCATAACCAGACATCATAGATTCTCCCAACAATCGTACTGAGGTCAATAGTCCTTTGACCCTTATATTGCGAATATATCGTTTTAAGCAAACTACGAAGAGTTTGTTCATGCAAATCTACATTTGTCTCTTCGTAAGTTGTTTAGTTTGTTTATGGACTAAAGACTAATGTTTTATCATAAAGCTTCAAACAGACAAGGAAGAATGAATGAACGTTTCAACTTTTTATTGATGAATAAGCAATTACAAGCATGAGTCTTCATGAGACTTTATTACATCAAATGTACAATATAAAGATTACAACTCTTCTTGTGGGATCCCTTGACAACAAATACCATGTTGCGCCATGTAGTTTTGGAAGTGACCGGACGTGTATTCCTTGGCATTATCACTACGGAGAGTGCGAATAGAGACGTTAAATTGAGTTCGAATTTCCGCACAAAGAGTACAAAATATTGAAAATAATTCAGAACGGGATTTCATTAAAAACAACCAGGTTACACGAGAAAAATCATCAACAAAGGTGACAAAATACCAAAACTTCGATTTGGACGCAACTGGACAAGGACCCCAAACATCTGAATGGACTAATTCAAAGGGAACACTAGACCGTTTATTTATTCTAGGACTCGAACTAAGACGATGATGCTTAGCAAATTGACATGACTCACAGTCTAATGAAGACACCGAGCTAAATGGAGGACAAAGTTGCTTGAGGAGAGGAAGAGAAGGGTGGCCTAGGCGACAATGTTCGTCAAATGCAGATGTGACACTTGGACATGCCATATGTTCGGATGTGTCGAGAATGTAGAGGCCTGTAGATACATGTCCTTTACCAATAATCCGTTTCGTTGTGAGATCCTGAAAAACACAAGAGTCGGGAAAAAAAAAGAGATTGAGCAATTTAGGGTTTTTGTGAGATGGCTAATAGATAGGAGATTGAAATGATAATTTGGGCAAATGTAAAACTGGAGATAAAGGTAAGGATGGAGTTGGAGTGATGGTGCCCGAGCCAATGACATTTGAAGAAGAACCATCGGCTAAGGTGACCATGGAAGCGGAAGCATGAGATGTAAAAGTGGAGAAGAGATTGG
This sequence comes from Urtica dioica subsp. dioica, assembly GCF_054948205.1. Taxonomy (NCBI): domain Eukaryota; kingdom Viridiplantae; phylum Streptophyta; class Magnoliopsida; order Rosales; family Urticaceae; genus Urtica; species Urtica dioica. Next base: position 6,973,670 of record NC_142760.1, on the reverse strand, counting down.
AGTTACTTGTCATATGATCTGTAGCACTAGAATCTATGACCCATTTGGAGAATGAGGACATGAGACACGCATTTGTTTTTCCTGATTCACCAATGGCAGCAACAGGGGAATCTGAAGGCCTTAGTGATTCTTGGTACTGTGAGAACTTGGCAAACTCATCGGCATGGACTCGAACAAAGTTGTCAGATGATGCAATGTGAGCGAAACGGTTCTTCTGATTCTTGTACTGGAGCTTTCAACACTTATCCTTGGTATGGCTCGGTTTCTTGGAGTAGTTACAATGAATCGTGCCTTGCTCCATGGGACGAGTGTCAGAGGCCCGTGAACCCTTTCCCGGTTTGTAGTAGGCCGAGCGCCCCGAACCATATGAGTTTCGAGATAACAGAGCGCCACTAACTTGAGTAGGCGGAGGTCCTTCGGTATGGAGAATAGGACTAAACACCTCTTGGAGGGAAGGGATGTCTGATCCTGAGATGATATGAGACCTTGCCGTCTCGAACGTTGAAGGTAGTCCCGAAAGAAACCCATAATAGCCATTTGCTCCCGTTGTTGTTGTTGAACTTTCACATCGGGACTGAAGGGCAGCAACATGTTAAGCTCCTCGTAGGTCTTCTTGTACTCCATGAAGTAAGCGGTGAGTGATTGGTTTTGTTTCTCAGCCCTGTAGAAGGCTTTGCACACATCGAATATGCGAGAAAGGTCCTTTTCCGGAGTAAAGGAATTCCAAGTAATCCATTAACTCTTTAACAAACTCACAATGGTTGACGAGACCAATTACCTCACTGTCAATGGAGTTCCTGATTTGTAGGAAAAGACGAGCATCATCGCGAAGCCATGTTTTCCGTAATTAGTCATTAGGAGCAGTGTCGGTCAGGTGGTTGTCTTGGTCGATGCTTCGGAGGAACAAACGAATGATCTTGCTCCAATCGAAGTAGTTCGAACCATTTAACTTGTGGTCCGTAATCTTCGAGAGCATGGGCACCATCTCTGAAACACCGACAGTCTTTCGTTCAGTCATTCCGATTTCGAGAGTTGGGCAGCGGGATTTGGGGGCGAGCAGCGAGACTGAAGACGATGCGACGACGATGCGACGACGATGCGAAGACAGAGGCAGAGGCAACCGGTGTGAGAAACCACAAAATAAATTGGTCAAACGGACCGAGGAGAGGTCGACAAGGCGGTGCGAAGCGGCGGAATTGAAAAACGACGCCTAGAGGATGACGCGTGGGCTTCACGCGCGGCGCGTGTGGACGGCGAGTGGTGGCGCGTGGAGGAGCGCCGGCGGCGCGTGGGGGAGTTTCCGGGACGGCGACCAGCACAGACTTGGTCGAAACACGATGCTCGGACGTTCTAGCTGGGTGGTGAGATTAAAATATCAACGAAATGGGTGTATTTGAGTTAGGATTTCAAAACCCTAGAAAAATTGGGAATTTAGGGTTTGTTTGGGAACAAAGTCTCGGCTGAGGGAAGCAAAATTCGAACCCAGAACTTGGGAAGGCTTAATTTCGGATTTAGAGAGGCTGATTTTGGATTTTATGCTCTGATACCATGTGAAGAGGTATTTGGACGAATTTTCTCATATGTTATTAAATAGATTAGCATGGTATTTATATACAAGATGAATGCTAATAATAGTAAGTATAAACCCTAGTAATTAATACTAATTCAAGAACAATCTGTAACACTTGAGTAAGGGGTAGCCGTGCGATCGAATAGCGAAGGGGGTCATAGGTTCGTTGCTCTGATACCAATTGTGACGACCCGACTTTTCGGACCGTCTTACTTATCTTATTTTTTAAACTTTTGAAAATTCTTTAGAAAACTTGGAGGAATTTTTTTTAAAAACACATCGAATTAATCGAACTAAAATTTTAAAGATCTTAAAAAGAAACAAAAACATTTAAGAAAAATATGATGATTGCATATTGAACACTTCATGAGAAGTAGTTAACTAAAATTGAAAATACGAATTTGAAACAAAACATAACAGCAAACATACTAAAACATAATCCATAACCTAAATCTCAACCAAAATATAAAACTCTTTGAAACTTCGAAGTAAATGAAAATAAAAACCTTTGAAAATTATCTCTTAAAAACTCGTAGCGGAAGACTTAATATGTAAAACCATAATCCAACCCTCTCGTTATCGACGCCGCTAGTCCGCCCTGCCCAGTTCCTTGTAAGATGTTTACCTACAACACAGACGTATATTTTTTTTCCGAAGAGATGAGCTTACGCTCAACGAGAATAATATAAAGCTCCCAAAATAAAAAGAGTAATGTAATGCATGAACCGATTATTAGTATTTTAAAACTAATTGATGACTTGATCTTTCTTTTCTTGATTCTATCAACTTTTAGTTCGGGGTGCCCCTAGAGTAGTCGTACCAATTTCAGTGTACACTTTAGATACGAAGACGTGAGGTTATAAAGTCCCACACTTCACTCTATCTTTTAAACTTATTAGGGCCTCGGCCCGAGAAATTTCCCCATTAGATCCTCGTCCCGGGAAACTTCTCATTAATACCTCTCGAGGCGATACGACTCCCTTGCTTATCTTTTTCTTTTCACTTTTAAAATTACATTACATACTGATATGACATGTACATAAAAACTTTTAAACATATGCTCATACAGTACATGACTAAAAAAAATATAAAACATGTACATTCTCAAATCTACTTTAACTTAACACTACATAGTTGACCAAACATAAATCCAACTAGTACAATCAATCACACAATCAAATAAAAAAAAGCCTACTCCAACATATAAAGCTTTAAACAAACTATAACATGAATTACAAATCATCATATTTAATTTTGAACTAATCGATTTTGTAGTGAGATTATTCTCACCTGGATATCGAAGATTACAATCGTAGATCGTCGAAGGAAAAGGACGCTCAAAATGACTCGGAACCTAATTGGGATGAAATGCTACCGGGGATCAGCTAAGGAAAGGATTCAAGACATACTGTAGGTTCTGGAAATTTTCATAAACGACATTCAACGTGAAATTACAAAAATACCCTTGGCTATTAGGGTTTCGGGCAGAAACTAAAACTCTAGTAAAACTTTTGTAAGAATTCCAGTAACTATAAAATATGATTTTAATAACTTTTTTCTGAAGGCACCATGGCCAAAAGAAAACCAGACCTATTTATTAATAAGGCTAATTAAGCTATATAGCCTCCTGAAAATAGGCAATTTATTTTTAACCCACATTTTGTTAATAAATGGTAAATAGCCAGGAGGATTTATTTACAGCCAAAATATGACTAGACTACCCTTTTGTTTTCCCGCCCAGTTTCTATCGGCTATTTACACGTAATCAAGTCAAATATTTGGTTATTAATGCTCGCGAATATCAAGGAGGTAATTATAAACGTGTAGATGCGTTCACACTTAACCACAGCCGCTCACATCTATAGTTTTTCAAAAAACAAAAGATGAAAGAGAGCCGAGAGAGAGAGAGAGAGAGAGAGAGAGAGAGAGAGAGAGATAGAGAGCCGAGTGAGAGCTCGAGGAAGAAGAGAACGCTCGACCGGACCACCACCAAACACCTCATCATGATCGGACCCAAAACCCGCGCGCGCTCGGACCGGGGAGTCGCCGGGAGTTGCCGAGAAGAGATTGACGAGGAGTTCGGCTGGAATCAAAGAGGACCGTCGGAATTCATCAAATTGAGAAGGTATTTCCCGTGAAAATTCATCAAATTGAGAAGGTATTCATCAAAGAAAACCGTCGGAATTCAAGAGATTGATTTTTTTTTCTCTCGTGCTCCCTGTTTGAATTTTCCGAGAAGAGAAAAATCTGCGTCCAAAGGTCCCGATCGATATTATGGACTCCGCGAAAAACAGTTTTTTTTTTCAGTATGTTCGTGTAAATAGAAATCATATTTATAGTATATTTGTGTAAATACGAAGCTTATTTACAGTATATTAATTGTAAAAACAAAGCATATTTACAGTATATTCACTGTAAATACAAAGAATATTTACAGTATATTTGAACTGAAAAAAATTCTGGAAATATTTTGAGCACGAAAATTCTGGAAATTATGAATATATGGAAGACAAAATAATATCAATAAATGAAGAATATATTTACAGAGTTTAACCACGAAAATAGATACTAATTGCCTAAAGTCAACGCTAAAAACTTCCAAAAACAGAACAATAAATGGGCTATTAATTTTCAAGATCTGCAGGAAATTTCAAATTTCAAATATGAAAACTTCCCTATTCGGTTTCTGCGAATTAAATAAGGGCAAAAGTGTAAACCTAATTTAATTAATAAGCTGCCACGTAAGCAATATGGCTATTTACAGCATATTAACGAAAGGTTGGCCCATTTTAAATTGCTACACATTCCGTGGCTTAAGAAGCCAATTTTTTGTATTAATAATAAAACAAGTATAACATCTTACTTTAAATACTTGAGAAAACTGATCTGCGTACCGATTGTAAAATAATCAGAAAATATTTTGTATAGCATGAAAATAATTTTCGCTTACTTTTCTAAAAAGAAGACATGTAAAACTAGAGTTTCCAAAAAGAATCAACGCAAAATAATAATTTTTGAATCCACAGTAAACGCTTTAAAGTCTGAAAATCGGAAATAGGCCAAACTAGTGAATCAGGTCTGCGCACTAATTTGAAAATAATCATAAAATATTCTGTATTTCATAAAAATATTTTTAGATTAAGGATTTAGATAGAAGACATCTAAACCTAACTTTTCCAAAAAGAATCGATGCAAAATCACGATTTTGAAACTACCGTGAGCGTTTTAAAGTATGAAAATCGGAAATAGGCCAGACCAGCGAATCAGGTGTGCGCACTGATTTCAAAATAATCAGAAAATATTATGTATTTCATAAAAATATTTTTCGATTAAGGATTTAGATAGAAGACATCTAGACCTAACTTTTCCAAAAAGAATCGATGCAAGATTTTTGAAACCACAGTAAGCGTTTTAAGAAAGGAATTTTATTGAATCTGAACCGGAAAGGAGAAATATATACCTATTTTTTTTTCAAAGATTGAGTTGTCTATCTAGGGCTACGAATTTTCAGAGAAAAAGAGGAACGGAAGAGTGAGGACTGAGAGAAAGCGTACAAAAAAAATGGATATTATAAATATGATTTGATTAAACCCTCAAAGCCCAAACCCTAAATGCCCAAAACTAATCCTACTTCTATTTTTAATATATTAATTATTACTTTTAATAAATAAATAAAAGATATACCTAGCCGTAACACACAAAACCAGATCCAACTTTTACATTTATAATGTATTCTAATGTATTCTATATATATATATATATATATATATATATATATATATATATATATATATATATATATATATACTGAGAGAAAGCGTACAAAAAAAATGGATATTATAAATATGATTTGATTAAACCCTCAAAGCCCAAACCCTAAATGCCCAAAACTAATCCTACTTCTATTTTTAATATATTAATTATTACTTTTAATAAATAAATAAAAGATATACCTAGCCGTAACACACAAAACCAGATCCAACTTTTACATTTATAATGTATTCTAATGTATTCTATATATATATATATATATATATATATATATATATATATATATATATATATCCATTTTATTACCATGTATTCTATAATGTATAAAAAAAAACTTTTTTACCATGTATTCTATAATGTATATATATATATATATATATATATATATATATATATATATATATATATATATATGTATACACTTATCACACTATAATATATTATATACTTAACACACGTGTGTGTATATATATATATATATATATATATATATATATATATATATCTTAAAATTTTGAATTTAAAACCCAAGAAAACATAAAATAAAATAATAAAAACTTATCCTACACTAATAATTAATTTTTTTAGGTTTTACAGTTATTCCCATCCATTACCGAAGCAATAAACAAACTCCCGCCATACTTCATTTTTAGATGGGTTCCATCAACCGAGATTACGGGTCGACAATATTTCCAACCCGAGATTGATGCTCCAAATGCTATGAAAAAGTACATGAATTCTCCAATCGAATTGACATGATAATCTGTAAATGTACCTAATAAACCAAAAGTAAATCTATTAGTTAATCTGATTAACTATTGTGTCAATATTATTTACCGTTACAACCATGAGATACATATTGATATAAATGAAGAATGGTACCTGGATTATTGGACTTCATCATATTTCCAATGTAAGGAAGCAAAGAATAAACTTCCTTCGGGCATCCTCTAATCTCCTTAAAGGCCATATAACGGGATTTCCCTGCCTTGTAATAGGAAATATCGACTTGTAAGTCCGCCCTTGTTGTTGAAATGATGTCTTTTGGAATAATGTGATCACCACATACTTTCTCTAAATTAATTTTTAAGCAATGGCTAATCGCAGATGATGATGCTTGTCGGTGATCATTAGACACTATATTCAACCGATGGTCAACCGTGTGCACGTTCGAATATTTGCATACGGTCCAAAAGCCCATATCTTTAGACGAGACAATGTTCATCATCAACTTGCAAGAACTAACAGAGCAAATCATATTGTAGCGAGTCGTAGATGACCTAGCAACTTTGAACTCAAAATTGTTTGAAATAGCCAATAATTGCATGACTTTGATCATGTGTTCTTTCTTCATGAAAATTGAACCCTCGCCAAATACTAATGATGATGTAAATTTATCAAAATTTACATCATCAACGATAGTCAGATCTTTGGAAAAGCCAACTACAATAAAAAAAAAACGTTAATCAGTGAAAATTCATAAAACTATACAGGTTGCTAGACAGTAATCAAACTTTGAAACTTTAATGGTAAATAATATTTACAGTCCGGCCATTCGATAGTAAATATTATTTACCATTCGAAAAAAAAAAATACCTGTCTCCGATTTGGCGAATGATTCCATGATTCAAATCCGATGATGAATAACTGCAAAAATTTGGAATTAACAAACAAATAAGAACGAAGTTTTATGAAACCAAAGAACCTAAACACCTAGACAAACGATAAACTAGAAAAAGTAAATGACTAACCTAGACACGGATAATATAAGAGCAATATAAGAAAATCTACAAAATCGATGATCCTAAACATATATTCCAACGAAGTCGATTTCGAATATCCTGGTTGCAAATCATAGGATAATCATGGAATCAATTAAAAAACAAAAAAAATTGGCTACGTAAGCCACATAAACTCTGACAATTGTATTTTAGCCAACCTTTCGTTAATAATCTGTAAATAGCCACGATGCTTACGTGGCATCTCATTAATTGACTTTTTTTTTACACCTTTGCCCTTATTAATTCGGCTGCTAATTATAATTTAGGCAGTTTTTTTTTTTAAATTCTGAATCAAACCGATTAGGAAAGTAGTTAACATGTTTTTTTTTTTAAAAATTTGGACGTATGGATCTTGAAGATTTTAGCGGTTGATTTTTGATAGTTAGTTTCTATTTTCGTGGCAAAACATTAATATACAATCTGTAAATATATTCTTCATTTATTGCTGAAATGTGATTTTAATAAAATATAATTTCCTATTTATTAGCCATTAGTTATGGGAATCAGATTATGTTGATTTTATTCCTTAATTGTGACTAAATTTACGATTTTGTTGCGTGTATTTGTGTGAAATTCAAACAGGATGACACTCATTTTTTGGATTCTTTCCTTTTTGTTTTATTTTTTATGATTTTGAAGAAGAAAAAACATCCTAATTTACATTTATGCTGTAAATTAGTTGTAAATATCCACTGGAATACTGATATTTACAATACGTAAATTTTTGTAAATATAATGTAAATTTACAAAAATATAGTCAAGAACTCCTTTTCAATCTTCAACAACAAAAATTAACAGATTGTTTGATTTACGCATGCCTTTAAAAACTCATAAACCCTAAATATACATAACATTTCCATATAGACGAGATTAAATCTAAATAACACAAATTTACACAACATTCAATCGATTAACATAACCTGAACTATAAGGTTTGGACAACAACTTTTGGGGTAGATCCACATGGAAACATAAAACTGAGTCCAAAATGAAAATTAAATGCACATGGAAACATGAAACTCAGAAAGAAGAAAAAGAGAGGCGCAAAATAGAGGGGCTGGGGCAAGAATGGGTCGGAAATGGTCGATGGAAATGTTATCCTCGGCTGCAGGGTTTCGAAATCATTGTCATCCTCGGCCGCGGTGTCGTCGGAAAAACCTCCAGGCGGGGGAAGAAAGTAGAGGGGCTGGGGCAAGAGTGGGTCGGAAAGGGTCGACAATTGGCTCTGAATTGTTGTTGGTTTTTTTTCAGTTTCAAAAATGGGTTTTTAAAGCGTGTAAATGGTTATTAGTGGTTCGACAATTTAGCTTCATTTTCGGGATTCTAATTAATGCACGAGTTTTTTTTAATATTTGGGGTGAAAATAGGGGGAGTTATTTGAGGACATTTAAGTATTTTAACATGCTGTAAATAGATTGATGTGGCTATTAACAGGAAATTAACAGAATATTGGCTAAAATCAAAATCACTAAAACCGTGTGGCTATATACCTATATAACCCATTAAAAAAAGCTAATTCAAACCTGTGGAAGAAATTGGAAAACGGAAATCACAGGAAGAAATTGGAAATCACCGCCGTGAGATTTCAAATCGTCTCTTGTCTTCTCTGCCGAGCTCTGGAAGAAAAATCGCCGTGAGAATGATCGGAGGAACGAACTAAGGGATGAGAGTTTGTTAAAACAGTTTAAATGAATGGCAATTTTGGAAGTATGAGAAATATGAGCTATTTCCCTAAATAAATAGATAGTTGGGCTATAATTTAAAAGTTTCATCTATAAGTAGGCTAGTTGTTTACAAATCTCTTAAAATTATTTATTACTTACCAATATTTAACAAAAACTAAAATAAATAAAATTATGTTATTGTTTTTAGTTTTTATTTTATTTTGTGTGTTTAATTTAAACTTTGTAATCTATCTTTAAATTTTTATGTATTGTTATTTTATTTTAATGTATTTTTGTAGTCAATTTATGAATTTTAGTGTTTTATAAATATTTTTAAGGTCATAAATATATGTATAAATAAGTTAATAAAAGGGTAAAAAACAAAAATTGCCGTGTGAAAAGTTGGTGTTGACTTTGCAGTACGGTTGGAGGAAAAAAAAAACGGCATATTTGGTGTTTTAGAGGTCGGTTGGAGATGACCTTACTCACGTTGCACAAAAAACGTTGCTCATTATCTCCACCACTTTAGAAATGATCTCTTCCCCTTTTTAAAGTCATGTCCCGGCCATTAATCCATTTCCTTGATCCAAGGAAATTGACCAATGAGAATCGAGCACATCTTAAGGCATCTTGCCTAAGGCCACGACCAGATGTAATTCATCTCATTAACTCAATAATTAATCATAATTTTTTATCTCGTTAATTCTCTTGAATATTAATAAAACGATATGTGAGAAATTAAAGTTAAATTAGTCTAGCAATATATAGATTACGTACTATATAGCTGTGATTGTATTTAGATGTGTAAAAGCTTTTGTAGTACTCTCGTGTGTGTTTGCGTGGGAATATTCAAAGGTAGTGTGCGTGATCAGTGTTACTAGCCTGCAAATCTTTCCAAAATTTTTGTGTTTGGTAGTTAACTCAAAAAGTTTTTGTTTTCTATTTTCTAATTTTTGTAGTTGTACTGAAAAATTATCTTGCAGTTGTTTTCAAAAAGCTGTTTGGTACAGTTTTCATTTTTGTTTTTGAGAAAGTGAAAAAACTGAAAAAGTGTTTGGTATAGTTTTCAATTTTGTTTTTGAAAGAATGAAAAGAGAAGATGAGGAGAAGGAGAAGAGTAGAGAAGAAATTTTTTTCCAAAAACACATTTTATTTGTTTTCAGTTTTCTTTACTTTTTTACAAAACAACTTCAAAATTTTTTGAAATTTTTTTCCGAAAAATTAAAACAAACACATTTTCACTTTTTGTTTTCAATTTTTTCAACCCAAAAAGTGAAAAACAATTTTTGGAATGAAAACCAAACATTAATAACTCTCTCTCTCTCTCTCTCTCTCTCTCTCTCTCTCTCTCTCTCTCTCTCTCTCTCTCAGTGTAAGTGAGTAGTATAGAACTGAAGCAACAGCTCAAAGTCAAACACAGATAATCCTCTAGCTGCCAAAGGCATAAAGACGCTCTAAAAAAGATAAAATAAAAAAAAATAAAAATTGGATAATTTGAGAAACAAACCCAAACGCGTTAAAAAAAAAGGAGCTATTTAGGGCATTGTATAACACTGTGCTGAAGAACAAAATAAACTAAAAATGATGTATAGAGAAGAAAATGAAGATTGTGTATTGAATCTTAGCGTTTGAGTGGTACGCCACAGAGTACTTATACAGTACTGAGGAATGACGATGCTTATCATTCGTCCAACGTGGTGACTCAGCATCACACCTCAGCACCATACAACACTCATTATTAATACACATAATAAAGCTTCGGATAAAAAAAATTACACATAAATCTAATACACATCAATGGTAACTAGCTTGGTCTAGCGATAATCTCGCACACACCTCGACGGAGAGGTCATTGAGTCAAGCTCTCATGTGATGCAGAAATACATGTCCCCTAAGATTTATTCTAAAAATTATGTAATCTTGGCCAATAGTGCCACCTGCGTTTTGCATTGCTAATATATCACGTAACCCTGACCGATAGTACCCCTACTAAAAAAAAATCTAATACACATCAGCAACACTATGGCACAATTCTCACACGGAACGCTTAAATTACTTCACTTATCGAATGTAGTGTTATTCTTGTTACAAGTTACTTACTAGAATACGTGCTATGATCATATCCCAATTGTGTTTATGAAATCGATGATTTTAAAAGCGCAATTTGTAATTATTTTTACAGATATTTTGTTTAGAACGGAATCTTATTATCACTGATATTGATGAATAGTGAATACAAAATTCAATGAGTACCCAAATTATGCATTATAAGCATGCACGAAGCCAATAAAAAGTCAAAGGGTCATTGCTTCCCCTCAAATTTTTGTTTGTTTTTTATTTATTTATTTATTTATTTATATTTTTTGCCTTTTTTTTACATTTTTTTACTCTAAAAATTTACAAATCAGCTTTTCTTTAACTTTTTTTTTTCCGCATATTAACCATTTCTAACTTGTATGTATGACTTCGTGCCTGCTTATAAGAGTAATATTTATACTGATGGTAAGCATATCATATGCTTACTAAGTTTTCAATGAAATTATATCTTTTTAAGGTACATACACATTTGATGAGGCACGATTTTCTGATTTACGAATAAGCACCCAAACTACGTACATATTTTTATGTCATTGCCTTGAATTTACAATGTTTGTTGCTGCATATATAGATAGGTAATGAGTAGCAGTTATTTATATTTTAATTTGGTTTAATTAACATATAGGTAAAAAAATCCAACATTTAACTAATAAGTAATAACTAACGAAAGTACGGTATAAACACGATTCCCTCATAAAAATAGACTCACTAAAAAGATTACCAATTTTAAATGTTTATTAAAATGTTAAAAATTATCAAGAAAAGTTGAAAACTACTGGCTTTGTATCACTGCTCTTTTAGGGTATATTATCGATATATAATCGGTAATATTGCACATAACTAATAAAAAAAATAAAAAAAATAGAATGTGTAGTAATTAGAATTATAATTAAGAGATAATGAAATTAAAATAAAAGTAGATTCCAATTTTTTTTTTATCTTTAGTGTAAAATATGTGTAATATTATTGGAGCAAAATTAAAATATTGTGTACTTACACCATATTTGTGTACTAATTGCACCCAAATGATTTTACCATCACGAGTAAAGTCTGACCATAAAAACAAAAGTTCTACATTATTTTTTTTGAAAGAGTATCGATCTACATCTCCGGACAACGAAACGCTAATGTGAGACATTGGTGAATCCCCTTGATATCTCAAACAAGTAGTTTGTCGATAGCTGACGAAAATATATTCGTTTTAAAAGTTTTTTTTTTATTTATTTATTTATTGAAGTGATGATATTCATATTGTTTTTTATTTTAACTTTTTCTAAAACTAAAATCATTTACCATTAACCAAATCAGAAATTTTGGTTACTTGTTTCCATCCACTACTACAAATGTTGGATTATACAACTCACTTTCTACAACGCTTAAAATAAGTGTTGTAGAAACTAGGGATTCTACAACGCTTATGGATAAGCGTTGTAGAATTAAATATATTTCAGATTTCCCACAACGCTTAGACAATCCGTTGTAGAATCATCGCCGCGACGCCACGTGTTTTATGCCGCGGCGAGAATTTTCTACAACGCATAGTGAAAGAGTTGTAGAAGGATGTAATACGCCGCGGCGAGAGTTATACCTCGCCGCGGCGACTGGTTTCTACAATGCATAATTATCCGTTGTAGAAGCATCTCGCCGCGGCTAAGATATGACGTCACCGCGGCGAGATGTGCACCGCGGCGACGTATAATTTTTGCCGCGGCGAGTGTTTTTTAATTATTTGAAAATTTCACAATGGATGTCTACCGTTGTAGGAGGTTCCACAACGCTTAGATATCCGTTGTAGAATCTTGGATTCTACAACGGATATTTAAGCGTTGTAGAAAGCTCTTGGATTTTACAACGGATATTTAAGCGTTGTAGAAGCTTCTACAACGCAGGATTCTATAACGCTTGACAAGCGTTGTAAAATCATTTATTCCACAACTGTTTTTAAGCGTTGTAGAATCTTTGTTTTGTAGTAGTGATCTAATATTAGCCGCGGGCAATTTAAGTGAAATAATCAAAATTTACTGACAAAATGTAAAGGACTACCGATGTAGTTACTTTATAATGATGTTTAGTAAATTAAAATACCCATCGCCAATCACTACTTCCTCGTTTTTTGCATCATCATCATCTAGGAGATGCAATGTCAATTTCATTTGAATATTTGGACAAATTGTTCAATCTGCAGTGTCAACTACATGGTTAAAGTTAGTGAAATTACAATTAATACCATGTGTATTTTTCTGCCAACATTTAATCTTGCCAGGACATAATATGTTGAAACAATTAATAGTCGTTATCATGACAATCGTAATTATAGTACCCAACCAACCCATAGTTACTTATGAATGAGCTGTGCGGATCATAATTTAAAATTAAATAAAAGAAGAAGAGGCTTTGTATTTCTTTTGTAATATCCCCTTATTTATGACATGACTTATGAGAGTGGTGTTTTTTGTTGTACTTGCGCTCTTTACATATCCTTTAAAAAAAAATAGAAAATTAATCTGATTATGACTGTTTAATCAATCTTCAGTAAATATTAAGTAAATAATCACATTTTGACGTATTTATATATTTTTGACTTTTTTTGTTCCAATTAAACTTTTTAAACATGCAAATAATAGTTTATAATTATTTACTAACAACTTATTAAAAAACTAAATAGAAAATTGTAAATACCGCTATATATTTAATGAACTTTTAATAATAATATTGTTGACAGTAAACAACCTCCATTTCGTTTTTACTTGAATCAGAACAAAAATTTCACAAATTTTGGTATCTCTCAACTACAACTAGCACTTTGCAATTTTATAAGATTTTTTATTCTTTTGACAGATTATAGCATTTGACATTAAGTATTATAAAAGTTATATTAAAATAAACTAAAAACAAATGCACACATAAAAAAATTAATACAGTACATATTTGAGAAAAATGAAAAAAATTGATAAAATTATATGCTGATATTATAAAATAAAAATAAATATTTAGTGGAATTTTTCCCCTGAAAGCAGTATAATTTATTTAAAGGACTAAACTCCTACAATAAGAACTACAACTACAACTAGCACTTTGCACTTCTAAACATTTTACATTTTTTTTTCTTTAGGTTATGACTCAACCTGGCTATCGGACGGTACTGGAAGGACCGTTTCCGACGAATCATATTTCCGACGTCGACGGAAATGGAAGTTTTTTTCTGTTAAGCTCGGAACTTCCGTGCTATCGAAAGTGGTAATTTCTGATATCTAAAACAAGCAGCGGAAAGCTGGAATGAAGTGAAGAAAAAAAAAAAAGCTTCAGTCGCCATTAATAGCGGACTGAATATGGGCCGTTGGATGTAACATCCAACGGTCCAGATTTAATTAAAAAAAACAGAAACAAAGCAAAACAAACCTGCGAAATTCTTTCTTCCGTATGCTTCACCTGTCATTACCGATATGTCACGGAAATAATTTTGCCACTTCCGCAGGTACAGAATACGGCCATTTCCATGAGGTAAAATAAACAATCGGAAGTTCTTTCTCCCAATAAGTACCGTTCCGAGAAGCCAGCATGAGTTATGACATTTGATATTAAATATTATAATAGTTAGTTATTGCTGACATGAGAATTCACCTAATAGAGTCTCAATTATGCATGAAAAACAATTTATTAAATTTTTGTTAATATGGGCCTCAAAATTTTGTAACGAGATCAAATCAAATATGAAAATAGACTAAATGAAATTGTATAAATATATATAAATTAAAATGAAATATGGAAGAGCCTTTTATTTAATTGAAATAAAATGTAAATAATAGCCTAAATAATTTTGATGTAGTTGAATGAAATTGGAATATCGCAGATCACGAATCGGAGAGCTTGGGTCAAAAAACAATTTTTCGAGTAAAGAAAAGATATCGAATTCTCTCTCTAGCACTCTTACTTATAGACCTTGAGGATAGTCGACGAGTTCCAATTTTTCAGGGACATGTAGTGCTTTGGATTGGATCTTCCTTCTATTGATGTTTGTCACGTATCACGTCTGCCCATTTTTTAAAGAGCGGTTGAGAAGATCACACTTTGACTGTTCTTCGGGGTCCTCATCTTCAGATAAACGTTTGAAGGAGTATTCACCGCCTCAAGCTAGGCTAAGACAACCTTAGCTCGGGGAATGCTAATGATGAGTCGACTCGAGAGGAGCTCAATCAGCTGCTATTGTTTGGGCCGGGCTAAAATTTGGATGTCTCAGCTCAAGATTCTCGTTAGGGGCTATGCATCCAAGCTTCGATATTGCTCTTTGTGTTGGGGATGATTCCCCCATATAACCATATTAATGCGGAAAAATAATTAATTACGCTAATCATGAGCTAATTAATTCATTGATTATATGACAAGATCAAGATTTACGTTAATTAAATTTATACGAGAGCATACATGTCAAGCAACCGATATAGGAGTAAACGAATACTTACATTGATTTTCGGTTCAGCTACAGAACGCTCCTAAACCCATCGCATACTCCTTGCGTCGTCTTGATGAAGGACTCGAGAATGACACCTTAGTCTTCCGAAACGTAATCTCCGAGACGAATAAGAAAGATGTGTGGGCACAGTCTTTATCTCACTAGATCACGAAACTAGGTGTTTCGAGATCTCGCTCTTATTTTACTAAGAATGGAAACAGATTTCCGAGGGGAAGAGAAGCAGAAGTGCACGGCCAAGGGAGGCTGGGATGCACGAATTTTTCTCAAATTAATTGCTTATTTTTGTCTTCTCATGAACCTCTATTTATAGTAGTAAAAGGAGATATTCATGGAACCTTCCAGAATATTTTATTTTCTTTTATTGTGTTCACACTAGTGGATTAAATCTAGGCCATTGGATCTCAACAAGTGAATCCTACTTTTTCTCTCATCCATCAGATCAATATCTATGAGATATTATTCTCTATTTAAATAGAGAATATTTTATTTAGTGAGTTAATAAAGGGGAATATATTATTTCCCTTTAAATATATTCTCATATATTTTCCTAAATACTTTCCTTTAAATAAGGAGATAATATATGACAATATCTTATATCATTATCTTTCCTTTATTTAAACAACTAAAGAGAAAATATTGGTAAATACCAATTTGGAATTTTCGAACTTGATGGCACACGACCAATGTGATTTGCGCAATCCCTAGTGCAAAAAAAAACTAAGGGTCAAGCGGCTATATAGTCAAATAGAACTTAACCTTTTGCAAAATAGCCGTAGTTTGCCAACTATAAGCAAATTAGCCAAAGTAAGATTAATCTACGCTGGATTAAATTTAATCCCAACGAACTATAAAGACAGAATGTAAGCTTTATGAAGACTGGATTAAAATTAATCGAGACATGATTAAAAGTCGTAGTACTCTCAATTGGCTATTTTGCTATACCTAATTAAACTATGGCTATTTTGCAAAAGTCATAGTTTGAATTGGCTATTGCATATCATTTTTCCAAAAACTAATTCGACTTTTCCATGTGTGCAAGGCCCAATTGCTTAAAACCCAATTAATCATTTATTTACTTGGTCCAACAATAAAAAAATAATTAATAATGGTTTATTTACTTGATCAAACAATAAATAAACAATTCTACCATAAATATTTATTTAATTCTGCGAATACCCGTTTTCCAGAATTAATGCTGTCAATCATAATTACAGCAAGTGAGATGAATAATGATAAACAATATTATACGAAAGTTCTTATCCGCCTTTATCAGAGCCGAATCTGGGACTATGGACCTAGTAATAGAAGCTTAACCAATCCGATGAAAAAGACGAAATAGTCATTTCTCTTTTTCCATCGATTCGTTTAATCTTGGTCAAATACTCCACTTTGTAAGCCAAGACTGAACTCTCCTTTATATTAGAATTATATTTACTCATCGTGACGAGTGTCCACTGATATAGTCAGTTCGTGATCAAGATCCTCCAGGTTCAACCCGTATCGAGAGAAGTCAATTTATTATGTTATACTTCCCTTGATACTTATCAGCCCTAAGCATTGTTGCTTCCCTAACGAAAGATTCTTTCGAACGTTACTTACTTCGAAAGTGCGTGCAATCTATCGGTTCTGGAATCAACCCTTAGGTGAGAGAACATTAACCTTCTTTCAGGAAGGCTGGATTCCGTATTTGTAAATCATTTCCCACTCGAGTTATGCTCTGAGAAAACTCCCAAGACATAAGCTGTGATAAGCATGAATAGCCTTTTAGCGAATGAGTCAAAGAGCTCAGTAACATAACCCAGTGTTCACGATCACTTCAGGATTTAGATCAAGTCTCACTGTGACCATCATAGTGGTCTCGGTTAGTGGGTCGTAACGGTCCTTAAACGACACATCTACACCAAGACCTTCCAAGTCGTACACTTATCACAAGTGTAGAATGCTCCCACATAGTGATCAGCCTTCACCTATGTGTTCCACATATATGACTTTAGATATAGTTTTTCAGGCGTATATCAGTCATCGACCATGTTTTAGCACACCGCCCGAACTCAGGTGCCCAGCACGTGACTCAGTTAGATACGGAGGCTATGGAATAATGAATGTTTAATAAATCTCATTAAATAAGAAATAACGCTTTCAATTCAAATAGATAATAAATGTCAAACTTTATTTTATTAATAATTTCAACTAGAATTTACATAAGTATCTTCTCGTGGGCAAGAATTCTTAACAATCTCCCACTTTGACCTAGAGAAGATATGGCAGGTATCTAAGACCCATTCCTCCCACGTGTTTCACGAACACATGTTCAGATAGTCCCTTTGTCATTGGATCCGCGATGTTGTCCAACGTCAAGATCTTCACGACTGCCACGTCTCCTCTTCGAACTATTTCTCTTATAAGGTGGTATTTTCGCTCTATATGCTTTCCTCTCTTATGGCTGCGAGGTTCCTTCAAGTTTGCGATGGCTCCAGTGTTATCACAATGGAGTTCCACAGGCTCGTTCATGTTAGGAACTACCTCCAGTTCGACTAAGAAATTCTTAAGCCAAACAGCCTCTTTGGCTGGCTCGGAAGCTGCAATATATTCAGCTTCCATAGCAGAGTCTGCGATACTAGATTGCTTAACGCTTCTCCAGAAAATCGCTCCTCCATTGAGAGTGAACACTGACCCAGACGTTGACTTCAACATGTCACGGTCTGCCTGAAAATTAGAGTCAGTGTATCCTTGTATCACAAAGTCATTACTTGTGTATACAAGCATCATGTCTCTAGTTCTCTTAAGATATTTTAGGATATGCTTAACAGCTACCAATGTTCTTGACCAGGGTTTGACTGGTATCTATTAACAACTCCCACTGCATAGCATATGTCGGGTCTAGTACATAACATGACATACATCAGACTCCCAACTGCTAAGGCATATGGAACTCGACTCATATCCTCCACTTCTTGTGGTGTTTTAGGACGCTGCTCTTTCGACAAGAACTTTCCTGAACGAATTGGCAACAACACCCCATGGGCATTTTGCATCGAGAAGTGAGAAAGTACCTTATCTATATAAGTACCTTGAGACAGAGCTAGTAGTTTGTTCTTCCTATCACGAATGATTTGGATTCCTAGAACAAAGGCAGCATTCCCCAAATCATTCATTTGGAATTGCTTTGCCAACCATTCCTTTATGTCAGACATTACTTTAATATTGCTTCCTATAAGGAGGATATCGTCTACATAAAGGACTAAGAAAACAACTATTTTCTTCGAGTATTTGTAAACACAAGGCTCAAAAAGATTTTGTTCGAAACCATAGGTCTTGATCACCTCATCAAACCTTTGGTTCCAGGATTTAGACGCTTGCTTGAGTCCATAAATGGACTTCAATAATTCGCAAACCTTGTGCTCTTGACACTTTTCTATGAATCCGTCTGGTTTAGCCATATAGATTTCTTCTTCCTCATAGCGCCATTCAAGAATGCCGTCTTTACGTCCATTTGCCAAATCTCATAATCGTAATGAGCGGCAATGGCCAGAAGAATTCTGATGGATTTAAACATGGCTACAGGAGAGAAGGTTTCGTCGTAGTCGATTCCTTCTCTTTGGGTAAAACCCTTAGCCACAAGTCTAGCCTTAAAGGTTTCGACTTGTCCATCAGCTCCTTTCTTCATCTTATAGATCCACTTGCACCCAATCGGTCTAATTTGTTCGGGTGTATCTACAAGAGTCCAGACTGAGTTCGAGTGCATAGACTCTATCTCTAGATCCATGGCTTCTAGCCATTTTTCTTTGTCCAAGTCGACCATGGCGTCATTAAATGACACGGGGTCGTCGTCGTTCGCATCCAAGGCAACGACGTTTGCTTCAAAACCAAGATATCGGTCGGACTCTCTAGAGACCCTCCCACTACGACGAGGCAGTATAGCACTTGGACCAACGTTTGTGTTTTCTTCTTCATCTCCCACTCTCACAACAATTGTAGGTGGAGATGGATTCCCTTGGACGTTAGTCTTCGGGGTTGGTCTAACAGTTTCCTCGAGTATAATTGTATTTTGAATATTTGTATTATTTTAATTTATGTTAATGGCTACTTTGCAAAGTTAACCAAACATTGACTGTCTATCAAAACCTAAGTTTGTACGTGGTTAGTTAGCTACGAAGCCCATATATTTATGTCATGTTATTTATTTTTAATTTGTTTGCAATGAACATTGATATTTTAAATGTTTTTTTTTAATTTTTTTTTATAAAGGGATACTCAAATGAATATATTAATAAAAGCCAAAAACTTGATTACAAGAATAGCGCAAAAAAAAATTAAAAAACTTCTACTGGATGAAAAGTGGATCACAAAAAATCATAAATACAATAAAATAATTTGTGGATTACTCGTTTATGCAGTTAATCAATCATTATTATATTACTACATGAATCATGAGCAAAAATACCGGTCTTTGCTTGTTACAAATTGCGATTTTAGGGGTTTTGCCTAACTGAGATCCATGCCCAAAGAAAATCATTTCTTAGATTTGAGATTCATATGTGAACAAATATTCAAAACCACTCCGATTAAAGATCGGGCTGTACAAATGCCAAATCTAATAAGTCTAGATTATTGAAAAAAAAAAAAAACAAAAAACAAAACATGAAGAAGAAAAAAGATAAAAAAAATATATTCCTCTACGTCGAGAGTCCTCCATTAATCGAGATCACCAGAGTCTCCGTATTTAAAGAGAGATGACGATACCGAAGATTGAAAACCCAAATCTTTAATTTTTATTTTATTTTTTGTATTGGGTTTTTAGTATAATCATTGTCTATCACATATGGAGCATATCAAATTAGACTAACCCTCAAATTATTTGGTATGCAATTTTGCATAAAGTTAATAAATTACACATAAAAAATCAAGAAAAATAAATAGTAAAACTTCGCAATTAGAATTTCATTATTAACTAACTCTATAATAAAATAAAAATTAAATTAAAGTAAATATAAATATATTTTGTGACATACTATGACTTTGGAGTGAGATGGAGAGTAGTTTTGATGATATAATATATATATATATATATATATATTTTTTTTTTGGAGAAAAAATATATATATATATATATATATATATATATTGTAGTAGTAAAATTTATTTTTTATTTTGTAGTAGAATTTATTTCAAAGACTAAAAACCTAAAAGTAATACGAGCCCCTATGCTTCTTGTCCTTTTTGTTTTTTGCGTGACGGAGAGGGTAAAAGATGTGAAACAGGGAGGGAGAGAGAGAGAGAGAGAGTTTTATTTATCATTCCTTTTTCAGGGAGTTTGTTTGGTCTAGTCACATTGCTCCCTCTTTGTACTTTTCCTCTCTCATCTCAAATCAATCCCAATTTTCACTAGTAACGATCTCACACATGGCTTTATTGCGCACACAAATAAAATACGAATATACATGAGATTCTATACTGTATCAATATCAGCACTTCATGGTTTTTGGGCCCCTCTAAAGTCCAATCTGATTCTCATTTCCCTTTTTCCAAAAACTCTTCGGCTATGAACCCAACACATATTTGGGAATGTCAGACCGCTTTTTTCTGTTTCCCTTCGATAATTTATTATCGCAACTATTTATCCTTTTTATTATTTACAAGCGCTTTTTATTTTATTTTCCTTCATTAAATCCGCCCTATATATTCTATCGCTTACCTATCGCTTCAAACCTCAAACTATCATCTCTTAATTTGCCATTGTACTCCCCATTTTTTTTTTCCCTCTCAAAGCTTCTCAAAATGTTGTTTTTGTTTCACAGTCAACGTAGAACTAATATTTATCTCAAATATTATTATTATAAACCATACGTCCATGTTCTACCAGTCAGTCACGTTTCATCAAGGGAGTTTGATATTCGTACAACCTCAACACCAAAGGATTGTTTTCGGATGCAATGATTTTCAAAGGGTGCTATCCTAACTGAGCTAATTTTATTAATATTGTTAGTATTTTTTTTTTCGAATTTTCTTGACCTTGCAAGACTTTTTATGTTTTGTATTTTTGCTAGTATTATTTGTTTAGATTTTTACATTAGTTAATACTCACATTTTCTCTATCTTTGTCTATTCCTCCTGAGCTTGTTTTCTTCATTTCGGTGTAATGAAAGCAAAAATATGTATTACTAGAATATAAAATAATTATGATGATGTTCAATTTCATGTAGTAACCGTCTGTATATTTTATTTCAAGTCATTTTATTTTTCTGTTTCATCTCTTCAAACTCCATCTTTTTTATTTTTATTTTATTTCAATTTTGTACGTAGACATGAAAGGCAAGATATATATTTGAGGGTTTTGCATGAAGAATTATGCGTTTAAAAAAATTAAACGATGAAGATTAATTAGAGCGGTAGCTGATGAAAAGAGAGTGAAAAGTACAGCGTTAAATGATAGAGGTGGGTGATTAAAAATTGTCTATAAATAGTAATAAATTATTCATTAGCTAAAATATACGTACCTTGAGCTAAGAGACTGATAGAACGAATCAGTTCGTGAAACAGTACACTCACGTAATTAATTAGATTGAAAGTAACTTGTCAAACTAGACACGTAGATGTTATTTTAAGTCTCGTGATTGGACATGAAATTACGATAAATCATACCAAATTAGTTATAACAAACTCTCCAATAAGCTCAATATTTAATAAGACAATTAAACACAATTCAAAATCACAAGAACATGGTAGCTCTTCAACATATCTAAAAAAAAATAAAAATAAATGTTGAGAAGAATGGTTTAGTAATATAGTACAAAATGCTAAGAATTCAACAGATCTCATCCTAGATTTCAAATTTAGAATTGAATACTAACACGAGAAATCTATCAAAAGTTTGCACTAAATCGGACAAGTATCATGTGTATTATAATATTGGAGTTTTTTGTATGACATAAGCCTAACAGATTAGAATATTCAATTAAAAAAAAAAATACAGACAACGATATTTATATTTTGCGATACTCTTTTTCTCTTTTGCCGGCGCAGACCCTACTTTACGTTTGTTGCTCATCCAAGTTAAAAGAATATCAGTTTCAACGTCTTCAAATAATGCTTAATCGTGATGTGTCCAATAATGGAAGTTCGCCGATTTTATGCTATTGTAGCCAAGAGCAATGGAGATTTCACTACACGGAGTTTCATAATTAAAAAATCTACGCGTCTCCGGTTGATTAATTTTTCATTAATCATTAGTTCGTAAAATAGATCGAGTTTCAAACACAAGCGTGCAATCTTTTTCTGAACTATTTTTATAAAATAAAAAGGATTATATCAAAGATAAGAATATAAATAATTTCTCACAATCCATCGGTAATACAAGAAGCAAGCCCTTAAAACATATAAAGCCATGACTATTTTCATCAACAAAACAGCATATCTTTGTAAAGGACTCTTTTTTTTTTTTTTTTTTTTTTTTTTTTTTTTTTATATATATATATATATAATACGTGTATCGGTGTATGTACTATGCACATTTAAATTGTTTCCGCCATAGGTCAATCATTTTTTTTATTTGACCACAATAAATCTTCCCGTCAAAAAAAAAAAAAAAAAAAAATTAAAAATCCGGTCAGCATCCGCCGCCGGTTGCCACGTAATGATTGAATTTGAGGGCAGAGAACCACGACCTGCGCCGGAACCTTCCGGACCTCGAACAGCTGGCCAACCTGCGAGGGATCAACGAGGGACTAATCTCCGATGCGGACCCCATGCAGAGTCCCGAGTTGAATTTCGCCGACGGGAATCTCTGACAGCTCACCGGCCGGAGCGGAAACGACGACGATGATGTCATCGTGCGGAGCGGGAACGAGGAGCAGCAGAACTCGGGGCGGCACAAAGGGGCGGCGGAGTCGGAGGCGGAGCAAGAGCAGAATGCGAGGGAGAGGCTCGGCCGCGACGGGGCGTTGTGGGACGACAAGGCCTTCTCGGCTCCCGGGAGCATCGAGAACGAGACAATGCCGTTTCGGCACAGAGGGCACGCGATCGAGCCGTGGGGCCCGCGCCCTGCCGCTGACGTGGACGAGCACAGATACAGGGCGCATCTCGTGCAAAACTCGTGCTCGCACCCTGCCAACGCAGATCGAATTATTTATTTATTTATTATTATTTTACTAAATTTGTTCGGATGTGTTTAGAAATTCCGCGCAGGGACGGAGCTAGAATCTAAATTTATGGTGGGGTAAAGCGAATTTTCTCTTTTCAGAGGGGCTAATTTGTAAATTTTTAGGGTAAAAATAAGAGGGAAAAAAAAGATCTGGTTAAAAAATGTAAAAAAAAAAAAAAGAAAAGTTTTGAAGGGGGGTTTAAGCTCCTACTGGGCCTTAATTTGGCTCCGTCCCTGCACACACATGAATTTTCGTAGATTGTGATTTTCCAAGCTATTTTCATATTTTACCTCAAAATTTTCATGTTTTTTTCCCTTTAGATTTCTTTTAGCTGGGTATCCAGAGGCAAATTAAAGTTTTGAAATAGAATTGAGCACTTAACGAACGTAGTGACTAATCTCAAAGACTCGCGAGAATTGAAAATGTGGATTTTCCTAGCTATTTTCATATTTTACTTCAAAATTTTCACGTTTTTTCCCCTCTAGATTTCTTTTATCCGGGTATCCAAAGGCGAATTAGAGTTTTGAAATAAAATCAAGCACCAAACGAACGTATTGATTAATCTCAAAGACTCAAAAGAATTGAAAATGTTTTTCTATATTTACCTTGTGCAGAGACTGTGCATGGCCTTTCTAAGCAGACGACACAAGGGTCTTGGCATGTTGGTGTTGAATCGATGCTCCTCCATCCACACTCTCTGAAAATTAATAAATTTGGAAATCACATTGCTAATCACTGGAATTTAATTGTTAACATCAAGATTTCTAAGAGTATTTGTTAAGAGCAGTTTTTTCATGCGCAATCTTATTTTGCAATCATGCTACTGTGCCCAAGTGTGTATTTTTAAAAATCTCCACTTTTTCTTTTCCGTGGTAAATCAACATGTATGAGTTTTAATCAATGAGAGGAGAGAAACAGCGCACAAAAATATGGTTACCTAGCGATTTTGACAATGCTCATCAATGGAAGAGACAAGAACGGTGAAGAGATCATATTGGATTGGCTTTCTGGCTGTGTGCTCAAGATCTCCTCGAGCCAATTTCTATGCCACGAGCGAGCCACCATTAGTGGAGTCCATCTTCAAGAAAGCACAAGTGAAATACATAGGTTGGGTTAGTTCTACGATATTCAAGGATCGGGTTTTCGGTACAGGCAATATATCTTTAACGAGTTGTTATTCTCAGACAAAATGGACCGTCAGAGTAAAATATTTCGCAAGAAGTTCTCGATTGATTCTCAGTGGAAAATCAGTTCAAGGACATAAAATTCATAAAATTTGAAATTAGATACCATGACCAAGAATTCATTACAATAAAAAAATGCCTGTAAAATATTGAGATATGAGCGAATCACAACCAATCGATCAATCAAACTTTAGTTCCGTGTAACTTTTGAAGAGCAAAACTCAGGCAAAAAGAAGTTCATACCCATTTGCATTTTCGGCAGTCAGGATCGCACCCCTGGCTAGCAAAATCTGCAGAGCAACACATAACAAAGTAATTACAAACCGATACAACTAAAACATTAAATATACACGCACACAGAAAAAAAAAAACAAGAAGTTGAAGGTAAATAGATGACTTGCTTGACAACACTGAGCATTCCCTCCACATGCTGCGTAATGGAGGGCTGTGCTTCCAGATCCTGCATCGAATAAACACGACAAAAAAATATGAAATGGTAATCCAGATTTATAAATTACACAATTATTGGTTTTTCTACAGAAGAAAGAAGAAAAAAAAAAACACAAAAAAACATGAACGTTGAATGTGCAGCCATAAAATTCATTCTGAAAAGTTGTTTCCGGTTCCTGGACAACGAACCATGTTTTGTGCTTTTAAGAAGAATCCATCGGAGAAAGTGGGTGAAAAAACTAAGCAAGAATAAATCTCATGGCGGCTTGGTTTCCCTGACCAAGCACTCACAGCGAAGCAAGCTTAGGGAAACCTTATCCGCGAGCCTAACTACCTTGCCGGTCGATCTCTTAAAAGAGAGTTATTACACGAACAAACTCTTCCTTGATTTCGGGGAAACCTCCGGGTCCTTGAAGACAAATGGCTTCCTTGTCCCTTGACCTTTCAATCTCTACTCATGACTCACAATTCCGGTGTAAAAACCACCACCGGATATACAAGCACATTTTCCCGTTCTAAAAAGGAAACCCCGTTGCGTGCTTTTTGGACTTGACCAGACAATTATGCCATTTTAAACCTTCCTAACTTTGAACATTTAAACGAAACTTCAAAGGTCTCTTAACATCGTTGGTTTCCTCACAAAATCAAAATCCACTCCTTTTTCAATATTGTATCTATATGTGTGCCCTTCAAATTTCTTTTCTCTCCTCGGTTTTCATTTAACGCCCACAAAGAAGCTCAAGAACTTTTCCATGGTGCAAACATTCATGAAAATCCCTAGTCACTCGAGACACTTCCGTCAATGCGGTCTCATTACATCCACTAACAGAATTTGCACCGTTCTATTTACATCACAACTTTCGACAGCGAACGAAAAATTCAAAATTCGGGCAAGAAAGCAAAGAATGTGCAAATTACCGATTAGGTCGATCGTAGTTCCGTCCTCGACAGTGACCTCCGAGACAGAAGCCCCCAAATCGAGAAGCAATTGAACACTCTCGACATGGCCGTTCAACGCGGCCATGTGCAGAGCCGTAACTCCACCGTCAGCGGGGCTATTAATCACTTGTAGCAATGCGCTGCCAAACCCAAAAAAAAAAAAAAAAAAAAGGAGAAAAAAAACCTTTAAAAGAGCATGTTGGAAAAAACACTACACGAATTCAATGCAATGGGTTTGAGATAAAACGTTTACTTGTGGTCAAACTCCGGGACCGATTCCTGATCGGCTAAATTTTTCTTCAGCTTTTTACAGAAATCGGGCGAGCTGGGAATGTAATCGGCCAATAGGAGCCGAATGCACCGAGAATGGCCGTTCAAAGCGGCCAAGTGAAGCGCCGTTCCTCCATTCAGATAATCCGCTCTGTGAATCTACAAAGCAAAAAAAAGAAATAAATAAAAATGCCATCGTAATCTTCTCCGACAAAGCTTGATTTACATACTACTCTTCTTACATTAGCTTTGAAAAGGATAAGAATCTGAACAACCTCCCAGTGACCATGTTGACAAGCTTGCATCAAAGCAGTCTAAAACACAGACCAAGCTCGAAATTATATAAAATAAATAAATCGATCTCGACGTCGAGAATCAAAGGACATACCTGCCCGCGATAGTTCCTGAGGTTGATATCCACCCCAGACTCCAGTAATAGAGACACAATCTAAAACCAATGGGAAATTAACGAGATCATAAAACAATCACATTGAATATGATTGGAAAATCAAAATCAAAATCAAAATTAGAATTAAACAAATAAACTACCTCGTGGTGGCCTTGAGCTGCAGAGTAATGGAGAGGCGAGTTTCGGACTCCGAAAGTGGAATATCTCACAAGCCTTGGATTGCAATCCAACAAGGCCTTGGCTTCTTGAAGATCGCCGTCTCTTGCTGCGGAGACCAATCTCTCTCCCGAAGCCGAGCACCCGAAGGAATTCCCAACAATGCTTAGGAACTTCATTAAAACCCCTCAAAAGAGTTAAAAGAGATTATATATTGTATTCCTTTGAAACTAAACAAGTCCTCTCATTTCTGTTCTAACGTGCAAAAGAGGGATATATTGCTGTAACGGTCATGAGAGAAGAACAAAGCAGGGTTGAAGCTGAGGTGAAACATTTATTCAGAGAATGTAACAACAATGTCAATTCATTGCGATCACGGATTATAATAAATCAAAACATCACTGAGCTCGAGAAACCGAACGCTAGATTACAAGAGAAAAAAAAAATAATAAAAAACCCCAATGGGACTATACCCAGAGAATCGGTAATTAATTAACAGATAACCCTGGAAAAAATCTTTAAGAAATTAAAAATCTGAGGAAAACCCGATACCCATTTGCAGGCACGGCTCGGGGAAAAAAAAAACAAAAGGGAAGGAAGGAAGGACTCGAATGTGAAAGCTTGTGACTTTGACAATTGGGTATATGTGACAGATATGAGAAAGGAATAGAAACTTGGCATTTACCACGAACAGAGAAATTAGGTACGAAAAAAAAAGAGATATATAGGGAAAACAATGAAAGGGATAGAGAGAAAGTGGGTTGATTTGTTATAAATAATAATAATAGCTATACGCCTATACTATTACTATCAACCAAGAGAGAGAGAGAGAGGCTTTTAACAGCATCGTCAATATCAACAAACAACGCCGAGCAAGAAAAGCGTGTCACCATGATTGGATATTATTATATCAGTCAACTTGGTAGTTGGGTTGTTCTTTTCTCTATTAATACTTCTCTCTCTCTCTCTCTCTAGAATAGATTACATGTTGTCCACAAACGAAACCCAAAAAGGGGTCAAATGCCCTCCAGCCTTGATCGATGCCTCCTGTTTGATTCAATACTAAATTGTGGCAGCAAAATAGAATCCCAAGTCAAACGTTGATCTTGGTAACTTCGAAAGAAAACATTATTATCAACTTGTCCACATAAATTTTGATACTGAATTTCTGATACTATTGCTTTGGCATATGTTGGAAAAGTACGGGAACAAAATATTGAAAGAAATTTAGAATGGAAATAGAATATAAGAACTTACTCATTTTGTAAACTTCAAGAAGTTTTGATTCATGACTACTACAGAAATTCAGGACCTATTTTTAATCTTCTAAAAATGAGAGAAAAACCCGGAAGAGAATATCTACAACGTATTTTTAGTTTTTTTTTACAATTTTTTCGCATACAATTCATATATAAACAATGGAGACAAATCGCGATGTTTTGAGAGATTGAACTCATATAATCTCACGGGCATTAGGTAGTGTCACTCAATCAAGTTTGATGCTTGAGAATATAACATATTTTTAGTTAAGAAATTATATTTAATACATATTTCAAAAGTAAAAATATAAAATAACTAGATAAAAGGGTGATAAGATTTAACATATATTTTCTTTTTCTACTATATACCGAACAAGATAAAGGAAAAAAAAAATTATATTCTCAAGAAATTCGGGGAACATTGTAAATATCACGACTTTGCCAATGGAGATTATCTTAATTGCTAGCCAAAAAAAAAAATGAAGATGATCTTAACCAAATAGTTGACATTTGATTAGTTTTAAATTAATTTTTGATTGATTATTATTTTCATTTTAATCAACTTACAACCCTGACTTTACTTAATTTATTTCCCTCTCGTCATTTAAACTTAAAAAATGATTCATTACTATCTATTCAGATAATCATTATAAATCAACTTGGTACTCACACAAAAATATCGACAGTAAAATTATTTCAAATTTAAAAAATATAAACCAACAAAAATATCAACTTCATGCCTTCAAAAAAAAAAAAAAAATATCAACTTGATATTAACATATTAGACATGTTTAGGTTATACTTGATAGAATATAAAGGAACAACAATCTAAAATTGCACGTGCTAAGTTTTTACAATATAAACCAATCACATATTAAAAGTACATATGAAATATTTTTTTAGCAATAAGTATTCTTCGACAAATTTTGAAATATTAGCTATTTTACATACATAAACAAAAAAGTAATATATATATATATATATATATATATATATATATATATATATATATATCTATCTATCTTACAACCATGACCTTGTTTGTATTCTTCATAGCACCCAATTTGGTTAATTTTTTCTAACTTTAAGGTCATCTAAATTTAACTTATCTTCTCAAGCATGAGTTTAATTAGCAACCATTAAGAGTACTACTTTGCTAAGCTACTATTTTGATATTATTGTGGCAACATGAAACACGCAACAAAATTAAACTTTCTAAAGTCGTAGTTATCAGACTGATTGTATTAGTCCTTTAAAGGAAAATATTGATTATATAAAATTGTGACGGTGATGTTCTGATAATGCATTATTATAATTGTAGATGGTCGGACAAAAGAACCTGAGACTATAATTATTTTTCATCTTTAAACCCATTATAATATCAACTTTCTATCACTTCAAACTATACATTGTTTTTCAATAGATTACTCTACACACAAAGTGTTAACCTGAAAAATTGGTTACACTTATCTCGCGGCGGAGTGATCTGAGTTCCGAGCATGAAGTCTCGGTGGGTCTCAGGTTCTAGGCAAGACTTTCTCTAAATAAAGATTAATCTATTATAAGAGAGCAAAGTAAATGAGAGTTTTCTACGAAAATATAAATAGTTCTTCTTTGTTCCAAAAATCACCACCTCCCCTTTGATCTCGTCGATGTCTCTATTTATAGGAGTTTGGAAGCCTCGGCACTTGTTAGTGGATGTCATGGGAGAATGCCATGGATCGTGGGGTGATCAGTCTCACGTCCTATGGTAGTTATTTGATCCCCACTCTCTGTCATGAGGAGTGGGTGGTTATTTGTGTTATCCTCGGTGTTAACTGTTGAGGTGAGCGTTTTGATTGTTTATTACACGTGTTTTATTGTCCGACTAGTCTTTTAAACCTATTATCTTCTATTCTCTTAGAAGTTCTGATTGATAGGGTCCGTTCTTTGTTAATTTGAACGTTCGCTCCTTAACCTTCATGAGTTCTCGGACCTTTGGGCACAAACTCCAGTGCTGGATATCTCTATTCTTGGAATACCGACTAGATCGTTTGATTTTAGCAAATTCTACGAGTAACAGCAGCCTTCCAGTTTCATAGTATTTAGTAAAAATGGTAAGTAACTAGAATGAGTTTAATCTTCAATTCAATTAAACCGTTACACTTTTACTAACATTCATTCATCGGGCTTAACCTGAGAAGTACTCTTGATTTTTTTTTTCAGGGAACATTTCTTTTCTTCTTCTCAGGTCTATGCCGACTAGAAGTCCTTTATCTTTGTCGAATGTGTTTTTGTTTCTAAACGTGGTCGTTTTGCTCGTGGAGAGTCGCGACCATTCGCATCTGTCGTTGGATTGCTGTGGCTTCTTTGACACGCTTAATCCTGACCGTTCTTTCAATCGATCAGGGCCAAGTACAAAAGAGGGTGAGGCTATCGGTTCTACAAAGTTTTATGCTCGTGCCATCAGTCTACAAAGTTTTTGTAGGCATTCAATTAAACCGTTACACTTTTACTAACATTCATTCCTCGGGCTTAACCTGAGAAGTACTT
This sequence comes from Urtica dioica subsp. dioica, assembly GCF_054948205.1. Taxonomy (NCBI): domain Eukaryota; kingdom Viridiplantae; phylum Streptophyta; class Magnoliopsida; order Rosales; family Urticaceae; genus Urtica; species Urtica dioica. The sequence continues at coordinate 6,942,976 of NC_142760.1, read as the reverse complement.
TTGATTTTTTTTTCAAGGAACATTTCTTTTCTTCTTCTCGGGTCTATGCCGACTAGAAGTCCAATTTATCTTTGTCGAATGTGTTTTTGTTTCCAAACGTGGTCGTTTTGCTCGTGGAGAGTCGCGACCATTCGCATATGTCGTTGGATTGATGTGGTTTCTTTGACACGCTTAATCCTGACCGTTCTTTCAATCGATCAGGGCCAAGTACAAAAGAGGGTGAGCCTATCGGTTCTACAAAGTTTTATGCTCGTGCCTTCAGTCTACAAAGTTTTTGTAGGAATTCAATTAAACCGTTACACTTTTACTAACATTCATTCCTCGGGCTTAACCTGAGAAGTACTCTTGATTTTTTTTCAAGGAACATTTCTTTTCTTCTTCTCGGGTCTATGCCGACTAGAAGTCAAATTTATCTTTGTCGAATGTGTTTTTGTTTCCAAACGTGGTCGTTTTGCTCGTGGAGAGTCGCGACCATTCGCATATGTCGTTGGATTGCTGTGGCTTCTTTGACACGCTTAATCCTAACCGTTCTTTCAATCGATCAGGGCCAAGTATAAAAGAGGGTGCGGCTGTCAGTTCTACAAAGTTTTATGCTCGTGCCATCCGCCTACAAAGTTTTTGTAGGCCTTATCGCCCTTTGGGCAAAACACTACAAGTGCACTCCTCGTCTAGAGGATTTCACTCAGTTTTACAGTCTCAAGACTTCTCCGGGTCAGCACGATGCTCGTGCTCGGAAGAATTTCGAGAGAATCGTTACATTCCTTTCGACCAGTCAGAAGAACTGGAAGGATAATTTCTTCTGGGTGGAGGGAGATTGGTTTTTGGGGGGCAAGGTCGTTCCCACCAAGTTTTCTGAACTCGGTGCGACTTTGAATAGAAAATATTTCGTTTATAGATTCTTTACGTTTACCTGTTGCTCTATTAATTCTTCCTCGTGTGTGTTAGGTGAGTTGCCTGTGCGGTCCAGATGAGCTCGAGGATTGTTCTACTATTTTTTATTTGTCCGAACAAGACCGTTCTCATTATACCGTTCTCAACCCAGATTTCCTCGACAAATTTTACGGCCGCCCTTATCGGAGTAAGTAGCCTTATATTCTATGCGCTTTTATTGAATAAGCATAAACAAATCTTCACTTCTTCAACAACGCGAGATATGTAAAGAGTCCCTTTCAGCGATGTAAAGGAGAGCTGCCCCCGAAGAGGTTCCGAGAAATCCTAAGAGGAAGCCATCTTCCTTCAAGGGCAAGGATCTTTCGGAGAAGAAAGCGAGGATTCTTGCTCGCAACCCCTTGAAGCCGTCCGAGCCTCTTGTGGAGGTCGTCTTGCCTGACGCACCGGAGCCTTCCGGTGCTCAGGTGCACTTGGCTCCAGCCTTCTCGTTCCTTCAAAAACGAGGTCCTGTTGAGGAGGTCGAGCTTGAGTCCACCCAGGCCGAGGTCCAAAGAGATTGAGAAGCTGCGGCTTCCGAGGCCGTAGAGGCTTATAAAGCCTCCCGAGAATACAAGGATATGAGGGATGACCTCTGTTTGGCCGGAATGGACTATGGACTGGAGCTTCTCCCGAAGCGGAATCCTAACTTGGATACCACTGACTTTGATGCCGACATGGAGTCGACTGAGACTGTTCAGGAGGAAGCGTCGGGGGAAACCGAGGTCGAGGCGGAGCCGTGAAGAAAAATTTATTGTTGTTATTTTTTCTTTTTTTATATGGTCCGGAAGGGTTTTGAACTATTGGTCCGTGGTCTAACCAGTTTGTAATATTTTTTCTTTTAAGTTTGGCCCGTTTGGGATTTTGACTATTGGCTCGTGGTCGGGCCTAATTCTGATTTGACAATATAGTTTGTCTGCTATCTTATATTTGAGAACTCTTATAAATATTTTTCTAATTGATCTCATTCCGACTACGGATTAAAATTTTGTGAAGCAATTTTATTATGATTATACAAAGTGAGGCGTTATTTACGGATTTTTATGTACCTGGTTTGGGATGCTTTTCGAGAAACTTTTGTTTGTAGTTGTCGGTAGTGCTAGCTCTGACCGAAATTAACAGATGAGGATTTCAATATACAAATCCTGCTCTTCCCTTGTTTTACTTTTTATTAGTAAATAGTAAAAGAACTAATACGAGTTTAGAAATCCATTTCATTGATCTATGCGGCCAAGCCGCTTTTCGGAATTACAAGCATTACGGCCAAGCCATTTTTTGAATGTTTTAATTACATGCAGTGCGACCAAGCCGCTTTTTGAATGAAAATTAAACATAAAACTTTCTTCGGTGCTCGGCATTCCAGGGATTCTTTCCATTTCCCCGTCTAACTTCTGGATCTTGTATGCTCCATTTCCACAATCTTCTTTGATGATGTATGGTCCTTCCCAGTTGGCTCCGAGAACTCCATCTTGCGGGTTCTTCGTGTGGAGGAAAACTTTTTTGAGGACTTTGTCACCGATTTCGAAGTTTCGGAGTCGGGCTTTCCTGTTAAAATGCCGAGCAACCCTTCGCTGATTAAATAAGTTTTTAAGTCTTGTCTTTTCTTGTCTTTCTTCTAATAGATCGAGACTTAGGTTTAGGTTTGAAGTGTTTACCTCCAAGGAGAAGTTTTCCCTTCTGGGTGTTGGAATGAGGACATCTGTTGGTATAACTGCGTCCGCGCCGTACACGAGAGAGAAAGGCGTTTCTCTAGTTGCGGAGTGGCCGGTGGTCCGGTATGACCACAGTACTTCTGGGAGTATCTCCACCCATTCTCCTTTATGGCTGTCCAGCTTTGTCTTCAGACTATGTTTGATGGTTTTGTTGACTGTTTCCACTAATCCGTTGGATTGTGGTCAGACTGGAGTATAGAATACTTTGTTAATTCCATATTTTTCATAAATTAAATTTCGGAAATTCTCACTGTCGAATTGTGTTCTGTGGTCGGAAGTTATCTTGACCGGAATTCCGAATCTCGTGTTGATATTTTTCCAAACAAATTTTTCGATATTGTAGGTAGTTATTTTATTCAATGGTTCTTCAACCCATTTTGAAAAATAATCTATAGCTACAACTACGCACTACTACAAATACTATTTTTCGGTGCGGAAGACATTCGGGTGCGACTTTTTGCACCCAAAATTCGCATCAAATGAGTCTTTCAGGTGCGACTTTTCGCACCCAAAACTCAAACAAGCATATACAAATTTTCGCTGATTTTTTAAACTTTGGGTGCGACTTTTCACACCCAAAAGTCCGTCAAAACTTTTGGGTGCGACTTAGTCGCACCCAATGCTTCGTCAAAACTATTAGGTGCGACTTAGTCACACCTATAGTCTTAAGACATTTGAGCGGTCAACTTTTCCCCCTTTTTTTGTGAAATACTATTAGGTGCGACTTTGTCACACCTAAATGTGTTAAAACGGATCATTAGGTGCGACAAAGTGTCAAGACAGACTATTGGGTGCGGAAAAGTCACACCCAATGTCTTAAATTTTATCGCGGTAAAATTTTCCCCCTCTTTTTAAGAAATATGATTGGGTGTGACTTTTCGCACCCAAAAGTACTGACACGGATCATTGGGTGCGAAAAGTCGCACCCAAATTCTAGGTCATGATATAAAACAAATCTACACTTCGTTTTTCATTTAATCTGCACTTCTAAACCTGAGCCTCTCTCTCTCTCCGAGTTCTCTCCTACGTTATCTCCGACCACCACCACTCCACTCCTACCTCCTCCACCGTGCCTCTCTCCTTCATTCCCTCTCGTTTTCTTCGTTTTTTCTCGGCGGAACCCAGCAAAACCACTGAACAAAACCCTCATTTTCTTTGAGCAAACGTCCCGCCAAGCAGCCTCTCTTTTCCCATCTTCTTCTTCTCTTGTCCGTGCGCGAGCTGTGACCCCGAAGAAGCAAGGAGGCCGCGAGTTGGAGCGGTGTCACTGAGCTGAGCCGCCGCCGCCGCCGGACCTTAGGTGAGTTTCCTCTTCTTCTCTCTTTTTCTCTCTGTCCGACTCTCTCTCTAACTTTGTCTCCCTCTATTTCTTGTTGTAAGTCTGTAGACCTGGTTCGCCTCTCGCAGCCCCGCCGTCGGCTCCGATCCGAAGTCTCGGCCTTGGAAATTAGTCAAATACCTATCTCTCAATTTAGGATTTTATTTTATTTATTTAGTAAGCTGTTTGGTTTGTGTTGTGCGATTAACGAGTTATATGGGAATGAGATTTATTGAGGTTGTTGCGATGCTTGTCGGTTTGAATTGAATTTGGGTTTTGTCTACGACACTAGGTTGCATTTATTGCTGAGCATTGACTAAAGCTTTTGATAGCAAACTTTGAATGCCGATTAATTGAAGGTATAAATTAAAAATATTGATTGATTAAAGTTAAGATTATGAATGACTCGATGGCTTTAACGATTTTCAGCCTGTTTGGTTCACCTAAACGTCTCCCTGGTTTGCCTCTCGCAGCTCCGCCATCGATCGCCTCGCAGCCCTCTCTCCCTCTCTCCCTCCTGCCTCTCGCAGCCTCGCCGTGCTCAAGCCCCGTCCTGCAGGTTAGCCTCTCGCAGCCCTTTTAATTATGTATTTTTAATTACTTTAGATTAATTGTAATTAAAATAATTAGTCTAGTAGTTAATTAGTTAGGTAATTAAATAGTTTAGTTATATATATATGTGTGTGTATTAATAATGTTCTTAGTTTAATAATTGTAAATCTTAAATATGATATAATTATTAAAATTGGTAAATATGATATAATTAGTAAAATTGGTAAAATTGTTAATTATGTAATTGAAATTAATTTGATATAATTATTAAAATTGTTAATTATGTAATTGAAATTAATTTGATATAATTAGTAAAATTGGTAAAAAAATTATGTAATTGAAATTAATTTGATATAATTATTAAAATTGTTAATCATGTAATTGAAATTAATTTGATATAATTAGTAAAATTGGTAAAATTGTTTATGTAGTTGAAATTAATTTAGTTAGTAATTTTTTAAGTTAATATGATATAATTTAAGTTATTTGTTCAATTGTAAATCATGAAATTGAATTTAGTTAAGTTATTGTATAATTTAGTTTTAGTTTACATATTTTTGATAAATGAGTTGATATTATTGAATTTTTGTTGTAATCGAGCCACGGAGGTTCGGTTTAGGGTTTAGTTTATTATGAGCATAGTTTTGGATGATTTGTATATGCTTTTTAAATGAGTTTGCAGGTTTTTGGTTTGTTAGAATTATATGGGAAATTCTACCGAAATTTCGGTAGAGTTTCCAACCAATTATTCTCAAAACCCTAATTTTTTTCAATTCGACTTCAGATAACATAAAATTCATAATTTCACCTTCATAGTTCTTCGTCCCTTAGCAATAACTCTTAAGCCGCACTATTGGGCATCATCGCCAACATAAGTAATCGATTTCAGTCATCTTCGTCCCTTAGCAATAACTCTTAGTGACTGTTAATTTTTCCTTTCGTTTAGCACAATCAATGTCCAGTCCAAGTAGAGATTGGATCACCAACAACAATCGGTTGTCCTTGCAGTATAAAATCAGAGTTAACGAGTTTTATTCGTGCTGCAAGAAGATTTCCAAATGATAATGGCGAATATCGGTGTCCGTGCAAGCCTTGCAACAACGTGAGATGGCACGACATTAGGGTTGTAAGGCATCATCTGCTAAACAAAGATTTTACCCCGGGCTACACAGAATGGTATCATCATGACGAGGTCGTGCGTTCCGTCTGTCATCTTGAAGAAGTCCCCATCGGAGAAACAACCCAGAGATGAGTAAGAGGAATACATGCTGCTGTGGAGGATATAAGAGATCACGAGGCGGGTAGAAGTTTGGGTGCGAATAGTCGCACCCAAAGGTCAATATTCCCCACCAAATTATGGCGGGAAGACCTTTGGGTGCGACTTTTTGCACCCAAAGGTCGATATTCCTCGCCAAATTATGGCGGGAAGAGCATTGGGTGCGACTTTTCGCACCCAAAGGTCGATATTCCCCCGCCAAATTATGGCGGGAAGACCATTGGGTGTGAAAAGTCGCACCCAATGGCCTACCCGCCAAACGTTTGGGTGCGAAAAGTCGCACCCAATGGCCTTCCCGCCATAATTTGGGACTTTTTCAACATCACTTTTCTGACTTAAAAAAGTCGCACCCAAAGTCGCACATAAAAAAGTCGCACCTAAAAGTCATGACCTTTAGGTGCGGACTTGTGAGTGCGGAAAAGTCGAACCTAAAGGTATAAATAGTTCTTCTTTGTTCCAAAAATCACCACCTCTCCTTTGGTCTCGTCGATGTCTCTATTTATAGGAGTTTGGAAGCCTCGGCACTTGTTAGTGGATGTCATGGGAGAATGCCATCGATCGTGGGGTGATCAGTCTCACGTCCTATGGTAGTTATTTGATCCCCACTCTCTGTCATGAGGAGTGGGTGGTTATATGTGCTATCCTCGGTGTTAACAGTTGAGGTGAACGTTTTGATTGTTTATTATACGTGTTTTATTGTTCGACTAGCCTTTTAAACTTATTATCTTCTCTTCTCTTAGAAGTTCTGATTGATAGGGTCCGTTCTTTGTTAATTTGAACGTTCGCTCCTTAACCTTCATGAGTTCTCGGACCTTTGGGCACAAACTCCAGTGTTGGATATCTCTATTCTCGGAATACCGACTAGATCGTTTGATCTCAACGAATTCTACGAGTAACACAAAGATATTTATTATTTCATTTATATATTTATGTATTTAACTTAAACATCAGTACCTATATTAATTTTTATTTTATTTTAACACACACACACGCGCACATATATATATATATATATATATATATATATATATAATCAATTTGATATAGGGAAAATAACACATATAGATCATGTATTTTAGTGAAATGTCGAGTTTAACATTTAGTTGTAAAAAATGTCGAGTTCATACCATCTGTTTAACTAAAATGACAAAATTATACCATGAAGTAGACAACAGTGTCACAAATATCATTTTCATTGTATTAACTCATATATAAGAAAAACCAAATCAAAGCCCAACTACTACCCTAATTTCCGAATTCCCAATTTTGAAATAAAAATAGCCTTAAATTGAAATTAAATTATATAATTAATTTCTCCCAAGAAATAACTTCATTCCGTGTTCGAATTGCAACTCTGAATTCTGGATTCTTTGTTCGAATATGTGATGTTGATGACTATCAAATGTTGATTTTTACCTTTTTGTCTCTTTTTGTGTTCTTCATGATTAAGAGACTGTAATTTTTAGTTTTTAAATAAATTAAATATATAGTACGGATGAATAAAGATAATTGGTGTTTACATATAAATATTATAGTCAGCGTTAGTAAAAAGTCAATAAAAATTCAATAATTAGACGATTCGTGGCACTGTTGTCTATTTCAGGGTATAATTTTGTCATTTTAGTTAAACATAATGTATGAACTCGATATTTTTTTAAATCAAAGTTTAAACTCGATATTTTACTAAAATACAAAGTATATATGTGTCATTTTCCCTTTGATATATGACACCTGGCATTAGCATTTTTTTTTTTTTGTTTAAGTTATTAGAAATTTTAGTTATATGGTCCTCAAATCTCGAATGATTGATGTCAAAGAATTTTGGTCAAATAATATTTTTGTTTATAAAACTGATCCCTGAGACTTTTAACTTTTTGGTAAAATTAGTATCTTAACTAGAATGAGTAGACGAATTGCCACCGTGAGAAAGTCACGGCCGGGATAATCTGAGTTAACGATATTCCCACATTTAGACCAGATAACATATATGTCGTCACCAAGACACTAATCTGCTCCCATATTCAGTGCATTCCGGTCCAAGTTCACACGCGAGCTAGACGGTTGAGGTGTATAACATCATGAATTTGTATAACAAACTAACGTGTAATTATTACACAGAGAAGCAATGAGAAGATTCATAGAGGAATAAGTTTAATCCTCTCCAAACACCATCGCAATATTCTCCCATCGTCTTCTTTCACGGTTGACGGACCATCATTTTGCTTCTTCTTTTCTTCATTTAATTAAAGTTCTGCAATGTAGTTTATTTTTCATTATATTAATATAAATGTGTGCTTATAATATATATATATATATATATATATATATATATATTTAACTACTATATGAATTAAATTAAAAATTTCCCCAAGTTATTAAACTGTTTTATAAAAATTTAAAAAAATTAAAATATTTATAGTAAAACTTTTAAAATAAATAAAAAGCGGGTCAAATCAGAAAATTAAACTTTTATTGTTAGTTTATTATAAAATTGTATAGTCCACCAAATTTAAAGAATTTGCTTCTTGCGATACCATATCTCTATTTATTTTTCATAAAAATCGGCATGGGGGGTTATAAGTGCCCATTTCATTAATGAGAAAACACAAAATCGACGGTTATAATTTTTAATATAAGTAAGACACTCTAAAGACAAACGGCCGATTGAAATTTAAAAGAGTCGAGCTTACGCTTAGCACTGTCGGCAATGTCTGAACCAGACATATATCCGTCTCCATTCGAGTTCTACCTCTCCTTGACGATCTATGATCTGGTTTCGTCCTTAACGTGGATCCTGGTATTGCAACTTTCACATTTTGATGGTTGGTAACATAACGGACTTTGGAAGAATATTTTCAAAACTACTTCTTTCTCATTTGGAAAAAAATTTGGATACTTTTCCTCTCCATTATATTTTCTTTCCTTTGATCGTCTCTTCGTTTGCTCTGTGTTCTTAGTCACGAGTTTCTCTTGTCCTTATGTCTAGAATATCTTTCAATTTGTCATGAATATTTAACCAATTCGTATTGTTCCAAATTATTATTTTCCTAACGGCATCTTGCTTGGCCTATAATTCTATATGTAGGCCCTAATTTCTCGCATTTCATAGGGCATTATATTCATTCCATCAAACAAGCTGCCTGAGGAATTTCTGTTTTTGATAGATTTTAGAGTTTAAAAGTTTTTGTGTTTTCAGATGAAAGAGATATGGGCCATGAGCTTCTGCAAAATTAATGGCATATATGGACAATGTTTATTTGATGTTCCCGGTAACACAACTCGTGTAGATGGACGCTTGCAAAATAACTCATGGATGAGGAAGAGTTCTTGTAAAACCATTGTTAATTGTTCTTTGGCAGTTAGTTTTGTTGACAAGATGGGTCTCGGGTTTTGCAAAGTTATAAAATGTTAAAGTTATAAAATGAACGGAAAACATTATAGAAGTGCCATTTTATTTTGTTTACTGTTAAAGTTTGTATTTATAAAGAAAGCAATCTCAAATTACTATTTACGGTTTGAAAAATATTATTTAAAAATGATGTACTTTATAAACACTATTTTTTTGAAATAAAAAAGATTAAAAAAAATAAACCAGATAAAAAAATGTATTGAAAAAATAGAATTGTGTTCACCCCCTAGCATCTAAGCTTGGACGACACTACCTACTGTATGTGAGGTCTCCTCCCGCGCGAGGACATGAGTTCAAACTTCCGAAAAAATAATTTGTCTTCATTATTTGAAATTTAAAAACTTTATTTAAAAATGATGTACTTTAAAAACACTATTTCTTGAAATAATAAGATGGGCATGAGTTTAATCTCCCGAACTAACAATTTGTGTTCATTATTTGAAATTTAAAAAATTTCTTTATGATAGAGCTAAAATAATCAAGTATAATATAAATATGAATGAAAAATTATAAAATAAAATAAAATAGAATAGAAAAAATAGAAATGTGTTCCTCGCTAGGAAAGCGTGTAGCACATACACTATATTCAATTAGTGTTTTCATTTTCAGACCAATTTGGTTGAATTAGTGTCCATCGTACCGATTAAACCGGTTATGCCAATTCTATACCAACTATGTGTCGTATAAAGTGATTTATTTGTTGGTTGTAAAAGAAAAGATTTGATAATTGGGATCTATGTGGTCAAGTATCAAACAAAATTAAGCCAATATATAACATAGAGGAGAGATATAAATGCGTAATTAAGAAAGTAGATTGATTCCAAAACTGCATGTAGTACTGTAGTAGAAAGGAGCTTCATTTCCCAATTAATCCCTATGTTGAAGTTAAACGATTTTATGAATAACTTTTAATATGGGTTATTTTCTTGATTATGAAATATCACATTTGATGGTGGGCTACATGGAATCTTAGCCACTTTTATATGTATGTTGTAATGCCTTACTTTAACGTGTAATGGTGTAAGCACTAATAATGAATCCGGCGCAAATAATACTATAAAAATGTTGCAAAATTGTTATTTTAAGCGTACCTTTTTAGTAAATGAAATAAGGTATCTTATTTTTTATTTTTTTTTTATTTTTATTTTTATAAATGAAATAAGGTATCAATATATTTTTATTAATTTTCTATACATGCTTCTCCGCGTTAGACCTTTTCTCTTATCTATGCTACAACAAGTTGATTAGATGATGAGATTTACAGGAATTTTTAGACGTATATATATTTTATGAAATCAAGAGCACACATATAATTATGGTATTTACTTTTTTAATTTTTATTTGTGATCGTGTATCTTATGAAACTATTAGTGCTATTGCTAATTTACTGATCAATGATAAATCTCAAGTCCCAGAGCTGAATGTAGAAAAGAAAGAGAAAAAAAAAAATCAAAAGGCCAAGATATTTTTTTTAATCTAATTTCTTGCGATGGGGTTTGACATTCACATTAAAATAAATTGATGACGGTTTCAGACAACTTAATTAGAAATTAATATAATTCACTAGATCGGATTTTAATTATTCCTAGGTGGGATGTCAAACCTGGAACACAATCTGGGATACACAAAATGTTGCATTACACACGATTTGTGCATTAATATATGATTCTAGACAGTAAGAAGAATCATCTTGTAAAGGAAACAGTCCAAAAATTGTTTGATAAAGTGAATTCATAAATAGACAAAGCTGATCTGCCATATTCAAACAATTTGAGGATTATTTATCATTTTCACATCTTAATATATAGTTATATTTATAAAATTACATCACTGGGCTAATCATTGTGATTCAGCCTGCCTAAAATACCCCCATTTAGCTCTACTTATATTTCTAAAAAATTATGTATATCAGCGCTGATGACTCTCACAGCTCATATTTTATTCGTAAAAGCATTGAAATGGCCAATAATTGGGGACAGATATAACGTGCGTATATATAAATATATGTATATAATACGCAGAAGTGGGAGGGATTATATAATATAGTAATTGATGACTGTGTTGCGAGGCAAAATAAAACTAGCTTTTGTTTCCAAGTATGTATATTATTATTAACTTGGAAATTATAGTATATACGAGGTGTTTTTGGCCGCGTGTCGCTGCGAGTTAATTTATAAACTAGTAATCATATTATAAAATCTTTGAAAGTTTATAAAGATAATAATGAGTTATATGAGAATTAATATATATTATGAAAAAGATTTATTATTTTTAGTCAATATATAATCGAATGGAATTAAATCCAAATCATTATTAATTTTTATTATAATATATTGTACAAATCTCATATTACAAATAATAATACAATCATGACACGAAATTGGAGAATTTCATGATAGATGTCGCTGATAGGTGTCGCAAAATTCTTCAATTTCGTGACAGATTTCATTAAGGGTAATATAGTCTTTTTACATTCGTTTAATAATAGATCTGTCAAAATTTTCATTTTTAGTTGATTTTTGTTAAGTGACGGACAAAATAAATGATAATATTAGCGCAATATCCCAAAAAATATAGAGACGAAATCTAAAAATAAATCAAAGCTAGAAAAACCCGAAGTTCAAACAAGCTCACTTATAGTCCACCCAACAATCATCTCTCGACCAGTATAATAGGCAGGACATCAACCAAAGACATAGGCCCGACCCGCCTTTAAGGCCCTAGGCGTTTGCTTCAGGATCCTCTTATCAAGAAGCAAAGAAGGAAAAAAAAAATTGATTTAAATGTTAACGGAAAAATTGATGGATCTATTAGTCCTTTCAATTTTTTTTTCATAATCAATCAAAATGATAATTTGACCAAACCTATTAGTAAAAGTTGGAGAGAGAAATGTTTGTGTACTTTTTTATCCTCCTCATCAAGATTTCTTCAATTTCTCTCCCAACACATTCAGATTTCACACGCGGTCTCTCTCACTCAGTTCTCTCACTCATCAAAACTTCAATTTCTCAAAAAAAAAACACACTTTTTTGTTCTCTCCCATGGAATCGACAATGCCGCCATGGGAGGTCGGTGATTGGGAACTCTACAAACGGAAAAAGAGACGCACCGTTATGCCTCAACTTGATGGCCCGAAAACGAACTCGCGGCGAACCGTATGGACAAGTAGAGAAAAATGCGCTTCACCTCCATCTTTCTCCGTCGTCTTCCTCGTCGTCGCTGGAAGATTCTTCTCCATTGCTTTGAGCTACGGCAATGTATTATGTTTGAGGCTCAGTTTTCGACGAAATAAGTTTTTTCACGATTACCTATTTTTCTGTTGTTGTTCTAAGATGTTCTGTGGTTCTTTGGTGGATGTTGGTGCAATCTTTCAACAGTTGAAAATTAACGGCGGTTAGTGTATATTACTTGTTCTTAGTTTATTTTTGGGTTTGTTTTTAAATATTATTTTATTGAATACCGTCTAGAATCTAACCTTTGATATTGACTCACACGGCAATGATCTTTGGTAGTATTTAGGACATCGATTAATTGCGTAATTTTTTTTCTTAAGAAATGATACTTGGCAGTTTCTAAGTAGAATCTCTACTTTGATGGTGTGATGGCTTTTTCTTAAAGTTGGTCTGGGAAGGAATATAGAATCATGTGTTTAAAGTGTATATAGAAATCATGAATCATGTGTTTTGGATGATATAATTGAGTGATTTGATTTTTAATCGAGTGAATCGTGTGTTTAAAGGGTTTAATTTACATGTATGTTTTTAGATGATTGACAAATTGTGTCATTTGTTGATATATATGTCAACAAATCTTTAAATACTCTCAAATCACAAAATTTTGGGATTTCGTGACAACATCGTCACGAAATCCAAATATTTCGTGACCATACCGTCACGAAACAGACACCACGTCATCACGATATATGACATCTTCATGACAACATGGTCACACAATTTATGTTTTTTTTTTTTGGGCAAATTCGACAAGAATCACATGGCCATTTAACAAATAGTAGTTTATAACTTGGTGTCGAGTGGGGGTTGAAATAATAATAAAAAAAACGAGAACCATGTAAGTCAACCTTGTATGACATTATGAGATAATGACTTGTATTATTTTGTTGAAATATACCTCCTCACTAATGCTACTCTTTAAAAAAATCAAGAAATTATATATTTTAGGAAACTTGTTACCAATCTATGTCATGATCCAAATGTATCCAAGCGTACGTGGTCTTAAGTTGTTGTTTTGTTTTGTTTTTTTAAGGTATACACCAGCTAACACCAGGTCGGAAATATTGGTCGTGTTCATATTCAATATACACAGGACTCAAGGTTCTACTATTTTCAATATACACATGACTCAAGGTTCTACTATATTCATAATAACTTAGTATCTCACTATTTCAAGAAATCATCGTGTTTTGCACACTTGTTAGATTTCTCGAAAATTGAGCATTGTCAAGAGACTAATGATTAGAGTTTTTAATGACAATGTCTTTAGCCTCGTCAGTCGAGCTTTATATACCTTATGTCAATAAGTATATTTGAGATAATATGGAAAGAGCTAATTGTTTATAAGAACTTAGGTTATAGAAACGGTCAGCTCAGTCAATTTCCTTGTGATAGTTGTTGACACGTGTTTAAGGAGTTACACATATCGATCATTCTCGAAATATTGATTTTATTTAATAAACTCTCAAGTACAATCGTACTTAGTTTATTTCATTCTTGGATCATCTTTGTGAAGGTTTTAGTAGTTTCACTACTTTGATCCATGTCATAAGTTTTTTAGAACTTTATCCACAAGGACAGTTCATCTTCCAATTGGAAGATCCAATGAATCGGTTGATGGTATCAGAAGAGCATCATTGTTGCCAATGTGTCTAATCAAGGGCTCAAACCCCTTTTATACCATTTCAGCTTTATATAAGCTTGAACGCACTAATTAATCATTTATAGATCCCTTCTAATCCATTAAGTCGAAGACTTAACTGGTAGATCCACTAAATTGGGTTTATGATATCTTTAAGTTATAGTGATCTTCGTGATCAAATCTTTCATAAAGTGAAAGATATTGTTGATGGTATTGAGGTGACGAGGATCCTTGCAAGGATGCTCCCACTATTTCATTAACACTGTTCACTGAGGAAAATATCATTTTCCTTAAGTTCTATTTATCAGTTTATCGAACCATGTGGTAAGATAATTTAACTTTTCACTCAAATTATTTAATGATAGCAATACGTCATCATTAATGATGAGCTTGATCATGTAAAGGAGGTTGCTATGCACTAAACAACAAGTGACTATGTTTGGAACCTCTTACTTAAATTATTTAATGATAGCAATATGTCATCATTAATGATGAGCTTGATCCTATGAAGTATGTTGCTATGCATTGAACAACAAGTGGCTAGATTCAGAACCTCTTAAATTTTTCAATGATAGCAATACATCATCATTAATGATGAGTTTGATCATGTGAAGGATGTTGTTATACATTGAATAACAAGTTACTAGATTCGAAACCACCCACTTAATTGTCGAACATCAGTGACTAGGATCCAATTAAGGATGCTCACACTTAATAATTTGAAAAACATAGTGGCTAGGGTCCTTTAAAGGATGCTCCCACTTGAACTAGAGTATCTAGGTTCTTGTCAAGTAAGCTCCCATTCATTTGGTGAACTAGAGTTGTGAGACCCGACTTTTGTACACGTCAGCTTCTGTAAAAATTTCCTCTTATCAATAAATAAAGGAAATTTTCTTCTCTCTCCGTGTTGAATGAATTATAAGAATTCACAATAAGGAAATGGTGAGTTTTGATAATCCGAATATAAGGAAAGAGATTTTTGAAAGCACTTGAATGTTGGAATAAAGTTAAGTGCTTGAGAATGAAGGAAATAATATTTGAGGATGATGAAATTTCGGAATAAAGATATTCGAGTAAACCGGATATTATTTTCTGAATAAAATTACTCGGAATGTACTCGGAGATTAAAAATCTCAAGAGTGAAAATAAATTCTGAAATCCCTTAAATATATTCAAGGTAATGAGAATTAATGAGAATTTTCTCGGTTATTTTTCGAGATTATTTTCAATTAATCAAGGACGAAGTTGTGAAGTTTTATTTTGAAGGGACTTATGTGCAACAAATGAAGGACGAGATTGAAAGAAAAGAGTAAAGATGGGTTGTTTTAAGAGAGAGGTGTCAAGTTTTTGTTGGGCCACTTGTACACGTGTGGCGTGAGGAGGAGTTGCCGTGTGGCATTTCTTTCTTCTTCTCCTCTCATTTTCGGCCACCTCACCCTCTCACTCTCTTTCTTTTCTTTTCTTCTTCTTCTTTCTCTCTTCTTCTTCTCCTGACCCGCGCGAGACCCACCTGCAACAAGAAAAAAAAAATTGTTAGCTCAAATAATCATCATCACCGAGACTCATCATCACCACAACCACCGTCACCTCTCTCTCTCTCTCTCTCTCTCTCTCTCTCTCTCTCTCTCTCTCTCTCTCTCTCTCCCTCTCTCTCTCTCTCTCTCTTCAGTCCTTCTCCTTCCTCACTTGCGCTCGTCCAGCTATCCCGAGCCCAAGCTTCGCGCGCGCCATTCCAGCCAAGACCGAGCGCGCGACCACCGCGAGCCGCCGAGAGCGCCGCCGGCGAGGAGACACCGGTGAAGAGAAGATTGAACCTCGGAGAGTTCGATTCCTCCAAAAGCAAGGTGAATTTCTTGCACCCAGATTGAAATCCAAGGTTATGGTTTCATGGGATTTTTGTGGCTTTTGCTTGATTCGAGTCGGTTGTGAGAAATTGGTTGGTTTTATATGTTTATTGAGCTCGGTTATTGATGAATATGATTTGAAATGAAGAAATTGAACTTGAATTTGGTTGGGTTTTGTTGCTTGGCCGTGTGTTTGATTTCTGTTATGGCCGTTTGAGTATTTTCAGATTTGGAATGGATTTTCAATTGATATTATCTGAGGCCATGATGATGATTTGTGATGAATTTGAAATCGTTTGGTTTGAAATGTGATTTTGGCCGTGTGTTGAAATTGGCCGTGAGCTTGGTTTGGTTGATTTTTGACTGTGTGGTTACAACCGTGTGACTTGTTTTGGTTGTGTGTGAACGTTTTTGTGGGTTAGCGTTTAGTTACTCGGATTCGGGTCACGTTTACTTGAATTGATTCGGGTTTGAGATGTCGGGTTTTGGATTTTGGTATTGATAAGAATTGGAATTAAGAATGTTGACTCGTTATCGGATTTCCCGACTTGATTACAGATTCAGACGGACGAGCGGGAACCGACAGAGTCGAAGGCAACGAAGCCGGAATTTGGAATTTTCAAGAAAAGAGTTATCGTAGTTAAAGCTCGATAAACTCGTGAGTTTTTTTAAATCGCTTAGTGCGTTTAAATACTCTTGGATTTGATTATGTGATGTATTTCCTGTATTTAAATAAATAATTTATGATTATTTATTTAACAACGTTTAAGAATTTGATTTGATTCGCTTTGGAATTCTCGATTACTTTTTATTCGGATCAATTTATTTGAGACTCATAAGCATGTTATTGGATTTTATTTCGTATTATTCTCGATACGAAAATACGCGAGTCTTGAATAAGTTTGACTTCCGAAAAATCGGAGAATAATGAATTAAATTCTCGAATTCCGAACCGACTCGAATCTAATCCCGACAACGACCATCATCTTTTCAAGTAGTTCGATAACTAACGAAGTTTCAACTTCGGATTCTAGTTCTCTCGACGCTCCAGGACGTGCTAAAGGTCTCGGGAAGCGTGTAAAGCAAAGTGTCCTCCAGAATTCATCGAGTTCTCTGACGAACTATTCCGGGTAAGTGGGATTTAAGTTTGAGGCGTCAAAAGGGGAATGGTGCCTAGTAGCGTAATTGTTTATGTTTATTCGTTTAATCCTAAAACAAAGAGAAACCCTCAGTTAGACAAGATGACCGAATAAGGCTTCGGCCACTAACTAATAAGATAATAAAATGATAGGGTTAAACGGTTAGCGGGTTAAGAACCTTGAAGCCTTTAAAACTATGTTGAGCTTCTGTTATAGGTTTTACCCCTTCGTCCTGATGAGAGGACAACAGGAGGAGGAAAGACGGTGTCCTCCGGATTCAATCCCGAGAGGAACTGTTCTAGGAGAAGGTCCAGCCTCACAGCTGTCGACAACTCCTTCTAATATACTTAAAGAGCCATACAGTGAAATTAATAATGTTAATGACGGGCTTTATCCCGATAAGATCTCCTCCTGTAATAAGATAGACAGGTAGGCTGTAGACAGCTCCTGTAAAACATAACGAACTCTTGTCGGCAATGTAGCGAGTGGCATTCCCGAAGGCCCTTTAATGGGAAGTCGATGGGTGGCTTCAGGTAAGTCGATGGGTGGCTTACCTGTCCTGAAGGAAATATGAACCCTGGATCGACCAGGGATTGGTGAGGGTTTGATTCCCTCTACCAAACGCGCGCTAAGGCCCTCCTACATGTGCTAGTGGATCCCAGACGTTAAAACTTCGGCCTTCTGAGGGCTAGGCTCAAGTTCTCAGAATGGTTTACTCATCTCTCATGAACGGCTGCGGACTGAAGTGTTGATTGGCCAGTCCACTGATGTAAGGCGTCGGTATGAGCGAGATGGATGAGTTTCTAGGAAGACGGTTGTTAGCCGGATTCCTATATGATTATGTGTTTGATTGTTTTATAACAGGGTTCTAAAACTGAATATGTCTATGTTGATTGAATGATATTTTTGTTATCCTGATTGTATGATGGAACTTCTTTATTCTTCTGAATCTATCACCTGCTGTCATCTGCATTTTATCATCTGCAACCATGCATCTCATGTAGTGCTAGGTTAGATATCCTGCTTACTGAGTCGGTGTGACTTACCCCTTAAATCCCTCTCCTTGTAGATAAAGGAAAAGCTCAGGCGAAGCAGGAGTGCTAGTCAAGGTAGATCTCATGACGACCTGTGGCATAGGAAATGTGTTTTTGGGAAATGGGTATCAGGTTTTTGAAAACCGAGCTTATATGCTCGTGAAAGTTTTATATAGTTTTGAAAAACTTTTATTATATCATAACGTTTAGATAATCGGCCCGAACCTCTTTTTACGTTTTGAAACTCGGTTAGCACGATTATGGGCCTGTGCTTATGGATAGCAAGCTAGGGTAGTCCGCATTTTTGTAACTCTTCTAAAAGCGAAAAATTTTACCAGTTTTTAGCGGACTAGCTCTAGAAACCTTTGTTATTCCTTATATGTAAATTAAATTTATTTCCGCTGTTGTTCAATAAACGTTGTGTTAATGACGTTTTAAAATGTTTTATGTTCATTTCGTTTGAAAATATAAATGGTTATGAAAATGTTACGAGAAAGGTCGCGATCCGAGGGCGACGGGTGTCCTGCGGGTTGTGACAAGAGTAGCTAGGTTCCAATTAAGGAAGCTCATACTCATTTGGTGAACTAAAGTAGCTAGGTTCCAATTAAGGAAGCTCCCACTCATTTGGTGAACTAGAGTAGCTAGGTTCCAATTAAGGAATCTCCCACTTAATTAATGAAGTAGAGTAGCTAGGTTCCAATTAAGGAAGCTCCCACTCAATTAATGAAGTATTAGTGGCTAGGATAAAAAATGCTCCCATTAACTCATCAACATCTAACTTTTGTTGTGTCTCTTTATTACCTTTTATTCGCACAAATCATTGTCAAAACAAGGTGGCTTTTCTTTAGATGCTCTCAGAGCTTTAAAGAGTTCTTAAACATATAAACATATTCAGTTACAAGAAATAAAGCAATTAAATGCTTATTAAATTTCTAACAGAGATTTAAGTAATAGAACATTATAACGCTCACTTATAGTG
Organism: Urtica dioica subsp. dioica; assembly: GCF_054948205.1. Classification (NCBI taxonomy): domain Eukaryota; kingdom Viridiplantae; phylum Streptophyta; class Magnoliopsida; order Rosales; family Urticaceae; genus Urtica; species Urtica dioica. The sequence continues at coordinate 6,923,911 of NC_142760.1, read as the reverse complement.
TATGAACGGATCACTAAGTCCTTCACACTCTATAACATCTACCTTTTTAAGCATAAGGCATTCATGCATAAACATTTATCATAAAAACTTCAATTGCATTCCAAGAATCAAAGAGGGGATAATATTCATATGACACAACCATGTGTTCATAACCAAATATAAAACATAATGTAATGTATAATAGAAAAAAATATTCATCTTATCTGAAATAGCCATGTAGGTCACAGTTCAGAAAACCTCAGATGATAACAACACATCAATATGTTCAAGATATCATTCCAAAAGATGAAACTAACAAGAAATTAGATCTTCAGATAGAGCATCAGCTTCTCTACAGCTCGGGCTTGAATCCGACATTGTTTAGCAAGCTCATCAACACTTGGGTGCTCCATCAGATCTACTCCGCAATAAGAGAAAAAGTATGCTCCTGAATAATTATCCTAATAAAAAAATTTAGGATATCTTTAATCATGAATTTTAAGGTGCCACACCAGCATTCTTCTTGTTTTTCACAAGCTCGGCCAAGTACAAAGGACATTGCCTTTTACCAATAACCTTCAGTGTTGTAGTGGTGACATTTACCAACGCTTTTTTGCTTCTTTTCTTTTCCTTTTCCACTCTTCTTGAATTTTTTACGTTCCCTCTTAGCGGGAGCTTTCCCCTTTGAGGTACTAGGTCGTGCCTTAGATGACTCAGTACCAGAACACCAGTTCTTCTTGGTTTTCTGAGATGAACTCTTGTCAGCATAATTTTCGGACCCTTTGCTCTTCCCATGTCGAGTGATAAACTCGAAAGTCTGTAATTCATTCAACAACTGAGATAGTCCATAACTCAACTTATTCATGATATAGTTGGATGTGAACTGTATGAAGTCACTCGAAAGGGAATTCATGATTATTCCCACCTGAGTGACCTCATCCATCTGTGCCCCATGGAGTTCAGCCTCGGTGAAATAGTTAGTCATTTTCATGACATGATCCCTCACCGGTGTTCCCACAGCCATCCTAGTGCTAGTGCACTTGCGAGTGAGCTCTATGCGGTCTTGCTCGCTTTGCATCCTACAGCGAGTCAAGGATTTTCACGTCGATTTCCTTCCCTTCCATTTTTTGTTCGCAAGGCATCAGATATGCTCACGAGCATGTAGGCTACAACTTTGTTGTTGGCCATGACCCACTTGTCATAATCATCCCTTAAGTTCTTAGAGGCATTAGGAGCAGGAAATAGAGGTCTCTCTTCAGTGAGGATAAAGCATATGCTTTCACTCACCAGCACGATGTTACCAGTGCGAACGTCTTTTGACAACAAGGCCATAATAGGGTTCGACATGATTACTACAATTTTATAACAGCAATTATTAGCAATATGAAAAGAAACAACTATAAAAAAGTTTAGGATATAAAAACATAATGCACAAGCACGGGGAAAAATACTAACCTCTAAAAAGATCCAGTTTTTATGTTCCATGGTAATTCACCAATAACCACAATCTGTTTCACTAAGGTGACGTAACGGAGTGCACCCAACAAAAATGAGGATCATCTCAGATTAGTAAAACAATCGTGGTTCATGCACATTCATAACTATGCTTAACTAACTACCAATTTTATAGGAATCGTTGATCATATGAGACAACCACTGGTCATCTCATACTTGAGTTGACCCAACATTTCAGCAGACAAAGCTTAGGCCGTGTGTGCTAGGGAAGCCTAGGTCAGAAACGAGATCCACTTCTCTACCTATCGTCAGAAACACAACGTTGGTATTGGAATGCGCTTACACCTTCCGAAGGGAATGGACCGCCACGTCTAAAAGACTGCCGGTCACGTGGCGAGCAATGTTGGAATTGATCTAGGGTTAAGAAAAGATTTAACACTTCTAGCAAGCGGCAGAAAATAAAAATTTTCTTTAAACAAGTAAAACGATTTTTACTAACCTAGACAAAGAGCAAGCACATGTTATTATTAAAAACTTTCCAAGAGCGATTACACGTTTACTAATCTTTATGAAGCTTGATCGTTGAGAAGCTTGTGGAGGTCGAATCGCTCGTCTCCCCACGCAGCTCGTCTTTCTTCTTTATTCGGGAACTCGAGTAACCACGAAAGTTTCTATCACATAAATCACTCGAGGTAAGAAGGAATAAGTGTGTGGGCACTTTTAAACACACCGACTCAAGAACAAGTCTTAGAGTCGAAGAGCTAAAACAAACGCTAGGTCAAATGTAGACCTAGGTGCCAAAACAAAAAATGAAAAAGGTAGAGAGAGGGGGGGCAGCCACTTAGTCTAGAGCGAGAAGCTGTCAATCTCTAAAACTTTTGGGATGAGAAACAATGAGAATGATGGCTCTATTTATAGGAGAATGATTACCTTCAAAAGGTAGTTTCATTTTCTCTATGGAATATCACATATTCATGAGAAAATATTTTGCCTCTCTTTCTCTAATATGGACGTCCAAGACATGTCATGCAAGTCCTTGGATTTGTTTCCTCATTTGTTCTCTATTAGTTGGCCGAATTCTTCTATGCTTCTAGAAGCAAATATGTTTCCTCTTTTTCTTTTGGAAAGTATCTGCATACATTAATGCACAAAATAATCTCTCTTTCTCTTGCTTAGGTTGGATGAATTCTATGGCTTCTAGAACATGCTTCTAGATGTTTCTCTATTTGTTCATGACAACATAAGAAAAGCCCATTATGAATTTTCAAGTAAAATTCCATGAAATGAAATTAATCCTCAAGGCCCAAATAACTTATTATGGCCGTGTGAAACAATTTGTTATCATCATATGACAATGTCAAAAAACTTATTTATTAGCATTCATTCCATCCTATGTCCAAAAAGACAAAAATACCCTTTAGACAATTTTCGTAAAACTTGTCTTGTTCTTGTTTTGACTTAGCTTCTAGTTTAAATAATCCTACTCAAAATGACTTGTGACAGTGACCTCCTGGATCCAAATGAACAAAGCTTGAGCTAACATACTTGGACTCAAAAGTTCACAAACCTTTTCCAAGTTTAGCTTAATGTCAATTGACTCTACTAAAGAGTTGACACTGAGAATCTCTCGGTTCAAATAAATTTATTTTCTACTCAAGAATTCAACTTAATTGTGATGAGTGGATCCTTTGAATATTATCTATGTTTACCCTTCATGAATATCATCTGTTAGATGGGATTTACAAAATTATCATTTTACCCTCCTTTGTCTCTTGTGAATAAGTTAGAAATAATGTATTTACGAGGAGCTAACAAGTCACATTGATTCATCCAAAAGAGTCAAGACTCAATTTGGACACTGGTCAGTTCATTTATTCAGATTCCAAGGAACAAAGCATGAGGTGATATACATTGCGTTTCAGCAATCTTGTACATGAATTCCATATCTATGAGATCTTCACAATGTTACTCATGACATCTTCATAACTTAGTACTTCGCCAATAGGTCCTGTTAAGAATCACGTAGTGAATTCGAACTCTGATTTTCTCAAATGAGAATACGTAAGCTATGAAATGACATGTCTCATTTCAAGATTGAGGTAAGCATGATGCAATTCATACGTAGTGACTTTGAGACATAAGAGTGTTGGAATTGTTCTAGGGTTAAGAAAACATTTAATGCTTCGAGCAAGCGGCAAAATTTAAAAATTTTCTTTAAAAAAAGTAAAACGTTTTTACTAACCTAGACAAAGAGCAAGTAATATAAATTAAAACTATTAATGAGAATTATTTGTTTACTAACCTTTGAGAAGCTTGAACGTTGAGAAGCCTTAGGAAGGTTGAAACGTTCGTCACCCTACGCAGCACATCTCTCTTCTTTCCTCGGGAACTCGAGAAACCACGAAAGTTTCTATCACAATAATCACTCGAGAAAGAAAGGAATTAGTGTGTGGGCACTTTTAAACACGACGACTCAAGAACGAGTTTAAGAGTCGAAGAGCTAAAACACTAGGTCAAATGTGGACCTAGGTGCCAAAACAAAACGAAAGAAAACTAGAGACAGAGAGGGAGAGGGGGCGGCCAAGGGTTCTAGAGAGAGAAGCTCTCGATCTCTAAAACTTTGGAATGAATACAATGAAGGGAATGAGGGCTCTATTTATAGGAGAGGGATTACCTTCAACAAGGTAGTTTCCTCTTCTATAGAATATCACATATTCATAACCAAAATTTTCTCTCCTTCCCTTCAAGTCACACGGCCAAATAAGGCTTCTAGACGCCTTGGATTTGTTTCCTCTTTTCTTCTCCCTCTTGCTTTGCCGAATTCCTCTTTTCCTCATAGATGGAATTTGTTTCCTCTATTTCTTTTGGCAAGTATCTTCATACATTAATGCACAAAATAATCTCTCTTTTTTCTATCTATGTTGGGCGGCCAAAAGAATCTAGAAGGAGCTTCTAGATGTTTCTTCATTTGTTCATGACAACATAAGAAAGACCCATTAAGAATTTTGAAGTAAAATTCTATGAAATGAAATTAATCCACAAGGCCCAAATTATTCAACTTGGTCGAGTGGTTTAAGTCATCATATGACAAGGTCAAAAAATTTATTGACATTCATTTCATCTTATGTCTAAAAAGACAAAATTACCCTTTAGACAATTTTCGTAAAACTTGTCTCGTTATTGTTTTGACTTAGCTTCTAGTTTAACTATTCTTACTCGATATGATTTGTGATAGTGACCTCATGGATCCAAATGAACAAAGCTTGAGCTAAAATACTTGGACTCAAAAGTTCACAAACCTTTTCCAAGTTTAGCTTAATGTCAACTGACTCCACTAAAGAGTTGACACTGAGAATCTCTCGGTTCAAATGAATTTATTTTCTACTCAAGAATTCAACTAAATTATGATGAGTGGATCCACTGAATATTATCTATGTTTACCCTTCATGAATATCATCAGCTAGTCGGGATTTACAAAATTACCATTTTACCATTCTAGCTGTAATTTCCTCAACTCCTTTGTCGCTTGTGAATAAGTCTGAAACAATGTATTGCCGAGGAGCTAACAAGTCACATTGTTTCATCCAAAAGAGTCACGACTCAATTTGGGCACTGGCTAGTTCATTTATTCACATTACAAGGAACAAAGCATGAGGTGATATACATTGCATTTCAGCAATCTTGTACATGAATTCCATATCTATGAGATCTTCACAATGTTACTCATGACATCTTCATAACTTAGTACTTCACCAATAGGTCCTGTTAAGAATCACGTAGTGAATCCGAACTCTGACTATCTCAAATGAGAATACGTAAGCTATGAAATGACATGTCTCATTTCAAGATTGAGGTAAGCATGATGCAATTCATACGTAGTGACCTCGAGACATAAGAGGTTAAATGGTTTGTTCTTATCTTGTCTCTAGAAGTGCACTGGTCAATTCAGCACCTTCAGAAGATACATAGAAGAACTATAGAGTCTCTAACTCTCAATGTCTCATAACCAGACATCATAGATTCTCCTAACAATCGTACTGAGATCAATAGTCCTTTGATCCTTAGATTGTGAATATATTGTTTAAGCAAACCATGAAGAGTTTGTTCATGCAAATCTACATTTGTCTCTTCATATGTTGTTATGTTTGTTTACGTAGTAAAGACTAAGGTTTTATCATAAAGCATCAAACATACAAGGAAGAATGAATGAACGTTTCAACTTTTATTAATTAATAAGAAGTTACAAGTAAGAGTCTTCGTGAGACTTTATTACATCAAATGTACATAAGTAAAGACTACAACTCTTCTTGTGGGCACCATTTACAACAGATAGGTTAAATGGTTTGTTCTTATTCTGTCTCTAGAAGTGCACTGGTCAATTCAGTACCTTTAGAAGATACCTAGAAGAACTATAGAGTCTCCAATGCTCTGTGCCCCATAACCAGACATCATAGATTCTCATAACAGTCATACAAAGATGAATAGTCCTTTGATCCTTAGATTGCGAATATGCAGTTTTAAACAAACCATGAAGAGTTTGTTCATGCAAATCTACATTTGTCTCTTCATATGTTGTTAGGTTTGTTTAAGGACTAAAGACTATAGATTATTATAAAGCTTCAAATAGACAAGGAAGAATGAATGAATGTTTCAACTTTTATTAATGATTCAGCAGTTACAAGCAAGAGTCTTCATGAGACTTTATTACATCAAATGTAGATAAGTAAAGACTACTACTCTTCTTGTAGGCATCATTAACAACAAACTCCCACTTGACTCAAAGAAGATATGAGTAGTCCTTCATGCCTAATCCTTCCCGATGCTGTCGAAGACCTTGTTTGCTAGGGCCTTGGTGAATGGATCTGCCAGGTTGTCCATCGATGAGATCTTATTCACCTCCATGTCTCCGCGTTGCACGATCTCTCGAATCAAATGGTATTTCATCTCAATATGCTTAGAGTGCTTATGGCTTCGAGGTTCCTTTGAGTTAGCGACAACCCCACTGTTATCCCAATAAAGGGTCTTGGGCTCGTCGACGTTTGGAATGACTTCCAAATACTTAAGGAGTTTTCTAAGCCATACAGCCTCTTTGGATGCTTCACAAGCAGCCACATATTCTTCTTCCATTGTGGAGTCAGCAATGCAAGATTGCTTAATACTCCTCTACACAACAGCTCCACCATTAAGGATGAACACAGATCCCGAAGTGGATTTCCTGGAATCCTTATCCGCTTGAAAATTAGAGTCGGTATATCCCGACATAGTTAGGTCAGTACCTGAATATGTAAGCATCAAGTTCTTAGTCCTTCGAAAATACTTAAGAACATGCTTAACAGCAATCCAGTGCTCGGGTCCAGGGTTGGATTGAAAATGGGTTATTACGCCAACTGCGAAGCAGATATCAAGTCTAGTGCAGAGCATAGCATACATGAGACTTCCTACGGCTGAGGCGTAAGGAATTTTTCTCATGTTCTCAATCTCTTGTGCAGTCTTGGGAGACTGGTCCTTAGAGAGTGAGACTCCATGACTAAAGGAGGTTTGGCCCTTCTTGGAGTCTTTCATCGAGAAGCGACCCATCACCTTATCAATATAAGATGCTTGAGAGAGCGACAAAGTCCGGTTCTTCCGATCTCAAAAGATTTGGATCCCCGGAATGTACGCGGCTTCTCCTAGATCTTTTATATCGAATTGCTTTGCCAGCCAGATCTTAACCTCAGATAACCTATCCACACCATTACCTATGAGTAATATATCATCGACATACAATACCAGAAACACAACTTTGCCTTCGTGTATTAACTTGTAAACACATGGCTCATCTATTGACTTCTCAAAACCAAAGCTCTTCACAGTTTCATCGAATCTAATATTCCATGATCTAGATGCTTGCTTTAATATATAAATGGACTTAAGCAACTCACAAACCTTGGTCTCTTGACCTTCTTCCACGAAACCATCTGGTTGAACCATATAAATGAGCTCGTCAAGAGTGCCATTCAAGAAGGTAGTCTTGAAATCCATTTGCCAAATTTCATAATCAAGAGCTGCAGCTATGGACAGAAGTATGCGGATGGATTTAAGCATCACGACTGGTGAGAAGGTTTCTTCATAGTCAATCCATTATTTTTTGGTATAACCCTTAGCCACTAGTCATGTTTTGAACGTCTCGACGTTCCCATCCGGACCCCTTTTCTTCTTGTATATCCACTTACACCCTACAGGTTTAATCCCTTCGGGAAGGTCTACAAGTTTCCAGACTTTGTTGACATACATCGAGTGCATTTCAACTTTCATGGTGTCAAACCAAAGGTTTGATTCAGAACCAGCCATTGCATGGCGGCAGGAAACAAGGTCATCCATGTCAGAGACGGCTACGAGAGTATCTCTGTAAGACATGTACCTGTCAGGCTTTTGAGTAGCCCTCCCACTACGTCGAAAGTACTACTTGACGAGATATTTATGAGTTTGGTTGTGTTTCAGTTGGGGTAAGAACAGTTCTTACAGATGAGGTAGAAGCTTCCTCACCCAACTTTTCTTCAAGCACAATTTTACTTCTAGGTTTTACATCTTTCATGAAGTCCTCCTCAAGGAAATGAGCGTTCTTGCTAACGAAAGTCTTGTCGTCCTCGGGACTATAGAATGTGAAACCTTTGGTTTCCTTTGGATATCCAACGAACATATACAATTTTAGCCTACTAGCCAACTTGCTAGTCTTTTGCCTTAGCACATGTGTAGGGCAATCCTGAATTCAGATGTGGCCTAGATTTATGGCCAGTCCATTGTTCATAAGGAGTATTAGGAACCGTTTTAGACGAAACTTGGTTTAGAATGTAGGCTGTTCTTTCGAGGACATATCGTCAAAAGGAAAGAGGGAGTGACGAGTAACTCATCATTGATCTAACCATCTCCATAAGATTTCTGTTCCTTCTCCCTTAAACTACGTTTTGTTGAGGTGTGCCAGGTGTTGTAAGCTGAGAAGCGACACCTTCTTCTTTAAGAAAGTCATCGAACTCTCCAGACATATACTCACCACCTCGATCAGATCGAAGAGTTTTGATCTGTTTGCCAGTTTGCTTTTCCACTAAAGCCCGAAAGACCTTAAATACGTTAAAGGTCTCCGATTTGTGTTTGAGCAAATAGACAAAACCGTATCTTGAGTAGTCATCGGTGAAGGTAAAGAAGTATTCATATCCTCCCCGTACCTGTGTGCTGAGCGGACCACATACATCAGAATGTACAAGTTCCAGCAGCTCAGTGGCTCTTCGACCCTTAGCTGAGAAAGGTCGCTTAGTCATTTTTCCTTCTATACAAGATTCACAAGTAGGTAGTGAACCTATTGCAGAGGCTTGGAGTGGACCATCACTCACAAGTCTCTTATTCCTGTCTAGACTGATATGACCAAGTCTTTAGTTCCAGAGATATGTTGATTTTATTAGATCAGAGGAATCAGAAAGTTTGATCCTCTTTGGCTCCCTAACTAGATCATTATCTATTTCAGTGTCTAAAAGAGAAGGTTGTGTAGGATAAATGTAAAAGAGCATTCTTCATACATGCATCAGTGGCAAAAGAATTATCAGAAAACGAAATACCAATTCCATTCTCAATGAACTTTAAACAATAATCTTGCTCACGAAGACGAGCTACAGATATTAAGTTCTTCCCAAAGGAATGAATGAAATAAACATTATTTAAGTTTAAAGTACGGTCTTCGAAAGAGAGCATCACAGATCCCACAGCCTTCGCAGACACCAAGCTCCCATCACCCCATTTGAAGCAGAAGTCGCCTTCCTTTAAGCTTTTGGTTTTCTTGAAACCAGTTAAGGAACAACAAATATGGTTAGTTGCAGTGGAGTCAAGAATCCACGTTGATACATTATCAGCTACTAAACATACTTCGGTAATAAGTACATTTACCATTTTCCTTTGCTTTGAGGTAGGCATGACAATTCTTCTTCTCGGCCTTATGAGGTTTCTTCTTAGATTTAGAGGCGGAGGCTTTGTGCTCAGTAGCAAGTGCCTCTCCTTGATTCCTCTTTTTCTTAGTGAGACCTTCAGCAGTGTGATGCTCCTTCATAAGCCCGGTAACAGTGTACTCTAGCTTGTTCATGGAGTAGTTCAGCTTGAAGGTATCGAAAGATTTGGGGAGAGTTTCCAATATCATGTCTATTTTGGTCTCCCCATCAATTTCAGCTCTTAGGATTTCTATCTCATTCAGGTAACTAATGATCAGCATCATATGGTCCCTGACATGAGTCCTAGCCTTCATGCAACAGTTCATAAACTGTCTGACTGCTTGTTGTCTGGCCTGCCGCCCTTGCCCTCCAAACATCTCATGGAGATTGTAGAGCATATTGGCGGCTGTCTCAATGTCACGATGTTGCTGTTGCAGCACATTGTTCATAGATGCTAAGATATAGCACCTCGCAATCTCATCAGAGCGGAGCTAGGATGCCAAGGTGTCTTTGTCCTCTTGAGTCGAATCATCATTCGTCTAAGGACGACACGGGGTGGTGAGTACCCATTTGTGCTTGTTAATTGTAAGGATGATGTCGAGGTTACGTTTCCAATCTACATAGTTTTCGGTTTCTAGTTTCTTTGAGGAAATGATGATTGAGAGAGGTTTGAGAGACATCTTGCTGAAGTTAAGTTGAAACAAGTTTATGATTAGTCTTTTTGTTTAGGATTTAAGTTTGTTTAAATTTTTAGCATGGACAAGACAGGAAAAATCCAAAGGTGTTATGAACGAAATGACACTTTACTCCTTCGATGGAAGGCCGCAACGAGTCTCCTTTCATAAGTAAATGACTCATCGTTAATGCATAGCCAAGATGTCAATACATCATATTTGACTAGCCACCTTATAAAAAAGTTTGATCACTCACATCCTTTCGCAGAGCCTAGAGGGACGATTACTAGGGATGGAGTCTAAGTGTGTAACCAATCACTTAGTCTAAAAGATCGACTTTGAAAAACAATCCACCGAGGGGAGGCCTTGTCTCATTGTCTCACTCTCGGACGTAGCTCATTGAGCAATGATCAGAGCAAAGCGCCGTTGAGTACTCTCATTTAAGAGAGGGCCACGAGGGTGACTCTTAGTCTAACGACAATTACACTTTTCATTAGTGTTGGGGATCGTGGGTTGTAAACAACAAGTATAACCATCCCACTTAGTTTTTAGAAAAGGCACATCGTCTCTAATACATTTCGGAAACATGCTTTCCTAGTGCTTAGAGAGATAGAGTGGACTTCTAGAAAGGAATCCTAGATCTTCATGTTCAAGGAAGAGTAGTGTTAGTGCATAAAGGTACAAGGTAAATGCTCGCACATTTTCCTATTTTCTATTCCGGAAAGTGCATGAGTGAAGTGTGAACTTCAACTGACTCGAACACTCGAAAGTTTGAGATTACACATCTTTATTTTTTCGGCGCGTCTTCGAGGAGACCTCCCACTCAAATTTTCAAGAGCATATAGCTTTTGAACATATATGGTATGGATATAGTTTTGAAAACATTTTGAAAACTTATTTGATTTGGATGAAAAAATATTTTCAAGTTTGAAAGTGAAAACAGTTTTTCAAAATTCAAACTAGTTTTGTAAAAATTCAATTTCAATTAAATTTTCAAAAATCAAAACATTTTAATCTTTCACATTATATTTATTATCTTATGAAAAACAATTTTTCTCAAGGAAATTTTATCATTACAGTTCTATAACTCATGGAGTGGCGTCCGAAATCCGGAATTCAAAAATTCTAAAAAACTGGACTTTCGGAATAGCCGCGCACCTCAGAGTAAAATCGCCATAATAGGCGTTACGACATCCTTTTGACCTAAAACAATTACATTGGAAAGAGGACAAACAGACCTCTAATTTGATTCAAAAATCATTAAATTTTGAATTCTGAGCATAGAGTTATGCCACTTTTACCGTGAGTTTTTCTCGAGCTCGAAGAAAACTGGAAATAATTAAAGTTCGGACTTGAGTGCAAAAGAATCGAGTATAACGAAACGTTTTAGAGAGTTGTTAAATCTTTTATATGTGTTTTATTAACATGGTAATAACATAGTATAAAAGTAAATAACAACAAACATAAAACGAATTGAGTAAATAAACGAAACTAGCAAGACAATGTAACTAGTCATTTAATTATCCGAAATTTCTCAAACTTTAAAAACACGTGTTTCATTATGAAAAATTAAAAACTTTTAGAACTGATTCTAATGTGTTTTAATAACATCCCAAGGTCATAGAATATCAACATGATTTTTAATTTAAAGGCATGAACAATAAATTAAAAAAAATCTAAAAAAACAATTCTAACTTATCAAAAAACGAGTAATGTTTCGAAAACGGTTTTCAAGGTCATAGTTTTAATCACATGTACATGCTTATCTTTGACCATAGCTCTGATACCATTTGTCAGAATTGATCTAGGGTTAAAAAAAGATTTAACGCTTCTAGCAAGCGGCAGAAAAAAAAAATTCTTTAAACAAGTAAAACGATTTTTACTAACCTAGACAAAGAGCAAGCACATGTTATTATTAAAAACTATCCAAGAGCGATTACACGTTTACTAATCTTTATGAAGTTTGATCGTTGAGAAGCTTGTGGAGGTTGAATCGCTCGTCTCCCCACACAGCTCGTCTTTCTTCGTTTTTCGGGAACTCGAGTAACCACGAAAGTTTCTATCACATAAATCACTCGAGGTAAGAAGGAATAAGTGTGTGGGCACTTTTAAACACAACGACTCAAGAACATGTCTTAGAGTCGAAGAGCTAAAACAAATGCAAGGTCAAATGTGGACCTAGGTGCCAAAACAAAAAACGAAAAAGGGTAGAGAGAGAGAGAGAGAGAGAGGGCGGCCACTTAGTCTAGAGAGAGAAGCTCTCAATCTCTAAAACTTTTGGGATGAGAAACAATGAGAATGATGGCTCTATTTATAGGAGAAGGATTACCTTCAAAAGGTAGTTTCATTTTCTCTATGGAATATCACATATTCATGAGCAAATATTTTGCCTCTCTTTCTCCCATATGGACGTCCAAGACATGTTATGCAAGTCCTTGTATTTGTTTCCTCATTTGTTCTCTCTTAGTTGGCCGAATTCTTCTATGCTTCTAGAAGCAAATTTGTTTCCTCTTCTTCTTTTGGAAAGTATCTTCATACATTAATGCACAAAATAATCTCTCTTTCTCTTGCTTAGGTTGGACGAATTCTATGGCTTCAAGAACATGCTTCTAGATGTTTCTCTATTTGTTCATGACAACATAAGAAAAGCCCATTAAGAATTTTGAAGTAAAATTCCATGAAATGAAATTAATCCTCAAGGCCCAAATAACCTATTATGGCTGTGTGAAATAATTTGTTCTCATCATATGACAATGTCAAAAAACTTATTTATTGACATTCATTCCATCCTATGTCCAAAAAGACAAAAATACCCTTTAGACAATTTTCGTAAAACTTATCTTGTTCTTGTTTTGACTTAGCTTCTAGTTTAACTAATCCTACTCAAAATGACTTGTGACAGTGACCCCATGGATCCAAATGAACAAAGCTTGAGCTAACATACTTGGACTCGAAAGTAAACAAACCTTTTCCAAGTTTAGCTTAATGTCAGCTGACTCCACTAAAGAGTTGACACTGAGAATCTCTCGGTTCAAATGAATTTATTTTCTACTCAAGAATTCAACTTAATTGTTATGAGTGGATCCACTGAATATTATCTATGTTTACCCTTCATGAATATCATCAGCTAGATGGGATTTACAAAATTACTATTTTACTCTTCTAGCTGTTATTTCCTCAACTCCTTTGTCACTTGTAAATAAGTTAGAAACAATGTATTGACGAGGAGCTAAGAAGTTACATTGATTCCTCTAAAAGAGTCAAGACAGAATTTGGACACTGGCCAGTTCATTTATTCACATTCCAAGGAACAAAGCATGAGGTGATATACATTGCATTTCAGCAATCTTGTACATGAATTCCATATCTATGAGATCTTCACAAAGTTACTCATGACATCTTCATAACTTAGTACTTCACCAATAGGTCCTGTTAAGAATCACATAACGAATCCGAACTCTGACTTTCTCAAATGAGAATACGTAAGCTATGAAATGGCATCTATCATTTCAGGATTGAGGTAAGCATGACGTAATTCATACGTAGTGACTTCGAGACACAAGAGGTTAAATGGTTTGTTCTTATCCTGTCTCTAGAAGTGCACTGGTCAATTCGAAACCTTCAGAAGATACCTAAAAGAACTATAGAGTCTCCAACTCTCTATACCCCATAACCAGACATCATAGATTCTCCTAACAATCGTATAGAGATCAATAGTCATTTGATCCTTAGATTGCGAATATGCAGTTTTAAGCAAACCATGAAGCGTTTGTTCATGAAAATTTACATTTGTCTTTTCATATGTTGTTAGGTTTGTTTAAGGACTAAAGACTATAGATTATCATAAAGCTTCAAACAGACAAGGAAGAATGAATGAACGTTTCGACTTTTATTAATGATTCAGCAGTTACAAGCAAGAGCCTTCGTGAGACTTTATTACATCAAATGTACATAAGTAAAGACTACTACTCTTCTTTTGGGCACCATTGATAACAAGCAAGACCACCCTCACAGTGTTGTGTTAATGTTGGAGACCTTACAAACTCAATATACTTTTAGTATTTTAATTTTCCTAGAATTAACATTAATCTAGGTGCTCCACTTGATTAAAAACTCAAGTAGTTCTAAGTTACCCTTAAAAAACAGAAGTTTCGAGATAGCGTAGTTATCAGGAATTTCGTGACATTCTAATCTTGATTATACTAATACTATTCCATCACGGAAAAGCTTCCAGTTGGGAGGGAAGGCATCGTCTTTTATTAACCCCCCAACTTATCCTCTTATCGGCTTGGTGACAAAGCTTTATGATTCGTTCAACTCATTTATTAATTAATTATCCTAATCATATTCGATAATTTCAAATGAATGAAAACTCATGATAACCCACGACACAAGATCTAAGTTATATCAAGCATGGCAAAGCAATTAAATAAACAAGCATAATAAGCAAGCATGCTTTGATTCGGTTTGATCTATCCAATTTGACTCTTTATAAATAAAAAAAGAGATGAACCCAGTATCGAATTGGTTCAAGGATAAGTTATGGGCCTATATCTATGTCATAAAAATAAATCAATATCAAACCATTTAAATTAATCACACGTACGAATCAATTAATAAATTAAATCATCTAGCTCCGATACCACTTGTTGGAGAAACAGAGGTGGTATCGGACACGAATAGTCGCTCCGATACCACATGTTGGTGACGCACTAGTGGTATCAGACACGAACAATCGTTCTGATACTACTTGTTGGTGAACAACCGAATGGTGTCGGACACGAACAATCGCTCCAATACCACTTGTTGGTGAAACACGTAGGATATCAGACACGAACAATCGCTCTAATATTAATTTTTGTAATTACAGAAGTGTAATCAGACACGAACAATCGCTCTAATACTACTTGTAAGGAAACGAGGGGAGTATCGGACACGAACATTCGCTCCGATAACTCGTCGGGATTATGTGCTCACCTTGATAACCATATAACTTGCGGAATAAATTAATTACACTAACAAGAGCTAATTAAAAGGATGGTTATCTAACAAGATCTAGATTTACTTTATTAACTAAATAATGAAAGAATTTAATCATGTCAAGCAATCAATAAGATCAAAGAACAAGGTTCGTAGAGAACTTACGGATTGGGCTCACGAACAGAATCTTCTAGCTTTCACAATCCGTTTTCAAACGCCTTGAGCTTCTTCTTCAAGCTTTAAGATACTCGTCATTGAACGCATTGATCTCCTTCGTCAAGCTTTCAAATCCTCGTACTTGAACGCCTTGATCTACTTCTTCAAGCTTCTAGATCCACGTACTCCTCTTGATGACACCGTAGTCTTCCGAAACGTAATCTCGGGACGAATTAAGAAATACGGCGTTGGACCACACTCTTTAATCCCACACGACCAAGAAACAAATATTATTTCCGATGTTTCGGGTGCGATGAGTCGGGTCACCAACACGCTAATTTCCCGAAGAATCAGAAACCAGGGTTGTTCATGGAAGAATTGCAAGGGGATCTTTTTGGCGAGCCCAACTACGACGATGAAGATCCCATCAACAATGAAGACGAAGTAATTGAGGAAGTAATTGGTGACATTGGCCAATCCCTAGTCATACGGCGCAATTTTCTCAAGCCTCAGAGTCGGGATGATGAGTGGCTCCGCAATAACATATTTCAGTCATCGTGCACCATTGGTAACAAAATCTATCGGTTTTTCATTGATTCTAGAAGCTGCGAGAATGTGGTCGTTGAAAAGGTGGTCAAGAAGGTGGGCTTGCATACAGAGAAGCCCCAAAACCGTACAAGTTGGCATGGCTTCAGACCGGCACCGAAGTTACCGTTTCGCAACATGTCTTAGTGAGTTTTTCCATTGGCAACACATATCAAGATGAATTTTTATGTGATGTTGTTAGCATGGATGCTTGTCACTTGCTGCTTGGTAGGCCTTGGCAATATGACCGTCATTCCACACACGATGGCCTTTCCAATACCAATAGCTTTTTACTCGGAGGCAAGAAGATTGTTCTGTTGTCGTCCAACCCAGCCACGACACGTCGTACCATAACCAACCTAGTGTCACGTTCCATATTTGAAGAAGAGATCGCTACTTCTGGTGTCGTGTATGTACTTATTGGGAAACAGGTAGAAAAAGAGACCAATGTCCCCGATTTGGTCAAGCCACTCCTTGCTGAGTTCCATGATGTATTCCCCGATGAATTACCATCTCACTTGTCACCATTACGTGACATCCAACATCGCATTGACCTAATCCCAGAGGCAATACATCCTAATCGAACTCACTACCGCATGAGCCCAACCAAGCACAAAGAACTTCGCTGACAAGTCGAGGAACTCCTTGCCAAGGGCCACATCCGGGAAAGTCTCAGCCCATGTGCCGTCCCAGCATTGCTCATCCCAAAGAAGGATGGAATGTTGCGTACGTGCGTCGATATTCACGCCACCATGAAAATCACAGTACGGTACCGATTTCTGATTTTGCGCCTCAATGATCTGCTCGACCAATTACGCGGCGCGATCGTGTTCAGTAAATTAGACTTGAAGAATGGATACCATCATATTCGAATTCACCCTGGAGATGAATGGAAAACAGCGTTCAAGATGATAGTTTTGGCATTGGTGCCCATAAGAAGAGTAATAGTTGATGCTTATATGCATTTGATGCAATAAAGTCTCACGAAGACTCTTGCTTGTAACTGCTGAATAATTAATAAAAAGTTGAAACTTTCATTCATTCTTCCTTGTTTATTTGAAGCTTTATGATAAACCTTGGCCTTTAGTCCTTAAACAAACCTAACAAAAAATGGAGAGTCAAATACAGATTTGCATGAACAAACTCTTCATGGTTTGCTTAAAACAACATATTCACAATCTAAGGATCAAAGGGCTATTGATATCAGTATGATTGTTAGGAGAACCTATGATGTCTGGTTATGAGACATAGAGACTTGAAGACTCTATAGTTCTTCCTAGACACCTTATGAAGATACTTAATTGCCCAGTGCACTTCTAGAGACAGTATTGATGTCAATGGTGCCCACAAGAAGAGTTATAATCTTTATATTATGCACTTGATGTAATAAAGTCTCATGAAGACTCTTGCTTGTAATTGCTTATTCATTAATAAAAAGTTGAAACGTTCATTCAATCTTCCTTGTTTGAAGCTTTATGATAAAACCTTAGTCTTTAGTCCATAAACAAACTAAACAACTTACGAAGAGACAAATGTAGATTTGCATGAACAAACTCTTCGTAGTTTGCTTAAAACGATATATTCGCAATCTAAGGGTCAAAGGACTATTGACCCCAGTATGATTGTTAGAAGAATCTATGATGTCTGGTTATGCGGCATTGAGAGTTGGAGACTCTATAGTTCTTCTAGGTATCTTCCGAAGGTACTGAATTGACCAGTGCACTTCTAGAGACAAGATAAGAACAAACCATTTAACCTCTTATGTCTCGAAGTCACTATGTATGAATTGCATCGTGCTTACCTTAATCCTGAAATGAGACATGTCATTTCACACCTTAGTATTCTCATTTGAGAAAGTCAGAGCTCGGAATCACTATGTGATTCCGAACAAGGCCTATTGGTGAAGTACTAAGTTGTGAGTATGTCATGAGTAACTTTGTGAAGTTCTCATAGATATGGAATTCATGTACAAGATTGCTGAAATGCAATGTATGTCACCTCATGCTTTGTTCCTTGGAGTGTGAATAAATGAACTGGCCAGGGTCCAAATTGAGTCTTGACTCTTTTGGATGAAACAATGTGACTTGTTAGCTCCTCGTCAATACATTGTTTCTAACTTATTCACAAGTGACAAAGGAGTTGAGGAAATAACAGCTAGAAGGGTAAAATGGTAATTTAGTAAATCCCGACTAGCTAATGATATTCATGAAGGGTAAACATAGATAATATTCAGTGGATCCGCTCATCATAATTAGGTTGAATTCTTGAGTAGAAAATAAATTCATTTGAACCGAGAGATTTTCAGTGTCAACTCTTTAGTGGAGTCAGTTGACATTACGCTAAACTTGAAAAATGTTTGTGAACTTTTGAGTCCAAGTATTTAGCTCAAGCTTTGTTCATTTAGATCCATGAGGTCACTGTCACAAATCACATCGAATAGGAATAGTTAAACTGGAAGCTAAGTCAAAAGAAGAACGAAAAATAGTCAAAAGGGTATTTTTGTCTTTTGAGACAAAGGATGAAATGAATGTCCATAAATTTTTTGACAAGTTCATTTGATGACTTAATGTCACTCGGCCATGACTTGATCATTGGGCCTTGTGAATTAATTTCATTTCATATGAATTTTATTGAAAATTCTTAATGGGCATTTCTCATGTTGTCATGAACAAATGAAGAAGCTTCTAGAAGCTCTTTCTAGAATGAGTTTGGGCGCCTACCCTATAGAGAAATAGGAGAGATTATTTTGTGCATAAATGTATCAAGATACTTGCCAAAAGAAAAAGAGGAAACAAATTTGCATATGGATGCATAAGGGATTCGGCCAAGAGAGAGACAAGGCATGGCAAGGAACAAAAAAGGAAACAAATCCAAGGCTTAATGAAGCCTATGTTGGCCGAGTGTCTCAAGAGAAAAAAGGGGAAATTGGCTCATGAATATGTGATATTCTATAGAAGAGGAAACTACCTTATTGAAGGTGAGACCTCTCCTATAAATAGGAGCCCATTTTCTTCACAATTCATTCATTCCAAGTTTTAGAGATTTGAGAGACTCTCTCTCTAGAACCTTGGCCGATCCTCTCTCTCTCTCTCTCTCTCTCTCTCTCTTCAATTTCGTTTTATTGTTTTGGCACCTAGGTCCTCATTTGACCTAGAGTTTAGCTCTGCGACTTCAAGACTTGTTCTTAAGTCGTAGTGTTTAAAAGTGCCCACTCACTGATTCCTTTATTTCGAGTGATTTAGTGATAGAAACTTTCGTGGTTGCTCGAGGTGCCGAGGAAAGAAAGAGAGACGTGCTGCGAGGGGAGACGAGCGTTGCAAACTTTCCAAAAGCTTCTCAAAGTTCAAGCTTCAAGAAAGGTTAGTAAACTTCTTAGCTCATAATAGTTTTTATTTATATGTACTTGCTCTTTGTCTAGGTTAGTAAAAAACTGTTTTTACTTGAAAAGAAATTTTTTAAAATTCCGCCGCTTTGCGAAGCGTTAAACTTTTTCTTAAACCCTAGATCAATTCCAACAAGTATAAGAACAAACCATTTACCCTCTTCTGTCTCAAAGTCACTATGTATGAATTGCATCATGCTTACCTCAATCCTGAAATGAGACATGTCATTTCATAGCTTACATACTCTCATTTGAGAAAAATAGAGTTCTAGATTCACTATGTGATATAGACAAGACCTATTGATGAAGTACTAAGTTATGAAGATGTCATGAACAACTTTGTGAAGATCTCATAGATATGGAATTCATGTACTAGATTGCTTAAATGCAATGTATATCACCTCATGCTTTGTTTCTTGGAATGTGAATAAATGATCTGGCCAATGTCCAAATTGAGTCATGACTCTTTTGGATGAATCAATGTGACTTGTTAGCTCCTCGTTAATACATTGTTTCTAACTTATTCACAAGTGACAAAGGAGTTGAGGAAATAACAACTAGAAGGGTAAAATGGTAATTTTATAAATCCCATCTAGTTGATGATATTCATGAAGGGTAAACATAGATAATATTCAATGGATTCATTCATCATAATTAAGTAGAATTTTGAGTAGAAAACATATTCATCATGAACCGAGAGATTTTTAGTGTCAACTCTTTAGTGTAGTCAGTTGACATTAAGCTAGAACTTGGAAAAGTTTGTGAACTTTTGTGTCCAAGCATGCTAGCTCAAGCTTTGTTCATTTGGATCCATGAGATCACTACCACAAGTTGTTAGAGTAGGATTTGCTAAACTAGTAGCGAAGTCAAAACAAGTTCAAGTGTTGAACTATGCGAATTTTACGAAAAATGTCTAAAGGGTAATTTTGTCCATAAGGACATAAGATGGTATAAATGTCAAAATAAGATTTTAAATTGATACACGGCCATAAATGAGAATTGGGCCTTGAGGATTGGATTTCATTTTATCGAATTTTATGTGAAAATTCTACATGGGCTTTTCTTATATTGTCATGAACAAATAAACAAACATCTAGAAGCTTGTTCTAGATGCTCAATTTCGTGGCCCTTCATCAAGAGAAAGGGAATTTATTTTGTGCATTGATGTATGAAGATACTTGCCAAAAAGAAAAAGAGGAAACAAATTTATAGCACGTGTGCTAATGAAGTGGGCGGCCAAGAGGAAAAAAAAGGAAAACTAATTTCCAACCTTGGTATTTTGATAGGAATGAGAAATAAAGATTGTGCTCATGAATATGTAATATTCAATAATAAAAAAAAGAGGAAACTACCTCTCCAAGGCAATCCATCCTCCTATAAATACCACACCTCATTCACAATGTTGAATACACAAGTTTTTTAGATCGAGAGCTTCTCTCTCTAGCTTGGCCGCACATCTCCTTTCTCTCTCTCTCTCTCACTCTCTCTCTCTCTCTCTCTCTCTCTCTCTCTTCTTGCTCTTTTGTTTTGGCACCTAGGTCCTCATTAGACCTAGCGTTTTGTATTAGCTCTTTGGCTCCAAGACTAGTTCTTGAGTCATTGTGTTTAATAGTGCCTATACACTAAATCCTTTCTAAACTCGAAGACTCTAGTGGTAGAAACTATCGTGGTTACTCGGATTCAAGAAGACACGAAGGAGACAAACTAAGTGGGGAGATAAGCGATTCAACCTTTCCAAAGGCTTCTCAACACTCAAGCTTCAAGCAAGGTTGGTACCGAGTGAAAACTCATTATGGTTTTATTTTAAATTATATGCTCATGCACTTTGTCTTGGTAGTAAAATCATTTTGCATGTTTTAAAGAATTTTTTATATTCCGCCGCTTGCTAGAAGCGATAAATTATTCTTAATCTTAGATCTATTCCAACAGAGAGAGGGGTTGTACGAGTGGCTATTCATGCCATTTGTCCTTTCCAACGCACCAAGTACTTTTATGCGTGTCATGAACCAAGCGCTCCGACCCTTCATCCGTAAATTTTTGGTTGTGTATCTTGATGATATACTTATTTATAGCGCTTATCCGGAGGCCTATTTGCAACACCTCCGTGAAGTTTTGGATGTCTTTTGTAGTCACTCATTCTACGACGTGTGAACAAGTGTGTGTTCCTGACTGATCGTGTGGTGTTCCTTGGCTATGTTGTGTCCGATGAGGGACTAGTCGTAGATGAATCGAAGGTTCAAGATGTCACCTCATGGCCATCACCGACAACGGTCATAGAAGTGCATAGTTTTCACGGCTTAGCATCATTTTACCGTCAATTCATCCCGCATTTCAGCACCATTATGGCTCCCATCACCGATTGTATTCGTTTCAACTGGAACCCACAAGCTGAGTCATTCAACCTGATCAAGCAGAAGCTGACCGCCGCACCGATTCTGGTCCTTCTCGACTTTTCCCACCCTTTTATGCTCCATTGTGATGCCTCCAAGGTCGGCATCGGTGCTGTTCTTAGTCAAAATGGTCGACTAATGGCATATTTCAATGAGAAACTCACTGGGACCAAGTCACGATATAACACCTATGACATCGAGTTCTATGCAATTGTTTGAGCTATCCATCATTAGCGCCATTATGCGTTTCAGAAAGAGTTCATCCTCTACACCGACCACAACGCCCTAAAGCACCTCGGCATACAAGATAAGGTTTCTGCAAGGCACGCCTCGTGGATAGATTTCCTTCAGCAATTTACCTTCTCAATCAAGCATAAGGCAAGGGTCCTAAACAAGTTTGCTGACGCGCTGAGTCATTGACACTCATTTCTAACCCAAATGCGCTTCGAGGTTCCTAGATTTGACATCATGGCCGAGCTTTACGCCTCAGATCCCTTCTTCTCAAAAGTACCACAACGCCTCGTTGAGGGGGAACAATCAAACTTCTCATGGACGGACGGTTTTCTCTCATGGGAATCTCAATCCTGGGTCAAAACTTCTGAAACTATCTTTACGATGGCTACGAATAGATTGGTTCATGGTAAATTATCTTCTTTGGTCAAAGTGGGAGACTGTTAGGAATATTGCCCACTAGAAGATAATGATTACTAAATAAGATAAGAAGTTACTTTATTAGCATCATATGATTAGTGGGTTGAGGTCTGACAACATTCCAAATCAATAACAACTATCATCCATAGTCTCTGTATCAAACTGAATCGCATGCTGGGCATCCGAGATCGGGCGGTGAACTAAAACTTGGTCGATTACTGATATGTGCCTGGAAAGCCTTATCTAAAGTCATATATGTGGAACATGAGTGAGGGTTGATAACTCAGTTAGAGCATTATACACTCGCAGAAGGTGTACGACCTGGACAAGCTTTGGTTTGGATATATGCGTCGTTTAAGGACTGTTACGATGCACTAGCCGAGGCCGTTTATGATGGTCACAGTGACGCTTGATCTAATATCCTGAAGTAATCATGGACTTCTAGATCATGTTACCGGCTTCTTTGACTCACCACGTTAAAGGCTAGTAAGACGCTGATCAAATAGGTGTCTTGGGAAGTCGGGACATGATTGTAGAAGAAAGTGTTTTACAGATACAGAATTCAGCCTTCCTGAAAGAAGGTTAATGTTCTCTCACCTAAGGGTTGATTCCAGAACCGATTGATTGTGCACACTTCTGAAGTTGGCTTACGTTCGATTGAATCTTTCGTTGGGGAAGCAACGATGCTTAGGGCTTATATGTAACGAGAAAGGTATAACAGAACAAATTGACCTATCTCGATACGGGAGAACCTGGAGGGTCATGATCACGTACTGACTAAATCAGTGGACACACGTTACGATAGTAGATATAATTCTAGTATCAAAGTTAGGTTCAGTCCTACACAGTGGAGTATTGTAAGAGACTAGACAATTCTATTACAAAAGAAAAAAGGAGTATTTTGTCTTTTATCGATATTGTTAAGCTTCTACTACTAGCTTCATCGTCTCCGATTCGGCTTCGATAAAGGCGGATAAGAACGTTAATATAATAGTATGTATGTATGTATGTATGTATGTATTATTATTATTATTATTATCTCACTTGCTGTAATAGTGATTGACAACATTAATTCCAAAGAGGGTATTTTGGGAATTAAATAAATATTTATGGTAATGCTGTTTATTTGTTGCTAGATCAAGTAAATAAACTTTATATTTATTGTTGGACAAGTAAATATGTGTTAAATGACTTTAAATCTATTGGGCCTTGAAAAAGCAAATATTTGGGCCTCCCTACACTGTAGTAGACGATTTTTCCTACTGGTTATAACCAGTATTTTTTTATGTTTCGTTGTTCCTAAAATATAGGAGAATAAATAGGAGATATGACTGTCCTATATTCTTTCCTAATATTTAGGCTAAATATAAGGAGAATATTTAGGATAATATATTTTCCTATATTTTCTCAACAGCAAATATTTTATAGTAATGTATAAAATAAAATCATAGATACTGATCTGACGGATAAGAGGAAAAATAGGATTCACTTTTTGAGATCCAAGGGCTGAGACTTAATCCACTAGTGTGAACACAATAAAAGGAAATAATATTTTCTAGAATATTCTGGAATATTTTATAAGATACCTTTTGAACTGCTATAAATAGAGGGCTAATGAGAAGCAAAATTTAACATAATTGCCAAGGAATTTCGTGGCTTCTCTTCCTTGAGTGTGTCGACCTGATTCCTCTACTCTTTCCCCTCGGAATTTCTTAAATTCCATTCTTAGAAATAAGAGAGAAAGATCGGAAACACCCCGTTTCCAGATCTAGTGAGATATAACGAAGCCCACTCTTTTGTCTTATCTTCCTCGAAGATTACGTTTCGGAAGACTTTGGTGTCATCGCATCGAGTCCTTAAAGGAAGAGTTCCAAATCTAATCATGTGGAGGCTTGTACATTCAAGACGAAGACGGATTGTGAAAGCTTTCGGTTCGTGAGCCAAAAACTGTAAGTTTTCTTAATCTCGTCTCTTATCTTATATGGTTGCTTGATGAAATTTCTTATGTTTAATTAATTAAGTAATCTAGATCTTGTTTAATAACCATATTAATAATTAGCTCTTGTTAGTGTAATTATTATTAATAGCATTTAATTGGTTATTTAAGGTGTAATAATCACCAACAGTAGTTTCTGGCGCCTAGTGAACACGCGGCTCGACTTTAGTATTGCCTACAATCCACAAACTAACTGACAAACTTAAGTTGTCAACCAATTACTCGGTAAACTCCTTGGTTGTTTAGTGGGTGAATCTATCAAGTCCTGGGATCAGAAATTGTGTCAAGCCAAATTTGCGCACAACCATGCCTCGAATCGCAACACCGGGTTTAGTTCATTTCAAGTGGTGTATGGAATTATCCATCGTTGCCCTCTCGACCTTGCTCTGGTTCCAGCTCAAGATCACGTTCATGGGGATGCTGCAACCTTTGTTGACGAGCTACAAGTCGTCCATCGCCATATTGCGGAAAACCTCACTACCGCGACATCGAAATACAAGCAAGCGGTTGACATCAAGCGTCGTCTTGTGGAGTTCGAAGTGGGTGATTTTGTTTGGGTTGTCATCACCAAAGAACGCACTCCAACCCATGAATACAATACGCTCAAGTTAAAGACAATCAGACCCGTGGAGATAGTGGAGAAGATTAACCCTAATGCGTACTGCCTCAAACTTCCAAGCCATATCCGCACCGCCGATGTCTTCAACGTCAAGCATTTTATTTCGTACACATGCGATAACTCCGAGGATGATGCTCCCACAAATTCGAGGACGAATTTTCTCCACCCCAGGGAGAATGATGCAATGCAACCTGGGTTCAGATTTTTGGAGAGTTGGGATCGCAAACACGGATTTTGATAAAAAAAAAAAAAAAAAAAAGGTTTTTCGGGTAGAAACAGCATAACAAATAGTGTTTTTCTTAAACTCGTCTTTTATCTGATATGGTTGCTTGATGAAGTTTCTTATGTTTAATTAATTAAGTAATCTAGATCTTGTTTACTAATCATATTAATAATTAGCTCTTGTTAGTGTCATTATTATTATCCGCATTTAGTTGGTTATTTAAGGTGCAATAATCACCAACAAGTGGTAACAGAGCTAGATGATTACTTAATTAATCGATTCACTCTAGTAATTAATCTCAATATGGTTTTTTTTTATTATGATATGTTATTCATTCAATTCAGTATGATATGATATGTGAATTGTGATTATGTTGTCAATGGTGCCCACAAGAAGAGTAGTAGTGTCTATTTATGTACATTTGATGTAATATAGTCTCACAAAGACTCTTGCTTGTAACTGCTGAATAATTAATAAAAATTGAAACGTTCATTCTTCTTCCTTGTCTGTTTGAAGTTTTATGATAATCTATAGTCTTTAATCCTTAAACAAACATAACAACATATGAAGTGACATATGTAGATTTGCATGAAAAAACTCTTCATGGTTTGCTTAAAACAATATATTCGCAATCTAAGGATCAAAGGACTATTGATCTCAGTACGATTGTTAGGAGAATCTATGATGTCGTGTTATGGGACGTTGAGAGTTGGAGACTCTATAGTGTTCTTCTAGGTATCTTCTGAAGGTATTGAATTGACCAGTGGACTTCTAGAGACAGAATAAGAACAAACCATTTAACCTCTTATGTCTCGGAGTCACTACGTATGAATTGCATCATGCTTACCTCAATCCTGAAATGAGACATGTCATTTCATAGCTTACGTATTCTCATTTGAGAAAGTCAGAGTTAAGATTCAATATGTGATTCTGAAGAGGACCTATTGGTGAAGTACTAAGTTATGAAAATGTCATGAGTAACTTTGTGAAGATCTCATAGATATGGAGTTCATGTACAAGATTGCTGAAATGCAATGTATATCACCTCATGCTTTGTTCCTTGGAATGTGAATAAATGAACTGGCCAGTGTCCAAATTGAGCCATGACTCTTTTGGATGAATCAATGTGACTTGTTAGCTCCTCGTCAATACATTGTTTGTAACTTATTCACAAGCGACAAAGGAGTTGAGGAAATAATAGCTAGAAGGGTAAAATGGTAATTTTGTAAATCCCGACTAGCTGATGATATTCATGAAGGGTAAACATCGATAATATTCAGTGGATCCACTCATCACAATTAAGTTGAATTCTTGAGTAGAAAATAAATTCATTTGAACCGAGAGATTCTCAGTGTCAACTCTTTAGTGGAGTCAGTTGACATTAAGCTAAACTTGGAAAAGGTTTGTGAACTTTGGAGTCCAAGTATGTTAGCTCAAGCTTTGTTCATTTGGATCCATGAGGTCACTGTCACAAGTCATATCGAGTAGGAAAAGTTAAACTAGAAGCTAAGTCAAAACAAGAACTAGACAAGTTTTACGAAAATTGTCTAAAGGGTATTTTTGTCTTTTTGGACATAGGACGAAATGAATGTCAATAAATTTTTTGACATTGTCATATGATGACAAATGAAATGAATCAGTCGGCCATGATGAGATTTTGGGCCTTGAGGATTAAATTCATTTAATGGAAATTTACTTGAAAATTCTTAATGGGCATTTCTTATGTTGTCATGAAAAAATGAAGAAAAATCTAGAAACACCTTCTAGATGTCTTGGTCGTCCATACCAAAGAAAAAGAGAGATTATTTTGTGCATTGATGTATCAAGATATTTGCCAAAAGAAAAAGAGGAAACAAGTTTCCTCTACAAGGAAACAAGGTGGGCGGCCAATAATAGGCAAGGGAGAAGCAAAACAAAAGAGGAAACAAATCCATGGTCTTCTAGAAGACTATATGGCCGTGTGACTTAAGAGAATAAAGGGCAATATTTGCTCATGAATATGTGATATTCTATAGAAGAGGAAACTACCTTGTTGAAGGTAATCCCTCTCCTATAAATAGGGCCATCATTCTCATTGTTTTCTCATCACACATAAGTTAGAGATTAAAAGCTTCTCTCTCTAGACATTGTGGCCGCCCATCTCCCTCTCTCTCTCTAGCTCATTTCGTTTTTGTTTTGGCACCTAGGTCCACATTTGACCTAGTGTTTATTTTAGCTCTTCGACTCTAAGACTTGTTCTTAAGTCGTCGTGTTTAAAAGTGCTCTCACACTAATTCCTTCTTATCTCGAGTGATTTATGTAATTGAAACTTTCGTGGTTACTCGAGTTCCCGAAGAACGAAGAATGACGAGCTGCGTGGGGAGACGAGTGATTCAACCTCCACAAGCTTCTCAACGATCAAGCTTCATAAAGGTTAGTAAACGTGTAATCGCTTTTAGATAGTTTTAATAATAACATGTGTTTGCTCTATGTCTAGGTTAGTAAAATCGTTTTACTTGTTTTAAAGAAAATTTTTATTTTCCGCCGCTTGCTCGAAGCGTTAAATATTTTCTTAACCCTAGATCAATTCCAACAGATTCGTGGTTGATCGTAAATTTTTTATTCTCGATTTTCTAGAATTGTTGTTAAACCCGAAATTCAAAGGGTATAGGATTTTTGTAATTTTATTTAAAATACTTGCTCTAATCCGATCGTTGTGAAATTCGGAGGGCTGACTACCCACGGCGAGATGAGATGACGGTCCGAAGCACAGCCCTCGGAGTTCCAGAGATCCACCTTTGACGAAGAAGACGAATTTTGTGACATCCTTATCACAAAATTCTGCCTACCCCTTAGATAGGAGTCTCGGATTTTTTACCCCCTTGGCTCTTGATCCGAGCTAACTTGTTGAGCCCTACCTTGGCAAGTGGGCTCAAGGATTTAACCGGGTCAAACCCCGTTAGCCCGGTTGGGCCCAAGAGGCCCAAATCCGATTAATAAAAAAAAATTAATTTTTTGATGTTTTATTTAAATTAATCATATGGGCTGAGCCCTAATAAATTTTATTTAAAACATGAAAAATAAATGATCATAGACATCGATTTATTTTTCAAAGGCCAATTGTATTGGGTCTTAATAATTAAATTATTTTTTTGACAACTATGGAAAAATAAATAATCTTTGACATTGATTTATTTTTCACTTGAGACATAGAATGTGCTCAACAAGAATCCATGAACTAATGTGATTGAGTTCGTCAAGTTAGATTTATAAGAATCAATTAGGATACGATCAATCTGAATCAAAACCATATATGCTTTGTCATGCTTGTTTAATTAATTGCTTTGGCATGTATGATATATCTTGAAAAATTATTTCCTGGGTTATCATGGACTTTCATTTATAGGGTTATTACGCTATATAGTCATAGCGCTATAGTGTTTTTCTAAAATAGTCCACCTTTCGTTAATATACTGTAAATAGCCAAGGCCCCTTATTTACAGAATATGAAAAGACACTTGTATCCCATCCGATTCCCGCCCAATATTATTAGCCCATTAAATAAAAAAGGAAATCAAAATTCGGCCATAATTGTTCACCTTTTGAATATCGCTGATTATTCAAATTGAAATTTCCTAATCGGTTTCAATATTTGATTCAAATTTTTTTAAAAAAACTGCCTAATTAGAAACAGTTTGGCCGAAATTAATAAGGGCAAAGATGTAAAAAATAAGCAATTAATAAGCTGTCACGTATGAAACGTGGCTATTTACTGAGGATTTACAAAAGGTTGGTTAATTTACAATTCCTACAGTTTAGGTGGCTTACGTAACTAATTTTTTGTTTATTATATGTAACTTATCTAATATGATTAGGATAGTTTTTAATAAATGAGTTGAACGGATCGAAGAAGTTTTGTCACCAAGCCGATAAGAGGCTAAGCGCGGGGGTTAATAAAAGACTATGTCTTCCATCCTCGCTGGAAGCTTTTTCTGTGAAGGAATACTATTAGGAAATTCAAGACTAGATGTCACGATACTCCTAATCACTAAGCTATATCGAAACTTAATTGTTTTTAAGGGTAGCTTAGAAGCACTCGAGTTTTTAATATGATTAGATAATTCGAGTGGATCACCTAGATTAAAGTTAATACTATGAGATATAATAATAATAATAATAATAATAATAATAATAATAATAATAATAATAATAATAATAATAATAATAATAATAATAATAATAATAATAATAATAATAATAATAATAATAATAATAATAATAATAATAATAATAATAATAATAATAATAATAATAATAATAATAATAATAATAATAATAATAATAATAATAATAATAATAATAATAATAATAATAATAATAATAATAATAATAATAATAATAATAATAATAATAATAATAATAATAATAATAATAATAATAATAATAATAATAATAATAATAATAATAATAATAATAATAATAATAATAATAATAATAATAATAATAATAATAATAATAATAATAATAATAATAATAATAATAATAATAATAATAATAATAATAATAATAATAATAATAATAATAATAATAATAATAATAATAATAATAATAATAATAATAATAATAATAATAATAATAATAATAATAATAATAATAATAATAATAATAATAATAATAATAATAATAATAATAATAATAATAATAATAATAATAATAATAATAATAATAATAATAATAATAATAATAATAATAATAATAATAATAATAATAATAATAATAATAATAATAATAATAATAATAATAATAATAATAATAATAATAATAATAATAATAATAATAATAATAATAATAATAAAAGTATATTGAGTCGTAGACCTCCGACATTGCCACAACACCGTGAGGATGAAAGATCCCTGCTTGATTGGCGGTCTTTTAGACATGGTGATCTGCTCCTAAGGACAAGCTTTTCTGATTCTAATAACAAGGTTGTGTCTCTAGCGATATGTGGGGGAGTTGAGTTCGGCGTGTACTGGCTAAGTCAGTGTGTTTGGGTGTTACTCTTTCACTATGTGCACTTCGTTACGCCACCATAGTGGGACGGACTGTGGCTATTGGTGGATTACCGTGGAATATAAAAACTGGGTTCTTTTCTTTAGTATTTTATCCCATGCTTGGTTGCATTATGTTTTTTATTTTCCTATATCTTATTGATAGCTTATTTCTTTTCGTATTGCTAATATATATGTGCTTTTATATTTTAGTAATCATGTCGAACCCTATTATGGCCCTGTTGTCGAAAGACGTCCTGAATGGTGAGAACTTCCCGAAATGGAAGTCTAACTTGAATATTGTGTTGGTGAGTGAAAGCATTCGCTTTATCCTCACTGAAGAGAGACCTCATTTTCCGACATCAAATTCATCCCGCTCGCAGAAGGCTGATTTTGACAGGTGGACTATGGCTAACAACAAAGCCATAGCCTACATGCTCATGATCATATCTGATATGTTGCGAACAAAGTTAGAAGGTAAGGAGACTGATGTGGAGATCCTTGATTCGCTGCAGGAAATGTTTGGGATGCAGAGCGAGCAAGCCCGTATTGAACTCACCCGTAAGTGCACTAGCACTAGGATGATTGCGGGAACTCCTGTGAGGGATCATGTCATGAAGATGACTAATTACTTCACAGAAGCTTAGCTCCATGAGACTTTGATGGATGAGGTAATATTTACAACTGAGTATATTGTCGATTTTTTTAATATATCTCTAATGTTTAAAATATTGTTTACAGATTGAGTTTATCAGGCCATATAGAGGTACATATATTATCTTAAATTTTATCAATATTACATTTCATATTTTATTTTTCTATATTATTTATCACATTAGTTTTTATTTTATTTTAAGGACACTGCAAGACGTATTCATAACGAATTGATGGCAGTGACAATGGTAAATAGAGGCATATTGACTAAATTCAGGGAGGAAGACCCGCTGATCCTCGTTAGTCGCCTGTAGGGTTACAAATTATTCCCGTACAATGCACGGTAAAGTATACTGATATTGTAATTTTTTTAAGTATATTTTGTAAAGATATTAGACTAATCAAGATGTTAATCTCGTAAAAAAAATTGTAGAGATATTAGAGTTGGTTGACCAACGCATAAGAAACGATTTAAAATGGATGGTCAACAAGTAGATTAGAATTCTTAAATACGAGGACCGTAATAACGACGAGGACTGCAGGAATCGGAACGAGTTTGCGGGAATGAGAACTCAAACACCTACTGAATACCGACGATATTTTAGACGTAAAACACAAAATAAGTCCAATTTAGGGAAAATATCATCCGAAATCAAGAATAAAAAAATTTAAAATTTTTTTAAAACTTCAAATAATCTCAATTTCGAACGGACCCAAATTACAATAAAGCCAATTCACAAGGCCTATGCTTTGTTGAGGAGGCAGATTTTTTTCTTGTTTTATAGGGGATTTAACCAACACATTTTCTTATTAGAAATCGATGTGGGACATTTGAAAATAAGCAATTGCCTATGTTATCACTTGTTGTAAACTTGTATCTTTCTATGTCACGTCAACTTTTTATTTCTTTTTAATAAATATACCTACTTTATTTGACTTTGGCATGCCTTTTTATTACATTTCCTTCAAGATTATATATACTGTAGTTTTTATTTTTAGGATAAATGATATTTTTGGTCCCTTATCTTTGACCACTATAACAAGTTGCACTCCGAACAAAAAAAACTGCTTTATCAATCTTTTATGATAGTCATTTTTTCACTTTCAGTCCTTCTGTTAAAAAAACCGTCAAAATAGATGAAAAATGGATCATGTGCTTATCAGGTGCTTTTTAAATGAGGACAAAATCGTAATTTAATAATAAATTAAAAAACAAATCATATTACAATTAAAATTAATAAAATAAAAAATAATAGTTAAAAAAATAAAAATATCTTCTTCTTTCTTCTTCTTCTTCTTCTCTCTCTCTCTCTCTCGCGTTGCTTCTCCGTCAACATGGCCGCGGGATTTGCGTTCCTGATCCCGAGCGTGGCCCAAATCGAGCTCTTCGCCGCCTCGGCCGGGTCGTCGATCCTCAGCATCTTCGGTATCAGAACCATTTTGTAAGTGATGTATATCACTTGGCCGACTAAGGCAAAACGCAAACCAGGAAAAAAAAGAAAGAAAGAAAGAAAGAAAGAAAAGAAAGAAGAAGAAGAAGAAGAAAGAGAACTCGGGGGAGAGAGCGAGAGAGGGACCGAGTGAGAGGGAGAGAGAGGGTGAGACGGAGTTGAGCTCGCGGAGGAAGAGGAAGCTCGGCCGACAGCAAGTCACCGAGACCCGAAACCCATCTCGAGCGCGCGCCGTGGTTGAGGGAAAACGGCCGCCGCGAGCCACCAAGGACCGCCGAGAAAAAGACACCGGGAAAGAGAGAGAGAGCACCAAGGAAGCCGAATCTCACAAGAATTAGGTGAGAATCTCTCTTACCCGAAATGAATTTTGAAAACCTAGGTTGAGATTCAAAATTTGGGATTCTTGTTTGTCTTGCTTGTTTCCGGGAAATTGATTGGCTTGAGAGGTCACCGGGAAAGAGAGAGAGAGCACCAAGGAAGCCGAATCTCACAAGAATTAGGTGAGAATCTCTCTTACCCGAAATGAATTTTGAAAACCTAGGTTGAGATTCAAAATTTGGGATTCTTGTTTGTCTTGCTTGTTTCCGGGAAATTGATTGGCTTGAGAGGTTATTTGAACTTGTTGGTGATGTTTAGTACTCGAATTGTGTGTTGAAATTGGTCATTTGGTTTTTCTCCTGAATTTTTGGCCGAAATCATGGAAATTAGGGTTCTTAATTGTAAAAAATTGGGGGTTTTGAATTATTAAACGAGATTTGATGATTCTGAGATGGTTTGATGAGTATTGGATTGAATATGTTTGAATTGGGTTTGAACTTTGGACATTGGATGTGGAATTTCAGTTTTGGCCGTGAGTTTTGGTTTTGACCGTTTGAAATTGTCTTTGGCCGTGTGGTGTTAAATTGAGATTCTGGTTTTGACGATTTATGATCTGAGAGTGTTTTGCTATTGTTTGTTGACTCGAGTTCGTAGTGATGATTAGAAATTATGACTCGTTAACGTGTTTTGGCCTCGAAGGTGAGGATTCCGGCGGGGTGGCTATGGAGGGACTCAGGGATGACGAGGTGGCGGTAGTGGGGAGAGAGAGAAGATTTATTTATTTATTTATCTATTAACAATAATTAGGAAGTATAATAGTTAAGGGTATTCTGATAATTTCCTTTTTTTTGTTCTACACGTGAGAATTTTCAGTCAATTTTAACAACAATGCTAACAGAAGGATTGAAAGTGAAAAAGTGACTATCATAAAGGATTGATAAAGCAGTTTTTTTCGTTCGGGGTGCAACTTGTTAAAGTGGTCAAAGATGAGGGACCAAAAATGTCATTTATTCTTATTTTTAATATATTCGTGTAAATATTTTATAATACATGTAAGTGTATATATAATCATATATATGGAAAATACTTATTTATATATGTATATATTTATTACAATTAAATTATATACATTTGTAAAATAAAATAAAAATCAAGTTTTTGAATGTATATATATATATATATATATATATGTATGTATTAATATATATATATATATATATATATATGTATGTATTAATATGTAGCATTTAAGAACTATTTTATCTTTTAAATTTGAAGATATATATTTTATATTTTTTAAAATTATATTTTGTTATAAGATTTTTGTCGATATTTCTGTCGGTAATCGATATATCACCGATATAATCGGTAATCGATATTGAAATTGTTATAGAATATCCGTTGATATATCCGTCGATATTCGATATATCCGTAAAATCAGAACCTCGGTATGAATATCGGTATCGATATTTTAAACATTGGGCAGTACTACTGTATTGCTGTAATGTGTTTTCTTCAATATATATAATTTAATTTAATTTTTGTCTTTTGTATTAATTTGCAGGAGGTCGCCGGTATCAATTGCTGCGACGATAATACGCGGGATTACAAAAAACATTCTCTCCATAAATGGTAAAAAAAATAAAGCGATGCTATAATTTATTGACTAAAAAAATTATATGGTTTAATTTGTTTACATATGCGTTGTAGAAACTTCTGACCACCGGAGTGTCCCCAGTCACTACCCGGAGATGTTGGAAGGACGTTCCCGCTATTTCTGATTTCTGTAAGAAAAAAATCCATTTTCTAAAATTGTTTTTTTGCTTTTTGTTTTTGTAGTTTTTCTTCTACAAAAAAGAAGAGATTATGAGGTTATTCTGTGTCCATAAGACATTTATGTTTTTCTTCTTTTTAAATGTGCAAGTTTCGTCTACTTAGATACAATGAATGGGATGTATTCTATCTGATGTTTGATGAATGTCAAGTTAGTGTTGGCATTTTCAGT
This sequence comes from Urtica dioica subsp. dioica, assembly GCF_054948205.1. Taxonomy (NCBI): domain Eukaryota; kingdom Viridiplantae; phylum Streptophyta; class Magnoliopsida; order Rosales; family Urticaceae; genus Urtica; species Urtica dioica. Next base: position 6,889,414 of record NC_142760.1, on the reverse strand, counting down.
GGCTGAATAATATGAGGTTTGCTATTATATTATGAGGTTTACTATTATATAATGCCGTGTTTCAAGTTAATATGCAAACCTAATGGCTGACATTTATATTAGAACTTAATTAAAATATATGTTCATACAATATATTATAGAACCTTTGAATCACGAAATTTGGAAGCAAAAAAGAAAACTCGCCATTATAACAATAATACCAAACTAGCGAATTAGGAACGCGGACAAATGGAAAACAAACCCATCGCTAATGCAAACACAAGTGTACAGACTTTATACCTTTAAAAATAAACCGCATAGTCTCAGCTATTTTTTTTTACTATACAAAACGGGACTAAACCGTAGATTGAGTTAAAAAAAAAAAAAAAAAAAAAAAAAAAAAAAAAAAAAAAAAAAAAAAAAGATTCATACCTAGAGAAAGCCCAAAAAAGGATCAACCATTGACAGTTGACTTGTAGTGATAGTCATCAATTGTCGAGTAAACGACTCCCTCATTCACAAGTTCTTGCATCACCAACCTGCCAAAGCCAAATGTCAAGAAATGTGATCGGTCTTGCGTCTATGAGAGAGAGAGAGAGAGAGAGAGAGAGAGATGAACTTAGCCTTTGGAATTTTGGCTTGTTGGGAGATAAAATCAAAAGGAACACCCTCTTCCCGGCCACTGAAACAAAAAATAGAAGCAATAGTAGAAAGGCTTATTACACAGCAAGCATAGAATGGCCTTTCTATATTTTCCATATACGTTTTCAAACACAGCAATTAAGAGCGAAACGTAATATAAAAAATTAAAAACAATCCTAACAAAAAAAAAAAAAAAAAAAACAGAGCACGTCTTTGGTTTATTCCAAAACTGTATTTGTTGTCAACATCGAAAAGCCACCTTATATATGTCAGTACTTTTTTTCAGACTAAAAATATCAACTTTATCCGGCACAGCAGTTCCTTTCTGCCGCCAGTGTAACAAGGCCAGAGTATTTTTCCAGTTTGTCAAATTTGATGACGAATGGGACAAATGCTTTGTAAAAAAATTTGGCTTATTATCTTTGAGCATTGTCTCAATTATAGAATCATTACATCTTTTAAATAACAATTAGCTAAACATAGCAGGTTCAACATCACATCTACGTCAGTAATGCAAGCTCAAGTCGAAAAACCATGGGAGTATCAAGTAAGAAAGATTAGGGCCTTGGAAAAAAGTTTAAGATAAGAAACATTCGCAAACAGGTACTATTTCAATCAATATCATGATATTTAATAGAAAGGTTTAAGATAATAAAACTCACAAATAAGAAGGATGTTTTAAGGCTTGTGATACTCCTTAGTTTAATGCTCTTTGATCCATCGGCACTATATCCAGAAAATGACTGGAGAAAATGCAAAGCAACGGTAATGAAAACAACCGGAAATCAAAATCAAGATTAAAAAGAAAGACAAAAAGGGACTTGATTTTATTGTTTAATGCCAGCCATACCTGATTCATAGAACCTGTCACATGTGGCTGATGATTGACATTCATTTCTTCTTTCTATAAACAAAAATGGTATATGCCAGCCAGTTTTCAAAGATAGGCAAAAATTCAGACCAATGACAATGGGGAAAACAAAGGGCAAACCTTTGTAGTCTGAAAAGGCACACGAAAGAACAGCATTTAAGGTCAAATCAAATAAGAAGCTGGAAAAAAAGGAGATACAAAAAAAAGCTGTGCTAACGGAAATGTCCTTGACCTTCTAAAGGAAACAGGTCTCCTAGGCTGCAAACCGGCATCAACTCCTATGGATCCAAATCACAAGCTTCGAAGAAGTGACTCGGATGTTCCCGCCAACAGAGTTCGCTATCAAAAATTAGTTGGTAAACTAATTTATCTAGCTCATACTAGACCTGATATATCCTTTGCTGTGGGCTGTGTAAGTCAGTTCATGCATGATCCATCGGAAACTCATCTCCAAGCCGTCTACAGAATTCTACACTACCTCAAAGGAAGTCCAGGAAAGGGAATTCTATTCACCAAAAACAGCAATCGACAAGTTGAGGTATTCACTGATGCTGATTGGGCAGGTTCCTCGGAAGACCGAAGATCAACGTCTGCCTACTGCACGTTTGTATGGAGAAATCTCATAACTTGGAGGAGCAAGAAGCAGACGGATTCTAGAAGAACTAAGGGTTGAGGTGGACAAACCTATGAAACTCTTTTGTGACAACAAATCTGCGATCAGCATTGCCCATAATCCGGTGCAGCATGACCGAACGAAACATGTGGAAATCGATCGTCATTTCATTAAAGAAAAGCTTGAAGGAGGTGAAATTTGCATGCCATATGTTCCAACAGCAGAACAATTGGCCGATGTCCTCACCAAAGGCCTCTACAAGCAGGTGTTTGAAGACTTATTATTCAAGCTGGGCATGATTGATATCTTTGCTCCAGCTTGAGGGGGAGTGTCGAGATAAGTATTAAAACCGTGTATAGAAGTTAGGTCTTGTATAGGAGTTAGGTTTGTTCCTGTTTATTAGAGATTAGTTCCTGAATATCAGCAAATAATAAATAAGTATATTGTATTTCTTTATTAGCTGTAAGTGTTGTTAGCTACGTTTGTGGGTTTTAGTTATTCTTGTAATCTCTAAGTTCCAGTTTCAATAATAAAGAAAATATTCCGCCATATTATCTCTGCTATTAATATATATATATATATATATAATATATATATATATGGTGTCAGTACTTCCAATTTTCAGACTAAGGATATCGTATTACGACTTTATCCAATATAACAGTTCCTTGTCCCAATAATGGAATTAGTACTTATTTTAACAAACAATTAGCTAAACTTAGGATGTTCAGAAACAGTTCAAAATCACAAATCTAACTTAGAAATGCAAGCTCGAGTCAAAAACCATGGGAGTATCGAGTAAGAAAGATAAGGGCAATGGGGAAAAAAAAATTAAGATTCGACACTCGCAAACAAGTGATATTGCAATCAAACTTATGAAATATAGCAGAAAGGTTTAAGATAAGAAACACTCACAAAAAAGAATGATGCTTCAATGCTTCTAACACTTTTAATTCAATGCTCTTTAATCCATTGGCGGCTCTATATCCGGAAAATGACTGGAGAAAATGCAAAGCAACAGTGAAGAAAACAACCGGAAAAAATCAAAATCAAAATTAAAAAAAAAAAAAAGAAAGAAAAAAGAAGGAACTAGATCTTATTGTTTAATGCCAGCCATACCTGATTCATCGAACCTGTTTCTGTGGTTGATGATTGACATTCACTTTTTGTTTCTGTGAACAAAAAAGGGTATATCATCAAAGTATGCCAGCCAGTTTTCAAAGATAAAGCAAAAATGCGGTTCCATGACAATGGGAACAAAGGACAAACCCTAGCTCTATTGTCGTAGAAATGGACATAAATGCACTCAATAAAGTGGCTTGGAAAGAACATCGTTTAAGGTCAAATCAAATAAGAGAACCTGAGAAAAAGTAAGAAACAAAAAAAAAAGCCATGATATTATCTGCTACAAAGATGGAGAAGAACACCATTGAGGCATGACACTAGCGCCAAAGGGTATAAAATATCTATTCCAATAGCTGCATCAATGAATCAATCATGCTTTCTAACCGCCATAAAATGGAGAAAGTAAAATACGTGTGTATAGTATCCAACAAAAAACAGACTAAAGCAACCGCTACATTTACAATGGCTAGTTCAAACACTAATCACACTGGCACAGTCCCTAACCATGTCCTGTTAGTAATAGAAAATTGATGAACCTCTTTAAGATACGAGTGCACACACAATATATCCAGTAGCCCACTCCGAAAGCACATTCTTTTTTCGAATCTTCTATCAGAATGCCAGCTTCTAATAATTCCTTTTTTAATTGCTAAAAAGGGCAGCTTAAGAGTTGAGTTCGTGGAAAATGTGAGGCCGTGAGTTCAAGGTACACTTACGACAATGTTCCCTTCAAAATAATAATTCCCCTTTCAATCAAATTTCTCTTGAAGCGAAAGCTTCACGACACCAAACCAGTTGTATGACAACCATAGCGGGAAATTGAGTAATAATATTTTTCACATGTTCCTATTGCGCGAGGGCGAGTAAGCTCTTCCTTAATTATCACAGAACGTAGATTCTACCAAGATGATAAGAACTTCTTTGGTAAAGATGCTCAGCAGACCAAATATTCTCTCCAAACCGCAACATTCTTCCTTCTTTCAACTTCAAATTTAATTCTATCGCATAATTTCTCTTCGATGGAGAATAGATCTCCATGGGTTCATGTTGCCATTTTTTTCTCCTTAATGCATGCATTCCTACTTCTTCCAATAAGTTTTAAGCTGATTTCGTTTAGATTGAGAAAAAGCATTTATGACGATTATTGTTTTCCAAGGAACTACCTAAGTGTTGTTGGTCTAGTGGTCAGGCCCTTGGTTTATTTCCAAGAGGTCCTGAATTCCATAATCACAAAACACATAGGTCGTCACCTAGCAAAGGGCTAGTGTTTCCAGTTCCCCAAATGTTGTGGGGTCAGGCGGGGAACAGAAAGTAAAAAAAAAATGATTTCCAAGGATCTAATGACTCAATCATCCAACTTATGAAGATAGCTCTTTAGATGCCATTGGAAATATTCAAGTATTTCCAAGTTTGTTGTCATTTGTTTGAAGGAATGTATATACAAGTATAAAGATTGTGTACCGACATGGTCACAATGGTGCAAGGAATCCCAAAATCCCCCTTATTAAAATACTTGAAAAGATTTAATTTTTTATATGAAATAAATAAAAAGTCACAATAGAAAAGCAGGAATCCATACCTAATTACGAACACACTCAAGGTCCTTTTACCCTGAAAGCTTTTCAAGCGTCCATGAACACAGACATAGCTCCCATCACTGCATTTCAATAAGGTAAGAACATTTGAGTCACAATGAGAATTCCAAGACGAAACCACGTAAAACTCAATAAGTAAGGTCGATTAAATGTTAAATCATTTGTTAATATGGTCTGAGGAACTTTTCAATTGACAATTGAGGTTTTGACCCATATACTCTGTTTCTAACTCTCGGTTCTATGTAATCGCTTGGTCATTTTTGTTAGAAATTAAATCAGAATCAGTATCAATTACATGAAGTAGTCTGAAATTTTTTTTCTCCATGGCAAGCTAAAGTTTAAAAGAAATAGTCAAGCATACCAATGAACCTACATATTTGGCCAGTTTAGCATTGCCATACTCATCAAATAGTGGCTTTTAATTTTAATAAAACAGCTCTAGTTCAGACAAAAGCATATGGATATGGGTGCTTGGTCACACTATTGTAGATAGTAAGAGAATATATTACGATTCAGTAAATTAAATAGATCTATAACTTCATTCTGGTCACTTCAACAATTAGAAAAGCTGAAAAGGCAGCAACCAGATACCCAATCTACCATTTGATAATGAAAAAAAAAATACAACAAATAAAGAGGCCTAAAAAGCACAACAAGAACACGAAACAACTGAGTCTGAGATTACATACACAATGCTGTCCATTTTGCTTGTGTCTGGAGCTTCCTGAAACCTACATTAAGGTTAACGAAACATATTACGAATTATTTAAAATATATGTTCGTACATTTATGTATCAGAATCTCCAATGTAAAATGAATCACGTAATCTTGAAGCAAAGAAAACTCACCAATTATCACAGTCAATCCGTCCAGTACCGTCATCCAGCACAAAAGCGAGATCAGTGACCCTTCCAACTCACTCACATTTAACTCCCAACAGCTTGACCTAACAACAATTCAACAAAAAAGCCTCAAATCTCTTTGAAAAAACAACTAAAATTCAAAATTCCTCCACAAATCAGAATCGGAAGAGACTATACATTGCTCACATCAATACGGTCAGTGAGTAACTCCGATTTCTCATTTCCAGGCGTGAGAGTGTTGCTTATTTGCTTCACAGTAACCGGAAGCAAAGCCTGAATGTCGCGACTCTGCAACCAAAGGCTTTATCACAGATACCAAAGAAAAGAAAAGAAAAAAAAATGTTATCTGATTTCCTAGGTTTTCTATGCCAATATTGACCAGTTTTCGCTCCGTTGAAGTTGTAGCGAGTGTTCATTCTTGCAAAGCAGAAACATCCTATGAGCCAAAAAAGCGTCAGTGAGGAAAGGGGATTTACCTTGGCCGACGAGAAAATATTGTCTGAAGAATGGCTAACAGGACATGAATCGCCGCCATCTCAGGCGGCGGCGCCGTCGATGGCTACCTTACATAATCGCGAGAGAGAAGAACTCCGAACCCTGGCTGATCCGGGAGAAAAATGGCGGTTGCCTCGAAAGAAATTTAAATCACCACGGAGACATTGACATAAATTTTCCTAAAACTATTTTGTTTTTTTAAAACCGTATCTTTTTTATACAATTATACTAGCTATTTAATTTGTTGACTTTAGTTCAAAATAATAATAATAATAAGCTAATGGGTCGAGCGGTTATATAGCCAAATAGAACTTAAGGCCATGTTTGTTTCTTCACTCAAAAACTGTTTTCTAGTTTTTGGGTTAAAAAAATTGAAAACATGTTTGGTTAGGTGTTTTTTGAAAAAAATTTCAAAAATTTTTGAAGTTGTTTTGGAAAAAAGTAAAGAAAACTGAAAACAAATAAAAGGTGTTTTTGAAATTTTTTTTCTTCTCTTCTCTCATCTTTCTCCTCATCTTCTCTTTTCATTCTTTCAAAAACAAAAATGAAAACTATACCAAACACTTTTTTCAGTTTTTTCACTTTCTCAAAAACAAAAATGAAAACTGTACCAAACATCTTTTTGAAAACAACTACAAAACAGTTTTTCAATACAACTACAAAAATTAGAAAACAGAAAACAAAAAACTTTTTGAGTTAACTACCAAACACAACCTAAACTTTTGCAAAATAGCCATAATTTGTCAACTATAAGCAAACTAGCCTAAGTAAGATTAATCTATGCTGGATTAAATTTAATCCCAACGAACTATAAAAACAGAATGTAAGTTTATGAAGGCTGGATTAAAATTAATCGAGCTAGGATTAAAAGTCATAGTACTCTCAATTGGCTATTTTGATATACCTAATGAAACTGTGGCTATTTTGCAAAAGTCATAGTTTGAATTGGCTACTTCGTATCATTTTTCCTAATAATAATAATGGGAGAGTGAGTATTAGCCCAATCAACCCACCAATATTAGGAGAATAGCCCAAGTTTGAATAAATTAAGTGAATAACCAAATTAATATTTCACTACCTAAATTACCCTCATATATAAGAGCAAAACTCAATTTTCCCAAAACCTAAACCTAAACTCGTTCTCATCTTCATCCATTTCACGCCACCGATTCACTTCACGCCGCCGATCGCCGTCGATCCATTTCACGCCGCCGCGTCGTCGCCAATCGTCGTCCATCTTCGTTGCTGATCCCTAACGTCGCCGACAATATCCGCCATAGACGCCGTCAAAATCCGCCATAGACGCCGTCGATTCCGTCGAGCTCCGGCGGCGGCGATTCTTGGAGAATCGACGGCTCAGATTGACTCGAAAATCGGCGGGGGGAGAGGAATCGGCGGCGGAGAGGAAATCTGCGGCGATGGAGGGGATTGAGGAGAGGCACTTTGTAAATTCGCGAATCGGTTAATTTAATTAACCTACTGGAGTGAGTTAGGTTAATTAATTAACTGATTCGTGAATGATTTGAAATTCACAAAAAATTTATAAAAATCATAACTTAAGTCAATTGATATTAAAAGCATTCAATTAATTAAGGGATTAATCTTATTTCCGAATTCAATCATTTAGTAAATTAATTTTACTCACAAAAAAATCAGAACCTAAACTAATATTCAACCAATAAGTTGATTAATTAACCTAACTCACTCCAGTAGGTTAATTAAATTAACCTATTCGCGAATTTACCAAGGGCGTTATGGTCTGAACCGAAAATATGGGCTATTTGCTTAATAAAATGAAACTTGGGCTATTCCCCCAATAAGAATGACAAACCTGGCTAGTTACAACAAATCTTTTTTCGAGTGAGGTTATGAGAGTTCAAAGTGAAAAAGACGAGAAATGAGAATTTATATCACCAGTCTCGTGTCACTCGCCGCGGCGACAATTATACTTCGCCGAGGCGAGCACATTCTACAACGCTTCCATAAGCGTTGTAGAATGTCCTCGCCGCGGCAAAAAAAAATGCGTTCGCCGCGGCGACACAATCAAGCCGCGGCGAGGTACAATTTCACCACGGCGAGAATCTTACCGAGAGCACCATGTTTCAGACACATAGTCTCGCCGCGGCAACATACATTGTATGCCGCGGCGAAAGTATTCCTCGCCGCGGCGACAATTCTCTCTCGCCGCGGCGAGTATCCTACAACGCTTAGCTAAGCGTTGTAGAAGATACACGCCGCGGCGAAAATTGTAAATCGCCACGGCGAGACTATCACGCCGCGACGAGGTACATATCTCACCGCGGCAGGAGTCATGCGCCGCGGAGGGAACACTTCTTCGCCGCGGCGAGAATCTTACCGAGAGCACCATGTTTCAGACACATAGTCTCGCCGCGGCAACATAAATTTTACGCCGCGGCGAAAGTATTCCTCGCCGCGGCGAAAATTCTCTTTCGCCGCGGCGAGGATCCTACAACGCTTAGCTAAGCGTTGTAGAAGAGTTACGCCACGGCGAGATTTGTAAATCGCTGCGGCGAGGACATCTAGGGTTATCCTCGCCGCGGCGAAGGCACATTTTCGCCGCGGCAAGAATTTTTTGGGTAATTCTCGCTGTAGCGAGAATTTGGTTTCGCCGCGGCGAGGCTCCTACAACGGTTATTCTAAGCGTTGTAGAAGCATCTCGCCGCGGCGAGAAATATACCTCGCCGCGGCGAGCTCCTACAACGCTTAGAATAAGCGTTGTAGGAGCGTTTTAAAATATGAAAATTTCAATTTTTTTAACTACCCGTCCATTTCATATTCTATACTTAGCGTTTTTTTTTTTCAATTTTCCCTCATTCTCATTCCTTCATTCTTCTCATCTCTTTCTCCACTCATCTCTCTCGCCGCCCCGCCCCTCCCCTTTCTCGCCGCCACTCTCTCACCTTGTTGCGCGCCGTCCGTCCCTCACTCGTCTCTCTCAGCCCCTCTCTCTCTCTCTCTCCGTCCCTCACCTCGCTGAGCCCCGCGCCCCCGCCCCGCGCGCTCTCGAACTCTCTCTCTCTTGGCGCCCCCGCCCCCTCCCTCACCTCACTCATCTCTCTCAGCGCCCCCGCCCCCTCCCTCACCTCGTCGCGCTCCCACGCCGCCCTCCGGCCCTCACCTCGCCGCGCGCCCACCCTTGCGCCCTCCGGCCCTCATCTCACCACCCTCTCTTCGCCGCCCTTGTGCTCTTCCAACTCCGGGTAATGTTTTTGAACATTTTTACATGGACTTATTTAGTGTGAATTCGATATTGATTTGAAATTATGAAGATATTGTATTGGATTTGAGTTTATTGAATTTAAGTTTGATATTGATTTGATTTTAGAAATATATTTGATATTAGATTGAATTGAGATTGAAATTTTGTTTTTGTATAGAATCGGATTGGATTTGAGTTTATATTGTGATTGGAGTTGAGTTTGATATTGATTTGAAATTTATGTTTTTGTTAAGGGTTTGAGTTGAAATTTTGATTACATTTTAGTTGAAAATTGAAATTATGTTTTGAATTTTGTTTATTAGATTCAATGTCGTCCACTACTACTACTTCTAGCGATAGTGGTAAAAGAAAATTTAGAAGACAACTAGCACTAAATTCCGATGAAAAAGGAAAAAGAAGAAACACTCTTATGAGTCGGGTTAATAAGGCCAAAACTCTCGGTAAAAAAATTCCGGTACAATTTGATGATAAGGGACAACCAATTGGTAAGGAGGGTGATGAGTTGTCGAGTTACTTTGGCGTGCTAGCTAGAGAATACGTTCCACTTTCGATGCACGATTGGAGATCTAAAGAGAATAATCAAATTAAAGAACGGATTTGGAACGAAATGTTAGAAGGATTTACGATTCCTATTGAACAAAAGCACGATTGCCTTATGAGAGTCGGATAAGCGGCAAGGTTATTTCGTCATGAGTTATACAACGATCTACTCAAAGATATCATCAACGATCCAATCGCCTTAAAGAGACCGACTTGTGTTTTGAAATTCTACACAAGTGTCACCGAAGAAGATTGGATAGCATTTGTTGACTATAGATGAACCGAAGTGTTCAAACAAACATCGGAACATGGGAAAGCAAATACCGAAAAAAAAATGTGTACAAATCTCGAACGGGCCGAAATGGATATCGAAAGCTTGATCAAGAAAATGTTAGGTTCATTTATTTTTTTTTAGTAATTCCAAATTTGCCATTGTTTTTTAATTATTGTATAATTACTTCTTACTAGCACGACGAAACGGGGGAATGGCCTACGAAAGAGGAACTTTGGATTGACTCGCGAATGAAAGACGTAGATAACTACAAGGATGAGAAAGACAAACTAATGGCAGAAAAAATCGTAAGTACTTTACATTTGTTATAACAATTAATCTTGTAATTTTATTTGAAAATAATTTTGTGTAGAAAACGTTATCACAACAAGCAACACAAGGGACATGGGTGCCGGAATCGGGATAGAGCATTTTGCAAGAAGCTTTGGGAACGTCGCGAGTTTGCGGTCAATCCAAACACACTTCGCGTTTCAAGTACTTTGTTCCTCCAACGCCGAACGAAGAATTAATTAGGATGCGTCGGGAGATGAGCGAGTTGAAATCTTTGGTGATGAAAACCTTCGGTGGAAATGGTAGCATTAATGTCGGAGATGCTAATATCGACTCGCCTAGCGTCAAGCGTGTGGAAGAGAATCTCAAGGACAAGGTTGTTGATGATGAAGAGATGGCAAACGTTGAAGAACACGTTAATGACACGGTCTCTTTAGGTTTGTTCATTATTATTATTTTTTATCTATAAAGCTAAATATTTTGGTATTAAGATATTGATATATATTCGTGATTTGCTTAGAACACGACGATGTTGGCGATCATCCGAAGATCGATCCTAACATCGTTGATGATCGTCCGAAGATCGATCATGTCGTTGTGGAAAAACCCAATAGTGTTCGTGCTAGTTGCTCATTGAATCCAACCACGCCGGTGACACTGAGTTCGGATGAAAGCGTCGAGTGTCTTCTTTTCATTGATGATGTTGTGAAAGGAGGCACAATTCATGTTGCAAATGGGCGAGCGTACATGAATGGAGGCGTAGTTCACTTCTCACCTTTAGAGGGAGGAAATTTACGCGTGGCCGTTTTGGGGGTTTTGATTAAAAAAGCAAAATTGCCAATTCCCACCGAAGAAGCTCAAACCATTGAAGATGCTATAGGCGGGTTTGTCACGTGGCCGAAGAGACTCATAGAAATGGACACGGGAATAGAGAGTCGCGGTCCGGTTGTCAAACAACTCTCAAAGCTCGGTTTTGAGAGTGAAGCTAGCATCGATGATGCTAAGAAGATTTCGTACAAGGTGATTAATCCCAAGTATCGATTGCTCGCTCAACATGCCAACAAAGTAATGTTACCGGAAGGGGATGTGATTATGGTCAATGTTAGTCCAAGTCTTGCGGCTATTCCGATTCCGGTGTCATTTGAAGATGTTTCCGATTTTTTGCAATACTTGGAAAGTGGCGCGGGGAGCATAACGGTTTATATGGAGTAAGAGTTTTCTTTATACTCGTTTTTTAATATCAATATTCAATATTTAGTGTTTTGATCAACTAAATATTTGTTTGTCATAGCTATCTACGCTCGAGGCTAGAAAAGGCGAAGAAGACTCGAAACTATTTTTTATAAATCCGAGCTTAAGTTCGTACATCGAAAATGACGACGAGGAGGCTTATTTGTCAAAACGAGTCAAGGACGTTGGAAACGTGGTACGACATTGCAAATTTGGTGAACTAGTTTTGATGCCGTATAACAAAGGTAATCATTGGATGCTCGTTGTCCTCGACCTTTGGAGAGATAGCGCTATCTTCTTTGACCCGTTGAGAAATAAAATCCCAATCGATTTAACTCGATTGATAAAAAGGTAATATTTTGATTTCTTAAATAATTTTTATTATAAATCGTTCTAGTGGTTTTTTCTCTTATAATCTCCGTGTTATATAGGGTTCTTGTGGATTTCAAGCTCGAGCATCAAAACGCCCATAGTAACGGGCAATCAACGTACATCAAGGCTTGGGACGCTCCGAGACAAACCGGAAACACGGAATGCGGGTATTTTGTGATTTTTTATATGCGTGATATAGTCGTAGGAGGTGTAGGAAAATTAGAAAATAAGAAATCCTATACAAAGGAGGATTTAGAGAGAGTTAGGGAAGAATGGGTAAGTTATGTACAAACATTTATTAACTGTGATGATTAGTTAGTTTTTTTTATTGAATTATGGATTGGTTGTAGATGTACATATTAGATTTTGAATGTTTTGAAGATGAAGATATTATTTTTTGGATTGAAGATTATTTTCAGCTGCCAGTTTTTTACAACGGGTTTCAGTACCGTGTAAAAACAGATTTTGGATTGAAAAAAAATGATTCTCGCCGCGGCGAACTATACTTATCGCCGCGTCAAGTAATTCGAGCCGCGGCGAGAAATATTATTCGCCGCGGCGGGAAAAGATACCGAGAGCAGGCAAATTAGAAATCTTAGTCTCGCCGCGGCGAGTTTTTTTTTATAAAAATTCATGGCTTTTCTATAACGCATAATTATCCGTTGTAGAATCATCTCGCCGCGGCTAAGATATGACGTCGTCGCGGCGAAATGTACGCTGCGGCGACGTATAATTTTCGCCGCGGCGAGTTGATTCTACAACGGATATAATATCCGTTGTATAATAATCTCGCCGCGGCGAAAATTATATGTCGCCGCGGCGGTGATTTTTTAATTATTTAAAAATTTCACAATGGATGTATACCGTTGTAGGAGGTTCCACAACGCTTAGATATCCGTTGTAGAAAGTTGGATTCTACAACGGATATTTAAGCGTTGTAGAAACCTCTTGGATTCGACAACGGATGTTTAAGCGTTGTAGAAACCTCTTGGATTCTACAAAGGATATTTAAGCGTTGTAGAAGCTTCTACAATGCAGGATTCTACAACGTTTGACAAGCGTTGTAGAATCATTCCACAACTGTTTTTAAGCGTTGTAGAATCCTTGTTTTGTAGTAGTGAATAAAGCATTATCTTCTTGAATCATGCCGAAGAAAACCAAAACCTTCAACCTGAACACCTACAGTGTTTTGGGCTGTGACATCAGCTATAACCGTAGGGCAGTAAACTCCATGGCAGTGCAAGCCTTGAAGTTGGCTTGAATCTTGCCGCCCGGCTCGTGAAACCAGTCTGCTCTTTTTCAAAATTCCATGTTCTTATGGTACAACATTAGTACTGAACTATATAATCTTGATGAATATAATATATAGTAACCTTTTTATATACTAGTTTCACTTATATTACATAACTATTCTCTGAGAAAAAATATATATTACATATACATGGGAAAGAAATTGCTACACAAAGTTGTCAAAAAAAATTGGTGGCCGGACTTGTTGCCTTGGAAGCCAACAGCGCCCTTGTGGACCTAAAGAGCTGTTAATTCTCGTTTTGAGATAAAAATTACAATTGTCCGTGGTTCAACCCAGGACCAGACCGTAGTAAAGAAAGCTTCCTCTCCTCGTACTATTCGACTCGACAAGATGAGATTCTCATATACCATCTCATGATCATAAAGAATAGCAAAGTGAGCTCGTAGGGGCGCGAATGAATTTTTCCCACCCCACTCTCCAACTCCCAACATTTCTCGAGTGTGTACGATTTTAAAGAGAGAGAGAGAGTAAGTAATTGTGTATATTTGAGGTGAGAGAGAATCATAAATTTCTTAATTGAGATTACCTTATCATTGCCTTGTGGAAATACTTTGTTTAATGGCGGGATTGGGTTCCTTAGGTGGTAAGGATCGTGCAAATCTTGAACCATGGCCAACGGGCATTAGGTTCATAGTCTCGAGTAAACTCTAACAAGATAAATTGGGAGACTTTATAATTCAATAATATTAAAATAGCTATGATCCTGCTTCCACATCAAGACGGCAGCACGTTTCAAATTTGTATCGTCCGCAAAAAAAAAGTGCTAAATTTGTCTCGACAATGGGATCTTAATAATATGAAGTTTACAAACCGAGCGAACATTTTAAATATTAATATATGTTGTCTCAAATCATATGCCACTAAAACTTCCACACTAATACAGTGGTTTGTTGGAAGGAAGTTTTGGGTAGGTGGAAAAAGTGTTTAAATATTTTGGGTGTTTAGGGAAGAGATTTGGAAATTTGGAGGCTTGGGTATAAAGTAGAGAGTTGGATAATTTCTTTATAGAAAAGAGAACTTTTTATTTTTTGGCTTGATACAAAAGTGTAGGATTACATCCCTATTTATACTAGTCTATGGAAATCTCTATATACAACATTTTCTAGAGAATTCTCCTAATTAATGACACTTTAGGAAAATACAAGATTATTCCAGAATTTTTTACACCTAAAGACTCTAGACACATCAAGAGTATTCTATAAAGATGACAACTAAAATGGGCCCAAAATACTAAAAGTCCAAACTACAACTAGAAATAACTAGGCCCAAATATTATAACCCAAAATCAAGTTTAATTATTCAACACCCCCTCTTAAACTTGATTTTGCTACTCCAAGCAAAGTTCTTAACATGACAAAGTCTTCACGCTTGAGGGGCTTGGTGAAGATATCGGCTACTTGGTCATGGGTCTTCACGTACTCCAATTGCACCTCCTTTTGGGTAACACATTCTCTAATGTAGTGATAGCGTGTGTCATTGTGGTTACTCCGATCATGGAAGACTGGGTTCTTTGCCAAGGCTATTGCTGACTTGTTGTCCATGAAGATCTTGGTATGCTCCTCTTGCGGTACACTCAACTCCTTTAATAGATTTCGTAACCAGATTGCATGGCAGACACATGAAGTGGCAGCTACGTACTCCGCCTCGCAAGTAGAAAGAGTGACAATCAGTTGTTTCTTCGACATCCACGTGAAGGCTGTGTTTCCTTTTCCTTTCACTGCCTCCTTTCATTCATCTACGAAACCAACGTTCCCCTTCACCGATTCATCAAGCTCTACGAACATGCTTTTTCGCCCGCACATGTGGTTGCTCGCGCCACTGTTGAGATACCATTGTGTATCTCCACCCCTTTCATTGTCCTTGTGAGCCAACAGTAACGTCTCATCTTCTTGAGTTCTTTCTTAAACGTAGTTGGCCTTCTCTTCGACTCTGTTGTTGCGCGGAGATCTACATTCGGAAGCATAATGCCCAAACTTCTCGCAGTTGTAGCATTTGATTTGTGACTTGTCGTACCTTGGTTTTGTGGCTCCTCTCCCATGACCTCTGGATGAGCTTTCTCCTCTTTGGTTGTTGTTGTCGTCATTGGGCCTCCAACCTCGTCCACGTCCTCGTCCTTGACCGCCACCTCTTCTTTGTTGGCTTCCACCGCGATCTTCATTTGTCGAATTGACTCGTGTCTTGAGTGTTTGCTCCACGATATCTTCCTTCTTCTTTTTCTTTTCTTCATAAGCTTGAAGCGACCCGATGAGTTGCTCCATTGTTATGGCCTCCAAGTCCTTCGTCTCTTCGATGACAGTGACGATATGCTCGAACTTCGAATCCATGGATCTAAGAATCTTCTCCATGATTCTCACGTCATCTAACTTCTCGCCGTTTCTTTTGAGGTTATTGGTAACCGTCAAGACTCTTGAGAAATAATCGGAGACGAGTTCACCTTTTTTCATGTACAAGGCTTCAAACTCTCCTCTTAAAGTTTGAAGACGTACCTTCTTGACTTGATCCGCTTCCTTGTAAGAGGTTCGAAGCTTCTCCCAAGCTTCTTTGGCCGACTTTGCTCCCGAGACCTTCTCAAACGTGTCTTCATCTAACCCTTGGTAGATTAGAGAAAGAGCCTTCTTGTCTCTCTTCCTTGAGTCTCTCAACTATCCTTTTGAGTTTGAGATAGACTACCTTCATTCTCCGGGTCGACGTGGCCTTTCTCAACTATTTCCCACATGTCGTGTGCACCAAGGAGAGCCACCATTCTAAGACTCCAGTTGTCGTAGTTGCTATTTGTGAGCATAGAGACTTGGAAGCGAACGCCGCTATTCACCATCTTTAGGAGGATCTGGTAGCTCTGATACCACTTTGTTGGAAGAAAGTTTTGGGTAGGTAGAGAAAGTGTTTAAATATTTTGGGTGTTTAGGGAAGAGATTTGGAAATTTGGAGGTTTGGGTATAAAGTAGAGAATTGGATAATTTCTTTATAGAAAAGAGAACTTTTTTTATTTTTTGGCTTGATACAAAAGTGTAGGATTACATCTCTATATATACTAGTCTATGGAAATCTCTAGATACAACCTTTTCTAGAGAATTCTCCTAATTAATGACACTTAAATAACTAGACCCAAATACTATAACCTAAAATCAAGTTTAATTATTCAACATGGCTATCGTAATGAAACCAAACGAGCTCCGGCCGTTTTGACAACCAACAGAGTCAACAGAAAAATCTTGGAGGCAATGCAATTTGCAGCTATATTAATGGACCTTGGACATATAATATATATTTTGAATCATTGCCTTTTTTACATGAAAATAAAATTGACAAATCTCCCTCTCGCTCTCTCTCATCGTTTTCTTCAGAGTACTGATCCTGACCCAGAGAAAAAAATATTTTGATTTCCAGACGGAAAACTATGACAATCATTGGCTGGGATTTGACGGAAGAAACAAAAAGCATTTTCTTGGTAAATCCTCAAATTTCGGAGACATTTTAATTCTTGGTTAGCAATTAATAATAGCTATATATTACTAGATAGCTCGAGGGGAATAAAAAAAAAGCACGCAAGAGAGCGTAAAGGAACAAGAAGAACCAAACTCGGCTTAACTGCTTTTGTTTTCTTCCCTTTTTCGCTGTTTTCTTTCTCCTTAGAAATTGATCATGGAACAAAAACTCTACTATTAATGAAAAATAAATGACCAAACAGAAGATTATCGTTCATCTTCAGAGCAGTAAACCTCTCAATTACCAGATGTTCCTACTTTGCTTAATTGTTTTTATTGATCATGTATAGAAACTATAACCCTTCCAATCAGCATTGCCAGACCATATTGAATTTGTAAACCTAACTCTTAACTAGTATGAAAAAGAGCAACAGATGCAACTCGGAAATTCAACCAAAGACATTGATCTCTAAACTAACAGATTTCAGAGAAACAGTTGAGAGAAGATAACAGAAAGATTGTTTTGTAAACATGAGTTAGAGAAGCTAATGATTTTGTGTATTGACTTGACATTGAATGAAAGATTATTACAAGGTGAGTGGACAAATCTCAGCCATTGAAAGTAACATTAAGTTTTCATAACATTCTTACAGTGATGAAACCTTGACTAATCTTGCTGATTCAATATGCACCGAGTTTTTGGTCTTAAATGAATTATAGTCGAAAGCAATTACAAAAGAACGATATCGGACTTTTGAGAGGTTCGCACTCTCCAAATCGGGATCTCTTCCTCAATCTATTCTTTCATCTATTTCCATGCTATTTTTCTTCTTAATCTCCCTTATAAGCTAATATAAGTATTTTATATGAACCCCTAACGTATTAATTATTATAATACCTTGAATATCTAGTTCTTAACATTAAACCCCTATAATTCAATCTATGCTGCATAGTTGCTCAAAGCCCAGGATTGTATGTAACAGTAATGCTCAAAACTGTAATATTGGCGAGAATCAAGATTAAAAAAAAATGTCATTATTGAAATGACATAAACCGAGTCAACAAGCTCAAAGACAAAAGTCGCACCTAATTGGGCATCAGGTGCGACTAGTCGCACCCAAAGGGCTCCAAAAATAAAAAAAAATTCGCTGATTTTAAGTGGTATTGGGTGCGACTAGTCGCACCCAATAGTTTTGAAAACTTTCAGGTGCGACTAGTCGCACCAGAAAGTCTAAAAAAAAATCGGCGCTCAATTTCTCCCCCTCATTTTTTCCATTTGTCTGAGGTGGAATTAATTTTTAGATTTTTTTTTTTTTACTTTCAGGTGCGACTATTAACTTTTTTAGGTGCGACTAGTCGCACCTATTTGAGTATCAGGTGCGACTTGTCGCACCTGATTACTAGGGTTAGTTTTTAAACTCAGCTTCGTCTTCTTCATCTTCTTCACTTCTTCACAGCCTCTCTCCCTCCCTCTGCAACTCTCCCTCCCTCTCTCCCTCCCTCTGCGACTCTCCCTCCTTCTCTCCCTCCCTCTGCGACTCTCCCTCCCTCTGCGACTCTCTCTCCCTCTCTCCCTCTCTCTTCTTCGAGCCTTCTCCGACTTCCAAGTCCGCACGCCTTCTCCGACGTCCAAGTCCGCGCGCCGCTCTTCTCAGACCGGTCTTCTCCTCCTTCGTCGGTCCTTTCCTCCGGAGCCGCTCCTCCGCGCCGGTCCTCTCCTCCGCCTTCGCTCCTCCGCGCCGGTCCGATCTCCTCCGCCTAAGGTATAATATTTTTTTGTGTATATATATATATATATATATATATTAATAATTAGTAATATATATATATATATATATATATGAAGAAAAAAAAATTTAAATGGTTTAGTATGTTTTAATTAGTAATTTAGTATGTTTTAATTAGCATATATAATTAGTGTTAATAATTATTAATTAGTTTTAATTAGTAATTTAGTATGTTTAGTTTCAAATTCTATATATGTGTTTAGTATGTTTAGTAGTTTAGTATTTACGTTTCAAATCAAATAAATTGTTAGTATGTCTAGTTTGATTTTGATTGTTAACATGTATTAATTAATGTAATTATAGTTGTTAATATATATAGTATTTATAATTAGTTTAGTAACATGTATTAATTAATGTAATTATAATGGTTAATATATATATAGTGTTTATAAATAGTTAATAATATGCTTAGTTTAATGTTTAGTTGAAATTAATTGTAATTGTAAAAGTTTAGATTAAATATTATTTTGAAATTGAAATTGTAATGAAAATCAAATTGGTTAATAAGTTGTTAGTTTAGTTAACTAATTAATTTATAGTTTAATTGTTAACACTTTGTACTTAATAATGAAATTGGTTATGTAACTAATTTTAAATTTTAAATGTTAGTTTAATTAAGGTTTTTTTTTTGAAGAAATAGTTTAATTAAGATTGAAATTGGTCAAGAAATAATATCTGGCCGAAAATATAAGAAATAATTTTTGGGCGTTAGAAACAAGAATTTAAATAATAGACGATGCAATATAAATCTAGCCGAAAATATAAGAAATAATATATAAAAAGAAACAAAAAAATTACAACTGCCACGTCCATTTAGTTCCTAAAATAAAGGGATCATTAATAGACTAAATCCTGTTCACACTTATATCTGGAAATACAATTCAAAAATTTCGGGAATAAATTTCATCCGAAAATTCAAATTAGTAATTCAAAATTCAAACGCCCATGGGCAATTTTCGGAAATAAAAAAACCTTTTATTGGGCCACGTCATCGGAATGGCTATTTACTTAGTATTTACAAAACCTTGGCTAAATAGCAAATCATAACGTTTCATTTGGCTATTTTGCTAATTTTTTGTTTATTTTTTAACATAAAATTTGTGTCACAAAAAATCCGAGGTTTTCTGGAATGTAGTCTTTTATGACTATTCCAGATAGGATGAATCTTTTTATTTCTTTATGTTTTATTACATTATTTATGAACATATGAATGTGTCATTAAATATTTCTCTACTCATTTATGAATTGCCTTAAATTGCCTTTATGATATTTGAATATGCATAAATGCTTAAGCCTTAATTAAATATAGAATATGAATGACCGTGTTTCCGTTCATTAACTATATACGTGCACAATATTATATTATCCGAGTTAATAATCTATGTTAGAATTTTAATTAGCTTTTATTGCTTTATTAAAATTGCTATTATAAATGTTTTTTTTATGAAATAATAAGAACTATTTAGAACTCTGGTAGTGTCTAAATAATTATCTCATATCGACAAATGATTTGTGTGATTAAGAGATAATAAGATAACACAACTTTATAAGAGCCTAGACACTCTAGTTCAATAGCTAAGTGGGAGCTTCCTTGAATGGAGCCTAGTCACTAGAATTGATTAAGTGGGATCACCCTTTATTGGATCCTAGTAACTAGAATCATAATATTGAGTGGGAGCATCCTTTAAAGGATTCTAGCCACGATTGTTCAACGAATTTAATGGGAGCATCTTTATAAGAATCTCACAATTATTGAACAATATAATGAAAGCAATGTCCTTCAAATGAGTGTTACCATCATTTATGATGGAATCCTTTAATATGGATTAATATTGGTATCATGACAATAATACGAATGGAAGTGTAATTAATTATTGACTTGCCATAAATAATCAATTAATAAGTGGGAGCATCTTTAATTAGAATCTTTCCGCTATTGAACGAATTTAAAATAGCTTAATCCTTCACAGGATTTTATGCATAATTTATGATGAGATTCTTAATTGAATCTAATAAGCTATTAAATCGTACAATAAATGAAGTATGTATTACTTGCCATTAACTAGAAAGCATCTATTAATGGATCCTTGTCTTTAATCATCAACAAAATATTTTATTAAATTAAAGTATTGATCTTTAATAATGAAGATCAAGCTAACTTGTTTTAAGTCATTAAACCTTTATTTAATAGATCAACCTGACAAACTATTTGTTTGAAGGATTTGAGAGATCTATAAATTGAACAATGAATGTGTTCGAACAAGCGGATTGGTAATTAAGGGATTGAGCCCTTGAGAAGAGACATTAGCAACGATGTTGCTCTTCTCTCTGATACCACGAACCAGTTCAATTGGGATCTTATTTGAAATAAGATGAACTGTCCTTTAAGGGGCATGTTCTGTTGACTTTGGATCTAAGTAGTTAGATACTACTGAGCCTTTTATAATTAAAAGGTATATATTTAAAACGAAAAATAATCATGATGACTCTTGGATTTTTGTTATAATCGATATTCTTGGAATGATCGATATGTGTTATCATTATACACGTGTCATTGAGAAAGTTATTACCATTGTGTAATAGACTTAATGATGACATGATTGACTGAGCTAAAATAATTTATGAAACTTGAGGTTTAGAAACGACAAGCTCGTTCCATAAATGTCTCAAACATACTTATTGTGATAAGATATGCGATCAAAGTTGAGGTTAAGGACATTGTCAATAAGTGGACGTAATCCCTTTTGACATCGTCAAATTTTTGAAATACTAACAAGTGTTTTAAACACTGTAATATTCTAGAATTAGTGAGATACTTAATTATATTTAATTGTAAATCCTTAAAGTCATGTATATTGAATATGACTTGACTAACAAGGATGCACAATAAATAACTAAGTAATGGAAGAAGTCAATAAAGTTCTTATTGAAATATATTTAAGGGTCTTTTAGCTATATAGCCATTTGACTTATAGCGTTTTGTACAATAGCCAACCTTTTGTAAATTTCATGTAAATAGCCACTTCAACTTATTTACGGCACTCAAAAAGACAAAAACCCATAGTAGGCGAGAATAATTTTGGGTATTTTTGTTTTTTTTAGTGCTGTAAATAAGTTGAGGCGGCTATTTACAAAAAAATTACAAAAGGTTGGTTATTTAGCAATTCTTAGACATTTGGTGGCTTATTTGGCTAATTTTTTGTATATTTAATCACACTATGGTTTGTGGTGATGAGATCTGACCATGCAGCGGTGCAAATTGTTGAAGGCACCAATAGATGTACACCAATGAATAGGGTAACTTCGTATCTTTAGATATGAAGTCTGGTGTATAGTCTGAAACATGCAAAGTGTTAGAATGTTCTAAATTAAATTGATTTACTAAGAACAAAATGACTTGACCTTAAGAGGTAAGTAAAGAACACTTGCATGTTAGCATGGACTGTGGATATATATTTGGGATATAAGTCGTATCGACATAACTTGTGGAGTATGATAAAATTGAGAATCCATGGGAATCTCAATCCTAGGTCAAAACTTCTGAAATTATCTTTACGATGGCTACGAATATATTGGCTCATGGTAACTTATCCTCTATATATCTTTACGATGGCTACGATGGCTACGAATATATTGGCTCAAAGTGGGAGATTGTTAGGAATATTACCCACTAGAAAATGATGATTACTAAATAAGATAAGAAGTTACTTTATTAGCATCATATGATTAGTGGGTTGAGGTCTGACAACATTTAGAATCAATAACAACTATCATCCATAGTCTCCGTATCAAGCTGAATAGCATGTTGGGCATCCGAGATCGGGCGGTGAACTAAAACTTGGTCGATGATTGATATGCGCCTGGAAAGCCTTATCTAAAGTCATATATGTGGAACATGAGTGAGGGTTGATCAGTCAGTGGGAGCATTATACACTTGTAGAAGGTGTACGACCTGAACAGACTTTGGTTTGGATAGATGCGTCGTTTAAGGACCGTTACGATGCACTAGCTGAGACCGTTTATGATGGTCATAGTGACACTTAATCTAATATTTTGAAGTAATCATGGACTTCTAGATCATGTTATCGGCTTTTTTGACTCATGCGTTAAAGGCTAATTAGACGCTGATCAAATAGGTATCTTTGAAAGTCGGGACATGATTATAGAAGAAAGTGTTTTACATATACAGAATTCAGCCTTCCTGAAAGAAGGTTAATGTTCTTTCACCTAAGGGTTGATTCCAGAATCGATTGATTGTGCACACTTCCGAAGTTGGCTTACGTTCTGTTGAATCTTTCGCTAGGGAAGCAACGATGCTTAGGGCTTATATGTAATGAGAAAGGTATAACAGAACAATTTGGCCTATCTCGATACGGGAGAACCTAGATGGTCATGATCACGTACTGACTAAATCAGTGGACACTCGTTATGATGAGTAAATATAATTCTAGTATCAAAGTTGAGTTCAGTTCTGAATTACACGGTGCAATATGGTAAGGGACTAGACAATTCGATTAGAAAAGAAAAAAGGAATATTTTGTCTTATATCGAGATTGTTAAGCTTCTACTACTAGGTCCATCGTCTCCGATCCGACTTCGATAAAGACGGATAAATACGTTAATATAATAGTATGTATTATTATAATAATCTCACTTGCTGTAATAGTAATTGACAACATTAATTCCAAAAAGGGTATTTTGGGAATTAAATGAATATTTATGGTAATGTTGTTTATTTGTTGCTAGATCGAGTAAATAAACTTTATATTTATTGTTGGACAAGTAAATATGTGTTACATGGGTTTAAATCTATTGGGCCTTGAAAAATAAAAAATTTGGGCCTCCATACACTGTAGTAGGCGATTTTTCCTATTGGTTAGTAACCAATATTTTTTTTTTCTGTTTTTCTGTTCCTAAAATATAGGAGAATAAATAGGAGATGTGATTGTCCTATATTCTCTCCTAATATTTAGGCTAAATATAACGAGAATATTTAGGAGAATATATTTTCCTAAATTTTTTCAACATCAAATATTTTATACTGATGTATAAAATAAAATCATAAATACTGATCTGACGGATGAGAGGAAAAATAGGATTCATTTGTTGAGATCCATGGACTGAGATTTAATCCACTAGTGTGAACACAATAAAAGAAAATAATATTTTCTAGAATATTATGGAATATTCTATAAGATACCTTTTGAACTGCTATAAATAGAGGACTAATGAGAAGCAAACTTTAACCTAATTGCCAAGGAATTTCGTGGCCTCTCTCCCTTGAGTGTGCCGACCTAATTCCTCTACTCCTTCCCCTCGAAATTGCTTCAATTCTATTCTTAGAAATAAGAGAGAAAGATCGGAAACAGCCCGTTTCGAAATCTAGTAGATATAGCGAAGCCCATTCTTTTGTCTTATCTTCCTCGAAGATTACATTTCGGAAGACTTTGGTGTCATCACATCGAGTCCTTGAAGGAGGAGTTCCAAATCTGAACGTGTGGAGGCTTGTACGTTCAAGACGAAGACGGATTATGAAAGCTTTCGGTTCGTGAGCCAAAAACTGTAAGTTTTCTTAAACTCGTCTTTTATCTGATATGGTTGTTTGATGAAGTTTCTTATATTTAATTGATTAAGTAATCTAGATCTTGTTTAATAACCGTATTAATAATTAGCTCTTGTTAGTGTAATTATTATTATCCGCATTTAATTGGTTATTTAAGGTGCAATAATCACCAACAGTAGTCTATGGCGCCTAGTGAACACGCGGCTCGACTTTAGTATTGCCTACAATCCACAAACTGACGGTCAAACTTGTTTAGTGGGTGAATCTGTCAAGTCATGGGATCAGAAATTGTGTCAAGCCAAATTTGCGCACAACCATGCCTTGAATCGCAGCACCGGGTTTAGTTCATTTCAAGTGGTGTATGGAATTATCCATCGCTGCACTCTCGACCTTGCTCCAAGTCCAACTCAAGATCACGTTCATGGGGATGCTCCAACGTTTGTTGACCAGCTACAAGTCGTCCACCGCCATACTACGGAAAACCTCACTATCGCGACATCAAAGTACAAAGCAAGCGGTTGAAATCAAGCGTCATCTTGTGGAGTTCGAAGTGGCACTACAAGAAATATGACATTTAGCTACGAAACTATTAGCGACGCTTAAGTCGTCGCTAATATATCGTCGCTAATCACGCTTTTAGCGACGATAAGATCGTCGCTAAAATAGTATGAAAATTTGGTGCCAAAAATTCCAAAGTTTGGCGGCAAAGACATTTAGCGACGTTTATATCGTCGCTAATTATTTAAACATGCCTGGTAATAGGTAAGTTCATTTAGCGATGAAATTTAAACATTTAGCGACGAAATAATCGGCGCTAAATGTCTTTAAATACCAGATCGTAGTTCCCCCATTTCATTTCACGCGAGCCGCCCTAAATTTTTTTCTCCGATTCCGAATCTCTCCCTCCTGTGTCGCCGTCCTCCGCCATGTGTCGCCGTCCTCCTCCCTCCTCCAGTTAGTCTCTCTCTCTCTCTTCACTTTTCTCTCTCTCCTCTACAGATTCCCCGCCCGCCGACGCCGTTCCCCGCCCGCCGACGCCGTTCCGCCGTTCCTAAGTACAGTATGTATAATAGGTATACATATTTAAATATTTAAATTAGTTATATATATTTATATTAGGTATAAATATTTAAATTAGGTATAAATATTTATGTAAATTAGAGATAAAATTATTTATATATATAAATATAATTTAGGATTAGATATAGAAATATTAGAGATATAAATATTTACATGTATAAATATAAATATATGTAAATATATGTAAATTAGGATTAGAGTTTAATTATGAAATGGAATTTTGTTAGGATTCGTAATTAAAATTGATTAGGTAAAATTATGTAAAAATGAATAAAAGTTGAAATTGTAATTAGATTTGTTATAGTTGGTTATGGATTATGTATTTTAGTAATCGAACCAATGAGGTTCGATTTATTGTTAGTTTTAGGATGTTTCTATGCAGGTTTTAAAGTTAAAGGTTTGATGCCGGGTTGTTAAGTTTATAGGGGAGGTTCTGCCGAAATTTCGGTAGGATCGTGAAATTATAAAATAAAATCTGAAAACGAATAAATTTTTAAATGTGAAATCTTTAGGTAAAATGAGTTATCCAAATAGGAATTGGATAATCGAGGACCAACGTCTAAGCGCTGAGTTTGCGGCTGGCATGACACAGTTCATGGCAATGGCCCGACAACACGTAAACATCGAACGACGAGTTAAGTATCCATGCAAGAGGTGTAACAACGTGTTGATACAAAAAATTCCTGATAAAGAGAATCATCTCTTTATCAGAGGATTTAAGAGGAATTACACGAGGTGGATCTTTCACGGGGAGGAAGAAGATGACGTAATGCAGTGTCAGACGGATTACGGAAGATGAGGTGGGATGTTTGATGCTGTACACGATATCTTAGATCGCAACGACGTAGACGGCGACGATGACAGTATTAACCCGAATGCAGAATACCAGAGTGGACAGTTCGATGACCTTTTCAGCGACCTAAACACAGAATTATGGCCGGGTTGTACGGAGTATTCGTCACTCTCCTTTGTTGTCACGTTGATGCATTTGAAAGTGATGAACAAGTGGACGAATAAGTCGTTTGATCAGCTTCTAAAAGTAATGAAAAAGTCTCATCCAATCGGCAACACGATTCCAGAGTCACACTATGAAGCAAAGGCAAAATTGCGTCGATTTGGTATGGGTTACGAGTCGATTCACGTATGCAAATACGATTGCACGTTGTTTTGGAAGGACAACGCCAATCTAGACGAGTGTCCAGTTTGTAATGAGATCCGATGGATGAAGAGAGACGGTGAAAAAAGTAGCGCCTAAGGTGTTGCGTTACTTTCCACTGAAAGATCGGCTTAAGCGATTGTACGCGAGTCGGCACACAGCTCTAGAGATGCAGTGGCACGAGAATGAACGCATTAAGGAGGATGGTGTACTGCGACATCCTGCTGACGGAGCAACGTGGAAGGAGATCGACCGGAAATATCCCATGTTTACAGTAGAACCGAGGAACGTCCGGATCGGACTTTCCGCCGATGGTTTCAACCCATTTGGTGACATGAGTTTATCGTACAGTATGTGGCCGGTAGTCTTGACTGCGTACAACTTACCGCCGTGGTTGTGCATGAAAATATCGTACTTGATGTTAACATTGCTTATACCAGGTCGTAGTGCGCCGGGAAAAGACATGGACATTTTTTTTTACAACCGCTTATTGATGAGCTGAAGGAATTGTGGGAAACCGGTGTTGTGTTGAGAGATGGTTCGACTGGTGAGCTATTCAGGTTGTTTTCCGTACTGCTATGAACGGTGAATGATTTTTCAGCGAGAAGCAGTTTGTCGGGATGGAGTGGTCAAGGGTACCTTGCTTGTCCGACGTGTAACAACAACACACCGTCTTTCAAGGCTCGAAACAAGATTGTTTACTGCGACCATCGTCGATTCTTGCCGTTGTTACACCCGATGAGGAAGAGCAAACTGTACAAGGTACGAAATGAGAAACGACCACCACCAGTGAGAAAATCGGCGAGCGACATACTTCGACAATTGTGATTAGTGGGAGATGCAACGCCGGGGAAGCACCCTGACATCGGCGGGAAGAAACGAAAGCGCGATGCGAGTGAGCTGAATTGGACAAAGAAAAGTATTTTCTTTGAGTTGTCGTATTGGTCGAGTCTTACGTTGAAGCATAACCTCGATGTAATGCATATAGAAAAGAATGTCTGCGACAATCTTCTGGGTACGTTGCTGAACATCGAGGGGAAGACGAAAGACACAGATAGGGCACGGTTGACTCTGGCGGACTGGAACATAAGACACGAGCTTCATTTGTACCAAGAGGGAGATAGATGGATGAAACCGCCTTCGTCATACACTCTGACACCTTCAGAACGGAAGCGGTTTACAGAGTTCTTGAGATCTGTCAGATTTCCATATGGTTTTGCGGGGAATTTGACGAAGAATGTTACCGCGGAAGGGAGGTTGACGGGTTTGAAGTCTCACGATTGTCTCGTGATTATGCAGCGACTATTGGCTCCTGTTTTTCGTGCTTTTATGGATCGAACCATTCGAGATGCCATAATAGAGCTTTGCAACTTCTTCAGACTTATTTGCTCAAGAACGCTGGTAATTTCAGACATCGAAAAGGCGCAGGAGGATGTGAAGCTGATATTGTGTAAGTTGGAACGAATTTTCCCGCCTGATTTCTTCACAATCATGGTTCATTTGGTAATGCATCTACCGGAGGAGGCAATGAACGGAGGTCCGGTTCATATGTGGTGGATGTATCCATTTGAGAGATACCTTGGAACGCTCAAGAACTTTGTGCGTAATCGAGCTAGACTAGAGGGTTAAATTGCCGAAGCTTATGTTATAGACGAAGCATTGACATTCTGCTCAAGGTATCTAGAAGGCGTTGAGAATCGTTTCAACATGCCCCAACGAACAGACTTCGCCTCTAACTTCGAAGGTGTCGAACGAGAGTTATCGGTGTTTCAGTCATCAAGTTGTCGGCCTTACGGGAAGATGACCACGATCCGCTTAGATGAGAATCTACGATTGCTCGCTGAGTGGTACATTTTAAGAAATTGTCCCGAAATTGACGATTTCATGAGGTAAATTAGTGAAATAAATTAACTTCAATTATTTATACTAAATGATGTATTAAATGAAAAAGAGTTTTATTTCAGTAAACACATAGATCCCATGAAATTAGAAGGTCGACCGGATGTTGAAGAAGCGCATCGACTTGAGTTCCCAAAATGGTTTTGGGAAAAGGTATTGACTGACTTAAAGAATATGATTAAACTCAGTATATAGGTATTGGACACTAACTGACTCGTTAATGGTTATATGTACGTGTTTCGCATGTGCCAAGACGGATTACCCGTATCCTCCGAATTATACGCATTGGCATTGTGACCACATTTCGTACCACATGCGTATCCGTGTTGTGTAGTGAATGGAGTTAAATTTATCTCCCGTCAACGTGATAGCAGAAGAACGACTCAGAATAGCGGGGTATG